>NW_028327173.1:78780430-80030430 GCF_987537825.1 Furipterus horrens
AGCGGAGGAGGTGGTTGGTGGGAGGAGAGAGGTATATATGGGGCAAAGGAGTGCTGAGCCCTGGCTGCTAAGGAGCACTGTTGACTATACAGGTCTCACCACATAAGCCTGAAAATCTTTTACCTTGTCCACTCAAGAGGTCCAAAGTCATGGCACTCACTACCAACCACGTCCGTCTGTGGGTGAATACTTCAAATGTCTCTTTTCCAACAGTCATTTATTTTTATAGTGGGGGATATTGGAATAAACTGGGAGAATGGCTGGGCAGAGGTTTGACCCCAGGATCTGTCATCTTTGGCTGTCACATCCAATGCACCATCATCTGATGTTATAATGCTCAATCTAATCATCCCATCAATCTAATCATCCCAAGTAGACAGATTAGGGTGGGTTAATATAAACTACCCATCAGTAATTTCTCTAGTTAGTTCAGAAGCCCTAGGACAAGATACATCTGGCTATGTCTTCATCAGGAAATCTAAAATTCCTCTGACTTCACTGGTTCTGATTCTATGTTCAACAACATTCTACCTCTTAGCCTCATTGGCATCTTTAAATAGTCTAGCCCAAGAATTGTTTTAGTAAATTCTACCTTACTCTATCAATATTGTACTATAAATTTAGTTAAATGACCCACCCTTGAGAGATGAAACTGCTTTGGGCTTGCTGAAAAATACGAGCCTATGAGACTGAGCCAGATCTTGGTCCGTGGTAGTGAATGTCATCCTGTGACTCCCCTGCAAGTAAATATTCCTACTCTTAACCCCTTCATGCTCTGCATGGTTCTCCTTCTTTCTTCATGTAAGAATTACATGTCAGAGTGTTGCAAAAATTAAATGAAATGAAGGTAAATCACATTTACTAAACTTACTGAGACATGATAAACGTCCACCCCGCCCCCATCTCTAGCCTTTATTAATCCAGATAAAAAAGACAGCAATCAGAAAACTGCATGTTCATGCTAGGTTAGTTTATTTTATATACTCAATGAGACTACACCAGTCCTAAAAGGTCTAGAGGAAATAATTTCTTTCTCCAATTCGCAGATAACAAAGAAACAGACCATTTCGTTCAAGAACGTTAGGGTATGACAGGAAGAAAAGGCTCCTAAAAAAGATCTATGAGAAGCCAAAAGAAGTTAAAAATATAATTCCTACAGACCAAAAGGCAGGATAACTAGAAAAGCGATATAAATTATCCCAAGTCCAAAGTCAGAAAGAAAATTAATCCAAAACATTGTAAATCTCATTAAAATGATACACTCAGCCATCAGTATAATGACAAAGGCAATGCCAAAAGAACAAACGGTAAATATTATAACAAGCGGTAAAAATGTTTGAGCTGATTAAAGTTTTAAGAGTGATCTTCAGGAGTATGAAAACTGGAAGTAAAGCCCATTCTCAGGGTTACTTTTCTTTTGTAATAGTTCTGTTATTGTGAAACTATCCAACTTCTGCAGAACCTCTCTCACATGAGCCAAATTAAAAATACAAAACAGCCAATATAAGGGAAGTTTTATTTTTTGCTAGTCTGTATTTTTTCTGGCTGAGGCTCAGAAAGTTGAAATTGTATGTTGCAATTAGTTTTCCCCCTTCTGAGCACCCTTGTGGCTTTGTTGACAGCCCACAGCTGCCTTAATCTTGCACGCAGGTTGGTGGAAAGACGACACGTGTAAAAACCGCATTCACCCCTGGGATATAAAGAAGAGTGCATACATACCTCGTTCAAATTTTAACCGCTGATAAAGCTGAAACTGATCCACAGGTACCAAACAGGCAATCTGAAAACCAGACACATTATAAAGATGAGATTTCAGTCACCATGAGGCCCAAGCCACCAGCGTTTTTGTTTTGTTTTTTTCTTACAGTCTCTCCTTGTTTGGCTTACTGCATCTTCTCTACACAAATTGTTTGCAAACCTCTTTGTCTCTGCACTGTTAATGCAGTAACACAAGCAGCAATCCCCGAATCGCCCCCATCATCTGCCATGGTTAGGAGTTGTTCAAGACACCTGTTACAGAACTCACTGATCACCTTCTATTCTTTGATCAGTGGCTACTAAGACCAGACTACGAAATATTTAGACTTCCCAAATTATTTGTGTGCATATATGAAAAATGCTCTTTTTCTCTCTTGATTCATTTGAGAAATTTTTTAAAGATTATAGTTCTGGCTTTAGAACCCTTAAATACTAAGGTCAGGTAGATATGCCTCAGGAATTATTAAAACTTCATTTGATACTTAGGGAATGGTAGGTACCTTCTAAGCAAAGTAAAAATCATTATCTTCTGACAAAAACAGCTTCAAGGGGCCCTTGGTAATCATGCATTACCGTCCATGTACTAATAGAAAAGAAATGCCTCTGATATTTTTTGTGGCTAAACTCCCATTCCCACTTCAGATGGCAATGTAAACCAAAGGTTCATAAACAATAATTCACACCTAACCAAATGACATTTCAGATTAATCATTTTTAAGCTGCATTTCAAAGTCAGATGCAGGCAAAGCTAACTGTTCTTAAGCTGGCATTCTAAAAAATAATAATTCCACTGATGTCAACATGTAAGTATATTGAAATTGTTTAAAAGATTTACAATTAAGAAAAATCAAAGAATTTAATATTAGGCTTTCAGACATTCAACAAGTTGATAAAGGACACACCTTGGTAATTTTGATTCTAAAACATTGTATATGTTTTGGTATAAAACATATCTAGGTGGAAGTTCTTGCAAGTAAGGGAAAGAAGTGTGCTTTGAGAAAACTGGAGTATAAAAAAAAGAAAAACTAAGGCAGCTAAAATGTACTTAACAAATATAATACATTTAAGAAGGTATTCAAATCCAATCCTCCCCCTCACAAAAAAAAATTTATTTTGCCAATGAATGAAATTAAATATATGAAGAACCACAAAAGAGGCAAGTTCTGCCTTCTCCATTTCAAGTAAAGTGTAGTAAAACATAATTTAATTATAACCTTTCTCTCAAGCTTGGGGGAAAATGAAAACATCTGGCACCTTATATAAAACCTCCTTAGCAATCAGTATTAAAAATCATGGTTAATTTTATGTTACGTATATTTTAACATAATTTTTTAAAAGTAGGGTTTATTCTACTGAAAGCCAGTTTTTGTTGTTGTTGTTGTTGTTGTTGTTTTTTCATCTGTTATAATACTACCTGGACATCTTTCCTAAAAGACAAAGACACCTCAAATAAAATGCATTTGGAGACAGAAGGTATGGGAAGCATTATGGAATCAGAGTTCAGTTCCTGACTTAGTCATTGATTTATTCAGGTGGAGTACAAATAATCTAATACTGCTTCAACTTTTGGGTCAAGGTGACTTGGGAGAAGATATCATCTGGGTCAAGAGACCTTAGTGATATTCTAGCAATCAATTTTTAACACCTTCCCCCACCCCTCAAAAAAGCTATTTGAGGTTTTTTATTCTACAGGACAGTTCTGTACTTTTCTTACACCATCTAAAATTGTTTCTGGACAGATGAAGACCTTCTTCAAACCCCTCAAAATCAACCCCTAAAAAGTCTGATGTTTTCCAATGACAAGCAATTTATACAACAGCTAAGCCAAATAAGAGTTTATAAAAGACAAAGCAAGCCTTGGTTGGGGTGGTTCAGTGGGTTGAGTGCCAGCCTGCGAACTGAAAGGTCACCAGTTTGATTCAGGGCACATGCCTGGGTTGCGGGCCAGGTCCCCAGTTGGGGACATGAGAGAGGCAGCCAATCAGTTTCTCTCACATATCCATGTTTCTCTCCCTCCCTTCCCCTTGTTCTAAAAAATAAATTTAAAATCTTTTAAAAAAGAGATAAAGCAAATGGGAGATAAATATTTTAGATACAGATGAATGCTAATGTGAACCATGACAAGAGATCAATACAGCAAAAAGCCAACAATAGTAGAGATGGACATTTAACGTTAAATTTTCAATAGAGGACATATTGCTGCCAACAGGAAAGTCAGATGTCTCTAACATTTTTTGCCTTTCATTCTACTTTGAATCTCCTATTTATTATTTTTTCAGTTAAAAGGTCTGTATGGTAAATCAATTTCTCTATTGAAATTTGTGATCACAAAATGTTAGGTGTATCTATCACTTTCCCTCTGTTTGGTACCTCTGGAATAAAGAGAAGCCTCCAAGAATACCATTCTCTTCCCCACCCCCACCACTTAGACTTGCATCTTCTCCAGAGACTTGTTGACAGCTTATTATGGGTAAAGCACTGGCTGGATGCCTGCGGATGCAAATGAACAAAGGGACACATAAGCTGCCCTTAAAGAACTTAAATGAGTGGGGAGACAACTAATAGACATAAATCTTTTTTTAAAAAAAAGATCTTATCATTTGTTGGATTTCAAAGATTACAGATAATTTTCTGAAATGTTGCTATCATACTTTGGCTTTCGATGAGAGAAAGCTGAATTAGATTTAAAAAAAAGAAAAACATGAACCGAAGTATTAAATTCCCATTCCACTGCCATTTGGAACTATGCTGCTATTGCTCAAGGTCTTTCACAATTGTAAAATTGAAATAAATGCTTTAGGATGGTTATTGAAGGCTCCATCAGGCAACAGGTTAAAGGGCTACTCCTTAAAAAAAAAAAAAAATTTACAGGAAATCAGAAGGCCTCTAAAATTAATTGTGAAAACGAAAATCCCAGAGAATAAGAGATTACATATGAGAGGTATCTTATGGTATATAATTATCCTCTTCCTGCCAACAAAGAAATTCCAAATCATTCAATCATACCAGAATGTTCCTTTTTAACTTTTTTATTTTGAAATCATTTCAGACTCACAAAAAGCTGCAACAATTAGATGGAGTTCCCTAATGCCATTCCCCCAACTTCTAATATTAACACCTTACACAACCACCGTTATTAAAATAATGAAATTTTCATTGATATAAAATAATTAAATAGTCTTCAGACCTTATTCAAATTTCACAAGTTGACCCACAATGTCCTCCTTTTCACTCCAGATCTGGTTCAAGACATCACCTTGCGTTCAGTTCCCTTGTCTCCTCAGCCTTCTCTACTCTGGGGCAGTTCCTCATTCTGTGTTTGCCTTTCATGACCTTGACATGTCTAAAGAGTCCAGATCAGTTATTTTGTACAATGCTCTCCAATCTGGGTCTGTTTGATGTTTTCTCATGATTAGTTTGAGATTGTGCACTTTTGGCAAGAACATCACAGAACTGAAATTGGGCCATCGGGAGGTAAATGATGACAACCTGTCTCATTACTGGTTAACTTTCTAACCTAGTTAAGGTAGTATCTGCCAGGTTGCTCCACCCTTTGTAATCTTGTAGAGAGAAATTTGGAGATTCTGCAAATATCCTGTTTCTAATCATACCTTTGCCCACTAATTCTTATATCGATGATTTTCTATATCCATCTCTATTTGTTCATTAGAATTCTACTATAAGGAAGGGCTGTCCCTTCTTCCCCATTTATTTGTTTATTCATTTATTTATTTAGGTCAATATGGACTATTGACATCTATTTTACTTACTGGGTTCCAATCCATTATGACCAAATCCATCTTCAAGCAGTAGAAACAAAGATATTTAAGTACCCACTCATCTATCAAGAGACCACTTCCCTCAGATTAACTACTAAAAAAACCCTTAACTTAAAGTTATATTTTGCTATTTCTCCTTTGAAATTTGTACTAATCTACCTGTTAAACAAAAATTTCTATCTCCTCCAATCTAAGCATGAAAGACCACACTTCTTTCTCGTCATTCCAGAAATTCTTTCCAAAAAGAAAATAAGTTAATTCAAAGAAAAAAGAAATTCAGTTTCATTTTAATAAAAGAACAGCAATAATATCAGAACAATAACGACAAAAATTTACTGACTCCCTACAATCACCATGAACCTGGGAAAGAGGGGTGGGGCTGGGTGGAGGTGGCCAAAGGGGGGAAAAATGGAAACATGGGTAATAGCATCAACAATGAAAATGACCTTAAAAACAAACTTGGGGCCCTGGCCAGGTGACTCAGTTGGTTGGAGTGTCATCCTGGGACCAATAAGTCGCAGGTTCGATTCCTGGTCAGGGCACATGCCTGGGTTGTGGGTTCAATCCCTGGCCGGGGCACATATAAGAAGGCAACCAGTTGATGTTTCTCCCTCACACTGATGTTTCTCTCTCTCTCTCCCCCCACTCCCCACTTCCCCTCTCTGTAAAGAAAAAATAAGCAATGACAAAATGTCCTCAGGTGAGGATTTAAGGAAAAAAAAAAAGAACCTGGAGATACGTATTAAGCACCCAGTTACTACTCTGCTGAACATCTCCACTTTTCATTCTACTCCTCCTATAGTGGAACATAACCAGGGAAGTTAGAATACAAGGTCTGTTCAGAAAGTATCCAGCCATGTAATATGAAAAATAGAGACATTTATTGAAGAAGATTCAAGATACAAGAAACATTGTATATAGGACAATGATGCCTCAGTTCCCTTCAAAGTAGACACTTTGGGACTTCACACAGTTCTCCCAATCACCATCAGCTGTCCCATCAAATTTTCCTGAATCTCATTGACAGTATGAAATCTATGCCCTTTCAAAGATGATTTTAGTTTTGGGAAAAGCCAGAAGTCACATGGCACCAAATCTGGACTGGAGGGGGGCTGAGTCACCTGGGTGATTTCATGTTTAGCCAAAATACTATGCATTAGATGTGGGGCATGAGTGGGCCCATTTTTGGGATGAAGCTGCCAATCACCACTTGTCCATAGCTGTGGCCTTCTGAACCATCTGAATAGTTTCAGCTGAGGAATATTCAAGCTTAATGCAAAATATGATGCAAATTCGTTGCTCTACTCAGTCATTTTGAATGCGACAGCCACACAGTACACATGCTCACTCAACAGTGTCTATAGCCCCCACTCACTAGTACAGTGAAGTTGCCATTGTTCACACAGTCACATTGCAGTCCACTCTCCTTAGCTACTAGGTTACATAGATGTCACACAAAACAGTTCTTGTTATATTAACAATGGCTAGACTTTTTCCGGACAGATCTCATTTACCTGTGTGTGCCGGGTACTTTAAGTGCTATACATAACAGTAAACTGGATACATTCACAAATGAAAAGAAATGAAAAGTGAGAAGAAATGAAAAATGAGGCACACTCCGTTTACCATTATTAACTATGACCATAGTATCTGAGCAAACCTCATCACCTACATTGAAACTAGCCCAGCCCTGGCTGGTGTGGTTCAGTTGGTTGGAGCATCATCCTGTAACCTCAAAGGTTGTGGGTTTGATTCCTGGTCAGGGCATATACCTAAGTTGCAGATTGATCCCTAGTGCATGTACAATTGCTGGTCTGGGTGTATATGAGAGGCAACCAATTGATGGTACTCTCTTGCATCAGTGTTTCTCTCTTCCCCTTCCTCTCTCTCTAAAAGCAATGAAAAAATGTCCTCAGGTAAGGATTTAAAAAAAACAACAACAACAAAAAAAAAACAAAACACCTAGCCCTGCAAACACTACAGAAATAAAGGAGGCAGATAGTGGAGCCTGCTTGCTACAGAAGCGTTTATTCTGAAAGTGGTATGTGTGCCCATAAGAAATACGGATAAATACAACATATATTTTCTTTTTGTTAGGAAAGTGAAATGGTTCAAACACAGAGGCGAGGGACTGAGTCCAGGAAAGTACTTCCCCTCAGTTCTGGAAAGCCAAGAGAGAAGGGAAAAAACACCCCAGACTTCACTTAGGTTTGGCCCTTCAAATCATACCTCTGTTACAGTTGCTTTTAAAAATTAATAAAGAACTAGGCTGGGCATGAAATACAACAGATGACTATATCTGGAGATGGAACTGACCTCTAGTAGATCATTACAGCATGTCAAGGTTTTGGCAGATCTTGAGGTGCTATGACTTGCAAAAATACTGGCAAGAGAAATAGTACTAGTCTCATGGATAAGTGACTTATCACAATAATACAGAAACTAAGAACGTCTCCCATCTCAACGCAGAAAATAAGAACTGTATTTTTTTAACAGAAAAAGAAAAATGGCACATTTACCCATTCACCTGAGTATAATAAACCAAGCTCACCTCCTTACCTATATACTACGTATCAAATCCTGGTTGAAGAAACAAAGAGAACATGAATGTCTGAGAGCCAGATGGCAGGGCCACCGGAAAAGTGAAGGACGGGGGAGACCTGGAATTGCAGGGCCAGGAACCTTCATAGTTCCCTGCAGAGGGCTGCATTTGCTATTCTTTTTTCACCCCTTCGACAGAGATATCAGTATGGCTTCCCACATCTTCGCCCGCCTTTTCTCCCTCAGCTCACCTAGGGCAAAAGGGCTACGCCTCTGTGCACTGCTACATGACATGTTCAGCCCACTGCTGCCTGGTCTTCTTACATTTGCCTTAGTTAAAGAAGAAGCTTAGAGTACTCCATCCTAAATCCCTTCCTATAGAATTCCAAAGCCCCATTCTTGGCAAGACCAGCTGCACCCATCCTTCCTCTGGGGCGCACTGTGGCACCAGCAATAAAGGGCAAGCTGGTCACTTCCATGCCTCAGGGCTTGAAAGGCAGATTGGTGGGCGAGAAGCTGTTCCCTACTTTCCACTGCCAGCTGGCAGCGAGATGAAGTTCAGTTTCTCCAGCCATTCGAGTAGGTACTACCAAAATGAGTTATGTGCCCAGCACTCGAAGTTTACACGGCCCAGATGTACTAACTCCACGCAAAGGCCTTGACTAAAGTAATGCTATCAGAACAAACCATCTGTGTCCTGCCTTTCATAATTGCATGTTGGACAAGATCCCTGGATCAAGTATATCAGAAAAACCCCACAGAGCAACAGCTGAAAGTACCAAATGACACAAGGGAGGAAAGCTTTACTTTTCCCTGGCTCCAGTGAGCACCTCCAGAGGCACAAATCCTCCGTAGGCACATCCTCCCCGCAGCATCCCTGACATTGAAGGGGAAGCTAGCTGCCTTTTCCACTGTTTCCTACATGAGCAAAATAGTACTGCAACTGGGCATCAAATGCTTTTCTGATGAAGCTATTCCTGATAAATGAGGCAGAGCCACAGCTGAGCCAATGTGGAGGCAGGCAGGACCTAAGCCTGCAGAAGACAGAGCACCAGCCAATGGTGTGAACTAGACCCACGCAGGGAAGCATTCGGAGGCAAGAGCTTGAATTCCTTGTATCCTTTGAAGATGAAGAAATGTTATAATTACAAGCATTTTAAAAGACAATAAATTATGAAGAACCATATATTATAACATAAATAACAGCAAGACAAAGGGAACTTAAGCCTTAACCAGAATTATTTTTAATAAGCAAAGTACAGTCATGTATTACCTATAGAATTCAAAATTTTTGAAAATTTACTTATTTTTTTGTATTACAGTTGTCCCACTTTTTTCAACATTTTTTTAAAAGGCAGAAAAAATACTCATGGAGATAGAATCCAGTCAAGCATAATATGGATAAGCCCCATTGTGATATATTCAATAATATTTAGGTTAAGAGCTCTATATTATAATAATAACTATATAGGAGGAAAGCTGGATGTAAAGCAAGTCAGAAAGGAAGGAGGTACAGCTCAAGTTCATGTGTGCATGTGGTATTTGCTTTGAAAGGAATAGTCCCATAGAAACTAAGGAAGCCACCAATATCTCCATCATAATCTTTTATTCATTTCTCAGTTCAAAATGAGAGACAATTACCACCACCACCATCACAGTTTTGTTTTGTTTTTTAACTCTGAAAAATATATGGCAAGTTGGTTAAGACATGATTGTGATATATTCCTGCCCATCTTCAGTCAGGTTCCTAGCAAGCCCAATATGTACAGAAAGGTACAGTAACACTCCGGTGTACTTCTTACTCATCTAATGGGAAACAGACTTGGGAGAATTTAACAAATACCAGGTTTTTGGTGTTTTTTTCAAATATCCTTTTGTCATTTTTAAGAACCACCACAGGTTTGCTTGGTTTTAATACAGCCTACAAGTAAAATTGTTTGATAAAACTGCATAAATGGAATGAGAACTAGGAAAGTGGAGTGAGAATGGGTGCAGCGGGGAAAGGGTAAGGATTCAAAAGGAGAGGATGGCTGCAGGGAACACAAAAAGAAAATGTCTACACTAAGAAGAACAGTAAAGTTAGTAAGCTCTGTTATAGAGAACTGTAAGACTAACGATGGCCTTCCCTCACTTGTCTGAACATATTAGCTCTAAGATTTGATATCCAAAGTGTCAATGGCTAATGGTCACTACTCACATAAAAAAGTCTAGGACAACACTCACTATGCAACTGACCTTTCTGCTGTGATGAAAATGTTCTATTCTGTGTTGTCCAATCTGGGAGTCACAAGCCATGTGTGGCTACTGAGTTCTTGAAATGTGATTAGTGCAACCAAATGAATGGATTTTTTATTTTATTTAATTTTTATTAATTTAATTGTAAATAGCCACATGAAGCTAGTGGCTACTGGATCAGATAGCACAGGTGTAGAATATAAAACTGATTAATTACAAAGGCTTATTTTTTTTTTTAAATATATATTTTTTATTTTATTTTTAGAAAGAGGGGAAGGGAGAGAGAAATAGAGGGAGAGAAACATGAAAGCGTGGTTGCCCTTCACACACCCCCAATGAGGAACCTGGCCTGTAGCCCAGGCATGTGCCCTGACTGGGAATCAAACCAGTGACACCCTGGTTCACAGGCCTGCACTCAATCCACTGAGCTACACCAGCCAGGGCACAAAGGCTTGTTTTTAAAGCTTCACCAAACCATACATTCATTTATGTTTAATAAGTTTTGCATACTTGAATTAAGATTTCTTATAAGACACAGCTCTTGCTACTGACTCCATGTTATGCTTTTCACTTTTATAATCAGTTTATGTCTCTCTGTTAGATCAGAAGCTACCATGAGGACAGAGCACCAGGCCTGTCTTACTCACCTCTGTACCCCGGCCTGCACAAATGTGCACTCTTAATAAACACATGTTCACTGATCAAACATCAGAAGTCAAAAAGGAAGCATCTTTCTTGGAAGGATTATGCAGAGAAACATACTCCTGAATACCTGAATCTCATTTTAAAAACTATTTCTGGGTTGCATAGATCAACAGTATTCTTGGTGACTAACCTAATCTTTCCCCACTTTAATTTCCTTCTGCCCATTACTCACACAAAAGCAATATTTCTCAACACACCTTTACATATTGAATATTATATTTTTATTTTAAAAATTAATTATTTCATGTTTTGCTCTAAAATGAATCACTTCAAAATCATTATGTATTCCTTTGATCCTTCCCTAAAAAATACTGGAAGCTCACTTGTACCACTTAGGTGATATTCCATAAGCTGAACACAGAACATCCAGAGGCACATCGGTTAGAAGTGGTCTGTAACATCTTTCTGACTGCTTTGCTTAAAGCAAAAAATTATATTTAAGAGTATATGTATCTGTAAACAAAGCATGTATAAACACACACATACAAATATATTCACTCACATACATAATCCATACATATATACATAATCTATACACACATGTGGTCTATTCAGCTTCCAGTGGGCAAGTCCTTTATCACACATTCTATCTGTCTACCTAGTTTCACTCTCAAAGCCATATAACTGTGATGGTCAGAAAAAACTGCATTAGATTTCTAACTCGTCTTCTTCTTAAAATATGCACTTTGGGGCAAATTATTTAAACCCTCTGGGCCTCGGTTTTATACATTTGTTGGAAGGATTAAATAGTATATGTACTGGCTATGAAAGCACCAGAAGAGTGCCTGATGTACAGCAGGTGTGCTGTGTTTGCTGAATAAACAAATTATTTCATTGGTTTCTTGGGGCCTCTCTGAGACACCAACTCCCTATGAATGGACAAGAGTTGGTTATCTTCTGATTTACCATGAGCAGGCTCTGAAGATTAAAAGCAGACTGAAGGGCAAGCTACTGCTCAGGGATTGAAGAAACAAAGAAAAGCTATCGTCTTAAGAAAATGATGAAAAAAGTTACTGAAAAAAAAAGATATTTCTGATGCCTGATAAAGATCAAATGAAAGGCCTTTCTCTGCTCTTTGGAAATGGTTCAACTCAGGCTACCTTCATAGACCCAAATACTAGTTTATGGTCTGTCTAAAATTGTGGCTAATCTGTTATCTGTTTATCTCAGAAGTATGGAAGTTCATAAGACCACACACTATTCAGCCTCCAAACCTCACATTTAGTAAATTTAATTTCAGATAGCATTTATAAGTAGAACTGAGGTAAATAGCAACTTTAACGGTTTATATAAAGAATCCAGCCCTGGCTGGTGTGGCTCAGTGTATTGAGTACCGGCCTGTGAACCAAAGGCTCACAGGTTCGATTCTTAGTCAGGGCACATACCCGGGTTGCGGGCAGGGCCTCCAGTTGGGGGTGCATGAGAGGCAACCACACATTGATGTTTCTTTCCCTCTCTCCCTCTCTTCCCCTCTCTCTAAAAATAAATAAATAAAATATTTTTTAAAAAATCCAAAGGTGTGTAGCAATGAAGTACTCCTTTAAAAAGTTAACCTCCATCTTTTGTTTCCAGACTCCCTACTGGGGAAGCATAGTCAAGATCCTAAGCAATAATGCCAAGACGAAAGAGAGGAAGATCACAGCACTCATCCATACCTCAGCTTCCTGCAGGGTCCCATTGTTTCGGCACACCATGTCAGGGCAAGCGATGGGAGACCCACATCCGTCCCGGATTGCCAGCTGCATGTACTGTTTCAAGCACTAGAAGTTAAGAAGAAAAAAGACTATTATCCACCATATTACAGTAGCACAAAGGTTACAAAACCACCACTGCCTCTTCTTCCTCACTTGGCAGTCCTGGGGCTCTTGTACTGAGGATGCATAAGTTATCACAAGTGTGAATACTAAAAGCCATCACTTTGGGAAGAATGCAGAGACGGGCAATTTTGTATGACTTGATTCTAAGAATACTGAGTTTATTCAAGGCAGCAAGTCAAATTCCTCTATGCTCACATTTTATCCACTACAGATTGGGAAAAAACCAAACACTCTCTTGCACTAGTGGCAAAATCCTTCTTTCTATTTTTTCTGAAAAAACATGTGAATTCCCAGTTTAATTTTTATATAGTGGTCCTCTCCCTCAAAGTTTTCCTAGTAGAACTATGACCCTTGTGCTGAGCTAGCCAAACGGAAACAAAATGGAATTAAGGCACGGACTTATCCAGGAACACCCTTAACAGCAAATACACCTGGGAGAGATAATTATCAAAAACAATTAGGGAGAATAAGACCTGTCCAAAACTACGGGTCTTTACTGAAGGCTATGATGAGGTTTGAGTAGAACCTGGGTAATAAAGAAACTCATAGGAAAAAGGAAACCCAGAGAAGAGACGAGGAAGAGCACTAAGGACAGTGCTGACTGGTGTGGCTCAGCTGGTTGGGCGCTGTTCCGCAGAGCGAGAAAGGTGCTGGTTAGTTTCCCCAGGAGGACATTTACCTGGGTTGTAGGTTTCACCCCTGGTTGGGGCACATACAAGAGGCAACTGATCTATGATCCTTTTTCAAATCAAAGTTTCTCTCCCTCATTTTCTCTCTCCCTTCCCCTCTCTATAACAAATAAATAAAATGTATATTTTTTAAATACTAAGGACAAACTTGATCTACTCATTGCCTGCTGCACCTGAATTCTTGGGCAGTGAGTAAAGATGTGAGTCAGATTTAGAAGGTAGGAGAGGAACTGATACCATTACGGAAATCAGTTATCCTACTTCCTCCCTCCTAACCTATCCCACATGCCCACAGGAAATTGAAGGCCTTAGTTTCAGAAGATAAAGCTCTTAAGAAAACTATAAGTTGGCTTTTCAATTTCTACTAATTTGCTCATAACTGGTAAGCTCTTTTCTATGTGCATGATGGAAAAAAATCAAGCTTAATGTTTGAGGAAGATACCCCAAAAATACATAGCTAGTCAATTAATTAATGACTCTTACAAAGTGATCATTATTTATAATAATATTTGGATCTTTTAATTTATACATTTGGGTATCAACCTGCTACATTAAAAATATTGCTGTGGGACAATTCAAATAAGCAACAGCTGGCCTCAGTGAGCTCCAGGCCTGGCAATAGCAGCAAAGTACCCAGCTTAGATTCACAGCTTGGCTTTGCCTGGGAATCTCCAGGCCCAGTACAAGTAGCAGCCATCTAAGATTGCTTTATAGCTCAGGCAGGTGCCCCGGGCAAAACACAGGTGAGGGCTGACCTTGACCTGCACCATCCAGGAAACCCCAGAGCCTGTGCATCCAGTGGACAGCTACAGACCATGGGGGAGCACCACCACCTAGCCCCTGCACAGCTGATCCTCCACAGAGGGCTGAGGTTGGTGGTCAGGGGTCACAGCCAGTCCTTGCAGCTGACAGGCCTGGGTAAATCCCTCCCATTGATCTGCCAACAGCAAGCAAGACTCAACTACAAGAGAAGAGTGTACTCAGCCCACACAAAGGGTGCACCTTGAGTACCCAGCTTGGGTGATAGAGGATGCTGTGCCACTGGACCCTACAGGACACCTACTACATTAGGCCACACTATCAAGACACAGAATCAAAGCAGCTGTACCTGATACATAGAAACAAACACAGTGAGGCTGTCAAAACGAGGAGACAAAGAAACATGGCCCAAATAACAGAACAGATCAAAACTCCAGAAAAAGAGCTAAACAAGCTATCTATCTGATGCAGAGTTCAAAGCACTGGTTATAAGGATGCTAAAGAAACTTAGTGAGGATCTCAACAGCATAAAAAAGATCCAGTGAGAAATGAAGAATACACGAATTGAAATAAAGAACAATTTACAGGAAAAAAGAAAAAAACAGTGAAGGGAAGGAAGTCAGGATTCAAATAAATAATTTAGAACAAAAGAAGAAATAAACATTCACCAGGATCAGAAATAAGAATGCAAAAAAACAAACAAACAAAAACCAAACAAACACAAAAATGAGAAGAGGATTAGGAACCTCTGGACAACTTTAAATGTACCAACATGCAAATCACAGAGGTGCCAGAAGGAGAAGAGGAACAGCAAGAACTTGAAAACTTACGTGAAAAAATAATGAAAGAAAATTTGCCTGATTTTGTGAAGGAAACAGACATACAAGTCCAGGAAGCATGGAGAGTCCCAAACAAGTTGGACCCAAAGAGGACCACACCAAGACACATCATAATTAAAATGCCAAAGATTAAAGATAAAGAGAGAATCTTAAAAGCAACAAGAGAAAGAAGAGAGTTACCTATAAAAGAGTTCCCATAAGACTATTAGCTGGTTTCTCAAAAGAAACTTTGCGGCGAGAAGGGACAGAAAAGACGTATTCAAAGTGATGAAAAGCAAGGACCTACAACCAAGATTACTCTGTCCAGCAAAGCTATTATTTAGAATGTAAGGGCAGATAAAGTGTTTCCCAGACAAGGTAAAGCTAAAGGAGTTCATCATCACCAAGCCATTATTATATGAAATGTTAAAGGAAGTTATTTAAGAAAAAGAAGATCAACACTATGAACAGTAAAATGACAACAAACTCAGAACTATCAATGACAACCTAAAAATAAAAACAAAAACAAACTAAGCAAACAACCAGAATAGGAACAGAATCATAGGCATGGGGATCATTTTGAGGATTATCAGCTGGGAGGGGGAAGAGGGAGAAAGGGGGAAATCATGCAGGGATCAAGAAGCATGTTTGGTAGATACAAAATAGACAGGGGAATGTTAAGAATAGCACAGGAAAAGATGAAACCAAAGAACTTACATGCACGACACAAAGACATGCACTAACAGCAGTGATTGCTAGAGGGAAGGGGGACCGGGAAGAGGGAGGCAAAGGGAAAAAAACTGGGACACCTATAACAGCATAATCAGAAAAACATACTTTAAAAAAAGAAAATATGTAAAGAAATGAAAAAAAAATATTGCTGTTGCAGCAACCTTTTATAAAAGCCTAACTACTAAGTAAATTTTATGGTAAGGATATTGATGACATAATTGTAAAATTTATTCCTTTCATTTAGCATCTTTATTCATTCTCCCCATCTGAAAATAAAACTGATATCAAAATTGTATTTCAGAAAACATAATCATGTATTCATCTGACTGAAATTACTGCCACAATGTACTAACGAATCAATGACAAGGGCAAACCATTTAAACCAGATTTGCATATCTTCAAATACTTAATAATTCCAATTCTGTTCTCTAAGGAGTCCATTTTTTTCTATGATGCTCATTATAGGGGAAAAAAAAAAAAAAAGAACTAGAAAATAACCTAAATATCCAAAATAAAAGACCACATAAACAAATTGTGCTAAATTCATGCAACGAAAATCTGATGAATCATGAAAAAATATTTTCAAATGATGTTTAAAGACACAGAAAAGTGCCCATAGTTCAGTGTGAACTGGGGAATAAAAGATGATTAATATGAATTGGAGAATAAAAGAAACCTGGGAGCAGGGGTCTTCTTAAGTCACTCTTCCCTTACAATTGACTACAATTTATATACCACATTTTAACTTTCACCTTCCTTTTCCAGAGAAAGGTGAACAATCACTCTTGCCGGGAGTTCCTGTGCCAGACATGGTCTCCAGTACCAGAAAGAGTGGTGAGGAGGAGAGAGCAGCAGCAAGGAAATATGGGGAAGAATTTCAATGGGCAGCAAACCTTGAGGGAAACAGCAAAGGTGGCTCACAAAAGGTGCCATAGCAAGGCACACGTGAATAAGCCATGTGAAGGCCTGTCCACCCAACTCTGCTCTCAAGGACTTCTCAGCCTTCCACCTGCCACCCAGTTTCCAGTAGTACTGCCTTGATCTCTCCAGCTGTCACTCGAAAGTTAAGTAGAAAGACTGAAAACGTATGGTGTCTAGGCTCAAGGGGAAAGTGTCTGAGAAAATGAACATCAAATCCTAATATCTGGGCTCCAGCCCCAGCACCACTTTGTCAGGTGACAATGGGAAAATTGCATAAACTATGACCCAGACTTGCTTCCCTTAATTTTTAAAATGGGGACAATAATACCTGTTATGGTTACTTAACAGGGTTTAAAACACCCACCCACACAAGCACAAGCCTGAAATTTTGTATATGGAAGCCCTTTGGAAATTTGCAAATTATAGGATTATTTGGTCATATTTCTACTCTACTTCACCTGTCTTAGACTTTCCATGAAAAACTTACCCCTCTGACCTTTTCAGATTATCCTTTTTTCCACTCCTTGCAGGGGACCAGTGACGCCACTTCTGGGAGAGAAGCTCCACAGACGGACAGATATTTGTAACAGAACATCCTACACAACTCTCACCAAGCCTCTCCTTAGAGCTGTTTGGGTCTATACATAAAGCTTAGAATTAAATAGGAACTAAAAAGACTATGTGAGTGTTTATAGGCACTAAACGAAAATTCATTTCCACTTATATTGCAAGTTTGTAAAGGTGAATTTAAGCTTTTCCAAGGGATTATGCTGAATGTTCTATTTGCTAATGTCATGTTCTTATGTACACTGCAACCACAATACATAAATCCAATGAAATTTTAAGCTTCCCACACGTACTCTCCTGGCCATAATATTGCATGACCCACAATTTTAGGAGAGAAGTTATAGCTGTACACACCAGCAACAGGGTGTAATTATATACATCTTTATATACCCCCCCTTTTTTTTAATTCTAAGAAACACTGTTTCAAGAAAGAGATTTGTAAGTGCAAGTTGCTAAGTAATGCTCTAGCACAGGTATTGACGCTCCATCCCTATGGGCTTGCATTTCCATTTAAAGGCAAATAGGGAAAACAACTAGCTCTAGTTATTGCTTCTTATTATATTTTCAAGTACCTTTCATTTATTATATGTCTTCTATTAGCTTGCACTAAAATTTTAATCTCAAACTTGCCCTCTCTTCTTCAAACCTCTAAGGCACAAAAAAGCCTGAAAACTTTCACATGAACCCCTCTACGTATCATACGAACCAAGACATAAGTAAATGGTTAACAATTCTGAGAGAAACTGGTGTCTAGCTTGTAAATAAAGACAGAGGAACCCAGAAAGAGAAAAAGAACAACATCGTTTAGTCATATTGATCCAATAAACAATAACATTAAACAAACGTCTAAATATGCAATTTTCATAACAGCTAATATATCCTAAGGGAAATGTTACAAATAGAATATTTCAAATATCCTGGTGACTAAAGAAAGAAACAACTTTTCTTTTGGAGAGTCAACATCTCAATTAGTTTGGTAGAATATAACAATTTTTAGGCCATGAAGCATTATGTATAATAAGGATTGTTCCTCAAAATCATTTCAGAACCCTCAAGGATTCAAATGGGATCCAACCAAGGATTTACCCACTAAACACCTGGTGAACTAGATGACTTACATGGTCTCTTCCAGCCCTGAGAGTCTATAAATTATGTATTATGGAACCTCTCAGAAAGAGGTTTCTCCTAGACTCCTTTGAAGAGCGCTATTTTCCAATGTACCAAAGGGCATTTTTCATAGGTGTTCTCATCTATTAGCTGGACAGGGCAAAAAGGCCTACAACATTTAGACAAAGCTCCTAATAGATATATCCAAGAATAATATACATGTATATAGATATGCACATATATATATACACTATAAAGTTTCATTCTCTGTCACTAGATTATACCTTTCTTAAAAATTTTTCTCTAAGAAAAAAAAAAACACATTACAATAAATAGTCAAGGGAACTGGATTATAACAATTAAAATTGAAGAACAAGCTCTAAAGTTTTCCTTGGCATCTTAGGAAAGTCATTAATATCTCCAGTTACAGCACTCTTAATAATGAAATGAAGCAACATCGCCTGCCAAGCCTGCTCTCAGGGAAATGGTCAGTCCCTCATGAGGGTTAACACATGAAAATACAGTGAAAAGTGAAAAGAGGTATGCAAAACATAGAATAGATGTTTCTGAAGTATAGGCAGGCATGCAGAAGAAAGTCCCCTAACAGATATGACCCCCAGAAATTAGTCTCATGAAGGTGGGGTTGGGAGGTAAGAGGAGACTATGTACTTTTGGGAGGAAGGAGGTAATATGTACCATTAGCTGAAAGTTTAAATTGATCCCCAGGCTCTTGGCTGCTTCTGGATGCAGATGCTGGGGTTCTGAGGTCCAAGAAAGACTGGCAGACTACATGGATTGAAGCTGAGTTGGTGAACTACTGACCTTGGGTTTCTCATTCCTAACTCAGTCATAGATGGAGAGGAAGGTGATGAGAGGGAAAGTACCTTGAGTTTAAAAGTTTGTTTTATATCTTCCTGGCACAGTGCTATACACTAAAGTGAATATTTAATAAAATGTAGACTAACACTTCTCTGTCTCAGTACACAATTACATCATAGTGTCTCAAGAGTGTTCTAAATAACATCTTATATTTAGGCCAATATTTTGTTTATTCCAGTTCGGACTATGATCTCTATACATGATCCAAGAATAAAGCCTTCTTTGTTGGATGCTATTGAATTAAATTATTAATAAACTCAGGATGGAACTTCTCTCATAATTCAAATGCCTTTTAACACACCAACAGCATCCTGGTTTGGAAATACACAATGGTTTTTAAAAATTCAAATAAATCAATAATCTATAGCTAGATGGTAAATTGTTTCCTGGTATATAGTATGGTCCTAAACTTTTTATTGTAAAACCCTTTTCAGAAACCTTGGCTTTTCACAAATATGGTATTACTAGCAATGGACATCACCTTAATACCCCCTTGCCAACCTCACAGGACATCACGGGATTGATAGGCAAACCTTAGTTTTGTAGTCCTCCTCCTTAAGCGTCTCTTATTCAGAAAGGCTTTCCTGTCTTGTCCCCCAGTCTGGCACAACGCCCAGCCCATCTGTTCTCACAGCACGGCCAGCACAGTACTTTTCAAACTGGGTACAAGCATGTATTCTTGGGAGCCCATGAGTTCTCCATAGCAAGGTTTTTATCCATTTTATTTAATATTTTATAAGCATACTTTGACCCACCTCAAGGAGTTAGATTTTCAGTGATTCCAACACGGAAAAGTGGCCAGATCACTAAAGTACCACTTGTTCACTGGAACACACCAAACTCTGAGCCTAACTGTAAAAAGTGATTTTGTGGAAACTAAACATCATCCATCACATTAATGTTAACTTAAATATTGTTGGTCTACAGTGTTAGTTAACATGCAGCTTAGACACTTATTCTGATGTTCTCATTTAAGAGACAGAAGTCTAAATGTGCTTGTACCTTGTATTACATTTAAGTGAGACTATAATAAAAGTAATTTTAAAACAGCTCAGGATTGGGGTTCCAATTGTTTTCCCATTCAAAAGAAAACTCGATAAACCCAAGAAAAGGAGGAGAACCCTGTGATTCTCAGCGGCAGTGCAGCCAGTTGTACAACATTTTCCCTTGGAGATTTATCAAAATACCAAACTATGCAAAGAGAATTTTATAAACTATACAATCACATACCCCTCCTCCAATTCTCCAGAAGACTCAGCTCTTCCTCCCTACTTTCCAACATTTCCATCATCAACTTAGGTAACACCAGATGTTAACCATTAAGTATGTCATACATGTCAACAGTGCAGTGTTTATCACCCTGCATTGCAGGTGACTGTGCACTAGGCTGCTTCCCCAATAACCCAGGAGTTCTTTCCGGGTCTGGATCATATCTTATTCCTTTTTCTACCACAGGATCTGGCACATGGTGGAGACTCTGTGGGAGCTGGAAGCCTGAATCTCCCACTTACCAGCTTTGTGGAAAAGTCCTTCAGCTCCAACCACTGAATCATATAAACCCACTCCACCTGCAGCTTTCCTCCCTCCCCTCCTTTGACACATAAGACCCAACTCTGCCTTCCAGTGCCAAGTCCCCTATTATCTAGTTCCCATTTCCTCCTGCCTCCCAGGATATTTACCCAATTGATTATCTATTGTCTTTCTTGCATCTTGAAATTTTTCTCTATCTACTGAGTCCTTCTTCAGCAGTTAAATATGTCCAAAACTATCCTAAAGAAAAATAATAAAAACTGCCAAGAAGCACAGCCCTCCCTTACTCTTCTTCCTGGCTAGATACTCACTCTTCATTCCTCTCCTCTTCATCATCAAATATTTAAAAGAGTTGTCTGCCCTTACTCCTTCCAATGCCATCATGGCCCCACCCTTACAACTGAACTGTAGTGGCTCTCCAAAGATGCCAGTAACCTCCACCTCACTGAACCCAATACACATATTCTTCCTTCCTGACCTTTCAGCCACACTTAACCATACCCACTTTCTTGAAATTTTCTCTTCCCTTGCCTTCAGAATTCCACACGTCTCTGATTTTCATTCCATCCCTTCCTCTCTGGACATTCCTTCTCAACCTCTTTAATTTTCCTCTAACCGGTAAATGCTGTAATTGCAGGATGGTATCCAAACCCTCCTCTCCTTTTGCACTTTTTGGTCACCTCATTGACTAGATATAACCATTTCCCTGCTCTGCTCTGTAATGCAGAGAATGTATTTCCCAGATTCTAGGGGGAGGCATAAATGGAACCAATTACCCAGTTGCTTAGCAAATAAATAAACAAACAAATCCATCATCCTTGATTCTTCTTTTCCTCAAACTCCACAAACAAAACATGCCCCAAATCTAATCACTTCTCACCACTCCCACTGCAGTTCAAATCATCACCAACTGTTTCAAGGACGCTTGCAATAGTTTCCTCACTGGTCTTGGCTTATATTCCACACAGTAGCCAGGGTGCTCTTTATACACATCTTTTATTTATTAATTTTAGAGAGAGAGGATGAGAGAGAAGAAGGGGGGTAGAAAGAGAGAAATATTTGTGCATTCATTGGTTGATCTTTTAATGTGCCCTGACCAGGGATCATACCTGCTAGCTTGGTGTACTGGACAACACTAACCAACTGAGCTACCCAGCCAGGGCAATATATACATCTTTTAAAAATATAAATCATATCTTATTCTCCTGCTCAAAATTTCCAATGAATGTGCATCTCATTTAGAGTGCCTCTCAAACTTCTTACCATGGCTCACAATGGCCTAAATTTTCTAACTACTAGCTACTATTGTGGGTTCATTTCCACTATTCTCCCTTACTCTGGGAATATGAGCCTTCGCACTATTTCTTCAACAGGTCAAACTGAGATAGGCCTTCCCTGGCTAAAGAGGCCAACTTTCCTTCCTTTATCAGCTTCCTCACCTGGTTTTATTTTTCTTCATAGCACTTACCACTACCTAATATTACTTGTGTATTGCCTGTTGCCCCCCTAGAACTTCAGCTAGGACAGGGACCTTGCCTTGTTCTTTGATGGATCCCAGAAAACTATGTAGAAGGTTCTACAAAACGTATTATTGCACAACTTAATAAATCCCCAAATCCTATTAATCCCTTTCCTAAAGACTAATTAGGACTGTTCATCTCCATCTCTTCTGCCACGACCCTAGGCCACCTGGGGCTCCCTATTAGCTGGGCTTCTGCCTTAGCCCATTCACTGGTCCTGCTACATCTTTTTTTGCCTCTTTCTAATTAATTCTCCACACTTCAGGCAAAACAAAATTTTAAAAAATCTAAATTTGATGCTTTTCACCTGCTTAAAATCCTTCCATGACTGTACTTACTATAATTAGGATTCAAAAATGAGGTATATATAATTATGTGCTCCCCCAAATCGTACGTCTTCTCATTCTCCCTGTCAACATCCCCAGAAATTTCAGCCTTTAGATTGCTTTAATTAGCACCTTGCTTTTAGAATGATCCTATTACCATTCACATGTAATTATGGCAGGAGGACTTAATTCGGAGGTTAGATAGGCCATTTCCCTAGCAGAGGGCAGTGTCCTGAGAAAAGGATGTAAGACAGATGTTTTTATGGACAAGAAACACTGGAAACTATGGCACACTATTGGGAAGGGCAACTGTGATACTGCAATTTATAATTAGAAATACATATTTGGTCTTTGTTCCCACTTTTAGCAGGAAGCTTCTAAAACCCTTGGAATTTCCTAAGTGGTCAAAGATATAGAAGTGCCTTTTGTTAAGTTAACAAAGTAACTTTTGAAATGCCCCAGGCTACCAAAGTGGGGGCTGGTTGCCAGGGGAACCAAACCTGTCATTAGAGGGTTGGAATAGTCATTCTCACCCTGGGAATGCTTGGGAGGGGAGAGGGGCTGGAGGTTGAACTGATCATCAATGGCCAATAATTTAATCAGACATGTCTATGTAATCGGCAGCCGTCCGTCTCGAGAGACGATGGTGTAGCTTCTTAAGAGTCTATCTGCACCGTCGAGAATGGCTGTGCAGTCCGACTCGGGAGTGACATGGTATCTGTCTCCTCCCGTGTTGAATCGACATCTTGCGATGACGCTGAAGCTACAGAGCCTGGGCAGGGTGATATGGAGGGTCTGCTGTTGCCCATGTCTATGTAATAAAGCCTCTATAAAAACCCAAAGGGACATGGCTCATAGAACTTCCTGTTTCGTGAACACAGGGAGATTTGAGGAGAATGGTGCACCTGGAGAGAGAATGGAAGCTCCACACCCTTCCCCATGCTTTGACCTATGCACCTCTTCCACCTGGATGTTCCTGTGTTATATACTTTTATAATAAACCAGTGATCTAGTACATAAAATGTTTCTCTGAGTTCTGTGAGCTGCTCTAGGAAATTAATCCAAGCCAAGGCAGGGGCAGTGGGAGCCTTTGACTGACAGCCCATTGGTTAACAACCTGGGCTTGTGACTGCCATTGGAAGTGGGGACGGAGCAGATCTTGTAGGACTGAACCTTACTTGTGGGATCTAATGCTGTCTCCAAATAGATAGTGGCATTGAGGCAGAATAGTGAGAAGCAAGGAAAATGCCTTGGCAAGTGGAATAGGGAAACTGGGAAAGACAGTTGAACACAATGGCCAAGAAATTTACAGCCTGGTGCAGATGGTCACCAGGGTGGAAGACAGTGGGAGGCCCAGCAAGGCCCCAGTGCCTGGTAGAGGGAAAAACAAGGACCTCACCCACAGGGTAACCTCCGCTCCCCTGGCCTTTCCTCCCTGGAGATGACAACTAGGCCTCAGTTGTATTGGGTTGGCCAAAAAGTCCATTTAGTTTTTTCCTGTAAAATATAAGACACTTCTTTTATTTTCACCAATAACTTTATGGATTTGTATATTTAGAGTATGCCAGCTCTCCCGCTATTGGCTTCTAGTGGGTAGAGATCAGAGATGCTTCTAAACATCTTCCACTGCGTAAGACAGCTCCACAGCAAAGAATTATTTGGCCAAAATGTCAATCAATAGTACCAAGAAACTGAAGTAGGACTGATCCTTACTTTTGACACATTTGATCAGTCACAGCACCTTCTCCATATGTAATAGCGGTCCCCAAAAGTCCCCACAGCCCATGGTTTTGGGGATGCAGGAAGGGGAGACAGTGCAGTTTTTAAAGGTACTTTGCGTATCTATTGCAGGTAGCTACTTTATTAGTTATGCAAATGGATATGGCTGTTCCACCCCTCCAAGGAGATGGGAGGGATTTTGGTCATATAATGGTGACAAAAAAGCTTAGGGGTCCTGGATGAGATTCCTGCAGGTGGTCACGATTGGTCACCCTATTCACTGCATCACAGGCCCCAGTCAGGATTTAAAAATAAGGCAGCAGCCATTTTTCGCAGAGAGCCACGCAGTTTGAAAGGAGGTAGGGAGAGTCATGCAGTTTTGAAAGGAAAAGAGAGAGCCGTGCAGTCTGAAAGAAGGAAAGGAGCCAGGCAGAACAAAAGGTGGCAACCATGTGGCGCGCTGGGCCGTGCAATTTGAAAAGACTGCAGAGGGACCGCACCAGCCTGCCATGAGGTCTGGTGTGTAAAAGAGAAAGTCAAAATGTAGCAGCTAGGCAGCTTTGTGGAAGAGCTGGTCCACCATGGGAGAGGACCATGCGGCCTGGGCTAATAGGAAAGTAGGCATGCTGCTGCTTTGATCATGCGAGTTCCAGCTGACTCAGAGGCTGCGGAGGACTTCGCCTTGCAGACCTGGACTCTCTCTGGACTCTTGGAACTTGGGACATGCAGAAAGGACTCTCTTAGGACTTGTGCCTTCCTGGACTTCACCCTAATACAGTGCAACACGGCACATGTTTTCCTGGACTATTATATGGACTGTTATATGGACATCGTACCCCAGATCCTGAAGGAGAGAGCTTACAGATAAAGAATGGGGAACTTCTGGGCATGTTTTTGGCTTATAGCCTTTTGGGGAGCAAGGGAAGTGCTGGGTCTTGTGGGAGAACAGGGCTCCGAGCAGGAGTGCTCCCAGCCTGTGCCCCCCACCTACCCACCCCCACCACAGGTTGGAATACTGTAAATAAAGACCTGTTTTCCTCAACACTAATTGTTGGGTCTTACACCAAAGTGCCATGTGAATGAGCCCCCTTTTGCCTGGTAACACATACACTTCTTTCAACAACGTTATGTAGTTCTTAAAGTGTCCTCTTGTTAAATTTATTCGTAAGTACTTTTGATACTATTGTAAATGAAATTGTTGTCTTAACGACATCATATTATTATTTGCTTGTGTATAGAAATTTAAGTCAGTTTTGTATACTGATTTTGCATCCTGCAACCTTGTTGAACTGGCATCAGTATTTTTAAATTCTCAAAATGATTCCAATGTGCAACCAGGTCTGAGATCACTAGTTCAGTACCATCAGTGCCCTCCAGTCTAATCAAGGGAGATGTATCCATCATCACTGACTTTAAGTCATTTTGTAATATTCAGAAGCATAACATCCATAGAAATGAAGGTTTCCTTTCTAACCAATGTTTCCATAGAGAATATATTATTCAGTTAGTTCTGGAAGAAAGAGTAAAGGAAGTTTAAGGAGGAAATTATATAGGCAAAATTTAAAGTTCTGATTGAGATCCTTTAAATACTTGACCCGAAGTAGTGCCATTACTTTTTCTAGATAAGGGTACCAGATCCACCTTGTAAGTTTGAGAACAGTCATTCAATATGGGAAATTAAATCTGGGCCCCACTCAAAAGTACTCCAGTTCCCACCACGCAAGGGTGATCAAACACTTCTATCTTTATCTCAAGTGATCATGTAACAACTAAATTAAGAAACTTAGTGACAGAAATAGTTCTGAAGAGAAATCCATTGGAAATGTTTCAGCCTTGTCCAGTGCCCACAATAAAGCTAATTAAATCTGCTAAACTAGAAGAACATTTCAATCACAGCAGGGAGCAGGCACTAGCATTGGGAAGATCTTCTGACACCATAGTTACCGAGTTGAGTAACCCTTCAACTGACCTTTCAGAGGCTTTTCCTTTTGTCCTCCCTTTGCTGCCTTTCTTGGAGGCCCCAATTCTTAATTCGTATACAATTCCAAAGAAATCCACCTGTGCCAGCTGCTATAGTGCCACACAGTCTACTCAGAAAAGCAACTGACGGTTTCAGGAGAAAGAAAACTTAAAAAGGCTTGCCAAGTTTACACCCTTCCACTTCCTCCAAAAAAACATCAGACCTCAGAACTGCCAGCCTTCAACTGGCCCAGAGGCGCCTGCCAACAGGCCCAGGGCTGGCAATAAGAAGCACACACCAGATTAAACTGGACTGAGGTCATTTATCACTTCCTTCCTCCTCCTCCTGCGCACCTGAAGAGTCCCTCTTTGAATGCTCAGGCAGCTCTTCTGATTCTCAGAACACACATAAGGTTTCAGCAACAAGAATGGAACAAACCTCAAACCCCAAATTCATAAAGGGTCAGGAAATTCTTTCAGCCATGATGTAGGATTATGTAAATTACCTGCATAAAATATGACCATTCACTAATCCAAGCAAACACCCTAGAGAATGTAGCACTTAACATTTTACTAGAGAATTCACAGTGAGTATTATTAAAACTACACCATTCAAAGGATAGAAAGATAAATGGATGGATAGATGTGTAATAAGGCAAGTAGAGTAAAAAAAATTAATGTTAGAATCTAAGAAGAGGTAGGAATATAGAGAATCATTGTTAAAATTATTTCCCCTTCATTGTGTATTTGAAAAATTGTCATGACAAATTGTTAAACAATTTTTAAAATATAAAATATAAAAAAAAATACACCACTAAATCTCAGATTTTAATGATCCTTAAAGCAAAAAGTATCTGTGTATTTTATATAAAACCCTATTTTCTGTATTAGTACATAAGCTAGGGTTTAAATAAAATATAGTGAAATAAAATCTTATTAATTAAAAGTAATGGTAGCAACACTGATTAATGATTATCTAAATTTTTGAAATTTTAAAGACTATTTACACTATATAAATGAGAGAATAAAGCTAACTCATAATTAACTATATTTTTTCCCTACAGTATATAACCTATAAAGCCAGCATGAAAATAGTTCACATCAATGACCATTAGACAACAGTAATGCTGTTTGTTTCCTGAAGAGGATATTGCTTCTCCACATGGAGTTATGGTTAGGAACCAAGTATCGTCAGTTTAGAATAGACGTGTCTTTTTTTTTTTTTAATAGTTATTCGATTACAGTCGTCCCAGGTTTTCCCGCTGCCTTCTTCCGCCCAGGCCAGCCCCTGCTCCCACAATTCATCTCGTATTGTTGTCCACGTCCATGAGTCAAGAACAGACATAAGCCTTAAGCAAACTTCCTCCTTGACTGAATTTACAAAAGAAAATTGATTACAATAAGAAATGTGAGCCCTGAAAAAGCAGAAGAAGTTAAACAATGATGAAGAGTCACTACACTGAATATGAGAAATCTTGTTTTATTCAAAATTAATTTGAAATGCTTTAACTCAATTACTTCATAGCAAAATCAGAATATCTTTCTAGTTATAATTTAGATGGAACATGACTGCAACTATTCCGTACTTCATAATTTCCCCTCAATGCTTTATACTGAAAAAAATGTAAATGTTTTTGAAATTTTCTAAAAAGCAATTTTCTAGAAATCAGGAGGGTTTGTATGCAGTGCTTACTTTTTTTTTTTTTTTTTTTCATTTTAATTGCCATAATTTGAACCAGTCTTCCTTTTCTTTCTTTTAGCAAATCCACAGGCTTATATATCTGAGACTGCTCTTGACTGTCTTGTTAAAATCTAACCTAGTTACTGTCCTGGAACTGCCACTTTCCAAATGTTGTGAGTTGGCACCATATTATAGCAAATTAGACTATCAAGGCAAAGATCTTGAGTCAAAGCTATATGACAGTTGTTTCAGAAATGTGTGTCAGTGGTCACAGAAGAGACAGGGGGCATATGTCTTTCACAGCACATGACAGTAATTCATTTGTGCTTCACCAATACAGTGCTCTAAAAATACCCTAGACCAGTGCATCAGAATCTCCTGAGAGATGAACCAAAACACAGATAGAGATCTTCGCGGCTTGAAAATGTAACTTTTTTCCTTCTAAATGTTATCAACACCATAAACCATAGTTTTTCGAAGATCAGACACCATTCCATATTAACACAATCTGTATCTACCTCACTACCTAGGAAAAGCAGATATGACAGTTATAAAATGTTCTTTCCAGTCGCTGTAAAGATCCGTGTGCTTTAGTCACCCATTTAGTAATTACCATCTGCACACAAGACTCCTTGAAAACAACTGTGAGACTGAGGTCCTTTTGTGAACGCCAGTAGCTGCCACTAACATGACGCTTGTAGGCAGTGAGACAGCACCAGTCTTTGAACCAGGAGGTCTGGGCTTGAACCTTGGCTTCAGTTTCTACATCTGAATATATGCAAAGCTCACTGGGAACTTCCAGGTGTGGAATGCAGAACTCTTAATCTCTCAGCCCTTGGTTTTATCAGGAATTTGCCTGAAGTCACATAGTTGAAAGTTCATGGCACACTGCTCAATCCCTTCAGTCTGGGATATGGCCACTAGTATATTTGGACTACATACTCTCTGGTCTCTGGAAAACACCTTGAAATTTTAACTAGCTCCTCTTGACATCTTCTTTGAATTGACTAAACATTTATGTAATTAAAAACCAGTTGTTAGTCTGCATTATACAGGCCATTGTGAAGAGTGAGAAACTATAGGAAGGATCATAAAAACCTCATATGAGGCTCATCCAGTGTTCATGCTAACAAATAAAAATGTAGGGAACATGTAATTAGGCAGTATATTACATATTTCACAGAGGCTGTTCTTATTTCATTCAAACAACCTTATAATGTAGGAATTAAGGGCATCTTGGGCAAGTAACTTAATTTTGCATTGGTTTCCTTATCTGTAAACTGGACGGTAAGGGTAAGAGGAAAAATAGTAGTACTCGTGCATAATACATATTACATGGTAGGTACTCACATACTCTTACTTGTCCTTCCTTGATTTTTTAAAAATAAATGAACAAACTAAGGTCAAAGAAATTCAATAAAAACCCTACATTCATGTGGCTAATAACTCACAGATACTTTTCAGAAGGGCACAACCAAAAAGACCTCCTTATTGGGAATGGGAAATGATTCAAAACCATTGAGGCTTTTAGTTAACACAGAGCTATTTATTTCCATGGAAATGAGGCATTGACTGTGTCTAGCCTGATTCCAAGAGGTGCTGTGCATATCTGGAATCTACAACATTACCAATCCTTGATGAACTTAATTATTTAAAAAATGGGGTTTTAGAATTAACCAAATTTTCTAGTTAGCTCACAATCTTTTTGGCTTCCACTTATCTAAATTTTTTTTAAAGTTCCTTTCCCTATTTGTCATCTCACACAGCCTTAAGACCACCATTATGAGCATTATTTTTTCATTCGTTCACTCTCCTATGCGTAATATACTTTTTAAGATGTGGCCTGCTTTTCTAACTTGACAGTACTGTGAACACTGACATGTAAAATCAGCTGAAACTGTACGGGCACTGGACATAGCATATATTGCATTAAAGATAAAGAGTCATGAGATGAGTTTGTTTTGCTGTAATTTGCTTCCTCGTTAAAAAAGGAAGCATTGATTAAACAATGAGATATGTTCTATTCACATACCAGATTAGAGAAGATGAAAAATTTGCAAATACCCAGAGTGTCAAAGGGGACTTCCCCACGCTATTGGTGAGAATGCTAAAAGGACACGACAGTTGTGGGAAAGCAATTCGGCAACACCTATCAATTTAAAACGAACACAACTTTTGATTAGGGAATTCCATTTCTAGAAATTGATCCTACAGAAATGTATTTTCACATTTATAGAAGTACAAACATTTGCATTTTTAATAGCAAAAACTGGTAACAGTCCACTGATTAGGAGGGGCTTAGTTAAATAAATGTTGATACAGCCATGCCACAGAACACTACACAACCCTTAAAAAAGGAAGGCAGGGGAGGTAGGTCTGTATATGCTTACACAGAAACATGTCCACAATACACTAAGTTTGTAAAACTAGACTTAAAAAGTAGTATCTATACATAAAGATCTCACTTCTCTATTACATGTTGTGTGTAAATACATATCCATCCATATGTCTCTGTTTATTTATACACAGAGAAAGAGTCTGGAAGGGGGTACAGGTGAACTGTTTATATCATCAATACTTTGGAGACTTTTTCTTTTATGTTGTTTTAAAACCAGTATGTATTACATTTATAATTAAAAATTAGTCTTTAAAAAGAAGCAAGGAAACAAGGGATAGGAGGGAGGAATATAAATGAGAGAGGTTTCCCTATATTTCTAATTAAATTCTCTACCTCCATTCACGTACATGAAATTGGTCACCAAAAACTTTGTATTTAGCTAAAGTCTCAGTCTAGGACTAAAGAGAGGATTGAGCCATGTAGCCTTTCTTTCTGACTCTTCTCTTGGGACCTTCATTGGCCTATTGGCTTCCTTTGACTTGCAAAGAGATAAACAGAGGAACTAAAACCCTATGCACCCCACCCTTAAATCAGCGCAAACTTTGTAGATGTAGCAGAAGTTAACTGGAGTAGCTCTCTCTGGTTCTGGTATGGTCCCCCCTGACTGCCCCAAGTACTCTTGGAAATTGACAATAGGTGAATGGTTTTCTTGGGATGGCTGAGTGGGCCTCAAAACATGAACATACAAATCCAAAAAATTGTTATATTAAGTAAATGAGTGACTACTGTATATCTACTAAATGGTCTTTAAAACAGGGATACTCTTGAATGACCCATTTGGGTCATTATAGGATGAAATGAGTAAATATGCCTAAAACAATACCTCCCATTAAATAAGTTAAATGCTGTTGCTATTATTATGAGAACAATGATCATTAGTGATGCCTAATGCTTTCCTGGGTTTTGCTCTCTATGTGGGGAAAAATAAAACGAATTTATGTAAACAGCTAGAATATATGGCAATAAAGATAATTGTATAAAATATATTTAATTAGATTTTAAATGCTAAATACTTTCAGAGAATAGATGATAATTTTACACAAGGATAGCCAATGCCACCAGGGTAAGAATGATGTTTGAGTTTTTCACCAATAAATCCCCCAATCCCCCCCCCTCATTAGTATTCTGCCTGTCAAAATAAGTATTTGTTGAATGAATGGTGGTTTGCCTTGACCAGGCAATGAGGCATCCTTAGGAATTGAGCAGGTGGAGTAAAAAGGAAAGAAAAGAGTAGCTTTCCAGAAAGAAGGAAAGCAATGAAGGTATGAGATACCTCACATGTAGGGTAGCAGGAGATGATCTGGATAAAGATCATGCGACAGACAGCTCATAGAGCAATGTGAATGTCAGCATTAAGGAATATGATTCAAACAGGAACACATGAGTCCTTAATAATAGTAGTGGCATTTTGACAGAAATATTTTTAAGAAATCTGACATTAGTATCTAAATGGAAAGGAGGAGAAATTGGAGACATGAAAATAATTTAAATATTCCAGACCTCAAAACTGCAGTCGACAATAACAAATAAAGCATATGTTGATGAGGGTGTTGTTCCTGGAGCCTCACCACCCCAATTCCTTCATCCTATTCCAGCTTTGCCCACTTTCAGACCATTCTCCACCCTATGCCAAAGCCATTCTCCTATTGACTCCCAAATAAAGCCTTCCAGTGGCTCCATGATGCCATTTAACATCACACACAAGACCCTCCATCTAGTCTCTGCTTGCCTCTCCAGGCTCATGCCCACGCACACCCACACTTCCAGCAATATGTTCCAGGGATGTCCTTCAGTCCGGTTCCTCAGTAGGTCACCCTTCCTCGGTTCTGTGCCTTCACGTGTGGCTGCCCTTCCTCCCTGTTGTACTTTTACTATCCACAACTCCACCAACACCACCATCAAGCAATCTCCTATTCAGCGTTTGGTCTTAGCCCCCCAGTAATCTTCGCTGACTTCTGCAAGTCTATGGTAAGTGGATTCCCATATGCTCCCCTAGCACCCAGCACTTCCTCTATCAGAGGGTCTGCTTCCCACACGAGAGCCAGTCTGGCTATGCATTACATACAGAGTCAGCACAGTGGCTGCTACATTATACTACCAAATGGAAGAGCAGAATCAGAACCAAGACAGAAATAGACTTAGAGGAAATTAAAATGGAAGTGCAACTTCAAAAAAATAAATAGCTAAAGTTTGGTGATTCATTCAGTGGATGTAAGGGAAAGTTCTCTTGTTGTATACCAACTGTTGCCTGCTTTCTGGTTATGGTTTGCATGTTTGGCAAGCCTATCACATTCTGATAAACAGTTTGAAGAACTGAATTAAAAGCAACATATGCTTCAAAAAAAGTCTTCAGAATACACGAACACAGAATACCAACATGCCATCTTTTTATAACCTTCTTTGAGAAAAATATTTAAATTAAATCATGTTCCTTATTATACTACCACACTTCTTACCCTGATATCAAATGCTTTTCTAAGAGAATATAGAAAATCTTGAGGTACTTGTTCAACCTATGATCAAGGTCAAGAACATTGTACAAATGAAGCTTGTTCCAAAAGAATTGTGTCAACAAAAGGCGCAAAGAGTGGAGGAATAAAATTCTATTTATTAATATTCCCACATTGGATGAAGCATTGTTGGAGAATTTTTAATGGTCCTCTTTTCCTTGCCCTCTAACAGAAAGATGATCTTAAGTCAAATAATACAGAGCTAATGGGTAGAAAAAATTAGATTTCAACCAATTTTGTTCTAGAGAGAACTAGTACTAATAGTAGGAGTGACACAGAAATGTTTCAAATGAATGTAGAAGAATAGATAGCTCAGAATTAGAGTTTCCAGTAACTGAATAACCAGTGTTACGGGATGTCCCATCCTCAAAGTTTTCAAGCAAAATCTAGATGATTGCACTACAACCAGTAGAGGGATACATGCCAGTTGTATTCCAGGTATTAAGTGCTTTATCTAGATTATCTACTGCAATCTTCTCTATATATGCATTGATTTATTATTAACCTTATCTTACATAAAAGAAAATGAAGACTAGTCCTGGCTGGTGTGACTCAGTGGATTGAGCACCAGCCTGCGAACCAAAGGGCTGCTGGTTCGATTCCCAGTCAGGGCACTTGCCTGGGCTGTGGGCCAGGTCCCCAGTTGAGGATGTACAAGAGGCAACCACATATTGATGTTTCTCTCCCTCTCTTTCTCCCCCTGCCCTTCTCCTTTCTCTATAAATAAATAAATAAATAAATATATATATATATATATATATATATATATTTTTTTTTTTTATTTTATTTTTTTTTTTTAAGAAATAAAATAAGGACTTAGACTATCCAAAGACATTAACAGCTATCACCTGCTAGTTCAATCCACTATCATCTCTGGCTTGAATTATTATACTTAACCTACTAACTCGTCTCCTTGCTTTCACCCTTTTCCTCTTAGTTCATTCTCTATGGAACAGCCAGGGTGATTGTGATGGTTAATTTTAGATGTCAACTTGAGCAGGACACGGGATGCCCAGATACTTGATTTCACATTTCTAGGTGTGTCTGTGAGGATGTTTCCAGATGAGACTAGTGTTTGAATCAGTGGACTGAGTAAGGCAGACTTCGTCCACCCCATGTGGGTGGGCCTCATCCAATCAGTTGAGGACATGAATAGAACAAAAAGGCAAGGAAGGGAGAATTCACTCTCTACCTGACTGTACGAGCTGGGACACTGGTCTTCCACCTTCAGACTGGAACTTACACCAGTGGTTCTCCTCATCCTTAGGCCTTAGGACTTGGATTGGAACTACACCGTTGGTTTTCCTGAGTCTCCCACTTGCAAACAGCAGATTGTGCGACTTCACTTCCACAAATGTGTGAGCCAATTCCTTTATGTATGTACTTACATACCTCATATTGGAAATACAAAGCCTATTGGATCACTTTCTCTGGAGAACCCTTACTAATACAGTGATCCACTTAAAACAACGTTAGATAATGTCACTTTGTGGGTCAAAACTCTCCAAAGGCTTCTGTTCTCATATCAAACTAAAGCCTGAATTCTTACCATTGTCTGCAAGGCCTACACACCAATACCACTACCTCTCTGACTTCATTTCCTACTGCTACCCCAGGGCACACCCCCACACACACATATGCACTCATTCACACTGGCCTCGTTGCTCTGAACACACTATGCACACCCCTAACCGAGGACCACCACACTGTTCCCCTCCCTTGGTTTTGTTTTTCCTCAGAGTATATATCATCTGACTTCTGTATTTACTTGTTAATATCCATGCCTTGCACTAAAATTTGAGCTATATGAAGACCAGGCCTCGATCCAATTGTTCACCACTATATCTTAACCATCAGAACTACACACAGCATGATAAATATTTGTTAATAAATGCAGCCCAGGCAACCAGATCTGATGCCCATTCTCTTAAATGCCAAACCATACCGGCATCCAGGAAAAGGCCTTCTTTCATTAGAAAGGTTGGGGGGACTAGAAGAGCTAAGGTCTCTTCCAGTTCTAGGACTATGATGCTATGACAAAGTCATCTGGCCTTAAAAGCATGGTTTTCTTTTGCTGCTCTTTTCCTCTCTCACCACCTTTCACCACTTTCCTTGAATAAGTGGTGAGCATTAGGCATGGATGAGATCATAGGTCCAGGAAGCCAGCTCCTCCTTGACTCATCTCTAATCCATTTCTCATGCTCTTATAATTTGCTCCTGTTTCTCAGAAGCTATCTGACCTGCAGAAGCTCAATCACCAATGGAAAAATAGAGTGTCAGATTTTGTATTTTAAACCAGTGACTTCACTAATAAACACAAAGCCATCATAGCATTGTATTAAAACTCAACACGTGTGATCCATGAATATAACAGTCATTTACAAATAAACAAAGAGAAAGATAAATTCACTGACTCAATGTTGATCACCCAAGGAAAGCACAAGGCTAACCTTGTAAGCCAGTATATTTTAGTACCAGAAGCCAACAGAATAAGAGAGGCAGGATTCACTTCTGTCTGTTTAACAGGACTAGAAGACATGGGAATAAAGAGAATTTTAAAGCTTTGGGACAGGTTGATAGGTCACATGACCAGAAGAGAAAGGAATTATTCTGTGACATCGCTGGAGTGAAATGCCTCAATTATTTCTTGCAGTTACAGAGAGTTATCAATTAAAAAAACACAACAACAACAACAAAAACAGAACGCAATGATACTAGACCAAACATATCAAGCCAACAAGCAATTATATTATTAAATTCTTATTGGGGCTAAACAGCTCTTAAGTCTTTTACGTATAATCAGAAATGTGCTCATCTATTCACTTCCAAAATTGTGCTTTTTTTCTGTAAACCCAACTTCAAGATCTTCAGTTGAAACACCCAACCATTAGTCTCTCACGGAGAAATTCTCTCTATACTAATCGCTAGCTTGCAAGTATTTCAGAATAGTAGTAAGGTTGAAACCACCTATATAACTTCCTTGTTATAAAAGCTAATGAAGAAGCCAGACAAGATTTTTATAGGATTTTCTTTCTCTAAAACATTTTTGAAAACAGAACAGTTCAGTATCCTGACAGAACTTAGGAAAGAAAAGAATAACAAAGCCATTTACTAGGGTCCTGGCACAGAGCTAGTTACTTTACTGGAATTCTTATTTGATGCCTCATTCAACACTCTGAGATAGGTATCATCATCCCTCCCCTCGTCCCATCCTACAGGTGACAAAACAATGGTTCAGAAAAGCCAAAGATTTTACCTAAAGTGGAACACCATTAAATGATCAAGGCTGAACTTGAACCTGGGTCTTCCTAGCTCTGTATCTGCACTCTTAATCATCATGCTGCACTGGGAGAGAAGATGGAGGTGGAAGGAGAAAACTGGCATTTCTTTCTCCTAATACAGATATCAGTATCCAGAAACAAACCACTGCAGATTCTTTGCTTCATTTGAAAGTTACCAACCACGTGAGTGCAGAAGTGTGCCCATGCATACACAAATACACGCATGCATGCACAGCACGCACGCAGTGCTAATCCTCCCAAACTGAAATGTCTCCCAGGCCATATATGGGCTTTTCTTAAAGGTCACCCAACAGGCCCCAAGGAAAAGAAGGGCTTGGTCTGAAATGTTTTATATTTCCTCTCACTTTTTTAAACATTGGAAAATCCATTTGGCTCAGAGAAATGAATAGTAAAAGGAGTTCTAACTACTTTGAGCCAACAAAATGTAATGGAAAAAGGCAAGAATATGGCTGGACTTTATTTTCTTTTTGCTCAGCACATCCTGTCTTTAATCTGGAAGGTAAATAGGCCATGCCCAACATACCAACTCTTTTCAGGTGAAATTATCTGGGTTATAAAAACAAGAAACAACTGTGTTTTCTTTATTCTTTAATTCACGGCTGACAGAAATAGCTTCCAAAATAAATCTAAGAGGCAAATATTGCTCACAAGGGAGCAAACCCACAAATTTGCCCTCCTTTGATAACTGGCTTTTGTGAATTTTTCTTTCACTTGAATTATAATTGTGTGGTATTATCTGAAAAAAAGTGTGTTGCAGAAACCGGAAGAGGAAAATCTGAATTTTCATATTTGGGTTTTTTAAATAGGAGAGAGAGGGAGAGAGAGAGACTGTTTGTATATCATTAGTTAGTAGACTAACATCTCTGAGAAATTACAAAAACCTTCAAATACAAAAACAAGTAATTTTGTAACACCTCTCTCCAAAACTCCCAAATATTAACTTCTGTGGCTTCAAAATACACCTAATGACTTGTAACTTCAGTGATGCTAGTGAGAGCTATGCCCATTTTTGCCATGCAAATTCGGCTTCCCTCGCTTTATACTACACTTTCTTCTGTATAGTTAAGCTAAGCAAACAGTTTAACAAAAACCTTCTTCACAATTAGAATGTGCTATGTTCCCTTTAAAAATAAACTCAATACATTGATGAATTATTTAAAGCAATGTTCATCACAGTCTTTTCTCTAGAGGTCACTTAAATCAAGAATTACCAACATAGAATAATTTCAAGCAGCATTCTTCAGAGCTCTAGTTATAGGGAAGTTAATAGGTATTCCACTAAAAAAACGGTGGTACGATCAAATGGAAATGCTTCAGAAGAAATTAAACAGGGTCCCCTTGCTTTCCCCTTAATCACACTATTTCACAGAGCCCCTACAATGCAAATATACATTAGGTCCCTCCAAGAGAGGAAAAGAGAACATACCATTTTTCAAATTAATTTACACAAATTAATTTACACATGGAACACTATTCAAGGAATATCTCTGTTGAACAGAGCTTCAGGTTCATGGACCACACAGGTTAGGGGATGTCTATTTAATAGCCAGGTCTCCCTAAAGACAGGGGATGAGCTGGCTAACATCCAGTGGTCCAGTCAGACACTCCACATCTGTCTATTCTGTAATCCCAGAGCACACTGATCTTGGAAATGAGAAGACTATAACCTAACAACAAATATTCAGGGATACATCTTAGGGAAAACAGGACTAGTACTGAATGTATAAAAAGCTTGAGTAAATCTATGAAAATATTGAAGTATAGCACCATACCTAGCAGGAGGACCATTATGTTTGGACATTTCCCTAATGAAGGGAAGAGAGGGACTATCTTAATGAAACCATTTTAAATACATGGTCTTTCCCAACTAATAATTGAGAGATGTCATCCAATCATATTTAAAGTTGGAAATCAGACTTCCGGCCAAGATGGAGGTGTAGACAGGCACGCTGCGTCTCCCTCCACAGCTAAGAAGAAATACAGTTACCTCAAAACTAGAAACAACCAGAAGTTCCAGAAAATCAAACTGCATGGAAGTCCAGCAAACAAAGATATAAAGAAAAAATACTCATCCAGACAGGTAGGAGGGGCAGAGCCAGGGCGGAGGGGACGTGGTGTGGTGGTAGCGGCAGCAGCCGCAGTGGCAGCCGCGGCAGGCTGGCGGAAAATGCAGTCACGCAGTTTAAAGTCAGGAGGGACACCTGGGGAGAATTCCCAGCTCCTGACCAGACCGCACAGCTCATGGTCCCAGCGCCGAGGAAAATCAAGCCTTGTTGCTTCTGACTGTGCAAACCAGTGGGGGTTGGGGCGGAAGAAGAAACTGCCGATCTCTCAGCAGAGTCCGCTTGTTTCAAGGGCCCCCACAGTCCTAGAACGTCCTCAGACCTACCCACTCTGGGAACAATGGCCAGGGCAACAGCTAGAGAGGCACCAGTCCCATACAGAAGTGGGAGAAGTGCCTGGAAAAGGGGTGAGTGCTGGGCAAGCGACATTGTTCCCTGTCAGACCCCTCCCATACATACAGCGCCACAACGTGGTGAAACAGGTCTCCCTGTACTGATGAATCCCTAAGGCTCTGCCCCTTAAAACATAACAGGAGTGACTCCAGCTCTGCCTAAGACACAGAGGCAAACAAACACAGGAGCCTGTCAAGATGAGGAGACAGAAAAGTATGGCCCAAAAGCGGGAATGGGTCAAGGTTCCAGTGGGAGAACTAAGTGATGAGGAAATAGCCAACCTAACAGATGAGGAGATAGACAACCTAACAGATGCAGAATTCCAAACACTTGTGATAAAGATGCTCACAGGCTTGACAGATATGCTTGAGTAAGGCAAATGCATAAGGGAAGAAGTGAAGGCTATGCTAAGTGAAACGAAGGAAAATCCACACAAAAGGAATGGTGAAGGAAAGAAAACTGGGGTTCAAATCAATAATTTGGAACATAAGGAAGAAAGAAACAGTCAACCAGTACAGAACGAAGAAACAAGAACTGAAAAAAATGAGGAGAGGCTTGGGAACCTCTGGGACAACTTTAAACGTGCCAACATCCAAATCATAGGGATTCCAGAAGGAGAAGAGGAAGAGCAAGAAAATAAAAACTTATGTAAAAAAATTATGGAGGAAAACTTCCCAAATTTTGCGAAGGAAATAGACATACAAGTCCAGTAAGCATGGAGAGTCCCGGGCGAGCTGGACCCAATGAGGACCACACCAAGACACATCCTAATTAAAATGCCAAAGGTGAAAGATAAAGAGGGAATCCTAAAAGCAGCAAGAAAGAAGCAGAGAGTTGCCTACAAAGGGGTGCCTATAGGACTATCAGCTGATGTCTCAAAAGACAGTTTGCAGGCAAGAAGAGACTGGCAAGCAGTATTCAATGTGATGAAAAGGAAGGACCTACTACCAAGATGACTCTATCCAGCAAAGCTATCATTAGAATGGAAGGGCAGATGAAGTGCTTCCCAGACAAGGTAAAGCTAAAAGAGTTCATTATAACTAAGCCATTATTATATGAAATGTTAAAGGAACTTTATTTAAGAAGAAGAAGATCATAGCTATGAACACTAAAATGACAACAAACTCACAACCATCAAAAACTGAATCTAAAAAATAAAAAAATCCAATTAGCAAACCAGAATAGGAACAGAATCATAGGTATGGGGATCATTTGGAGGGTTATCAGCTGGGTGGGGGAAGGGGGAGAAATGGGGAAATGGTTCAGGGATTAAGAAGCATGATCAGTTGGTACAAATTAGACAGGGAGAAGTTAAGAATAATATAGGAAAGGGTGAAGCCAAAGAACTTATATGCATGATCCATGGACATGAACTAATTGGGGGGGGGGTGTTGCTGGAGGGAAGGAGGTTACTACGCACAGGGGAGCAAAGGGGAAAATAATTGGAACTACTGAAACAACATAATCAATAAATTATACTTAAAAAATAAAATAAAGTTGGAAATTAGTAATATATGGCACAATTTAGTCACAAATTCCTTTTCAGCCTTGAAAACACATTTGATCTCTTTAATTTGAGTGCAGATTAACATCTGGGAAGATTAGACACATTTTTAAATCATTCTTTTAAAAGAAGAAATAAAAGCTCCAACAATAAAAGTAGTAGTATTTCAGGTGAGTTTGGTATCAATTGCAAATTTATAGACACTAACGTAATCAAACACATGCAGCTTACTATTTTAGCTGATCATAGAAAATGGGGTATCAGGAAGCCAGGCAAGGTTAATGTTTATAGGTACAAAAAGTTCCAATGTTCATAGGTACAAGAAGTTCCAAAGTTGGAGGGTTACCAAAAATACCAAGCCATTTGATTTTCTGCTCTTGAGCACTCCCCAACAATAAGGAAGTATGAACCTAGATGACACAAAGATCTAACTGTACTCACTCCTACCTCTAAATTGCTGAAGGAGATACAAGAAGCAGTTGTGCTGTTTTTAATTGGGAACTAAATCTACTGAACAATATGACAGTGTCAGTTCCTTCTGAATATGAAATACAACCTTGCTTTTGTACTCTTTACCCAGCACTAATACACAAACTTGAATTCTGCACTATTACATCTCATAGCAAAAACTGAATCCCATACCCTGCTTTTGAAAATCAGTAATACCTGGACAAAAATTTCCATCCTGCCTTTAACCAAACATTGCTTCTGACTCATTTGTTTCAAGGATTAGCAAGGGTCTGAAACATCTGTGGAAAAGTCAGAGAAATAATCATTCTTGAAGCACAGCATTCAGAAACAAAGCAAGACCAAAGGAAATTCAAGCTGCCCTGTGATGACAAGACCATTTCCTCACTTCCTATAAAGCAACACACACTGACAAGATGAGCAAGAACCAGCAGGAACTGTAACATCCCCTTGCCCCACATTCCTCACTTCCTACTAGGCTTCTTTTCTAAGCCCTTATCACCCAATACTATAACTTACCTATTCATTATGTTTATTGTTTATTTATAACTTGCTCTGATAACAGGAAGGATCTCTACTTGGTTTTGTTTCTTTTACTGATCAATCCTGGGGCCTAGAACAGTTCCTGGCATACAGATGCTGCTCACTAGATTTTTGTTGAATAAATGAACAAACAATACTATTCTTTGCCATCTTTGGATCCTAGAGTTCAAAACACATGAAAAGGATTTCAGTCACTTTCCTTTTTACCTAAAAGTCATTCCAAGGCTTCTCCCTACCCTAACTCTCCAACAACAACAAAAGTTTTTAAAGAAAATTGGTAAAATTAGCTTGAAAATGTGCTGCATTGATTAAATCAACAAAGAAATATGGAATAAGCTTTATTTCACCTTAATTTGTCTGTTAAAAAAAAAATGCTTAGTTAACATTGGTAATAAACATGCCTCTTTAGAAATGCTTCTACTTCCTAAATGATTCCTTTCTCATCATTCCCCTTGTTTTAGCCACTGATCACTATAACTAAACTATTCAATGTCCTTCACAGAGTCAGGGCATTAAACCCTCATTTGTCTGGTGATTACTGTACTGACTGTATAATATTAACAGTATGCTCATACAAGGCCTACCAAAGGAAAGATAAATGGTAAATACTGAATCTAGGCATCAGAATTTCTCAGATGCCAGCACTCTTCCTGTCTGACTCTTCGCCAACCCATCCGTAGTTTTCAAGTGCTGTTGACTCAGTTATACTCGTATATAGGAAAGAGACACAAACATAAAGGAAGGAAGAATCATCTATTCCTGGGCCTATGAACAAAGGTCCAGAGTAGCTGTATCTTACTACTTTTTCATTTTTTCATGAAAAATTTATAAAATTTGTTATTTTAAATTTCTCAATCCAACAACAACAACAAAAAGTATTGGGGCCAAATGTGGTCCATGGGCATCAGTCTGTAATCTCTTGTTTTCTTGGGTTTTTTAAATTTAATCTTTATTGTATTTTTTCCACTACCATTTAGTCCCCTTATGCCCCACCTCCCCCCCCCGCAATCACCACACTGTTATTATCCATGAGCCTTTTTTCCTTTTTGCTCAATCCCTCCACCCCTTAACCTCCCAGCGCCACTACCTGTCATCTGCTCTCCATCTATGAGTCTGTCTGTTTTGCATGTTAATTCAGTTTGCCCATTAGGTTCCATATATGAGTGAAATCATATGGTATTTGTCTTTCTCTGACTGGCTTATTTCACTTAGCACAATGTTCTGTAGGTCCATCCATACTGTTGCAAAGGGTAAAATTTTCTTCTTTTTTATAGCCAAGTAAAATTCCATTGTGTAATAGTCCAATAGTTGTTTTATCCACTCATCTACTGATGGACACTTGGGCTGCTTTCATATCATGGCAATTGTAAATAATGCTGCAATGAATGTAGGGGTGCTTATGTCCCTTCGAGTAGTGTTTTGGGTTCCTTTGATATATTCCCAAAGTGGGATTGCTAGGTCAAAAGGCAGATACATTTTTAATTTTTTGAGGTATCTCCATACTGCATTCCACAGTGGCTGCACCAATCTGCATTCCCACCAACAGTGCAAAAGGGTTCCCCTTTCTCCACATCCTCACCACTACTTATATAGTTTGTTGATTTATTGATGATAGCCATTCTGACAGGTGGAGATTGCATCTCATCGTGGTTTTAATTTGCATTTCTCTGATGCTTAGTGAAATTGAGCATCTTTTCATATGATTGGCCATCTGTATGTCCTCTTCAGAGAAATGTCTATACAGGTCCTTTGCCTATTTTTTAATTGTGTTGTTCATTTTTTCTGGTGTTGAGTTTTGTAAGTACTTTATAATTTTGGATATTAACCCCTTATCAAAGGTATCAGTGAATATGTTTTCCCATTCAATGGGTTGTCTTTTTATTTTGTTGATTTCCTTTGCTGTGCAAAACTTTTTAGTTTGATGTAGTCATTTTTTTTTCTCTTTTGTTTCTCCTTGCCTGGGGAAATATATCCAATAAAAAATTTCTACAAGCAATGTCTTATGTTTTCTTCTAGAATTTTTATGGTTTCTGATCTAACATTTAAGTCTTTGATCCATTTTGAATTTATTCTTATGTATGGTGTAAGAAGGTAATCTAGTTTCATTTTTCTGAATATATCTGTCCAATTTCCCCAACATCATTTATTGAATAAACTATCCTTAGCCCACTGTATGTGCTTGCTGCTTCTGTCAAATATTAATTGACTATAAAGGTGTCGGCTTATTTCTGGGCTCTCTATTCTGTTCCATTGACCCATGTGTCTCTTTTTATGCAAGTACCAGACTGTTTTGATTACTACGGCCTTATAGTATAGTTTGATGTTAGGTAGCGTGATTCCTCCAACTTTGTTCTTCTTTTTCAGGATTGCTGTTGCTATACAGGGCCTTTTGTGGTTCCATATAAATTTTTGAAATATTTGTTCTAGTTCTGTGAAATACATCATTGGAATCTTGATAGGAATCTGTAGATTTCTTTGGGTAGTATGGACATTTTAATGGTGTGGATTCTTCCTATTCATAAACATGGTATGCGCTACCACTTATTTGTACCTTCTTCACTTTCTTCAGTGTCTTATAATTTTCCAAGTACAGGTCTTTTATATCCATGGTTAGGTTTATTCCTAGGTATTTTATTCTTTTTGTAGCAATTGTGAATGGGACCATTAATTTCCCTTTCTGTTAGTTTGTTATTGGGATATAAAAATGCAACTAATTTCTGGATATTAATTTTGTATCTGGCTATGTTACTGAATTCCTTTATAAGTTTTAGTAATTTCTTGGTGGAATCTTTGGGTTTCTCTGTGTATAGTATCATGTCATATGCAAATAAAGACAGCTTTACTTCTTCCTTTCCAATTTGGATGCCTTTTACTTCTTGTTGTCTGATTGCTGTGGCTAGGACTTCCAGTACTCTGTTGAATAAGAGTGGTGAGAGTGGACTTCCTGTCTTGTTCCCAATCTCAAAAGGAATATTTGTAGTTTTTGTCTGTTGAGTATAGTGCTGGCAGTGGGTTTGTCATACATGGTCTTCATTATGTTTAGGTATGTTCTCTCTATTCCCTTTTTGCTGAGTTTTGATCATAAATGGGTGCTGGATTTTATTAAAAAATTTTTCTGCATCTATTGATACGATTATGTGGTTTTTATCCTTTATTTTGTTTATGTGGTGAATCACATTTATTGATTTATGAATGTTGTACCAATCTTGCATTCCCACAATAAATCCCACTTGATCATGGTGTATGATCTTTTTGATGCATCGCTATATTTGGTTTGCAAATATATTGTTGAAGATTTTAGCATCTATGTTCATCAGGGATACTGGCCTATAATTATCTTTTTTCATAGTGTCTTTAATTGGTTCTAGAATTAGGATAATGCTGGCCTCATAAAATGAGTGTGGGAGCCTTCTCTCCTCTTGAATTTTATGAAATAGTTTGAGAAGGAGAGGTGTTAGTTCTCAGAATGTTTGGTAAAACTGACATGTGAAACCATCTGATCCAGGGCTTTTGTTTTTTGGAAGTTTTTTGATTACTGCTTCAATTTCACTAGGTATAATCTGTCTATTCAGATTCTCTGATTCTTCCTGATTTATTTTTGGAAGATTGTATGTTTCTAGGAGTTTATCCATTTTTGCTCAGGTTGTACAGTTTGTTGGCATATAACTGTTCATGGTATTTTCTTACAATCCTTTGTATTTCTTTGGTGTCAGTTGTTATTTCTCCTCTTTCATTTCTGATTTTATTTATTTGGGTACTTTCTCTTTTTTCCTTGATAAGTCTGGTTAATGATTTGTCAACTTTGTTTAACTTTTCGAAGAACCAGCTCAACCTTCTTAAATATATGAGGCTTGTTTTATATCCTAATATGTGGTCTATCCTATAAACCATTCCATGAGCACTTGAAATGTATGTATACATTCTACTGCTTTGGCGTGAAATGCTCTGAAGATATCAAGAAATTCCAATTGATCTAGTGTGTCATTTAAGGCTGCTGTCTCCTTGTTGATTTTCTGCCTGGAAGATCTATCCATTGATGTCAATAGGGTGTTAAAATCCCCAACTGTGACTATTTCTATTGAAATTTCCCTTTATATCCATCAGTATTTGTTTTACATATTTAGGTGCTCCTATGTTGGGTGTGTAAATGTTTACTAGAGTTATGTCCTCTTTTTGGAGTGTTCCCTTTATCATTATGTAGTGCCCTTCTTTGTCTCTTACTATAGCCTTGGTTTTAACATCTATTTTATCAAATATAAGTACTGCCATCCCAGCTTTTTTTTTCTTTTCCCTTTGTATGAAATATCTTTTTCCAAACCTTTACTCTTAGTCTGTGTGTATCTTTCAATATGAGATGGGTCTCTTGGAGGCAGCATATATATGGGGCTTGTTTTCTTACCGATTGAGCTACCCCCTGCCTTTTGGTTGCAGCATAAGCCATTTGTATTTAAGATGATTATTGATACGATACATATGTAGTGCTATTTTATTGTTAGATTGTTTTCCTCTGTTTCTTTTTTCTTTCTTTTTTTTCCCTCCTTCTTCTTAAAGCAAGCCCTTTACCATTTGTTGCAGTACTGGTTCAGTGTTAACAAACCCCCTTTAGGTTTTTCTTGTCTTGGAAGCTCCTTATTTCTCCTTTGATTTTAAATGATAGCCTTGCTGGGTAAAGTAGCTGTGGTTGTATGTCCTTGTTTTTCATCACCTGGAATATTTCACGCCACTCCTTTCTGGCCTGAAATGTTTCTGTTGGGTAATCAGATGCCACTCTAATTGGTGCTCCCTTGTAGCTACCTGTTTTTCTCTTGTAGCTTGTCAGGATTATCTCCTTGTCTTTAAGGCTTGTCATTTTAATTATGATGTATCTTGGTATAGAGCTCTTTGGGTCCAACTTATTTGGAACTCTCTGAGCTTCCTGGACTTGTGTGACTTTTTCCTTCACCAGATTAGGAAAGTTTTTGGTCATTATTTCTTCAAATAAGTTCTCAATGCCTTGCTCACTCTCTTCCTCTTTTGGTATCCCCAGGATATGAATGTTGTTACACTTCATGTGCTTCAAAATGTTTCTTAAGCTCTCCTCATTTTTTAAAATTCTTTCCTTTTGCTGCTCTGCCTGGGTGTTTTTTTTCTACCTTATTTTCCAAAACACTTATTCGATCATCTGCTTCATTTAACCTACTGTTTATCCCTTCCAGTGTATTCTTTATTTCCAATATTGCATTCTTTATTTCTGACTTGTCCTTTTTTACAGTTTATATGTCTTTTTGCATGTTGTTGAGTTTCCTTATAATCACTACTCTAACTCTCTATCTGATGAATTGCTTGCCTCCATTTTATGTAGTTCTGGAGAATTCACTCGTTCTTTCATTTGGGGTCTGTTTCTTTGTCTTCCCATTTGGCTGCCTCTTTGCATTTCCTACCTTAGTTGTTAAACTAATGAGTCATTAAACTGATCAGTTGTTAACCTAATCAAGCTGTAATCAGCAGCCAGGGTGGGGCAGAGTAATTCCTGTGGTCAGGGCTATTGCTTCCCCTCAGGCTGATGGCACTTGGAGGGGGAGTGGTCTGTCTGAGAAAGATGGCTCCTGCAGTATGGGAGATGACTCAGTACAGGGATCCTGGCAGCTATTCCTTCAGTTCTCTCCCCATAGCCATCAACCTCAGACTCCCCTCAAATGTCTCTAGTTCACACTGCCCTCCTTCTGCCAGACCAAGGGTAAGTGGCTGCAAACGAAATTTTATGCATTGGCCCTTTAAAAGGCTCTCCACATCTCTGGCCATCTCTCCCTGGCAGACAGAAATCCTGCTGCTTTTCACAGCTGGATGTTATCTGGGTTTCTTTCTGGCTCTAGTGCTATAGGCTGGGGAGCCCAGCTTGGGGTTTAGACACCACACTTCTCAGAGGGAACCCTCACCCGCCCCAGCTACTGAAATATCCCTCCAGATCTTCAGCTTCCATCTATGGGAGCCCAGACAACCCTCTTGCGTCTCCACACTTCCTACCTGTCACGTTATGGTAAAGTGGTTTCTTCTGTCTGTCCGTGGTTATAAGGCTTCTCTTCAGCTAGTGTTCAGCTGATTATTCTGGATGATTTCTCTACAATTTAGTTATAATTCCTGATTGTTCCTGGGAGGAGTTTAGTGTAGCTTCCACTTACTCCTCTGCTATCTTGGATCCTACTGTAAGCTCTTGTTAAAAGCCTCAGCTCAGAGATCACTACCACCGGAGGTCCCTCCCACCTTCCCAGCCCCAAGTGGGTGCTCTTATGGTATGCCATGTTTAGCCATCCCTGATTTCACCAGACTCTAGTGGAGCTCCTTCAATGTGTCTATCTTCCCTGTGGAAAGTATTTTATTCATTTTTATATTCCCAGCATTCAGCATAGTGCTTGGCATATAGTAGAAGCTCAAAAAATGTTTGAATAAATGAAAAATTGAATAAGGTCACCTGGGCTCATACTGCTGTAGTCACTTAGAAGTCATCAATCCTTTTCCTAGTTCTATACCTTAACCTACTAATCTTCAGGGAAACATGCAATGAAGGTAACCAGCATTGATACCAAGGGTCAAACTGAAAGAGGCGAGCCCACACCTGCAGAGTTATAGTGTTTCTCTATTATGAGGGATAAGCAACCTTTAGCAAATTGTGAAAATTTCAAAAAAGAAAAGGAGATATAACAAAGTAAAACAGTTGTACTTTGTGCCTTGTAGGAGATGAGCAAGTATATGAAAGAAAATTCAGTAAATCCCTACCTGATTTCTCCATCATTCAAAATAGCCCATGAGCTTCTTACTGATGATAGTTAACTAAAGCATGTTAAAAATGTCTCTATTTAGTTTCTTAGCTAGAACTTTAAGAACAGAAAAGCTCCGCTTATCCAACAAATAATTACACACCAAGTACACTCTTCCTAAAAACCAGTATACATACAGAATTTATCATTCAAGATAATATTCAGAAACAAATCCAAATGTGGAATTACTCTCCAAAGTAGGATCATATTGTAGCAAACTGGGCTTCTCAGTAAGCCACCAAAATGTATCTTATACCTTTACAGTTCTTCCCTCTGTATTTTCTCATGATGAAAGCATCAAGGAAAACTTACAGCTGTGCAAAAGATGCACCGGCATTCCTGGAGTGTGGTCATCTTGTCCAAAGACTGTTCACTCAGGCAGAGTTTGCAAGTGACAAGAGGAGACAGAGCCAGGTCTCCAGGTGTTGAATTTTCAGCAGTCATGGTGAGATAATGCAGCCTACCAACTGAGCCCATCCACCTTCAGCCTCCTTAGTTTCCTTAATCCCTGCAGAAAAGTGCAAAGCAGAAAATATTATAGTCATTGAAACAACTAATGTTTAACCAACACATTTGGAAACGAACAGATTAAATCCTCACCCTCAATGATCTCTAAGCATACAGTGAATACATTTCTGAAAACCATGGGCTAGAGAGCTTGCCACCTTGGTAAGGTGTTCCTAGAGTCCTGAAATTTAAGGTGACCTCACTGTCCTGACTCATGTCATATAAACTATGGGAATAAAATAACCACTGTGAACAAACATTCTATTTAGGAGTCACACGACTACAATCAATTCACTAGATTCAAAAAATATTTAAAAACAGGATGTCACCAAAAATGTTAAACAAAGAACTACTGTATGATTCAGCAATTTCACTTCTAGATGTATATCCAAAAAAACACTGAAAGAAGGGATTCAAATAGATACTTGCACACCAATGTTCACAGCAGCATTTTTCACATTAGCTAGAAGGTGGAAACAATCCAAATGTTCATCAATGAATGAAATGGATAAACCAAATAGAATATAAATATAAAATGGAGTATTATTCAGCCTTAAAAAGGACTTAAACTCTGAGATAAACTACAACATGGATGAACCCTGATGACATTATGTTAAATGAAATAAGCCAGAGACAAAAGGGCAAATGGTATATGATTCTATTTATGTGAAATATCGATAGCAGTCAAATCTATACAGACAAAAAGTAGGAAAGTGGTTACCAAGAGCTGGAGGAGAGGGAAATGGAGAATGATTATTTAATGACTACAGAATTTCTGTTTAGGATGCTGGAGAAGTTCTGGAAATGGATAATGTGATGGTCGTACAACACTGTAAATATATTTAATGCCACTCAATGATACACTTAAAATGGCTGAAACTCTTATGTATATTTTACTCAAATAAAATTTTCAGTAGGTGTTAGTATTATGTTCCTTCGTGTATGATATTTCATTTTTCTTTTGCAACCATAAGAATTATTTTCCTTATTTTAGAGATGAGTTGAGGTCCTAGAAAGTTAAGTAATCTGCCAAAGTTCTCAGAGTTTGGATATGGCAGAGCAAAACTCAAACCTCCATCTTCTGGGGCCAAGCCCAGTACCTGCTCCATTACACCAGAGCCACGTCACAAGTGAATATTATGTAGTGGGATGAAGTAGGCAGAGAGGGAAGTAGGAAGGTGGAGGGAGAGAGAGAAATGTGAAGTCCGTGACCACAGCTATGATAAGTACACTAAAACTGTACAAAAATAAAATTTGTCTCTGTAGAGAGCATATCATAGGAAAGAATATTTCTACACTGAAAAATAAAAATTATAACTAAAGTCCTTCCACTAGATTGTTTTTATTCAGAATATCTTTAAAAGAGGTAAAATAAATGTAAAAATAATCTTCCTGTATATTCACAGCTTACTCATATCTCATATCAAGAAAATTCACATTCTGATTAAATATAAGCAATATCCCAAAGTTCTTACATTTTTAAAAAGAATATGGCAAATTCTAATAAATTTTCCTATAGAAATCATTGTAAATACCTTTTCTCCCTATGAGAACCAGAATTTTTCTTCCCAATTTTGAGGCAAAAGAAATTACATGATCAGCATTTGCTACATGGCCCCACAGTTGCTTAAGTCTCAATATATAGGTAAAAAAGTATTAAAACAATGGAGGGAAAACCAAATTAAATCAGTTGGAAAGAAAAAAATCTATGATATGTAACTGCACTTTCTCAATGTCATACCAGAAATTGTCAAGTTACTAACTCTAGTAACATGAATTATTCCAGATTTTTCCCTACTCTGTGAGCAGTAGTAGAAGACATGGTCAAAAACAGGATGCTAACCAACAACTGGCTTCCAATAGGATACCTCTTGGGAGAGTGCCAATAAGGTTCAAGACACAGTGTTCTTATTTGATTAACTATGAGTTATCATTCAAGAGCAAATTAAATTCAAATCAACCTGTATATCATTCAGGATTTTGAAGTTTAAAAAAATTATCCTTCAGGTAAATTAGGGGTAAAAATGAATAATTTTACCTCTCCTCTCCTCCCAGTTTATGCTTAGAAAACTATCACCCATTTGTTTCTCCAAGACTCCCCAAAGCACACAGAGGCTCATCAATCTTCCCCAACTGCTGTCTTCTCATCTCTGTTTTCCTTATACTGTTCACACAACATATTGTGAATTATCTTCCCCCCTAAAAAAGATAAATCCCAAGTCAAAGTCAAAGTCAAACAACAAGAAGAAATGTAGCCTGTATATGCTTCCTAAGCGGGAAAGATGGGAAATGATACAGGCCAGAACCATTCCACACCATAAATGTCAATTATACTTCTGAGTCCATCTGAGGAAAGCTGCTGTGAATAGATAAGTCTTGCTGTTTCTACCTAATAAGAGATCTAGGTATTCTTTTTTTTTTTTTTATTTTGGTTTTTCAATTACAGTTGTCCCCTTTTCCCCTAATTTCTCTCCCCCACCCAACCCACCCCCTCTCCCGCAATCATATCCCTCCCCGTTGTCCATGTCCATGAGTCTTTTATACAGGCTCTTTAATTAAACCCTTCCCTTACTTATCCCCCTTCTCTCCCTCTCCCCTCCCCCTATTGACTGCTATTCTGCTCTTTGTTCTATTAAGTTCTTTTGTTTGTGTTGTTCTTTAGTTTCCTGTATTAGGTGATATCATATGGTATTTTTCTTTCTTTGCCTGGCTTATTTCACTAAGCATAATTCTCTCTAGTTCCATCCATGTTGTTGCAAATGGCAGGAGTTCCTTCTTTCTTTCTGCTACATAGTATTCCATTGTGTAAATGTATCACAGTTTTTTGATCCACTCATCTACAGATGGGCACTTAGGTTGTTCCCAGCACTTAGCTATTGTAAACAGTGCTGCAATGAACATAGGAGTGCATAAGTTCTTTTGAATTGGTGTTTCAAGATTCTTCGGGTATAATCCTAGTAGTGGAGTCGCTGGTTCAAAAGGCAGTTCCATTTTTAATCTTTTGAGGTAATTCCATACTGTTTTCCATAGTGGCTGCACCAGTCTGTATTCCCACCAACAGTGCAGTAGGGTTCCCGTTTCTCCACATCCTCGCCAGCACTTGTTGCTTGTTGATTTGTTGATGATGGCCATTCTGACTGGTGTAAAATGGTATCTCATTGTGGTTTTTATTTGCATCTCCCTGATGGCTAATGATGTTGAGCATTTTTTCATGTGTCTATGGACCTTCTGTATGTCCTCTTCGGAGAAGTGTTTGTTCAGGTCCCTTGCCCATTTTTTAATTGGGTTGTTTGTTTTCTTGATGTTGAGTCGTATCAGCTCTTTATATATTTTGGAAATCAGTCCCCTGTCTGTGATGTCATTGGCAAATATGTTTTCCCATATGGTTGGTTTCCTTTTCATCTTGCTGATGTTTTCTTTTGCTGAGCAGAAACTCTTCAGTAAGAGATCTAGGTATTCTTCAAGAAAGTCAATTATTCTCAGTTTCAACCTACATTATTTTTCTGAAGGAGACATTAAACAGGCCAAATTTTTAATGTTCTCAAAAATGTAGACATAATTGAATACCTTTTAGAAGGTGTATCTTAGGAATAGTCTTCTTTGGAAGGCAGACCTAGAAATTGTGTTACTCGAGGCCATCTGAAACATAACCTTGTCTCTTACCATATACTTATGTTTTTACTCCTTGGTTTGTGAGTTACATGCCTACAGTTTGAAATCAAAGTTATAAAAATATAAATATATCCATCATCTCTAAAAGTTTCCTTGTGCATTCTTTGTCATTATTTTGGGTATGTCATAAGAACACTGAATATAAAATCTACCCTCTTAGTAAATTTTTAAGTATACACGACAGTATTCTTAACGACAGGCATTATGTTGTTCCACGAGTGTATACTTATCTCCAAACTCATCAAGTTGCATACATTAAATACGTATAGCTTTTTGTCTGTCAATCATACCTCAATAAAATGGTTTAAAATATATATAAATTTTAAAATTATATTTATATATAAATATTTCATGACAAAACTTTTTATAAAACAAAGATCTGTTTTGTTTTTAAAAAATTCCAAGCATTCCAATCAGAGCAGTACTTATGACTCAGTGAGAGAGAGGAAAGAAGTCAATATTTCACCTCTTCGAAATATGAACAATCTAAAATAATTCTTCAAAAAGAAGTGATTTATTTTTCTGAGTACAATAACACCAGTTCCCTAAAGTGATGGCTTCCAAATGTTTTTAAAGCAATGGAATTTTATGAAAACAAAAGCTTGAGTAAACACTGCTGTATAAAAGATAAAGGCAGACAAGATCTGCTTGAAACAACGCTGGGAGGCCCAGTCTCAGTGCCGTTGACCCTCTCCAGCACCATCACAGAGGCTGAAGGCTTCACCAGGCACAGTTTGAAAAACAGCACTTTGGTTTTCACTCTGGGTAAAATCAATAGTGAGTATTTTAAAACTGAATGACACATGGTAGGCATTTCATGAAAAAAGAATATCAAACAAAAAATCCTTTCACCATTGATACATTAGAAATTAAGCACTTCAGACTTCCGGCCAAGATGCAGGCATAGAAAGACACACTATGTCTCCCTCCACAACTAAGAAGGAATACAACTACTCAAAACTAGAAACAACCAGAATTTCCAGAAAATCAGACTACATGTAAGTCCAGCAAACAAAGATATAAAGAAGAAATACTCATCCAGACAGGTAGGAGGGATGGAGCCGGGGTGGAGAGGACAAGGCATGGTAGCGGCAGCAGTGGCAGGCCAGTGGAAAGTAGAGTAACACATCTAAAAAAGTCAGGAGGGACACCTGGGGAGCGTTCCCAGCTACACACTGGACCTCACAGTTCATGGTCTGAACACCGGAGAAAATCAAGCCTCATTGCTTCTGACTGTGCAGACCAGTGGGGGTTGGGGTGGAGGGAGAAACTGCTGGACTCAGCAGAGTCCACTCGTTTCAAGGGCCCCCATGGTCCTAGAATGTCCACAGATCCACCCACTCTGGGAACAATGGCCAGGGCAGCAGCTAGAGGGGCGCCAGTCTGGTGTGGAAGTGGGAGAGGTGCCTGAAAAAGAGGCGAGTGCTGGGCAGGTGGCATTGTTCCCTGTCAGACCCCTCCCCCACATACAGCACCATAATGTGGTGAAACAGGTCGCCCTGTACTGATGAATCCCTAAGATTCCACCCCTTACAACATAACAGGAGCAACAGCTCTACCTGGGATGCGGAGACCAACAAACACAGGAGCCTGTCAGAATGAGGAGACAGAGAAGTATGGCCCAAAAGGGGAAACGGATCAAGGTTCTAGTGGGAGAACTAAGTGACAAGGAGATAGCCAACCTAACAGACACAGAATTTAAAACACTGGTGATAAAAATGCTCACAGGCTTGACAGACGTGCTTGAGTATGGTAAACACATAAGGGAAGAAGTGAAGGCTATGCTAAGTGAAACGAAGGAAAATCCACACAAAACCAATGGTGAAGGGAAGGAAACCGGGGTTCAAATCAATGATTTGGAACATAAGGAAGAAAAAAACAGTCAACCAGTGCAGAATGAGGAAGCAAGAATTGAAAAAAATGAGGAAAACTTCCCAAATTTTGTGAAGGAGATGGACATATAAGTCCAGAAAGCACGGAGGATCCCGGGCAAGCTGGACCCAGAGCGGAGCACACGAGGACGCATCATGACTAAGATGCCAAAGGTGAAAGATAGAGACAGAGTTCTGGGGACAGAAAGAGAGAGACGGAGAGTTGCCTACCAGGGGTTGCCTATAGGACTATCAGCTGATTTCTCAGAGGACACTTTGCAGGCAGGAAGAGACTGGCAAGCAGTATACCATGTGATGAAAAGCAACCTACAACCAAGATTACTCTATACAGCAAAGCTATCATTTAGAAAGGAAGGGCAGATGAAGTGCTTTCCAGACAAGGTGAAGCTAAAGGAGTTCATCATCACCAAGCCATTATTATATGAAATGTCAAAGAGACTTATTAAGAAAAAGAAGATCAAAACTATGAACACTAAAATGACAACAAACTCACAACTATCAACAACTGAATCTAAAAAATAAAAACAAAATCCAGCTAAGCAAACCAGAATAGGAACAGAATCATAGGTATGGGGATCATCTGGAGGGTTATCAGCTGGGAGGGGGAAGGGGGAGAAATGGGGAAATGGTGCAGAGACTAAGAAGCATAACCGGTTGGTACAAAATAGACAAGGGGATGTTAAGAATAATATAGGAAAGGGTGAAGTCAAAGAACTTATATGCATGACCCATGAACATGAACTAAGGGGGGTGGGATTGCTGGAGGGAAGTGGGGTACTGGACAAAAGATAGCAAAAGGGAATAAAATTGGAACTACTATAACAACATAATCAATAAAATATACTAAAAAAAAGAAAAAGAAAAAGAAATTGAGCACTTCAAGCAATAATCAGGAGAATCCTGAATTCTCCCGCACTTGAGATGTTTGAGAATGGCTGGCTCCACAGTGTCCTGGTGTTTCTTCATTTATGTCTTGTTAAAATTCACCAGTTGCCACAACTGAAACTACCAATAGTAGAAACTCACATCCTACACAGATTACTAATAAATGCCATGAGATTCAGAGGGGCTACACACAGGAAGACTGGCAACTCACTCACAACTCCTCCTGACCCTTTCACAAGACCATGTGGCTCATAGGTACAGTGACAATTCACCACTTCCCTCCAGTTGGCAGAAAAGTCTTCCTTCCAGAGAGCCCTTAAGTCATTCTCACTCAACTTGTTTTGCCTCATATTTCACATTTTAACTACAATGAGAAAATCATTTCAATGTTCTACTCTACTGCTTGATTTAAAACAGAATGATTATAATTACTTTTACCATTATTACAAATGTGATACATCTTACTGGGCATGAGGAACCCAGTGAGAAAATAATTTTTGGCAGTGAATGCAAGAAAGGAAAAAAGGAAAAAAGGAAAAAAAGAAGGAAGGAAGGGAGGGAAGAAGGAAGGAAAGAAGAAGACAGCTGCCTTCAGATTTTAACTTTCTCAAGTAGGTGATAAAATTGGGGTGGGGTGAGGAGGGTCAGACTTCACCCAAGTTGTAAAATTATCACCTGCTTAACTATAATCACATAATAGGACAGAATGGCTGGAGCAAGCAAGGAAGAAAACCATTCTAACGCATCTAATTTTGCACTAAATTACCAGGAAAGGGGAATCAGCAGTTCCATCTACTCTGAGTGTCTCTTGCTCTAAAAATGTTCATTATATGAGAAGCAAGTACTATCTGATAGGGAAAACCAGGAAGGCCACTTTCCCCCCTCATATTTTCATTGGAGCTGTCAAAGAAAGGAATACTTCAGAAGCGGTGTTGGAAGCAAAGGATGTATAAGAAAATTTGCCTGAAAAAGCAATCTGCTCCGAAAATACAGAGAGTGGGAGAGCCAACATTCAAAGTAGTTTTAACTAATGTATTTATGCCTGTTTCACTACATAAAATCATAGTAGCTATTCCATTACACAAAAAGATAACATGGTTCCAAAGGATTATGTTTTATTAGGATACTTATCTAGTTAATTAGGAATTTTTCAACCTTCTGCAAAAACTTTAAAACTTAGGTAAGTTGGTAAAGCACAATAAAAAAGACTAAGAGAAATAGAAAGATGCCAAAATGAATCAATTGGCTATTACTCATGTAACAGAACATTAATGTATGTAAAAATCCAACTGGTCTGTAGTGAGGTCTTAGTTCCAGGCTCTGCTATGAAAGTTAAGAGTTACTCAAGAACAAGGAACAAAACAGAAGGGGAGATACACAGATACTCTCAAAATGTTTACATGCCCATGTAAGACAATGAGTCATCCCTGTGAGGTAGCTGGAATAACAGATTCAAATGCATGACTACAAGAGGAAGCTACCTTTTCAGGAAGGGTAGGTGGTGGGAAGGTACAGCTTAAGTGTTGCCTTGCATAATGAGAGATTCTTAGGAAGGCAATATTCTAGTAGAGCAGAAAGAAACAATGATCCAAAGACGTTATTAGGAAAGCTCTCACAATATCAATAAAGAATGACATGTCAGGCAACCAGCTTCCACTCAACACAATCTGAAAATTAGCATTGTATTGATGCTGGCACTTCTGCCTAATACAATGATTTATTTAGCTGTTGGATTATGTTCTCAACAGAAGCTATTGCTGACTTGCATACTCACTGAGTCTAGAAGGGTGCAGACATTCTTCAACCATTTGCTTTAGTTCTAACCTAAATACAGTATGGAATGAAAGGTAGATCAGCTGGCTGGTGTTAAGTGAGGCGAGGACTTATGACAGACCTCCATACTGGTCAGTGTTGTGGTTCTAGTCACACCTTTGATCCACTCTCTGGTCATTCAAGGACTAGATGATCCTGTGCACATCCAATAATATCAGAAAAACAGTTCAAATATCTGTGCAGAGAGGGCAAGAACAAATGGACACATAGCCTCACTAGTAATCAGAGAAATGCAATTACTCAAGCATATTTTATATCTATTTCATTATTTTTAAAAAGAACCGTGCTCAAGGCCAATGAGTAAATACATGGCATCACACATAAGAAACACTGTCATTACTTAAAAAAAATAAAATAGATTGGAAACTACTCTCTAAAATAAACAAACCCAAGAAATGCTTAATTCTTAGATGTGATAGAAGTAAATCTTCACCTACACAGGCTTTGTGAAATAGCAGCATTGTTGAAAAATACTGTTGACACACAGGAGACATCCAGCCAAGATGGAGGCCTAGACTGACATGCTCCATCTGCCTCCACAACTAAGAAGGAATACAACTACCACAAAACCAGAAATAACCAGAAGTTCCAGAAAATAAATGGAAGTCCAACATAATGAAGTTATAAAGAAGTGGTGCTCATCTGAATGAGTAGGAGTGGCGAAACCGGGGTGGAGAGGTCAAGCTGTGCTGGCAGCGGCAGCAGCAACGATGGTGGCAAGACAGCAGTAAGCACAGACACCTGTATTTAAGGGGAGGTGAGAAGTGCCTGAGGAACACCCCCGCTGCAGACCAAACCCATCAGCTAGCGATTCCAATGCTGGGGAAGTCAGACCCCCCCCCCCATTGCCTTGGACTGTAAGGCCCAGAGTGGGTGAGGATGGAGGAGGAGCCTCCTGGTCTCTCAGCAGAGAGTGAATGGCAGGAATCCATCTTGAACCCCCACCCCCACAGAAAATGCCACAGCGTGGTGAGAGGGTCGCTTGGTTGTGACGAGTGGACAGGGTTCTACCCCCTATAGCGTAGGAAGTGTGACAGCGCCACCCAGGAAGCAAAGGAAAACACAAAACTGTCAGGATGGCATAGATTATGATAGAGATCCCGGTGACGCAACTGACCAGAGAGCAAATATCTACTCTAACTAAGCAGCAGATAGGAAATCTTTCTGAGGCACAGTTCAGAGCTTTGATTATAAAAATGCTTACAGACCTAAAAGCAGATCTTAAACAAGACAGGGAAGGAATGAAGGCTAGTACTGCTGAAATGAATGAAAACACATACTAAACTAGTGGTGAGGGAAAGAAAACCAGGGATCAAATCAACAAATTGAAACATAGGGAAGGAACAAACAGTCAACCAGTTCAGAAAGAGGAAATGAAACGTGAGGAAAATGAGGAGAGTCTCAGAAACCTATGGGACAGCTATAAGTGGGCCAACATCCGAATCATAGGGTTGGTTGCCAGAAGGTGAAGAAGAATTAGAAATTGAAAAGTTATGTGAAAAAATAATGAAGCAGAACTTCCCTAACTTGGGGAGGGAAGTAGACTTACAGGTCCAGGAAGCACAGAGAGTTCCAAAAAACCTGGACCCAGGGAGAACCACACCAAGATGCATTATGAGCAAAATGTCAAAAATTAAGGAGAAACAGAGAATCTTAAAAGCAGCAAGAGAGAAGAAGAGAATTATGTACAAAGGGGTTCCAATAAGACTATCAGCTGATTTCTCAAAAGAAACTCTGCATGCAAGAAGGGACTTGCAAGAAATATTCAAAGTAATGAAAAACAAAAACCTACAACCACTATTACTCTATCCAGTGAAGCTGTCATTCAGAATAGAAAGGCAGAGAAAGTGCTTCCAGGACAAAGTAAAACTGAAGGAGTCCATCATATCCAAACCACTGTTATATGAAATGTTGAAGGGACTTGACTAGGAGAAAGAGGATCAAAACTATGAACATTAAAATGAAAACTGTATCACAACAACAAACAACAGAAGCTAGGGAACTGAAACAAAGGCAAACTAAGTAGGCAACGAGAGTTGGAAAAAGAATTATAGGTACGGGGAACATTATGGGGGGAGGTCAGCAGGGAGGGAGAAGTGGGGAAAGGGAGGGAGATGGTACAGGAATTAAGAAGCATAGTAGGAGGCAGTGGAGTAGACAGGAAGAGGTTTAGAAGAACTATATGCACAACCAATGGGCATGGACTAAGGGGGCGAGAACAACTGGAGGGAGGGGGGGGTCACTGGGTGGAGGGGAACAAAGGGAAAAGAAATTGGGACAACTGTAACAGCATAATCAATAAAGCATATTAAAAAGAAAAGAAAAAGAAAAATACTGTGCATCATTGTGCCTCATGTGATAAAAGACAAATTCTGTTCTTTTCCCCACTATTTCAAAGCTTCATTTAGAGTAAATCAAGAAATTAAAAAATAAACAAAAAACTTCAGTCTTTAATTCCTTAGTTGTAACATCTTTGTCTCATCAGTTTCCAGGATGACAATAATATTATAATTTTGTAACTTGAAGGCCATTATCTTTTAAAATGGAACCGATACTCTAATGTATCTCCACTAGGATGGGCATCTTCAATATCAGCAAGAAGTTTTTTCTAAACAATATCTTTGCTATTTGAAATTAGGGTATGAATAAAGTCTGTTAAAACCATTTTAATAAGATCTAATTTTTCCAGCTTTATTGAGACATAGTTGATAGAGAACATCATGTAAGTTGAAGGTAGGCAACTTAATGACTTACTATACATATTTTGTTAAATGATTACCAGAACTTAGTTAACAATCCATCACCACATATAGTTACAATTTTTATGGTGAGAATGGGAAGATACAATTTTTATATTTTTCCTTCAAAATATATAGGTGAAATTTATGGAAAGTGATATGATATCATGGTGAACAAAGATCATGACATTGTGATAAACTAACTCTAAACACTATAAAGTAGAGAACATCTGGGATATCAAGTTTTAACACTGGCAAAATGCTGATCCTTTTTCTAAAAAGCATATTTCTTTTTTCTTGCCTTCTTTTTATATTCTCATTACCACCACAGAGTAAGGCTCAAGAAGAGGAAATCCATTCTGACCTTTCCTAACAATAAACATACATCAAAGAAGATAGGAGTGAGAGAAGAACAGATCAATGATATTTTTGGCATTGTAATTTTAGATTCATCATGGTAGCTCCATCCTTGACATCACCATATGCCCTTCCCACCCCCTTTTTAATCAATGGTTCCCTTGCCTCCCACAATTATCCACACAGCCCTGCTGAATAATCTTCTCTCCCTTGTCTAGCATAACAACAAAGCTCAGAAGCAGGAAGGAATGCCATTCAGAGGCAGGTCAGACAATGATGTAATTAACAAATCAAGGAGAAGTGTTATTTCAGAAAGGTCCACAAGAAGAGAAGGGCTGATTTCTTGGGTCTTGACTTACTGGCAAACTGCAGTCACTAAAGTACAAATAGGTAAACCAATTTTTTCCTCCATATGAATAAAAGCACATGTAAATATTAACCACTCCTATGAAAGTTAAAAGTTGCATACAGAAATTTTTTAATTATATTTTATTAATTATGCTATTACAGTTGTTTTGATGTTTCTCCCTTTGCCCCCCTCCATCCAGCACCTTCCACTTCCTCAGGCAATCCCCACAAAATTGTTCATGTCCATGGGTCATGCATGTAAGTTCTTTGGCTATTCTATTTACTATACTGTACTTTACATCCCCATGACTATTCTGTAACTACCTATTGGTACTTCTTAATCCCCTCACCTCTTTACCCATTCTCCCCCACCTCCCTCCCATCTTGAAATCATCAAAATGTTCTCCATATCTATGATCTTTGTTCTTATCTGCTCAGTTTGTTTTTCAGATTCAATTGTTGAAAGATATGTATTTTTTGGCCACTTTATTGTTCATAGTTTTGATCTACTTTTTATTAAATAAGTCCCTTTAACATTTCATATAATGATGGTTTGGTGATGATGAACCCCTTTAGTTTTTCTTGTCTGGGAAGCTCTTTATCTACCCTTTGATTCTAAATGATAGCTTTGCTGAATCAAACAATGTTGGCTGTAGGTTCTTGTTTTCATGACTTGGAATTTTTCTTGCCAATCCCTTCTAGCCTGCAAATTTTCTTTTAAGAAATCAGCTGACAGTATTATGGGAACTCCCCTGCAGATAACTAACTTCTTTTCTCTTGTAGCTTTTAAGATTCTCCCTTATCTTTAACCTTTGGTACTTAACTATGATATGTCTTGGAGTGGGCCTCTTTGCATCCATCTTATTCGGGACTCTGTGCCTCCTGGACTTCCATGTCTATTTCCTTCACCCAATTAGAGAAGTTTTCATTCATTATTTTTTCAAATAGATTTTCAATTTCTTGCTCTTTCTCTTCCCCTTCTGGTACCCCAATAATGTGAACGCTGAAATGCTTGAAGTTGTCCGAGAGGCTGCTTACACTATCCTCATTTCTTTTAAAATTATTTTTTCTTCTTATTATTCTGATTGGTTGTTTTTTTGTTTCCTTATGTTCCAAATCATTGATTTGATTCTCAGCTTCATCCACTCCACTGTTGTTTCCCTGTAAAATGTTCTTTATTTCAATTAGTGTCTCCTTTGTTTCTGACTGGGTCTTTTTTATGCTATTAAGGTCCTCACTAAATTCCTTGAGCATCCTTATAACCAGTGTTTTGAATTCTGCATCTGATAGATTGCTTATCTCCATTTGCTTACATCATTTTCTGGAGTTTTGATCTGTTCTTTCATTTGAGCCTTGTTTCTTTGTCTCCTCATTTTGGCAGCCTCCCTGTGTTTGTTTCTATGTATTAGATAGAGCTGCTATGACTCTGTGTCTTGCTTACTAATGTAGTAGGTGTCCTGTAGGGTCCAGTGACACAGCCTCCCCTAACACCTAATCTGGGTAATTCAAGGTACGTCCTTCGTGTGTGATGAGTATACCCTCTTCTTGTAGTTGAGCCTTGGTTGCTATTGGCAGATCAATGGGAGGGATTTACCTAGGCCTGTCAGCTGCAAGGACTGACTGTGACCACTGACCACCAACCTTGGCCCTCCTATGGAGAATGAGCTGTGCTAAGGCAGGGTGGTGGTGCTCCCCCATGGTCTGTAGCTGTCCACTGTATTCACAGGCTCTTGGATTTCCTGGGTGGTGCAGGGCAAGTTCAGTCCCCACTGTGTTTTGCCCAGGGCCACCCTGCCTGAGCTATAAAGCAATCTGAGATGGCTGCTACTTGTGCTGGGCTTGGAGATTCCCAGGCAAAGCCAACCTGTGAATCTAGGCTGGCTGCTGTTAGTGCTTGGCCTGGAACTCACTGAGGCCAGCTGCTGCTTGTTTGATAGGATTTAGTAAGTTGTGAAGTATGAGCCCAGACCAGCCATTCATATGGAAAAGCAGGCTGGGTGGGGCCATAAATTGGGTGGGATGGAGGATCTGGGATCTCTGAGGTAGGTCTAACAGTGTTAGCCAGGCTGATGGAGTCTTAAATATGGCACCAGCTTGCTGGCTCTATCAGGGGAGGGTTTAGAAAAGGGATAATGGCCTCTGCTGGTCTTGGTGCCAGACACTTAAGTTTCTCCCTGCATACCACTGGTGCCTTTCAAGCTGCTACCCAGGTGCTGGAGCTCAGAGAGAATGAGTCTGAGTAGGTGAGTTCAAGAGGAACTGCTTGGGGCTCCAGCAGTTTCTTCCATGGACTTAATTCCCACTGGTTTTTGCAGTGAGAAGTTGTGGAGACTTATCTTCCTGGAACTGGAATCCTGGGCGAGGGAGCCTGGTGTGGGCCTGGGACCCCTCACTCCCAAGATATCCCTTCCGAATTTTTATCCACCACATGGGGGTGTGGGACCAGCCTGTTCCGCATTCCACATCTGCACCCTGCTACAAGTCTGGATTGATGGAGTTTCTTTAATTCTGTAGTTGTCAGACTTCCATTCAACTCTATTTCTGACAGTTCTGAGTATGGCTGTTCTACATTTCAGTTGTAATTTTGATGTGGTTGTGCAAAGAGGTGAGCCATGTCTGTCTATGCCGTCATCTTGACCAGAGGCACATATAAAAAATTTAATTAGAAACAAATTTAACACCAGTTTGGGAAAGGAAACTCCTGCATGCCATACTAAGCAAAGTGCAGGGTGTGCATTCTTGTATGTCTTTGCCAAATCAGTTTCTTAAGGAACCAATATTCATGAAACAAAGTCAACACAGAAAGAACTGAATTCCATAGATACTAGGTGCTAGGGATGTAGAGGTAATTAAACCCAGTCCCCACTTACAGAGAGTCAATTAGTTGAGGAGATTGTCAACAAGTAGTTTCTTGTAATCATACACAAGACAATTTGTGGGTTTATAGCTTTAGTCACAAGTCCAGCAAAGAGAGAAATGAGATGTCTTATTCTATCTTTCCAAGAAAGACAAAGAACCAGTTGACTAAAGGTCTTGGACTCAGACTTATGACTGCAGAGGAATTAGAAAACAATGAAACATGGCTTTCCAGGTATGTTCTTTCATAGATACTACAAGTCATGTGATCAGAAGTATCTTGATCTATGATGAGAAGTTTCTCATTCCATATTGCAAAAGCATTGGTCACTTTTATTCTCTTTAATGAACTGTTTTCCATTTTTAAGTATCGTCGGCAGCCATCCGTCTCGAGAGACGATGGTGTAGCTTCTTAAGAGTCTATCTGCACCGCCGAGAATGGCTGTGCAGTCCGACTCGGGAGTGACACGGTATCTGTCTCCTCCCGTGTTGAATCGACATCTTGCGATGACGCCGGAGTGTCCTCTCCAGTGAAGCTGAAGCTACAGAGCCTGGGCAGGGTGATATGGAGGGTCTGCTGTTGCCCATGCAGCAGACCCCCCCTCTCTTCGCAGCTGAAGGGTCCAAGGGAAAGACGGAGTCAATACAGCTTGGCTTCAGGTGCGCCGCAGGAGTTGCCGGTGTTGACTACAACGTCAAACCGCCTTAGGGACTCCGGCTCCGGATTTTCTGTCGGGGTTTACTCCCTTAGCCTTTCCCCTGAAGAGGTATGCCGCAAGGCAGCGGAGGTTTTTTGGAGTCAGAGTTTTCCTTCTCTGATGTGCCCTGACTGGAAGATCGAACCAGCGACACTTAGCTCGCAGGCCGACGCTCAATCCACTGAGCCAAACCAGCCAGGGGCAATTTGTATAGTATCATCAAAAATAATACTGAGACAGGATAGAGGCCTAGACTGATATGCTCCGTCTCCCTCCACAACTAAGAAGGAATACAACATTTTTAAGTAACTACTACAGTATGATGCATTGAGTTGACAAGTACTCATTGACCAAGTAAATAACAAATGCCAAAGTTAATAAAAATAAAATTTTAGTACCAGACCTCCCACATATGCCTAAAAGTGAAAAAAAATTTTTTTTAATTTAAATAATTAAATAAATGGACTTAGATGTGGTTATGACTCTTCAGGTAACATCAGAGTTGAGATGACAAACATCAATGTATTTTTCACGCTCAGGTAAAACAACATGAATTGAGAACTAGCACTCTAGTTCAAAGTCACTTCCAAGCTTATGTGAATTACTTGAGGACAGAGGCCACATCTGATATAACTTTTTATTCTCAGCAGCTAGCATACATACACCTGACAAACAGTGGGCATTCAATATTACAGTAGATAAGTTTTCTGAATGTACATGGAAGAGAGAAAATATTAAAGGCCTGGTTCTCATCTGTATTACTTTCAGCAATTCAAACACTGAAAATATTGATAATATATTATAGCTAAGGAACTTCTATAAGTGAAGGCAGGCATCCCTGAAAAAAAAGTCACAGCACTCAGGAACAGTGGCTGCAGATACCTACTCCGCACAGCCCAGAGTGGAAAGCATGACTTGTGGGGCAGTTTGGCCCCTTTCCCATATCCAAAATAATTAGTTGCACAAACTATAAGTTTAGTTCCAAAACTGTTTGCACTTTGTTCCTCTATCAACATCTGGGTTCAGCATGACTCCTGACCTCTACCTCAAACTGGCGATTTCAAACACTACAACCTCACTTAACAAGAAAATAATGTCATTAGTCAAAGCCAACGGCACCACACAAACCAGAATTAGTAAAAACACTGCAGAGAAATGACTCTGATGACCCTATAAATGTTTCTAAACATCTAAAATATTAAAAGTACTTTTCAAAAAGAAAAATCTAAATGTATTTTCTCAGATAAAACATATTCATATTATTGAAGAGAAAGATAGTTTCCAGGAAGCTACTTAGGTAAACTAAACTTTTTTCTTTCTAGATAGAGCATAACTTCTCTCTCTGCTGTATAGTTTGGCTGAGAAAACTTGGTTCATAATCTGGGAACTCAAAAACTAATTATTATTAAAAAAAAAAAAAAAAAAAAAAAAAAGACATGTCTTAAACTGACCTAGTTTGGAAGCCTGAATGTCTAAATTGCCAATGACCTGAAACCATCCATGAGAATGGAGCTTTTGAATGCTGAGAATGTTCTTGGGGCTCAGCACAAAGATATTTGGCATTGGTGACTGTAAATATTTGTAAAATTCTGGGTTTAGACAGTGTTTGACCACATTCAAACCTCACTTCCAGCACAGTAGTGTAGGAGCAAGTTATCTAGGGTGATTGATTTGAGGGGGTGGGGAGGAGGCTGTTGGTTGGTTGGTTGAGTTTTCTGTTTGTTTTAAATAAAAAGCCAAGCAACCCAGTTCTGCAACTCAACATCTTTTTAACATTCTCTACACGTGTTTACAGTTTCAATTAGTCAGAGGCTGCTTTTAAAACAGGTTTTTTTTCCTTATCTATTTTCCCCAATTTATGCCCACTACAAAGAATAAAGTACCAGTCACAGGTATACAAGAGTAAGGCAGGAGTTGGGAAAATGAGGCCTTGGATTTCCTAATACAATTCTCTCCAAGTGGCTTTGTGGATCTGCTATAGCTCTAGTTCTTTTTCTCTCCACCTCTTCTCTTCAAATAGTTTTGGAAGTACTTAAAGGACTGCTGCCCATGAAAATGACTAGGGTTGGGAAGGGAGGACAGAGTGAAAAAAGGGGGAACCAGCAGAGGAATCAGATGAAAGGGACCAGAGCTGAAGAGGCTCATCTCAGTGAAAGCTGCAGCCATCTGACACTTTAATTAGCCAACAATTCAGGGAAGATTGGCTGGGTTCCTTCTGCCTCTTACCCACACCCTAAAAACTGAGTCATCTCAAAGTTCATTTTTTGCTCTGCTTAGATACCCCCTATCTGCTGCTTCAGAAATGTTAGATACATTTTTTTTTAAATTCATACCTGGCTATGTTCAAATAAACATCCAGAAATGCCGAGGTTTTCATTAGAAGAACACAGACAGTCCTATCAGGAGCCCCAGCTAATGTTCTGATATGTGTGTAGCAGAAAGAAGTAAGAATGTGAGAGACTATAGTGGAACCATGAAGGCAGAGAACATTTTCCCAAAAAGGGGAATTTATTTCTGAGAAACCTGAATGTGAGAAGTATATGCATCGGAAGCAGAATCACTGAAACTAACAACAAAAGCAAAAGGTACCTTGGAAAGGGTAAGCTAACAGGAATCAGTTTCATTTTAACTTAAATTTGAGAAGAGTAGTATAAGATCATAGTTTCACTTTGTTTTATCAGCAATAACCTGACAAAATAATCAGCATAATGTATGGCCAAGATCCCATGGGTAATGTAACATCTTATTCATATCTATGTGTGTCAATATATTGCTGTCCATTTCCAAGTAACAGAACGTAAACATCTGAGGTTATGCCAACTTTGGTTCTCCCCTTAAAACATTGGGAGGTTTGATCTAACCTTGAATTTTCCAACACATTCTGTAGAGACTGTTTTAGTAGAAATTTAACTAGTTTTTTATACCTTTATGAAGACATCTATTTTTTAAAGCAAACAGGTGTTTAAGGCATTCGGAATGATTTCAATTCAGTATGACTGAAGCATTAAACCCAGAACATAAAGCTAAAAACCCATGGTATCACAGTTTCCTGTCCATTTTGCTTTTCTTAGTCCAAAACCATTCCCATCTTACCACACCTGCAGCTTGTATTTATTTTTTAAACTTTATTTTTATTGCCTGCAGCTTTTTAAAAGCTTGCTAAACCTACCTGGCTGGAAGAGCTCCGTTCCTCCGCTGGGCTTCTCAGCAGCCTCCGGCTCGTACACCGAGGAGGAGGAGCTGTTTCATTCTCTCCCTCGTCCTCCGTGCTCTGCAGCTGACAGCTTTGCACCCTGCAGGACTGTTACAGGACTCGGGCTCCCAGACCTATTGGGCCGGAGGAGCAAGACCTATAACCAACCCCCTCCTGCCTTGGGTAGCTGCTGCGGTGCCCTGGAACCTCGCAGAGCTTGGGGCACAGCTCGCCAGCAGCAGCGCCGGGAGCCCCGCGTTTATTTATACAGGAAGCTCCGGCGCGGCACTTCCTACTTCCCATGTGAGTAGCACTTCAACTGCAGGTGATGGTCTTTTAACCCTGTCTGAACCGGCCGCCAGAGCTCCGGGGCAATCCCGTCTTCCTGCTCTGGCTCCACTTGGCAGGACCTCTCTCTCGTCCTTCTGGGACAGCTGCCGCAGAAATCCAGAGCAGGGTGTCAAGCGGCAGCCCCAGTGTCCTTCAGCCTGCCAGGCGGGGGCATGCCACCTCTTGGCTTTCAGAGCTTGCTGCTTCTCAGCACTGTGTCCTCCCACAGTACCTTGGTCTCCCTCCTTCCAGGCTCTTTAATTTTTTTCTTCTTCTACTTCCAACAACCCAGACCTGCTTTCCCACCTTGCCAGTCAACTGTTTTGATAAACACTTCCATGCACATCTCATCAAAACACCTTGTACCTAGTTATTCCCCATGCTATACTTTACATCCCCATGGCTGTTCTGTAACAACCAATACTTAATCCCTTCACCTTTTTAATCCATCTTTCCAGTCCTCCTCCCATCTGGTAACTATGGAAATGTTCCCTGTATCTATGAATTTGTTTCTGTTTTGCTTATTCACTTAGTTTGTTTTATAGATTCAATTGTTGATAGATATGTGTCTATTGCCATTTTATTGTTCTTTTGATATTTTCTTTTTTGTCATCGTCGTCTTCTTAAAGAAGACCCTTGAACATTTTATGTAATACTGATTTGGTGGTGATGAATTATGTATGGTATCAGATGGGTATGAGAATTATCAGTATAATCATTTAGTAAGTTATATAATGTCTAATCACTGGGGTGTACACCTGAAGCTTTTGTAATATTGTATGTCAACTATAATTGAAAAATAAAAAATGACTTAAATTTAAAAAAAAACACCTTGTACCTGATTTGTCCTTTTGTATCTAATGATAAAATGAAAACTCAGACAAATGAAATCAAGACCATCTTAGTTTACCCCATAAAATACACACACACCTTTATGAAACAACAACTTTTGCCTGAAATGCTTTGTCAACAAATTATGTGGGAAACAGTAACCTAACAAGTTGTACTCTCGATTAAAGAAAATGTAACAAAGTAATCCAGAAACTATGGGGGACTATGATGCACCTTCCTCTCTCCAAAATCTTAAGCCAGTTTGTGTAATGTTTAAAAAGAATATATACCTAGTTGTTCCCCAGATTTCAAAAAACAGTCCCAAATCTGTTGCAATTTAGAAATGCCTTTACTCTGATACAAGAATCTTTACGTGCTCACTCTGCAACCTCACTCTACTTTTTCGACTGCACACAGTAATGTGTTGCTTCCTAAAAGGAAAGGACTAGCAAACCCTTTGTGAAAGGGATCTGAGCATGCCAGCGAAGGAGGAGCACACAGCAAACTGCTTCTCAGCTCTTTCCATGTTGCAGAAAACCTTCAGGTCAAAGCCAGGTGCTGAAGAACAGTGTACCTGTGTGTGGGGGGGTAGGATAGGCAGGAGGACCAGCCCACTAGTGGGAGGGGAAAAAAAGCAAGTGGACAAGGGAAATAAGACACTAGGAATTCACAGTGGGGACACAAAGTAATAGAATCAGAGGATATTTCACTTTGAAAAGTTCTCCTAGCTAGTTTAGTATAAATGCTTAATTTTAAAAATGAGGAAACTGATGTCCAGAGAGATTTAAGTGTTTGGCTAGAACCAAATAGGGGACAGAACTGGAATGAGACCTAAATCTGTCTTAGATGAAAAAGGTACATGTTAATGAAAACCAACCCACAGATGTCTAACTTCAAATTTAGCAGTAGCTTAGGTTCTAAGATAATCAACCTCAAGGTATTTTCTTGGTGTAGTGACCACTGTTGATGCGTATGAATCAAGAAAGACAAATAAAGCACCTTTTAAGAGGTGAGTTTATTCATTAGTGTTGATGCAAAAAGTACCAAAGTTCCACAGAGTCCACTTTTTAAATACCATGCAATTGATTTATAATCTCTTATCAATGGGATAAAGGAAGAAGTTGCTGCCAATATGAATGAAAACATGGGTTAAGCAATTACCAGGCCACCTGTTGTTGGAACTGGCAAGAGGAAAGAAAAATATATTGTATAATTTAAAAAATCAGCATTATTTTCAACCACGCAAGTTTATAAAAATTGCATTCAAATTTTAGTTGAACTAAATAAACATGTAGAATTAGTATTATGTGAACAATTCTTTCCAATCTACCTAATGAGTCCGCTGTATGCATTCATTCATTCCCGCAGGCATTTATTGATCTCCCCCCAAGAAAAGCGCTGGATACTTGGAAGGCAAAGACAAGTTGGATGTGGTCCCTGTCCTCTGAGAGCGCTCAGTCCTGGGAAGAAGTCAGACAAGCAAATCAATTACCACGGTATTCTGATGAGTGATATGATAGACTTACACATGACGTGCCATGGGGGTACAGAGAAACATAATTTAATTTAAGGAAAGGGGTTGGTAAAAAGAATCAAGGAGAGCATCTCTGGAAAAGTGACTGAAAGCTGTGTCCTCAGTAGCTAATTGGGGAAGGTGGAGAAAGGTAAGCTGGTCAGAGGCAATGGCCAATGCAAAGGCCTAGAGATGTGAGGCTTTAGGTGATTCTTTTCATAATTCAGATAGAGTGGATGCACTCAGAATAAAAGAACGGGGGCCTGAATTAACAGTAGTGACAAGTGGCATGAAAAAGAAGGAAACAAATGGAGAGAGATTTCAGAAACAGAACTAATAAGACCTGACAGATCTGACTTAATGTGGGGGATAAGCGAGAGAGGAGAGCCCAAGCTGTTGGTGCCACTGAGATTGGGAATAAAGGAGGAGCAGTTGTAAGGAAAATGACGATGAATCCATTTTAATTCTGCAGGATCTGAGGTACCTCTGGGACACACTGGAAGACTTGTCTAGAAGGCCGGCAACAGAGAGAGATGTGGGGTAGAGAGTCTTTTAGGAATTACCATCCTTTAGGTTGTGGCCATGGATAAGATGACCAAGAGCTGAAATCTTCCACAATAGCTGGCATGCTGTTGAGAGAACCAGACAGAGGCTTTGGACCCATACAAACTCTATCACCCATGCATTATTATGTAAGTTCAAACAAGTTTTTAACATACCCAAAACTCAGTTTTCTCATCTATAAAATATGAATGATGACATTCATCTCACAGGCTGTTGTGAGGTTAAATGAAATGACACTATCTAATTCATGGGGTGCTGCAGTGAATGTCACTTTCTGGAGCTGTGCAGTACTGTACACAACCCGCTCAGCTGTATAGCATGGCCCTGTCCTACTACACAGCAGGAACTCAATCAATGTTCTTCATCTAAGAAGAAAGGAAAAGGGGAAGTGAAAAGAAAGGGATCATAAAAGAGAACCAAAGGAACATCAGCATTTAAAGGGCAAATTAAAGAGAGGCCCTCAAATAAATCTAAGAAGGATCTGCTTCTTTTAGACTGGAAAAATGAATGTAAAATTTGTTATCTCAGACCTAGAAGTAGAATCCAGCCACTATAATCTACAAACATGTTTTTTATCATTCTAAGCAATGACAGACATAATATTACAAATTGTTTACCAGAGATTACCGGAGTCAATGCTGACCTTCATCATAATAAAAAATTATTTCCTAATCAGAATTACAGACCTTCCTAAAGAAAAGGCAAACAATATCTTGACATGAATACTAAGTAGTTCAAATTGTAGTAATTGTATTAACTTCTAAGATACCTAAAGTCATATTAAATAACTAACTAACTAAATAAATAAATCCAAAGCATAGTTTCCCTGCATATGAGGCAAAACTATATAGAAATATATTTACTATATCACTAGATGTTTCTGTGTAAGATACATATAATAATATATGCCATGGTATATAATAGACAATATCAATAGATAGTAGATATATACTATAAAATTCACTGTAGTCCTACATAAGAAGAGAATCAATAAGTGGAATTTATTCTTTGGAAAATATTCTCTTTAATATAAAGAAAATTCAAGATTCATTCTTGTGCTATTGAAGTTAACCTCCTAATCTATCTTAATATGTAAATTATGTAACTTATATGTGACATCTTAGTTATATTCTGTGTTAAAACAAAAAAATTTTTTAATGATTTGTTCAGTTTCAAGAAATCATATGATAGAACACAAGTATTGAGAAACCGGCTTCTGCAGTAAGTGTAATTCTTTCTCCACAGAAAAAAATTTAAGGCAAAGGTCATGGTGTTCTGCCACTGACTATGTGGTGACTTCTCATTTCCAAACAGCTACAATTTCATTTGCATTTTTCTGTTGTATCTAGTGGTGCTCAACTGATACATTCAAGCCAACCTTTATCAAGGATATTGAGTATAGAACTAAGAATAAGACACAATACAAAATGAGACTAAGAATATTACAAAATAATGTGATGTAAACTATGCCAGAGATACATGAGATTGAAATGGAAGTCAAACTGCATGGGAAGTCAAAATTTGACTCGGAAATGATCATCCAGTTACCTCAGACATGATAACTAAAGTTTTTAAAAAGCTGGGGACACGTCATTTGGTTCTATTTCATACATACAAGAGCGTCTCAACAGCTCACAGCTGGGCCCCAAGAAGAAAAACTTGACCAGAATGCAGTCATGGGCTGCATAAGACTTTTCAGTCAACAATGGAACACATACATGATAGTGGGCTCATAGATTATAATGGAGCTGAACCAAAAGCAATAAATGAACAAACAAGCCAAACAAACAAACAAACTCACAGACACAGACAACAGCATGGTGGTTACCAAGGGAAAAGGGGATGGGGAAGGTAGTAAAGGGTAAAGGGAGTCAAATATATGGTGACAGAAGGAGAATTGACTTTGGGTGGTAAAGACACAATGCAATATAAAGATAATGTATTATAGAATTATACACTTGAAACATATATAATTTTATTAACTAATGCCACCTCAATAAAATTAACTCAAAAATCATCTGTTAAATTGCACATTAGGAAAAACTGAAATATACATAATATTTTAAATGACCTTTATTTTAACTGGTGACAAATAAGTATAAAGGAAAATTAAAATCATCAATAAACTCTATAGTATACATTCTTTAAAAAGAAATAATGGAGCTGAAAAATTCCTATTGCCTTGTAACACCGTAGCCGTCATAACATCACAACGCAATGCAGATCTCATGTGTTTGTGTTGATGCTGGTGTAAAACAAACCTACTCTGCGGCCAGTTGTATAAAAGCATAGTGCATACAGTTATGTACAGAACATACTTTCTGATAATGATAATAAACAACTATGTTACTGGTTTATGTGTTACTCTACTACACTTTGTTATTTTAGAGTGCATTCTTTCTATTCACAAAAAAAAAAAAAAGAAATTTGCTGCAAAACTATGCCACGTTATGCTGGCAGCAGCTGCATACATCTCATGTTTACCCTGTCTCTTGATTGCAACATTTTCTCTTGTGCATGATTTAATCTCATGCTGTTCTTTACACTAACATGCTGTACAAGCTTGTAGCCTAAAACAACAGGTGTGTAGTAGGCTATAACACCTAGGTTTAAGTTCACTCTATGAAGTTGGCACAACAAAGAAATCACCTAAAGAGGCATTTCTTGGAACAGATGCCCACTGTAAAGGAGCGCATGGCTGTTACCTCAAACTGTCACTGCTTTTGCACCACAAGAGAACCCACCATGACCCCAGATGGAGAGCTGAATGAGAGCAAGATTCCAAAGGATTCAATTGTTCAAGACTCTTAACATCCCACATATAACACCACTAGAAAGCTGGGCTTACGAGCCCAATGAGAAAATGTATTTCAGCACTCTTGTTCATCACCTAACTCTAGAAAAAAATGACTGCATTAGCCCTGAATTAAGATTCTCCACTAAAGAGTCAGATGAAATAGTCTTGAGAATCCTTATGTTTGCAAAGTTTGCATCAATCCTTCTACTAATATTATTACCATCTCCTCTAAATTCCTGTATTTCAGACAATCAATGAAAAAAAAATCCCCAAAAGTGTTCCCATTTATTGTCACCCCAGACAATATACTAACTGGTGTACAGGACATGAAGAGCTCAGTTTGCACATCCATATCCTATACGATACAAAGGGCTCAGCCTAAAAATCAAACTATTTCTTGGTTTAAATCATGAGGAACTTTATTCTTCAAATTAAGAGTCCACTCTACAAGGACCAAATCACTCACCGATGGGAATTTTATAGATGTTAATTTTCCAGTATAACTTCATTTTAAAGGCAATTTAAAAACTTTTCTTTGTAACACAGATGTTTGATTCCCTTTTTTTCCTGCTTTCTTCCTTTCACCCTACTTGTCCCTCTTCCTGCAAAGTTGTGAATCATAAAGTCCCCAGTGAAATCAGAAGCCAGATAAAACCAATAAACACTATCATCTGCAACAGATCAAAGAAACCAAAATCAAGGGCATGGATCCCAAGGCTAAATGAATGCTGGATAGAGAAATGCAGATACTTTGAGAGAGTCGGATCCTATTCTGTATTCTACAATAGAAAAAAAGAAAAGAAACCTACGCTGGGAAAGTCTATTTCACTCTCATATCTACCAATTTCATCTGAAATCCTCCATATCCTCCTAAGACTGTCTTAGAAGGGCTGGTTCAATATACAGTATTCCCTCACTTATCACGGATATTACGTTCTAGAACACCCCCCGCCCCCATGAAGTAGGAACATTACATTTATTCTACACTCTTAAACCTGCGTAACTTTAACAACATACATATACAGTACCGCAAAATCCCATGATATAGCAAAAAATCCACGATAGAGAATTAAATATAATATTGTTTACAATCCCGCGATACAGTGAGACCGCGATAAGTGAACCGAGATGTAGCGAGGGACTACTGTAACTCCCAGAGCACATGCCACAGCACAGCCCTCACAAGGAGCACCACAGAGATTCTGCTAGGTATTAATAGTTGTAGCAAAAATCATAGACTCTGTACAACAATGCCTTCCTGCATTGCCAAGAAAATGGAATGTCAGAGAGATCTCTTTTTATAAATCAGAGCTCCTTAAGTGGATCCCTCTCATTCCTCCTGGCCCTGGGAGAGGAATCATAATTGATTAACTGTATGAAGATCGGTTTCAATAAGCAATAATTGAAGTCATGTGATATGACTTTGCAAAGTAAAATACCTTTTTCCAAGGGACTCACAATAACTTCTAAACTCGTACTATGCCTGACCCAAATAACTATATTTATCTCATGGAAGTCACTGTGTCACTAGTTGCAAGTAATAAATGATCTCATAAGGCTAGTACTGAAGGAAATAAATTTCTGCCCAGAGTCATTGCCTTTCAGATACATAGGTTTTTCTTCCTCCTCTAATTCAGCTCTCACTTTATTCCTCAACTTGGGCACCCATGGGGCACTCTTTTTATATGTCTAGGTCTCTCAGTAGTCTGTGAGAAGAGCATCATAATATATTTTTTCACCTTCCACTCACATCAGCCCCATCACCCAGGTACCAAATTTAACAGCCTCTGGTGTCTTCTAAGCATTTTTCTCTGTGTTCCTTTAGTCATACTGAGGTATGCTAACACGCACACACACACACAAACACACACACACACACACGCACCATTTGTCTTAGCTCTGTGAATTGTCTTTTCATATTCTTTGTCCATTGTGCTTTAGTATATGTAGTTTAGTTTTCCTATTTATAAGAGCTCTTATAAATATGAACACTTGGCTGCAATACATTTTACAAATACCTTCCCACACATAGGTAATGTCTACTGATTTATTTTATGTTACTACTTTCATAAAATGGTTTTTGATTCTATTTGTTATAATATCCCTTCCTTTTCTAGGGCTTCTAGTTTTAAGATTTCCCAAGCTTCAGATTGTACATGTGTGCTTTCCTAGATATTCTTGTGAGATATTAATTGGTTAAAATGGGAAGTTTTATGTTATGTATATTTTACCACAATTTTTAAAAGAAAGAATTAAATTAAGCATAGATTTTTTTTAAAGTCAACCCTAACTTATTCCTAATTGTCAGTAGCATCCAGTGATTTCTTAAACCCAATGAGGCTCATTACTGATATTCAATACTTTCAGATTTTGTCTTTAGATTTAGATATTTTATAACTGCTCTGATAAGCATTAGTGAATAAAGATGAATAGTTCAGTCATGTGAAACCTGAGAAATGGGGTGAGGAGGAGAGACTCACTTATCTCCCTGGGTAACAGTGAGAACAAATAGAAACAAATGATAGAAACTTTGATTCAAGGTCTCTAGGCCATTCTGTGGGAACTAGGGGGCCCTTTCAAGCACTTGTCCTTCTTTCCTATGACCTCACACACACACTGGCCCCCCTCCTCAGTAGTTATATGGAAAATCGCATATCCAGATTGTCTTCTCTTTGACCAACAGAGACAAAACTGTTCAGAATAATCGATGTTATTATTTACATGTTGTTACTTAAATTCTGAGAAAATAATTCCAACCTTTTCAGCCTGCAATTTTTACACATACTCCCACAGGACCTTGGACAACATACATGTTGCAGTACCTACCTACAGCTACAAAAACCGGAGATGAGAAAGCAGATATCATCGTCAAATAAAATGCTGTCACCTGGGGTGGCTGACTGCCCAGCTCATACTGACTGCTTTAGTTCAACAGTTCAGATTGTTCGAGCTGTGCCTTTGACAGCATACCAGTTTATGCCTCTTACCAGAAAGCATAATGACTTCACAGTCGATGTTCCCAATGAGCAAAATGGAGATACTGTGAGCTACAGCATGCCCTGAATTGCACTATGCTTCATTTTCTACCTCATTCAAATATCAGATGGAGGTTGAAATGACAAAGGTGTGAACACTACTACCACTATTCTACAAAAACTGAATAAACAGTATTGAGCCCCCTCTGAAAACTAATCAAAAACTATATTACTATAGCAATGCTACCTCATCGGTGTTTTTACAAAGATCATCTCATTGAATAGTTATAACAACTTTTCAGTTGAAGTTTTATCATTCCATTTTTACAGATGAAAAACCTGAGCACTATAAAATGAAACCTCTTTCTTGAGGTCAAACAGGCAGTTACTCACACAGCTTCCACTAGAACCTAATAACCAAGTCAAGTGACTTTCTGCTAGAGTACCCATGCCTCCCAAAATAAAGTTATAGGTGAAATCAAGCTCTCCTTGTTTTCGGATCAGAACCTTTTTTGGAACGAGGGCAAAAATAGAAAGTAGATGCAGAACTTTTAATTCTATTTTTAAACATCTACTTAGGGCCAAAGGCCAGGTGTTATGGCAAAACATATTAAACACTACTGGGCAAAAGCCCAATCTTGACCAAGAAGAAAAATATAAAATATACATTGGGAAAGGAGTCTAACACGTCTGAGTATATTAGTTCTCAGCACTGGCCTTCTCCAAGAAGAAAGAGACAAGTTTCCTGGAAGAGTAAACAGTCAAAAAGAATGACTCAAAGACTATTTTAGTACAGGATCTTCTTTCAACCGTTTTGTCCATATGTTTGCTAAGAATGTAAAGAATTCTGGGTCCAAGTCAGAAAAGGGGGAGAAATCATCCACTAAAGCCACATATACAGGGGCTGCGATTACATTACACAGCCACGCAAACAGAGACCAACACGTGCCTTCCCGTTACGTGGCACCTGGCTGGACTGCTGTGCAGTCATGGCATCTCACCCCTGGGAGGTGAGTTCAGGGATTCAGCTAAACCAATGGGAAGTGCTGGAAAATTCTTTATTCATTTACTGCAAGCTAATCTAGAACAAACTCAAAGAATTACATGCAAGAGAAAAGCAATTAATAAATATTTTGAATGAAGGCACTGACTAATGACTATAGGTATTTGTTAAATATTGCAACCAGTCATTCTACCCTGCCAACTGCTCCTCCGCAGACTCTCCTATCCTTCCTATGGGATTCACAAAGGACATCCAAACTCACTACTCCCTACTCTACCCTGCCCTTACTTTTGTGGCATCTAGAAGCCCTGCACCTTTCAATACCTGGAGCCCACACCCATCATTCACAGGCATACCATTCTCCCTACCTCCTTTGGAGTGAAAGAAAATGGAACTTACAGGGAGCATCAAACTTGATAGAAGTTCAGTAACCACTGAAAGCTAATGAGTTAGGGCTCCAGACACAGAAGAGTCCAGATCCCAATTTTAAGGGCAAGAGAATTTCAAGATTATAATTGCCATTTCAGCTATGGTGTAGTCCAAATGCTCATTTGCAGTTTGACTAGAAACCTAAACTAGCAAGTATAATATTGTTTCCCAAGTAAAATGAGTTCCAAATTCTAAACTTACCTGTAAGCAAACTTTTGTAGCATTTAATGCTCATAAGATTGGATCACCTGTCAAGAAAATGCAACAACATTTGTCCTTAAGTTCCCTTCTCTTTACAGCTGCAAAAGAATCTAGAAAGTGTACATGTATATAACTGAGTGCTGAGACCTGACCTTCTTCCCTAGGAGCCATGACAACATATTGGCCAAGCCTGTCCTAGTCTTGTTTTCCCTTCAAACAGCTATAATCATGGGTCAAACCTGGAAGGGGATCCTTAGACATCTCCATGTAACAGTTAGAATACCAGAATGGGTGGTAGTCAAACCAGATGAGTAAGAAAAGACAAGAGTCAGACATTCTACCAGTAAAGAACTGTACCTCCAAATCCCATGGCAGCCATGGTTAGACAATGTAATTCTGCCTCTGCTGGTTGGGCCCAGAATGGATGTTTGTCTGAAATAGAGCCAATCAGGTCTTCTACCAGGAATGTGGAATTGGGATTTAGAGACAGCTACTATCTGTGCTTGGTTAAAGCTGTGCAGCAGCCATATTCCATCACCTATATGAGCAGCAGAAAAAGCCAGAGAGAGAACAATAGAGCCAATGTGCAAGAGAAAGAGTGAGATAAGAGTCAGAGAACAAGAACAGTTTAACAGTTCTCAGTTATAGTTCCTTCCACAAGCCACCCGCATTCCTATATTTAAGCTCCTAAAGACACTTCTTGTCCTTATAACAAATTTTTGTTACATCTAGTTCAAATCAATTTCGGTTATTTGAAATCAGAAACACCCTGATTGAACCATATTGCCATAAAGGAAATCAGCACCATGCTACAAATAGAGTATAGACTTTTGAATCAGCCAATGCTGGGTTCCAATCTCGGCTCCACTGAATAAGATGCTGTCTCATCCAGAGTTAAGTTCCCTAGTCTCTCTCTGAGCCTTGGTCCCCTCACTTATAAAATACAGATAATAACCGCCATATATAATTGTTGTGAAAATCAGAAAAAGTATATATAGAGCCTCTGGCACATAGTCATCATAAATTAAATGATAAGTTCTAGTAGAGTTCATTGGAGCAGTCATCCTGGTATCACCATGATATCTCAATAGCAGTGTTCTATACAAAAACTAGAACTTATGAATACAGAAGATGTTTTCCTTACATTCTGTACTTTACAAAATAATTCAACCCAAGTATCTTTACTGAGATATTCTAGTATGTGCAAAGTATGGCTTGGTTTTAAAATACTTTTTCATGTAGCATCTACCACAGCGTACTTCTGTATTTGTGGGGAAAGTCCTGGGGAAATCCCAGTAGCAATTCTAACCAGAGGATCAGTTCCTTCTCCATCAGTTTACACACTAGAGCAATGGTTCTAATCCTTGTGAAAATCATAGACCCTTTTGGGAAAATGATAAACGTATGAGCTCTCACATCACAAGATTCACATATATACATGAACTTAAAATTTGAACATTTTCCTGTGTGCATGGTGCAGCTGAATTTCACTCATGAATCCCCAAGGATTGAGCAATCCAATAATCTTATTTATTTGACAGTTCTTTAAATAAGTCTATGTGTCACAATGTACCCCTAGGTATGATCCACAGACAAGAGATAACCTGCACTAAGCTTCCCACCCCAGGCTAATATCCATACTGAAATGCAATACAGTAGGTAGGCACTTGTCCAGAAGGGGGATTTGCATGTCTCCCATACTAAAATATAAACGAGGACAGAATGTGTATCTTTTATTTCTAGGATTATGTTATATACAGTAAATATCAATAAATAATAAATAAATAAGCATGTAATATTTTGTAAATACAAATTATGATTTATGCTTGTCTTTCATTCAGGAAGTAGAAAATTCAAGATAGTGTGCAGGCAATAAAATGGTTTTAATCCATTTAAGAATACCCCAAAATATAATTTCCATAATAACCTTATCAGAGCTGAAGGAAGTCTCTGCTTGGTCAATTCTAAATAATTACATTTTTTGGCAATGGATCTCTTTACAATGCACAACTTCTGATTTTCTTTGATTCTCTTCTACACTAAGACATTTCTAAAACATATTCCACCATACACTCAAACTTGTGAACACACACGTACACATTAAAAATAAGTGTCAGATTTTCATGGGATTGTCTTATACCACAATTAGCCAAAATATATTCAGTTGTTGCTTCTGTATATATGTTAAGGGTAGTGATAAAAAGGATTAGAATATAGAAACACTTTGAGGCATGTACAAGGAATGCCCTCATTAAGATTTTGAATGAATAGTTAGCCAAAACACAAAGTTGAAACAAGTTAAAGATAGATACATAGGGCAAACTCTAGTCTTACCTCTATATTATTACTGCCATAATCCATTCATGGGTAATCTATCACCTTCTTACTCAAACATAGCCTTTTATTTATTCATTCAACAAATATTAAATAAATCCTTATTATGTTCCAGGCACAGTACTAGGCCCCAAAGGTAAACAAGGTACAAAGGTAAACAAGAAAGTCAGGGTGCCTGACTTCATAGAGATTATCTATCCTTTCTAGCAGGAAAGACAATTTTTTAAGTGATAATAATTGTGTGCTAAGAGATGCATACATGCTGTGAAAATACTTAGCTGGAGCCCAAACTTAGTCTAATCTAAAGCAATGATTTACAAGTGTGGTCCTCACGCCAGCAACACCAGTGTTACCCTGTGGTTTCAACAAGCCCTCCAGGTGATTCTGATTCACACCCCATCTCAGTGCTGTTAAAATAGGTCACTGATATTTTTAAATGTCCCTAGATGATACACTACTGTGGAACCAAGGACTGGTAACTACTGGTCCACAGAGTGAGGAAGGACCTGTGGATGTGACATTTAAGCTGAAATCTGGGTGAATAGGAGTCAGAAAACAAATAGGAAGAAGAGTTTCAAAGCAGAGAAAATTAGATGTTTAAAGGGCAGAGGGAAGAAACACACAGTGCATTTGAGGGATTTATAGAATTCAGGAGAGCTGGATTATAGAAAGTTTGAGGGCAAGTGCTTTGAGATTAGAGGGAAGGAATTTGACAAGATGGTAAAAGGAATCCATAAGCTTAGGAGTTGAACTAAAAGACACGAAAAGCCTTTTTAAGCAACTTGACATTACCAGGTTTTTGTTTAAATATCGCCCTGGCTGTGGGTGTTGAACTAAGTTGACCAGAAGCAAAACTTAATCAGGTGCTTCTAGGTGAGAACCTGTTTCACTAGTCCAGGTGAGAAATGATGCTGCTGGGAGCAGTGGGGTGGGAGAAAAGTAAATAGCTTCGCACATCACTTAAAAGCCAGAGTTGATAAGACTGGGGAATTAAGATTTTGGAGATGTGAGAGGTCAAGAACTCAATGTTCACTTACATATTTCTGATGAGAGCAATGAGGTGGATAAACACAAGTTCAGATTTAAGGATATTGAATTCAAGGTAAGCTATACAATTGAAAATGTCTAGTAGGCTCTTAGATGACAGGTCTGTGAAAACATCGATGTAGGAGTAGTCTGCTTATTCATGATTAATGAAGCATGAAGGTGAACAATATAACCTAAATAATTTAAGTTTGGGATGAAGAGCACTTAGAACCTAACCCTTTAGGCACACTAATGAATAAATTTGAAAGTGATAACAATGAAAGAGATAGCAAAGGATTAAAAAAAAAAAAGAAGTGGTCAAAAAGAAAGAGAGAGAGGGAATGGGCCAGAGAGTTAGGAGGGAAACCAAGGGACCAAGTGAATGCAGTGCATGAAGCCAAGGCAAGAGAAAGTTCTGAGAAGCAAAGAGAAGACTACAGACTCAAATGCTGGAAAAATTCAGACAAAGTTAAGACAAAACTAGCCCTCTAGACTGATGACATAGAGGTCAATGACAACCTGAACAAGAGAAGCTTCAGAAAGTGGGAGAGATAAATGCCAATTTGGAATGGGCTGAGAAGTAAGCAGGACGTAAAGAAAAGAAGATGGCAAGTGGACAGCATGGTCAAAAAAACTGATTATAAAGATGAGGAGCTAGATTGGTACCTACAGAGGGATGTGGAATTAATCAAATACTTTTTTAAAAAGATTTTTAAAATTTATTTTTAGAGAGAGGGGAAGAGAGGGAGAAAGAGAGGGAGAGAAATATCAATGTGTGGTTGCCTCTCATGCACCCCCAACTGGGGACCTGGCCTGCAACCCAGGCATGTGCCCTGACTAGGAATCAAACTGGTGACCCTTTGGTTTGCAGGCCGGTGCTCAATCCACTGAGCCACACCAGCCAGGACTCAAATACATTTTTAATACATGTTTAAGAGCAAATGTAAAAGACAGATAAGATACCAGAGAATGACAGGATAAATTATAGCACAAGGCCATTGAAAAGATGGAAGGAAGTGGACCATGAGTCCAAGAGATACATCTTCCTCAGGTGAGACTATGCAGTGGGGCACTTGCATCTGTATGCACTTTCATTTTAGTGTTTTCATTAGGAGACTACAAATCCTAGACTATTTGCAAATACTATTGTTAGGCTTATTATGGGAGCTGCTGAGAATGAGTCTTCTCTGGAGCATTTCAGTGTTTCAGTGAGCTCCAATATACATTCTCAGACAAGTCCCTGAGAACAGAAGAGCTGCTGCAGTCAGATCAACCACATAGTGATTGACTTGTCTCAAGTTGCTTGGGAGTTTTCCTGTTTCAACACTAAAATATCTGTGTCCCAGGAAACCCCCTCAGTCTCAGCAAACCGGAGCAATTGATCACACTAGATTTGGCTCAAATGAAGCCTCTTTGAATGTTACAAGTTTATTACTTTTGTATAAATGAGTCAAAATAACCCTTTCACACAAATGGTCAAACTTAACTTTATTTATATTTTTAATCCAAACTAAATCCTGGAATTTGCTGCTTAAGAGGTAAGGTAATACTCCTTTTTATTCCTTTCATGAGCCCTGTAAGAGTTGATGCCAATGACATGATTCATTTGTTCTATTTCCAGCCTTATTCTCTAAGAACCTGGAATGTCATGGGGTGCAAGTCCAGCTTATGGATCTGTTGAAAATTTTTCGCCTAAATGATTATTCAGTGTAAAGTACAAAAATATTGAATCTGTAACAGAAAGAAAATACTTTATCTGGCCTTTAATAATTCAAACTTTTCCTAGCTAGATAACTCTATAGGACTAAATTCCATAAATACTCAAATATGAGAATGATTTTCATTAGAATATACATTATCTAGAAGTAACCTAAAGCTAGGTTACTAATAAACCTAATGATTTAGAAGGAATAGGGAGGAGCCAAGCATTTTAAATAAAAAAGCAGACTTGAATTGGTATGGTTCAATTTTTTAAATAATTAGCTAAAATAAGATGTTTTTACAAATATAAATGACTAAATGACAATCCAAGCAAATTTCACCAAAAAATAGCAATCTCAATAAACAAATATGTACAAAAGTTAGTGCTTTTTTAGATGGCAATTAGATTTATTGTGGTGATCATTTCACAATGTACACAAATATGAAATTGTTATGTTGTATACCTGAAACTAATATAATGCTATGGGTCAATTGTACCTCAAACAAATGCTAGTGCTTTTCAGAAGTATTAATGTACTGATATTTCTAAAGCAGTATATTTTTCTCCAGCTTTATTAAGATTTCATTGACATACAATAATGTGTAAGTTTAAGGTGTACACATGTTGATTTGATACACTTATATACCACAAAATGATAACCACCATAACTGTAGCTGATATCTCTATTACCTCACATAATTATCATTTCTTTTTTGGAATGAGAAGATTTAAGATTTACTGTCTTAGTCACTTTCAAGTATATAATAAAGTATTGTTAACTATAATCTCCTGCTGTATATTAGATCCTCAAACTTACTCATCTTATAACTCATCTTATAACTGAAAGTTTGTGTCCTTTTACCAATATCACCCCATTTCCCCCACCCTCCACTCCCTGGTAACCACCATTCTACTGTTTCTATGAGTTCAGCTTTTTTAGATTCCACACACAAGTGATATCATACAGGATTTGTCTTCCTCTTCTGACTTATTTCCCTAAGCACAATGCCCTCAGGGTCCATCCATGTTGTCATAAATTTTAAGATTTCCCTCCTTTCTCATGCTGAATAACATTCCTCTGTGTGTGTGCATGTGTGTAACATATCTCTTTTATTCTTTTATCTGTTGGTGGACACTTAAGTTGTTTCCATATGTTGGCTACTGTAAATAATACTGCAATGATCATGAAAGTGCATATATCTCTTAATATCTTGTTTTCATTTCCTTCTGACATACATACCCAGAGTGGGATTTCTGGATCATATGGTAGTTCTAATTTTAATTTTTTGAGAAACCGCTATACTGTTTTCCACAGAGGCCGCACCTACAGTGCACAAGGATTCCCTTTCTTAACATCCTCACCAACACTTGTTATTTCTTGTCTTTTTTGATAATAGTCATTCTAACAGGTGTACGGTGATATATCATTGTAGTTTTGATTTCAATTTCCATGATGATTAGTGATGTTAAGCATCTTTTCATGTACCTGTTGGCCATTTGTAAGTTATTTTTTTTAATGTCTATTTAGTTCCTCTGCTCCTTTTTAATTGGATTTTGGGGGTTGCTCAGTGGTAGGAGTTCTTTATATATTTTGGGTATTAACCCCTCATCAGATATATGATTTGCAAGTATTTTCTCCCATTCCATATGTTGCCTTTCAGTTTGTTTCTTTTTGCTATGCAGCTTTCTAGTTTTATGTAGTCCCACTTATTAATTTTGGCTTTTGTTGCTTTTGTTTTTGGTGCATATCTAAAAAATCATCACCAATACCATTGTCAAGGAGCATTTCCCCCAAGTTTTTTTTTTTTTTCTAGTTTTATGGTTTTAGGTCTTATGTTTAAGTATTTAGTTCATTTCACATCATGATCCAAGATGCCTGCTGAAACTCCAGCCATCATATTCGAGATTATAAGAAGGAGGAAATGAGAAAGGAGCAAAAGAATGTCTGTGCCTCCTTTTCAATATTTCTGAACTTTCCAAACACTTTTACTTACATCTTTTTGGTTGAAACTTAATCATGTGGACACACTTGAATGTAATGGAGGCTTGGAAGTATAGTTTTAACTGAGGTGAAGTTCTTGCTAAAGGAAAAAATGAAAATGGAATTTGGAAAGGCAACTAGTAGACTGCCACAGATGGAGAAATCAGCAACAGAGCTCAGGCCCTCTCCATTCCATCTTTCTCTCTTCCTTGAATCAGCCTCATTGTGGCATGGTGTCCTAAACTGTTACTGGCCTTTGAGGACAAGTATGACAGGAAATGTGAAATTCTAAAACTTGACACCATTTTCTTCTGCCATGGTTGAATAAGCTGAACACACCAAACCATGTGCATAGCAAGACCTGTTGTCTATAAAGTCACAATGGACTCAGATTCAAAAATTGGGCTTAGAATCAAGGGATATTCATTTGGTACACAATATCATTACCCTTTGGGGCAAGGTATGCATAAAGCCAAGTCTTTTTTTTAACATAACTCTAAGCTAAGAATAGAGACAGAGATTCTTCTACATCACACTGAGTAGCAGGTATACAAAGAGGAAGTGACCATTGCAATATAAATCATCCAATTTTCTTACATATTTGATCCTCAGGCCATTTTTATAGACTTTGTATGTAATCAAGCAGCTAAAGAAAGATGCCTTTCTGTAATGGACAGAGCCATCTTGCACAGAAAGTAGATTACTACAAATTTATTATTTTAGTGTCCCAATACCTTCTTTATGAATTTTGCCCTGAGCCTTCTCCCACTCCTCCCATATTCATTAGGCACCCAGTGACCTCATGCTGCCCTACTTCCAACTGCCAGTATCTCAAACCATCCTAGAAGAGGCACTCTATTGCCTCACAGCAATGACCATAGAGTTAGTAAGACAAACTAAAGAATACGACCAGTTATTGCCCCTTCTAGGTAATGCCTTGTGAAAATGTATATCTAGGACTCTCTGAAGACTTCCGGCCAAGATGGAGGCCTAGACTGACATGCTCCATCTCCCTCCAAAACTAAGAAGAAATACATCTACCGCAAAATCAGAAATAACCAGAAGTTCCAGAAAATAAACCTACATGGAAGCCCAACGTATGAAGTTATAAACAAGTGGTGCTCATCTGGATGGGTAGGCGGGTTCGTGAAGCCAGGTCAGAGAGGTCAAGCTGTGCTGGCAGCAGCAGCAGCGGCGACGGCGGTAAGCACAGACGTCAGTATTTAAAAAGAGGCGAGAAACACCTGGGAAGCACCCCCGGCTGCAGACCAGACCCATCAGCTCGAGATTCCAATGCCGGGGAAGGCAGACCCCCATTGCCTTGGACTGTGAAGGCTAGAGAGGGTGGGGATGAAAGAAGAAGCTCCCAGTCTCTCAGGGGAGAGTAAACGGCAAGAATCCATATTGGACCCCTACCCCCACACACAAAACACCACAGCGTGGTGAGAAGGGTCACCCGGTAGTGATGAGTACACAGGGCTCCGCCCCCTATAGCATAGGAGGTGCGATATCCCCGCCCAGGAAGGAAAAGTAAACACAAAGCTGTCAGAATGGCACAGATCAGGATAGAGATCCCAATCATGCAGCTGACCAGACAGCAAATATCTGATCTAACAGATCAGCAGATAGGAAATATTTCTGAGGCACAGTTCAGAGCTTGGGTTATAAGAATGCTTACAGACCTAACAGCAGATCTTAAACAAGATGGGGAAGGAATGAAGGCTAGTCCTGCTGAAATGAACAAAAACACATATGAAACAAATGTGAGGGAAGGAAAACCAGGGATCAAATCAACAAATCGGAACATAGGAAAGGAACAAAGAGTCAACCAGTGCACAAAGAGGAAATGAAAAGTGAAGAAAATGAGGAGAGGATCAGAAAACTATGGGACAGCTATAAGTGGACCAACATCTGAATCACAGGGTTGCCAGAAGGTGAAGAAGAAGAACTAGAAATTGAAAAATTACGTGAAAAAATAATGAAGCAGAACTTCCCTAACCTAGGGAAGGAAATGGAATCGCAGGTCCAGGAAGCACAGAGAGTTCCAAAAAAAACTGGAGCCAGGGAGAACCACACCAAGACACATTATAATCAAAATGGCAAAAAATTAACGATAAAGAGAGAATCTTAAAAGCAGCAAGAGAGAAGAAGAGAATTACGTACAAAGGGGTTCCAATAAGACTATCAGCTGATTTCTCAAGAAAACCTCTGTAGGCAAGAAGAGACTGGCAAGAAATATTCAAAGTAATGAAAAACAAAAACCTACAACCACAATTACTCTATCCAGCGAAGCTGTCATTCAGAATAGAAGGGCAGAGAAAGTGCTTCTAGGACAAAGTAAAACTGAAGGAGTTCATCAGATCCAAACCACTGTTATATGAAATTTTAAAGGGACTTGTTTAGGAGAAAGAGGATCAAAACTATGAACATTAAAATGAAAACTGTATCACAACAACCAACAACAGAAGCTAGGGAATCAAAACAAAGGTAAACTAAGTAGGCAACGAGAGTGTGATAAGAAATATAGGTATGGGGAACATTATGGGGAGAGGTCAGCAGGGAGGGGGAAGGGGGAAAGGGAGGGAGATAGTACAGGAATTAAGAAGCATAGTAGGAGGGAGTGGAGTAGACAGGAAGGTGTTGAGAAGAACTATATGCACAACCAATGGGCATGTACTAAGGGGGAGGGGACAACTGGAGGGGGGTCACTGGGTGGAGGGGAACAAAGGGAATAGAAATTGGAACAACTGTAACAGCATAATCAATAAAGCATGTTAAAATTAATTAATTAATTAAATTTAAAAAGACTCCTTGAAGAAGTGTTATGGGCTGAACAGTGTCTTCCCAAAATTCATATGTTGAAGTCCTAACCCCTAATACCTCAGAATGTGAATATATTTAAAGACAGGCCATTTAAAGTGATGATTAAGTTAAATGAGGTCTTTAGTGTGGGTCCTACTCCAATAACACTGGTGTCCTTGTAAGAAGAGATTAGAACACAAACAAATCCAGAAGGAAAACCATGTCAGGACACAGAGAAGATGGCCCTCAACAAGCCTAGGAGAGAGGCCTCAAAAGAAACAACCATGCTCTGATACCTTGATCTCAGACTTCCACTCTCCAGGACTGTAAGAAATAAATTTATGTTGTTTAAGCTACCCAAGCTGTAGTACTTTGCCATTGCAGCTCTAGCAAACTAATACAAGGAGTAACTAAGTATTTCAAATGGCACTAATGTTAGAATTGGTAAGAAGCTCCACTGAAATCACACCAGTTAAGCAGTCTCTACCTTTGCATCCAGGTAGACCTAGACCCCAGTGAATAACTAAAGTCATATATTTCTAACGGACATTTCTTTTTAATCTATAATCTGAATGACAAGAGCAAGTAGTATTGGATTATAAACGAAGCATAATATAGGCATTCATGAGTTCATACTGATATAAATAAATGATGACTTGACCATTCTCCCAGACAGAAGAATTCCAAAAAACTGATGTAGATACTGCACCCTCAAGCATAACCCTTCAATTCATAAGAGTGGACAGTACATAGTGACTTTCTTCTAAAGAGTACGTCAGGGAAAGGGGGAGAACAGAGTAATTTTCAAGTGGAGAAACCCGACAAACACTCCTCAGCCACATAGTCAAGGCCAACATCAACCGTGTCAAGTCATGCTGATAGTATGCACCATCGATATGATATTTTACTTCTGTGGTTGTCCTCCTGAAAACCTATCCCAGCCTAATCATGAGCAAAACATCAGACAAGTTCCACTTGAAGGTCAGTCTCAAAATACCTGACCTGTATTTCTCAAAACTGTCAGGTCATTAAAAACAAGAAAAGTCTGAGAAACTTAGCCAAGAGGAGCCTAAGTAGGGCTGATGACTAAACACAATGGGGTATTGTAGATGAGATCCCAGGAAAGAAAAAGGGCATTAGGTAAAAACTAAGGAAGTTTGAATCGGGCTTTAGTTAATTTAAAAACGATTACAATAATCTATATAATTTGTATTATACAAATCATACATCTATACAAATGCACTCTAAATAATTTCAACAAGCAAAGCTCCTTTTCTTCACCACTGCAAAGACTCTCAGAAGCTGCTAAAGTCCTAGCTGGTGCCAAGCAGCTGGAGGAAGCATGCTCACGCAGCTGGAGAGGAGAAGAGTTCATTGCAGTGCACATGCTAGACTGGAAATGAGCCCCATGCAGTTATCTGAGGCAACATGTAGCGGATCTCAGTGCTGAAATTAAAGGGCAGACCACCTGAAGAAGGCCAGATGGCCAGTGACAGTCCCTTGGTGAATTCACCTCTGCTCAGGGTCACCTCTCAGCCTTACAGTTTCAGCAAACACTTAATCAGTATCTTGATGTTAATCAAACTCATAGACTCTGACTTACACTAAGCATCAGTGAGTATGACAGAGAAAAACAGAATGCCACATTGTCAGGCAAACCCAATGCACTAGGCTTGGTGGAGTGAGGCCTGCGGAGTCCGCATTTCTAACAAGCTCTCAGGTGATGCCAATCCTGCTGGCCCATGGACCACACTTTACATAGCAAGGGGTCTAGACAAGTTAAATGGAAACCAAAATATCAAGTTTACTAGTGAACTGAATATGAGTAAAATCACAGGGGAGGTGGACCACCTGTTTAATACCATCAGGCCTTGATTGCCTGATGCATCCATCTCCCACTACTAGCACTCAGTGGTGGCATCATCCTTGGCTGTTCACCCTTTCCCCTGGATGGGACTCCCATGGGTGCTGCCAATATACAGCTCCAGAGGCCCTTCTTGTGATGCTTTTATACTTACGTCCTCTCACCTCAACTGGGAGTATATTACAGAGTCTTCACATATGCAAAAAAATGCCTTCACTTAGTTTATGAGCTGGTTTTGCAGACCAAGAAGTCATTCCCTCCAAGAGGACCTGATAAATCTCTGTACTGATCTAGTGCATATAATACCCTAGATTAGCTCTCTAAAAACATTGTTGTTTTCCCTTAGTCTTAATGGAAAGAGGAAACGCTGCACTTAACTGTTGCGCAGTAGAGAGGATTCTGATTCCTAAACTATTTGCAGAGCCCCAGCTGTGTGTCAAACACGTGTTAGGCACTGAGGGTGCAGTGGTGAGCAAAAGCAGATGAGACTCCAGCCCTGAAGCAAACTGGCCATTTGAGAAAAGCAGCATGCTTTCTGTCTTTAAAATGGCTACATAAACATTTATGCTTATAAACTTCTATTTTCTCCATTTGGTCACCTCCACTTTTTCAGACCCTTGGTTTAACAGCCTTGAGAACACAGGCATCCTGGGCTGAGCTTCAACCTACTAAACCAGTCAATGTAGTTCACAGCACACTTCCCTGGCGTCATCATCTGACCTGTTATGTTCATGTAGCCATGCAAAAACCAAAAAATAACTCCCAGAAAATTCTGCCAGGTCAAATCAAACTGTGTTAAGAATTACACCATCATCTAGAAACCCCATACCTATCAAAGGAGAGCAAGCAACGAATTTACAAACAGTTCACATAAATAAGCGTGTTTCTAATAGGTCGGTTTAGAAGAAAGGAAATACTGTATTTTTCACTCCATAATATGTGCTCTTTTTCCCCAAAAAGTGGGGGCACATGTCTGTGTGTCTTGTGGAGCAAATATTGTGTCAGAGACCATGATGTGTATTTATTCCGCTAAACCTAGTGCGTCTTATAGTCAGGTCTGTCATATAATGTGAAAAATATGGTAATAATTTTGTTTCACTCATTCAGCCCCTTTCACACATGCCTACTAGGGGAAAACATCATTCAGTGTATAGTTCTTAAAGTCCAGCATGCAGACAAATCACCTGTAAAGTCCGTTTAGAATGCAGATTCCAGGGTCTCACTTCCCCAACCCATACCCCACCTCCTACTACCAGAGGGTGGAATTCAGCAGGCTGAGGCTAAGGCTGAGGCTTATTAATCTTCATTTTAACACAGACCCCAAATGATTCTTAGAAATACTGACTTAATTCTGATTCCATTTTAGTGGATTTCAACTTGACTCACATTACATTTCTGTGAGAAGCATTTATAAAAAAAAAAAAAAAAAAAAAAAGAGCCCTGACTGGTGTGACTCAGTGGGTTGAGCAGCGTCCACAAACTGAAAGGTCTCCTGTCAGGGCACATGCCTGGGTTGGGGGGCCAGGCTGCCCGTTGGGGGCATGTGAGAGGCAACTAATTGATGTTTCTCACATCCATGTTTCTCTCCCTCTCTTTCTCCCTCCCTTCCTCTCTCTCTAAAAATAAATAAATAAATAAAATCTTTTTAAAAAAGAGAGAGGGAGTCCTCATGCCTGTACACAAAGACCTCAAAAACAATCAGATCAGAACATCCAGTGCATGAGACCCAGGCATCAGTATTTTTTCAGGCTTCTCAGGTGATGGAGTATTTAGTGTTGCCCGGTGGTACTACTATTTGTCTGGGTTGTTAGCTATCAGATTCTAAGCCCCTCCCTGATTCTGATTCAGTAGGTCTGCCTAGGACAAGACCTTAGAGTTTGTCTCTAACAAGTGCCCAGAGTGATTCTTACAATGGAGTTTGAGAAATGTGTCTGTCTTACTTAGCTGAGTCAGAAACTCCCATCCCCAGCAAAGCTGTTCCAAAGGACATTTTGACCCCAGTTTTGGAGTGAGCCCCCATTCCATGCATTCAGCCCCAATCTGACCTGGGTTTTCTCGGAGAGAGAGAGACCTTGCCTTACTTTAGACTGTATAGCAATGCAAACCCACTGCAATGACCTCTGTCATAGCCCCGCTTCTATTACTAATATAACAGGACATGTCTCCCACTTTCTCAGTACTAGGTACCAGGCACATGGTCTCACCAGTACCTAATATACTAACAAACTTAATCTTCACAATAATGTTATGAATAGGAACTCTTAACGCTAACTCTATCAGTAAGGAAACTGAGGCACAGAGGTTAAGCAAGTTGCCTGTTACCCAAAGTCATGCAGATGATGAATTTGAACCCTAACAGTGGGACCAAGATCCCCTCTCTTACCCATAACACTGTAATGGTGCTCACCAAACAAGAGTTGAAGAGCCTGCCTACACATTGTTTGCTGTCAGAAAAAGAATACAGAAAGGATCAAGGAATCTAATGTTTATTGTACCCCTACCATGTGTACCAGGTGCTGGGCTAGGGGCTTTATGTATATGACTTCATCTAATCTAAGAGTCAGATATAATCCAAATTATGATGGATACACTCTACTGCCTTACCCAGTGATGGAAAGAGTTAACAGTTGTAGAGTGTTGTGGGAAAAAAATTAAATAACATAAATCAGCCAAAGAAACTTTCCAAGTGGATTTGGCAGGCTGGTTACTGAAGAGCCAGTTGTGGGGAGAGAGGAGGCTGAGCAGAGTGTGACTGGGGCTGACTGTGGAGTAGGAGGAGCCATGGGGATCTTTGACTCAAAAAAAGGCCCAGTATTCCTGAGGTCTCAGGAAGGAACAGGAGTTTCATTCAGACATGCTGCTTCTCGTGGCAAATCTTAACACGTCAGGACAAATGGCAGAGGTCCACCCACTCTGAGGAGTACATGATATGATACTGCCTTTAAAGATAAGCCAATTATCCCACTTTTGCAGAGAAATAAACAGCCATTCCTTTTGTCCTGCCTTAGGCTCCACCCTGAATAGTGGTAAGAGGGGGGCGGGGTGGGAGTGGGTTGCAAATCCAATGCTTTGTACTCCAAGGAACTTAAGCATTTGGCAAGTGGCCAAGAGAGCCTGCCTGTGTGTTTAGAGAAAACAATTGTGAATGGCTGCTGAGTGCCATGTTTTCCCATCTCTAACTGTTGAGAGATAATGACTGTCCCAAGCATCTAAGAAGAGCCACAAGGAAATGTACCTTGCCAACAGGATTCCAGAAGCCCCTTGCTATTAGCCAGGTCACAATATGGAAACTACGCGGACCAGCTGAGGAAAGGGTCTAAAGGAAACCATAGACTTGGATACACAGACAGGTTTCAGAAAGATTGAAAGGGAGGTCTAGGTTTGCTGGCAAAGAACCTGCCTCAACAGCACAAGCATTCAGGATTAACAGCTCTGATCCTAGAATATGAGCTATTCAATTTTTCCATGTGGGCTACGGGCTGCTCTACGCCCAAAGGCGTTAACTGGAATAAAAAGGCAGGCAAAATTATGCAAGTGAATCCCAATCTTAATGAAGCAGGGGTGGAAAAGCTAGGATCACTGTGAGAGATGTGTTCCCATACAAGACCAAGAACAAGTGAGTTAGGTCTGTGAAGGGGCAGGATCACAGGCATGAAGCGAGTAGATTAGAAGGCAAAGTCTATAGAAGGGCCAATGAGCAAAAGGAAACACATGCAATGATTTTCACGGAAGGCAATAAATAATAAGAATAATAAGTAAATATTTAAAATCATTCTATATTTCCCTTTTTTATTGAGCTCCTACAATGATTTATCAACAAATTTGACAAAACAAGCATTGCTGCAACAACAAAAGTTGATTAAAGCTGATTGAAGAGTTTATTACTTTCAAAACCTTCAACTATGTGTTTTATTCCCCCTGGGCCTGTGGGACTGAGTAGACCACATGTATCAGCAAGTCAGAATTAATGTTTCAAGGTTTTTTACTTTCTCTATCCAAGAAATAATAGCTGACAGCATTTATAATTTAACATTGTTTCAAGACAGACTGCTCACATTTCCCACCTTTAATGCATTCTATTTAATATCCACACCTATTATTTTCCCTTTGTATATTATAAAGTCATAATCTCCTTTATGTACTAGACCAATAATGACTTCTCTGGTGGCAAACAATGCAATACCTGCGTGCAACCCACTGAATCTTGAAAACATGTAACACCACTAAATGTTTAGCACATCCTCAGGCATACCAAATAAAAAACAAGCCTATTGTTTCTAAGAATTATTTGATGTAAATCCATGAGCAACAAACCTCAGAAAAAAATGCTTCTGAAAATACCTATTATTGGATTAAGGAAATCAACCTTTCCCCAAACTGGACAAATCCCTATGAGAGCAAATAGCCTGCTACTTTACCGATCTCTTTGTCCCTGTCTCTCACTTAACCATAACCACCACAGGGCAGGGACCTTGTCTAGTTCTTCACCCATTATGCCTAATATGTTACCTGGAACATAACAAATGCTCAATAAACACTGGTTAGAAGAATGGAGGTTGCCTAAGGTTAAAAACAAACCTGTGTTCATTTATGAAATATCCTTGTCTAAAACCATAAAATATAAAGAACTGCATTTGATTAGGCTCTCAAGCAAACACCTACAAGCAGATCTACAGTATATTACATTCACCTGGCACTTGTACACCTTATTTGATAGAAAGGAATACACATGAAAGAGGTTCTTAATGACATTCATTTAGAAAACCACGGAGCATGGCATTAGAATTCTGAGCATCACTGTGCCTTTGTGTGCGGTGGTTCCCTAGGAAATTTCTTGACCTTTCAAGACTCATTTTCCTCATCTATATAATGAGATCACCATAAAAGCTTCCTATGAGAAATAAATATGGTGATAATATCTAACATTTATTGTGTACTTATTATTTGCTAGAAATTGTATTAAACTCTTTATATGTATATATTTTATATTTATGTATTACATAAAAATATAATCTCACTTAATCCTCACAACAACCCTATGATTATTCCCTCCATCCTTCAGATGAAAAAACAAAGGCATTTAGACATTTAGTTACTTGCTTAATGGTTATACATATAGCAAGTATCAAAATCAGGACTAAAATGCAGGTAGTCTGCCTCCAAAGCCTGTGCCCCAATCTCTATGCTGTATTTGCATCTATGGGCCTATATTGTCTCTAGGCACACACACACAAAATAAAATTGGTAATATTCTTGCCTTCCAGGAAAACTAGGTGTCTGGAGTACAGAAAGCACACTTTTAATTTAATACACCCTTATGTATTCCTTGAACTTTATAAGTGTATTCCATACTCTGAAATATATATATATATATATATATATAAGTTTCTTGGAAACCAAATTACTACAAGTTGACAAAATCAGCAACAATACTACCCTTTATATAAAGAGTTGGGGAGGGTATCATTTCCACTATTTAGCACTAAAAGCATTGTGAAATTTTATTATCACACAAAGGCCCACCCATCCAGCTGCCTGTTTAATACATGCTGAAATTTCTAATATAATCATTGCATTAATTCTTTCCTCTACTTATGAAGGTTTCATTGACTGTGCCAGGAGTGTATCCACCTCAGGGTCTTTGTACTTGCTGTTTCTCCTGACAGGTGACAGGAGCAGTCCTCCCCCATTCATCTAGAGGCTCCACCTCCACTGCCTCCTTCAGGTCCTGCTTAGATGTCATCTTCTCACACTCTTTAAAAACTTGCAATGTTTTCTTTCTCCACAGGACATTTTCCCATCTGATGACACACTAGGTTGTTACTTATTTACTTGCTGTATCATCTGTCCACTCATGTTAACTACATGAGAGCCAGAATGCTTGTCTCTTCAGTTCCTGCTGTTTCCCCAGTCCCTAGCAGAGTGGACCCTCATTTAACTGTTGAATGAATGATATGACTGTGGCCTATGAAATCCTCCTACGTTAACATTTTGAAATTCTTAATTTAATATGTTTTGTATTTATTTCACAGGGCCTTCTTTAGGAAAGGATGCAGAGTGACCTATGTAGTATTTTAAGGAAGAAAGAAAATCCATTTGTCAAACTGTCACAATAAGTAACAGTCGACCTTTACAAATTCATTTTTGGGGGCTCCTCTACTGAAAATGTTTTAAATTGCAAAAAGGGGTGTGTCATTTGACCTGAGCTGGTGAAGGAGAAAGACCATAAGAGTTGAGTTCAGACTACAGGTTTCCATGTCAACATGCCCAGCAAGTTATTTCACCTTCCTACTCTTCAGTTTCCTAATCTATAAAAAGTGATCATTATAACATGCTTAACTTTATAAACACATTGTGAGACTTACATTGGTTTAAGTTTGAGTGAAGCATTGGTAAACTGTTAAAATGTAATTATATGCTAACTTAGTGCAGATTCTTGAAAGGAATAACATAAATGTTTCTCTCAAAGTTACCACCAAAACATCTAGTAAAAATCCAGTGAAATGTAAAGAATAGAAGAGAAAGTCAAATTTGGTAGAAAGTATAAACTTAAAAGGTCACGTAAAAAATTAATGCCAGTTTACTTGAGCTTTACATTCTTAAGCTTTGTGAAGCAAATTTGTAACAACCCTACAGAAAATAATGTGGTTTGGCTGTCAGTAGGCACCGTTTAAGAATTTCCAGAGAGGGGAAAACGTTTTTTAACATAGCCCAACTGAAACAAGCATTTATTTAACTTCACAGAAGCAGTGGTGACTTGCTCTTGGTAAGGAGGAAAAAATGAGTGCAAAATCAAAATTCTCTTGCTTCCTTTTCTTCCCATTTATAAAAGTTTAAGTGACAATCTTCTGAAGGCTAGTCAACCTTCATTTAAAGGGTATGGAGTGACTGACAGGTGTTCAACAGTCATTCAATCCTTATGATTTGCATTACAAATCAGAGCATGTGAGGACAGAGCAGGTCTGAGCCTTGGTCCAACTCCCTTGTTTATAAACTGACGCATAGGCAAATTAAATGGCTTTCCCAGCTCTCATATTCATTCATTAAAATAGACACCAGAGTCTAAGTGTTTCATTTAATGTGGAAATTACTTCCTTAAGGAAAAATAATTTTCCTCCTTAGCCAAAGAAATTAAACATATTGGATTAATAAATAGCCCAGAGCAGTGTCCTGGGGTTTTTCTCAAAGGCCACTAACGCTCCTTAATATTTCAGTTGGGGTTTTTCATATAAGGGAGAGTAATCACCTTTTTCTCCCTCTCAAGTGGAAAACTCTGAGACTTATCATTTTAACATATATTCAAGCTCTAATTCTGTGCCTGTCTTGGGGTGGTCACTAGATCCATATATGTAAATGGAAGAGACTCTTCCAAAATATTTTCTTACCATTATTATGACCATATGTAAAATCACCCCCATATTCAAGAGGCAAACTTCAGCCCTCTTTCAAAAAGATGCTCTTCTCTTCAAATGAACACATTATACCTTTAACCTTCAAATTATTCAGTGATCAGCACCACAACTACTGTAAAAGATGCCAATAAATTCAAAGGGAGATGATTCAAGAATAATAAAACAACTACAAGAAGCAAATAATAAACCTGCCGTCCAGACTAATAATTTCCAAATGTCTGGGTACCATTTTCAATTAAAAGCATTTTCCTATGCATCCTAAGGAAAACCAATGCTTTGTATCAGCTATCCAAGCAGAAACTGACACGTAATGAGGCTTCAGGGAAGCCTAAAATAGCCCTAAATATCACAGTTACACTTGTTAATTAATGGAGCCCACTAAATGCTAAACATTAGTATTATATGTTATTCCACCTAATCCAAAGAGCCTGCCAATTGGAATTATCGTCCCCGTTTTTGAGGTGAGAAAACAAAGTCTCCTAGAGGTCAATCATTTGCCAAGATCACCTAGTTAATAGATTAAAGAACCAGGATTTAAGTTTTAATGCTGATGATTCTAATGCTGAAGCAAGAATTCCTTCTCCAGAAATACCATGTGACTTTTCCTCCGCTAGCCTGAAGTTCACACCATGGTTTCCTCTCTTTAAAAGTCTTCAGGAAATATCTTTGTTTTACCTGAAACAGTGACATACTCTTTGGCTAATGCATTCACTCTGATGAATGTATTTGATTAACAATTACTGTCATCTAATAAAAAGGAGACTGTGGGAAGAGGCCAAAGGACAGGAAGGTTTTGCCTGTGCCAAACAAAGCGGAGAAAATTAAAGGCTGGTGGTGGGGGAGGCCTTGGAGGTGGGCCCACACTGGCTGGCTTCTTGACAGAAGGATGGTAATATCCAGATAGCAAGCCACCCTATCATAGATATCTTTTTCATTTTTTTAAAGATTTTATTTATTTATTTTTAGAGAGAGGGCAAAGGGAGGGAGAAAGAGAAGGAAAGTAACACCAATGTCTGGTTGCCTCTAGCATACCCCCAAATGTGGACCTGGCCTACAACCCAGGCATGTGCCCTGAATGGGAATCAAACCAGTGACCCTTTGGTTTGCAGGCTGGTGTTCAATCCACTGAGCCATACCAGCCAGGATTCATTTTTTGAACTAATAAAATGAATTACAGAGAAATTCAGCCCAAACCATTCTATGAAAAGAGCTCTTCTGAAAATACATTTAGGAAACCTCACAAATGACTATATCTAGGTCTGGGAATATGAAAATATTAAAAGAACGTACAGCTACTCCTTAAGAACAGTAAGGGACATTCGGAAATTCCTGGGTGATTTGTGGTAGGCAGTTAGACAGACATGAGCAGAGCAAGGACTACAGGCCAGGTACAGAAGGTGACCAGGGCAAAAAGTCCCAGGTACCTAGCAATGGGAAAAACTGGGAAAACAAGGACCTCACCCCCAGGGTAACCTTGCCTCCCCTAGGATACCACTGGTCATGCAGTATGGACCCCCTGACCTTTCAAATCACTGGTCATGAGGCTGGGGCTCTCCCCTGACCTCCCCTCCCCTGGCATGTCACTAGTCATGTGGTACACCCTTTGGAGGAGGAACAAGGGGCTGAAGAGTGGCTTCATTCAACTCTCATGCAGACCCTTGCATGACCACTCCCTTAAGCATTAACTCCTAGGGGTAACATCTAGGCCTCAGTTGTGTTTCAGCTCCAGGCCCAGAAAAGCAGCAAAACCATCCAGAAATGCCATGGCTGGCATCAGGACAAGCTGCTCTGACAAACAACCCCCTGCCCTGGTGCTAATCCACCAGTGGAGACCATGACCCTGAAAGGACACAACTGGAAAGCTGATGAATATTCTATTAAGATCCTTCCCTGGGATCTCCTTTAAAATCCCTGCCCTTAAAAGCCCTTAGGACAGAGGACCCAGCAAGCTCTCCCTCTCAGGAGTATGTGGCACCTGTTCTGCCCACCCTCATTGTCCCCCTCAGCATGTTACCTTTACCTTTCTCTCTCCTAAGCTTCAAGGGCCCTTCTTTTGCCTCTGTAATGGGTTTCCTGTCCCCATTTCTTCTATGGCTCACTTCTTCTACCTCTGTGACTTACAAATAAACTTTCTCTTGTATTTTGAGTCTTGGCTCTGAATTCTTCGCTAAGGCAAAAACTCAAGTACTAAGGCTGCTGAACTAAGGTCTGGTCTGACTCCACCAGTCTAACATTTGATGACATTATCCCTGCCAACAGATTGTTAACATTATGTCTGAGGAGCTCATTCCTTTAACTAATATATTCAAGCACATATTATGTGCCGGTTCCCAGATATAATTTCCATCTACCATGTTCTCAGGCTGCATCGGGAACTCAAAAATGTCTTCATCTTTAGCCTGAATGGATCATGAACTGTCTTTGACAGAGAACTTTTTGCTTTTTTGGTTCTAGCTGGTTCTAGCCTGTGACTTCAAAGTTACATGAAACAGTCAGTAACACAAGGGAGGATCATGAGGCTGAAATAAAATTGTTTCAGAGCTGAAATGAGCTCTCTCAATCAGAGCAAGCAGTAGCATGCATGGGAGAAGCTTCTAGTATTTTTTGTTCAGAACATAGAATATCCCTTAATGGGTGCCTCCTGCTTCTCTTTTAAGAGAAAATGGAGAAATGGCAAGTGTGTTGTAACCACATAGAAACGAAAGTAGATTACTTGTATGTTCTATAAAATATATTTTAAATATCTCTGTTTTCCAAAGATTCTAATTACATACAAGGAACATGTTGTCTATGAAAGCTGTATATGCTTACTTGACTAAGTATGGAGTACAAGGAAAGTTATTGGAGATGATAAAGTTTATATGGAAAATTATTCCAGAAGCAATGACATACTTAGCAAATTTGAACTCGAGTAAATCATCTAATGCCACCACTCTCTCTATGACAAAACTAACTATTTTTAGTTATAATTATAAAAGGGAACAAATAATAACAAAGGCCAGAAAAGAATAAGCAGAGACACTTTTATTTTACCTAATATATGTAATCATGCCAACAAAAAAGATAAAGAATAAAAGAGAAAAGAAATATTACCATTCAGAAAAGGGAGAAAATCAATGGACTAATACCCTTTAATTACTTTAATGTATTTTTGAAATAAAGGGAGGTCTACGGCCATACCACCCTGAATGCAACCGATCTTGTCTGAAATAAAGGGGGAAAACACTTGTATCTATATATTGGCCTATCTTTATTATGAATAATTAATATTAATTTATCTATGTATAATTAATAATATTACAGTAACAGAATAAGTTCTACCTAAACATAGAAACAAACACTGGGAAGCTGCCAAAATGAGGAGACAAAGAAACACAGCAAAATGAGAATAGACAAAACTCTAGAAAAAGAACTAAACAAAATGGAGATAAGCAATCTATCAGATGCAGAGTTCAAAATACTGGTTATAAGGATGATCAAGGAACTTAGCGATGACCTCAACAGTATAAAAAAGATCCAGCAAAAAACAAAGGATTCAGTAATTGAAATAAAGAACAATTTACAGGTAAACAGCAGGAGGGTGGATGAAGCAGAGAATCAAATCAATGATTTAAAACATAAGGAAGCAAAAAACAACCAACCAGAACAAGAAGAAAAAAGAATTTTAAAAAATGAAGATAGTAGGCGCCTTCCGGCTCTACAGCCTTTTAAAAATTCCGACTTCCGGCCAAGATGGAGGCTTAGACGGACACGCTAGGTCTCCCTCTACAACTAGAGAGGAATACAACTACTTCAAAACAAAGGATAACTAGAAATTCCAGAAAATAAAACTACACGGAAGTCCAACATATGAAGTTATAAACCAGCGGTGCCATTTGGGCAGGTAAGAGTTAAAGAGGGCAGTGCTGTTTGCGGTCGCACCCGGAGCGGCGGGCGGCGAGGAGTCCCGGCTGCGCAAGCCCCTGGCGGTGCGCGACTCCGGCGCTGGGGAGAGCGGCCGCCGCATCGCCTTGAACAGTGAGGCCCAGGGGGACGGGAGGACGGATCCCGGTCTCCTAGCTGAATAACTCTGTGAATCCATCTTGGACCCCCGCCCCCAAAGAAAGCACCACAGGGCTGCGAAATAGGTCGCGGACAGGCAGGCGCCGGTCGCTGATTTGTGACGCCAAACGGCGCCCGCCGGTCGCTGGGTCATTACGAGTACACAGGCACTGCCCCCGATAGCCGGCCCAAGAAAACAAAACGCATCTGTCAAAATGAGGCAGACAACTATAGAAATACCGGTGACACAACTCACCAGACAGCAGATAGAGAACCTGACAGATGAACAGATAAGAAACCTGTCAGAGGCTCAGTTCTGGGCCATTGTTATCAGGTGGCTTACAGAATTCACAAAAGAGCAGGAAAAAGATAAGAAAGAAGCGAAAAAATTTCATAACGAAAGGAACAAAACCGCATACGAGATAGAAGGTGAGAAAAAATCCAGAGTTCATTTCAACAAACTGGAATATGGAGAAGGAACAAGCAGTCAACCAATGCAGCGAGAGGTAATGGGAAGCAACAATGAGAGGATCAGAAACCTCTGGGACAGCTATAAAAGGCCCAACATAAGAATCATTGGTTTGCCAGAGAATGAGGAAGATGAACTAGAACTTGAAAAATTGAGTGAAAATATAATAAAGGAGAACTTCCCAGACTTGGGGAAGGGAATAGACTTGCAGGTCCAAGAAGCAAGGAGAGTTCCCAAGAGACTGGACCCAGGGAGAACCACTCCAAGACACATTATAATCAAAATGTCAAAAATTAAAGATAAAGAGAGAATCTTAAAAGCAGCAAGAGAGAAGAAAAGAATTATGTACAAAGGGGTCCCAATTAGACTATCAGCTGACTTCTCAAGGGAGACCCTACAGGCAAGAAGGGACTGGCAAGAAATATTCAAAGTAATGAAAATCCAAAACCTACAACCACGAATACTCTATCCAGCGAAATTGTCATTCAGAATAGAAGGACAGAGAAAGTGTTTCCAGGACAAAATAAAACTGAAAGAGTTCATTAGATCCAAACCACTGTTATATGAGATGTTAAAGGGACTGGTTTAAAAAAACAGAAGCTAGGGAGATGAAACAAAGGCAAACTAAATAGGCAACGAGAGTGGAAAAGGAACTGTGGGTACGGGAAGCATATTGGGGGGAGGTCAACAGGGAGGGGGAATGGGGAAAGGGAGGGAGATGATATAGGAATTGGGGATTAAGGTAGGAGGGAATGGAATAGACGGAGAGAGGTTGGGAGGAACTGTATGCACAACTAATGGACATAATCTAAAAGGGGGGGACAACTGGAGGGAGGGGGGCCACCGGGTGGAGGGGAGCAGAGGGAAGGGAAATTGGCACAAATGTAATATTTTAATCAATAAAACACATTAAATCTGAAAAAAAAAAAATGAAGATAGTATAAACAGCCTCTGGGACAACTTCAAGAGGTCCAACATTTGCATCATAGAGGTGCCAGAAAAATAAGAAAAAGAGCAAGAAATTGGAAATCAACTTGAAAAAATAATAAAGGAAAATTTCTCTAATTTTGTGAAGGAAATAGACATGCAAGTCCAGGAAGCACAGAGAGTCCCAAACAAGATGCATGCAAAGAGGCCCACTCCAAGATACATAATAATTAAAATGCCAAAGGTTAAAGATAGAGAATCTTAAAAGCAGCAAGAGGAAAGCAGTTAGTTACCTACAGGGGAGCTCCCATAAGGCTGTTAGCTGATTTCTCAAAAGAAACTTTGCAGGATAGAAGGGATTGGCAAGAAATATTCCAAGTCAGGAAGAGCAGGGGCCTGCAACCAAGATTGCTCTACTCAGCAAAGTTATCATTTAGAATCAAAAGGCAGCTAAAGAGCTTTCCAGACAAGAAAAAAAACTAAAGAACTTCATCATCACCAAACTATCATTAAATGAAATATTAAAGGGACTTACGTAAGAAAAAGAAGATCAAAACTATAAACAGGAAAATGGCAATAAATCCATATCTATCAACAAGTGAATCTAAAAAGCAAACTAAGCAAACAAGAAGAACAGAGGCAGAATCATAGATATGAAGGTTCTTATGGCTGCCAGACAGGAGACGAGTATGGAGCAATGGGTGAAGAGGTGAGGGAATTAAGAAGCACAAATAGTTAGTTGCAGAATAGTCACGGGATGTAAAGTGCAGTATAGGAAACAGAATAGCCAAAAAACTTGTATGCATGACCCATGGACATGAACAATGGTGTGGGGATTGTCTGAGGGAGTGGGGGGGGGGTGCTGAATGGAGGAGGACAATGGGGGAAAAATTGGAACAACTTTAATAGCATAATCAATACAATATAATTTAAATAAACAAACAAATAAATAAAACTCACCAGCGCCCTGTTTAAGTAGATCTCCAAATTAACTTCCATATAGAAATAATGTTTACTAAAAAATAAGTAATACAGCTGTGCTAATTTATAGCTCACATATAAATGATTAAAATTCAACCGTGCCCTGGCCACGTTGCTCAGTTGGTTGGAGTGTCATCCAGTACATCAAAAAAGTTGCAGGTTCATTCCTGGTTAGGGCACATAACTAGGTTATGGGTTCAATCCCCAGTTAGGGCACTCACAGCATACAACCAAGCAAAGTTTCTCTCTCACAATGATGTCTCTGTCTCTGTCTCTCTGTCTCTCTGTCTCTCACTGTCTCTCTCTCCTCTCTCAAATCAATTTTCTAAAAAAACATATACTCAGGAAAGGATCAAAACAAAAACAAACTCAACAGTAACCACATCAGCACTTAGAACTTAGGCCAACAAAAGATGTTTTTAAGGGAAGAATATTTTGTCATTGATATTTATTTAGAACTGTCATCACATGGTGATATTTAAAAGCAGACCGATATTTATTGGTTTTGGCTTAGAACTATACACAGATAAGACACCCCTCATAGGGTTCACCCATGGCAGGTCACTCTTACTGTCCTGCCCTTGGTGGGTCATGGCCAGGGAAAAAGGAGTTTTAAGTCAATTCTCGAAGAAAATAAGAAATCTGGACTCACTCACTAAATGGGGAATTATAACAGGAAGAAGAATATATATTTAAATTCTACCACCTTCTCAAGAATACCAAACTATCAAAAAGGAATCTACACTTAAACTGCAATCTATGTAACAGATGTGGCAATTACATAAAAATTTTCTACATAAAAATGGCTCATAGATATTTTTATATTTAAAAATGTAACTGTTGGTGTTATTTTTGACTGCCACCATACATGGAACAACTTGTTCCCATTTTCTTAAAAAGGGTACTGAAGGACACAAAAGTAAACCTGTGCCTCAGTGGAGGCTACAAATAAAGAGAGAGATACCCCTATTGACAGGTTAAAAATTTAAACAGCCTCACCAGGAAAACCTTGACATCTGAGCCAATTGCTAAACTTGTTTCTCAGCCGTTATTCCCTATTGCCACAGTGGCAATCCTTCCTTAATTCCAGAAGGCTATTCATTTCCCAAAGAGCAGCCAATCCACTTGTAAAGCCTCAAGAAACCTGACATTGTTTGTCTGCAATGACAACTGCAGTCCTGGGTGGCATCAAATGTGATGTGCAACCTGGTGTTAAGCCAAGACTGAGGCCCTGGAATCAAAAACAAGGCTGTTCAATGAGACACCTCACAGACTCAGCTAGCAGTCTTATGAGCCCCAAATATTTTGCATGCTCCTGTTCTCTGCACAGGTATTTCATTTAATTAAAATCAATCTATTCCTTTTTTTTTTGAAGGACAAAAATACATTTTTAATTGTATGACTACTTTTCAAATGGCAGAGGCTAGAGAGGTTCCTAGCACTTCACTGCTTTTGAAGCTGTTACAACAGTTACCCAATCGACTATAGTCATGTATCTTATTCATTGAATTTCCCAAGAAGTCTGAGGTGACTGGGATCAAGTTGATAAGGTTTATGATTCAGAGCCTGCTAATATAGCTTTTGTGTTTTATGAACACATAAGGACATGGTGCTATCTTTGAACTGAAACAAAAACCAAAGGAACAACCTACCTGTATTTATTTTCAAGTTGTCATATCATTATAGCCAAAAGAAATGGAAACCTCTTCCAACCTGCCTGCTTCTAATAATACACACAGTGAACTTTGATGTGAATGTCAGACACGCTTACTGTAGGCTTCTGGTCAAATGTGCATGAGGATAATTAAATTCTGAGTGTCCAAAAACCGCCTTTGTGAATTCAACAGATATGATATATTTCTCTGCTTGTACTAAGTTATTGTTTACTGTTTCTCTGAACTACTTCGTCGTCGTCGTCGGCAGCCGTCCGTCTCAAGAGACAATGGTGTAGCTTCTCAAGAGTCTATCTGCACCGCCGAGAATGGCTGTGCAGTCCGACTCGGGAGTGACACGGTATCTGTCTCCTCCCGTGTTGAATCGACATCTTGCGATGACGCTGGAGTGTCCTCTCCAGTGAAGCTGAAGCTACAGAGCTCTGAACTACTTAACACCTTTCATATTGCAATTCAGTGGGTATCAAAGGGTATAACAAGTATAGAGATCTGAACGTGTGTAAACTCAAAACTTGATCCCACCACAATGATGTTACACTAAAACCACATTTCCCTACTCCCACAACACAACCCTCCGCTTCAACTGGTTCACTTCTCCAGAGACCTAGTGACCTCTAGTCAGTTTTTCTTCGCTATACACACTCATTAGTTATATCCTGTCTACTGTGATAAGGTCACTAGCCACATGTGGCTAGTGAGCACCTGAGATGTGGCTAGTCTAAATTGAGATATTCTAAAAGTGTAAAATTACACACCAGATTTTGAAGATTTAGTATGACAAAATAATGTAAAATACCTCTCAATCTATTTCAATCCAAGTAATATTTATGCCTGGTCCTTTGTTAAGACAGTGGGGTCTGGGGACTAGGAATAGGGAAGTAAGTATGAATAAAACAATTATTGTTTCAAAATGCTCTCAGTCTAAAAGAGGAGTCTGCAAGAACCCTGAAATAAAGGTAACAACAGAAGAGAGGCTCTGGTACAAAGGAAACACAGAGGAAAGAGCCATCTGGAGGATTAGGGAAGATGATAAAGAGCTGGGTTTAAAGGACAAACAGTTCACCAGGCAAGAGGCAGGAAAGTTGCCTCAAGTTATATCAACAGTTGTGAAGGTCATGTCCATTTACTTTATCTATGGGTACCTTTAATATTGAATACGTTCTTATTTCAACTAGACAAGAGCCACGAAGAAATTGTAATGTCTGCTTCTCTTGGTACACACATGACAAAATATTTGTGAATAAACACATTTATAAATACATGTATTAGATATCACAATAGGTACGTTAGTTCCACAATATCCCTTAAATATTATGTATGTTATTATCTTTACAGATGAAAGCCCCTTAGTTATATCAAGGTCAACCTGGCTTGTCAACAGCTGAGCCAGATTTTGAACCAGGTTTATCTAATGTCAGTGGTTCTAGTCCTTTTCCCCAATGGTTCTAGTCTTAATCACCACTCCAGATTTCCTCTTTATAAATCACATGCATATCTAAACCAATTCCTTGTTTCTCTATTTAGTAAGAATCTCCAGGTTGACAGAGTTATGTTCTCCTTTTGCTACGCTATGCAACTAGAGCTAACGGTTTCCCTCTCACAATTGCTTAAGTCAGAGCTCTGCCTTTCAGCACTGACCAAATCATAAATCAAATGTTGGACTTACATGGGGAAGTGGAAGAAAGTTTGTAGAACATAGAGCTTTTTTAGTTTGGGGAGTCCCTGCTTCCAAAGCTTCCCATTTTCTGAGCAGCAGAATAAAACTTCTGCAGCTGAAATGACTCAAGAAGAAACTTGAGATCATTTAATATCTCTGCATGCTTCATTCCACTTAAAGTTTTTCTGATACACAGGGTAACAATTTTTAACATAATTCCTGTTGAGTTCGATTTTTAGACTTACCTAGGCATGCTGATTTCAAAATCTCAGTTAGTTTTCTCCTATCACATCAAGTTTTTTTTTGTACAGCTTATCTTAATGCAACCACTCTAGGCTGGATCGAGCCTGGATCGAGGGAAACACTAGTGCTCTCCTATTGACTGAGAGCAAACCTCCTCTGAGTGGGGAGGGGTGGGGAATGACCTTGGAGACCAGCAACAGGTTCATACTTGTCTAGGCTATTCAGTTACACATGAGACAGTGTGGTGAGAGGTTGTGTGCCGTTCTATACAGTGAATTGTATTCTGAAGTGTAGTCCAAGTTCTTGTCCGTATACAAGAAGTAAGTAGAATTAATTTTTTTATTTACATATGTACTTATTTCCTTTCCTTCAGATCATGTCTGCTTCTGCTATTTCTTGTTGTAAGTGCCTAAACAACCCTGATTCATTTTGTTCTATCTGTGGCAGTTTCACCATTCCCAGTCGAAGGATAAACATCAACGCATTTGTCAGGCAAGCCTATTTTGCATATTTTAAAGTAAAACTTGGTGATCAAGATAAGTCTTGGGCCCCTCACAAGGTGTGCAAGCAGCATGTCGAGAGTTTACGGATGGAGACAAAGGGAACACGTGATAAATTGCCAATTGGTATACCTGTGGTTTGGTGAGAGCCCAGAGATCATTCAAGTGACTGTTACTTTTGTATAGTGAAAACGTCAGGATATAACAAGAAAAATAAATGTAAAATAGAGTATCCTAGTCTACCATCAGCTATACACCCAGTGCCTCATTCAGCTGAAATCCCAGTGCCAGTTTTCATTAAACTACCCTCTTTCGAAAAACATGAGTATGGGGAAGAACAAAGTGACAGCAGTGATGAAGATTCTGAAATTGAAGATGACTCAGTTTGTAAGGGATTTGATCAGTATGAGTTGAATGATTTGGCATGAGATTTGGGACTATCCAAAAAGGCTTCAGAACTCCTAGCATCAAGACTGCATGAGGAAAACTTGCTTGAAAAAGGAGCGAAGGTATCCTATTTTCGATCAAGAGAAAGTGCATTTTGACTTTTGAAGTGATGGTGGCTTTGTGTATCGCCACAACATACATGGTTTAATGGAGGAATTGGGAATTCCAATCTAGAACACAACTGAATGGCGACACATCAATAGCTCAAAGTGGAGCTTGAAGCTTGTCCTCCTCCACAATGGCAATTTATTTGGTGCAGTTCCAACTGGCCATTCGGTTTCTTTTCGTGAAGAATATGAAGATATAAAGAGAATCACTGATCTGTTGCAATATCACAAGCACAATTGGATCATCTGTGTTGACCTTAAAATGGTCTGTTTCCTTCTTGATCAGCAATACGGATACACCAAGTATCCCTGTTTTCTGTGTATGTGGGACAGCAGAGCTCATGAGAAGCACTGGGTGGAATCGAATTGGCCTCCAAGATCTGACCTCAAACCTGGTGATCCAAACATTCTACATGAGCCACTCGTTGAGAGAAAGAACACTATATTCCCACCTCTGCACATAAAACTGGGTCTCATGAAACAATTTGTTAAAGCTTTGCCAACTGAAGGAGACTGTTTCAAGTGTCTCATTTTGGCATTTCTTAGCCTGTCGTTTGAAAAGATAAAATTCCTTAATATGTATGTTTGGTAGCAGAACTTTACTACTTACATACAACTTGACTTACAGTAACAATATATAGCCTTTCTATGAATAAAATAACTCTAAATAAACAGTATATTCGGGTAATTTTTAAAAATTTTTCTTTGTATGTATATTTTGTATGATTTTTGGGTCAAAGGGAAGGTATCCTGTACCTTAAAAAAGTTTACATGATAGAGAAAAACCGAGATCATTTTTGGATTCGGATGCCAAAAGAGAGTAAAAAACAAGTGTCAGATCTAACTCAATGAAAACTTAGTTATCCAGTGAATATAGTATGAAAACACAACAGAACTAAATGGACCCAGTGAACTAAACCCGAAGCTCAGAGGGCATCCACATATCACCATTTTTTAAATGCTTATATATATTTTTGTTGTTGTTGTTTTTGTTTTTGTTTTTTAATGAGAAGAAATGGGAGAGGAGAAAGAGTCCACATAAAAACAAAGACCCACTCAAATGCTAAGGTCAAAAATGGAGAATCCCACCTTGACAATTCTTCCTCTTAATGTAAGCTGAGTAAGACTCACCCTTGGTTTCCCAGCCCTAATTCCCTTCCACTACATCTTACCCTTGAACAATATGGTTTTGAGCTATGTGGATCCACTTATAAACAGATTTTTTTCAATAAATGTTTTCTCCTTCTTATGATTTTCTTAATAAACTTTTCTTTCTTCTAGCTTTCTCTGTTGTAAAATTACAGTATATAATACATATAACATACAAAATATGTGTTAATTGTGTTATTGGTAAGGCTTAACAATAGGTTATTAGTAGTTAGGTTTTTAGTGAGTCAAAAGTTCTATGTGAATATTTGACTATGTGGGAGGTCAGTGCCCTTAATTCTCATGTTGTTCAAGGATCAACTGTACTTATAAAAGAAAATAGTACATGGTGGTCCACTTAATTTCTCCCATCATCTGAAACAGCTCCTAAACAACTAAATCTAGGATCTTTGAATGTGGCACAATTTTCTGGCTTTTTAAGGAAATTAACTCAAATTGTGGTTGGAAAAAGAACTGACTAAGCATTCTTTTAAAAGTTCAGAACACTCTAAATGATGGGTTTGGACACACAAGAAAAAGAAAGTTTTGTTTTGTTTTAATCTGATTTTAAACTGAATTAGTTGAGGCTGCTGAAAAGATGAACCATATAATTACAGAAATCTATGCAGATAATACAGCATAGTAAGGAATACAGTCAGACTCAAGGACAGAGACCTAAAACGTTTCTCTCGCTTTCTCCACTGAATAGATCTTTCTTTTCAGTAACAGAAAGAGAAAATGCAAATATTATATTGCATAGTTAATGTGAAAAACCTGATGACATTAAATAAATTTAAAATCAGATTTCTTACAAAATATAAATTTTACCACTTCTTGTAAAATAAGTGTACCTTTTCATGGAAGAGGAGAAATTATTCCTTAAAAATTTACTAAATGTATTTATTTACACTTAACATAGGTTTCAAACACATAAACAGGCGCCATTTAGCAACAGAGATATATCCTGAGAAATGCATTGTTAGGTGATTTCGCTGTTGTGTGAACATCATAAAGTGCACTTATACAAACAACAGTATAGCCTACTACATACCCAAGCTCTATGGTATAGCCTATTGTTCTGGGCTACAAGACTGTACAGCATGTTACAGTAAAACAGCATGATATTAAATCAAGCACAAGAGAAAATGATGGAATCAAGAGACTCAGTAAACACTGCCATTAACATGACATAACATACTGTTTTACAGCAAACATTTTTAAAAATAGAAAGAATGCACCGGCAAAAAATGATAAAAAGTATAGTATAGTAAATACAAAACCAGTAACACAGTCATTTATTATCATTATCAAGCAGTATGTATACGACATCACTAGGCAACAGAAGTTTTTTAGCTTTGTTATAATCTTATGAAACCACCATAGTATATGCAGCTCATCACTGACTAAATCAATAACACTTATAATACATATAACAGGAAAGGACGAACACTGCCTGAAGACTCATTCCTATTGCAATTTCTTGATTATTAAAATAATTTTTAAGCAATGACATCTTGTTATTAACCATTTTTAAAAGTCATGCTTAATCAAATTATTATTCCCACTTAACTTTTAGAACTGAAGAGAATCTCAAAATGTACTGACTATCAGAGAAGGGATACAAAAATCAAATTTACACAAGAGACTTTTCATTGTCATACCAGCATAAATTGGACATAACTGAACAAGGTTTAGAAATAAGAAAGGCATGCTGTCATGAGTTTGAATATTAACTTAGAATGCCTCTCTAATGTTCAACCTAACATAAATATAACATGAGTATCAAAATACAATGATAACACATATTTTTTAAATTGACTTGTTTAAATGTTTTCATTGAAACTAAAACACAACTAAATAACTTGTTTAACAGATTTCAGAGGCAGCGAGAGAAAGCCACATCTAGTGACACATATCTAATCACTCAAGGAAGGTGATTAAAGCAAAAAGATAAGAGAATTAGGCATCATTTTCCTCTGAATATCCAGGGATCGTGTATTATTGACCTTTTATACATAGTACTTAGTACCCATTTTTGTTTGTGCATGTATGGTATATAGCTTGAAGCCACTAAATCCCCTCAATGAAAAGATGTAGGTTAAAAAAAGCTTTTAGGACTTCTGGCCAAGATGGAGGCCTAGACTGACATGCCCTACTCCTTCCACAACTAAGAAGGAATACAACTACTGCAAAACCAAAAATAACCAAAAGTTCCAGAAAATAAATGGAAGTCCAACGTTTGAAGTTATAAAGAAGTGGTGCTTGTCCAGACGGGTGGGAGGGTTGAAGCCGGGGAGGAGAGGTCAAGCTGTGCTGGCATCAATAGCAGCAGCAATGGCGGCGGTACAGCGGTAAGCAACAGAGACCCGTATTTAAAGGGAGGCAAGAAGTTCCTGGGGAGCACCCCTGGCTGCAGACAAGACCCGTCAGCTTGCGATTCCAATGCCAGGGAAGGCAGACCCCCATTGCCTTGGACTGTGAGGCCTAGAGAGGGTGGGGACGGAGGAGGAGGCTCCTGGTCTGTCATCAGAGAGTGAACAGCAGGAATCCATCTTGGACCCCCGCCCACACAGAAAATACCACAGCATGGTGAGAAGGGTCGCCCGGTTGTGATGAGTGCACAGGGCTCTGCCCCCTATAATGTAGTAGGTGTGACAGCGCCACCCAGGAAGCAAAGGAAAACACAAAACTGTCAGGATGGCACAGATCATGATAGAGATCCCTGTGACGCAGCTGACCAGACAGCAAATATCTAATCTAACGAAGCAGCAGATAGGAAATCTTTCTGAGGCACAGTTCAGAGCTTTGGTTATAAAAATGCTTGCAGACCTAACAGCATATCTTAAACAACACGGGGAAGGAACGAAGGTTAGTCTTGCTGAAATGAACGAAAAACGCATATGAAACTAGTGGTGAGGGAAAAAAAACATGGATCAAATCAACAAATTGAAACATAGGGAAGGAACAGTCAACCAGTGCAGAAAGAGGAAACAAAAAATGAGGAAAATGAGAGGATCAGAAACCTATGGGACAGCTATAAGAGGGCCAACATCCAAATCATAGGGTTGCCAGAAGGTGAAGAAGAAGAACTAGAAATTGAAAAATTATGTGATAAAATAATGAAGCAGAACTTACCTAACTTGGGGAAGGAAATAGACTTACAGGTCCAGGAAGTACAGAGTTTTCAAAAAAAAACTGGAGCCAGGGAGAACCACACCAAGACACATTATAATCAAAATGGCAAAAAATTAACAATAAAGAGAGAATCTTCAAAGCAGCAAGAGAGAAGAGAATTACGTACAAAGGGGTCCCAATAAGACTATCAGCTGATTTATCAAAAGAAACTCTGCATGCAAGAAGGGACTGGCAAGAAATATTCAAAGTAATGAAAAGCAAAAACCTACAACCACGATTACTCTATCCAGCGATGCTGTCATTCAGAATAGAAGGGCAGAGGAAGTGCTTCCAGGACAAAGTAAAACTGAAGGAGTTCATCAGATCCAAACCACTGTTATATGAAATGTTAAAGGGAGTTGTCTAGGAGAAAGAGGATTAAAACTATGAACATTGAAATGAAAACTATCACAACAACCAACAACAGAAGCTAGAGAACCCAAACAAAGGCAAACTAAGTAGGCAACAAGAGTGGGAAAAGAATTATAGGTATGGGGAACACTATGAAAGGAGGTCAGCAGGGAGGGGAAAAGGGGAAAAGGAGGGAGATGGTGCAAGAATTAAGAAGCATAGTAGGAGGGAGTAGACAGGAAGATGTTGAGAAGAACTATATGCACAAGCAATGGGCATGGACTAAGAGGGGGGACCACTGGACAGAAGGGGGTCACTGGGTGGAGGGGAGCAAAGGGAAAATAAATTGGGACAACTGTGACAGGATAATCAATAAAGCTTATTTTTTAAAAAGCTTTTAAAAATTGTTTTTTCTCACATTATATGACTTCAAGGTTGTTAACCTGGTCATCTCATGCTAATTAGAAGCCCTGATTGGCAGCTTTAGATTTCTTCATTAAAAACCTAAATAAAGACTTCCAGTCAAGATGGATTCATAGGTAAACATTCTTCACCTCCTGCACAATCATAGAAAGGATTACAACCAAATTTCAAAAAACAAATAACAACCAGTACCATCAGAAAACAGAGCTATACGGAAGTCTGATAACCAAGGATTTGAAGAAGCCACATTCATCCAGACAGGTAGGAGGGGTGGAGTTGCAGAGATGAGGCAGAGAAGCAGTGGAGGCAGTGGTAGAACTGACGGTCCCACATTCACATGTGGTGAATAAAGATCAGGAGGGATACCCTGGGAGCAAGCAATCCCAGGCCCAGGCCAGACCACACTGCCCAGGGTTCCAGCACCAGAAAGATAAACCCTTATTACCTCTGGATGTAAAAACTGGTGGGGGTTAGGATGACAAAAGAAACTGCCAGATTTGCCACTTAAAGGGCCTTCAAGGTCTTAGAACATATGCAGACCTCAGGGCAGCATCTGGAACGGTGTCAATAGCATACAGGAAGTAGGTGAAGTGACTGGAAACAGGGAGAGTGCTGGGAAAATTGCTAGAAGCCTGGCAGCAACAATATCCCCTTTCTGAGCCCTCCACCACACAAAGAGCCAGAAAGCAGTGAAGTCGATTGTCCTGCCCTGTCAATTACCTAAGGTTCTGCCCCACACAACTTACAAGTCCTTTGCTACATAGGCCATGCTACTAAAACAAGGAGTAAAAGCAGTTCTATCTAATACACAGAAACAAACACAAGGAGGCTGCCAAATTGAGGAAGCAAAGAAATACAGCCCAAATGAAAGAACAGAACAAAACCCCAGAAAAAGAAATAAATGAAATGGAAATAGCTAACCTATTAGAAGCAGAGTTCAAAACACTGGTTATCAGAATGCTCAGAGAAATCATTAAGTACAGGAAAAAAATAAAGGAAGAAATGAAGTTTACACAAAGTGAAATAAAGATATATATACAGAGCCAACAGTAAAGGGAAGGAAGCCAGGATTCAAATCAACAATTTGTAACAAAAGGAAGAAATAAACATTCAACCAGAACAGAAAGAAGAATGCAAAAAAACGAGGAGATGCTTAGGAAGCTCTGGGATAACTTCAAATGTACCAACATCTGAATCATAGCAGTGCCAAGAGAGGAGGAAGAACAATAAATTGAAAAATTGTTTGAAATAATAATGAAAGAAAACTTCCCTAATTTGTCAAAGGAAATAATCATACAAGTCTAGGAAGCACAGAGAGTCCCAAACAAGTTGGACCAAAAGAGGACCACACCAAGACACATCATAATTAAAATGCCAAAGGTTAAAGATAAAGAGGGAATCTTAAAAGCAGCAAGAGAAGAGTTACCTACAAAGGAGTTCCCATAAGACTGTCAGTTGATTTCTCAAAAGATACTTTGCAGGCAAGAAGGGACTGGCAAGAAGTATTCAATGTGATGAAAAGCAAGGACCTACAACCAAGATTACTCTATCCAGCAAAGCTATCATTTAGAATAGAAGGGCAGATAAAGTGCTTCCCAGACAAGGTAAAGCTAAAGAAATATATCATCATTAAGCCATTATTATATAAAATGTTAAAGGGACTTACTTCATAAAAAGAAGATCAAAATTATCAACATTAAAATGACAACAAACTCACAACTATCAACGATTGAATCTAAAAAACAAAAACAAAAGCAAACTAAGCAAATAACCAGAAGAGAAACAGAATCATAGGTATGGGGATCATTTGGAGGGTTATCAGCTGGGAGGGGGAAGGGGGAGAATGGGGGAAAGGTAAAGGGTTAAGAAGCATAATTGGGACTTCCGGCCAAGATGGAGGCTTAGACGGACACGCTAGGTCTCCCTCTACAACTATAGAGGAATACAACTACTTCAAAACAAAGGATAACTAGAAATTCCAGAAAATAAAACTACACGGAAGTCCAACATATGAAGTTATAAACCAGCGGTGCCATTTGGGCAGGTAAGAGTTAAAGTGGGCAGTGCTGTTTGCGGTCGCACCCGGAGCGGCGGGCGGCGAGGAGTCCCGGTGGCCAAGCCCCTGGCGGTGCGCGACTCCGGAGCTGGGGAGAGCGGCCGCCGCATCGCCTTGAACAGTGAGGCCCAGGGGGGCGGGAGGACGGATCCCGGTCTCCTAGCTGAATAACTGTGTGAATCCATCTTGGACCCCCGCCCCAAAGAAAGCACCACAGGGCTGCGAAATAGGTCGCGGACAAGCAGGCGCCGGTCGCTAATTTGTGACGCGTACACAGGCACTGCCCCCGACAGCCAGCCCAAGAAAACAAAACGCATCTGTCAAAATGAGGCAGGCAACTTTAGAAATACTGGTAACACAACTCACCAGACAGCAGATAGAGAACCTGACAGATGAACAGATAAGAAACCTGTCAGAGGCTCAGTTCTGGGCCATTGTTATCAGGTGGCTTACAGAATTCACAAAAGAGCAGGAAAAAGATATGAAAGAAGCGAAAAACTTTCATAACGAAAGGAACAAAACAACATATGAGACAGAAGGAAAGGAAATAAAATCCAGAGTTCATTTCAACAAACTGGAATATGGAGAAGGAACAAGCAGTCAACCAATGCAGCGAGAGGTAATGGGAAGCAACAACGAAAGGATCAGAAACCTCTGGGACAGCTATAAAAGGCCCAACATAAGAATCATTGGTTTGCCAGAGAATGAGGAAGATGAACTAGAACTTGAAAAATTGAGTGAAAATATAATAAAGGAGAACTTCCCAGACTTGGGAAAGGGAATAGACCTGCAGGTCCAGGAAGCAAGGAGAGTTCCCAAGAGACTGGACCCAGGGAGAACCACTCCAAGACACATTATAATCAAAATGTCAAAAATTAAAGATAAAGAGAGAATCTTAAAAGCAGCAAGAGAGAAGAAAAGAATTATGTACAAAGGGGTCCCAATTAGACTATCAGCTGACTTCTCAAGGGAAACCCTACAGGCAAGAAGAGACTGGCAAGAAATATTCAAAGTAATGAAAATCCAAAACCTACAACCACGAATACTCTATCCAGCGAAATTGTCATTCAGAATAGAAGGACAGAGAAAGTGTTTCCAGGACAAAATAAAACTGAAAGAGTTCATTAGATCCAAACCACTGTTATATGAGATGTTAAAGGGACTGGTTTAAAAAAAAACAGAAGCTAGGGAGATGAAACAAAGGCAAACTAAATAGGCAACGAGAGGGGAAGAGGAACTGTGGGTACGGGAAGCATATTGGGGGGAGGTCAACAGGGAGGGGGAATGGGGAAAGGGAGGGAGATGATATAGGAATTGGGGATCAAGGTAGGAGGGAATGGAATAGACGGAGAGAGGTTGGGAGGAACTGTATGTACAACTAATGGACATAATCTAAAAGGGGGGGACAACTGGAGGGAGGGGGGCCACCGGGTGGAGGGGAGCAGAGGGAAGGGAAATTGGCACAAATGTAATAATTTAATCAATAAAACACATTAAATCTGAAAAAAAAAAAAAAACCCATATAAATATACATGCGTTTTAAACAAAAATGACTCACACTAGATATCATATTATATAACTTGCTTTTTCCATCTAATATTTAAATTATATGTGTTTTCATGTTGCTCCATGTGGATGTACCTCATTCTATATAACAGTGACCTAGCATTCCATAGTAAGGTTGTAACATCATTTGTTAAACTGTTCCCCTATTAACAGACATTTAGGTTGTTCTCTACAATCACAAACATGTAGCATTGAACATTTTACCACTTCTATCTTTATACACATGGGTAGATAAGTTATGTAATTTATCTGTAGGATAAATGCAATTAGTATGTCAAAAACATTTACACTAAAGATGTAAACACTGTCAGGTTACCTTCAAGATAAATTTTCACATTTAACATTTTTCAAAGACTCATTCTCCAATGAACGTAATGAAAATTGTCATTGTTCTCAGTATTGCATACCTTTTCTTTTGGTGTCATTTGATCGGAGGTTTATAGGAGGTGAGGGAGATAACCATGCCACTATGGAATGTGCTAGCAAAAAAATCACTCTGAGCATCCACTAAGTTTACGTGTGTGGACTTGTGTGTGGTGAACTGACACTCAGTGATTGAAATGGTAGTTTTTTCTCCTCACTTTTGCAGCTCATTCTGCAATCACTTATTGAGTGTCTACTGTGTGGAAGGCAAGGCGATGGTCACTAACGGTGTTGTAGAGATGAATAAAATAAATATGGCCAACTCTAAAAAAAAAAAAAAAAAAAAAAAAAGAAGCATAATTGGTAGGAACAAAATAGGGGGATGTTAAGAACAGTATAGGGAAAAGCCAAAGAACTTACACGCACAACCCATGGACATGAACTAAGGTGAAGGATTGCTGGAGGAAAGGGGGGTACCAGGTGGAGAGAGGCAAAGGGGAAAAAATTGGGAAAACTGTAACAGTAAAATCAATAAAAATATGCTTAAAATACAGAAAAGGAACTAAATAAACTGATTTAAGTTTTAGGTACCTTTCAATAATAAAGAGGTTCTTGGTGAAAAGATCAGAAACTGTTCTATTTTGAATTAATACATGCATCGGTTATTGCCATTTTTATTAAATTCAAAAAATATCTGGCAAATAAATTTTCAATCTTAAAAACATGTTAAATTGGTACATTATATATTAAAGTGCAACACGAAGAACATAGCTCCTTTAAAGACTTCACAATAAATTTTAACTTATTCCTCATACAAATTATATGTAAGACCAGGGTGTTTATAATAGCAGCAATGCTGCTGTTCAAATAATAAGCAGGCAATATTGTTCCCACTGGCTTAAAAGAATGAGAAAGAGCTTAAACAAGGAATTTTCAAATGCACAGAAAATGTGGTAAGGAACTAGAAAATGGGACATGGAAACATTGAAAATAGTGAAGGTAATTCACTAACCAGGAAATGATATAAAAATAATCAACCCATTCAGTGAAAATATATTGCAGAATTAGGTCAGCAACACTGAAAACATAATACAGAATTAGGTCAACAACACAGACCTAGAAACCTCCTTCCTGTCTCCCAACTCCGCAGGACTTCATTCAGTCAATGCTGGCTACCTTTTCCCCAGCCAACCCAATGTAAAGCTAGGAAAGAACAACACTGAGATGAAAGGAGCGCCACCCTCCCACACACACACCATGAGAGTGTCAAAGTATGTAAACCCATGCGGAAGTCTTTACAAAGTCACAGCCATAAGATCTGAGAGCTGGAAGTGAACATGTTAGTACGGCTGAAAGGAACATAAACTCTCCACAGAGTTTTTTCTGTTTTGCACTGCTTAACCGAGAGTCAGCCTTGGAAACTTCTTCATGGCTCCATCTCCAGAAAATCTGCAAAGGAGAGAGGGAAGGAAGTTGCAAAATACAGCTCTCCTCACTCCCTTTCAAGACTCCAGGTGGGCTGGGACCCTTAGATGTTTTAAATGACAGCTGCTGAGTGGGCTACGAAGGTGTCCCACCTGGTCCCTGTTAAGACTGCCCTTCTCTGGATTCCAGGTTCCTCATCTCTCCCTCCTTCTCCCCAGGCACCTGGAGCTTAGGTGCTATCCGAATGAGCTGCTGTATATATGCTCCAGAGCTTCAGCCTTACCCTACTCTGCACTCCAGCTTTGTAATTCCTATTTGCTTAGTTCAGCTGGGAGTGCCAGAGAATGATCTGAAGACAGGAACTCACATTAAAGTGTGCATACTTGACAGGCCTTCTTCCCACCTCAACTCTGCACTCTCTCACTGTGAAATGAAGTCCCTGTATTTTAGGTAACATGGATAATGAATCTGGGGACAGGTTGGAGGTGAGAAATTTTTTTGCTATTGCCCCATCAATCACACACTTGCTAGCCTTGGCAATGGCAATGAAGCAGCCAGGCAACAACTGGGAACTTGCTGGAGGGCAGGAGGGCTGACCCCTGCTCTGCTCACCCCCACTGCCACCCATGGAGGGCAAGCCCAGACGACCTCATGCCATCTCCTCTCCAGTCTTCCAATTTCAACAAAGAAATGAAACGCTAACACATGCTACGACATGGATGAACCTTGAGCACATTATTCCCAATGAAAGAAGCCAGTTACAAAAGCACAAATATTGTATGATTCCATTTATATGAAGTACCTAGAATAAGCAAATTTACTGAGACAGAAACTAAAATGGGGGTTATTGGGGGGTGGGGGATGGGGAGTTTCTATTTCAAATGATGGAAAAGTTCTAGAAAACAGTCATACCTCAGAGATATTGCAGATTTGGTTCCATGTTACCACAATAATGCAAGTCATAATCTTTTCGCTGATGGAGGGCCTTGCCTTCGATTTGTAAAAAAATGTAACATCTGTGATGCGCAATAAAGAGAAATGCAATAAAACGAGGTATGCCTGTAACAGGCACTGTGAATGTACTAATCCCAATGTACAAATACACTTTAGAATGGTCAGTTTTATGTTATGTATATTTAACCACAATTTTAAAACTTCCAACAAAACAAAAACAAAAAAAGGCCCTGCCCAATGTGGCTCAGTTGGTTGGGCGTCATCACGCAAAGCATAAGGTCACTGGTTCAATTCCCAGTCAGGGCACATGCCAGGGTTGCAGGTTTGGTCCCCAACCGGGATGCATGTGGGAAGCAACTGATTGATGTTTCTGTCTCATACTGATGTTTCTCTCCCTCTCTTTCTCCCTCCCTTCCCCTCTCTAAAAATAAAACCTTATTTTTTAAAAAAGAAAGAATTAGCAAAGGGAGACAACCTCACATATACCTCCCCTACCCGCACCTCACCCATCGCTCACTGAAACCAGCTTTAGTCCTAGCACCTCAGTGTCTATCTTACCTGGTTAGGGTGCCACCCAAGGAGGTCTGGCTTCTACAGCAGACAGACAGAGAGGCTCAGCTGTTCCTGATACTTGGTGTTAGAGAACAGAGCTGTGGAGGATATTTAAGCAATGTCTCCTCCTTGCATTTTACCTATTCTCTCAGGAAGGGACTTCATTCTTGTTCCCCTTGCTCTTATATGCGGCCCTGAGCCACACTCCCAACGGTTGATTAGTGGTGGCCTTGAATCCATATTTACTATTTTCAGGTAAGCCTGATGTGACCCAGGCAAATGTATTCCCCACCTTGAGTGGACTCCACCAGACCCCTGGGAGCTGGGTGGATGCATCAAATTATTGAGCTAGCTGCTGGGAGGTGGGGGGGGGGAGGGGAATATAGTGTTTTCCATCTTTCCTTCTTTACCATGTGCTTAGTATCTTTGTAACACAATAGTTATTCATTCATTAGACATTATCCACTAATTATTAAGCATGCAACTGTGTGGTACAGCATAATGGTTAAGAATACATGACTGAAGACAAACTCCTCTGCACTAGTGCGTGACCCTGGGCAGTCTCCTCAACTCCCAATGCCTCAGTTTCCTCGTCCATAATGTGGAGATAGTACTCATGCCCATCCCATAAATTTGGGTGAATATTAAATGTGTTATATGTAAAAGGTGTAGGAAAAAATACCTAATGCGTATGTTACCTGAGTCAGTCTGACACCCTCAATCTTCATTGCTCATTGCTGATGTGCGACATTTTTTTATTCCCAATGTTTGACACACTTGTCCCACAAAAGTCCAGCAACAGGATGCAAGAGGATGACTTTAATTTATACTTTATAATTCTACAGGGGTTTTTTTCCTCAGTTTTTTAGTACATGCTCATCCAACCAAAGTTCTCTACCTTATTAGATTTCTCAAGAAAGATAGTCTTTTTAAAAACTGTAGGGTCCAAAACTGTAAGCAGAAGAAAACAGAGATGAGGGGCAACATCTGAAACGCTGGTCCAGCTATTCCTGTTTCCACCCTCTAGACTTCCCAATTATGTGAACCCATAGGCTGGTTTGAGTGGAGTTTCCGTCACTTGCAACTACGGGAGTCTTGACTCATAATCTTGAAAACCATGTCATTAAAAACAATAGTGGAAATATTGATATCTATTTGATCTCTCTCTTCCCTCATTAAAAGTATGTCAGAAACATACTTTTTAGCTAAGTGACTGAGGAAATCATTATAGTCCTTAAATAAGTGAAGACTATCTAAGGAACAACAACAAAAACAGAATTCACTCTTGAAGTCAAGTCTGCCTGCTCATCAAAGACCTTATAAAGCACTAAAAGAACCGAGAGGTCCATCTCTGCCAGGCACTTCTGCCACTCCCCAGAATGACCCTCCCCTCGACCACACTGCTCACGATGGCGGTTCATGCTCCCTCCATTCACATGTCTTCCCTTGTCTTCCCTTGAAAGACACTGGGCATTGCATCCTCAGTGAGGTCTTCTGTCCGCCCATAGCCTGAACTGCGGAGGTTCCCATGGCACTCCGCTTAGCATTTATGATTTTATCATGGCGTATGTCTCTGTCTGTTTTACCTGCTAGTCCTTAAACTGCTTGAGGTAAGAAACTGCCACATTCATTTCATCCATTGTAGTACCTGGCACAAATGAGGCATCAGTACAGGGTTGAAGAATAATAGATAGGTTGCATCTTCCTGACACTGGCCTCCCTAGCCTTCCACTTGTGTCTCCTTGCAGACTTGACTAGTTGTGTACCTACCTACCCAAGTCCCCCAGAATGAGACCCATCAGCACCCCTGCCTTACTCCACTTTTCAGTTTAGACTGTCTGCTCTCCTCCCCTACTCTGCCTGCTGCTTCTAAGACTCAGTTCAGACATTATGAGTCATGAAGAAATTATCAATATATGGAAGTTCCCTTTGGGTTTTCCTTAATTTTGATTTCACCATCACAGACAGGGAACCATGAAGTATCGAGAAACTTTCAAGATGTAAAACAAGTTATCATCCAAGAGTTAGTTACTAACTGTAATGAATGTACACTTGAAGTATGAATACAGAGATATGTCTATAGATACAAGACATGAAAATACATGCACACAGACACACACATACAATCACATAAAGACATGCACACAGTTACTGAAAATCTTACAAATTTAGAAACATGCTAAGAATCTTCTTTGTGTGTGTATATAGACAAGAGTTGTACAATCTCACCAATCAAATTATTTTCCTTCCAACAGAGGTGAATGTTGCTAACATTTTATTTTTCTGTGTAAATTATACATTATTCAGCAATATATTTGTTTTATAAGGAAAATTCAGTTAAAAATGTCAGAGCACTCTTCAGGTATTAATAACCTGTGTGGCAACACTGTTAAATCAAACACCAGATCACTAAACAGTCTGGCCTTAATTATATGAGGGCAGATGGGGCTTATATCTATCTGGGAAATGCTTATCTCATTTGTTTTCATAACATAAGAAAGACTAATTAGACTGGATTTAAAATCTCAAGTGATTTTTGGTCTCTCACTTTTTATCTAGTCTGAATCTTAGTCAGAAAGTTAATGAAATATAAGCACTTGACCACCATTTTTGCTTCAAAGCAAGTTTGAGGTTGGGCAGCAGTGCCCATATGATGTGCTTCCTGGCAGTGACAAAAGCTATTTATTTCTAACGTTAAACAAGCCATTATAAAGAACTTGATAGGAACCACCTACCTCCCCACGTTCTTCTGATCCAGTTGATCCAGTGACCCAGATTTCACAGTTTGAGTTGAAGGCAATTTCTAGACATGATACCTATATGCAAATATAAATTGGAGACTAATCAAAGTTAAGTAAAAGACTCAGGATTAGAGAATTTCAGACTTAAAAAGAGACTTAGGAGTCATTTACTTCAACCCCATCATTTTATTAACAAACATTCCTAGAATGATTGTAAAATCTGCCTAAAGTCACAGAGGTGGGGACAAAACCACAGGCCCTAGATCAGATGTCAGGTCAAGCATTTCCTTCCACGGTTCATAATGCTTCCCTAAAGACTAGAGTACTTGCCTTAATAATCTACCCTTACTTGTCAACACTTCTGATGAGAACAGTAGGCACCACATGTACATAAAATAATACCATTAGGTTCATTTCAAAAGAAGAACAATACAGCTAGTTGTTTTAATTGGCTTATAGCACTTCCTCCCCGCATACCCCCAAGAAAAAAATAAAATCTGTTAGTGAGGGCAAACTGCAACCCAATCTTTAACCTTAAGGCACTCCTGAATATTTTTTTTAAATCTTGAAGTAAAACAAAAATAGAATCATCATAACCTTTAGCACAGGGTAGAGGTGGAAAAACACCAAACAATTGTACTGAATTTTTTCATGTTCTTAGAATATCAAAATCATCTGATATGTATTTACCTAAGCAAATATACCATTTACTATTTTATGATTATTTTTAAAGTTTACAAACTATAATTCATTATTGAAACTTACTAATATCAATTTGTTACTGAATGTGTTACCTTGTGTAAATTAAAGCAAAATTTTTACAGTCTAAAGCGCCCTCTAGCGTTCCAATGTAAAAACTCCTTTTCAGATAAAGTGCCATCCTTTCTGGAAACAGCCAGGGTCCCCTTTTGCCCTGGCCAGTCCTGGTTTGGACCTATTGTCCTGCCATCCTGTTTGGTTAAACATTTGCCTTGATATTTTCACTCTAATGAAGAATTACTACTAGTAGCTGCATTAAAAGATACTGGGATTGGTTGAGTAGTCCCCCACTTTGTATTTCCAAGCTTCTCTCATGGTCTCACCCAGCACTATGTGAAGCACATGAGCAGTGATATGGACTGAATGTTTGTGTCCCCTTCAAAAGCTTTATGTTGAAGCCCCAATTCCCAATATGGTGGTATCTGGAGGTGGGACTTTGGAGAGGTAATTAGGTTTAGATGGGGTCATGAAGTTGGGGGTCCTCACAATGGGATTAGTGCCCTTACAAAACAAAGGGCATGTGGGGATATAACAAGAAGATGACGAACCAAAAAAGCTAGGGAACCTAAACAAAGGCAAACTAAGTAGGCAATGAGAGTGGGAAAAGAACTATAGGTATGGGGAACATTATGGGCGGAGGTCAGCAGGGAGGGGTAAGTGGGGAAAGGGAGGGAGATAGTACAGGAATTAAGAAGCATAGTAGGAGGGAGTGGAGTAGACAGGAAGATGTTAAGAAGAACTATATGCACAAGCAATGGGCATGGACTGAGGTTGGGGGGATGACTGGAGGGAGGGGGATCACTGGGTGGAGGGGAACAAAGAGAAAAGAAATTGAGACAACTGTAACAGCATAATCAATAAAGCATATTAAAAAAAGAAAGAAAAAGCTAGAGAAGGTCATCACCATCAAACCAGTATTACATGAAATGTTACAGGGTCTTCTTTAAGAAAAAGAAGAAGAAAAGTATCAAAAATGTGAATAAAATGGCAATAAATACATATTTATCAACAATTAAATCTAAAAAACAAAATAAACAAACAGAACAGAACAGACTCATAGATACAGAGAACATTTTGATGGCTGCCAGATGGGGGTGGGGGGTATTGGAGGTAATGAGTGAAAAAGGTGAAGGAATTTAGAAGTACAAATTGTGTTTACAAAATAGTCATGGACATGTAAATTACAGCATAAGAAACATAGTCAATAATATTCTAATAACTATGTCAGATGGGTATGAGATTTATCAGGATGATCATTTAGGAAGTTATATAATGTCTAACCAGAGGTACACCTGAAACTAATATAACATTGTATGTCAACTCTAATTGAAAAATAAAAAATAACTTCAAATAAAAGAACCTAGGAGAGTCACTTTTAACTGATGTCTTTCAAGGCAAGGGTAACTTTTGTCTGTGCTATCTCTAGTTCTACAAAACCTTTTATTTTTCATTCAATGGTATCCTATACACAGGGGTGATCCATAATGGAGGGGTCTTACATTAATGCGAATTAAATAGTACAGTAATGTGCCACAACGACTTTTTGGATCAACAACACACTGAATATACAGTGGTGATCCCATAAGGCTATAATTGAGCTAAAAAAAAGTTCCTGTTACCTAGTGACATTGTAACTGTGTAACATCATAGTGCTACTTATTTACAAATAAATTTATGACACAAAAAAAGAAACAAACCAAGTAAACCACCATGGACATGTTTCTGAAAGGAGTGACACCTCCTCAAAAAGGGCCACAGGCAGTGCTTGAGGAGGTGTTCCAGAAGAAGGCACTGTCCTCATAGGAGATGACAGCTCTGTGGGTGTTATCGCCCTGAAGACCTTCCAGTGGGACAAGATGCAGAGGCGGAAGATGGTGATATTGGTGATCCTGACCCTGTGTAGGCTTAAACTAATATGTGTGTTTGTGTCTTGGCTTTTAACAATAAAAATTTGTTAACGTAATTTTAAAACTAGATGAAAGCTTATGGAATAAGGATATAAATATTTTTGAACTGTAAATTGTGTTTGTGTTTTAAACTTTTATTACAAGAGTCAAAATTTTTTTAAACTAAAAGCTATAAAGTAAAAAAGTTATAATAAGCAGAAGTTAATTTATGATTGAAGAAAAATAAATTTATAAATTTAGTGTAGCCTAAGTGTACAGTGTGCATAAAGTCTACAGGAGTGCACAGTGCTGTCCGAGGCCTTCACAGTCACTCACCACTCTCTCACTGATACACCCAGAGCAACTTCCAGTCCTGCAGGCTTTATTCATAGTAAGTGCCCCATACAGGTGCACCATTTTTATCTTTAATACCACATTTTTAGTGTATCTTTTCTATGTTTAGATACACAAATACTTTTCATTGTTACAGTAGCCTATAGTATTCAGTACAGTAACATGCGGTACAGATCTGTGGCCTGGGTGCAATAGGCTCTCTCATATAGTCTGGGTGCGCGGTGGGCTGTACCATCTAGGTTTGTGTAAGAGCCCTCTATCATGTTCAAGTGATGGCGAAATCACCTAATGATGTATCTCTCAGAATGTATCCCCATTGTTAAGTGGCACACGACTGTATTTGACCTCAGACCTCACCTTCACTAAAACTACAAATTCTTTATAAGTCCCTGGCTATCCTATAACATAGAAGATGGTATGAAAAGCACGAATAAAAGTATAATTATGAGTTTAGTCACTAATAGCACTTGGTATATACTCTACTGTCTTTTTTTTTTTTTTTTTATCCTCCCCCAAGGACATGCTCATTGATTTTAGAGAGAGGGGAAGGAAGGAAGAAGAAAGTGGGGAGAAACAGCAATGTGAGAGAGAAACATCGATCAGCTGCCTCTCGCATGCACCCTGACTAGGGAACAAACTCACAACCGAGGCATAAACCCACAGCCCTTTGGTTTACAAGACGACACTCCAACTGACTGAGCCACACTGGTCAGGGTATATTCTACTGTCTTTAAGTGTCACTATCAAGACTGGAAACTCTTAAAATATGATCATGTTTAACTGAGATACTTATTTTTCTGATGCTTTTATTATATTTTAATTGTTTCAATCATGTTTTAGATGTACAAAAGCTTTCCTTTAAAAAAAAATAACAAGGACATTATTTAGCAGACAATTAACAATATGTACTACAAGATAATGAAAATCTACAGGCATGCCTCCAAGATACTGCAGGTTCAGTTCCAGACCACCACAACAAAGTGAGGATCACAATAAAACAAGGTGTAATCTTTTTGCTGCTACAGGGTCTTACCTTCAATTTGTAAAAATCCCAACATCACAAGCACAATAAAATGAGGTATGTCTGCCTGTATAAAATACAGTAGTTCTCCCTTTTCCAAAGTTTTGCTTTTCTTGGTTTCAGTTATCCAAAGTCAACCATAGTCCAAACATGTTAAATTTCTCCAACGATGACATTCTTCACTCCTGACTATTAACCATCAACACCATCATGCTCAATGATCCAAGATTACTCAAAGCAAATGACCGCCCTTCTGATATAACATCAGTTCAGTAGCAGCCATCACAATGCCTATGTCATTCACCTCACTTCATCTCATCACACAGGCACTAGGTCATCTCACATCACAAGAAGGATGAGTACAATATGCCAAGATATTTTGAGAGAGAGTACTCACATAACTTCTTAGTACAATATAATTGTTTTTTTTTTAAGATTTTATTTATTTTTTGAGAGATGCAAAGGGAGGGAGAAAGAAGGAGAGAAACATCAATGTGCACGACATATATCAATTGGTTGCCTCTTGCACACCCTCAACCACGGGACCTGGCCCACAACCTAGGCATGTGCCCTGACCAGGAATTGAACCAGTGACTTTTCACTTTGCAGGACAATGCTCAACCCAGTCAGGACTGTTTTATTTTATTATTAGTTGTTGTTGTTAATCTCTTACTGTGCCTAACTTATAAATTAAACTTTATCATAGTTATGTATGTATAGGAAAAACATAGTGTAGAGAATTAGGTACTATTTGTGATTTTAGGCATCTATTGGGGGTCTTAGAACAAATTCCCGGTGAATAAAGAGAGGACTACTGTTCCTATTAAGTGTATTAAACCAATAAAAACCAATAATGTTTTTTAACTGCCAAGGATAATAGATTAAAATGTTGTTTGAAGGCAAGAGGTTTGTTTTATGTTAGGTATTGCCCAAAGGGATTTGGTTTGATGTGAGACAAAGATTTGATTGCAAATAGTTTATTAGGAAGGTTCAGGCTTTACTGGTATAGGAGCAGCAGGAAAGGGAGGACAGTTAATAAAGGCTGGGTTGTTATGTCATGACCACAAATTAACTCCACAGGCCTCCCAATCATCCTACCCAAAGAGGGAGGGAGCTGGAGTAATTACACTCTAACTTCCACCAGCCACTGACTGAGTCAGTGCTGGAGTTGCTGTTAATTCCACAGAATTTCCATATAATCAAAGTTAGAGGTCTGAAACCAATGGGCAGGGCACTGGCAGTATAAATATATTAATGTGTTCTTACATCAAGTAATTATTCAAATAACATGCTAACTGCCTGCCCACTTCCCACATCAAAAAAAGTCCAAATCTAGCAGTGAAGGTTTAAGTAATTATAGCCAAGAAAAACAGTTCTAAGTTTAGGCATCCTTTCCCAAATAAAAAATTTCTACAACATCAAATAACATTATTATATGAAAATAACAGAAATAAAGATGTAATTTAAACTTCTATTGGGCTTTGGGTTGCCGAATATTTTGAGAAAAATCTATGAAGTTGACCCTACTAAAATATAACAAGGATTTCTGAGCCTAATCAGATCCCAACAGTGTCAACAAATGGTTTATTGATTGAGCTGGAGCTGAATATAAACAACTAGAAACAGAATTCAGCTGTATATGTCAATGCTTCACTTCAAATAAGGAAGAAACTTGCCCATGGCCTCCTAATTGATCCAATTTTTTAAAGAGAAAAATTGTAGTTTTGATAGGGGAATTCAATAGTTAACGATTTCAGTCTTAGTTGATAGCCGTAAGTGACTAATGCATATGGAAAGCTGTTATTCCAGGAACTGGAATGCATGACCATGTAACTCCAGGAGGTCAACAAGCAATTAATTTAACCTTTGTGCCCCAGAGGTCTGCAAGCCATGGAGGTGGTATCTGAGCTACTGTGTACCAGTGAGGGAGATAAAGAATTGTTGATCAACAGATAAAACCCAAGGAAAATCAATGGCAACTCTTATTCAATTAACCTTTTTTTCAAACTTCTTACCTACTCTTCTATCCAATTAACCTTTTCCCAAACCCCTACCCACCCTTTTTTCTCCTTATAAAAATGTCAGCTTGAAATGAGATGTTAAGACAGTTTTTGAGGGTACTGGACCTGCCATCTTCTCAGATCGACAGCCATTTGAATAAAATACCCTTAAAGATTCAATCCTTGTCTCTACTTATCAGTTCTGGTAGTGACTGGCAGCATGAATGTAGACTTTTCTAGTTTCAGTTTCTGTTTGTTGCTTGGTGATTTAAATATCTGTTGAAGAACAGCACTGTTGCATGATGTATATATATATTCATAGTGCATACAGCACTGCTGCCATTTCTCATTTCTGAAATCTAATACCCTGCCCCTCTTTTCTCCTTTGTCCAAACATGTCTTATATGCTCAATGCTGCCTCACTGTTTAGAATTTTCATGCTTATACAAATTCCCTGTATGCATATATTAAAACTTGATTTTCTCCTTTTAATCTGTCTCAGTTAGATCACTAGCTCAACCAAAAGAACTTAGAAGGTCGGAGGAAAATATTATATTAATATTTTTTTAGCCCTGCAGTATGGTGAGCCAGCCAGGAGAATTCACTGGCTGAGACACTGCTGGATCCCAGGACTGCTGCAGCTAGGAGATCATGGACATCTGACCACAGCTGGTAGAGGTGGTAAGAATTTTACACCATCAGCCTTTCTGACCTCTTGTCTGGGCAGGGTTCAGTGGAAGTTGGAAGTGCTGAGTCCTTTTCTCTTTTCTAAATTTAGATTGGCAGGAGAAAATGTTTGTGAAACTAGTTTTTTATGTGACTGGTGAAAACTTGTTTTGAGTACTCTTGTGTTGATCCCATTCCTTCCAGAGGTGGTCTATTATCTTAACCAGCTGGATGATGCATATTTTTTGCTTTGAAAGCATACTGACTTGAGTCTCCAAAGCACTGTACACCTAAGGGTCCCCAAGTTCAGGCAGATGAGCATTCTAAGAGCTGCTCAAAGGAATGCAGTTTTCTCTTGATAGCGGATGGCAAGCCTATAATCTGTTGAAAAATGTTTCATCAAGTTTTCTCCTTTGTATATTACTCCCTGATTTTACATCTAGCCCCCCTCTAAAAAAAATGACAAGCATTCCATGGTCACATCCTGGGTGGATATTAAAGAATATTGGAAATAGCATATGCAGCTGTTAGCTTCTACAAATACACAAAGGCATTTAAATGCCCAGTCAGCAATGCTGGCAGTGAAAGACAAGAATAACAGTTACATTTTTTTTTTTTTTTACCAAAGATAAATACCAGATTATGCCTGCAAAAGGCACGATCAGACTAACTCCTAGGTGGAGAAGAACAGCACCAATGTCAATGGTAGGAAAAGGTTTCCGGGGAGGATGCACAGACTCAAATAATTGAAGGCCTTTTAAAAGGAGAAGAACTTGGTTTTGTTAAATTTGGGGGGAAAAATATTGACCTCAATTGCTTTTTAAAATTAAGAACAAGATTTTATGGATAAAGAAGTGGTGCATATATACAATGGAATATGACTCAGCCATTAAAAAGAACTAAATCTTGCCATCTGCAACGACATGGATGGACCCAGAGGGTACTGTCAGACAGAGAAGGAAAAATGACAGATTATTTCATTTATATTTGGAACCTAAAAAACAAAACAAATGAACTCATAGATACAGAGAACATCTTGATAGCAGCCACAGGGGTGGGGGTTTGGGCGGTTAGATAAAAAAGTTAAAGGGATAAAGAATTAGAAACTGGTAGTTACAGAACAGTCACAGTGATACAAAGTACAGCATAGGGAATAGAGTCAATAATATTTTTAAATTTATTTATTTTCAGAGAGAAGGAAAGAAAAGGAGAAAAAGAGGGAGAGAAGCATCCATGTGCAAGGGAAATACCCATCGGCTGCCTCTCACAGGTCCCCAACTGGGGACCTGGCCCACAACCCAGGCATGTGCCCTGACCAGGAATTGACTGGCATTCTTTTGCTTTGCGGGACAATACCCAACCCACTGAGCCACACCAGTCAAGGCACAATAATATTTTTTTAAGTCAATAATATCTTTAAAATAAAAAAAATAAAATTAAGAAAATATTTTAAAGTATATACAACAAAATGTTAGCTCTGGTTTTCTTTGGATGATGGAATTTCAATGATTTTTCATTTCCTTCCTACATACTTAAGCATTACTTCAATTTTTGACATGGATATGTACTTGTACTACTTTTATAATCAAAGAAAACTATAGCTCTGGCCTGGTGGCTCAGTTGGGTAGGGCATTGTTCCAATACTCCAAGGTTGCAGGTTTGATCACCAGTCACGACACATACAAGAAGCAACCAATAAATGCATCAATAAGTGGAACAATAAATTGATGTTTCTTTCTTTCTCAAATCAATAAAGTAAAACAAGAAAAGAAAATTATGTAAGTTATTTGGCTTTGAAAAATGAGAGGAAGAAAAATATAGAAATAAAAGAGGGAAAAGAAAAAAGAATATAAACTCATTCCATCATTTAATCATTTGACAAGTCTTTAGTTAGACACCATGCTAAGGCACAATTATAGATTGTGGTTGTTGTTATGGAAACAAATAAAGGGCTTAAACAAGGGGTAGAGAGAACTGTGCATAGAGTGGTCAGAGAAAGCGTGTCTGAAGAAATACTTAAGCTAAGCTCCCTAAGAATCAAAGCCAGCCCTTTGAAAAGGGTGGGGAACAGCATGTGCTAAGTCCCTGATGCGGGGGAAACCTTGGTGACTTAGAGCTGACTCCTGGGGCTGGAATTCAGAAAGAGGCCCGGTGGGACGGAGGTGGGAATGAGGGAAGGGAAGGGAAGGGGGTGGTTAGAGAGATAAGCATGTGCCAATTCCAAAGCCCAGGATAAGGAATTTGTATTTTAATCTCAACACAATGGAAACCATTGAAGAACTTTAAGCAGGAGAGAGGTCATGTGATTTACATTTCAAGTTGATCACTCACTGCTCAGTAGATTAAGTGGAGAAGAAGAGCTGGTTGTTGTAGTAATAGTAATAGTAGTAATAGTAGTGCTTCTGCTACTTTCACAGGCGTGAACTCCCCAAACCCCCAAATCCTCCAAATCCCTGCAGCCTTAGATCCTACAACACTGTCCCACAAAAGTCATTAGATGTTTTTAGGTCTTCATTCTGCTCCCAGACATCCCTCCAACTTTCACCCAAAACCCATTAACCCCTCCAAACCAATGCCCCACTCTCTCTAGAGGTCCTGCCACACGGATCCCACCTGCTCTTGCTCCACAGCTTCCATCTGCAGGCCTCTGAGCGATTAAACCCGATTCCCATAACCACCATCTCCTCTATTCCTCTACTTACCTCCTACTTAAAACTCATGCCACCTTCTGTGTCCCTGACTCCTAGGTGTCACCACGTTTTCTTTGCAAATTATTTTATTTCATGGAATTCTAAACTGCCTGCAGTTGAAAAGGACTTTAGAGACTTCGGGGTTCAACCTGTAGGTTTTCATGACAAAGTAAACAGGCCTGGCATGATCAGGTCTCAAATGTTAGAACTCCTGACTTCCCATTTAGAGTTCCTCATGTGATTTTAAAGCAATTTTTTTTTAAAGACCACTTACAAAGTGCTTCATGTTTCACAGATCACTTCTATATACCATCTCGTAGAATGAATCATTGCAGCCCCCTATTAACAGATATAATGAAACTAAGAAAGACGGAGGGCTGAGGACTGGCTAAGCCAGACTTGGACACAGGTCTTCAGGCTCCAAGTACAAGAGCATAAACTACAAAAATGTCCCTATAGTTAGAGGAACTTAGGCCAGGGCCATCAAAGTCAGAGGCTTCCTATTTTTACTCATTATTATTGGTTAATTATACCTTTGCATAATCCCTGTGTATTAGTTTTATATTCCATCTGAAAATTAGATTCTTTACTGTGGTTAAAGAGGGACTTGATCCAATACTGGAGGTTTACTGGAATGTGGGTGAGGGCTTTTAAAGGACAAAAAAAGAGAAAAAAGAAAAGGAATGCAAACTTTGCCAAATTTATGATTTGACCTGGGGTTGGATGTGAATGCAGACCCAATGCCATATGGCAAATACCACTGTCAGAAGATACACTCTATAACTTTTTTTAAATTTTAAGTAAAAGTTAACACAGCACAGCGCAAATATAGTAAAAGAATGGTTTCATGGAGATCGTTATTAAAACATTCGTATTTGTTTTGTTTTGGGGGGAAGATGGGGAGGCAGCAAAATTTATATCAGAAACTGAGTGTGTCTTTGCCATCAATCTATGTAGCAGAGGTTCGTGGTGCATATAAGATAATGTCTCTTACTAAGCCAAATAAAGAAATAACATACTCCAAATAAATGATATATTAACCATGCTACTCTTTTAGGCAAGGGGAGATGAGAGAAATAAAGTCCAATTTTAATACCTTGTTACACAAGCAGGTACTCAGGAGAAATCGATCATCAACCAAAAACTGATTTCCAACTGCCAGGGCAGAAGTAAAAGTCCTTTGTTGCTAAACCATGTTGCTAGGGAACACTGACTCTAATGTTGGTAGGGCGTCTAAGCTCTTTCACAGGGCCACTGTGTGGTTTGTCACCACTGCCTATGAGGAATGTCTCGCCAAGACAAGAGCAAATGCTCTAAGGGTATCCAGAGACTTTTTAGATTAGTGAAGAGTCACGTTACCCAAACCAAAACTCTCAGATAGTCCTCAAACTCTCAATGTTTGTAATCTAAATGTCCCCTTGCCATTGCTGCTTCTCCTCATGTTCTCTATCAAGAAGCGGCTGACTGCTCATCAACAGCAGCAGAGGTAGAATGATGACATCTCTTACTTCATACTTACATCAAAGCAACTTTTTTTTGTCTTTGTCCTAAATAAGTGAATTAAAGCAACTTAAGTCATAAACAAATGGGTTTGAAATAATATTAAACCAATACACAGAGCTATATACCAACTGGATTATCTGTACTATTTTGTTTTTCAGCACATTTGAGGTTTAGAGTTTCAAAACCAATGTCAAAAAAAATTCTAAGTGACAAAAAAATATGCCCTTGGTTAGTTTGCAGGATATGGAAAAGATTACTGCTTCAGAGTAAATATATTTTGGAATGCCTTGCATCCTCATGCTACAATGAGTTCTATTCTTGTTCTGAAAGTGGAAAGGGGTGAGAGGCCCTGCATAACTGACCCTTAGCAGCAGCAGCTGATGCAAGCCGGGCACCCACACTCACCCAGGAGAAATGGCTTACACTTGCCCTCAGAGCCCAAAAGAACAGATTAACAGAACATTTATGCAAGAATTAGTGCCTCCTTGCTCTTAAATTTGCTTTTACTTTGATGTGCTCAAAATTTTTTTTCCCCAAATGTCAAACACATTCTTGTCGACATCCCCTTAGGGTATATAAGTACAGTTACTTAAGTGTGTTGTGAAATCTCTCAAGTGTGAATGAAAAAAATCTGCACTTATTTCAAATGTCAAGTATGTAAGAATATAGCTCATTCCCTTTGTGAGGAGTTGCTGAGCTAAGAGGAATCTTATGGGGCTGTTCAGTGAAAGCATAGAGTAATGTAATTATTAGAATTTTCTTAACATTATATTATCCGTCAGAGAAATAGCTATGATAACAAATCATGCAAACAACACTACTTAGTTTTGTTTGGGTTTGTTTTGTCAAAGATACAACTGTATTTAAGTAAAAAGACTTAGTGCTGGCTGGTGTGGCTCACTGCATTGAGTACCATCCTGTGAACCAAAGGGTCACTGGTTTGATTCCCAGTCAGGGCACATGAATGGGTTGCAGGTCAGGTCCCCAGTTGGGGGCACGCAAGAGGCAACCACACACATTCATGTTTCTCTCCCTCTTTTTCTTCCTCCCTTCCCCTCTCTCTAAAAATATATAAATATATAAGTATGCAGTGGCAGTTACAGAATAGTCACAGGGATGTAAAGTCAATAATATTGTAATAATTATGTGTGCCGGGTACTGGAAACATTAGTAGTAATATTCTGTAAAATGTGATTGTCTAAACTCATGGCTGCATACCTGAAACTAATACAAAATAATATCAAATATAATTGAAAAAAAAAATTTTTTTAAAGATCTAGAAGCAGTCCTGGCTGGGTGACTCTGTTCGAGCATCATCCTATGCACCAAAAGACTGTGGGTTCGATCCCCAGCCTGGGCACATACCTGGGTTGAGGGTTTGATCCCTGGTTGGGCAGCATATGGGAGGCAACCAATTGATTGATCGACGTTTCTCTCTCAGTCGACATTTCTCTCTCTTCCTCTCTCTCTCTAAAATCAATGGATATATCCTCAGGTGAGGTTTAAAAAAAAATTAAAAGATCTAGAAGCAGCAACAAGGACAGGAGCAACACACATAATCTAGAAGTCAGGAAATTCTTCATGGCACATGGAGGGAAAAGCAGTCTTATCCACAGTTTTTCAACCTCGCCTTGCCACAAGAATGGGCCTGGAACTTCCCTATCAAGGGATGAAGAGCTCACACAGCCCGTGCAGGACTTATCGCCTTGTGTGGGAATATCTTTCCCTGTTTCAGGCTCATGTGTACTCCTTTGTTCTGCTGAAATGTGTGTCAATAGCCCTCAGGCACACCCCAGCTTTCTGCATTTCAGACTCCATGAGGACGGGAGTGCACGTAAAGGCCAATTGCACCCACTGGCCATGGGGAACAGACATCCACTAGTGCTCTGTCCCTTTCTTTTTTAAAAAATTACTTTATTTTTTTATTGAATTTATTGAGGTGGTATTTGTTAGTAAAATTATATTAAAGGTTAAGAAAGAATATCTAAAATAGCAAGTGTTCCACTGAAAATAATCGTGTAAAATATACATCTCTCTCATACCATAAAATCTGAACATATTTCAGGATGTCCTCTATGTTATTGCACTCCATTCAGTTCACACTCCTCACCAACTAAGCCACCCAAATTGTGACATGTGGAATCCGGCTTAGCTCAGTTGAGTGCTGTGAGCCTGGTGGCATAGAGGACTCAATAAAATACCTCGCTCTGCATACCTCTCATAGCTCTCCAGAGCCCCCAAGACTGTGGTTCACAAATTCATAGAAAGCTTACAGTGCATTACCTCAGCCTGGGGGCTTACGCATTCCTCAGAGTTAACTGACATCTGAAGGCACTGTGTCACCTTTCCTAACACTGCACTCTACTATGAGTAGCCTCCGTTTAAGATCAGGTAAGATGGTGAGTTGAATATGATAATATTGTACTGCTAAGATCTTCTTCCAGCTTTTTAAAGCACTGAATGGTGCTTTTGTACACAGGACTTGAAGCTCTAAGAATTCTTGGAACTGAGTAATGCTTGTATTTGTGTTATTTTCATTCCTTTGGGTCAATGCAATGAAGCTGTCTTTAAATTTAAGATTCAGATGAAAGCAGGAAATAAAAATAATGTTTTAGGAATACAAAATAAGTAACAGTACTCAAAACATCACATGTGTGTTTCATAAAAATTAAGTTTTACATAAAAGCATTTTACTGGCCATTGAATTAACACAAGGTGCTGGGAGCTCAGGGCAATAAGCTTATATTTTTAGGGAGTTTCTTGTTCTTAGATGCAGATTTTACAACCAACAAGAATAACAACTATTATGGGCAACATTCTCTATCATTATTATATCCCTAAGTCATAAGAATACATGCTACAATAGTAACTATATTAAAGTGCAATACAAAAGTAATAAGTAAAATTGAACAATTCAGAACATCATCTGCATAAAAGCAAACAACTGCACTAGCTTTCATAAATCACTTAGTCCCTTTACCAGTCCATAAGGAGAGTAATGATATTAATGTACCTTCAATGAGCACCTTCCAGGTAGGGACCATGGCTCTGTGGACAGCTTACTTTTGGCTCTGAGGAAGCAGAAGTCAAAAGCCAGAGCAAGAAACCAGTGACATTGCATCCACCTTTAAATGGGACATGGCAATCGATCCTAAAGGCTTTGTAACTTGAGGCTTCCATCCCAATTGCCTACAAACAAACCATTCTGAGGATTTGACAATTGAACTTTTAAGTGAAGCCATCCTTGTTTGCACTTCCACCAAAAGGAGACAGCAATGCTGATTCTGCCAATACATTCCCAAAGTCTTTTTTTTCTTCCTTTTTTATTGAATTTATTTATTAGTGGTAATAATCTGTAAAATATGGTTGTCTAAACTCATGACTGCACACCTGAACCTAATACAAAATAATATCAAATGTAATTGAAAAACAAACAAAAAAAATTTTTTTAAGACCTGGAAGCAGTCCTGGTCAGATGACTATTAACAAAATCATACAGATTTCAGGTGCACAATTACACAGCACATCATCTGTACACTGTATTGTGTGTTCACCACCCCAAGTCAAGTCTCCTTCCATCACCATTTATCCCCCTCCCAATACCCTCCTCTATCTCCAATTCCCCGCAGCAAATTTTTTCCCTTTTTATTTTTCTTTTTGGCTCAATCCCTCCGTCCTTAGAACTCAGGAAGAATATGAAAAATCTAGATAAGTTGACAAGTCTCATGAAAAAGTGTTAAAAATCTTGGCATCCTCATCTCTATAAGAAATTGGAGAGATTAAAAAAGCAAGTTAAATAAAACAACACAGTGCCACTACTACATCCTTGGGAAACTTTCTGAATAACAGAAACAAATCTTAAATACAAGGAAAATACAGTTAAATATCAGAAAATCTGGAAAATATATATATTTTAAAAATCATGGATACCACTTACAAAAGAAATAGCACTCTGAACGCGCTATATTTCATGTTTCGAGACAGCTCAAGTTTTAGATGACTTAAGTATCATTTACTCCTTGAACTGTTATAACAAGATATACTTCAATCTGGTTCTTATATTTTAAAATTGTGCTTAAGATCCCTAGCCCAAAATAGCTAGCAGAGTGTTATTCTGATTTCCTAAAATTACAGATCAATAGGACTAGAAAGATATTCAAGATGATTTGTTTCAACAGTGATTTATAGATGTGTGTCCTGAGACACAGACAGCACGAAGGTCATTCAGTGGCAATATGCAAACTACAACCCTGATTCTTTGATTCTTAGTTTAATCTACCGAATCCTGGTTGTGATTTAAAATGACAATGGTACAAAAAAATGTTGAGATTGGTTGCAGCAGTCATTCCATGCATGGTTTCCTACCATAAGTGGTAAAAAAAATAACCAAATTGGAGACTCAAGAGAATGGTACAGAAACATCCCCCATAAAGATACTCTCAGTCTCACAATAAGCAAAAAAATTCATAATACTCTTTTGCCCTTAATTGTCAAATGTTGTACCTAAATTCTTTTCCCTTTAATGCTACAGCTTAAATTAGAAACATTTTCTTGCTTAGAAGAAAATGCCTGGTTAGTAGGTTTTTAAACTGAGGTTACAGATAAGCTCCAAACCTCAGTGGCTTAAAACAAAAAGGGTTTTCTCTCTCATGCTGTAGCTATTCTGGTTCAGCAGGAGGCGCTGCATATCATTAAGGTTCAGGGACACAGGCCAATGAAGTAACTACTTTAGATCCCCAGAGTGTCTCATATCATGGATTAAACATTTCCCTTCAGAAATGACACACAATTCTGCTCAAAAATTATTGGTTAAACAACACAAACAAATGAGCAAAATTGAACCAGAGGTATGTAAACAAGAAGTAGACTAACAGTAACAAGGGGGGCGGGGGGGAGGAAAAGAAAGGTGTAAGGGGATGGGTCAAGTTAAAAAATATATATATATATATGAATGACCCACAGACAGGTGCAACTGAGTGGGGACTAAATGTGGGGGAGGGGAGGGACAGGGTGCAGGGAAACAAGAGGGCTAAAAAAGTGAGACAACTGTAATGGAAAAACAAACCAAAATTTTTTAGTGGGGGAAAAATGAAAATATGAAGAATGGAAATGCCAGTTCAGTGAATATTAGGACAAAGATTTTCCTTCACGTTGTATATTTTTCTCCCTATTTGATCCCTCCAGAGTTTGGCATTCTAAACAAGTAAGTAATGACATAAGTTCCTTTGCATAGAACTAATAAGACCAGTTGTCAACAGAGGTTCTTTTTTTTTTTGACCAAGTCTTTGACTGGAATGTCAAGCCTAAAGGAAACATACTTGGGCTCAGATTGTTACCAGAAAGCCCTGAGGAACTGGGAATGACTTTCAAAGGTAATAAAAGCCCGTGAGATAAAAGGCCTGGTACCATGGTTGGTTGTGCGGTCCACAGCAATCTTTCCAGGGAAGGAACGAAGGTTGTTTTCCTGAAAGATGGCTAGAAGGGACCTTAAGGCACAAGAAAAGACCAGAAAGACTTGGAAAAAACAGGTGTGTACAGGCAAGGATGAATGCCAGATATGTGGCACAGCTTCTATGCCATGAAGAACAGACTGAAGGTCACTCCAAATATTCCTTGAGTAAGTTCCAGCAAAGCAGAACTAAAGATCATAAGTGATCATTTGCTGCTCTTGTTATGTTTATGCAAACGAACAGGATAAATTAAAAATGGACTTAATGTAGTCCCTTTAAAGACAAGGAGGGTAACCTTAGGGAGAAAAATTATTATTCAAGGAAAATCACAATGATCAGTAGTAGAGTATAAAACAGGGCAACTAACCGTCTTAAAAGTTTCTTCTCCAGATTTAGAGACTTGTTTGCGGGTTATGTTACATAAATTAACACGTGTTTTTTGTTTTCAAAGGACATAAGCCTATGATCGCATTACCTGAGTGATTATCTGTACACATAAGCCTCACTTAATCCTCTCTGCAGCGCTGCCTCCTGAGACTCAACGGTTTGGCTGAACTAAATGGCTGGGTTGGGGAAGAATGGGGTGGTCTGTGGGCTTCACTTTAAAACGGGTTTCTCTTTTCTATCCTAATGGCTTGGACAGAAAAGGCCCAGAGGTCTGAGAGGGGGAAAAACCTAAACTATTTACCTCAGCCCAAACTAAGTATAATGGGCAAAAGGGTTTTGGACAGGCAAGATGTGCCTAGCACACCTTCTTACAAAGAAGCCTTTTTTTTTTTTTTCTTTTTCCCTAATATGGAATATTGAAAAATTAATCCCTGCCTTTTGTCATCTAATAGTTATGGATTGAATGATGTCTTTTAACCCTTTTCGCCAAATCTGTTGCCCTCAGAACACAACAAGGACACCAGCCTGTTAAACCAAGCACGCCGTTGACCGGAGGCAGCCAACTGACCTGGAGTCTGCACGATCCTTCCCCATGTGGGAAGGCCACCCTCCCCTCCACACCCCCACTCTTTTTAGGGTTTTCTGGACCCAAGGGTAGGTAGGACGACGACCATGTCCAGCTTGAAGCAGCTAGAGGAGCTTGAGACCTTCGCCCATTGTCCTTTACAAGATTACAAAGGGTTCTAATATTTGAGAGGGGGGGGATAGTTAATTTTTACGAACCAGGGGTATGGACTTGGGGGGGATTGCTGGGGGAGGGGGGTGCTGGGTGGAGGGGAACAAGGGGGAGAAAATTGGAACTGTTGTAACAATATAATCAATAAAAAACATTTAAAAAAATTATTGGTTAAAAATGGCCATGTGGTCCCATCCAACTACATGAGGGTCAGGAAATACAATATGGAAGGCAGAAAGCCAGAAATACATGGAGAACAGCATTACTAAATACCCTATATTTCTGAAACCTGAAAAACTTGATATTGACCTTTTTTGATTGAATATACAAGTTTAATTAATTTTTTATCATAAACAGAAAAAAGCCAAAGAGAATGTCACTAAGAATCAAGAATATTCATCAATAGCTTTTGTTCAACCACCAGGTAACCAATGACAAGCCATATCAGATTTCTCATTTGTATATAACAGGTGAGAAAGGATGACTAGTTCTAAGGTCCCATCTAGCTTTATAAGACCTACAATTCTAACTTACTGAGTCTCTGAGTATGTACAGGTCTTCTCACTGATTGCATTAACAATGACAAAATATAGATATATCCTCTTGAAAATGCAACATTCAAATATTCAAGTCTTATTTTCAAAAAACCATATAAAATGGTGATGACTTAGTTGTTGCTTTTGTGTATGTGTGTGTGTGTGCTTTTTGTTTGTTTTATTTTTTTCCAAATAGTCACAGAAGTAGAAAAACTTACTGTGTTCAAGAAATTAATGGCATGTAACATAAGGCTTGTTCCAAAGAATCCTATGCTAATATCTAGGAGTAGTTCCTCTAATCAAAGAAAAAGTCTTCTGTTCATTTTGGACCTGACTATGGTTTACTATGCTTAGATGTACAATCTTTTATTTATTTCTGCCTGTTTATATCTGCCCCTTCTCTTATAGGGTTAAGTCTTCTACAAGGCAATAATATAGCATTATACTTTTATTTACAGGAATCAGCCCATTATGTGTTACCTGAACTAAGATCATTTTGTTTAACCAGCTGAGGAGATATGGACACTCTTACTTACTTCCAATCATTAAGAATAATCTTAATAGAAAAAAAAAATGGTTTTACATAATATGGAAAAAGAACAGTACAAGCTTCCGTTTGAGAAAGGAGAAATATGACTCCCTTTGAAAAGTGAATCTGTTTTAATAAAAGGTAGAGATCATAAAGCAGATCACTTGAACCCCACATACTTTATTTGGATTACATGTTATTAAATATCTCGATCTGTGCTGTTAAGGAAGCTGAATTTGGGGGACAGGGGACTAATGAATAAAAAGAGAGTCCTGGTTAGCTATTGGTCAACTATGGTGGATGGTCTCAACTAAGGTTATAATTAACTATGCTCTTTTCTCTTCCACAAATGATAGATTCCTCCTTGGGTTTCTTTTCCAATAGTCCAATGTAAGGAAAAGACAGTCTTGCTTCCTGTTTTCTCCAGGAGCCTGATTTACCCATCTGAAAAAGTGAGCATTTACATTTGTATAAACCTCAAGAATTGTGAAATCATGATTCAAAGTTATTAAACACGACCAGAGTGGGAGATGATGCCAAGTCATAAATCACTTCGGAAATATATGAATGTAAAATAAACTTAATGGGTTTTATTTTTTTTAATTTTATTTATTTACTTTTAGAGAGAGTGGGAGGGAGAAAGAGAGGAAGAAAAACATCAATGTGTAAGAGATATATAAATCTGTAGCCTCTAGCTCGCCCCCAACTGGGGACCTGGCCTGCAACCCAGGCATGTGCTTGGACTGGGAATTGAACCTGCAACCTCTTGGTTCGCAGGCCAGCATTCAGTCCACTGAACCACACCAGCCAGGGCCTTAGTGTATTTTAAAAAGTTATTTTCCAGCCTAGAGCTAAGTCTCAGTCCCGTAGATGTTGTACAAACCTCAGTATGGCTTCAGCATTGAACCAAGAAGCTCTGTCGGCTCTTTCCCTGCTGCAGCTGTTTGCAACTAACTTGAATTATTATCATTAAAGAGCTACTCACAATTTCTGAACCCAAAACAGTGCAGAGCATTGTTCATTCATCTACATTATATTTTTTAAAAAACAGAGATTTGTTTTGAAAATAAAGAGCTACCTAAAGCCCCAAGTCATTAAATCAGAAACTAAGTGCAAGTTGATGGTGGCGAAATATGAGCCCAGAAAGAACTGGAGAAACAGAGTCAATACGGTTTAAATTTTCTAACTACACAAGTTAACCGAGGCAATCTTAAATTGGAAGCATTTTTCTTCCTTTCAAGAAAACTCTTTCATCTATACAATTTTAAGGAGTAGGCTAGAGAAATTATTCTTAACCAGGAAACCTCACCAAATTACCTAGAAAACTTTTTTCAAACACACACATATACACCCACATCCCAAACCTACTAAATCAGAAGGCAGTATGTATATTTTGAAAATGTTCCACAAAAGGGTTCTGTTATATACCTTTAGTTTGTAAATTCTAATCGCTGAAGGCACTTCTGGTTGTATGTGCTACATTAATAAATGGAGCCACTGAGAAAAGAGTTCTACAAGCAATAATGATTTATTGATTACATGGTGGCATCGTGGTGAAAGAAGAACTGAACATGGTCTCCATCCTGTAGTGCAGCTGTCGAGACAGCTTTAATATTAGATTTGTATTTCACAGATAGTCTTGTGTAGAGAAGGGAGATGAATATGCATTGGCCAAAGTTCAAATTATTGTTTCTTCATTAATTAGCTGGGTAATTAAACTTGCAACTAGTTACTAAACTTAAATCTTTTGAGCCTTGGTTTTGTCATGCATAAAATGAGAACAAAAGTCTCTCTGTCACCTGCTCACAGTGCCTCATGCTGACCTTGACATAAAATAGGGGCAGGGTACAGGTTACTTTCAAACTTAACATACTAATTTCTCATTTCTCTAAACATAAGCCTTTTCCTGTGTTTTAAAAGGCTGTTCTCATTATAAAACCAAGAAAACATTTTGATTTAAAAAGATAACTTGAAGTTGTAATTATTCATGCCAATGATGCAAAGGTATGTCACAGATAGACGAAAAAGTATATTCAATAATCAGTTTGTTTACTACTATTTCCTAAGCCACACACCGCACGTCAGTCATTTCTATCTCCAGGACAAATTCTCCACTTGTCTAAATACAGCAGGTCCTGGAATAACACCACTCAACATTGTTTCATTATAACATTGATGAGTTGCCATAGGAACTTAACTCTTGTTTATACCAATCACCTATGGTAACATTGGTTTCTTTAAGTTGCAGAATCTATGGAGAATGTTAAGTGAGGACTAACTTGTATAAGGCCCTGGGCAAGTCACTTTATCTTGTGGGCCTTCCTTGTGTAAAGCAGGAATGCTAATATCTTCACCACTTCACCATCTGCTTCACGGGTTGTTGTGAGATCCAAATGAGAATGTATATCAAATTTATTTAATGTATATTTAATATTATGTAAATACAAAGCAGGGTGATTATATAGCAACTCTTGCAGGCTTCTCAGATGTGACAAATGTGACTTCCTTTTATTCTCATTTTCTTTTTTCATTCCCATATTATTATAAGCAAGATGGTAAAAACAAAAACAAAAGCAGCCAAATGTGAAGAACATATATTTACCTGATGAATAAGTAGATTTGTAACCACAATATCACTTACAAGTCCAGCCTCAATAATGGATATCCCATTTGTCTGTTATCTATGCATTTCATTTTAGTAAATCACATATTCAGGCTTTTTTATTTCCTACAACCTCCAGTCGTAATGAAATATGTATATTTAGGACTTCATATTTTAACTGTTTCTAATAATTGGAAAACAATAAAACAAAATAAACAGAAAAGGTGAAAGTCTCTAAAATGAGCAAATTTTAATATAGGCAGCTATTTAATATAGGGGGCTAAGCATACAAAAATAGCCATGGGTAACAGAGAATTTGTGGCCCAGAAATCCCTAATATATTTTAAGATTTGCCCATTTAGGCTTGGTTGCTTTGGGGATACCTCCTTAGATACTGCATTACCTGACATGTCATGCCATACATCTATTTTTTAATTAAAAGAAATAAAACATTTTCGCAATAATTTAGCAAAATCCTTTAAAACTAAAGGTGTATGAAACCAGATTAGCCATGTATTACGTTACCAACAGAGGGTGCAGTCCCAGAGTCTCCACTGAGGCCTCTACAAAAGCTCTTCAGGAACTTAACGTTTCTGTTGTGTCTGAGTTGACTTTCACCATATCCTAGCAATGAATGTCATTCAGCTCACTTAATGTTTATGCCTAAAGCTCAGCTTAGCAACAGACCTAGGTTCCACAATTGCCTTCTTTCAAGAAATGATTTTACAAATTCTGATTCTGGCATGCATCAAGTAATAAAATCATACATCTAATTTAATTTACTGCTGTTAGTAATTTCCATTTTCACTTATGCTTCAAAAAGTTTCACTTATGTGCATTTTGAGTAGTTTTGATAAATGCACATTTTATATTTTGGAAGTATAATATATTATGGCTAAACACATATGAAAATGTTAAAAAACTGAATTATGTATTCCAGTAAGTTTGTCACTTTTATACTCACTAAACAATTGAGTTAAATAATAGTAATTAAACAGTTCAACCAAATTAAAACTATAATGATTAATTTGCTCATGGTTATTCAACAAGCCAGGAATGATACCTAGGAATAAAGTATAAAACCTATAACTAAATTTAATAATAAGCACACAGTACCTATTTTTTAATTGTTCAATTTCAGTAGGACAATGATTTTCAAACTTTTTCATCTCACGACACATATAAACTAATTACTAAAATTCTGCAACACAGCAAAAAATATATTATTTTTTGCCAATCTGAAAAAAAAAAGGTATAATTTTGATTCATTCACACCGAAAGCCTATTGTCATGTTGGCTGTTGTCATTATTTTATTTCACAATCTAAGGGAAAAAGAGGTCAGTGCCCCTAATTAAACAGTCAGGTGTTGCATGTTTTAAAAATTCTAAGACACAACTGTTGGAAATCATTGTAGTAGGACATTAAAAGGAAGTCTCAAATAAATGACGAGATATATGTCAGATTCATATAGAAAGATTCGATATCATGAGTACATAAATCCTCTCCAAGTTAATCTATATATTCAATGTAATTCCAATAAAAATAAAATGAAATTTGGGGGTGGAAAAGTTACAAAATTAATTTACGGCCTTCTAGTTGGTCAATAAAGCATGTTGAGCTAATTGGAAAGCTCACTCCATTTCCACTCCTTGCTGCCCCACCCTACACCCTGCTCTGCTAACAAATAAGCTCTACATAAAATATAAGAAATTATTTTTAAGTACATCTGGGATGAAAGCAAGAAAGGGAAATCTCCTAGAAACAAAAAAGAAACTCTACACCCACAATGGTGATTAGGAATTGAAGACCTAGTAAGCACACAAGAACATAACATTCACCTTGGAGGGTGGAGTTTATCCACCATGTGGAGCTGGAAATAAGCACCTTACATAAAATTAGGAGAGGGGGTGGACAAGAAAAACTCCATCGTTTCAGAAGGGATATAACACAAAAGCATGCCACTGGCTCTGGGCTAGAGATGCAAAAGGAGACACCCATGAGAAATTAGAGACTTATGTCTGTTCAAGGCATGGGAAGGAGTTCAAATGTACTCTAACTACACAGGATTGGAAACCAGATCCCAAACTGCGGAAACATGCAGACCTCAACAAATGAAACGGAAAACTGCCTCATAGGAACACCTCCCCGACCCAGGATACATGAAACGTAAATGATAAGGCACATGAGCAAGCAAATCACCAAGAGAAAGATGAAATTAGCAGGGGAATCAAAAAGGGAAGTTTACTCCACCAAAAGTAGTAAATAGAGCACTCCATTAATTTTAACATTTTAAGCTGTTTGACAAGATAAAAGATGGAATAGAACATATATAAAAACTAAAACATTACAAGAGAACAAGGAAATTTCAAAAAGAAGCACTTTTGCTTCATGACATTGCCTGTTTATAGTGTTAGGCATACACATAAAATAGGTTTAGACTGAGAATTTCTTTGAGCCAAGTGAAATGAAGGACAACCACATTATATGTTTTAAGGAAAACCTGCACACATATATACATATGGATGTGTTCATCCTTCTTTTCCGATTTGTTTTCTAAAGCTTTGCTTATACAACTTGTACATATTTGTGTGTGGCAGTGGTGGGAGAATGTGTGTTTATTTCCAATTAGCCTAATTGCAGGCTCCTCAGAGGTATATAATATTACATAAAAATATGAATTTTTTTAAGAACAATAGAATTAAAATAGGTAATGAAAAAAAACAGAACAATCTAATATATTGCATTGTTGGTTAAAATTTTTCTTCTCATCTTCCCCTGGTGAAGAGTCTAGTTCTCCATGTCATTGATGTTGGGCTTGGCTGCTGACTTCCAGTTATGAGCAGAGGCTTTAGGAAACACGGCAAGTCTCAGCCAGCCCTCTCGCCGCACACCATCCTAACCTCATGTCCCAGACAGGGGCTACTCTCTTCCTGTTGAATGAACCTGACCCACTACCTGGAGCAGAGACACTGCACCCAGCCTGCAGCCACTGATGTGCAATGTGAGGAAGATATACCTAAGCCACTAGGGTTTTAAATTGCTTGTTACACTGTATTATCAAAGCAAAAGCTGATCAATGAAGCCAGCTGAAGAATGAATTAATGAAACTAAGAATAAATCTGAAGGAAGCCCAGGACACAATATAGAAAAACAAATTTAATGGAAAATATATGCAGTTAAGAGACATGAGGATAGAATAAGAATTTCCAGCATATGCTTTAATAACTCTGAGAGTATAGAATTTAAAAAATGGGGCATGTATTAGTTTTCTGAAGTCATGAAATAACTTAGCACAAATTTAGCAGCTGCTCTAGGGTCCTAGTCACATGGCCCTCCCACAACATGGCAGCTTGCTTCTTCAACACCAGCAGGTGAATATCTCTCCAGTCTTATGTAATGTAACATCATCATGGGCGTAACTAATTCCATCATCTTCACAGACTCTAGTCAACTCAAGGGGAAGGAATTTACAGCGGTGTACACCAGGGGGCAGAATCTTGGGGACATCTTAGAATTTAGCCTACCATGGGGAAAAGAAGATATGCGTCAGATCACACCACTTCTCTTACTTTGGCTCTCACCACTACTGTCAAGGAAGTCCACGTGGTGTCTGTAGCAGGGCACTAGAACAACACAGCATTGCCCTCAGGAATCCTAAATGCACAGCAGGGTTTCCTCTAGAGATATAGAAGACTGACTCATGCCAAGTCACCAGCTTTATTCCATCTTTCAGATCAATCTAATATCCTACCTCTGAGTCCAAAATTCCACTTCTATGGAATAAATTGCACTTGTTCTCTGTCAATGTACATACTTTGTATGTGTTTCACATGTATTTTTCAAGTTGTCTTTTTAACTTCTAGGAACACTTTAATAGAAACATTATTTAGATAGTCCCCTTGTCACTCCTTTACTATTAAAAGACTTTGATTGAATGAGCAATGCAAATTCGGGGAAGATAATATAGACACTAATAATTTAAAGCCCTTTTAAGATTCCCCAAAGCTGAAAAGAGAAATCATTAGCATTCTATTTACTCTGGAGTGTATGGGCTTATAGACATCATCTTTATTGTTTTACTGGAACACACACACTTTTTCTTAATTGATCAATGACAGAATACAAGTGATAAACAATTAATCTTTACTGTTTTTGCTTCTGTGATTCTCTGGAAAAAGAAGCGGAAAAATGTCTTATGTGCTTATTACACAAAGGCAATATCTCAGCTCACTTCCCCAGCTGTGGAACAGATTGCAAACCTCATTTTTAAATTACCTAACGTGTATTTTAATTAATTAAAATTCTGCTAGCATCATTTTAAGATATGAAAATAGCTGTTGTGAAATTTCTGTGAATAGAATAAGTTTAATTCCTGTAATAATCATCTCTGCTCTTCCTTTCTACCCTCTTGTCAATTATATCTGAAAACTATACATATATCACTGAACTATATATATCACAATTATATCACTGAAGAACTATAGATGGTTTTACATGTATAACCCATATAATGAACAAGCAGGGCTCATGGGATATAATCAGAAAATTACTTTATACGTTTCCGCCATTGCCTCTTTAAGTTTATTGTATGGGGCTGGCTCTTCCCTTATTCTTGGATAAAATTCAGGACAGTAGTCATGACTTTTCTAGTCACTCTTAAATAATGAAAACACTTGCAAGTCACTCTAAGTCTTAAACCCAATCACAATTCTATAATTAATGTGTTCAATCTAATATAGTCCTCAAACTCTTTCAACTTCACGTAAAATTAAACTTTTGCCCTCCTGCAATAATGGCCTGCTGCACATTGGCCACTGGTGCTCGGGAAGCTGGACAGGGAAAGATTCTTCTCTGTAGCCAAATTGCTAGTGTAGGTTAACCCACTTTCTGATACAAAAGCGGGGATGAGATACAGGGAAGAAGAGGCAGCAGCAATATTCTTCCATGACTAATAAATATGTAATGATCTAATGCTGGTGATTTATGAACTTGGTGGGCATTTAAATCTCACCTGGTGGGATGGTGATGAGGAGAACAGGGGGTGAAGAGGTGGAGAGCCTCCATGCCACCTCCATCACTGGGGATCTTTCACCTACAGATCCCTTTTTGCAGATGATTACTTAAGGCTCTTCCCTCAGTTTACCCTTCTGGGGTCCAGGTGGCTCTTTACACATGACCTGAGATGACTTCTGGCTAGCTCACTCTCCACTGTAGTCTACCTTTGGTCCTTGGGGAATGAACCTGCACTCCGTGCTATCCAACTCTGGAACAATGCAGCTATATCTCTTTTGATCCACCAGCAGAGGACCTAGCAGCCAGTCTCTTGTCCTTTAGATTACTCAAGCATGAATCTCTGATCCACTGTGCCTCTGAGTCTGTAGGGCATACACATTAGACACGCCAAATGGTCTGCATGAAACCCCTTCCTCCAGACTTGAGATGAAGGGTCAAGTACCTCACACCCTCCTCTCACTGTGGCCAGGAAGGGACACTCAAACCCACACCAACTCTCTAAATACTGTCTTCTAATCATTATTTTCTTGGCCACCATAGCCTGTTTTATCAGCTGGGGATAGCAGATAATCTAACTGCGAAACAATGCTAACCTGGTTGTCCTGTACTTCTTTTTCAGTCTGCGCTGTGCAATTACACCTGACTTTGGGACGTGGCCTCTATTGGCTGGAGAGCCACAGCTAAAACTGAAAACTAAGACGGTTCCATTTTAACATCTTGTTACATGTGTATTCATATTTCTATCAATCGGTTCATTTTTATTTTTTCTAGTAGAAAATATATAGATTCAGTTGGTTCACAAACTCCTGTAAGCAGGATTTGAAATCCCATGGGTTAAGTAACTGCAGAAACTGAAGTTTAAGCACCAGCCATGAGGGATGAAATGACAATGGCTGAGGTGGGATGTTGGGGTGCAGTGGCGGCTTAGTTAGAGGCATATAGGAGCCAGAGTCAAAGATACAGTCCGAGCTCCCAACCTATAAAGCCTACTGCACACTGAGCAGAGTCGTCGTCGGCAGCCGTCCGTCTCGAGAGACGATGGTGTAGCTTCTTAAGAGTCTATCTGCACCGCCGAGAATGGCTGTGCAGTCCGACTCGGGAGTGACACGGTATCTGTCTCCTCCCGTGTTGAATCGACATCTTGTGATGACGCTGGAGTGTCCTCTCCAGTGAAGCTGAAGCTACAGAGCCTGGGCAGGGTGATATGGAGGGTCTGCTGTTGCCCATGCAGCAGACCCCCCCCCTCTCTTCGCAGCTGAAGGATCCAAGGGAAAGACGGAGTCAATACAGCTTGGCTTCAGGTGCGCCGCAGGAGTTGCCGGTGTTGACTACAACGTCAGACCGCCTTAGGGACTCCGGCTCCGGATTTTCTGTCGGGGTTTACTCCCTTAGCCTTTCCCCTGAAGAGGTATGCCGCAAGGCAGTGGAGGTTTTTTGGACTCAGAGTTTTCCTTCACTGAACAGAGTGCATGAGTGTTTATTCTCCCAGTCCTGCTTCAATCAGTCACCAAGTTCTATTAATGCTATTTATAAAACATCCTTCCTACCTAGCCCCTCCTCCCATCTCCTCTGCCACTGTTTTCACTTAGGTCCTCATTAACTCCTACGTATGTTTTTAAGATAGGAGAGGAGAACACACTTACATGCTAATGGAAGAGTCCATAGAGAAGAAGAGATTGAAAATATTTGAGAGAGAAGAACTATGGTGAAGCCAGACCTTTAAAGGAGGAGAGATAGAAACACAAACCCAGGAAAAAAGAAATCTTGGACAGAAGAAAAGCTTCACTATCTGAGATGGTTCCTCATAAAGCTCAATTTATTCAGTTTTTTAATGTCAATGCTTTCTTCCTTTTCTGAAACAAGTTAAAATTAGATGGTAGTATTTTTAATGTCATTATTTGAAAAAAAAAATTTAAACTTGGCAAATTTTCAGTCCCTAAATTTATTTTTGAAATTTTGCTATTTCTTCAAGTCCAAATCCAATTGTGCAATCTTGAGTATCTGTCTAGCTACTGACTTATCTCTCTCCTTTTGGCTGTTTACACTCTCCTATCTTCCTATGCTCATTAATCATTCCACTGCAATCTTCCTTCTAGCTGTCTGTCTCTTCTGAAACTGCCTGTCGCTGAGGTCGTGCTAATCTAATCGCCAAACCCAATGGTAACTTCTTTGTCCTCATGACGCAAATGAGAGTTCCTTTCATCTTAAATTTCTAAATTTCCTTTGATTCACCAGTCTCTCCTGATCTTTGTCTTTCACTCTGCCACTCCTTTCCAAGTCTCCTTTTGTTGGCTTTTCCTCTGTGTCCTCAGGGTTTCATTATTGAAGACCTGGCTCCACTCTCTCCAGGGGCCACCTCATCCATGCCTTCTACCATCTGTATTCTGACAATTCCTATATAATTATGTCATGAAATCTGTATCATTCTGTGAGGTCAATATTACCTTTTCCAGGTGAAGGAAGTGAGGTTAGAAAATGAAAGTAATTTGCAAAGTTTCCATTTTTAGTAGTAAGGAACACATTTAACCCACAACCTTCTGAATCTGAAGGCCATGCATGGCCCTTTGACTCTAAAGCAATAGTGTTAAGGATAAAATAAAATAAACCACAGCACATTTCAACTTCTTCCTTCTCCTTTCACTGACTATGGATTCCACACATATGTACATCTTAACTCCTGATTTTGTACTAATAGGGATTACTTCTCCAAGGTAGAGCAAACAAACAAAAACTACTATGTATATGAAGAGACTGTATTTCAAAAGGAGACACTTCTAATGAATTACGATAGATAGTATTTATTTCTACTAAATAAAGTTGCTGCACAGTAGCAAGTTTTATATATTTTCTATTTAGTGGACTCAATAAAAAGCAAAAGAACATCATCACTATGAAGTCAAAGTAGGTAATCACAAAGCAGGAAGGATCTGAAATTAGGAAGGACAACTTGGATACTAAAAAAAACACCATTTCCAAATAAAAAGTTGCAATAGAGGTAGTAATATATTAAGAAATGACTGAATATCTGATCAAAGTAGATAAGCTTGAGAAATTCTGCTAATATTCAGAGAAAAGGCAAAAAAGACTAAATTTATTAAATTAAAGATGATATGGGAGATGAACACACAAATGTATGTGTAATTGTAAACAGAAAAACACCAATAAAGAATAATCAGAAAAAAATAATTGAATATTGAGATACAAAAGGATTTGTCTTCAAATTGAAACTACTCAAAAGTGCCAGGAAAAAGTAATAAAACAGATTATCACCATACCATAGTCTGTTGTTGTTTTTTAATGAGAAAAGAAAACTATGTTTTAAGCAACCAGACAGAAAAACAGGTCACCTACAAAATTAACTTCTTTTCTGCAACACTAATGCTGGAATTCAGTCAAGCAATATCTAGAGTATTGAGGTAAAGACTGTGACACAAGCATTTCACATAGAGCAAGAAAAGCAGAAAAGTATTCTCATCTATACTGGCTTCCTGAAACAATTTCTTAAAAACATCCTCAGAGCTCCGCGGCCTTGTCCCAGGCTGCTGAGCAATCCTGTCGTGCTTCGGGCCAAGACTTCACCAAAATGCCATCTCAAATGGAACACACCATGGAAACCCTGATGTTCATGTTTCACAGATTTGCTGGGGATAAGAGCTACTTAACAAAGGCAGACCTGAGAGTACTAGTGGAAAAGGAGTTCCCTGGATTTTTGGAAAATCAAAAGATCCTCTGGCCGAAGACCAAATAATGAAGGACCTGGATCAGTGCCAGGTCGGCAGAATGGGCTCCCAGTGCCAGGTACTGGGCTCATTGTTGCATGCAGTGACTTCCGTAGTACACATGAAGCAGAAGGAAAAGTAGGCCCTGAGCAGCTACTTCCTCCCTGATGAAGAGTTCTCCCAGTGGTTTACTTAAGGAATCTATGCCCCACAGCTTCCCCCTGTATAAGGATTTCATGAGCAGATTGGGACCCTTACAAAATGTACAAATAAAAACCCACACTCGACAAGAGAAAGAAAAGCCAATTAAAGCCAAATAAGTTTTTATTTTTATATTGCTTGCATCCTCTTGCTTTCAATAAACAAATTTCTTTAAAAAAAATTCTGAACCACACATGACCTCCTAAAAAAAATTGAATATATACTTAAAATTGTTGTGATATGAATTTAAGGATGGAGGAACTGTAATATTATTAAGCTGGTATAAGCAAAACAACTTAAACAGAGTTAAGTCTAAGTAAACTTGGTCAATATGGGCATAAACCTTAAATACAATGTCAAAAGTAATTCTTTAAATAGAAAATAAATTACTTCAGCATTTATTACTACTAATAAGTTTCATTTTAATAATTCTAAAGTATACAACAAAAAACTAGAAAATAGCCCTGGCTGATGTGGCTCAGTGGATTCAATGCTGGCTTACGAACCAAAGGGTCACTGGTTCAGTTCCCAGTCAGGGCACATGCCTGGGCTGTGGGCCAGGTCCCTAGCTAGGGGTGTTCAAGAGGCAACCACACATTGATATTTCTCCCCCCTCTTTCTAACCTCCCTTCCTCTCTCTCTAAAAATAAATAAATGAAATCTTAAAAAAACAACTAGGAAATGGAGGAGCTAGATAAAGAGATAGTAAAAGTGTCAAATTTCTCATTTTACAGTAAGAAAAGTAATAAATACCATTTATTCTTCCTGGTACTGATTAGGGAAAACAAGGGTATACACACACACACACACACACACACACACAAAATCCTTAAAGGCAGCAATTGTTGGATTTTTAGATATAATCCACACCTTTCAATCCATCAGAAGAAAAGTAAACAAATAAAATATAGTCCAGATAGCTAAGAAAAATGTTCAATAGCATGGGCAATTCTTATAACACTGCTAAATTTTTGTAAAGAAAAGAAAAAGAATGCATAGAAAAAAAAATTCATCCTGTAACAACATTCATAAACATAAATGCCCAAATGCATAGTTAAAAAACTAGAAAAGTGATGCTAAAATATCAGATGTAGTTGGAAGGTAACATTAGAGGTGATTCTGATATTTTTCTTTACACAGTTCTGTATTTTCCAAACCCAAATATAAGATTTGCCAGTTGTTACATATGCTCTTTAATCTTTTTCATAAACCTACTTGTAAACTTAACTATATTTATTTAAATATATTTAAATATGAAAGCCCAAATATTCTTACCTCTTTCTGCTCACATGGTTTCTCAGAAAACATTTAAGCAGCGATAAAGTCCTGAAGTATACTAAAGGAGAATATGATTTTTTTAAAAAAAATTTAATGCATTTTTATTTTAGAGGGAAAGGAAGGGAAAGAAGGAGGGAGGGAGAGAGAGAGATTGAAACAGAGAGGGAGAAAGGGAAACACTGATGTGTAAAAGAAACATCAATTGATTACCTCCCATATGTGCCCCGACTGGGAATGGAACCCGCAACCTAGGTACTATGTGCCTTGACTGTGAATTGAACCCCCAATGTTCCAACCAACTGAGCCACAGTGGCCAGGCAAATAAAGAATATGATTCTTAAATAACTGGACTAATTAAATATTATGGGGGGGAAAGTACTGTTATAATAATTTGAAATTTTCTTAAAAAAATTTTTTTCAATTACAGTTTACAATCAATATTGTTTTGTTTTAGTTACAAGTGTGTAGCATAGTGATTAGACAATCATATACTTTACAAAGGGTTCCCCCTCATATTTCCAGTACTTATTGGCACCATACATAGTGATTACAATATTACTGACCATATTCCCTACGCTGTACTTTACATCCCCATGACTGCTTTGTAACTTCTCAGTCCCTTCACCTTTTTCACCCAGTCCTCAAACCCCCTCCCCTCTGGCAGCCATGCCTGTTCTCTGCATCTGAGTCTGCTCTTGCTTTGCTCATTCATTTATAAAGCAGAATTTCATGAGGCACTACCACCCTCTCCAGGAGGAGATGGAGGTGAGAAAGGGGGCAAGCACTCTGAGTTGCTCACAGCAACATTCCCACACTGCAGACCGGGCAGCTGGACTTTACCAAAGGTGTGGCCAAGGGACAACTGTTGTATGTACTAAACCTGGCAATGGGGCCTTTCAAAGTTTACAAAGATATTCTATGAACCAACTAATGCAGAGAATAACCTCTGCTTCTGGGGATATGGAAGAAACTGCAACGGAAGAATATGGTAATATGTGAAAGAGGAACAAAGCCCTCTATGGTAGAAGGACTCTCTCCTGGGGTAGAAGCTTCAAGATTAGACTTTAAGGAGATAACTCTTCACCTTTTGATGTAAGGCTCAATGCTAATCAAGAGCCAAAAGTAGCTGATTAAAATGTATAAATTCCTAAAACTAAAGGTAAAACATGCTGCTAAATAGTTATATTTGTGACAGATTCAGTAAGTAATATTCTTTATAGGGCAACAACTCTCTACCCTATCAAACTAATACCCAATTTTTTAATGAATATTTTGAAGTTACCTCTTTACTATCTTGAAATGAAACTCATAGAAAATATAGCCTAATTATAATAAATACTTTCTAAACCAAACAAACATAACATGCTAACTATAATATAAAGAAGACATAAAAGAAACTAAATTTAATAAAGTAATACACATTTTAACTTATACCTGCTCTGGCGGGATGGCACTACAATACAATTTTTAAGAAGTCTTAAAGGAATCAGTACCATACATTGGAGAATCACTTGTAGAGAGCAATGGAGAGTATGGCAAATTAGTCATAATATTGATGTCTTGTGAATCACCAAAATTTCATGGCATTAAAAAGAAAATATATTTTTAAAGGCATCCTAGTTGTTATGGATTAATTCCACATATTTGAAATGTAATAAATGTATTTAATCATGAAATCAATGTCAGAATGTTGAGCTCCGTACACTGAATACACCTAACTGAAATATAAACACATATGAAAACTTTATAAAGTCCTTTCAGAATTAGGAAATGTGTCAGATACACCCGAATAAGCAGACTATAATCTATAGATTCTATCCAAAGCTTACACTAGTTACAGAAGCAATATGGGGTATTGAATGTGATATGTGTCCTTGGTCAAGATGCTTAACTTCTCTGAATAACAGGTCTATGTGAAGGGGATAATAATGGCTACCTGTTGGGGCTGTGAGGAGTTTATGGTTTCTTGTTTTATTTTTTTTATCCTCACTAGAGGACATGCCCATTGATTTTAGAGAGAGGCAAAGGGAGGGAGAGAGAAAGAGAAATATCGATGTGAGAGAGAAACATGAATCGGTTGCCTCTTGTATGCATCTCAACTGGGAACTGAACCTGCAGTACAGCCATGTGCCCTTACTTGGAATCAAACCCGCAACCTTTTGGTTTACAGGACGACGCTCCAACCAAGCCACACCGGGCAGGGCTCTATATGATTTCTTAAGATTAAATGCAATCTTGTTGGTGCCTACATAACAGAACAAATTCTTTTACAGCTGGTGACAAAAGAAAAATGTCTTTACACTAGGATCTTGGGCAAAGAGATCATTTAACACAGAAGATCTTGAAAGACAGAAACATCAAGCGGGATTTCCAAAATCAAGCCTTAACTCAGTAAGATGTTGAGGAGTAGAAACCCCAACAATTGTTGGCATTATTTCAAATTAAAATATCTGGGAAGGGGTCTAAAGGTCAACCATCCCTGAAGGATGTGCTGATTTTGTAGGTTATGCTTTTCACATGCCTCACCACCTTACTCTTCTCTGTTTATACTCATCTTTCTCAGTGTACTCTCAGTGTCAGCCAGGTGAAGTAGTTCCCCCACCACCACCACCACCTACCGTAATGAAAAACCCAGGATGCTAGTTCAGTAGTTCACCACCTTTGTGAATGGCCTGTACTGCCTTTAACACCACATTTCAAGTTTCACTGGATATCTAGTTGAGATTTACTGACATTTTTACATTATTGAATTGTATAAAAATCCATTTAAAATGAGCAAGATCCACATTACTACAAGAACTGGAAAGAATATAAAATTTAATGGGTATTGTCAAAGTATGGATTGTGACTATGAGTGCTTCAATATTCATCTGTAGAAATAAATGATTAAAATCTAGATGACTTCTAAAGTGCCTTCCAATTTTAGGACATTATGACTATTATTTCTGCACAGTTGAATCACTGGGAAATTAACACAGCAGTTAAATAAGGCAAGTTGTGATCTAGGCCACACTAAGACTACTCTCTTCATAACTGAAGGTATTTCTTAGAATACTGAGCTAAAAATGTAACTACATTCTGCAACCAATGCAGACATGTTGTAATTGATGGGAGGGAAAAAAATTCAAGCCAGAGTGCCAGCAATTCCTCTGTGAGCTATAGTGGCAGGGAGAGTGTGGGGTCACTGAAGCATCAAGTTACAGACCAAATTAAAGGTCTGAAGAAGATTGGCAGGATCTAATCACCCACTGTCTGAAGCTGCCAGAATTGGATCTACCACCCTTACCAGCTCACAAAGGATTGCTCTACATATCCTAAGCCCACAGACCAAGGGCTTCAAAGATGTTTTATTAAAAAGACCTTCAGTTCTAAATAGATCTTTATGGAATTATTTCGTTGAAGATTTTAGTTCTGTCATATTAAAATTTCCATTAAAAAGTAATCAAAACCCAATGCTTACAGTGTTCTGCCACAAAGAGAAATATTGTGGGTTTTTGTTCCTATTAAAAACATGTGTTACATATATATACATAATTATGTAAGTCTCAGACTCAATATACACACATATACACAAAACCTCAGGAAAAAAAATAACAATAGTTTTGCCTAAGCCAACGAAATTCATAATTTAATTTGTATTCTGTCCATAATTCCCATTATTAAGCCAATGCTTTGAAAAGGTCAGCAAGCAATAAATATTTCTGCATATTTTGTGACACAGGTTACAAACATTAGATCTATAGTACAGATGAATTAAGGTCACTTTTAAAATTCAAACAGTATTTTCTGTACCTGGTTAGCTGAATTGTGTGCATCAGCACTATTTTTCCTAAGGGAAAGTTAATTTTATAAAGAAGAAAAAGTTTGCCAAGAAAACAACCACATTGGCTCAATACCTAGACAGTGGCTCTTAAAGTTCAAAATGCTTTACAGAAAGTTCCTACTTGTCCTTAAAATCCTTGAAAGCAATTACCAAATATCGTTCCTGTTTCATAGCAAGCATCTCATTTTATGTATGACTTAATATTATACCCACTTTATGGTCTTTTTAAAAGTTAGTCCTTTACCTCAACTTTCCAAAAGACAAACTAAAAACTTTATTTTTCCTAGCAGTTACACTCTGAAAGTGTACTTAGAATGGTTCAGGTACACATACAGATACATATATATATATATATATATATATATATATATATGTAGTGTGTGTGTGTATATATATATATATGGCAGCAGATGTACATCTATGACAGAGTGCAAGATAGAGAAACAGTTGTGTAAATTCAAATACAATATAATTTACAGACAAATCATGGTAGAAGAGCTTCCTTTAGATAATTAGGAATGTAAAAGGATCCAAATTAATTTATATGACCACTCCTCCTTCTGTTGCTAGAGATAATAGGCCATTTGGGTCTCTAGTCTTAAAGTCATCAGCATGTAAAAATGCCAGCGGTCCTTGACAGAAAATCAATGAACTCAAGCACCTTAAGGAAGATTTTCTGATTGCCACCAGCATAGGCCTCATTCTTTCGAATAACTACAGTACTAGTGAAGGAATTCTTACATTTTTTAAATTGATGTTTAAAAGCTAACTCTTTAACGAGGGCTCTTAGAAGTGGTATTTCTCTCCACCCTATATCTGAGTTTCAAATAAATGTTAACGCTCCCTTCCCAAAACTGTCATCTCTGAACCAATGGTACCCCACCAAATTCATCAACTTTAAAGAAACCAACTTTCACTCCGTTTTTATTCTCTATTCACACTACTATTTCCAGGTGAGGTTTACCAACAGTTGGGTGCTCCCCTCCTAAGCGGACCCTACAGATACTTGCAAGTGATTTTAAGGGAATGCATCTCAATCACCTAGAGTGCTTTCCAATTCACAGAATCCTGCGCACACACACACGCATTTCTGAATCGATCTCAGCGCTGGACTAAGAGCTATTGCTCTAAGCTAAAGTTCTAGCACCACAGTCACCCAGAAAACCTTGAAAACATCACAGAATTTGATTTTCAGGAAAATTAAACCCCAAACACCCTCAGCCTATTGTTGGGGCAGATACCTACCTTGACCAAGAGTGAATATCTCCCCTAAGTTAGGAAGGTAACAGAAGGCGGGGACAGGCGTGTTTTGGAAGGAGGAGCGGTAATAGTTCAACCTGGAAATCATTGCAGACTGGGGAGGGGGGGCGGAAGCGGGTGCCAGTGTTTACTCCCCACACCTGGTGAGGGTGGAAGACCTTCCGCCTCCTCCCCTAAAGCCCGAGGTGTGGGGTTCCGGGAGCTGCCTACGGGGAGGGGAAGTGAGAGAGGGGAGGAAACAGGGGTCCTAAGCTCCGCGGAGTAAAAGCAGGGATGGCGAGGGTCCCGAGTCCCTGCGGTCAACCCGCCCAGGACTCCCGGACGCCGAGGAGACCGGGGAGGGGCGAGGAAGGCCGAACCCTACCTGGTAAGCTGGCCCGGCCGCGCTCGGGAGAGGGTTGCACCCCGCGCCCTTCCTTACCTTGCGCGCGAGGTCGTAGTGAGGAGCAGGGAACCAGCGAGCGCAGGGCTCCGGCGACAGCTTGCGCCGCTCGGGGTCTGCTGTCAGCTCAGCCCCGCAGCTGCTCCGGGTCTCCAAGGCATTCGGGTCTCCAGCAGCCAGCCCCTGAGCGTGTCTCGGCCCCCTCCTCCGGCCCTGCCCCTGAAGCCTGACTCTTCTCCCCCTCCCGCGGCCCTTTGCCGCGCTCCCCTTCTCCCCCTGCCGTTGATTTCGGAGAGCGGTGGCCCCTCCGAACCTGCCCTCCCCCTGCGTGTTCACGCACACACCTCCCCCAGAAACGCACTGTCGAGCCAGGAGGCAGCGACTGGGGTCCTTCAAATTCTGGGACTGGGCAATCTCAGAAAATCCTTTTAAAAATCTTAATCTGCCCGATGAGGTTTAAGATAGGCACCACCTCCGTTCACCGCCGCCTCCGTCCGCATTCGTGTTAACCACAACATCACTTAACACTTGACGTTCATGTAGATTGTGCTCTGAGACTCTCCTGCCAGTCATTTTATTTTTTTCAAAATAACTCCTTCCTTTTTATTGTTTTTAAAACGAAGACGCCTCTATTATTTAAACTTAGGTTGCCGGGACGTTAGACTGGCCCCAGGGAGGAAACATGTTCAGTTGCACAAGACAGGACAAGTCTCCTTTGCCAGCTTTGTCGATAACCTGCCACCTGTCAGGACTCTGAGTCAGGGCCAGAACAGTTCATTATACCTGACTTTCGTTACTGAGCATGCTCTGAGCCTCTGTTCTCACTTAGGAGAGATGCAATCCCGAAGCCAAATTTCTGGAAAGGAACAGGTGAATGCACTCAAAGAGAGTTCTAATGGCGAGCGAACTGGCAATGGGCAAAGCATACTGAGTGATATAAAACATAACGATGGGAAAGGATTCATGAAAACATTGCTTTATCACTAATAGGCAGGAGCTGGAGTGACATAATCCCTACTGGCAATGTGGGAGGTGACTAGTTAAATGGCATTCCATTCATTCATTCATTCATTTATTCACCTATCTATATACTATCTATTTATGGAGTAGGTTAGAGGCATAAAGGATGTTGGGAATTAAGATGGGAACCAACCAGTTTATTACAGAGCCCTGATCATACAAATACCTATTAAAGATTGATCAGATAACCCTTAATCTGAGGGTTGAGGGCAAGGGGAGAATGCTTACTAGAATTGTCAGGTTCCTCTGTTGGGCAGGAAGTGGGTATCAGAAGATAAACTCATCAAACAAGTTATTGTGCAAGGACCAGTTTAGATGACATAGGAAGAGGGGTGGGGGGGTGGTTAGCACAAAGACTCTGGCCTTCTAATTCATCCTGTCAATATTAATTGAATGCTTGCTAGTTCTGGACACTGCTGGGTGCTAGAGATTCAAGAGTTAATAAGAAGGGCAACATCCTCAACCTCACCAAGCTGAGGAGGGGGATAGACAAGTAAACAGGCTGCTAGAACTAGATGCTCTGATGGAGGGCAACGCACATGGAATGCAGTGTTTATGAAGCCCAGAAGAAGTGACTCTTACACTGAGACCTGAAGAGTGAGTGTAATTTGGCCAGGGACAGGAGACTAGGAGGAGAAAGAATTTGTCAGGAGGGGATATAGCATGGAGAGAAAGCCAAAGGTAAGAAGGAACATGTCAATTCAAAGACTTTAAAGAAGCTCATTATGGCTGGAGGATTTTTTCCTGGGGATGGCAGTGGGAGTGGATGGGAGGAAGAATAGAGACAAGGCTACAGTGGTAAGCAGATGCCAGATCATGGAGAGCCTTCTAGGCTATGTTTTCAAAATTGCACTTTATTCCACAATGGGAAAGCATTGAAATGTTATAGGCAAGGTAATGGTGAGATCAAGTTTTTCCTTGAAAAAGATTTACTGGCTCCAGTAGTAGTCTTTTTCATAGGAGGATGGGGTTAGGGATGGGAGGGAATCAGGGAGAAGAGCTCTAGAAGCAGCACAAGATCAGTGAATACCAGAGTACAGATCTTGCTGTCTTAGTGAAATCTAAATTCAATCCTATGACCAGTCCCTAGAGAGATAAACATTTTCTGAAGGAAGGTATGGAGGGAGGAGAGTCAGTGGTGGTAGTAAACAACTGGGGAATAATAGAAGTAAATAGAAATTAGAGATAGAAAAAGGTTTGTTCGGTTTTTTTAAGAAATAAGAGAAGTAAATAGAAATTAGGAAATGGTTTGTTTGGGTTTTTAATGAAATATTTTTTTTACATAGTAACTATTTCATACAGTTCAAGGATAAAAAGAATATTGATTTGTAACTGAATAGTGGAGTAAATTAATGGAAATTCTGACACATAGGAATCACTTTGATATATATCCCAAACTTCCTACTATGTAACAGCATGCTCCTACCACAGCTTCCCTCTCCTTTCTAGAGTTATTTTATTCCTACTGTCTTTCACTCCTCCCATCTAACTGTTTTATGACCTTTCTTAATCTGGATCCATCTGTTCATGCTACTTCTATTAGGCCATGTTTTCTAGATTCACTAAGCTCTAGACATCTGTGGCTGCCACTGGGAGCTGAATTACTTTGTTGTAACTATGTGGGCTATAATCAGAAGATCTCATGGAAATAGTGAGTGCCTGGGGAAGGGTACCCTGTGGTACTAGGGCTCCATGTTGGATCCTCCCACCTGACTCTGAGATAAATGAGCAAAGGTTAAAGCAAGGGGGAAGGGCTGGACAAACAGAAGAGCAGAGCCAGAGCGAGACAGACAAATATTTTACCCCTAGAGCATGCTCTTCATTATTCTCTTGTTGTTTTAAGATCATTTGCTGCCTCTCTTTCTCTCAGTTCAGTTCTATTTGCCTCAACTTTTTTCCTATTTTTTAATTTCTATTTCTCTTCTTCTTTTTATTTTAAACCTCTCATTGCTTCTTTTTCCTTTCCTTTCTTCTTTTCCTCCTTTCATCCTTCATTCATTCATTCCACAAATATTTTTGTATCTAGTATTTATTTTGTATCTATGTAGTACTATCTATGATGTCACTAGGATACGTGCTGGGTATACAAAGATGGCCAAGGCAATGTCCTTACCCTTGAATTCATAGTGGGTGTATGAACTCTATGGTTCCAAGTAATAGAAATGCAATCAAGATAACGTATGGGGGGTGGATTATTTAATAGGTAACAGGGCTGCCATCTAGAAGTCCAAGGGATGGATACAGACAGGCCTCCTCAACAATCTGGAACTGGTGATTAAATATGATCATGAATCTCTGTTCTTCCCTTGTTCTAATTCACTTTCATCTTCAATCTGTCTCAATCCCAAATTCACAGGGAGGAGACTAACTGGCTTTACTTGAGTTAGATGCTTAGTCAAGAAGAACAAGGTGTTAGGGTCATGACATAGAAACAAGAGCTCATCATGTAATTATGTGCATGGTGGCTCACAAAGGGTTGGGGATAAGGATGAAAGTTGTTTCAGGAAGTTGGGAGGAAGGCGGCTCTTCAGAAAGAGTACTTTAGGCAGGCAACTTACGTGTTTATTATAAAAGAAGATATGTAAATAAGTAATTATAATTTTGTAAGTACTCTAATAAAGATATGAGCAAAGTACTGAAGGAACACAGTGCAAAGGGGAGGAGAAGGAGTCTCAAATTCAGAGTCATAAGGAATGCTTCATGGAGAAGGCAGTGGTTTGAGTTCTTACAAAATTAATCTATGTTTTCCAGACAAACATACTAGCTAGTTATAGGATTTGCAAGGTATTTCTCTGTCTGGTGGACTAGTTTTTCAGCAATGACAAGGCTTCAGTAAGGAATCTATTACAACAGTTAAGGAGAGAACTAATATGGCCTGAAAGAAAAGAAGATATACAGGGTGTCATAAAAAAATGTATCCACACTTTAATAGTTGGTAACTTGCTGAATTTTTTGTTTATTTTAGATTTAACCATTGAGAAATAATGGCTGAAACCAGATTAAGTTTTGAACAAAGAAAGTTTATTCTAAGGTGCTACTGGAAGTACGAAAACGCAGTAAAAGTCAAAGACATGACTGACGGTGTGGTACGGCGTATCCATGCATAGATTAATTGGCCCTTTCTATTTTCCAGGTACTGCCAAACACCAGTGCCACTTACTTGAATTTACTGTAGGAATGAGCCATGCCACGTATTCACAAAGATTTTCATGATGAGGACTTTTATTTCCAACAAGATGGAGAGCCTGCCTCCATATTACCATCGTGATGTAAGGGCCTATCTTAATAAGAACCTGCCAAACAAATGGATCGGGCAAAGAGGTCCTGTAGATTACCCTGTGCATTCACCAGACCTCACACCACTAGACTTTTTCCTTTGGGGATTTCTCAAGAATAACATTTATGCTAAAACCCTGAAACCATTGATGAATTATGAGTAGCCATTGAAAGAGAATGTGCCCAAATACCAAATGAAATGATTCTTGATGTTTGTAATTCTGTTGCTTCGCATTGCCAGCAATGTCTAGACCAGAATGGTCATCAGTTTGAAAACTGGTGTTAAGTATAAAAAAGTACATTTATGTAGTTTATTGTAAACATTGAAAGGGAACTGTATGCTAATAAATACAGACTTTATAATCCTTGAAAATTGTGGATACATTTTTTTTTTGCAACACCTTGTAATATGAGGAATAGTTAGAGGTTTAGAATTGAGAGAATTTGATGTGAGGTTGCAAAGAGGGAGACACCAAAACTGACTTCCAATATTCAAGCTTGAAACAAGGTGGACAACAAAATGATTAAATACATCAGTAAAAAGAGGAAAGATTTGCTAGAGTAGAAAATGAGCTTAGTTTTTGACATGTTGAATTTCAGATATTGATGGGACACTGAGTGAAGAAATCTAATCTGATACTCAAGGAGAAAGTAAATTGCTAAATATAATCATTTAATTTTTTTAATCTAGAGGTCATTGATCCCATGGGTATGGAAGAGATCAACTAGGGAAATCATGTGTAAGGAAAGAACCAAGGGCATAAATGGATCCCTGAAAAACACCAACATTTGCAAGGTCAACAGACACAGGATAGCCAATAGAGGAGGATGACCAAGAGAAAAGAATGTCATGCAAGTCAAGAGAAAAAGTTTTTGAAAGAACAGGATGGTAAATCATGCCAAATGCTGCATAGAAACTAAGTAACATTATAGGAATATTCAAAAGAAGCCTTTAAATTGCATAGATCATTGTTAGTCTTTATGAGACCAGCTTTAGTAGAATTCTATGAAAAGACAGTACACTGCATTCTATCAGCGTTTCTCAATCTCAGTTCTAATAATGTTTGGACCCAGACAATTATTTGTTGTGAGGGCTGTCCTGTACATTATAGGATGTTTAGCAGTATCCCCACTAGAATCCACTAGAGTCCAGTAGCACCTTCCCCAAGTTGTGACAACTGAAAATTTCTCTAGATAGTATCAAATGTCCCTGGGGGGCAAAACGCACACCCCCTTTGACAACCACTGCATTAAATTGAGATGTAGGTGGGAGACACACAAATGGATTTTTCAAAAGAGTATATACTTTTTTCTTTTTTTAAATTAGGAGGTAGCATCACCTTTTAAAAGTTTTTTTTTTATTTTCCTAATTTGCAAACATGTTTATTCTAAATTTAATTTTTAAAACCCAAGCAGCCTATGGGACAAATATCCACCCAAACCTTCCCTTGTTCACTTAAATAAAGGATGTTATAAAAATAAATATTTTATTTTTAAAAATCTAGATTCAAAATAAGATTTACAAAAATATTTTAGAGTTACATACCTTTTTTTTTCTATAGTGGCAGAAAGACTATTATTAGTCATTATCCAGGATTAGAGGTTGGACAGATGAGAGAGTAAGAAAACAAAGGACACACAAAAAAACTTTAGGAGGTGATGGATGTTTCTTATCTTGACTGTGGTCATGGTTCCATGCTATATATATATATGTCAAACTTATCAGATAGTATATTTTCATTATATGCATTTTATTTCATGTTAACTATACCTCAATAAATTGTAAAAAAAACAAAAAACAGAAAGACAGAAAAAATAGATTGTATGAATAGTAAGGAAGAGTAGGCGATGAAGCTAGACAAGTGAGCTAGTGCTCAGGGTGTCATACAACTTGTTGTAGCTTTAAATTCTACTTGTGTTAATGGGGAGTCCATTGAGACTGCTTAGCATGGGTATGACCTAGACATATCTATTTTCTAAGATAACATCCCATTTTGATAATGTTGTGACAATGTTGAGGATTTCTAGACAACTAGTGGAAAACACTTTTACTGTCTCTGATGTTCTGATTCCGCCAAAAGTGATGGCATTAAATATAATCTAAACACTGAATGTTAGTCCATAAGCAGAAAAGACCTCTTCAACAGAGATTATCTTATTGTATTTTACGAAGAACAAAGGAGCCCTGGCTGGTGTCTCAGTAGATTGAGTGTCGGCCTGAGAACCAAAAGGTTACTGGTTTGATCCCTGGTCAGGGCACATGCCTGGATTGCAGGCCCAGTCTCCAGTTGGGGGCATGCAAGAGGCAACCAATTGATGTTTCTCTCCCTCTCTTTCTCACTTATTTTTCCTCTCTCTAAAAGTAAAAAAATAAAAATAAAAATAATTTTAAAAAGGAACAAAGGAAACAATACCAAATCTCTTTGCTTCTGTATTTCTTTGGTCTCATTCCAAAGAAGAGTTGATAAAGATATTTTAATGAACTGTGTTACAAGTTACACTTGCTAAATTTAGAGCAAAATTGGTGGTAGGGTACAAAATTGGTAACATTTATCCTTTGTTATCCAACTTATATAAGTCTCACCACCGCTTCCCTCATTTTCTCCTATTGCTGAACTTGAATAGTCGTCCTTGGCCAAATGGATATTGCTGCATTCACATATTTTCAAACCTAATCTCATATTACTAAATTGTGTGCTTTGGCTAATTCTTTCTACCAAAATAGAGTATGATATCTTGTTTTTAGAAGAACAAAATGTGTCACTATATTTATATTTATGACCAGGTTTAAAGAAGAATCTATCCTCAGCTTATTCAAGCCATATCCATTTACTGAGTTGCTATTGCTGGATGGTCTTTAAATAGCAGCCAGACAACAGACTCAAGCCACTGTTCAAGAACTAAAAGGGGCTGTATTTCATTTTTTTAAAGTATATTTTATTGATTATGCTGTCACCGTTGTCCCAATTTCTTACCTTTGCTCCCCACTGCCCATTCCCCTTAGTTTATGTCCATGTGTCATGCATGTAAGTTCTTTGGCTTCACCCTTTCCTATACAGTTATTAACATCCCCCTGACTATTTTTTATCTACCAACTATGGTTCTTAATCCCTGTACCTTTTTCCCATTTCTGCCTTCCCCCTCCCTGCTGATAACCCTCCAAATGATCTCCATACCTATGATTCTGTTCCTATTCTGGTTGTTTTCTTAGTTTGTTTTTTTAGATTCAGTTGTTGATAGTTGTAAATTTATTGCCATTTTAATGTTCATAGTTTTGATCTCCTTTATCTTAAATAAGTCCCTTTAACATTTCATATAATAATGGCTTGGTGATGATGAACTGCTTTAGCTTTACCTTGTCTGAGAAGCACTTTCTCTGTCCTTCCATTCTAAATGATAGCTTTAATGGACAGAGTAATCTTAGCTGTAGGTCCTTGCTTTTCATCACTTTGACTATTTCTTGCCAGTCCCTTCTTACCTGCACAATTTCTTTTGAGAAATCAGCTGATAGTCTTATGGGCACCCCTTTGTAGGTAACTCTCTTCTTCTCTCTTGCTACTTTTAACATTTTCTCTTTATCTTTGGTATTTTATCTATGGTAAAATACCTTTGGTATTTTAATTAGGATGTGTCTTGGTGTGATCCTGTTTGGGTCAAGCTTGTTTGGGACTCTGTGCTTCCTAGACTTGCATGTCTATTTCCTTCACCAAACCAGGGAAGTTTTCCTTTATTATTTTTTCACATAAGCTTTCAATTTCTTGCTCTTCCTCTTCTTCTTCTGGCACCCCTATGGTTTAGATGTTGGCATATTTAAAGTTGTCCCAGAGGTTCCTAAGCCTCTTGTTTTTTTCAATTCTTGCTTCTTCATTCTGTACTGGCTATTTCTTCCTTATGTTCCAAATCATTGATTTGAACCCTGGCTTCCTTCCCTTCACCATTGGTTTTGTGTGGATTTTCCTTCATTTCTCTTAGTATAGCCTTCACTTCTTCCCTATATGTTTGCTGTACTCAAGCATGTCTGTCAAGTCTGTGAACATCGTTATCACTGGTGTTTTGAACTCTGCGTCTGTTAGGTTAGCTATCTTGTCTGTTAGGTTGGCAACCTCCTTGTCGCTTAGTTTTGCAATTGGAACCTTGATCTGCTCCCTCTTTTGGGCGATACTTCTCTGTCTCCTCAACTTGACAGCCTCATGTGTTTGCCTCTGTGTCTTAGGTAGAGCTATTGCACACTGTTGTGCTGTATGTCGGGGAGGGGTCTGAGAGGGAACAATGCTGCTTATTCAGCCCTCGCCTCTTTTCCAGACACTTCTCCTGCTTCCCGTAGACAGACTGGTGCCCCTCTAGCTGTTACCCTGGTTGTGGTCCCCAGAATGGCTGCATTTGTAATGTTTTAGGACCTTGAGGGCCCTCTAAACAGACATTGCTGAGAGATTGGAAGTTTCTTTCACTGCCCCAACTCCCACTGGTTTTCACAGTCAGAAGCAATGAGGCTTTATTTTCCCCAGCGCTGGAACTCTGAGCTGTGCAGTCTGGTCTGGGGCTAGGATTGCTCCCCAGGTGTCCCTCCCAATTTTTATAACGTGTGTCTGTGCTTTCCACCAGCCAGCCACAGCCACTGCCTTGCTGCCTCTGCCACCACCGCCACCATACTGCATCCTCTCTGCCCTGGCTCTGTCCCTCCTACCTGTCTGGATGAGTGTTACTTCTTCATATCTTTGTTTGTTGGACTTCCATGTGATTCAACTTTCTGGTAGTACTGGTTTTTAGTTTTGAGGTAGTTGTATTTCTTCTTACGATTGTGCACGGTGGTGACGCATGTCTACCTATGCCTTCATCTTGGCCAGAAGCTCAACTGAACAAATATTGTTAAGGTATTTACTGTGTTAGGTACTATGCCGAGTACGGGGAGAGAATAGCATGAATTTGGTCTCTGTCCACAAGGCTTATCAAATTTATAGTCTGGGAAAGATAGATACATGTATGTAAGAACAAGATATGTGTATAGGAAAGGCAGATAGATCTGTGCAGTGTATGTCAAAACTTTTCATGGAAAAATAAGGAAAATATTAAGAATCAGGATTTTGGTACAGGCTGGGGCAAAAGTAGATTTATAGTTATGAGTATGTGAAACACAGAGTTTATTATTTACTATTTATTTATTATTGTATTATTTTCCACACGAACAAATATAAACCTACTTTTCCCTACACTATATTTCCAAAATAAACCTAACATGTTTTCAGATATATTCCCTGTTCACCCCAGTTGTACCTTATCTGGTTGCAATTATTGGTCCCTTCTGTGCAGAGAGAACAATGCTCACCAACTACTCCATATGTGCTCCAAATTGCCTGGATTCTTTGGAGTCAGATGACTGATTTGATCAGTAGCGAATGAGCAGAATCATAGAATAGGAATGAGTTCTGCAGTCTTCCCCTACCATCACTAACACCAAGGACTTGAGTTGAGACAATGGATGGATCTCTAAGATCAAAGTAGCCTAGAGAAACAAACCACATGAATGGAAGCCCTGGGGAATTGCCAGACCCAGCAGAAAGCTTTATGGAGTGAGAAATAAACTTTTGCTCTTAAAAAAAAACCTCTTAAAACGACTGTTAAATAAACTTCTGCTGAAATAACCTGTCATACCCTAATATACCATCTCATTAAACAAAAAAAATGTTCTGAATCTTCATAATAAGAGTTTAATAAGAGTTGGTTTGCATTCTTTTGGCAAATACTACTGGTGACTTACTATGTGTTTGGCACTGCTTCAGGTGCTGAGATGAAATTTTCAGGTAGTGATAAATGCAACAAAGAAATAAAGATTTTACCCAATTTTCAATAAGTCTCACCTCTCCCATGTCTTTATTTTCCTCCCTACTCAATCTGATTCTATGTACCATCATAATGTTTGTTTTCCTGCCCATATTCTCACCTCACTTATCCTTCTCCTATCTTCATATTTGCCTGGAAAAATCCTAACACAATTAAAGCCAAATGTTTGCCATCTTCACACCTATAGCTGAATTTGGCTGGAGAAAAACAATAATTTTGACTGATCTCACTTTGACTTCCTGTTCACTATTCTCACTTAGTCCTCCTTGCAGCTTCCTGGCAACCATTTTATATTCCCTAATCCATCCATCCCCCATTTTCCTACCAAGCTAGTTCACATTTCCTTTCTCCTAAAACTTCCAACAGTCCTCTCCCACACTCATTCACTGTCAATGATTTTGCTCCTGATTTCACTGAGAAACTGAATGGCATAAGGACTTCTAAAACTCCCACTACATCTGCCAATCCCCACCCAGATTTGGAACTCATATCCTCCATGTTTTCCCTTGTTACTGTGTAGAAACTGTCCATTGCTCCACCTAAGAACAACTCCTCCACTTATGCACTATATTCTGTCCTGTTTCATCTATTGTGGTAAACATGGAAATGCACCACCCAGATCCCCTGTCAAGGAAGGACCTGCTGCCCAGTTGCAAGCCTACAGTCAGCAGCCTCCATGCGTCAGCTCCCTCAGGGTCTGCCACAGCTATGGAGTCACTTTACCTGAGGTCATGCCCTTCCTGAGGCAGCTTGCATGCAGTGACTGAGCAAAGCTGGAGTATAAAAGTCAAGCCAGGCAGGACACTCAGAAGAGCAGTATTCATGCCAGAGCTTACTACAGGGCTGGCTGAGGCTTTGTCTGATCTGATTCACAGTTGGACGTCTTCCTCTGTCCAATCCTGCTTCCTACCCTCTTTCTTTCATAGGTACTGATCCCTAATAAATATCTGGCACCTCAAATTCTGCCTCAGCATCTGCTTACAGAGAACCCAACTTGACATACCTACCACCACCACCGAAGGTTGCTTGTCTCCAACTATTGCCCACACCATATTTCATCAATTGCCCCTCTCAACTGATTCATTTCCATCATCCTATAAACGTAGAGTAATATCTTCCTTCCTGAAAACCAAACACCCTTTGAGCTAACTGCTCAATTTCTCTGCTCCCTTGAACATAAAAATTCCTAAAAACTGACTTCCGGCCAAGATGGAGGCCTAGACAGACACGCTGTGTCTCCCTCCACAACTAAGAAGGAATACAACTACCTCAACACTAGAAACAACCAGAAGTTTCAGAAAATTGAGCTGCATGGAATTCCAACAAACAAAGATATAAGGAAGAAATACTCATCCAGACAGGTGCGACAGCTCTACCTAAAACACAGAGGCAAACAAACACAGGAGCCTGTCAAGATTAGGAGACAGAGAAGTATGGCCCAAAAGGGGGAATGGATCAAGGTTCCAGTGGGAGAACTAAGTGACGAGGAGATAGCCAGCCTTACAGACAAGGAGGCAGCCAACCTAACAGATATATGTAGAGTTCAAAATACTGGTGATAAAGATGCTCACAGGCTTGACAGACATGTTTAAATATGGCAAATGCATAAAGGAAGAAGTGAAGGCTAAGCTAAATGAAATGAAGGAAAATAAATACACAATCAATGGAGAAGGGAAGGAAACCAGGATTCAAATCAATGATTTGGAACATAAGGAAGAAAAAAACAGTCAACCAGTACAGAATGAGGAAACAAGAATTGAAAAAAATGAGGAGAGGATTAGGAACCTCTGGGACAACTTTAAATATGCCAACATCTAAACCATAGGGGTGGGAGACTTCCGGCCAGGATGGAGGCTTAGACGGACACGCTAGGTCTCCCTCTACAACTAGAGAGGAATACAACTACTTCAAAACAAAGGATAACTAGAAATTCCAGAAAATAAAACTACACGGAAGTCCAACATATGAAGTTATAAACCAGCGGTGCCATTTGGGCAGGTAAGAGTTAAAGAGGGCAGTGCTGTTTGCGGTGGCACCTGGACAGCGGCGGGGCGGCGAGGAATCCCGGCTGCGGTCAAGCCCCTGGCGGTGCGCGACTCCGGCGCTGGGGAGAGCGGCCGCCGCATCGCCTTGAACAGTGAGGCCCAGGGGTGCGGGAGGACGGATCCCGGTCTCCTAGCTGAATAACTGTGTGAATCCATCTTGGACCCCCGCCCCCAAAGAAAGCACCACAGGGCTGCGAAATAGGTCGCAGACAGGCAGGCGCCGGTCGCTGATTTGTGATGCGTACACAGGCACTGCCCCGGACAGCCGGCCCAAGAAAACAAAACGCATCTGTCAAAATGAGGCAGACAACTATAGAAATCCCGGTGACACAACTCACCAGGCAGCAGATAGAGAACCTGACAGATGAACAGATAAGAAACCTGTCAGAGGCTCAGTTCTGGGCCATTGTTATCAGGTGGCTTACAGAATTCACAAAAGAGCAGGAAAAAGATAAGAAAGAAGCGAAAAACTTTCATAACGAAAGGAACAAAACCGCATACGAGATAGATGGTGAGAAAAAAAAATCCAGAGTTCATTTCAACAAACTGGAATATGGAGAAGGAACAAGCAGTCAACCAATGCAGCGAGAGGAAATGGGAAACAACAATGAGAGGATCAGAAACCTCTGGGACAGCTATAAAAGGCCCAACATAAGAATCATTGGTTTGCCAGAGAATGAGGAAGATGAACTAGAACTTGAAAAATTGAGTGAAAATATAATAAAGGAGAACTTCCCAGACTTGGGGAAGGGAATAGACTTGCAGGTCCAGGAAGCAAGGAGAGTTCCCAAGAGACTGGACCCAGGGAGAACCACTCCAAGACACATTATAATCAAAATGTCAAAAATTAAAGATAAAGAGAGAATCTTAAAAGCAGCAAGAGAGAAGAAAAGAATTATGTACAAAGGGGTCCCAATTAGACTATCAGCTGACTTCTCAAGGGAAACCCTACAGGCAAGAAGAGACTGGCAAGAAATATTCAAAGTAATGAAAATCCAAAACCTACAACCACGAATACTCTATCCAGCGAAATTGTCATTCAGAATAGAAGGACAGAGAAAGTGTTTCCAGGACAAAATAAAACTGAAAGAGTTCATTAGATCCAAACCACTGTTATATGAGATGTTAAAGGGACTGGTTTAAAAAAACAGAAGCTAGGGAGATGAAACAAAGGCAAACTAAATAGGCAACGAGAGTGGAAAAGGAACTGTGGGTACGGGAAGCATATTGGGGGGAGGTCAACAGGGAGGGGGAATGGGGAAAGGGAGGGAGATGATATAGGAATTGGGGATCAAGGTAGGAGGGAATGGAATAGACGGAGAGAGGTTGGGAGGAACTGTATGCACAACTAATGGACATAATCTAAAAGGGGGGGACAACTGGAGGGAGGGGGGCCACCGGGTGGAGGGGAGCAGAGGGAAGGGAAATTGACACAAATGTAATATTTTAATCAATAAAACACATTAAATCTGAAAAAAAAAAAAAAAAAAAAACCATAGGGGTATCAGAAGGAGAAGAGGAGGAGCGGGAAATTGAAAGCTTATGTGAAAAAATAATGAAGGGAAACTTCCCAAACTTGGCAAAGGAAATAGACATACAAGTCCACAAAGCACAGAGAGTCCCAAAGAAGCTAGACCCAAAAAGGATCACACCAAGACACATCATAATTAAAATGCCAAAGGTTTAAGATAAAGAGAGAATCTTAAAAGCAGCAAGAGAAAAGCAGAGAGTTACCTACAAAGGGATGCCTATAAAACTATCAGCTGATTTCTCAAAAGAAAGTTTGCAGGCAAGAAGGGGCTCACAAGAAGTATTCAATGTGATGAAAAGCAAGGACCTACAACCTAGATTACTCTATCCAGAAAAGCTATCATTTGGAATGGAAGGGCAAATAAAGTGTTTCCCAGACAAGGTAAAACTAAAGGAGTTCATCATCACCAAGCCATTATTATATGAAATGTTAAAGAGACTTATTTAAGAAAAAGGCGATCAAAACTATGAACATAAAATGACAACAAACTCACAACTATCAACAACTGAATCTAAAAAATAAAAACGAAATCCAACTAAGCAAACCAGAATAGGAACAGAATCATAGGTATGGGGATCATTTGGAGGGTTATCAGCCAGGAGGGGGAAGGGGGAGAAATGGGGAAATAGTGCAGGGATTAAGAAGCATAATTGGTTGGTACAAAACAGACAGGGGGAAGTTAAGAATAATATAGGGAACGGGGAAGCCAAAGAACTTATATGCATGACCCATGGACATGAGCTAAGGGGATGGGATTGCTGGAGGGAAGAGGGGATACTGGGCAGAAGGGAGCAAAGGTAAAAAAAAAAAAATTGGGACTATTGTAACAACAGAATTGATAAATATACTTTTGTAAAAATTCCTGAAAACTCTATGTGAATCCATTCCTTGCCTACCGTTCTCTATCTCCTGGCATCTTCATATTCACTATTCACCACCCCCAGAAATAGCTGATGTATGTCAGTTTCTCCAATAACTCATCATTGCTCTATTAATGGTCAATTCTCTGTTCTCATCCCACCTGAACTTTCAGCAGCTTCTGACCCTGTTAATCACCCTCTCCCTCTTAGACACTTGTTACTCATTTGGCTTCTGAGACCCAACTTTCACTCGATTCTCTTCCCACTTCACCGGCTACAGTGGCTCCTCGTTTCTTTTGCTGGTTCTTCTTCCTCTCCTGGACCTCTAAGCATTGAAGAGCTTCTAGGTATACTCTTGACCACTTTCCTCATCTATATCAGTATTCACTCTTGTAGTGATCTTATCTGGTCTCAGGGTTTTAGATACCATCTACATGTTGACAATTGCTAAATCTATACTTTGAACTAGAGCTTCTTCTTCTGAAAGCCAGACTTTCACATCCAGCTGACTATTCTGAATCTCCATTTAAATGCTAATAGGAACCTCAAACTTTACATATCTGAAACAAACAGTTGATCCCCTTCTTCATCACCCATCCCTGCTCTCACCCCCCAACCCCCCATGAAGCCCTGCATCCCCTCTCCAACTCCTAAGGTCTTCCTCATCTAAGCAAATAGCTATTTAGTTTTTCTGGTTATTGAACCAAAAATCCGAAGTCATCATTAACTTCTTTCATACCCCACATTCAATACTTTGTAGAATTCTTTAAAATATATCCAGTCTTCACTGCTCTCATTTACATAAGATCTCTTTCCAAATGTCATCTATTCACAAGATCTTCCTTATCAAATATGTAAAATAGAATTCCATCCACCTTCCTGGTATTTACTATTTCATTTACCCTGCTGTACTTTATAATATATTCACTTATTTGTTCATTGTCTCCACTAGAATGTAAGCTTAAAAATGGTAGGGACTTAGTCCTGTCTTCTATTTTCTTAGTGATGAGCAGTGAGTAGGTGCTCAATATACGTTTTGAATGAATAAATAAATGAATGAAAAACAATGGGAAAGGAACAGTGATAGTACTGGGGGAGGAAAAGCACGTGAGCATAGAGCTAGCAGAAAAAAGTAAGTGAAAAGTTGAAAGGCAGGAGTGAGCTTGGCTTTACGAGAGAACATGAACGAAGGCTTGTGTGGCTGAAACAGCTAACTGCGTTGGAAAGTTGAGATCAAGATTGTCAGCAACTGAATCACATAGGACCTTATAAACCATTGTATTGTGAATTTTATTCCACGTATGAGGGAAGCCATTGGAGAGGTTTAATTAAGCACAGCTTCCCCAGTCTGATTAAAGCAACACCACCTTGGCTGCTGTGTGACTAGTGGGGGGTGGGGGTGACAGTGTGGAAGCCACCTGTCTAGTAACAGTCTCGGTGGAAATCCAAGTAAAAGAAGAGAGAAGAGAAAATTTAAATGGCATCAGTGGAGTGGGAAATGGTATAAAAGTTGAGGGTAGAAACGACAAGATTTGCTTATATTTTCAGTAGGTGCACACACCTACTGAGGATTCAAAAAAAAATGTCTAATTTTTGCTTTTCAACCAGAGTCCATTTAGGCAAATTCGTTCTTGTATTTGGATGGATCAGACTTCTGTTAAGTCCGTTGGGCAGCTAGTGGTTTAGGAATTGGGAAAAATGAAGGGACTCACATACAGAAAAGGAGAGTATTTGGGAGCGGGGTAGATACTACATTCAGTTTCTTAAATGCTGAGTTTAAAAGGTATCTGCGGAGCTGGCCTAGAAGTCTGGGAGATCTCCGGACTGGGCAATGCCTTATTTCCTCTATTATAACACACACACACACACACACACACACACACACACGACGCACAATTTCCCCCTACATTTACAGGTCTGAAAATATATTTTTCTCTGGTGACGTGAACTTCCAACGTGACGGGCTCTTGTTCCTTACGGTGCACCTGACAGGCAGCGAGCGGGTCCTCAGAAATACAGCGGGGTCCGGAGTCACCACCATCACTTACTGTGGGACCTAAATGGGACCGAACATGTCTGTGAAATGCTGTAGACAGCGATTGCGCGATTTGTAAACTTCTCTACCACCCCTGGCCCACCCCATCCCCGGCCTCGTGACTGCGCCTCCTCTTATCCGCGAACGAGCGGTGGAAACAATACCCACACAGGCCCCCTAGCGTCCTTCCGTCCGGCGCCTCCCGGGACACTGCCAGCCCGCCAGACTCAGCCCCGTGCGGGCAGGAGCGCTCGGCACCCCTCGGCCCGCGGCAGGACGACCCTCCACAGCCCCGCCCCGCCCTGCCACAGGGGTTTCCCGCGGAGGCGCCCGGCCAGCCCCTCCTCCCCTACCCGAGCGCGCCAACTCCCAGCTCGCGGTCCTGATTGGCCACCGCATTCCCGCTTTCTTGCCCGAACCGCCATTTTGAAAATCTTGTTGATTCTGGGGAGCAGAGAGCGCGGCGCGAGCGTCACGCCAGACAGCGTCCCGCGCGCCTTCTCTTCCTCGCCCGCTGCAGCTTTCCGGAGCCTCCTTGCGCCCGGAGCGCCAGGCCCGCGGCGGCGGGGACCAGCGGTGAGGGCTGCTTCGGGGCAGAGAGGCCGCGGGGCGCCGTGGAGCCCGCCCGCTCCGCCGCGGCCATTTGGACCGCGGCCTGGGGCGGGGGAAGGGATACGGCGCGGTCGGATGGTGGGAGGGGCGGTTCGGCCCCTCGCGGATTCCTGCTTCGGGGATTCCCGGGCCGCGGGCTAAGTAGGAGGGAAGCCGCCGGTGGGGAGGGAGCTGCACTGTTCCCGCTACCGGAGAAAGCAACTTTGAGGTCGGGTTTCCCGCGGCCCCCTGCCTCCTAAGGGCTGCGGAGGGTCGGGGCAGTGGCGGGGGCCGCCCCGTCATTTCCCCGGGGCGAGGAGACCGAGACGCCTGGCTTCCTCCCGTCCGCAGATCGACAGCATGTCCTCTTCGGGCCCTGCTGCGGAGGGAGAGGGAACCCCTGACCACCCCGCGTCCGAGAAAGAACCCGAAATTCCCGGCCCGAGAGAGGAAAGTGAGGACGAGGACGATGAGGAAGACGAGGACGAGGACGAAGAAAAGGGTGGGAAGTCCTGTCCCCTAAGTGATGAATTTCACAGGAAACCACTTTCCTTGCTTTTTTATGCTTAGAGGCACTAAAGTGGGAGTGATTTTCAGCAAGAATGCGAAATTTATGTTTTTGCGTTGAGCAGTAGCAGAGAATTAACTTTGGGGATTCCAGGTTTTTAAAAATAATACTCGTAAGCGTTGTTACTAACGTTATTTTGGAGTGCAGTTGACTTCCCACCATCAGTATACTTTAAAAACATGTCATCATCTGACAGGAAGTTTGTAAGTTTCAGATCTGATTTTAAAACTCTTAGCCTTTGAAGTTAATAAGGTAATTTTTATTTTAACCTTTTGGCAATTTAAGCACGCATCTTTTGCCTTTTGAGGTTACCGTAAGGTCTTGAGTAAAACGACACGCCGAGTTATTGTTCGTCCTGGAAATACTTTGTTTGCTGAACTTCAGCAGCGGTCCGTTTAAAAGGCCCGGCGGGAGTTACTTTCACGGGGAAACACCGGCGAAAGCTGTTGCTGCTTGAGAAAGTGTTTAGTCAAATGTGAAAGCAGTGAGCTCAGAAGTCAGGTTAAATAGGAGTTTTCAGTGCGTTTTCGGTTTTGGTGCTGAGGGCGAGCGTGACGAACCAGTTGACTGGAGGCAGGAAACAAGCAGCTTACAGAACTAAGGGATGGGACGGACTGCGTCGTTTCAACCGAAGTAGGTGAGGCGGTGCCCTTTGGAAGTGGGCCAGCTTCCTAAGATGTTGCCCGCCACCTAAATATCCGTATCAGTGATAACATTCTGGGATGATATTAGCCCAGTCTAGGTTTGCTTACAACTCAGCCAACCTTGGGAAGATGTTTCAAGTTTTCTTCCCCAAAGCTGACTTAACTATTAATTTCTTTTAAGTCAGGAATCAGTCCATGGTCAACATTTTATGAATACAGTCAGGGCTGAGATTGCACTAGGCGCTTTAAGAAGTGAGCATGTCCACATTTAAGTACAAACAATGCTTTAAAAAGTTCCTCTTTTAGCTGTTCATAATACTATAACAAAATTGGCCGCGCTATCTACTAGTCCAAGACTTTCTCAGCACTCTTTCCTTCATTTCTTTTGTTTTTTTTTAGTCTTTTTAAAAGATGGTTTGGATACCACAGAGATGATGAATTTCAACATTAAATTTTAAAAAATTATTCCCAAGCAGTTTATAGTTGTTCCAATGTATTTTCCCTTCATTTGAGGTGTTAATGGAACAACTAAAATACTGAATGTTTTATCCTATTTAGCCCTGAAAGTTTAAGTCTACTGTCGAAGTCTGTGCCAAATAAGGGGTGGAACTGATTTAACTTGGATTTCTTGGCAGGGGTCATCTAGCAAAAGATGACTCCTAGATTTTTGCCTTTAGAAAGGGTAATATAACACCTTCTAAAAAATATAATTCGTGAAGATGAGTGAGTTTGGATGCATTGAGTTAGGTACCTGGAGGACAGGAGTGGAGCTGTCCAGTTGGCAGCCCCATTGAAACTTGGCGGGAGGTGGGGGAACTCAGAGATAGACCAAGAAAATTATTAGTTTATAGATGGTAATCTAACTCAAGTAAATGGTTTTAAATCATTCAGGGAAAGGAAGCAAGTGAAAAGGGGTTGCTTCTGAGTGCTTTCTCTTCTGTAACCCATTTCCAGAATGTACCTGATAGAATCCCTTTCTCCTAATTCTTTCTGTGTAGTTCCTTACATCTCCAAATCTTATCTGTCCTTCAGAGCCAGCTCTAAAGCCAGATCTAATGTTTTGATCCTTTTTCCTGATCCAGAGGTATTACTCTTCCCTCAGCTTTTAGAACTCCTTTTTGTGTCTTTATGAAAGGTGTTCTATTATCTACTTTGAAGTGCATTTGTGTCTCATTACCCCCCAGGTAGAATCTTCTAAAAGAGAGTCAATGTCTTAATCATCTACTCAATCCCCCTTAGTATCTTGTGCAGCTTTGCACAAAACAAGCAGTCAGTTAAATGATTGGAAGGCTCTCCAATGATATAATACAGTGTGCTGCTACTTATCTATCAGTCGCTGGGTAAGTGGTTTTAGAAAATCAGACTTAGTGTTTTTAAGTTTTAAAGTATATTTTCTAGCTTTTTGTTTTTTTAAGCAGTCCGGACTAAAGAGAATTTAATATTTTGAAGGACTTATTATCATAATTATAAATATTATTTATTATACTACAAAGTAATACAAATGCCCTCCCAGTTGATTGCCGTAAATGTAAACTTGTAGTATTTTACCCTTTTCATAGTAACTCTAGGCTGCTTTGCCTTACTTAGATCCTTGTTTTCTTTTTTGTCAGCCTACTAAATTATTGCTTTTCTCTGTATATCTTTTGACGTTCTTATAATCTTAATTTTAAACTTACTGTTTTCAAGATACAGTAAATAGAATTCTAATTAATAGAATTATGTCTAATTAAAGAATAGGCAAGTGAGGGCCTTGGTGATTTTTCACAAAGAGACTGAACTTTCATAACAAATAATTATAGTTGGATAAGTTTGTTTGCTTTCTGATTTTTTCAAAAAAAATGGATCCTCTGTGAGGTTGCCAGGTAAGTATAATGTTACTACAAAAATAAATAAATATATTGGTATTGCTATTGACTGATCAAGTATTTTTATCTGTTATTTTCTTCTCAAAATAATGCTGAGAAGAGTAAGGTATTAGGTTTCTGTGTGTATTTTCTACATGCTTATGCAGTAATGTTAATCTTTTAAGTTTTTTGTCATTTAAGAAGTTATTAAATTAATTTCTAGAAAAGAGTCTCATTGTGGAAGGCAAGAGGGAAAAGAAAAAAGTTGAGAGGTTGACAATGCAAGTCTCTTCTTTACAAAGAGAGCCATTTACAATTGCACAAGGTAAGTTTATTCTATGTTCCTTGCATTTTATGGTGAAAATGCCTAAATATACAAAATGATGGTTAGCAGTGCTTAGTTTTTAGTGTTTACTAAATAGTAATGTAGTGTTGCTATTATTTTGTTTAATTTGCCCTATTGGAGCAAAAGTTATGTAAATTATGCTGTAAAAATAATTTTCATTAAATTAACTTTGTGAATGTATAAACACATAAAGGTATTTAACTTCAATTATTACGGTATTTTTTTCTAGGAAAGGGGCAGAAACTTTGTGAAATCGAAAGGATACATTTCTTTCTGAGTAAGAAGAAAACAGATGAACTTAGAAATCTACATAAACTACTTTACAACAGACCAGGCACAGTAAGACCTTTTTTATATCTTTAACCTAGTAGCATTTTATTGTATTAATATGTATTCAAATACTTTACAATAGAAGCATAATTTTAGTCCTGGAAAGGACTTTAGTGATCAGATAGTTCAATTTCCATACCATGCAGGGATACATAGCTGGGTATTAACAATTAGAATTGCAATATTCCGGGATCTTTCTACTGAACTTATTTTTACGCCAAACTGAAATGTCAAATGGTGATGATTTTAGAATTTTTAATTGTGTAAGAAATTATTTTTTGTTCTTTTTTAGTCATTCAGAATTAATGATACACAATATAATTAATTATATATCACTGAGTGAATATCTGACAGGTGGTAATTCATTGCCAATAGACTTGTTAGATCAGTGTTTTATTTACTGAGTTATTTTACAGTCGTCGGCAGCCGTCCGTCTCGAGAGACGATGGTGTAGCTTCTTAAGAGCTGAAGCTACAGAGCCTGGGCAGGGTGATATGGAGGGTCTGCTGTTGCCCATGCAGCAGACCCCCCCTCTCTTCGCAGCTGAAGGGTCCAAGGGAAAGACGGAGTCAATACAGCTTGGCTTCAGGTGCGCCGCAGGAGTTGCCGGTGTTCCTCTTATCTGTATGGGATACAATCCCAAGACTCCCAGTGGATGCCTGAAACCAAGGATAGGACTGAACCCTATGTGTGCTATGTTTTTTCCTATACATACTTATAATAAAGTTTAATTTATAAATTAGGCACAGTAAGAGATTAATCATAAGCAATAATGAAATAGAACAATGATATCAATATATTATAAAAGTTATGTGAATGTGGTCTCTCTCAAAATATCTTATTGTACTGTATGGTACTCATCTTTTCACTTAAAGGAAGCACTTTATAGCTTCTATTTGGCATATCTGAAATGCCAGCATCGCTTCTCTTGGCACCTTGTGACCATTATTAAGTAAAATGAGTGTTAACTTGAATGTAAGCACTGAGATACCACCACAGTTCAAGCTGGCTACTAAGTGACTGACAGGCAAGGAACCTATACAGTAGTCCCCTGTCACCAACTGTTCTGCTTTCAATGGTTTTAGTTACCTGTAATCAGTTGTTTTCCAAAAATATTAAATGGAAAGTTCCAGAAATAAAGTCATAAGTATTAAATAGCATGCCAATCTGAGTAGCATGATGAAATCTTATGCTGTCCCACTTGAGATGTGGATCTGTCCAGTGTAGCCATGTGTATATTCTACCTGCCTGTTAGTCATTTACTGCTGGGTCTTGGTTGGTTATGAGATTGACTCTCAGTATCTTAGTGCTTTTGTTCATGTAACCCCTATTTTAATAATAGCCCAAAGCCATTCACATAATTTTAGTACAGTATTTTGTTATAATTGTTCTATTTTATTATCGGTTATTATTATTAATCTCATGATTAATTTATATACTAAACTTTATGATAGGCATGTATATATAGGAAAAAACATTATATATATATGTGTGTGTGTGTGTGTGTGTATATATATATATATATATATATAGGGTTCGGTACTAACCTGTTTTAGGCATCAGTTGGGGTCTTGGAAAGTATCCGTCTCAGATAAGGTGAACAACAAGGGATGATTCATGTCCCAGTGGGATGCCTTGAGATTTCATCAAGCTACTTAGAATTGCTCACAAAACTGGTCCTGGCCAGTGGATTCTATTCCCAGTCAGGGCACATGCCTAGGTTGCAGGTTTAGTCCCCAGTTAGGGTACATGTGAGAGGCAGCCAATCTGTGTTTCTCTCCCTTTATCTCTCTCCCCTTCTCTCTGAAATCAATGATCATGTCCTTGGCGGAGGATAAAAAAAAGAGTAGCATTCAAAACTTAAAAGAGTTTTTATTTCCAGAATTACAGTATTTTCAGACCACAGTATCCATGGATGGGAGGCTACTGTATGGTACACACAACTTCAGTATTCCATGTAATCGAGGAAGTTTTGCTTTGGGATCGTACATGGGTAAAAGTAAAGTTTGATATTGTTAGGTTAGAATTTTTGAGGCATGGTATAATTTATTTTCATGTATGTTACCTCATTTGGAGGTGCTCTGTTCTTTCCAAGAGTAAAATCCTTGACTACTGATTTGGAAAATAAGAAATATTACTTGTAACTTTTATTACTGAGGGAAGAATGTCTTTTTAGGTAGTGACTGTCCACGTCCCCTGGTATTGTCAGATAACATTAAGTTTTGGTTTTATGATTACCACTAAAAATTGCCAGATGAAAATTCATTCAGATTGTCATTTTCAAAAAACTTAAGTTTGTACACCTTTTATAATGTTAATATTTTAGTAATAAATTCAGTTTTCAGTTTTGAGTATGAAATGTTGCAAAAACCGACCTTGTAATGTGGAGACAGATAGGAAAATAAAGATGTTGCCTTTGAATTTTTTCTTGTGTACATTACTGGGTAATAAGTAACAATAAGAAACATTTTCAGGTGTCCTCATTAAAGAAGAATGTGGGTCAGTTCAGTGGCTTTCCATTTGAAAAAGGAAGTATTGAATATAAAAAGAAGGAAGAAATGTTGAAAAAGTAAGCTATTTTTTATAAATATATTTTGATCAATGTGCTTTAAATTTTAAACATTTTCAGTAGATTGCTGATTTTTTGCTGTAACTGCCAAAACCTGATTTGTCTTTATAACTGTTAACTTGGGATATTCATTACCTTCCAGTAGACAGTGGCTATCAAGATTACTGAAAACTCAAAGACATTTCTGTTTCTTAGGAGAACGATATACACAGGGAAATCATTCAGAGTCCAAATTTCAGAAGGTCTAAAGGGAATATAGTGAAAATTCTCCCACTCCTATCCCGTCAGCCCCTCTGTTCCATCACTTAAGCTGTTTTGAAGATAATCAATTTAATAGAAACAATGTCCTTCACCATAATGCAAGCAAGATGATATATTAGAGCTTTTGTTTATTAAATTCCCTGTAGTTTATAAACTCTAATAAAGGTAATTACATATTTTTTATTGAAACATAGGAGTACTGGGGAGTGAGGGGGCAGGTAATATTTAGCCACAATCAGCAGACAGGAATGATCAAGTCCATGAATTTTATAGTTGAAAAATTTGTACATTATTTTCTAGTAATTAGGTATTTTAATACCTTTAGAATTTAATTGGTAAACCGTGGTTTTAATTTTTTAATAATCTGATTTAGTTGTACACTAATCAAGATTTTTAGGAGTACTTCTAAGATTCAGAGAAGCATTGGCTACTCTAATATTTATATTGTGGAGAATGTTTATGGACTTTACAACATAATCACCTTGTTTTCGTTCGTTCTTTTTTTAATTTTGTTTTCCAGATTTAGAAATGCCATGCTGAAAAGCATCTGTGAGGTTCTTGATTTGGAGAGATCAGGTGTAAATAGTGAGCTGGTGAAGAGGATCTTGAATTTCTTAATGCATCCAAAGCCTTCTGGCAAAGTGAGGACCAATTTGTATTATTTTAGTAACAAATAAGTTATTTATAGCCTTAGTTTCTCTTTTATGGAACAATTTAGTTAGCAGCATTGCTGTCAACATTCAGTAAAATTGTCTACAGTCAAAGAATATATATGCGTTCCAGCGACCTATCTGCAACAGTATGATAGAAATAACATAGACAGCATGTGGATATATTCTCCCTTATGAGACATAAAGGATATAAGATTAAGGAAAATAATTAAATTAATAACAGGTGGGTCAGAAGTACAAACGCAGTATCTAGAGTTATGTATTAGAAGGCACTGGAAGAACAGAAACAGGTTGAATTGAGGATGATGTGTTGGGCTGGTATGCAACCTGTAATAAGGTCTTGAAAGACAACATGGGGGTTTATTAGGACTAGATATTTTCTAGATGCTAGAATACAGTTATATAAAAGTGACATAAAGCTGAATCTTAATAAGTTTCCTGTATTTGTTTTTGAGAATCCTCTGCAGAGCCCAGGAACTGGACAGAGATGTAAAATTTCCTTATAGTTCACCCTAGTCTTCCTAAAATAGATTAGGTTTGCCCTAATTGTTTAATAATAACAAATAACATCATTGACCTAAATATCTGTTGAAGTGCTATTTATATGACCTTGCATTTTCAGTTTAAGTCTGTCCACAAGTATTTTCATTTTCTTCCTCATTTTGAGAGGAAAGAAATTATGAAGTCCTCTAGAGGACCTAGGAGTTCAGGGGAACACTATCAGAAAGGGAAGAGGGCCTAAAGATTAGAAACTAGAAAATAACTCTGGACTTTGTTTTGTCTGCTCTTGGTTCTGTTTACCATTATCTGGACAAGGACAGATAAATGATATTTGTGTCATGCAGCTACAAACCCAAGGGGTATAGTGATTTTTCAAGGGGGTTTTAAATCGGCTTGTTTAAAGATGAGATATTATCAAGATCTTTCTATTTTTCTATACTTTTACTATGGCTGTACTTAAGGATTTTATGTGACAAGTTGAACACTTTCCTCAAAAGCAGCTACTAAGTTGCCGAAGTTATGAAGGATATTTTTATATTCATCTTTTTCTCAGTGATTTTAAAGTTTGGTTTTAAAGGACTCTGCTACCCTTTTACAAATCAATGAGGACCCCAAGACCTTCTGTTTATATAGGTTATTCTGATATTTTCTGTATTCTAAGTTAAAACTGAAAAAAATTCTAAAAGAGCTGTAAGTCCACTATGTGGTAACAAAAGTAATATTTTGTATGAAATCTGTGCCTGATGGAAGAAAAGATAGCTATATTCTCGTTTGCTTCTGCATTTTAATTTGTTGCATTGTATTGTTTTGCTTGAAGTGTGTGAAGAAAACCCAGCCTCACTAAGTTATGTAGTTAGAAAAAAGTATTTTAAAAACCCTTTTAAAAGATTGTGGATATTCTCCTTTGATATAACATCAAAACTTCTCAGTGTCCTTAAAGGTTAGTTGTAATGTGGTATCTGATATGCTAAAGAACTTGGACCTTTTACCTGTAGGCATGATTTTGTAATAAACATTTACCATTTGGGAAATATTAGTTCTCTGAATTACGCATATCTTCCAAATGTTGGCACATTCATTTCATTAAACACTGTTGATAAGACACATTCATTAATGCAACCACCATCTCATTTGAAAAATCTCTAGGTATTACAAGGCAGTCATGTTCATGGTAGTAGATGGTAATTTTCCAAAATTCTAATTTTTACTTGAATTTTGAAATTTGTCATTGGCAATGAATAGGCAGTTAATTTCCTTGAACTGACAGGGTCATGTTCTTTATTTTTGAGAATATGTCTATATCAAATACCTAAGTCCAAATAGGCATAGTTTTTCAGTTATTTTTTAATAGTGTTCCATGAAAAAAGTAGCTAGCTTAGGTCACATCTCAATAGTGCAAGTGTTATTTTTCCTTGAGAAAACCAGTGAACTTCAATTTGTAGAGAAAGTACTTCATGTTGTACCTCCCATTTTGTTAGATATTCTAAAGAAAGTTTAGAGTTAATACAATTCATATTTACTGCTTCATCCAAAAGGTGAAACGCCTTTTTCCCCTGCTAGTGTGTGGTTGTGAGGAATATAATGACTTTTGCTGCCCCTGTTTTGATTAGTAAGTACTAAGGTGCCAGCAGTTTTACCCATATTTGCTTTTGCATAATCAGTGCAAATATCAATGCAGTGAAAGAGCAAATAAATGTCTTGGTATTATGAAAATAGTTTTGTCCTGGTAGGCTTCTGAAAAGTTCTCAGGAAATTCCAAGTTCCATGAACCACACTTTGAGAATGTCTGTTTTATCCTTCCTTATGGAATCTTACCTTTTCGTATTTGATTCTGATACTGCTTAATCTAATCGTATATTAAGCTATTTTCTATGCTACCATATACCTCCATCATTATGGAAAACATTGTAAACTCATTAGTACTAATTACTTTCTCTATAATCTTAATATTGTTGAGTTAACATTGTTTTACTATTGTTTTGTATTTCTACTTTATTTCTTAATCAGATTTTGTATACAAAAAGGGATGATAACCGTTGACACTGGATTCTGATTAATAGATTCAACTAATTTTAAAATCTGTAGGAAAGTTCTAAATCATTTATATATTACTGTTTTTTAATTAAAAGCTTATTTATTTTTGAAATTTGCATTCTCTTGATTGGTTACTTGAATGATTTAACAGCTTTTATTTTCCTGTATAGATTTATTTAGCACCCATTCTAGTCCTCATATTACTAATTCCAAATACAGATTATATTCTTGCTACCTGCATCTGATTCCTCAGCTGAGGAAAGTGAGGGTTGTCATAATTTTTCTTAAACATTTGAATCCTGGATTTCATATAGTGAGTAGTGCAAGTTTAGACAGTGAGAGTTACCTTTTCTCCAAACGGGGATACAAAGAATTTATCTAAATGTATTCGTTTGCTGGTAATGGTAATAGTTCATTAACAAGGATATCTGTATTCATTCAAGGAAGTTTCTTGTACATAACCCCTGAGAAATATCTTTGGTCCACTAACTTAAAATTTCTGGAGTGACCTAGATTGGCTGTTTCGCAGTCTGCTCTTAGAAGGGTAGGTAGGTTGTTTGGGCAAGTTAGAGGCTATTCTGTAGATTGTAGATTTCCTGAGAAATTGCACAAGCAGCTACTTTTTCTTAATTGCGCAGGTGACAGTGACCTCTAGACTGGAAATTCCTGGGAGAGAAGGGACCTGGGGTTCTGCTAGTTTCATAAAAAATACTGCATAAAGTTATCACTAACACTCATACAATTGTGCATCTTAAGGTTATATTATGGAATTTTTTTTAATGTTTCTGTTGATTGCAGAAAATACAGGCAAAAATAAAAATACTCATAATTGCAGAAATAACTAATTTTAACTCTAATGTATATCTTTTAAGATCCTTTATGTAGGGTTATTTTATGGGTTTCAGATTTAGAGGTTAGCAAATTCTCCCCTAAGAAAGCATTTAAAAATTAAGTCGGTTGTTTTATGTAGTCACTTTCCTCACAGGATCTACTCTACTTTTTAAATGTGTGTTTTAATCGAACATCAAAGTAAGAACAGTGCACTTATTTTGTAGTTCTTAATTAGTTTTGTAATTAACATACCCTGTACTTACTGCATGTATACAATCATCAGTGAGAATATAATGCTGGCATTATTGAAAGCAGAGCCCAGAGGTAATATGAACATAAACTATGTATTTCATAAATTCAGAATGGGTAAGGTGAAATTTTTATTTACTTTATGGATGGTTCTTCCCAGCCCTTTGATTGGAGGGTTCCCTAAAACAAGAACCTTCTCTGGCGGTGGCTAATATATACTGGAATGAAATAAATTATAAGTCTAATTCAAAATATTGTCTTGATAAAGTATAAACAACTGTCTGAGCTTAACACAGTGTGTACTTGGGCTTCTAGTCCCATGTCAGAACATAGAATGCATATTGAAGTGTCTCTTGCCTAGGTGTTTAGAATACGAATGAAGGGTATTGGTAGTTCAGACAAAAAAATTAATGACACATTAAGTTACAGGTGAATTATTCTCTAAAGCTGCTAAGCTTGGAAATATAATATCTTGAGACAAGAACAAGAAAAATTGAGTTGAAGTAGGTCTCATGAACAGTTGATTGACTTGAAAATATATTACTTCATTGGGATTTATTTTATTTTATGCAGCCATTGCCAAAATCTAAAAAGACTTCTAGCAAAGGTAACAAAAAGGAACGGAACAGTTCTGGAATGTCAAGGAAAGCAAAGCGAACCAAATGTCCTGAAATTCTGTCAGATGAGTCTAGCAGTGATGAAGATGAAAAGAAAAACAAGGAGGAGTCTTCAGAAGATGAAGATAAAGAAAGTGAAGAGGAGGTAAAAATTTGGGGTTTTTTTCACTCTTTTTTTCTGTGGGAGAGTTAAATATTCCTGCTATATCATAGGTATAGCCAGAAAACAGATTCTAGGAACTCTCAGTACCATATTGGTTGTTTTTAATTCTGAAGACCTTACCTTAAGAAGGTTTGAGTTGTTGCTATGCCAGGGTGTAAACGTTGGAAAAGAGTGAGGTTTGTGTGGACTGGATAGGAGCTGGGCCTTGACTAGAGTAGGCCAAATGGGAGGAGAAGGGACTGGGAGAGGGGTTCATATCCTGAACAGGAACACAAAGGAGCAGATTTTGTTAGAATTCTTTCATAGTATATTAATATATTATGATGATCTTGAACCATTTTATTCTGTTCTATGCAAAAAGCAAGGGTTTAAGGACCACCATCCCCCCCGCCCCCCCTGCCTCAAGTCATTGGGGATTAATTAATGAGAGTAACAGCATTTGAAGTGTGATTGGTGGGCAAGTTTTGTATCACTTAGGAATGTCTACCATTTCCTTTACTTGTAAATCTTTGTTAAATGTTGAATATTTAGTTTTCAAAGTGAAACTTCAGGAAGGGAAGAACTGCTGAACCATTTAAAGGTTTAACTTTATACCCTTTCCTTGTGTGTCTTCAGTCAAGTAGGTGGCGAATGGGTACAAGAAAATGACTTCCTATTGTTAATAGTGTTTTGGTAGACTCTATATTAACTTTATTTTGGTGTCCCCTTCATTGGTCAGAACTTGCTGTATAAGTTGGTTAATGTACTTGGTCTTATTTAGGACTTGATAAATGTGACTTGACATTTTGGGCCAAAATGATTCTTCATTGTGGATGGCTGTCTTGTGCATTGTAGAATGTTTGCTCACTAGATGCCAGTAGCACACTTCCCCATCCTCCAGTTGTAAAAACTAGAGATGCCTCCAAACATTGCCAAATGTCTCCTGGGGTGCAAAATCACCTCCGGTTGATAACCTCTAGATTAGAGGGAATAAAGATGTGGTGAACTCTGATTTTATATGTACAAGTATGTATTTTGTATAATCTGTCTTTATGCATTTAAAATCCATGCATGTTTTAATGTCAGATTTTATAAGGACTTCAATAAAGCTCAGTTTGAAATGCTTCATAACTGAAAGAATATTACAGGTCTGGCAGGTGGTTCATAAATATTTTAATATATTTTTGGTGTAAAAGGAAGATTAATCTGAGCACTAAGGTTTGTGTGTTTTTTAAGATTTTATTTATTCATTTCTAGAGAGAGGGGAAGGGAGAGAGAAAGAGAGAAATATCCATAGGTTGCTTCTCGCACGCCCCCAACCAGGGACCAGGCTCACAACCCAGGCATGTGCCCTGACTGGGAATTGAACTAGTGACCTTCTAGTTCACAGGCTAGCACTCAACCCACTGAGCCACACCAGCCAGAGCTGAGCACTAAGGTTTTTATGGAATACATTTTAAAGACTATCTGGGAGGAAAACATGTCTTTTTATATGTGACTGTGCAATATTGGCAGTTTTGCAAGCAGTAGTAGTATTTCTAATTCAACAAATTTTTGATTATCTGCTGTGAGTATTCACTATGCTTCCCCTAAAACCTTTTTACAGGCAGAGTTAGAGCATGAAAACTTGTCATAGAAAACAAACATCTGATTTCTTTTGTAGAGGCAGTATGATTATGAGCATGGGCTTTGAAAACTATCTGGGTTCAAATCCCAGCTGTACCATTGTATGACTTTGGGCAAATTACTTAAGCTCTAACATCAGATTTCCTGCTGTAAAATGGGGATAATAATAGTAGCAACCTTAGAAGATTGTATTCAATGACTTTCTGTAAAGCTCTCAGAGCAGTGCTTGGCACAAGTACTGTCTTAAGTATTAGCTGCTATTCTTAGTATTAAGCTGACCTTTTATCATACATAGGATTTCTAAATCTAATCTTCCTGTCATTACTAAAGTGCAGGAAGATTGTATTTAGGAAGATTATTCATTTTCTTATTTGCTTTCCAGATTATTGTTTCATTGTTCTAAGTAGAAGTAGTAGAAGTCTGTGAATATAGATGATCCCTGATTTATAACCATATTGGTTATTGGATAATCACAGGTGAAACTGTCCCACTATAAATCACAGCCTTTCTTTCTACAGTGTCATAAATGAGGAGGTTTTGCTAGAAACCCAGGTCAAATGATGAAAATACATGGAGAGAAAGGCAAACAAAAAACACACTTTTATGGCCCTGGCTGGTGTGGTTCAGTGGGTTGAGCGCCAGCCTGCAAACCAAAGGGTTGCTGGTTCGATTCCCAGTCAGGGCACATGCCTGGGCTGAAGGCCAGGTCCCCACTTGTGGGCGTGTGAGAGGCAGCCACACGTTGATGTTTTTATCCCTCATTTCCCCTCTCTCTCAAACTAAATCTTTAAACAAAAAAAAACAAAACAAAAAAACCCTCCTTTTATGAACATTATATAAAGTAAACTGTATCATATACTCTTATTTTTTACTTCAGTCTTCTGCTTGGGCTGATACAGGCCGACTTCATAAAATAAAAAACTAGTAAAATCTGGACTGAGAAATTATTCCTACCCACGCATCCCCCAAATAAATCTCCCGCTAGTAAGCATTGGTATTCTCTATTGCTATGAAGACTTTCAAATTTAGAGGTATTTTCAAACACTTGACTGCTGATTTAATTTCTGTGAAAAGCTCTTATTGCCTTTGGAAGCTAAGTGCTAGCAGAAGAAGCTCTTTTTGCTTCCATTTTTTGAGGACTTGGTTAGGTGTAGCCTTGTTAGGGACTTCATAAATGGAAGTGTTTTTGGTCATTACTATGAAAGGACCCCTTTTCTAAGAGGCCATAAAAAAAAAAAGAGTTGTTGGCTGATTGGAAAAATGATAGATTTGCCTATGGATGGAATTTTTTGCAGATTTTTTTTGTAGAAAATTATAAGTTAATACTATTTATTCTGTTTATTTCCTGGAGTGAATTTTTTCTTTCATACATAAAACACTTCTCCTTACTAGGATCAGTTTCATGTTCTATTTTAGATTCATGGGGTAAATAACTATGAAAATTAATTTTACCATTTCTTGTTTTTTAAAAGTGTTATAAGAAAAGGTCACATTAGCATGTCAGTCAATAATTGCTAAGACATTTTGTTCAAAGTTCTGTATACCTGTATCTGTTTCTGTGATATGCAGTGAATGGTTCACAACGGTTTTGATTCTCTTTTTCGTTGGAATTAACTCAGATAAAAAGATGTTCTTAGAATTACTTGGATAATAATTGTTTTATATAAGAGCTGTTTTAAACTTCTTTATCATCTCCGCTGTTGGACATTTACAGGAGAGCAATCTGGAACCAGTAGGAAACTGGTAGATGAAGTTTCTTTAAAATAAGAGAATAGAAAAATGACAGGTTTGTTTTCTATAAATTCATTCTGAAAATGAAAAGGTTCCCATATCGGATTAGCATCTTCTGCTGAAGTGAACTCGTGAGATTAAGCATGTCATTCACAGAAAGTAGACTGAAGCGCAGAGGAATAACTGGAGAGTACAGAGGGAAGGAGGAAGCAGTGCTTTCAGGTTGGAGGAAATGTGCCTAATAATTATTTTAGACCCTTAAAAGCATACTTCTTTTTTCACTTTATTACTTACGTAGTTTTTGTTTCCCAATGTTTTTATAACCTCTTATCTTTAGAAAATATAAAACTGGATTTTTACTTTGTGAGTATTGAGAACGTGTCTGAATGTTGTAATATAAATGAGGAATATCTTCAATTGTAAATACTTAAAAACCTCACTAATAATGTCCAAAACAGAAGTTCCTTATTCTTTCATGGGAAGAAGTCCATAGATGGGTAGTATAGTATCTCAAGAAAAATGTATCAAGAATTTGGGTGCCATTTTTCTTCCTGAGCCATCCTCTTCATATGTGACATTCAACCTTATGATCACAAGATGGTTTGTTTTACCTTTAGGCATTGTTTCCATACTCCAGGTAGGAAAGAGCAGAATTATTTCTTCTAGCAGTGTTTCCAACCTCCCCTTCCTCCCCAGCCACAAAAAAGGATGCCTTTTACCAGAGGTCTCCATGTATATCTCATTGGCCAGGACTTTGATTCATGGCCACCTTAGGCGAAAGGAAAGCTGTGAGATCCAGGTGTTAGCTTTCCTGCCGCTATAGGAGGAAGGCAGATAAAAAGAGACATGTTGAGTAAGCCATTCTATAACGTTTGCCAAATAAAAGAAACTTTGCATTATAATTTCTGGCAAACATATATTTGGACTATTTGAAAAATTATTTGGTAGTGGTAGGAAGGTGAATGTGAAAGTTTTATTAGTCCTTAATGATGTTCTAGAAAATAAGAATTCTCCCAACTTATAATTTGATCAAAGGGATTATAAAACTGTATAAACTATTAAACCTTTTTTGGAAGGCAAAGTTGAATAATCACCATAACAAAATATATTTAGACTTGTTTTCATATTCTTCTGTGAAATATAAAGAGGTTGCATATTCTTTATTCTTGGCACTCTTGAGTTTTCAAAGCCAAGTTGTTTTAAGAATAGTGTATTTTAAGCTAATTTTTATTTTGTTCATCTGTTCACCCAGTACAACCTTTCTGCTGTGAGGACAGGATTCTGGCTCTGTGACAGGCGTCTTTTTTGGAGACCCTTCTTCAAAGAGCCCTGCTGCCTATAAAAAAGATAGGTAAGCCTTCTCTCCCAAGATTTTTTTTTTGCCTTCCTTCAAAAAGTTCTTGTGTCAGTCCTCTGATTTTATACCTTCATGGTTATCAGAGACATGGAAATTCCCTTCAAATTTTTAAAAAATTGTATTATTATTCTTTTAAAAATTTAGATTACAGTACATTGTACTATCTAAAATTAATGGCAGCTGTCAATTCTTATCTATTTTCCTTTAGCACATGAAAACTACCTACAATACTGGGTGGTCTTGATTGAACTGCTCACAGCATATTCAAAAATAGCAAGCCAGAATCTTAAAAATAAATCCATGACAATTTGAAAACTAGCCTTTTCTTCTTTTTGTTTTAAACTTGTTACTTAATTTTTTCATATTCATTTTGTTAAAAGACTCAAGTTTTGGGAACATGCTAAATGCTGTTGTAGTTATAGAAGACACTTTCTACCCAAAATATCGTTTGAGTGATTCTTAATATTAACAGAATTTCAGAAAAGAGAATTCTCTCTATTGATGAAGGAAAGCTTGGGGAGAAGTAGAAGACATATCAGTGGAAATTGACCTTGGGAATGGAAAGGGAAGTTGGACTTGTGAACAAAGTTGGGGAGGAGGAAAGTACAGGATACCACTGACAAATGCTTGTGGTTAGGTTGTGTCCTCAAATAAAGCAATGAGAGGGGAAGCTAGAGTAATGTACTTTGAAGCAAGACTAAGAGAACCCATGAGGTTGGGCATTATTGTGTGTACAATAAAACCTTTAGGGATAGATTCATCATTCTCATTCATTCAAAAACAATTGTCTTACTCTACCTGAGCACTTTGGTCTGTGGAGGAAAAAGAGACAAGGCCTCTGCCTTCCAGGAACTTAACAGTCTACGTGTGGAAAGTAGACTGCTGTTCAGTAAGCATTTATTGGTATGTACAAGGAGGAGAAACTGTTGAGAGTCATGTACTTTCAGGGTTTGCACTTCATTTAGCTTTGACTCCATGAGAAAAGAGCATATATCCTCATTTTTGTACTTTGAGGTTACAATAAGTATATAATGATACTTAAAAATGCATTCTCTGTATTACTGTTTGCAGAGCTTCTAATTCATGTACTTTTGTCCTCAGAATTCTCTGTAGAACTACTGATTTAGATCTCAGTTTGATTTTAAGCAATAGCTTTAGGAAAGGTAATAAGTATATATCTACTTATGCTTATAAAAACTTAAAACTAAAAGTTGTTGACTTAAACTTTATAACTTGAGAAATTATCCTATTGATTGCTTTATCTGGTTCCTGCCCTTTCCTATATTGATTCATAAACTAGATCAGGAGTTCGTAAACGGTCACCTATATAACAGATTTAGCCTTTGGCTTATTTTTTATAGCCCACAAGTTGAGAATGGTTTTTCCACTTTTGAAATATTTGGGGAAAAAACAAAAAATTAAGAATGTGCAATAACAACCATATATATCCAGGAAATCCTAAAATATTTACTATCTTGTAATTTATAGGAAGGGTTTGGTGGCAGATCTAGACCATAAATTTACCTCTCATGGTTTATAGCGAGGAGAGTCAGCTATGCGGCTTTCCAAAATATAGGTGCCGAGGCCCCTCTCATGATGATATGATCTAATAGTCTTTTTCTTTTTTTCCCTTCTTAAATGTACATTCTGTATAGCTAAGTTGTGCCAGAAGGCAGTGATATTAAAAGTCAGGTTTGGCTAGCTGCTTTTAATATTGTGGAAAAACATGTTTATTTCAGCAAGCAGAGTGATTCTAATGAAACAGAATCTTGGCGTTGGAATAGATTGTTAAAGATTATTTAGTCTCCATGGATCTTTTCCCTTCTCGATTTTCAAAGTTGTTACATAGGAACTACAAGTGCCAGTTTTAAGCTCTGCACTGGAGATCAAGAAACAAGACAGGGTCTCTACCATTACACAGTTCATTTTAGTTGGTAGGAGGGGAGAAGTCAAAGATTAGGAGAAAAAAGTACAGTAGAATATAACTTAGCTAAAAAAAGAATTGTGGACAAGGTAATGTGGAAGCTCAGAAGATAAGAACTAGGAGAATGTGGGGAGCAAAGATCCAGATACGGGAACTTCACAGGAGGTAACAATTTGATCTGAACCTTGAAGGATAAGCAGGAGAGGTTGGTATAACAGACAAAAGGTATTTGGAGAACACTATTTAAACAAAATAGGTTGACACCAATTTTAGATTTAAAAACAATTTTTTTTTAAGAAAGTACCTAGGGGCCCATACAGAGTTGGGGGATAAACTCAAAGACACTCCTAATAGAGTTTGGTTGTCCTTTGTTGCTATTCTGTATTCTCTGCCAACATTTTTTATTCTTTGTCATCATTAGTAACATTTGTATGTAATGGGAGAAACGTTTAACATATATGTAAGTTATGGTATCACTGGCTTATTCCTATAATTTAACTCATTAGTTTCAACTCTGGCTTAAAGAAATATATAGGTAGATTAGTCATTTCTGTAAGCAACTAATATAGTAGGAGGCACTGGATTTAATTAAAGGTCTTGGTTTTTACTAGCTATAGGGCATTGGCTCACTTATGGGAAATGATTTGTCTTTGGGGTTTGTTTTTTATTTTATTTTACTTTCTTTTAGCTTATAAGATAGTGGATATGAAAGCAGTGCTATATAAATGCATTTTTTTTCCCTTCTAATTACATTTTAAACCACAACCAGACTTCAGAGTAAACCAGATCCTACAAATGACACTAAACTGAACATGACAAGCAATACTTAAATGGCTACTTTATGCCAAACACTCTTGTACTTGCTGCAGACGCATAGGACTAAATGAGATAGTTGGGTGCCTTTTCTCAAGGATATTGTCAGATATTTCCTTAAGAAACTTGTAATATAGTGGGAAAACTATGTAAATAACTACAGTTTAATAACAATGCATATATTAAAATGTGTATGTTCTCTGACATATGAATTTATGCATTTGATCCTCACAAAAAATTCTATAGCTGTGGCTGTAGTTCATCAAATCTACAATGCCTATAAGGCATCATTTTAATGTAAATTGTAAAATGTACCCCACTATCAGAGATACAAAACTGTAAAGAGGGGGTATTAAATTTAGCCTAATCAAGTATAACCTTCATATTTTACAGATGAGGAAACAGGTCCAGGGAAGGGTGATTTGCCTGAGAATGCAGAATTAGTCAGTGGTGGAGTTAGGACTTGAACCAGGAAGTTTGGCTCTAAAACCTGTGTCCTTATTCACTACTTCACAATACCTTCCATAAAGTAGGTATAAATGAACTATAGGCCAAGTACTGTGGGACTGTGGATTAATTGAATTGGTTGTATTATGAAAGACTTAGAGGAGGTGATTAATTGATAAGCTGAATTTAGAACAATGAGTGAGGAGGTTTTCCTAAGTAGAGGAGGAGAAATGAAAGTAGAGTTTTGAAAGTTGATGTAAAATGTAGGTGGGCATGGTTTTACTTTCCTTCCCAGCTCTCCCAGGGCCTCTTTCCATTACCTCCAAAATTCCGGGTTACCCATGTTTGCCTTACTTGCCAAAAATTCTCCAGTTACCTATTCCTCCTGTACTTAGTAACTTATCTTCAGGGCAGCTGGTGTGATTATTTAGACCAAAGCACATGATGTGAGTTACCTGATTACCTCTCTGCTGGAGATGAAACCTTTAGGTGTGAGTATCTACACAGTTCAATTGTTTTTGTATCTTTTTCTCTTTCCCATGCCAACATTTGTCTGTCTAAAAAACATACTTTACTGGATTCCCACTTTTAATTTGTCACACAGTAATTTGTAAGTTGTTACTGAAGATAAGTGAAATTCATTATAAATAACATAATTTGTTACTACAGGGATTTGGATATTGGTGGGTATCAGAACGTAATGAAAAAAACGATGTGTCCTGGTTAACACAAGTGTCATTGAGCCTGTCTAACTACTTCTTATTCTGTTTATCTGTTCACTATATATATGCCTTGCTTTTAAAGAAAATGAACTTCCAAGTTATTGGAGGACGTTACATTTGCATAATGAAAGAATTTCTTTACAAAAGGAAGCGCTCATAATAGTAATAATAGCTAGTATTTATTAAGTATTTTCTATGTGCCAGGTACCATTAAAAGTACTTTCATGTATTAATGCATTTACTGCCTACAAAATGATAATTACCTTTATTTCCCCCGTTTTGTAAATGAGGAAACTAGGGCTCAGAGATGTGTTGGGGTTAGAATTTGAAATCATTCAGAAGATTGCCTCCAGAGCCCACACTCATTATTATTCTGTATCTCTATAGGGCTTGTAACAGTATTTTTGCAATCTTTGTTAATAGGTAATAAACTAATTGTCTACTTAAAAAACTGTAGAACACTAGTCCTTCTAGATAGTGAAGTTAAATATAGAAAGAAGCATAGTTTTAATTCTTTATGTGTTTATACCACAGTAACATTTTATGGAGATGGCTTGATTACCCTCTATCACTGCAAATTTTAAACTATTACCACTCCCAACTTGCAGGTTTTTAAATGGTGTTATATTGTGTGTGCCTTTTAAAAATTTTTTTTTTTTTTTTTTAATTTTAATGACAGACTTATACTCTGACCTTGAAAGGCTTTGAAAGTATTTTATTTATCTGATTCTAATTACCTAATTTGAATGGGGATAAAGTAATAATGTTTATAACATTGTTAATCCTTGCACACCCTCTCCAACCCCTTCTATAATAACTTAGTTTTTTATAAAATATTTGAATGTTTTACAGTTTCAGATTTTAAAATATTTGACTAACGAGTGATATTTAATAATGATGATTTTATTCTGTGTATTAAGTTCAGCAACAGAACTTAGAATTTTTAGTATTCCCTTTCAGACCCTAGTGTGGTTCTCGTGAATTAGGTATATGCTTAATAAACTTAAATCTTAATTTAAGTTAATCACAGAAAACTTTGATGAGCCATTGATACCTTTCCAGCAACCCTTACTATGTGAAACACCTCTGAGAATTAGGAAATAACTAAAAATGCCCTTTAAATGGAAAAATCCATAGTAAAGCTCATATACTTTACTTTTAGAAGCATGTTAGCCTCTTGACACCTCAAGTGCACTTTTTAGTAGCAGTTAAACTAGATAGATTAACAAGTTTCCAGCTGACAGTATATTATTGAGGTGATTCAGGGAGATATTAGACTTAGGTAAGGCAATATGTACATTGATAGCAGTGGAGCAAGAAAAAACAAACACTAAAATCCAATGAACTGCACTTAGAAATTCCCTGAGCCCTCTTAATTTTTGGAACAGATTGATAAGGGTAAATTCAATACAATGCCTCTGTCCTTTAAAAAAAAAAAAAAAAAAAAAAAGGTTGAATTGTGATGATCAGAAATTGAATGTAAAACATTTGGAGAAACATTCTATCAAAAGTGATTTCCAGTATTTTTGGTGTATAAAGATGAGATTTTAATTTATCTTGGGATATTTGCTTACTAGGATACTTTTACCTTTGGAAATGTTAATTAAATGAAGAATTGTTGTTTTCTGATTTCATTGACTCTGGGTGAGACAAAGGAACTATAAACCAATTTTGTCATTTTAACCTGTCCATGTGTGTATTATTTGCTTTTGTCTTATCAACTGTGAGTTAATATTTAAGAAAACAGGTTTTGGAGCCAGATCTATTTGATCCTCACTTTATTAGTTATGTGGTTGTGGACAAAAATAACCTCTTTGAGCTTTAGTTTCCTCATATACTCATAAATAGTAAGTGAGCAACTACTGTGCACCTTGCACTATTTTAGGAGTGAAGAATACATCAATGAACATGGTAAGTCAAAAAAAAAAATCCCTGTCCTTATGGAATTTACATATGAGTTGGGCGAGACTGACAGTAAATAACAGAGCATATTAATAGTACCTGTAATAGAGTTTTTCAAGATGAAGTGAGATAATATATATAAAGTTTTCTATCTAATAGTGTGGAATAAATGTTGGCATCTATTATTTTTAATGTTTTTTAATCCTAACTTCACATGACTAGTCTTGTGTTGGCATAAAACTAAATTTGTTAGATATATTACTCATCTCAAAAATTGGTAATTAGTAATACTTCTTTATTGGTGATATTTAATACATTAATTTTCTCTAATATTGTGGAAGGATATAGAGGAGTAGAGATAGCAGTTAATCTCATCAGTCTATGTACTTTGCTTTCCTTTATAACAGCCACCAAAAAAGGCATCTAAAAGAGAAAAACCTAAACAGAAAGCCACTTCTAAAAGTAAAAAATCTGTAAAGAATGCTAATGTGAAAAAGGCAGATAGCAGCACCACCAAGAAGAATCAAAACAGTTCTAAAAAAGGTATGTTAGAAATTACACATTTTCAGCAACTTTAAAAATATAACATATGCTGTAACATAGTCTGTAATTGTTCAAAAAATAGATTAAACTGAGAACATTGGGGGAAAAGTAGTATAGCAATTTCTTATGGTTCATAATTTTTCAAAATTGACAAAAATTTCAATGTGTTTTATAGGTGTGATAATTTAGAGTGGTAATTTATAATATTTAAAAATCCAATACCCCTTTGAGAATCTGATGAATGCTTATAGAATTTTTCCCAGTCTAATATGCATGCTAATTTACTATGTAAGAAAAAATATTTTTTCACATATAATATCTTACTTTTAGAAAGTGAATCTGAGGATAGTTCAGATGATGAACCTTTAATTAAAAAATTGAAGAAACCTCCTACAGATGAAGAGTTAAAGGAAACAGTAAAGAAATTATTGGCCAGTGCTAACTTGGAGGAAGTTACAATGAAGCAGATTTGCAAAAAGGTAATTGGACAGATGCTTAGATCACTTTGCTTTTATTTGAAAATTCTTTCATCCATCCTTCAGTTTGGAGTCAGATTCTTTAATGCGTTCATTCATTGAACACATACTACATGCCAGGTACTTGTTACAGGGGCTGGGGTAACCATGTTAAAAAAAAGTAAATCAGAGCCTTTGCCCTTTGGAGTTATTTCATAAATAACAGTAGAATGTATACCGTGAGTAAAGTGCTGTTTTCCAAACTGCATAGGAAACTTTCTTTTCCCAATATGGAAACTTTATTGATGCATCCTTAGATTATGTTAGGGTTACAAAGCAAAATCTCATCGACCACCTCATTGTCAGTGTTACTGTGATAAATGAGGTGTTATAAATTAGATTCTTAGCTCAGACTTATGTGAAGTTCTAATACTTCTTGGAAAATGATCTAGTCCTGAATATATTCCATAGAGATTCCATACCCTACCTCAATATTGGGAGGTTTTAGAATCTAGTTTCATATGGTAAAATGAAATTAAAATTTGCAGTGTATCAAAGGTAAAATATTCTATACTTTTCAAAGACATTTACCATTTTTTAATTTATTCATTCAGCACTTACTGAGCCTTTACTACATACTAGGCCCTGCGATAGATGTTAGAGGTACAACTAGAGAAGATATTACTTCACCTTAGGGGGCTTGCAGTCCAGTGGAACTGAAAAACAGCTGGTTTAGTAATTAAAGAGTATAGTTTGTGAAGGCTGTGTTAGAAGAGTGCAGAGGTTACTACTGCACTGTGAATAAAAAGGACCTCCTTGGGTTTGGGGAAATCTGGAAAAGCACCTTGAAAGAGATCTTAGAGCATTAGTTGTTCCATTCAACTGATGAACAGTTGACACATTCACAGAATATGACAATGACTGTGAGGAATAGTAATTGGTTTAATTTGGGTAAAGACTATAGTTGAAAGTAAATCTTCACAGAAGTTAGAGAAAATACTAGAGCTTCTCAGTTTTAAACTATGCCATGTTACAGACTTTGGTTTTCTTCCTGAAACTAATAGGGAATGGGAGGTTGGGTAGGTTATTGAAAGCTATTTGGCAGTAGTGTGACCCAATCAGGTTTTAATTTTGAGAGTCATCCTAAGAGGTATCCTTGAGGTATCAAGGACAGACTGGTAAAGAATGAGATGAGAGACAAGAAACTCAGTCCATCTCAGAGTCAAGAGTTACAGGATTGCTGTACCCAAGTCAGAAATCAAGAGAACCTTATCACAGGTGGTTTTCGTGTGGGTATAAGGGCTTGAGAGCATTAATCATAACCAGGAACAGAACAAAGGTATACTTTTTGAGGCAAAGATGAGTTTTGTTCTAGAAATTTTGAGATGCGGTGCTTGGAACATCAAAGTGGGAGAAATTCTGAACATTCTCCAAATTAGGAGAGAAATCTATAAAAAGTAAACATGGCCTTTAAATAAATGAAAACATGCTTAACCTTCCCTAATAATGAGGAAGGTAGAAATTAAAAGGAAATATTGTCACTTACTAGCATAACAAACTATGAGGAATTAATATTTTCATAGTTTGCAAGGATATAAGGAAACATTCTCTCATGCTTTTAAGCTGTAGCAGCTTTGAAGAACAATTGGCTAATGTCTTAAAATTTAAATTACAAATACCCTTTTACCTACCAGGTCCATTTTTTAGATCTATCCTAAAGACATAGACACATCTACACAAAATGGTTACAATAATGTTCAGTATGTCTAATATTGAAAAATCAGAAACACTTAAATGGCCTTCTGTAGGGAAATGATTAAACTGGTGATCACATCCATATTTTTGGAATAATATGCAGCAGTTCAAAAGACCATGGAAAAACCTTCCAGCTATCGTCAAAATTTTAAAACAGGGAATATTACCCCATTATGAAGATACAGAAAAACGATTGCTGTTGATACATTTGTGTATAAAATCATTTTTAAGGAAGGCCTGGAAGAATGAATTAAAGCTTCTGTTTGAAGCAGCTTGCTTTAGGAGGGAAGTAGTAGATGGGAGGCAGGGAGTGGATACAAGTGGGTAAAATATTTTTTAAGCAAGGGAGAGAAAGTACAAGCATGTGTTAGGAAAGGAAATGCTAGGAAAGAAGAAGCTGAAGGTCCAGGAGAATTGAGGGATGGCTGTCTGCAGAGGGAAAGGAAATGAGTTGATGAATCCAGATACAAATAAACTGGAAAGAGTTATGGCAAAAAGGGAGGAATTCATAATAATAGCTTCGTGGCTGAAAAAAGGAATGTGCAACACTTGAGAAAGGGGGTGAAATTGCCACAGGGATTGCTGGGGAGGCTTTGACCTCGAATATTATGGACTTAAAATGGGATCAGTCTTTTCAGAATTGTTGCATTTTCCACAGCAATCAACCATAGAAAAGTGGGTAGTTAGACCAGTTCAGGTTTAGAGTTTTATAGAGAATGAACAAGGGGCAAACAATTAGAGTATTGTAAATGATTGACTATGTTTGCAGGGATTGGCAACTATAGCTTCTGGGCCAAATCCATCTTACTGTTTTTGTGTTGTAACACAACACAAAAGGTGTCTATGGCACCTTTTACACTACAGTGGCATAGTTGTGACAGAAAATGCTTTGCTGAAAAGCTGAAACCATTTACTAATCTGGTCCTTTAGCGAAAAGTGTGCTGACGTTGAACTATACTACAGGAGTGTAGTTGACAGGGTAATATGGAGTCAGGACTAGAAGTCATTGAGAAGTCAAGCAGCAGGTGAAAAGTTGATAAAAGGAGAGAAATTTGGAGTAAGATTTTAGGAGTAGAGAATTCCTGAGACCAGCTGGGTCTCAGTGATTTAGCTTTGGGGAGGGGATTGAGCAGTGAGTGAAGTGTGAAGTATGCTAGAGTCCAAGTTGAATTATAAGTAGTTGGGTGATACAAGAAAGTAAGAGAATATCTCTAAAAAATATCTGACAGATAACCTGCCAATAAAGAATTCAGTCCACTTAGTTAAAATTTGTTTAGATGTCTTCCTCACGCATGTTTATTGTTAATTCAACTGATATTCCCAGTTTAAAACACTGAGAATGTTTGCATGCTTGTTTATTTTCTGCTCTATATACAGTATTATTAAAACTACTCATTTGCAGTGGAATTCTCTATGGTGAACCAGAGTACTGTTAGAATATACATGCAGCTATTTGTATATAACATACATTTCTTTTTTTATCCAAAAAAGAGCGTACTTGGATTTTTAAATGTACTTTTAATACTGTTTTTCCTTTTCACTACAGGTATATGAAAATTATCCTGCTTATGATTTAACTGAAAGAAAAGGTTTTATAAAAACAACTGTGAAAGAGGTAAGTACATCTACCATTTCTAAAGGTTTCTAACTTAAGTCATTTTGAACATATGAGACAAAAGAAATATATATCAAATATTACATATTTTTTAAAATGTATGACTAACCTGGCCAGGTAGCTCAGGTGGTTAGAGTCCCAATATGCCAAGGTTGTGGGTTCTGTCCCCAGTCAGGGTACATACAAGAACCAACCAGTGAATGCATGGATAACAACAAATCAATCTCTTTCTCTCTCTCCCCCACTCTCCCCCTCTCCCCTCTCCCTCCTTTTCCCCTTTCTCCTCCCTCCTCCTCCCCCCCCCTCTAAAAATCAGTAAATTTTAAAAATACATGACTAAATATCACATTTGGTCCTCAAATTTCCTCAAAATAGATGGGGAAAGATATTTCTTATTCCCATTTTAGAGCTTAAAAATGAAGCCTGCACATTGGTGACAAAACCCGACCTCAGTGTACTGGGCATCTCAGGGGCACTCACGCAACTATTTGGGCACATGTTTCTGTCCTCCAGTCAAAGAAAGGAGAAAATCAACAGTAGCTATAGTTTATATTGATCCCAACTGATTTCCCAAGGTCACAATAGTAAAATAAAGTTTAAAAATGAAATAAGGTTTTATGACTTATGTATACTTAACACCGTGTGTTGGGTATGAGAAAATAATGTTTCTCTTTTCATTATAGCTAATCTCTTGAGATAAGAGGACAGAGACAGATGACTTGTTCCATGGATTTAAAGATCTGATTTATACCATTATACCAGCAGAGAGAATGTATTTCCTTTTATAAATCCTTGTAAGCATTGTGTTGATAGAATTTTCTGCTTTTCTATCTTGTCTTACATAAATTCGAGTTTGCCATTTTAAATTGCATTTCTATGCAGTTTTTAGTTTAAAATTTTGCATGGCAGTAATTGTTTCTTGCTTTTATAGTTGTATTTTGTACATTTTGGATTTCTTTATATAAGGTTCATAGATTCTTGAACTGTTGTAGTTTTCAGTGTAGTTAATAATAGCTTAAGACATACTTTTAATCAAGTAGAATAGAAACTATTATAACTGGCATTTATACATGCAGAGACCAGTGCAGTATTTAGTATATGAAATATTTTGAATACAACACATCTGCCAGTGTAAAAACTCAGTGGCAGTGTATTCATCATATTAAGAATATACAAGCTTCAGCTATCTAAATTGGAACTTTCCTCCTGCATGTATATATATGTCAGTTTTTCAGCATGACAAAAGTGACAGATGTTATTTTTATATTTTCAAAAACAAATTTGTTGTATATAAATTTTTTTTGAATTTCTTTCATGCAGATCAATTTTTAAACACATGGTTGGGTATCTTTACAGTTATAAATTGTGAAATGTCAGTGTTCAGCCAGATGGTATCAAAGAGCAGTAAAAGTCAACTCAGTGAAGAAAACACTGAAGGAAGAGTTCTCTGCTTTGCCTTGAAAGTGTCATCATCAGTTTGTAGTTTTAGTGTTGACTCTGCAACAGTGTGTATAGATGTATTTTATGTTAAGGGTAGACCAAAATCAAAACTTCCAAGAATTGAGAAAGGGTGAGATTAAGTACAAGAACATTTGGCTCATAATAAATGACAAGTGTAATACCAGAAGATAATGTGTAGGCAGTAGTGGATATCTCTGACAAAGTATTTCTCATTAGTGATAATAGACTTGTTTTTACATTAAAGAAATTTAATGTATTTGTGGAATTAGAGCTATTGGGTATTTTGGCTAATCAGGATTCTAGGTGATCAACATGTATACCATCCCTGAATGAAACTAATTTGTCTTTTAAATTGACTCATTTTACTAAATAATTTCTGAATTTTAAAATAAAACATGCTGCTTATGAGAGAATTAGGTCTTTGATAAACCAGTTGAGTGTTTAAAATAAAAATATCTTTGCATCATAGACAGAAATACGTAAAAATATGTTGACTGTTAACAGGTATTTTCAGTTTTGACTTGTTTCTTGATAAAGTTGTTAAGACATTTAAAAGGTACACTTAATACAAATGAGTGAAACAAACTAAATGAAACATAAGGATTTGCCTTTGATTTTAAATATTGAATTTGTTCTTATAAACTTTGTCAATAAAAATAATAAACAGTGCTTGTCTCTTGTATTTCATGGCTTAACTGCTGTTTTATAGCATTTCCCCTCTACATGAGGGTTTCAGAACATGGGTTTTTAAATGGCTTTAGCCCCAAAGCGTATATAGAGTGTTCTTCAGCAATAACTGACCGCTTTTGTTTGGAATAAGTACACTACAAAGAAATCACCTAGGAAAACTAGAAGTGATTCACAAAAGTTGATCAAGGTTAACAGTTATTTACTTTATGACCATGTACTTGAAAGGAGATAAATAGTAATGCCTGGGACCTAAAAGGTCTAAAGAGGGTTTGGAGGTAAAGGCATTGAGTTGGTGGATGTGAAAGTTTGTGATGAACATGTAACTAATAATACACTGCAGAATGTATTTGAAAAACAAATCTAATTTTTATTAAGTAGTTTTATACAACGAGCTGTTCACAATCTGCAGTTAAACATTGTATATTCACAGCTGCTCAATTACAAAATCTTCAGAACAATGAAAAACATATTCAAAATAACTCAAGAATTTTAAAGAAAAGTACCGTGGTTCCTTAAAGAAAAAACTGTCAAATGTAGACACTTGAGACAAGAACTGAGGATTTTTAAAAAACACATCTACCATACTTTAGTAAGCAGGTTTTTCCTTTGTAATACAAGTTTTAAGTGCCCAGAAACAAAAGTAATAATTTACTGGGAACCATTTCAAACGTAAAATATTTTGCATCTATCACTTAACACATACTATTCTTTAAATGTTTTAATACATAACACTTTAAAGTAGAATACTTCCGAAGTAGTACCAACGAGTCTTATCAGATAACCTAAATACCAACATTTCCCTGTGTTAACTCAAACTAATATACTGTATTTTTCTTTCATTTGTATCATACTTTGATGGGAAAGGAAATGTCTTAAGTTCACCACACATTCTTTGCATATGATACCTTGTATTTATAAGCTGATTTAAAATTTGAAAAATAATATTTTGAAAAGTAAAGTCATTTTGAGTCCCCCTTTTTGAGTCCTTTTTCAAGCAGAGCAATATAATTGAAAAAAATTATTCAAAGACTAAAACAAAAGCACTTAAGTTATCCATGTTTTTACCTGTAAATCAAAATTTCTTGGCAAGATAAGCATCCTGAGGACTGTGAAACCAGTGTTGATTTTAAATCTCATTTTTTTGGTCATGAGTGAAAAAAGAACATTTGCCATGTTCTTAGGCTTTTATAATATGGCTTATAAAATATGTAATATTTACCAAGAGATCACATTTTTCTAGTTTTCCAGTGGACCTGCCTATGGAATATTGAAAACATAATACTGTAAAAAGTATTCCTATAGATTGAATCAGTTATTTTTAAGAGGCTTTGATTAAGTTATTCTGACAAGATATTTTTGCTAGTAGTTGCCAAAATTAAGGCTATTTATAAAGTGTGTCATCCGCCCAAACTTGACTCAAAGAAAAATAGCCCTTAGAGTCTATGTCTAAAGTATGAAGATCACATTCTCTACCCCATTTTCAACGGTACAAACCTGTACTGTTTAAGAATTGGAAATTTTGCTCTTTTGCCAATGAGTACACAAATCTAAAATGTTTTGTCACAAAAGATACCTGAATTTAAATTTCTTTTGAATACCCAATGGGAAGTATAATAGAAAATAGTCTGGAAGCTTCATTTACTTTTGACTGAAGAGTTTGTGCTCTATCCAAAGATAATTTACTTAAATTTTAAGTAAAAGCTCAATATTGGAGCTATATAAAAATCTTAAGGCTCACTGGCAGAGACAGTGATAAACTGTTGTAGAAGAAAAATACAAGGCTGTATCTGGTTTTTTAATTTCTGCTTAATTGCCTTGGTTTCTCAATGTGTGAAAACTGACCAGCCAAACCAAAAGTCAATTTTAAAGGGAATTTCCAACCACAGAAGAATCATATTTGAGATCTTAGTTTAAGGTTATATTCTTATTCTGAAATCCAGAAGATTAAGCACTAGTTACACGTGTGGACAATACAACTAAATTATAAGTGCTTATAAAATGATTTTTAGGGCTATTGCTTTCAGAATGGTAACATGGGTTTACATTAACAAGCCACCTTGGAAATATTTCAGTTTTGTTATCCAGAGAGGGTTTTGTTGTTTGATTTTATGAAAGTGAGGTTAATGTGTTTCAAACTTTCCAATTTGGAGTACAGAAGAAAGCTGGGTCAAGACAAATTCTATTTAAAATGCCGCAATCTTGCTTGCCTCTCGAACACCGCTCAAATATGCCCCTGTAACAGTTTGTGGAAAATGTCTGTTTGTTGCCTGTAAAAAATAATTGCGTAATATGAAATCATGTATAAGGAATTCAGATGATATGAAAGGTAATACAAGCTTATGCTTTCTCTGATCCTCCTAAAATGAAGACTAGTGCCACTCCTATGTGTTCATGTTAACAATACTCGCCCATCAGAGCACTTGACCTTTTCTGATTCTCTTCCATGCTTTGTCAAATGCATTCATTCTACAATTTATTCAGCACTCCTGTAAAGTAAGGTTTGGCATTCAATAAGATACTTAAACATGCCAGGTATTGGAATTAAGCACAATGAGTAAGACAGTGCCTCTCCTCAGACAAGTAACCTAGCTGTTAAATCAACAATAAATGAAACAAGCACAAAAAGTGAGTCACAATTCAACCGCAGTTGGTGTTTCGCTAGATGGGTAGAACAAAAGGATAGAGCTGAGGTACTCAAAGGACAGACTAGTTCAGCTGGAAGGGAAAAGTCAAAAGGTTGAGTGCTGTCAATGGGCCAAGCTCACTTTCAAGGAGGTTGTAGTGGGAACAATAAGCACATTCAGGACAGGAAGGTAAGCTTGGGATGTGACTATGGAAAAGAGTAGCTCGAATGGAGTGAGCGGGTCACAGAAAATGGAGAAGGATGAGAAACAGACCAAGTTCCATGTGAACTGCTTAAGGTTTCATGTCACCTAAATTGATGGCTGGGGTGGAAGGAAAGTGACATGGATCCTAGATGTGACAAAAACTTCAATAAACAAAGGATTAGGTCAGCAGGAATATAATTACTAGTAGGAGGAGAGCGTGACAGTGGCAGAAACCGCAAAGAAATGGGTTTTATGAGAAAGTAACCATCAAAGACGCAAAGCAAAAGAGGTTCTACACCCTGCTCACACCCTAGGGCATGTTGGCCTAATCCAGCCACCTCTTGGAGGCTGCTGCCGCCTGGCATGCGGCCAACGTGCTCTCCCCACCACACCGGCTCTCCACAGGCCAAGGAATTATCAAAGATTGCTGGGTTTTCTTTCTTTTTTTTCCCTAGATTTTATTTATTTTTAGAGAGAGGGGAAGAGAGGGAGAGAAACATCGATGTGTGATCGGTTGCCTCTTGCATGTCCCCAAAGGGACCACAACCCAGGCATGTGCCCTGACTGGGAATCAAACTGGCAACCTTTCAGTTCACAGGCTGGCACTCAAGCCACTGAGCCACACCAGCCAGGGCGCTTGTTTTCCAATGACGGTCTTTTGTGATTGCTCACAAATAAGAGAGAAAATAAGAAACACTAACTATTTTAGATAAAGCTAGGAGACTTGGGTAATTCCAAACTATAACATACAAAGTATGAAATGAAAGAGTGCTGAGAATTCACTTTACTCTGCTAAGTTTGGGGAGTAGGGCAGGATGGGGTGATAACAAAAGCAAGCCATTCACCCCAAAGAATCCTTAAAAATCTCAGCCACTGGGGACATCAGGAACCATGGAGGCAGAGGTTGGGGGTGAAAATGGAATTAAAGATTATAAAGAGCATTTTGATCCCTCACTAGGTTCCCCACTCTCACCTGCTATGAACCCCTAAGGGTAGGGGTAAGGTGGCGAACAAAATGGGGATTAACAAGGAACATGTATATGACCCATGGACATGGATACGGGGTGGGGACTGACTGGGAATAGGGGCTGGGGGGGCAGGGCAGGGGAGAGCAACGGGGGAAAAACTGGGACAATAAAAGGATAACAATAGAAAAAGGCAAAAAAATAAAATCCAGGGATTAAGTAAAGTATTCATAATTGAGAGGCTTCCGGCTCCCAGAATGCCAGGAGCTAAACTTTCGCCTTGAAATGACAGAAACTACATGTTCCCACAGAAAAGAGCTATAGATACTGATTTGGGAATTCAACCACTAGTGGGTGAGCTTGCTAGATCTTTCAGTTGGCTTCTTTTAAACGACTCAAAAATACAGATAAAAATGCCTCACTCAAATCTAAGCAGACAGTCAAGGACTGGCTATTTGGACATATAATGGGCGCAGGCTAAAGGAGACAAAATAGGAACTCTGAAGAGTCATACAAGGAACAATTAATTACCAAGCAAGAAGAGGAAGCTACCAAAAGGGAATAAACTGAGAATAAAGTGCTCATAAAGTAAAAGCCAAAACTTTAAGTCAGTGTAAAGGTTGGAAAATCTCCCCACCACAAAACTACGATAAAAAGGTGAATAATAGCAAAGAAAAGAAAATTAGATAATGTAAGAGTTCCAATGTATGTAACAGGAGATCAGAAATAAGAAAAGTGAAAATAAGTAAAATCCAGGGCTGAAGGACATGAGTTTCTAGATGCAAGAAATAAAAAAATGGCATAGAAAGGATTGGAAATCACAACAGCAGAACACTTTTCAACAGAAGTAAACCAAGAAAGAAGAAAGGCCCCTTTGCACCCATTAGGATGGCTATTATCGAAAAGCAAAGTTTTGCTGAGGACATGCAGAAATTCGAATCTTGTGCCTTGGTGGTAGAAATGTAAAACAGTTGCTTTGGAAAAAGGTGTAGTGGCTCCTCAAAAATTTAAAAATAGGGTGAATATATGATCCAGCAATGCCTCTTCTGGGTAAATACCGAAAAGAAGAGATCAGTTCCTGAAGAGAGAACCTGCACACAGCACTGTTCACAACAGCCAAAAGGCGGGAGCAACTCAGAATGTGATGTACACATATAATGAAATATTAGCTAGTCTTAAAAAGCAAGGGCATTCTTACACCCACTACAACACCGATGAAACCTGAGGACATTATGCTAAGTGAAATAAGCCAGTCACAAAAGGACAAATACTGTGTGATGCCACTTATACGATGTACCCAGAAAAATCCATAGAGACAGAAAGTGGCGGCTGCCAGTGGCTGGCGGGGGAGGAACGTTGTTTAATGGGGACAGAGTTTCAGTTCTGCAGGATGAAAACGTTCTGGAGAAGGTAGTAGTGATGGTTGTTCAACAATGCGAAGGTATTTAATGGCACTGAACTGTACCCTTAATTAGTTAAAATGGTAAATTTTGTTATGTGTAGTTTATCATGATTAAAATAATATTTAAAAAGAGAGGAATCTAGAAAATAAAGCCCCCAACCCTGGAAAGGTGAGGAGGAGACGTGCCCAGGAGGACAGCTCTGGAGGAGTCCTAGAGATCAACCAGTGCAGACAGGAGCAGAGGGACAAGGACCCCGGAAAGCCGTGTAAGAACAGAATGAACTCCCTGGCTCAGCAGCAGCAACACTGACCTAGCCACATCACGTGAACACTGATGCCAGCTTCACTATGAAATAACCACATTGCGAAGACACTAAATGGGCTAAACCTTTAACCTAAAAGGACGTCAGTAGATAATGTCTAACTTGTTATATCTGAAGACAATATAAGTATTTTTAAAATGAAGTAAATTCCAGAAGAAACATCAGAAAGAGTTAAAAATGGATGCTCTGGAAGTTTGAGGAAGATGTTGAGAGAACATGTGCTGTTTGTTGTCCTAACACTTGAAAGTATTTGACACTATTTTAAAACTCTGGACATATATCACTTGAATTAAAAGAAGGTAATCAAAATAAAACTGGGTTCAGGATCATGATACACACCTCGCCAGCAAAGAAGATGGTTCCCTGTATTTCTTCCGCAATGATGTCATAGGCTTCACCGCTCCCACCTGTCTTCACAAAACTGTATGCCATCTGGATCCAGGGGTCCGTGCTCCACCGAGTGACAAAATATTTTGTGGGATCTGGGACTTCCTATGTCAAGTTGAAGGAATCATAAAACAGGATCAAGAAGGGACTGAGATATCATGTTACCCCAAGTAATAAATATCCAGTCCTCCCTCCCATTAGAAATCGAGTTCATTCTTGTAGCATTATGGAATAGCCATTCTCAGTATGTTCCTCTGAGCCCCTTATGACTACCCTGTATCTGTGTACCTTTCTGTACCTCCTGCCCCAACTCTGCAACCTCCCCCAACACGTGTCTTCTCATTTTACCATTTATCCTTCTGCTAGACACATATTTCCCCCACCCACATGGGGCCATCACCACTGGCTAAGAGTTCAGGCATTCCATTTCCCACAGCCTAGCCTGTGCCGGAGAGATGGAGGAAAAAGGGTCTCTGGGCCACAGTAGGAAAGGGAAGGCTGGAGTTCTTGGACCTCAAGGTGAAATTCTCAACAGGGTCCTCCACAAAATGGCTATCCAAGGATATGTTTCACACACTCTAAATTTCAAATCATTTTATTTTTTAAAAAAGATTTTTTAAAATTTGTTTTCAGAGAGAGGGGAAGGGAGGGAGAAAGAGAGAGAAACAGCAATGTGTGGTCGCCTCTCACGTGCCCCCAACTGGGGACCTGGACTACAAGCCAGGCATGTGCCCTGACTGGGAATCGAACTGGCGACTCTTTGGTTCACAGGCTGGCACTCAATTCACTGAGCCACACCAGCCAGGGATCAAATCGTTTTATAGGATGGTCTTTGACAAGCATACCATGAAAATTATTTCTATAGAAACTACGTCCTCAGTTCTAAATAACTAATTTGAAAACAAATTTTTGGACAAAATCCCAAAGCTAGGGACTGTGAGATATGACATCACACAAAATAAGCACCACCCCTGGATGGCCTCTCTTTCTTAATTTATGTAACTTTTGAGTTATTTCACTTCTCTCAACTTCTGTTCCTTTATTTGAAAAAGATATAAGCCATGCCATTTATAAATTTGCAGAGACTGTGAGATTTGGTAAATTGGCAAATAAAAAGAACCTTGAGCTCCTTGGAGAAAAGAAAAAAAAAAGAGACCAGCTGCATATGTAGGGTATGAGAAAATTATGGACAATGTCTCTTTAAAAGGAAAGTTGTCACCACAGCCTGCTAGGCTTTGGATAAACACAGAATCTGTGGAACATCTGTACATCCTGAGCAAAGAAAAGGGGGTATGCGTGATTTGAGGAAAAGGTGAAGGAAGATAACAGTTTAAGAGGAGGGATGGGGTACTGATATGGGCTACATTTGTGTTCCCCTAAAATCTGTGTTGAAGCCCTAACCCCCACTACTTTATAATGAGACTGTTTGAGAAAGAGCCTTTTACGAGGTAATAAAGTTAAAATGTCGTTGTTAGGGAGGGCCTTAGTCCAGTATGACTGGTGTCCTTGTAAGGAGATGACACAGACAACAAAAGGGCAACCATGTGCGGTCACAGCAAGAAGCCAGCCATCTGTACGCAAAGAAATCAAACCTGTCAACACCTTAATCTTGGACTTCTAGTTTCCAGAATGGTCAGAAAATAAACTTCCATTGTTTAAACCACCCAGGCTCCATGGTATTTTGTTATGGCAGGCCTAGCAAACTAATCCAGCAATTTAGGTGGACAGTTAAGACATTGAAAGGATTAATGTGGCCTACTGCCTTATTCTTTTCACGCTCAGTGATGATGGCTTGCTTTGCCTCCACCCCACTCTGAAGAGCACACCCAGACAGGCATGTCTTTCCCCTTTCAGAGAGGGTGTGTCTGACCTGCTCCTTGAACAGCTCCCGGAGGGTAGCCATGCACTGCTGCAGCACCTGCTTGTCCTCCAGGCTCCTGAGGGAGGCCACCGCCTCCCCGGCAATCACTGACATCAACACGCTGTGTTTCTTCTGGACACACGGAAGAAAAAAGCAGCTACACTTTTTGCTTTGGTACAAGAATCTCTGAATGCATGGTTCCGAAGAGATGACCTCAATCTCACAAATTAAATTTCATTATTTCCTACTGTCCCCTCCCCTTTCAATCACCAGCCCATTTTCCTCACAAACACTCATTATTCATCTGTCCACTTTATTGTTCCATGTTCAAAGAATGCAGGAAGCAATGTAAATATCAAATTCAGAGTTCCCTTGGCTCTTCCCCTATAAGAACTTTTTTAGAAGGAACGGAACAAGGTAGAGAAGGGAAGTGTGTGGATAAAATAATGGAAAGAACTTTCTCATGGTAAAGAAATTGTGCCCTAGGCTCCCATGTGAAACCTTTTAAGATGTTTTTTTTGGAATGGAGACAAAAAAAAGAAATTGGGATTCTTTTGCATGACATCAGCACTACCATAGCTTTCAAGTTACAGGTATGCCCGCCCCACTTTGTCCCCCACCAATCACATCTGCTGACACCAAGACCCACCCTCACCTGGGCCAATCATGTTCCACCCTTCACAGCACCACTGGCGGACCCTTGGAGAGTACTCTTCAGGTACCACTCATTGCTGTGCTGTCTTGGACTGTCCCTGAGAAGAATTCCCCTATCAGCTTCCACAAGTGACTAATTCATTTCTCGGGGAGCAACATTAATACTTTGAGAAAGTATGGCAGATATTGGTGCTATGCTACAGAAAAACATGTATCCAGAGTGTCCACAATGTCCATTAGTTTCTGAGCTTAAATGTAAAAAATTTAAAAATTACAACATCAAATTTTAAACTAATAATAAAATTCAAACCCATTTCACCAACGACTTTACCTGAGGATCCATGTCATAGAATACAGCAAAAAGCCCTCGTTTGCTGGCACTAGGAGGAACGTGACCGAAAAAGTCCGCCCCTTGAACTTTATTGTCCCAAAATCTGTAAGGAAATTGCAAGGCTATCTGGAAAGTAAACAGGAGAAAGATGGTTAAGAGTTTCTTGAATCCAAAGTACAGCAATCTCCAAGAAGCAATCTATAGCTCTTAACTAAAATCATGTTAGAAAACAAACAAACCTCACTACTCCCTTTCCATTCTCCCACCTCCTTTCTTCTCTCCATGAGCATCTGGCCTTTTATGTCCCTCAGTCCCATATTCCCTCTGACAACCTCTAGGCTAATCTGAAAATGCAAAGCATTCCTGAGACATGGGTCTTGAGGATACATTCTGACTCCTCATACGACCGCCGGTATCTACTGCTGCACTGGCAGATTCTGCTGAGAGATTTCAAAGGCAGAGGGAGTAAAACATTCTCCTCATTGGGGCCAATTAATGGAGGCAGAGATGAAAAGCAGAAAACAAAGAACTGTTCATTTAGATAACAAGTTCAAATTTTGAGTAACAAGATTTATCCTCCTGAAGTTAAAATTTACAGACCTCAGCCAGCTCTCTTCCTTATGTTTTCATAATATCCTCTCTTATTCTGCAGGAACAATTATTCAAATGAAAAGGGAATCTTCAAATTTTATTTGGATTCAAAGGTTACCCACTACTTCTCAATATCACAGGCAAAGGTACTCCTGTCATCTGACGTTAATATCTATAATTCTGGGGCTTAGGTAGTCTAGTCACCTTTTCAATGATGCCTGCACCTAAGCTGTTGATGGCCTTCATCTTCTTGTCTGACAGTGGTGGGTTAAACTGAATGGCACCTTTCTGCAGTAAGGCCAGTGGGACAGTGACTAATACCTGTGGGAAACAATTAATAGTTAATACACAACCAGCAACTGAACCTAATACCACAACAACATACTGGGTGCATTTCCAGGAAAATCTCAATGCCTAAGGAACATCACTCCCTACTGCTCGTCATGAGATAGTCAACATTCCATGTTATTCTATTCATAAGGACCAGAGTGGCCACTCAGTTGCACAGATTGTTCACTGCACAAGGGTGCCTGTCTGGGCAGAAGTAGCCTCCACATGGAGGAACTTGCAGAGCAGTCTTTATGATTTACAATAACCCCAGATTAAGAAGAGTCAGCAGGTCCTAACCCTGAAAAGCAGTGCTATAAGAAGAAATGTACCTAAATATGGAATCAGGAGAACAAGACTTGTGTATCATTCCTCACACTTTATAATGTGTGGCTGAGGTAATATCTGGCCTACTAACCTCAAAGGATTAGGAAATTGCTTAAAACAAAAACGCTTACAATATACATCAATATGCTTCATAAATGGAAAAGCACATCACAAGCACTAGGAATGACTACAATCATGTAAAACTCATGAAATTTTTTTTAAAGGTGGAAGCAACTTATTGCAGGGTCCAAATGGCTTATACTGTACATTCATTTAGTTAACAGATGAAGTAACAGATGCTAACAAAGCCTTCAAGAACGACTCTTAAAAGTTACATCACAAAATCTCAACCTACTGCCCCCAAAAAGGAAAAGAAGAAATCCTGGCATATAAAAATTCTTATCTAGAAAAGAAATTATGTGGCTATTATTTATTCATATAGGACTTATCATACTCTACTTAAAAGGAAGCTCCTTTGGGAAACAAAACCAGGCCATCGAAGAAACTTGCTGTCTCTTGACACAGCCAGGAAATTTCTGGCTCCAGAGCCATGTTACCATTGCCACAAGCAGGAGCGCCCACTGCTGCTATCAGAACCCTGCCACCTACAGAACAACCTGCACCAGCACAACGGGTTCCTCGTGCCATGCGTCTTGACTCCCTTGCAGTTAATGAGTGAACGGGACCCTCTACTGTCTCTGCTGAATAACCCAACACCTTGACCGTTATCCTTGTCAGCAGATGCTGCAGAAGTTGAAGTAAAAGCCAGACTCTACCTTCCAGATCACGCAAGTGCACCTGAGTGACTGAACCATTTCTTACTGAGTCTCAGCTGCAAAAGAGTCTGGGAAGGGGTGTGCATGTGTGTGCACATGCTTATTTTCTAGCATCTACGGTGCAATATAACAAGAAGATGGGAGTGGAATGAAGCTGAATGCCAAGCACCAAATCTACCATGGCCTCCACCAAAGATTTAGTGTATTTGGCGTGAACCCCCAAACTCCATGATCACAGGAAGTTTAGGGTTCTTCCTGGGATTTTGTTGTTTTCTGCCATAAGAAAATGAGAAAATAAAAAAAATAAAAAAAGATGTACTCTATCCTTAATCTGGTTATAGAAAATAGCTACCATGTAACAAAAAATATTATTCTCTTGGATATATAAATAAAAAACACAAGAATATAAAATCTAGAGATTTCCTTAACAACAAAAGCTTTCAAAACCAATAGCCACAAGATGTAAACATACCCTGGTAAAGAACTAAAGCTAGATCTCAGCGTGAGCAACCTAGACTGAATTACAGTTTGTCAGATGTTTATCTTTCACATATAAGCTGGGGAAACTTCCAATTCAAACTGTGTGATGCATGTTGACAACCATAAAAATAAAAATGTTTGCTTTCAACATTCTGAGCAGTCATTGAAACACAGACTCAAACTATGCCCTGATGCCTCTGGAGAGCCAGAAAACAAAGCAGGAAGTGCAAACGTGCTGGCTCAGGGTCAGCAGCAGGTGGCCCAGCGGGGTGAGTCAAACAAGCATGTTATCCCGGATGCCAAAGGCCAAGTTACAAAATACCAGAGGCTGAGCCATTCACTGACTTGCAATTTTAAAAAGAGGAATTAAAAGAAGTTTTACCAGTAGGAAGATCTTTAGAGATTAGTCTGATTTTCATCTCGGGGCTCATGGACAAGGACAGTTGCCCAGTGGTTCTCCAGTCCGGCTGCAGGCTGTAATCACTTGGGGAGCATTACAAACATGACCAGACCAATCCAGAAAGAATCCCTGTGGGGTGAGGTTTTGCAGTCTTTCTTTTAAAGCACCTTCCGAGTGATTCCAACATGCAGCCAGAACTGAGAACCACTTAGTCCCAAGTCTATAGGACCACTATTTGCTACCCAGCTAGTTAAAGGCAGGAATAATATCAGGACCCCTCCCCTGGACTCATACACTATACCCTATCTTTCTACTCGACATGCAATCCTTTATTTTTGTATGAATATCAAGGACTATGAAATGCTTTTAAGTTTGAAACATATCTAGTAGGAACTAATGATAGTTCATCAAATATACTTATTGTTAATCATTTCAGACATAACTAAATTTAAATAAATTTACAGGGTTTATTAATAGCCCTCTTCCCCAAGTAAGCACCTTTGTTCTCCAACATTATAGAAATCTCAGTATGATTTAACATATTACATTACAGCATCTTTCACTGTCCACCTACTAAAGTGGTTTACAAAAAATTCAAATAACATAAAAGTACTTCTGCAGTTTCGGAATGAAAACAGAGCTTTCTTGATTTGAAAAATGGTTCCATGGTAAAACAAACAACTACCACCAAAAAAAACAAAAGAAATAAACATAAAAAGACACAAAAACCCTACCAATTTGGAACACTAAATTAAAGTAAAAAAAAAAAATGTTTTTTAATGGAGGACTTTTAATATGCTCCCATTTAACCCTAAAAGTAGACTGTAGTATACGATACTTTTCAAACATATGTCTCCAAAGACTATTTTCTGTTCAATTCTCATGACCATATGTACCATAGAACCCACTTTAAGGAACACTATTCAGATTTCCATCTGCCATGAATATACATAGTGCTGGATTAGTTAAATCGGATTTGCACATCCACCGCACAATTCAGTGGACATATGTAACTCTTCAGAAGTCAAACACGGTGCTGCAGGCAGATTGCCAAAGGCCAACTTCTTGGTGGAAAAGATTCTTTTCCCTTATTGCCAGATCCTGACACAGCTAGTGAAATTCTAGCACTCACCTTTTGTGCTGTGTACCCTGTCCTATCTGTTGTGGTAACTTGTACTTCATCTCCAGAATAATCAATACTCTGTACCTGCTCAAGAAAAAACAATTATAAAAAACGTGATGGAATCATATGATCCAGGACCCTTTGCAATTCTATATGTCAGTTTACATCTCCAAGGCTATGGGAAATCATTTCTTGGCATTTAGAGATCAAAGCAACAGTGATAGCCTATTTCAGGAAACTATCACTCAACCATTAAAATTTATAAATTTATTATGTTAAAATATGGAAAACCTTTATAATACAGTGTAAAGTGTAATATAAATAATTGCCTTTATGATTACAACAATGAACAATACAAACTCACAGGGACAAAACCATGAGGGAAAAATTTTTAAATGAAAATAACAGCTTTGGGTCAGAGATGTGAGAAACTTAAACACCTTATTATTAATGAAAATGCATCTGTGCCACTACTGTTTCCAAACATCAGCAGCTACATAATTGACATAGATGATGCTACAACCGTATCATAACAATATTTGGAGGCATCGGCTGACAGTCACAGCAAGTACTTGTCTCCTGTGTAATCCACATGCCCCAAACTTCATATACTCTAAGAACAAGGCCAGACCAGAGCCTCCCACTGCTGTCGTACTCACGGGAGATTTGAGTCGAATGTCTAGTCCTTCAGCCAGTTTTTCAATGATGACAGAATAGCCGGGAGTGAGGAGAGTGTGATCACCAGCAAACTGGGCAAAGAATTCGTTGTGGTCCCAGGAACGAGCAGACACCTGGGAAACAACAGGAGAGGCTGGGAACAGAAGAGGTGTTCCCACCTCTTCTCGAGCCTGCACCTAGGGGACAAGAAAGGAATCCAGCACAGGAAAAACTACCTGAAGCAGGAGGGCAGGGCTTCCGTGAACAGGGCAAAACATGATGGAAGGAGGGAACCCACAGACCAGCCCAGGCAGATGCCGCTGTTGGGGAAGGAATTGCTCAACAACGCACAGGAAAGCTTATTTTAGAACAAAAGGTAGGTATGATCTGGTTGTGGGCACCACTCCTTAATAAACATAAAAGACATGTTATGTATCAACAGCCCTGGAGAAGAAGAATTCTATGAAGTAAAACATTTGACCAACTCTATATAAAAATATGCCAACTACTGGTCTTCCGCATGGAAACTCTACAGAGGCTGAAACGCAGCCTGATTTTGGAAAACAGTGCTATTCCAATCACCGTGAAGAATCAAAGAAACAGGGAGAGGCCCCAGAGAGGACAATTCAGTCAGGGGCCTCCATTCAAAATACTGAATATTTAAGTATCAAAATCACCTTGGATAAGTTAGGCAAGTTTAAATTCATTTTAGCAAGAGAAACAGACCACAACTGCAAGGATACTCTCTTTTGGTCTCTTGAGAGCAGTGTTTTCAGGCCCTGCGGGGCTCCACAAAAGGGCCTCCAGGGCCTCCTGAGGGGCAGGAACGCTCAAGACTCTGGACCTCTCCCCAGGTCGCCTCAAAAGCACTGCTGTATTAGGTTTACACACTAAACTTCTTCACAGGCATGACTGGGAAGAAGGTTTCTCTTGCGTTTTTCTAACAAAAAAAAATCATTTTTTTCAAAACCACTGTGGGGTTAATATGCTCTGAAATCGTGGTTTTCGAACTTTTCAGCAGCAGAACCATTGTTTCCTGTTTATCCAAACCGGTATTGAGATTATATAAAACACACACACATACACATAAAAAAAGCATTTCGAAGCACATTTCATGAAAGCCAGTCACACCTGATGAAGGTTGCTGCCACAGGCATATTCCAGGTTACTGAGGTGGAACTGAAGCACCTGTTCTTCCAGTTCACTGAATTGGATACCAGACTCCTTAATAAAAGCTTTGTAGATCTCCTCTATCTTTTCTGTAATGGGAATGGATCAAAGCAGAAAAAACAGCTTTAGCAGTATTCTCTAATTCCTTATCTTTTGCTTTCAACTTCCTTCAACTGCAAAACCCCAAACTTATGAAGGACTTTCCCAAACCAACTCAGGGGAAAAAATATGTTGATAATGTTGGTTTCTCTCAGGAAGTAAAAGCTTATCTTAACTGGAAACAAAGCTATGTAGGTTGTATCTTCAGCCATGTTTCATTTCTGTGTGGTTGAGAAGCTGTTTCTTATTTTGCTCAAAATACAGAAAAGCACCCCCTGTACATATACAGACATACAGAGAATTCCCATTCCTTTCTGGTCTCACTGCCATCATGTTAAGCCAAGTTTTCATAGCATCTCACCTCAACTGGGAGATCTGTGATACACTGACTGTTGGATATATTCTCTCCCCAACAAGAACATTCCATTAAGGATTGTCATCACGGCAACCCTCTGCCTCAGGACCTTTAATTACTGGTTTGCTGTTGCCTGTTGTAATAAATCCCAAACCCAAAGCCAGACTGTGCCAGCACATTTTTAGCCTTTCCAAACTTGGCAACACCATCTGCCCACTCACAGGCTCTGCAGGTCAACGCCAGCCCCACCGGGTCGGCGACTCCCCCTCACTGAAGGCCTACCCCACCCTGCTCCCAACGCAGCAGCACCCGGACTCCACACGCCTCAGAAATCACATCTTGTTATCAACACCAGCATTTACCAACCCACTCAGCTGGAACTTCCAGCTACGTATACATAGCGCAGTGATGTGATCCAATTACTGTCTGAGACTCTGTTTTTGGGGTGTAGGGGAGGCTCACAACTAACAAAGTGTAAGAATCTTAGTCCAGGTCACTTCTTTATAAACTTCTCGGGGAAGATGACCATCCAATGCGCACACTGCAGACACAAAGCTTCTACAAAGTACTGTGAACTTGCTTGACTAGCAACAGAACTAAGTGTCAGCAAACTTCTGCTTTTTAGACAACTCAAGATTCTCATTAAAAATTTCCATTCATCTACTAGACTGTAATGTGGGGATGTCATAGGACCTCTGGATGTGCGCCAGGTTGTGGGCCCTAGACCACTGGGCTTTTTTACCACTTTCGGAACCTTCTTGTAGAAATCCCACTCCTGCCTCCTGTCGCTTCTCTTTTCCTTTAGATTTTGTAGAGGATCATCAAGAACCAAGATTGCTGGAACAGTATATAAAATTAAATATAAACAGAGAAAAGTCTAAATGTGATTTCTATGTAAATACTGTTTAAAAGTTTTAGTACATATGCTTTGTGAAATTAATTCTAGCTTCTTAGTATATTTACATTTTTTTTTTCAGCTACGTGGTAACAAAGTGAGATCTCAGACAGCTGAGATACTGCTAGGACAGCTATAACTAACCTTATATAGAGATGTATATATTATTATTAAAGTTCTTCAAAAAATATATTAATATAATGAAATAACTATCTACACAGTAAGTGTTGCTGATCCTCCCTTATTTTTAAGGAAGGCCCAAACGAAGCAGTATTACGCTTTTATTTAGTGAAACTGAAAGAGCTATAAAGAAAATGCTATCCAGTGACTACCACACGTGTGAAAAACACTAACTAAATTCTGAGAACACTCTGAAAGTCAGCCTAATAACTATCTTCAATTCCAGAAAATTCAACAACTCACCACTTGGTCTGGACACTTCATCATATAATTAAATGATCCCTGTTGACCCCAATAAATATCAGAAAATGTTCTGTTATGGTTTGTCTGTCAACACTAAAGGGATTACAGTGTGGGTCAGTCTCAGAAGGTAGGGGTGGGGAGGGCAAATATAAAACAAGAGACAAACAGTCCCTGCTACTGAGAAGTTTATCCCAAACAGAGATAAAGTGTGTGTATACCAGGATGAGGAACTTAGAACCCTCAAAAGAAATATATAGTTGAAGCAAATTAATATCTTGAAAATTGAGTTCAAATGTTCATACTTTAAGAAATTCTGACATGCTTCCAAGAATTATAAGTAAATACATTCAGGTCATAGAACTGTAAGTTGAATGAGTATCAATTTAAAAGGCACTGTAGTAAAATCTCAGCTGGCACCATCATGGAAATGAGTCATGATACATACAGTCAAGCTTTCTAAAGGGTTGTGGTTAATTAATCTTGTCCATTTAGGACCAAAGCCTAAAGAATTTGAAGTAAAATTATTAAACTATAACATACATTCTTGTATTCTTAAACAAAATATACTGAAAAAATCTTAAACTACTGCCCCCAAACAGAAAAAGGATCCTGGCACATAGAAACTCTTATCTAGAAAATAAATTATATGGTTACTATTTATTCACATAGGGCTTATCAAACTTAAAAGGAAGCTCCTCTGGGAAACTGAAAATTAAATGTTCACATAGTTTTTGAAACACCAGCTATCATGCAAAGATTTGTGTGTGCATATAGGCATCTAAAGGTCACTGAGGAAGTTCTGCTCCCTCTGCAGAACCGTCCAGAGAACCCATCAGTCCAAAAGGAAGGCTCTGAAGGACTATTCTTAGTGCATACATCAACCTCATGGATGGACGATGCTACTGCTGGCCAAACTTAGGTTAGAACGAGACTCAGGTGGAACAATCAGAACATCACTCTCCCCATACCTCCTAAAGGAACATCTTGGAGCTGAGTCTTATCCTTCCTCCACTCAGAGACAACATCCAAGAGAGCATTAAAATGAAAATCCATGCGCTTGTCAATAGTGGGGTCAGTAATTCTTCCACCTTCCTGAATTAAGTCACATCTTTCTCCAAATTTATGCATGCTGATGCCAAGCTTCAAAATAATAAGAATAAGAAGGTGAAAATTTTCCCTGGAAAAAATCTGTACAGGTTCTAAGCTGAAATTAGACAGAGCTCTCATGGAGAAAGTGGTCTAGTACCTCTCAGAAAAGACTAAGTATTCTTAACAGAAAATGGCAGCAAAGGAAGGCAGTGGGAAAAGAGCACAAAACCTCTAAGGCTTCATTTTATGAGAATGTGAAGGTGACAGCAGCGGCTTCTCTGCCAGGCACTCTCAGCACTGCAGCCAGTGTTTACTAAGGCTGCACTGCCTCTCCTCGCTCTGACAGCCTGTCCCCTCGATGGACTCTCACATACATGAGCACACAAACACACAAACTCTCACAGAAGTTAAACTGAATCTACTGTCAATAAATATTTCAGGAAAAACATTGGGCCTACCAAGCCTTCAGAGAAACTACGCAGGGTTGCCCAGTAAAAGGATGCCCAGTTATATTTCACTCTCAGATAAACAGTAACAAATTGTTTTTTAGGATAATTATGTCCCGTGTAATACCTGGGACATACTTATCCTAAAAAATTACTTGTTATTTATCTGAATTTAACTGGGCATTCTGTATTATTATTTACTTAATCTGGCAACCCTAAAACTATGAGCTAATCCAGTGGCCTGAAAATAACATACAAATATAATTAAAGATCTTAGAAAAAGAAAAAAGTATTTTAAGTCCTCTAGTATCACCTTCTCAGAAAAGAAGAACTATAATTGTCTTTATTTACTTTTCAGAGAAGAAGAGGCAAGAAATCATTCTGGAGTTGTTAACTATTATTTAGGAGCAGATTAATACTACACAGAAGCAAACTGAGAATTTTTTCTTTTCTTTATCTACAATACAAATCTTAAAGAAAGAAACCCACTTGCTCACACATGAGTGCTATTGGGTTGTTAATACAGCCATTGACAATCTGGGCTCCTCTTCCCACTGTGACGCCTGTAAAAGATTTATCATCCCACACTCGGCCTCCAATTCTGTCTTTGGCTTCCAGCACAGTCACCTAAAAAGATAGACATTTGGGGAAGCTAAATAAGAGAAAAGTCACATCAAATACACTACTATAAACGTAGAACAATACAGTTAAATAAGTTCCATATTTGGTTAATTTTTTTATTGTATTACTAGAGAAACGACTTTGAAAAGAAAAAACAAAGTGGCTGTTAAACCCCTATTCTAACAAGGAAAAAGTGAATGGTCAGCTGGTGAAATCCTCAAACTGTTCCCTCTCAAATATGGTAATAAGATCTTATGAACTAGCACATGAAATGCACTTGGAAAGCTTTTACTAAACCATATTCCATTATTAAAAAGCACTATTAAAAATTAGGTAAAAGAGGAGGTTTTGTACTATGTAATATCTATGTATGTAGCAAAATTCTTTGAACATGCACATACGCCTTAATGTCCCCAAGATATGACTATCACTTAAAAAAAATCATATGTCACCTCAGGGCTTGACCTAAGCAGATTGGTCCCACACTCAGCTATTTTAACGCCTTCAAATCTCTCATTCAGGTGGCACGAGAAGCTGCTCTCGTGTGGATGGCCCTGTGACTCAAAATGCTACTCTATACTTCCTGGGGGTGCAGTTACTGAAAATGTGGGTCCTGTTCAGTGCAAGGTCAGTCATTTCATCTCTGGGTCCCTAGAAGCATTCCTTCAAATTGTTCAAGAAAGTTCCCTGAGTTACCCATCTCTCAGGTGACTCATTCTCTACTCATGAGACGGATGGGTGGTCTCTGTGGGGTTCTCCCTCATCTCCTGGCAAGAGAAAGGAAAGAGTCATAGAGACTCTCTGAATATTCTTTTCTCCACCTAGAAAGGCTGTAACTGGTGGTTCCGCCCTCCCCGCCCTTCATCTCTGACTTCAGATTAATACAGAACCATCCATTTCTAGTTTCCTTTCAGTGTGAGAGGAAGGCTCAACATTAAAGATTCTGGACAGTAACAATCTCCCCTGTAACATAATTTGTGGGTTTCACAAGTGAAAAACAAACATGAAGCCATGGCCCTAATATCTAACACTAAAATAAATAAACAATCAATTAAAACACCTCAAAGCTTAATACCACTAAGAAAATGCTTACAAATGCAAACACACTTCCTATAAATCCAATTCAGATTCTTCTGCTTTGTTGGCAACATAATGTAATTCAAGATTTAGGTTCTCCACTCAATTAAGAGGAAAGCCTCTCCTAGGCACAGCTATTGAAAACTTTCCTTGTCCCCAAAACCCCTCCAGCAGAGAAGATGTTGTGAAAAAAGAAGTTATCATTTTAGTCAGATAGAGAAGAGAAAAGAGACTAATTCAATTTACCAAATTAATTTTCATGTTTGGTTTAAGTGAAAACCAAAGTCCTCACAAAATAACTTTTTAAAATGGAGAAATATGTCAGATTTAGGAAGTCCCAGAAATCTAGGGGCTAGTTAATTTGAATGAATGTAATAAATTAAATACTGAATTGCACAAATGGTTTTTTGTAATAGTTTCTATTTTGGCTAATTTTGAACAACCGGAATAAGGCAACATAACATAAGGCAACATACCAGATAAAAAGAAAAAATATCCTACCTTGGAAAAGCAAGCAACCTCAAATATGTACAGTACTTTAAAAGTCTTGTAATTCTGTCTAAACCATGAATTAACTCGTTCAGCCTTGCTTCCAAAACCAAAGATTTTTGTTTCTCAGAGTAAGATTCAAAAGGTTCCTTTAATTTGAATAAAAAAATGCAACTGGGTATTTCAGAAACTTATAAAAGAAAGTAAATTTCCAAGTTGCTATCTGTTGTCTCAAACTACTGCAGAAATAAAGGATTTTTCTCAACAACCCCTCTAGTACATCAACAACCTGTCAGGAATTTCTGCTTTGATACCAACTTAAAATCTCTTCTGAGTTGCCCACTGGAGTCTAAAACTCTTCAAAGCTGTGGCAATTTCTATATTCCTCTACCTTTCTTTTATTAAACCAACTTCAATTTTTGTAGCTTTTCTAGGGTTGATTGTAAAGATATCAAGATATCATCATGTATTCAGCATTATTTGCTAAAATCATGAACTGGATTCTAAGTCTTAGAAAACTAGGACCTGAGGAGCAGCTAACCATCTGTTTCTGCCTCCGTAAGCCAAAAATCTTACCTTAATCCCAAAGTTATGCAATTGCCTAGCAGCCGCCAATCCTGCTGGACCAGCCCCGACGATGATGACTGATTTCTTTAAAATAAAAGGGGGGGGGCAGGGCAGGGGAAGAACAAAATCTAATTAAAGCAATGAAAACAATGTGCTGTTTTAGTTATTCTGGATGGTATTAAATACCAAGCAATGTTCATTTACATTTTTTTGATGTCCATAGCAGAAAGTTATTTTCCTAAAGCATCCTACAGAACTTTTCTTAAGTAATTCCTTCTTCTTTTTTACAGTCCAGGGAAACAATGTCTGATAGTATCCTCTCCAGAGAAACATATGGTCTTAAGTATTGTATTATAACTGGTAATAATGTGACTTTTGATAGTATTATTAACAACAACGTACTAGCCCTTATCATGACCAACAGTGGTGTTACTGCGGGAGTCAGTCACCTACACTGTGGTAATCTTTAGGAAGAAGATGCTGGTCGGTGCCCACGCTGAGAACGCCTGTGTTGATGAGACCTTTTCTCGTCATAAAATAAAGTATCCTTTCCACTTCCTGAACACATCGAATGCGCACAAGACCCCGGACAATGATGTGAGGAATACATTTATGAGGAGTAAGAGCTTCCTGTGTTTGGAAATAAAATCAAACTGTTAAGGCAAATAAACAAAAAGCAACTATTGGTTCCTCAAAAAGTTAAACATAGAATTACCATATGACCCAGCAATTCCACTCCTAGGTACATACCCAAAGGAATTGAAAGCAGATATTCAAACAAAAGGTTCAAAGCACCACTGTTCAAACAGCCAAAAAGTGTTCATCAATGACTGAATGGATAAACAAATGTGGTCTATCCACATTTTATTTATCCATAAAAAGCAATGAAGTACTGATCCAGGCTACAACATGCATGAACCTTAAAAACACAATGCTAAGTGAAGAAGCTTGTCATAGAAGGCCACATATTGTATGATTCCATTTATATGAAATGTCCAGAATAGGCAAATCTAGAGACAGAAAGCAGATCAGTGGCTGCTGGGGAAAGGGGGGCATGGGGAGCCATTGCCTAAGAACTGTGGGGCAGTTCTCTTGGGGTAATAAAACATTTCTGGAACTAGATAGTGGCGATGGTTAGACAGCATTGTATATGTACTTACTGCCACTGAATTATACATTTTAGAATAAAATGGTAAACTTTACGTTTTATTTTATCACAATAAAAAGGAACTCTCACGGATCATTAAAATTCATCATTTATTGCTAAGCTATAGCAAGATCAAAGGAAAGGTCGCCTGGTGAAGAGGTAAAAGAAGGGGACAAAAGGCAGATACATCAACGTGTATCGTATCATATAGACATCCGCTCACTAAGAATGACTGCTCCAGGAAGTATGGGGGCAACACCACATCACAAGTATATTCCTGACTCAATAAACCATACAACGCAGGCCGCTGTAGAAACCCAGGCTGCTCCATGTACTGGCAACAGGAAAAACTGGGTTCTTATCACTGATAAGATGAGGGAGGACCACTGAAGAACTTGAGGAAAAAACAAAAAAGACAACACTGCCTTTCTCTGCCTGGCCCAGCTTTGGCAAAGCCATGGGCCATTTCAAAGATTCCAGAGTAATGCGACCTTGGCCTGGGGTGAAGTTAGAACAGGCGGTGGATGTGAGAGGCCCCCTACCCTTGGCCTCTCCTTTATTTGACACCAAACCCCAGCTCCACCAGAACCTGAACAAACACAGGAAGCACTTTGAGTTCTATACACTTAAAGCATTGAAAAAATAACACATAAAACAGTGACCTTCATTGCTTCAGAAGATAAAACGTGTTTGTGTTTATGAAATTTAAAAATCATTTCAAAATCTTTTGATTCTTCTGTAGAAAACATTTGTGTTTTACCACTGGAGTATTCAATACATACATATCAGGAGTTTTTCTGTAAGATTCTTCCCCTATATAAGTTAAAGTTCAAAGTCAAATTTTAAAAAGTAAATAAAAATGAATCCAAGGCTATTTCTGAAAAGTATATCTTTATAATTATTCACAGGAAATTCTGACCACCATTTTGTTCAGTTCAGCAAAGGTTTACTGAGCACCTACCTCAAGCCTGCTGGGGAGGAAACGAGTAATTCTACCTTATCCAGCCTACTCACCTGGGTGTAATTCATACAAATGGCATTAACAGCCATCATTTAATCAGGCCACCTCATACTGGAGTCTAATCCAGTGGAATACCAGGGGGGAACTGGAATATCTTTCTTGGTGGCCTTGCAAAATGTTCTGCATTGAGGAGTCACTTGGTAATTGCAGAAGAAATTAATAAATCAGAAAAATACTGGGATCAGAAAAGGCTTTGTTTAAAAAAAAACACACAAAAAAAACTTGTACTCCCATCCCTACACCCAAATTTATCTTCACCCCTTTCAAGGTTGGTACTGTATGTTTAAGGCCCCTAACATTTATTCAGTCCCAAAAGAGAGCAAAGTTAGTTGGAGAATAATGAGGTGAATATGAATTCTCCCCTCAATGGGTTTAATCCAGCCTTTAGTGCTTCACTTTTTTTCTCCTGGTGTTGCCATTGGAACTGTTTGAACCAAACTTTGCACCTTTCATTCACTCACTGAAGAGTCAAGGATTCTGGTGACACATGGTCCAAAGTGGTTGTTCTCTGGAAGGAGAGATTTTGTCCCCATTGGGCAATAGCTGGAATCATTTTTGGTTGCCACAACTGAGGGACGCTGTGGCATCTAGGGGGTAGAGGTCAAGGATGCAGCCAAATATAATACAATGCACAGGACAGCCCCTCACGCAAATACTATTCCTCTAAAATGTCAACACAGCTGAGGTGGAGAAAGCTTGGTTGAAAGGTTCCATCCACAGGTAAAGCAGCTCCTATCTTTCAAGGGAAGTGTCTATCTGCAAGCTGAGAGCGAACATGTCCTCCACTTACTTTGCAGTTAGTGTACCACAGGGCCAGGATGAGGTTCCTCAAGGCCAGGTACATGGTGGGGTCTCGAGAATACTCTGGGAACTCATAGAGCTCATCCAGCTCCATCACGTCTGGCCTCACGCACAGGGCTTTGCCGCACTCATTTGGCTGGTAGAAAGGCTGGAAGTACCGGTTCATGCCTGGAACTGACAGAAGCACAAACAGGCAAATCCTCCAGCTGTCACTTCCAAATGTGGGTGAATTAAAGAGTAAAATCAAACCAGCAAGGACAGCCAAGGCAAGCTCCAGCCTGTCCTACTATATTTCTGCTTCTTCCATCCAGTTAAGACAACATACACATATGTGCAAATTAAACAAATGGTTTTCCCATTCTTTCTTCACAAATTCAATTTCCATGGTATGGACAATTATTTTTTTAAGTCATAATTGTGGTAAAAAAAAAAGGAAAACATACCATAAAATTTACCATGTTAACTATGTTTAAGTGTCCAGTTGAGTAGTGTTTTAAGTATATTCATATTGTGCAACTGATCTCCAGAACTTCTACAACTGGCAAGACTCAAACTCTGTAGCTATTGAACACCAACTCCCCATGAAATATATAAGTATCTCTTATTGGAACTTTTCTAATTATAAAATGAACAGGTTCACAGAAGTAAACAGCAATCACTAACTCCTGATAATTCTTAAGTGGGGGTTCACAGACTACCAGTGCTGTTTCTATGAATGGAGAATTTCAATATTATAGATACGTGTTTTTACAAAGCCAGAAAATTGCCATTTTCTAATATTTTCTAACCTGTTTTTTAAAATTCATGACATAAAAAACATATTTCTATGTCATTAAATAGGACTTCAATGGACATATAATATTTTATCATTTAATCATTCCACTAATGCTAGGCATTTAAACTTCATCCAATTATTCACTATTATAAGCAACGCCACACAACCTTCTTTGCACATAAATCTTTGGACTTACTTTTATAATTTACTTTGGATAAATTCATAGGGTCAACAGGTATTAACTTTAAGGTTTTTGATTCACACTGCCAAATTGTCTTTTGTAAATGTACAAAACCACTACTTTGAGTTCCTTGAACTAACACTGGGATTTTTCACTTCTGCTCTGATTTCTACCATAGCTAGATTTTTAGAGGACCCAGTGTTACAAGTTAAAAACCTTAAGATAGGGCCATAATGTCAAAATCTATTAGCACTATCAAAAATAATGTTTGTATTTGAAAAATAACATTAAAAAAATGAAGTTTGTTAGTGTTCAGGCAGATCTAGATTTCTTGCTTGTACGCAAAGAATTTTTTTCGTTTTGTTTTAATATGCTTTATTGATTATGCTGTTAGTTGTCCAAATTTCTACTCAAAGAATTTTGATGTGCAATTTTAAAGATATGATCAACAGCATGCCCGCTCTGCCCTGAAGTTTTGAATTCAAGAGTGGATCATTTTGCTGAGATTCTCAATGGCATAATTAGAAGAGAAAGACTCACAGAAAATAAAAGGGCTGCTCATATAGTCACATGTTCTTCCGGAATGTTAAGAGTTTGCATTATTGTCCACTTATCCAGCTTTCAAATAAATACTCATTAAACTCTGTAGACATGATTCCTGGACAGTGTTACAGGCTTTCCAATTACTGAGGGAAACAGTAACTGCACAATATACACAACGGCATGATGTCCACAGTATCACCAAGTCCGTGATATAACGAGATGCTTTATACCACACGTTGCACACATTAAAAAAGTCTTTTCCGTTCTGCTCACCCACACATTTCCAGGGACTCCAGGGACTGAGGGGGAGGGGAAAGCGGGGAGTGCCAGGACCAGCTCTCACCCAGCACAGAGGGGGCTGCCTTGGGGTGCTCCAGCTTCCCCGGGCTGGCTTCGCTGGCTGCGCGGTTTGTGCTGGTGCAGGAGGGGCTCATGCCAACGCAGTCGGGGTAGTAGGCAGAGAGCAGGGGTGCTGCCACGCTGTCTTTCAGCAAAGGAGGTAGAATGAGCATGGAGTACCACCAATGGTTGGAAACTTCCGACACTCTCTGAAATGGGCAGAGCAAGACTGAGAGGGACAATGGCAGACAAGAAATGTACATGCAGATTTAGCCAAGCACAGATGATTCTCTTCACGGTATTCACCCTTAACCCTGCTACTCTCTCTGCCTTCTCCTACTCAACAGTCCTATACCAGAGTTGCTGGCAAAACCTAGAGAGCATGTTTCCAAGGCAGAGGCATTTCAGATAGACAGCAACAGCTTCTGCCTCTCTCCCTCGCATCCCCTCCTAAGCAACCCTACCTACTCCAAGTCAGTCATAAAGCTGCAGGCATTGGTTGCACTGCAAGCCTAGGTTTAAGTGTGACATGACAAATTTTTCTTTTCAGTATTTATCATGAATCCCCCCTTTTTACTTAGAATCTAAACTAAGTTGAAACTGCAAAACAGGGCAGAAAAAGATAATTATCCTAAGTAGTAGGCAAGCGTTACTGCTTTTTGTCAGAAGCTACTGAAATTTTTTCAAAGGGAAAAGTACAACACAACCATCAAAACAGATGCTAAATGCAGAAAAGCTTTCTTCAGTCTTAAAATATGTGATTACATTGCAGAGTTGATTTAACATATGGACTCATTGGATCAAAGCATCCCCATGATGACTAACTCTTGCAATAAAAATAAAATTTCGTTGGCTTCTAAAGCAACAGTCCACAAATCCTATGTTAAATAGCCTTTTCTAAAAGTGAACTTGAATGTATGCTCTGAGAATTCTAAGAATCTGATACAGGAGAACCTTGAGCTCAGGGCCCCTCTGATGTTCGTTCTCTAGGCTCCCAGTAAATACCACCTGCCATTAAGCAGGGGTTTGTGAACAGGTTCACGGGGTTAATCTAGCTTGGAGATGTATTTTGTTTGCCCTTCATATTTCACAGAATCCAATTCTGGGACAAGCAGTTTTCAGTTTGCTAAAAGTCCCAACGCCCCCTATAAATCACTCCTGGGGCTTCCCACATTTACTGTATGTGCCTTGCCCCGAAGGCATTTCAGGGTGCTATCTTTGTTCTCAAGGCTTATTTTAGGTTTGGCTACCCTTGACCAGCTTGTGCTGTACCGAAAAGAAGGGAAGTTTCAGTCCCTTCCCCAACATACCAGGGCTGCCTCCATGGACGCCCTTTGAGCTCACCCCAAGGGGAGAGCAAACTGAATATTCAGATCCTGACACTCCAAATAAACCATAGATAGAGAGGGCAGAATGTAGGCACCTCAGAAAACATGAACCCAAGCTCTTCCATTCTCTTCTACCTCCTGGGTCTTGCAGTTGTGTTGGTAAATTGAGTCTGGGCCCAAAAGACAGCGCTTGCCATCCCAATACCTCCCCCTAGTCTTTCCCTCCCGTAGAAGTCCTCTTGAGAGTGCTCCAACCAGCCTCTGCATTGGAACATGAGAAACTTAAACAGTGACTAATAAACTAGCATTTGATCTTGCTATTCCAAGTGCGTTCTCTTAACACACCATTACTGGACACCTGGCTATAATTTTGCCCATATGCTATCAAAAATTCCACTCTCACCTTGAATATACATACCAATAAAGAAAATGTACTTGATATAGTCAGTCTATTAATTTAATAAAATATCCTACTATACTAGGTTAAATAGTATTCCCCCAGAACCTCAGAATGTGACCTTTTTTGGATATCTTGTCATACTGGAGAGACCAAGCCCTAAATTCACTATGACTAGCATCCTTATGAGAGGAGAAAAGACAGAGAGACAGAGGCAACACACAGGGAGAGGGTCATGTGATGACAGAGGCAGAGATTGGAGTGATGCATCTACAAGCCAAGGAATGCCAAGAATTGCTGCCAACAGCTCTGACTGACATGGCTCAGTGGGTTGGGTGTCTTCCTGTTAACTGAAAGACCACTGGTCTGATTCCTGGTCAGAGCACATGTCCAGGTTGTGGGCCAGGTCCCCGGTTGTGGGCGTGCAAGAGGCAACCAATCTAAGTGTCTCTTGCACGTCAATGTTTTTCTCCCTCTCCTTTTCCCTCCTTTCCCTTCTCTCTAAAAGTAAATAAATAAAACTTAAAAAAAAAAAATACTGGAAAAAAAAAGAAAAAGAATTGCTGGCAATACCAGAAGCTGGAAGAAGCAGGAAGGACCCTCCCCTAGAGCCTTCAGAGGGAGGATGGCCCTTCTAACTCCTTGATAAGCTTCTGTTGCTTTGAGCCACCCAGTTCGTGGTAATTTATTACAGCAGCCCTAGGAAACTATTACAGGCACTCAAAATTTAGAAATTGCTTTAAAAGTGACCCTAGAATCCATAGGAATAGAAAAAGGGTAGGTAGGTAATATGGCTATAAGCCTGCTCCTGACCCTTCCTTAATGAAGTGCAAAAATAAATAACTGGCAGATGAACATCCAGGGATCCCTCAAACTTTTAAAACTTCATATATCCCAAGAATATGGCCTTTGTTCTAAGCTCAAATTCTTCTGAATGCAAAATGGTCTAAATGTTAGTGGATAGCTTCATAAGGTATTATAACTGTATTTAAGTTATTTTTTCCTTAATTTCTATATCATCCTGTCTACTCTAATCCAGATATTATTTGGGCCACTAGTTTACCATGGAAATGTTTTAGGATCCAACTAATTATTAAAAATGTGTACATATGTATGTCTCACACACCCCTTTATGTAACAGAATGGTTTTAACATAGATTTGCTAGATGTCAATTCTCCCTTTGTCTAAAAATCAACCCCAGTCCCTGAGTTTCAGAGAACTAGAAAAACTGCAGGTTAACAATGCTGAATTACTGAAATGCAGAATAACTCAGAACTTCAGAATTTCAAAAACTCAAGAATTTTAAAAAGTCATTTTCTGAAGCAGCCATTGGATCTTGTTATACAGCCCATGGACTTGGCCAGCTCAGGTAGCAAAGCTTTGTAGGCTTTGCCAGCTGAAGCTGCTGCTTTCCCGGCTGGGTCAGGACAAAGTAGTGACATCGAGGTCAGAACACACAAGAACACCCCCACAGCTGAATCCGGGCCAAGACCATCAAATTATGGGCCTCTTATTATTTTTCTTCGAAGGATTCAAGCTAGAGATAAGGTCATAAAGCCACCCGTGGGAAACAAGTATTACAAGCCTGATCCTTACAGTAAAGCAAGGTAGCTGATTCTTCCTTTTTATTTCCTTTTAATGTAAAGCAATATAACTTTTCTTTTTTACGTCAGGGGGGATTACCTATAACACCACTATTGCTAGCATTTTTATCATATCATTATCACGTTAGATTAAAAAGCCTCTGATCAGCAACCAGAGAGAGACAGAAACTCACAAAACTGTTACTGTCATTTAAGCATAGTACTTATCATTGCAGGTGCAATGAACTCCAATCTAGAACATTCAGAAATACTCACTAGATCTTCTGGGAGGGAACACTGATCTGGAGTCTCGGGCTGCAAAGGAAAACCAAGTGTTAATTAGCTTTAATTATAAAATATTGTCTTCGGTATCAATTCCCCTCAAGAAGATAGCTCTTTTCACCTATGAGACTGATGAAGAGAAAAAAACATGATACACACTGTATGCGTGAAGGTGTGGGGAGGACAGCTACTTTCACAGGGACGTCCCAGGTGGAACTCTAAAGGAGTACCAATCCTGGAGAACAAGTGAAAATATGAAAGTTTTAAAAGAACGATAATTTGGCATTATCTTGTTTAACTGAAGACGTACAAACTATACGCCCAGCAATTCTAACCTTTGTTATATTTTCGAGAAAGGCCCTCATACATATCCACCAACAGAAGTAGAAAATGTTCTAAGAAGGATTCTTTGAAATAGCAAAAACTAAATACAACTCAGAAGTAAATCAAGAGTAGAATGGATAAACTGTATCAGAGTCAAACAGCGGTCACTACACAGCAGTGAGAATGAACAAACTACAACCACACACTACAACATGTATACATCTCACAAACATGATGATGAGAGAAAGCAGTCAGACCCAAAAGAAAACAGGCTGTGTGATTCCATTCCCATAAAGTTCAAAATCAAGCAAAACATCCAGTGTTGTAAGTCAGAACAATTAAGTGGGGGAGCAAAGGATGGGGGCTTTGAGTGAAAGGGAGTCCTGGGGGATTCTCGGGGGCTGGTAAGCGTTACATTTCTTTACTGGAAGCTAGCTAAATGTGGACTTTGTGAAAATCCACTGGGCTATGCATTTTGATTTGTGCATTTTCTGTTGATTGGCATACCATACAGCCTGACAGATCTGGTCCTCGGAATATACTCCGGAGAAACCCTTGCATGTGTGCACTAGAAGAGACATGCAGGAATGCTCACAGGAGCACTGTGTGCAACAGCCCCAAACCCAAAAAAACCATCATGCCCGTGAACAGGAAAACAGATACATTGTGGTACGTCACACAATGCAACACCATACGGCAGGGAAATGAAGGGCTCAGAGCTCTAGGCATCAACATGGATACATGTAGAAAACGTCATGCTCAGTGAGAAGAGCAAGTTGCAGGAGAATACAAGCAATATGATATCATTTATAACCAGTACAAAAATATGCAAAATACTTGACATGTTGTTTAGGGTTTTGCAAATATGTATTAACTGTAACAAAAAGCAGGGGAATAATAAATACAAAATCTGGAGTACCGTTTGTCCTCACAGGGGCGAAGGAGAAAGGTAAGTACCAGGGCACACAGGAAATGACAGAGGCACTAGTAATGCTTTGTTTCTAAAACTGAGTGCTGGATACATGAGTGTTTGCTCTAATTCTTTACTCTTTATACACAAGTTATAAATCCCCTTCTGTGTCTAAGATTTATTTCATATTAAAACAATGGTATATTCTCTTTGAGACAGACATTTTATTGCAAGAAAGTGATCCTAAAAATATACTGAAAAATGGCAAAAATATAAAGCTATTCATTGCAGCACTGTCCCTAACAGCAAACACTTAAAAGTCACCTAAATGCTCTCAGTCATGCAAAGTTCATCATAATACACCCATTCAGTAGACCATTTATTATACAGTCTTTAAAGAGAAAGAGATCTTTGGGTCCTGTGATGGGAACATCTTTAAGATATATTAAATGACAAAAGCAAGCTCCAAAACAGTGTGCTAGTTTGCCACCATTCTTTTTCATGTTGTTGCACAAATAAACCTTTCCAGACTTTGTCCTTGACAGAATACCAAGCTGAAAACTAAAGGGACTTTGAATCAATAAACACCATTTAAATATTTCAAAACTTCAGACTATAGACAGTAATAGACTGGAGCAGTGGCAAATCAAAGAAGGATTGTGGGAGGTGGGGGAAGAAGTGTAAAACATGTGATATGCTACTTAGAAGCTGGAATTTAAGAAGACCATAAAGACTTCAACTTGAATATGGAGGGAAGGAGAGAAAGGCAATTAAGTTTTCAAAAGCTTAAGGAATCTGATACCTCTCACTCCTCCTGGAAAAATGTTCTTGATGTTCAAGTACATTTAACCATGTGATGAATCAAAATATGGAAGAACTTAGGATAGAAGAAACTGTGGTAAGAGAAACTGTGGGCAGCAGTAAACCCATGTAAACAGAAGCAAGAGTAAGCAATGGAGGGACTGTGGTTATAGAAAATAAATGATACATTTACTCGGACAGAGTTCCCTAAACTAAAAAACAACAAAACATTAACAAAAATTGAGAGAGGGAAAAGGGGTGGTGAGATAAAGTGTGACATTATTTCCTTCTTCCACTTTCATTTTAATATTTAAAATTAAAACATGCAACTAAAAAAAGTGATTCTAACCTCATACCATTCTCATGGCATATTTTCATAACCTTTCAGGGAGTTTTTAGAAACTACTATTTCTGAAGATGAAGAAAAAGATTATCCTATATTCAACAATTTCTTATTTCATTTTGGCTTCTTTTTCTGAAAATTTTATTGTATAGAACTCAATTATTTTGCATAAAACCAGCCTGCATAGTACTATTTCCTAACATGAAGTTATCAGTCAGGTCTTCTTCTTGAAACAGATGCAGAAATACTCTTGAATAAACCTCAATTAATGATGGTTATTTCATGCTGATGACTATGAATTTTTTTTGTTATCATCTTGTTCTTGTCTATATTGCTTGAATTTTTTGGAAATGAATATATGTCAGTTGTCTAAAAATAAAGTCATTCTAAAGAAAACCTTAGACATTTCAAAAACTACTCAAACTGAAAAAATTGAAACGGACAATTAACATCCAAGGAAAATCAAATAAACGAAAAAAAGGGACATGAATAATTTGAACAATTAGAATTAATTCAAAGCTGTACATTCCATTGTTGGCAGATAAAAAGAGAGGAGGGATTAGGTATAATTCCAAATTATAATTAAACTAAAGCTAGTCAAAGCACAGTAGCAAATGATTTTAATATAAACGTTTTTATGTAAAATCATACCTAGTTTTTAGTAACATATATCAGTAGTCAAATCATCCAAAATATTTAATTACTTAGAACAATTGTTTAGAAACTTCACACAGACTTCCAGTCAAGATGGCAGAGCAAGTAGACGTGGCACTCGCCTCCTTGCAAACCACATCAAAATTACAATTAAACTACATAAACCGTCATTCAGGACCACCAGAAATCGAGCTGAATGGAAGTCCTACAACTGTGAAATTAAATAAGAAATCACATCAAGACTGGTAGAAGGGACGGAGATGCAGGATGGGCAGGACGCACACCATGTTGCAGATAAAAATTGGGAGGGGTATCTCAGGAACAAAGGTCTCAGCCTCACATATGACTCCCTAGCCCAGGGATCCAGTGTCATAAAATCCGGGGGGATTGAGGCTATGGAAGACAGAAACTTCTGGAGTCTCAGGCAGTTCATCTTAAAGGGTCCACACAGACTTACTCAGATTCACTCCCTCTGAGCTCCAGCGCAAGGACAGCAGCTTGACAGGCATTAGAGATACATGGGGAGGAAATGAAGTGTCTGGCATCAGGGTAAAAGCTAGGGGGCAGCTTTCTCCCAGAGAGAAGTGCTGGCAGAGGCCACTGTTCCTTTTCTGAGCTGTCCCCCTACAGAGCTGGCTGGTGGGTGCCATAACCGAGACTCTATCAACCTGGCTCATCTGTTTGCCCCACACTAATCATCCCCTGAGGCCCTGCCACACTCAACTTTTGGGCCCACTCAAGCTATTTCCAGTGGTCTTTCAATATGAATGACTTGTCTAACTGGTCTCAGGACTGGCATTAGCAGCAGCTGACCTAGGTTCACAGCCTGGCTTTGCCTGGATATCTCTAAGCCCAGCACAAGTATCAGCCACCTGCAGATCACTTTGTAACTTATGCCAGGTGGCCCTGGACAAAACAAAAGCAATGGCTGACCTTGGCCTGCACCTCCTGGGAGGCTCCAGAGCCAGCACATTAGTGGACAATTTCAGACCACATAGGAATACCACCACTGAAACACCTTCATAAACAACACACTCAAGGGGTGGACTCAGCAGGCACCAGAGCCCTGCTGGAGTAAGTCCTGTTCTGTGGAGTGGGCTCCTTGCACAGCTGATACTCCACAGTGGTCAGAGGTTGGTGGTCAGTAGTCAGAGGTTGGTGGTCAGTGGTCACTGCCAGTTCTTGCAACTGATCAGACTGGGTAGATGCGTCCCATTGACATGCCAACAGCAATCAAGGCTCAACTACAAGAAAAAGGTGTACACAACCCAAATGTGCATGCACCTCGAGTACACAGCTTCGATGATAGGGTACATTGTACCACTGGACCCTATAACACCTACAACATTAGGCCACTCGACCAAGCCTGGGAGATATAGCAACTGTACCTAATACACAGAAACAAACACAGGGGGGCAGCCGAAATGAGGAGACAAAGAAACATGGCCCAAGTGAAAGAACAAAACAAAACTCCAGAAAAAGAACTAAACAAAATGGAGACAAGCAATCCACTAGATGCAGAGTTCAAAACACTGGTTATAAGAATGCTCAATGAACTTAGCATAGAAAAGATCCAATCAGAAATGAAGAATACACTAATTGAAATAAAGAACAATTTACAGGGAATCAACAGTAGAGTGGATGAAGCTGAGAATCAAATCAGCAATTTGGAATAAAAGGAAGCAAAAAAACAGTCAGAACAGCAAGAAGATAAAAAGAATCCAAAAAAATGAGGACAGTATAAGGAGACTCTAGGACAACTTCAAGCATGCCAACATTCACATCATGGGGGTGCTGGAAGAAAAGAGAGCAAGAAACTGGAAACCTGTTTGAAAAAAATGACAGATTTCCCTAACTTGGTGAAGAAAATAGACATGCAAGTCCAGGAAGCACAGGGAGTCCCAAACAAAATGAACCCAAAGAGGCCTACATCAAGACACATCATAATTAAAATGCCAAAGGTTAAAGACAAAGAGAGAATCTTAAAAGCAGCAAAAGAAAAGCAGTTACTTATCTACAAGGGAGCTCCCATAAGACTGTCAGCTGATTTCTCAAAAGAAACTTTGCAGGCAAGAAGGCACTGGCAAGAAATATTCAAAGTGATGAAAAGCAAGGACCTACAACCAAGATTACTCTATCCAGCAAAGCTATCATTTCTAATGGAAGGACAGATGAAGAGCTCCCCAGACAAGAAAAAGCTAAAGGAGTTAAAAGCACCAAACCAGTATTATATGAAATGTTACGATCTTCATCTTCTTTAAGAAGAAGATCAAAAATATGAACAATAAAAAGGCAATAAATGCATATTTACTGACAACTGAATCTAAAAAACAAAATAAATGAACAAAGCACAACAGAAACAGACTCACAGATACAGAGAATGCTTTGAAGGTTGCCAGATGAGAGAGGGTTTGGGGGATGGGCAATAAGTGTGAAAGGATTAAGAAGTACAAATTGGTTGTTACAGAAGAGCCACAGGGATGAAAAGTACAGCATAGGGAATAGAGTAGCCAAAGCACATATAAGCGCAACCCACGGACATTAACAATGGTGTGGGGATTGCCTGAGGGAGTGGAAGGGGACTGGGTATAAGAGGACAAAGGGAGAAAAACTGGGACAACTGTAATATTATGTACAATTAAATATAATTTTAAAATAAAAAATAAAGTAACAAAAAAAAAAAAAAAAGAAAAGAAACTTTACAGAAATAGGTTGAATGAAAATGGCCCAAAGGCTAGTAACTATTAATATAGTCTGCTATTTTTGACTGCTCTTGGCTGAACCCTCCTTTAAATATTATAATGAAATGCCACTGAGTCTCCTTTTGACTTGAAAAGCAATCTAGGGCACAGGTGCTAGGTAAGTTCAGCATAGTCATGACATTGTTTCCACTAGCTTCCCTTTTGCCACACAAGCTCATGTACCTTAATTACTCAAACCTCAAACTGGAAAATGAATTACCCACCCTCTCAATGTCAGTCCTTCCCATTGTTTTCTCTTTTACCCCTCAGAGAGACTTCCTACTCCCAAGATTGAGCTCAAGAATCAATTAAGGGCTAAACTGAAACGTTTCAGAGCAAGGCATTAATTACAGGGTCCCAGGCTTAGATCTGTGTTTTCCACCCTTCACTCTCAAATTACCAACATCAAAAATAAAAACAAAGATATTACCATTGAGCTGACATTAAAAGGAGAATAAGGGAACCTGTGCAAACAACATTAACAAATTTGACAATGTAAATGAAATGGGGAAATTTCTTAGGATAAAATCAACTCTCTAAAACTGGTAGAATAAACCACCTAACTTGCCATGTATCTGTTAAAGAAGCTGAATTTGTAATTTTAAAACTTCTCACAAAGAAAACTGGCCCAAGTGACTTCACCAGTGAATTATACCAAACACTGAAGAAGAAATAATATTACTTAAATTCTTTAACAAAATAGAGGATACACTTCTAAATTCATTTTATGGAGCCAGTCTAACTCAGCAGAACCCAATTAAGAACATTACAAGAAACAGAAAATGACAGGTAGTATCCATCATGAACACAGATGTAACAATCCTTAACAAAATATTAGCAAAATAAATCTAACAATTCATCAAAAGGATGATAAATGAAGAACAAAGAGATTTTTTCCCCCAGGAAATACAAGGTTGTTTCAACATCCCAGAATCACCACATTCACAGATGAAAGGGAAAATAAAACCACAAGATCATCATAAAAGATGTAGAAAAAGTATGTGACAAAATCCAACATCCATTCATAATAAAAAGTTCTCAGCAGTCTAGGAATTGAAAGGAACTTCTTCAATCTGGTAAAAGGCATCTGTGAAAAACTACAGCCAGCATTTTATATAATGATAAGATACTAAACACAGGCCTCCTATGGTCAGGAACAAGACAAGGATGTCTGTTCTCCAACTTGGTACAGGTGGTTCCTGGCCAATGTAATAAGGTAGGAGAAAGAAAGAGTAAAAAGATCTAGTTTTTTTAAATAGCAAAACAGTCTTTATTCACAGCTGATCCCGTCGTCGGCAGCCGTCCGTCTCGAGAGACGATGGTGTAGCTTCTTAAGAGTCTATCTGCACCGCCGAGAATGGCTGTGCAGTCCGACTCGGGAGTGACACGGTATCTGTCTCCTCCCGTGTTGAATCGACATCTTGCGATGACGCTGGAGTGTCCTCTCCAGTGAAGCTGAAGCTACAGAGCCTGGGCAGGGTGATATGGAGGGTCTGCTGTTGCCCATGCAGCAGACCCCCCCTCTCTTCGCAGCTGAAGGGTCCAAGGGAAAGACGGAGTCAATACAGCTTGGCTTCAGGTGCGCCGCAGGAGTTGCCGGTGTTGACTACGTCAAACCGCCTTAGGGACTCCGGCTCTGGATTTTCTGTCGGGGTTTACTCCCTTAGCCTTTCCCCTGAAGAGGTATGCCGCAAGGCAGCGGAGGTTTTTTGGAGTCAGAGTTTTCCTTCTCTGATGTGCCCTGACTGGAAGATCGAACCAGCGACACTTAGCTCGCAGGCCAACGCTCAATCCACTGAGCCAAACTAGCCAGGGGCAAGTGCCCCTGACTAATTAGTCAGGTACTGCATGTTTTAAAAATTCTTGTGGCACACTGGTTGAAAATTGCTGCCTTATACTCAAAAAAAGGGGAGTTCCGTAAGAGCCAATGATTAGCTCTAACCCTGAAGGAATAAAGCAATTGGGTAGGAATCCAGCAGAATAGGAACAACCCTCTATGTTTCCTGAGACCTTCAATTTAGGGACTTTCAGATATTGGATCCCTAATGAAGGCTATGGCATCAAGTTCATCTGACAGACACCTAGAAAGTGGCAGCCTGATCTAGATGAACCCTGGAATTTGAGTCACATGAGGTTTACAAAGTTTTATATAAAGCAGACACATCCTCTCTAGTAAAGATTTCTACATTTCACTGAGGCCGTAAAATGGCAGTAATCTCCAGTTAGTCTAAAAGACTCTCCTTTTGTCCTGGCCAGGTAGCTCAGTTGGTTAAGAGTGACATTCTGATGCCAAGGTTATGATTTTGATCTCCAGTTGGGGGCAGATGCAAAAAGCATAAATGAGTGCATAAATGAGTGGAACAAGTCGATGTTTCTCTCTCTATATATATATATTTTTTAAATCAATAAGTAAAAATTTTAAAGACTCTCCTTTTCCCTTTTCTCTCTTTCCAGTTTTAGTCTGAGAAGAAAAGTAAATGGTCCAGTTTGTGTTATGAAGACTTGCAATCTGAAAATTGTCTCACTCTACCTTACCTGAAAGTTCACTAGAGTGAAACAAGAATACTTGGAAAGGAAGCTATCAGATATCCACTTCAGTATAATTTAGTAACATCTACTATCCCTTTTCACACCTAGCTGAGAGTGCTGCATTAGGGGAAAAAAGTTTTTATTTTTCTGGAGTTTTTTTGGAGGGGGTAATGAGAAAGATTAATTTACAGCAAGAATACTCTAGGGAATGATAGCTCTGAGGGATGGGAGCTTTGGGAAACATGAATAGGCACATCAGGGGCCTGACATCCCAGGAAATGGAGCCCTTCTAGAGACCAGAAGAGCACCTTTCTCCTTTGCCAATATTTAATTTAACCCACCTCTCCTCAGACTGCTGCTCTGCTTCAAGGGTCAAACCGTTAAGAGGGTGGCCAGAGTCTATTATCAGAATTCAGTCACCACCTCCTACCTCCATCTCTACTGCCCAATTTAAGCAGCACTCCTTCCCTCCAACCTGCCACACTATGCCAGCTCCAGAGGTTGAAAGTAAACTGAAGCAATTATGTTCACCAGATAGCTCCAAGAGTTACTTCAAAAACTAGGCATATGCAATTTTGTGCTATATATTTCCCAGGTTCTATCTTATAGATCATAAAGCTACCTCCTTGACATAATGTAAAAGATATGGTTTTGGAGTACCACCCAGCAGAGTTCAAATATCAACTCTTAACACTTGTTACTTAACCTCTCTAAAACCTGTGAAATATAAAATGAGAATTTGTAGGTAAATCACCTACCATATAGCAGCTCAGTGAAGTGACAGCTATTATTTGAAGGGGAGGAGGTCCTAATACTTGGAACAAATCAGTTTTTAAAAGGCAGTTTGCATTTTCAAAAAATTTAAGACAGCACTCTTGCTCTAATTAGAAAATACTATTGATCATTTTTCAGGGCAACTCTATCCCTCAAAAAAAGTATCCATTGTCTAATATCTCTGATAAAATAAATAGTAAGAAAGATTCATCCTACTCCCTGTATATTTCTGAATGTGCCTTTGAAATCACTTCAACTGTTTTTATTTGATTAGGAAGTACTGTACTAAAACTTTCCTGAAATTCTCACCCATCCTGCCTAAAAAATTTTAACAGAAATTCCCTAGATAAGGAAAGACAAAGGTACATGTTGGCAGTATTAAAACGAACTACAAACCACCCATACATTTCTTCACTAGATTCTAACAGGAAGGCAATCAGATGATAAATTTTGTCTCTTTCTATTTCCACAATTTGAATTTCTCTACTGAGTAACTCCTTATGAATGACTCCAGCAGAACCCAACAACTCCACGCAAGACCTTTCCCAGGAAAACTCTCAGGTATTGAAAAAAACAATTTTTAGATCCCTAAGGTAATAACAGACAAACTTTGGAATTTTTATTTTACACGAATGCTTTTACAATGTAAAAAAAGCATTCACAGCTGATACAACTACAGAAAACCCAAAGAAATCTACAGAAAGATCTATGAAATTTAATAATTTAACAAAGCCCCTACGTATAAAATAAACATTTTTAAAAAACTGGATTTCTGTATAATTGCAACAAACAACCTGAAAATGTAGTTAAAAATAAATTCTACTTACAATCACAGAAAAAATCCAAAATATCTAAAAATGTATTTAACAAAAGACATCCTCAGTGAAAATTAGAAAACATTGTTGGGAGAAATTAAAGACCCTGAAAAGATGGAGAGATACACCATGCTCATGGGTCAAAACATGCATTGGGAAATATTTTCTATATAGAGCCAGATAGTAAGTACTAGGTTCTGTGGATGGTATTGTCTCTGTCAAATCCACTCCCCCACTGTATAATGAGAGCAGCCATAGACAATACATAATAAATGAGCATGGCTATGTTCCAATAAAACTTTATTTTCAAAAACAGGTTGGGGGCCAGTTTGACCCAGTTTTCTGACCCATGGATTAAAAGACAAAATGTAAGGATGTCAATTCTTCTTAAAATTATCTGTAGGTTCAATGCATTATACACACACACATACACACATACAAAAAAAAAAAAAAAAAATCCCAGAGGCTACTCTGTAGATAAATATTGATAGGCTGGTAATAAATTAATATGGTAATGTAAAGGACCTAGAATAGCCAAGATAATCTTGAAAAACAAAAACACAGAGCCATTTGCACTACCTGATTTTAAGACTTATTATAAAGATACAATAATCAAGCCAGCAAAGTATCAGAGTAAGAATAAATAAAGAAATCAATGGAACAGTCCAGAAACAGACCAACATGTATGGCCAACTGATTTTTGTTAAGAGAGCCAAGATAATTTAATGGGAAAAAAAGTATTTTCCATAAATGGTACTGGACAACTAAATTTTTATATTAAATAAAATGGAATCTTGGCCTATACCTCACATCCAAAACAAAAATTAACATGAGATAGACAAGTGACCTCAATGTGAAAGCTAAAACTAAAAAGCTCCTCAAAGAAAACTATGAGACTCTGTGTAAATTGAGAGGTAGTCAGGGATTTCTCAGGGAAGATACAAAAAATTCTAAACATAAAAAAATTAATAAACTAGGCTTCAAAATTAAAACCTTCTCATCGAAAGACATTAAGAAAATGAAAGGGTAAGACAAAGGCTGGGAAAAATATTCAAGATCACATCTCATATCCAGATTACACAGAAATGCCTACAAGACAAACCAAATTTTATTTTTTTATTTTTTACTGTTGTTCAATTATCAAATGAATTTTTAAAAAATATTTGGACAGATATTATTCCAAGATGAGGTAGGAATGGCCAATAAGCATATGAAATGATACTTAACATCACTAGTCATCAGTGAAATGAAAATTAAAACCACAATGACATACCAGTACATGCCCACTAGAATACATTTAAATAAATAAATAAATAAAGAATACCACCACCAAATGTTGCAATAGGCTACAACTTTGTAAAACCATATGGCAGTTTATGAAACAAATTTATCACATAATTTAGTTATTCCAATCCTATGTACTTACCCTTAAGAAATGAAACCACAGCTCCACAAAAACACTTGCACACAATGTTCACTACAGTTTTATTCATAATAGCAAAAAATTTAAAACATCATAAAAGCCCTTCAAAGGGAAAATGGTTAAATAAATCATGGTATATCCATATAATGGAATACTATTTACAGCAATAAAAAGGAAAAATTACTGATCCATGCGACAACATGGATGAATCTCAAAAAAATTATACTCAGTGAAAGGAACTAAACACAAAACAGTATACATTGGCTGATTCCATTTTTATGAAGTTCAAGAGCAGGCAAAACTCTAAGGCACAGGAATCAGAATAGTGGTAGGGAAGGAAATAACTAGTATTTTTAGGGTAGTAGAAATGTGTATCAAGACAGCTTGCCTTACACAACCACATCAAAATTACAAAAAAATATAGAACCATTACTCAGAACCATAAGAAATCGAGTTGAATGAAAGTCTGACAACTACAGAATTAAAGAAACCACAATCATCCAGACAGATAGGAGGGGTGGTGATGTGGAGTGGCGGGTCCCACATCCACATGTGGTGGATAAAAATTCAGGAGAGATTTCTCAAGAATGAGGCCCCCAGCCCAGAGTTCCAGTGCCAGGAAGATAAGTCCCTATAACTTCCAGCTGCAAAAACCAGCAAGGATTGAGTCAGTGGGAGAAACTTATGGAGTCCCAAGTAGGTCCCCTTAAAGAACCCACACACAGACTTACTCAGACTCACTCCCTCTGAGCACCAGCACTGGGATAGCAGCTTGAAAGGCACAGTGGCACATAGGGAGGAACTGAAGTCTCTGGCATCAAGACAAGAGCCGGGGGACAGCTTTCTCCCAGAAAGAAAGATAGGCAGAAGCCATTGTCCCTTTTCTGAACCCTCCCTCCACAGAGCCACAGAGCTGGCAGGTGGGTGCCATATCTGAGACTCTATCAACCTGGCTAACACTGTTTGCCATGCCCTGGAATTCCCCTGAGACTCCATCCCACTCAACTCACTGGCCCACCCAAGCTGTTAAAAGTGACTTTTCCATATGAATGGCCGGTCTTGGCTCATGTTTCACAACTTCCTAAATTCTATCAAACAAGCAGTAGCCAGCCTCAGTAACCCCTTATCCCCCATACCTCTAGCTAAATGGCCCCAGGCCAGGCACTAGCAGCAGCCAGCCTAGATTCATAGCTTGGCTTTGCCCAGAACAAGTAGCAACAAACTCAGGTTGCTTTATAGTTCATGCAGGGTAGCCCTGAGCAGAACACAGGTCGTGTATAACCTTGGCTTGCACCACCTGGGAAAACCCAGAGCCTGCACACCCGTGGAAAGCAACAGACCATGTGGGAGCACCACCATCCTGCCTGCACAGAAGATCCTCCATAGAGGGTGGAGGATGGTGGTCAGTGGTCACAGCCAGTCCTTGCAGCTGGATTGCCTGGGTAAATCCCTCCCATTGATCAACAGCTATCAAGGCTCAACTACAAGAGGAGGGTATACTTAGCCCACACAAAGGGCACCTCAAGTACCCAGCTTAGGTGATAGGGGAGGCTGTGCCACTGGACCCTATAGGAAACCTACTACATTATATCATATTACCAAGACGGGGTGTCATAGCAGCTCTGCCTAATACATAGAAATAAACACAGGGAGGCTGCCAAAATGAGGAGACAAAGAAACATGACCCAAATGAAAAAACAGATCAAAACTCCAGAAAAAGAACTAAACATAATGGAGATGAGCAATCTATCACACGCAGAGGTCAAAACACTGGTTATAAGGATGCTCAAGGAACTTAGTGAGGACCTCAACAGCAAAAAAAGCAGAGGTCTTACCTTAGCAGCAGTATTTGGTTTCATACCACAGCGGTAGATCTTTGCTATTTGTGGAGTAAGCTGGATTTCCTTGGTAAGCTGCCTCCATTTTCTACACTCTGGTTTTGTACATTGAACCTAGATGGAAAGTAACAAGTCAAGGTCAGTCAGTTGGCTGTTCTTGAGCATGCACTTGTCTCCTCCACCACTCACTTCGCCATCTTTGCCATACGATTTGACCAACCATTTAGTACCTCTAATTACTTTTTCTCTCCCTTGCAAGACCACCACTCGTATAGTCCACTTTTACCCCATTAGGGTAATTTCTGATTTAATAATAGCTCAGGCATCAAGAGGTGCAAACAGGATCTGACTTACTTTTGTTAAAAAGGTTTTCTAGCTTTAACCTAAAGAAATAATCAGAGTTTAATTTAGTTACAGTTAGTAATAAACTATGCACACTAAATGTAATGTGGGTCCTGAATAGAATCCTGGAATAGCAAAAAGATACTAGTAAAAATTACTTTGAAATCCAAACAAAGTCTGTAGTATAGTTATCAGTACTGTATTAATGTTACTCTCTTAGTTTAACAAAAAATCATGGTGTTTTAGATAACATTAAGGTAAACTAGGTGAAGGATATATGGGAAATCTGTATTATTCTTACAACTCTTCTATAAATTTAAAATTATTCCAAAATAAAAAATTTCTTAAAAAAGCATGCAGATATCCATATGTAAAAGAATAAAGTGGATCCCTATTTCACATATCAAAAAATTAACTCAAAATGGATCAAACACTGTAATATAAGAGCTAAAATGACAGACATTTTATTTAAAAAATAGGAGTCGATCTTCATGACCTCAGATTTCACAATGGATTCTTAGATATGACACCAAAAGCACATGCAACAAAAGAAAAACTAGATAAGTTGAACTTCAAAATTAAAAACTTTTGTGTGAAGAACACTATCAATAAAGTGAATAGTCAACCTATAGGAGAAAATATTTGCAATTATATACCTGATAATGGTTTAGTATCCAGAATACATGAACTCTTACAACTCAACAACAAAAGAAAAAGACAAACAACCCAATTTAAAAACAGGCAAAGACTTGAACAGATATTTCTCCAAAGAAGATATATAAATGGCCAATAAACACAAAGATGCATTAGTTGGGACATGCAAATCGAAACCACAGTGATATACCACTTCATGCCCACTAGGATAGCTAGAACAAAAAACAAAAGGTGGACATAGATATAAATTGATGAGGATGTGGAGAAATTTAAACCCTTATACACTGCTGGTAGAAATGAAAGATGCTACAGCAGTTGCTAAGCTAAATAATTTGGTAGTCCCTCAAAAAGATAAATATAGACTGTGAACCAACAATTTTATTCTTAGGTGCATACTGAAAAGAATGGAAAACACGTATTCAAATAAATATTTGTACACAAATGTTCAAAGCAGCACTATTTGCGATAACTAAAAGGTGGAAGCAAACTAACTCTCCATGAACAAATGACTGGATAACTTAAATCTGGCGATCCACATACTGAAATATTATTCTCCCATTAAAAGGAATGTAGAACTAATATATGCTGTGCCATAGATGAACCTCAAAAACATTATGCTAAATGAACAAAGCCGGTTGTGTAAAGTCACATACTACATGATTCCTTTATATAAAACATCAAATATACATAAATTCATAAAGACAGAAATCAGATTAATGCTTGCCAGGGACTAAGGGGAGAGAAAAATGAGAGGTGATTGCTTAATGGACACAAGTTTATACTCTGTAAATTATGACAATGCTTTGGAATTAGATAAGAGGTGGTGGTTACATAACACTGTCAATGTATTAAGTGCCATTGAATTGTGTACTTTAAAATGGTTAATTCTATATTATGAGTTTCACGTAAATAAAAATCTTGAAGTATGCAAGAGACGCTCAAATTTAGCAAATCACTTATTAAATGACAGGATATTTATTTAATATATGCAACACCACAATTTATTTTCAAAGAATCGCTAAATGAAAAAATAATTAACAAAATTTATATTCAAAGTATAATGTTAAACCTTATTAGGATTTGTATATGAAGCAAGAAATTGTGTTTAAAGATACACTTAAAAAATTAACAGAAGAAAAGATGAACTATATATAAGCTTAGCAATGGCTATCACCAGCTGGTGATAAGTCTTTAGTTCCTTATTTATAGTATGTTCAATTATCTGAGTTTCCTACAGAAATAAAAAATATGATTTGCTTTAAATTAATAAAAGAAAAATTTCCTAAAAATGGGTATTTTCATCCATTGTTCTTGCCTTACAGAAAATAAAGCACCCTCTTTACCCAGTAGGGGAGCTGCTGGTCTGCCATGAAAGCTTTGGGACTAGGTTCAGTTTTTCCATTGCTAGTCCATACTTTCTTCCACATAGTATATTTGTCATATCCATCCTTATGGCTGAAAAAGAATAAAAATAAATATATTAAGCTATAAGTTAACTGGGTTTTGAAAACAGGTAGCAGTTTAGAAAATCTTATATCAAAGGACTTAACTAGCCATATCATAAGGAGGAGGAAGTTATTATGGTACCCATAAAAGACGCTGTCAGAAAGGGTGTATCCCTATTGGTTTTTTTTTTTTTTTTTTAACCCTCCCAAGGATATGAGTTCTATTGATTTTTAGAGAGAGAGGTAGGGAGAGAGGGAGAAAGAGAGGAAGAGAAGGATAGAGGGATAGAGGGAGAAAGAGAGAAGCACCGATGCAAGAGAAACATTTATCTGTTGCCTCCCGTATGCGCCCCAATCGGGGATCAAACCTGCAACCTAGGTATATGCCCTGACTGGGAATCAAACCCACTACCTTTTGGTCTAGCTCCAACCAACTGAGCCACCCAGCAAGGGCTCCTATCAGTTTTACTATCTAAAACTGTTAGGAAGGGACAGCTGTGATCTGTTCAAGCTCCTTCTAGTTTTCAGCCATCTTCCCCCAAATCTTGGCATTCATCCTCCTATGCACTGTCACAGAACAGTAAAGCAGCCCCTAGAGTTTTCCAAACTTGTAGACTAAAGAGAACTACTGTCTCATAGCAGGTATTTTTGAACCCTAAGTGCACACATATAAGCATGCACACACAAACTACATCATGAAGGACTGACACAGTTGTAGTCAACACAGGCATGACTGCAGCAGTGGCATAATTCAGTAAGCCTGTGAGCTCAGCTTTAACCATCTGACCCACTCCACTGCCCCGCCCCTGCCCCCCTCCCCCCACCACACACAACGAAAACCTCCAACAATTAAGAGAACAGACCTTCTGTAGTAATGGTCAAAGCATTCATTACAGAAATGCTCCCCACAGGAGAGGTGATACCAGCGAGAGGTATAGCCATTCTTGGCACATCTGAAAACAGCAAAAACGTGTAGCTTTGGTAATAAATCACATTCCTTCTCACCTTTTTTTTTTTAAGTTTGACTCCTTTATTTTACCAAAAATAACAATAAAGCCTTCCCTCTGTTTCACAAAAAATAAAATTTCCCCCTTCCTTCCCCACCTCCTTCACTTAAAAAAAAACAAGCAAACATCTTTCAAGCACCTCCTATGAGCCAATGTTCCATTCCCTCCACTTAGAATCCTAATAACCAGGAGCTAATAACAGGGGAAGTGGAATGGATGATTGATGGGTGATAACACATGGTGAGGACACAGGGACTTAGGCCAGAGGACTTAACCTAGCTTGTTGCATATCAATAGGCCTGGGGCTTAGGAGTTTTATCAAGATTCCCTGGAGCCATGATAGGGTCTAATGACATGAAGCAAAGGATGTCACTGTGCTTGCCACAAGCTGCACATGGGTGAAGGACAGAAGTGTGGTCTCTAGTAATAACAACCGGCCCAATACTAAACAGTAAATGAATCTGGCCAGCTGGAATCTGACCCTTGAGCAGGCAATCTGGCAAATAAAACCTGCCAAACAGGCAATAATGTAGTAAAAGAATGAACTCTAATGCCACAAAGAAAACTAACAACCAGCACTCTTCGTGATTAAAAAAAAAAAAGGGATTTGTGTTCCAGGTTGTACTGAGTGTTAAGCCTTCACTGAAGATTTTTCTCTGGAAGTAAAAAGGTCATGCCTGTGTCATCCCAATAAAAACAGCAAGTGCACTTAGCCTCATAGTCTCAATGAGACCTATTTATGTCTACTGGAAGAGGACATATGTTATATGAGGAAGAAAAGAAGCCTAGGGAAAGTAACCATCTGCTGGTCCACAGGGAGCTCCATGTTTCTCTCTGCTGTGTCCCCATCCCCGACCCTATCCCACGCTCAATCCCCAAGAGAAGTACAGCTATGGTGGGTGGGATCTGAGGACACTGATTGGCCACATTGCAGAGCTGATATGGCTATGTCCAACGGGGGAGCATATGGGAGAGTGTGGTGTGTACAGAATGCACAGGCAATGTCTCTAGTATTAGATGACTTACATTATCTATATCCATCTTTAGTAAAACTATCTTTGAGGATGATGTTGTCACAGGCAAGAATGTGAGGCCAAGACATGTCATCTAAACAGACCTTTCAGAAGTACTTGCAAAGCACACGGGACACGTTGCTGTACAGCCTGCCTTTTCACATTTCCTGTACTTCTTCTCTGACCCACCGTCTTCATCCTCATCTGTCATCTCTGTTGCTTTTTTCTTTGCCTGAGGAAGAACCAGCTGAGGTTAAGATTTCACCAGAATGGCCAAGGATGAATGACTTCCACGTTAGGAAAAGTTCTAAACGTGAAGATCAACAACACCTGGACAGTACAGCAATTTCCTTGAAACTGTATTGTGCGAATATCAGCCCTTTCCAGAGAACTAAAATGCATGCAAACCTTTCTTGGGAAAAAGCTGCATCAAAAACAATAAAGGCTACTCTCAAATTAGGATATTTTTTTCTTAGAGCAGTTATATCCTTTCAGTATTGCATATTTTAAAAGACCTAGAAAAATTCTAGAAAAAGAATTACATCATTCAAGATGTTTCTTTATGAAAAACAAACAAAAAAACCCCTACAAAAGAGATGGCAGCAAGTAACCCATCAACAGCACTCAGCCAGCTACAAGATGACATCAAACTCCTATGAATGACAGCAAGCCAAGCATGATCTGGCCCCAGCTCACATCCTGGAGGCAATCACACAGCTGCAATTCTCTGAGCACCCCATGTTGATTCATGCCTCATGTCTTTATCTTTGCAATTCCCCCTGTCATATGCTTTTGTCTACATTTTGTCACTTCATCACCCTGTCCTGTAATTGTTCCAGGGTTAATTTCTCTACTAGACTGCAAGTTCCTTGAGGACCAGAATTAATTTTTTTTTATTTCTAATTCTTTAGTCCCAATCAGAATAATTCTGTGTGCTCAAAACAGGTGCAGAGAATGAACAAAAGAGTAATACCTGCCTACCGGAACTCCTCAAAGGAAGGCTATCTGGAGAATGATCAAAAGATGCTTTTTTCTTTGTTCTCCCCCGTGGGGTTGCCATTGTATCAGATAATCTGAAAAAAAAAAAAAAATAAAAAAAAATTAAACCATTAAATGTTAGCATTTGCTAGTACTTTCAATATTCTGGAGCAAAGTTATTATGCAATACTAGGTAAAATATATATTCCCTGCAGTTAGATTGCCTGCATGTGAAGCTATTGCTTTCAAGTTACTTAACATCTTTAAAACCTCAGCGTTCTAATACATAAAGTGAGCAAAGCAAGAGTGCACCATTATACCACAGCATCAGTGTGAGCATTAAGTAAAACAACCTATTTGAAGCACCAGGCATGGCATGTTATAAATATGCAATAAATGTTATCCATTAGTAGTATGGACATTTAAAAATATAAAATCGAGAAAAACACCACACAAGTGACCAATAAACAAATAACACTGTTTGTAAAATTCAATGAATAAAAACACCTAGTTTTTGTCTGTTTCTGTCCATCTTACTGTGTCTTCTTAGCAGTTCCTGAATTTTTATCTCTATCACACTTTAAAAAGAAAACTCACACTTTCTCAGTAAAACCCAACAAATAAACTTCAGGCACACCATCTAGTCACTACCAAATATAGGAATCTGGGTTAGATACTGCATCTTCTACTGGAAAATTTTATACGTTCTCAAACGAGTCTAATAACAGCATGGTTAAACATTAAGAACCAAAAGTCTACAAGAAAAATAATGCATAGTAACCATGAAAGATTGAGTTATCAAATTAGTATTTTTTCAGTTAGGTTAGATAAAGAATAAGAAATGCTTAGCAGAAGTACTCAATATATGTGTTCTACAATTACCACACCCCCTTCCCCGATCCATTGTATTTACTACATACACATACATTCACACAAAATAGCGTGCAAAATAAATAGGACATACCAATAGATGAGGAATTTTGAAGTGGAAAAGTGTTACCATAAGATACAAATTCCACATACGGGAGATGTTGTGGGTTTGGTTACAGACCACCATAATGAAGTGAGTATGCAACAAAACAAGTTGTAATCTTTTTCTGGTGGGGGTCTTAACTTCAATTGGGAAAAAAAATTGCAACATCTGTGAAGTGCAGTAAAGCAAGGTATGCCTGTACATAATCTTAATCTCGAAGAAAAGCTTTGAGGGGCTTGTTATCCTATTGTTTCCTATCTATAAATTCTACTAACACTCCTAAGAGCACTTTTAATGGATTATTGACATCACATGTGAAAACTTCCAGTTTTCTAGCTACATCAACTTTAAGAAATCTTGACACCAATGTAATGATTTTCCTTTAACTCACTCTTCAGTTTCTCAAAACCATTATGCTAGTTATGAACACATAAACTCTACACAAATTTTGAAATGCATTATAGTTCTTTAAGAATTAAATAAGTTATTTAGTTCTATATATTCTGAATACAGATGGATAAAACACTAATAATGTTAAAAGTACTACTGTCTACCTATAATCGTTAAACCAAAAGAAGACTTTCTAGATGACATTTATATTTTCAAAAGACTGTCCAACCTAACAAATCTCTTTATATAAAACGTATATCTCACATTATTCATAAAATGAACCACAAATAAGGCATATATAAATACAGATCTGTAATTGTATAGTATGTAACAGTATTGCAGCAAAAATATTTGAGTCTAAAGTGGGGTTTAGGAACATAAATATGATCATGCAACATTTGACCCTAGGAATGCCAGCACTCTCAAACAAACAGACAAACATACACAAATTCCAAAAATTTCATCAAACGTTTGAGTCTAACTGTATACTGGAAAATATGTATTTAATTGCCATAGAGAATGATGTAAATCAAGAAATAATTATGAGGAAATAAATACACAAGCTATAAAAGCCATTATTAAATTTGTGTTGCTTGGAAAAAATACGATTAAGGATTTTTATGGTAGTACATTTGCACATTTAATTATATAATAAATATTTATGTACCCTCATCCTTTTTTGACACATGCTGTAATTTCTGTATTTTTGCTGTTGCTGGGTTCTTGGGGTTTAAAATGGAGGAAAAAATTTAAGTTAAAGAATTATAGTTTTGTGCTTTTAAATATATTCTCAGAAATACTGATGAAAAGTGTCATTAAAACAAATATACTGAAAATGCTTTCCTACATGATTCTTCATTAATAAACACACCTAATTTTAAATATAATCAATTTGTTTCACGTGCAATACAATTTTATAAGCACATATCTCCCTAATTTTAAATTCATAGCTTTGGTTTTCTTTTAATGTGACAAAAGAAAAAAAAGTTGGTTTGGGGTGGGTAAATAAGTAAGTGGATAAAGCAGTGCCTAGATTTCTATTTTAACGATTCCCAGAATTTTTCTGAAATAGCTTATTCAAAAAGATATTCTTTTAAAACACAATTTTCATAAAAACATGAATCAAAATGACTCCAGATTGGAATAAAAATGTATAGTGGTATCAACATTTATAAGACAAACTACTAGAAATTTCTTTAGACAACAGAAATAGGAATTTTTCTCTGGGACACTTACAATAAGTAAGGACTAGCACCTTATCGCACCCACACTAATAAAATTTCCCAAAATATGGACCCAGTTCAATTGCCTGAATGTTTTGTTGATTACTTTCCCTGCCTGGAAGACTGCTAATTATTGATGGTCATTTTCTGATGTACCTCCTTAAGAAACCTTCTCTCCCACTAGCCTTTCTTCCCACTAAAATAGATTAAAAATAAACAAACAAAGTGCAAAAGCCTGGAGTTACGCGTGAATGTAGGGTGATGGATCTTCCCAAATGGAGTGGTCTGTGGATTCCTGCTCTCTCACCCAAGAGAAGGCTGGGCCCCTATCTGGCTAGGTTCCATACCACCGAACCCCAACTTTCTACAGCTGGGCCTTCCTCTTCCTTCCTGTTTCACCTGCCCGCTGCCACGCTGTTGTTGACTAACAGCTATCGTAATCCGGCCGCCCGCTCCGGGTTCCCAGCCCCGGAGGAGTTACCCCAGCAACCTGGCGATGCCTATCGTGCTTCAAAGCATTACTACGACACCTGCGAGCTGTACGGGCTTCTCACCGCCACACTCCGCTGAAAAGAACAAGAGAGGCAGTTCCTACTCCGGGCTGTGGGTTTTCCCCCACGTAGCACACATTCCCCAGGTGATAGGGCTTTAACAGTCCCCAGACGGGAGCTCCAACGTTCTCTGAGCCAGCTGCAGCCGCCCCACTTTCCGAAAGGCTTTTCAGTCTCTTCTCCGAAGTCGGAGAAGCAACAGCCTCTGGGGCTCACCTGAGCGCCGAAAAGGTGCAAGCAGTCGCGGGGAGAAGGCAGCACTGCACAGAAAGGAAATATTGTAGGGGCTTAGGAGACTCGCAACACCACGAGGAATCGGGGAACCCCGTCGCCGCATCACCCCGGCCCGGGAATTTCTCTTCCTTAGACAGGGATCCCACCGCGCAGCCCGCTTCCAAACCGGAGAGAGAGGTATCATCAGTCCTCAGGGCATCCGTCCACCTCCCAACCGGGCGAAGGGCGCTGCACTGGGGGACAAGAAGGGTTTGCACCCCTGCCAAGCTGCTTTGTGCAAAGCTGTCACCCGAAATTCGCCGCAGCACCTACTGTAGCCCCCGGAGCCGCGTGCGCCTCACCTCAGAGCGCGTGCGAGACGGTGCGCGCCGCCCCCGGCCGCGGGCGCCTCTCCCGAGCCGCGCGCCGCGCGCACAGGACTGCAGGATCCGCGCCGCGAACCGCAGCCCTTGCTCTCCAGTCGCCGCCGCCGCCGCGGCTTCCGCCCCTGTGACGGCGTGACCCGGAGTGGGAGGAGCCGGTGGGAGCAGGCAGGAGTAGGGTCCCCGCCCTAGCCTTCGCCGCAGCGCTCGCCCCGCCTTTGCCATTTCCGCCGCTGCGTGAGCCGGAGCGCCTGGAGGGGCGGGGTCTGGACGCTGGTACGGGGGTGGAACCTAGGGTAGGAACTGAGGCGGGGCGTCTAAGGAGGGGGGCTGGCAAGGGGCGGGGACGAAGGCGGGGTACCTGGGGAGTGGCGGAGTCTGGAAGCCGAAGAGGGGGCTGGCCCCGGGGGCGGAGCGCGGGAGGTGGCAAGCAAGCCGTCCATTACTTTCCCGCCCACGGTGAGGAGCTAGGCCCAGAGGCAGCCGGCGGCTCCCGAGGTACGTTCCCCTGGACGCAGAGACCGTACAGGTGAGAAATGGAATGATTCGCTAGGTGTGAACCCGTGATAGGATTCCAGAATCGGACAGCCTAACAAGGGTGAACAGCCCAGCAATTCGCGCCCTGAAATTGAGTTCAGGGAGCAGAGTGGAGTGGCATCTAGGAATAACCAGGTCGGAAAGTGAATGACCTTTCTGTGAGTCCATGATTTAAAGAGAAACCCAAACATTGTTGTGTATTAGTGGTTGTTAAAAGAAGTACTTGCCAGAATAGTGAATGATGCACTAGGAGCGGCGGAGGGCGAAGCAACCGGGGTGCTTTAAATACTATCTTGCTCCGTGGTAGTTACACAGGTGTATGTCTACGTAAAAATTCACTGAGCATACTCTTAAAATTTGTGCACTTTAGGGAAGTTATTTTTCAATTTAGCAGCATTTAAAAATAAATATAAAGCAGAAATATGTTTTGTTTTGTTTTTCTTAAAGTGGGAGGTCTACCCGCGGAGGACTTAAGAGGCCAAACTAGCACACCTTTTCTGTGTATGGGCAGGAATGCTGGTGAAACTTCCCTTTCCTGATTCTTATAATTTGCACTTTTATCTTGGTTTAGAACGAAACTTTTATTTCTCCAGAAAAGGTCATGAACACGTTAAGAAGTTGTTAGAACATCTTTGAAGTGATTAAGTTATATCTGTAGTACTAAGTAACATTTCAAGTTTGTGTGAGAGGGATAGAATTGTATGACCCAGGTTGCCCTGCCTCTATGATAAAATTATGCTTCTCCTTTGTTTTAAGTAGAGATATACTTAATGAAGTCTTAAGCCCACGTTCCAAAATTTCAGTTAGATATGGACACGGGGAAAAAGTAACTCTCTTTTGCTTTTTTGTACCCAGTATCATCAGGTACTTCCCGCTAACCTCTCCGAAAACTCTGAGAGTCACCTCCTGACATCATCAGGGGCCTTGCAAAAGTAAGTTATTAACAAGTATTTGCTGAGAAGTAAATTTATATTTCCAAATCCTTAAAACCTAAGCACACCAAAGCCAAATTTTGCAATGAAGGAAACTTTTCCTGAAATGCCTGCTTTTATGCATTGTTTGCTATTCTCATGAGTAAATCATTAAATTAGAACCAGCAATAGTAACATACTAGTATACTCCAAACTACTATATAGAAACTTTATTTTACAAAAAGGCAAGACAGTTATTAACTACAGAATAAAAATCGTGTACAGCAAAGGAAAGTTAATCTTAGAAGGCTATGTGGCTTAGCTGTGAGTAGTATTTACTGAGTCACAACAACATGTACTCCACATATTTAATCAAAAATCTACTATGCCTCTATTTAAAGGATAAAAAAATGAGAAGGATGTGTGTATGTTTGTGTGTGTGTGTGTGTGTGTGTTGGGAAGTTGAAAGATAGGTAAGTGCTTATCTTCTCTAGAAGCTACCTAGAAATGAAAAATCAAGAAGATACAAAATAAGCTTGTTATTTTGATATACAGAGTTAGATTTCAAGACTCAGTTAAAAAAGTTAAAAGATGGTTGCCTCTTATGGAAAGGAAATTGTTATTTTTATAGTGCTGTTAAACTCTTTAAATTGTGTGCATTATAACATTGATTAAAAGAATATGAAGTAAACATTAAAAGAAAATTTTAAAATTAAAGTAACAGATGCTAGAAAAATCTAAGTTTACGGAAGTTATAAAGTGTGACATTCCTGTTTGTTTTTTCTCCTTTAAAAAAAAACAAATCCTTTTACTCTAATGTTAAAAAATACACTAATTCGATTTATTTAAAGATTTTTCCTAATGTATAATATGAGGTTGCCTCTATCGTCAAACTCATTGAAAAGTAATTTTTGTATGACTTTTCTGGGATGTTGAAATATTTTTTTAAAGCCATACTCCTGAGGATAATGGTTTTTATTTCATTCCTCAATAGAATTGCAGTGCCCTTAAATGTAAACTTTGCAGGTATTTTCCATTAAGGCATTGGAGACATCTGCTTGTGAGGCAAAGGTATTTACGAAGCAATGGCTGATACAAGAACTTCACTTGATGTTAAAGAGTACCCCGACGCTGAGGTACAGAAGAACCGAGTACTAACTCTGGAGGAATGGCAAGAAAAGTGGGTGGACCGCAAAATTACATTTCATCAGGAGCAAGGACACAAGTAAGAAATGTTTGGTATATAACAGAGAAAAGATCTATCAGAAACTGACTTTGGAGATAGAAATAATGAAATAGGTACACATTATCTGACAGGTTTTAAGATGCACATTTTTAGCTTTTTACATTTTAGAATTTCTGAAATCAGATTGCATCTGTGACATGTTCTTTCTTTCCATGGAGTATAAATAATTGTACGACTTACAATTGAAGGCATCTTAGATTTATGAAATGGGAAAGTCCCTGTAGCATCTATGTAATGGCTATGCTTATACACATGGTACGTGCTTGAGCGACATTAATGCTTATAACTCTTTAAACTAAAAAGTGGTGTTGTCCTGACTTTGCTTTCAAATAGTAAATATTATTGTTAAACATTCGAATGTTAAAGTGTTATCTATGTGGTAGAAGAAGGGAAAATGAAATAAATTAGCAAATGAGCCAAGATATTGAGCCACATTATTAGTAGCAATAGTGGGCTTTGAAGCAGCAATAATAAATCATGGGCCAGTGCTGCATAAAGTGGTCACGTCAGATGTTCCTCGTTCCAGGCAGCCACCCTACCTTCCCAGGATACATTATTATTATTATTGCATATGCACACCGAATAGCAGTTGGGGCATCATCCCAGAATCATTCTATGGGTTATCTCTGTTATGTGGATGGCCTTAGAAGAGCCATATCCCTACAGAGGAATAAATTACAAATATAACTACAACTTTTCTGAGACCTGAGTACACATTTAGAGTTAGCCATAAAATGAATGTGGAAAAACTCAGTGCATCCGGAGGCTCCCCCACATCTCACACACACACATATGCACATACACATACATATATATTTGGGAGATTAATGAAGAATTTTTAAAACATATCAATTAAGGAAAAAAAATTTTATTTTTAATTACCCACCAAGAAAGACCAGATTTGAGTCAGATTAACCATTCACTAGCTATATTACTGAGCAAGTTGCTTAATCTTCCTGTTTCTTCCTATGTCAATTGGAGATTATAATACTTAATGTTATCTGTTTTGTAAACTTGTTGGGAATAGTAAGTGAAATAATGCATGACAAGTAGTTAGCATTATACAATTGTAGTCCTTTCCTCTATACATTGGCTTATGAAAACAATACATTTTTTTTGTCCCCAGGCTCTTAAAGAAACATTTGGATAATTTCCTTAAAGGCGAGAGTGAACTAAGAGTATTTTTCCCTCTTTGTGGAAAAGCAGTTGAGATGAAATGGTATGAGCAGATAAGCATTAATATACTTTATTGTCTTGATGAAAAATACTTGTAGCTGAGAGCGTTTGTGAAATGGTTGCTATAGCTTAAGATTTTGGTGTGGTCATGAAATTGAGGACATTTAAACTATGTTATTGGAGTTTATCCTAACCAACTGTCTGAACCAGAAGAAAGAATTAATTTGGAAACTACCTGTAAGAAAATAATTAACTATATAACTAGATTGTCTTACTGCCTTGTCATAGTGATAATAGCAATTTAGCAGAGGTTTTGAGACAAGATTAGGAAATAGTATGATGAAACAACCAATTAAATGTGATTATTAAATATTTGGGATTGAAAGTCATTTCTAATTTAAAAAAAATACCAGAACTAAACTGTTATATATAATTGCATATAAGCTGTTGTATTAGGGAATTTTTCATTTATGCAACTAATTTGTATATTGAGGTCTATATAGATATCAGATGTGAATAAACTATGAGCTGAGGCCCAAGAGCAATAAAATAAAATGTTTTAGACATTTCCTTAGGTTTTTCTTAAAGGGCAATATATTCCATTACCCAGCTTATACCACTTTATAGTGGGCTGTTTCATTTTTCCATATGTTGAATGGAAATAAAAATTCATGTAGCTGGTTTAGACTTTTTTTTTAATGTATGCTTTGTAACTTTAAAAAACGAATGAAGAATTAAAAAAATAAAAAAATCCCTTCATGTTAACTTACAAAATTCCTAGAAAATGAAAGACAAGTTATTAATATGGATATTTTAGAACTATAAACAGTTTATGCTCTGACCACATTGAAAGTGTGTAGTCTTGTGTGGTAATAGGTATAATCACTTCTGCTCTACCTCTTGTTTTAAAAATGCGAACTTCATTCTAAGTTTATTGATATGTTAAGGAATAATTTGAGCACGATGTGAATTTTACATTTGTTTAGCCTGCAAGAAACATGCAGTGAAAAACAAATAACTTTGCCCAGTGGGACTAAGCTGTGCATGAACAGACAAAAAACACAGGCACACACCTCAAACCTCTCTCAGATGCCTCAGTTCACCCAGTGTGCTGTGAGACACTCCCATCCACAGTCAGAGTTAGGACTTTAAATTTGATTCCCAATAATCCTCTGTCCATCACTTCACAATAACTTGAAAGCTGCAGCCCTGCCAACACCCAGTTCTACAAGTAAGCATCTGGTCTTTCTCATGGTCAGTGCCATGTTGTTGTATTTGTATATTATATAATGATTTAACATGTGTAAAACTGCCACCATTTTGTTTAAGTTCCGGTCTTTTTCTTTTTAATGTGACACTGACAAAGTTTTATTTTTTTAATGTAATTTTTAACCAGTTTATTTCTAAATTTTGTTTAATTGTATATTATTGAGAAAATTTCAGTTCACAGAGATAAGTTACAGCCAATGTGTAACAGCTTTTTTTTAAACATTATGTTTAAACTAAAGTATAATTCTAGGGGGAGGATGGGGAGGGAACTGGTTATCAATATTTGTTTTCAGCATGAGATGGGAGCATCCTTCCTTTGCTACGTGCTTCATGTTGGATGCCCTCATGGCTTCGGTTAGAACCAGGCAACGCAGTAGAAAGCTTGAGTGTAAAGTGTTAGAATCAAAACATCTCACTCTGATCACTTTGTTTCATTTTTTTTCTTTCTTTTTGAAAATAGGGGTGGGAGAGAGGTGACTGCCCCAAAAGGGAGGGTGTCTGTACTAAGGATTTAGAAACACTTGGAAAGCTCATACCTCATCAGAATCTGCCTGTATCCACACTCCTGACCTTATAGATGAGTAACAAAAAGATGAAATTAAGCCATGTTATTTTAATTTGCTACTTTGTCAGTGTTCTATGTGTTTTAAAAATTGTTATTGTGAAATCATTTTCTGGCAAAACATCTTTGTCAAACAAAATTATTGGCCTTGTGGGAGCTGAAGTCAGTCAACCTTTTGGTGAATTTCAGTGGACTTTGGTGAGCTTGTAGTTCTACTGTATATCCTTAAAGATAGTTTTTTAAAACACAGAATGAAGCCCTGACTGGTGTGGCTCAGTTGGCTGGGCATCATCCCACAAAGTAAAAGATCGCCAGTTCAATCCCTGGTCAGGGCACATGCCTGGGTTTTGGGGTTTGGTCCCCAGTCAGTGTGGATGTGAGAGACAACCAATTGATGTTTCTCTCTCACATCGATGTTTCTCTCTGTCTCTTTCTTCCTCCCTTCCCCTCTCTAAAAATATATAAATAAAATCTTTTTAAAAAAATAAAAAAATTAAATGCCCAAAGAAAATCCACTCTCCAGTTCTAAAAAGTCACCTTGGGGTAAAGAATTAAGGGTCCAAATCAAGGTTATAACAGTTCGTGAGGTCAGAGGGAGCTAGCTTGGCACCTGCACTCTGCCCCTCCTCAGCTGAGAGGTTCCAGCAGGAAGCGTACAATACTGGGCAGGGGAGGGTGTAGGGTTGGGTTATTAAGATTCAGACCGCTGTATTTTAACAAATGGTTATGGGGGAGGGGTACCTGGAGAAAACAAAATCACTGTTCCCTTTTTTGAAATAAAACTAAAACTTGAAAAAATAATTTTATTCATTAAAAATTGGATAGAATTTTACTGTCCCTAGCCCCAGAGACTGGTTCCACTGAGAAGTGAACAGTGGGAACTCAAAACTGAAAACATTTGGGGAAAGGAAAAATTGGCTTTCTATTAATTGGCAGATGTTCCAATGGGGCTTTGTTTTTGTTGGGATATGTTATGTTGTTGGTGCACATATGGACCAGAGTCTCTGCTGAGTTTATATCTGAAAAGATGGTAGATAAAATCTTGATTTTTGTTATCTCAATTAAAGCCCACTGGAACTCTTAATTAATATGTATGATTGACATATGTTAGTTTCAGGTGTACAACATAATGATTTGATATTTATCTGTACTGCAAAATTATCACCACAATAAGTCTTAACATCCATCAAAATACAAAATTATACAATTTATTTTTCTTGTAATGAGAACGTTTAAGACCTTTTTATAGCAATTTTCAAATACAGGGTGGGGCAAAAGTAGGTTTACACTTGTGAGTATGTGAAACAGTTTATTTTTGTATTTTATTAATTTCCATACAGACTGTAAACCTACATTTGCCCCACCTTGTATGCAACACAGATGATTACTTCCAGCCCTCGTACTGTACATTACATCCCCATGACTTATTTGTTTTATAATTGGAAGTTTATATTTTTGACCCCCTTCACCCATTTTGTCCAACCCGCTACCCCAGCCTGTGGCAACCATCAATCTCTTCTCTGTATCTTTGAATGTATTTGTTTAGTTTTTTTTCTTAGATTCAACATATAAATGAGATCATAAGGTATTTGTCTTTCTCTTCTGATTTATTTCAATTAGCAAAAGCCCTCAAGGTTCATCCAAGTTGTCACAAATGGCAACATTTTGTTCTTTTATGACTGAATAATATTCCATTTTGACAAAGTTTTTAATGTTGTGCCCCAATCCTTCTCCAGGAGCCTTATTTATTGCATGATTTTGCATAGTGCAGTGATTTTTAGGTAGCCACATGTTGCATTATAGCAGAACTGACTGTATGTGTTTATTTAATTTCATATAAAATCAATACTGTGCTACTAGTAGTGTTTGGAGTTCAAAAATCCAAGTGTGTGAATTCTGTAATTATAAAACTTACTAGGAAAATACTAGTTATTTGTATATAGTAATTAAAGAAGTTTCTGGATAGTGTGTACTGTAAGTAAATGAAAATTATAAGATTTTTATAAAAATTGATGCTAGTGTTCCAGAGCCGTATGCTCCAGTACCGTAGCTGCTAGCCGCATGTGGCTATTTAAACTAAGTCATATTAGCCACGTCTCAGGTGCTCAAAAGCCAGTGTGATCAGTGGCTGCTGGTTTGGACAGCATAGGTGTGGGCGCTTCCATCATCGCTGGGGGCTGTAATGGACAGAGCTGATTTAGAGAAATTGAAAAGCAGTTTTAATCCTCTAGGATGCTTTTAAATTAGAAACTCCTCTAGTCAAATCCATTTGTAGTAAATCAGAATTTAAAATTTTCTCCTAAGGTCATATAAATCAGTTTTTCAGAATTCCATATACTATAAAGGTTTGAGAATACAGAGATTCACTTTCTATGAATCTACATGTTCTGTGAAACCCTATGAACCTAAATTTATATAAATCCTTTAAAGTTAAGGAAAAATATATGCTTATTGGGACATATCTTTTTATTGAGTATTGTATTTGAAATAAAAATTTACATATAAATATCTGCTTTATGCAGGTTTGCAGATCGAGGACACAGTGTAATTGGTGTGGAAATCAGTGAACTTGGGATACGAGAATTTTTTACAGAGCAGAATCTTTCTTACACAGAAGAACCAGTTGTGGCAATTCCTGGAGCCAAAGTATTCAAGGTTTGTTTTGTTTTTGGTAAATAATGATTTGCATGCCCCCACAAAAAGTTTTTCTTAGCATGAAGGAGGATATTATGCAAGAGTATATAAGATTCACCAAGATATTAATAGTGTAAGGAACTAGAGCTTAAAAAGATAGATGGACAGCTAGATATGGAAATACATATAAAAGCTGAGGTCAAGGCCTGTCTATACTCATGTTTTTGGTGTGGGTTTGTGTAATTTTTTAAAGTTATAAATCAGCATTTCTGAAAACCTGTCTTGTGCCACACCCTGCATGAGACATGGAAGATATAACACAGTCCCTGCCCTAAAGAATCCTTTAGCTTATGAGAGAAAAGAGAAATGCAGAGAAAGCTGTTTGTCATACACGGAACTAAATATAATGGCATGGGGTATTAAGGGAACAGAGAGAAAAATTACCTAACCCAACCTTGGGGAGCTTCCTGAAGCATGGTGACTGATAGGGCTGGGGCAGGCAGGGAGTCAGGTTCATGGTCTCAGATGCCCTAGGAAGCTGATACTTCAGCCTGTGCAGCAAAGTTTTAAGTGGGAACATGAAACTGCCAGATTTTCTTTTGAGCCAAAGACCCTTGTGGCCTCACAGGCAGTAAATGTGAAGGGAAGGAACCTCCTAGCAAAGAGACCAGATGGAGGCTGTGAGCAGTGGTCTAAGAAAGAGATCTTGAAGACCTGAACTAGGAGCATGATAGGGGTGCTTAGAGGAACACAGGTAGGTTAAAGTAATGTTTAGAATGCCAAACTGGGAGGATTTAGCGATTAACTGAGAGATGAAGGTAATAATGAGTTTACCTTTCCAGCTTAGGTTGAATGGCAGAGAATAAAGCAAGCTGAAAACAAGCAGAGAAAATGAGTTTTGTTCTGGAGATGAGTTTAAGGGACCTACAGAATGGCAGAGGTGTAGCCGGCACATGGTTTTATGTCTCTGAAGCATGGGACAGTACTTGGGCTGGAAATAATAGGTTTGGGAGTTGTCATCCTATGACCAGAATGATCCGCGGAACTGCTTCACCAGCTTGGAGTAATAGTGTGGGAATGATGAAGACCACTCAAGCGTGAACAAGCAGAGGCTATTTATTCAGAGGGAGTCAGCTACTTGCATTTGGCAGAGGCTCAAAGACAGGAGAGTGGGAAAGCTTTCTAGTGAAAAACACAAAGGCTTCATTCAGATATGACCTGATTGGGGGCTGTTGGCCTGGGGAAGCCAGAGTGAGCCTAGAGGAGAGCATACTATGTGATGGGTTTGGTGTGTATCTTTAACTTTCTCAGGTTGGTCTTGAGTAAGGGGTAAAAATTAGGGAGGCTGGCATGCATTGGCCACAGAGGCTATGGTTTGGAATTCCAGGGTGGTTGCTGCAGAGGTCTTGTCTTACATGGTCTAGCCATTATCTGTTTATACATTGAGTCTCTCACAGAGTACTCTCTTTTCTAACTATTGAAATTAATTGTTCAGTCATTGCAAGGCTTGATAGTACTTTATTTTACAGCTTCCTCCTACCCTGTTCACAATCATCTAAGAATCCCAACAGATTACTCAATCCAAAGAGGCTTGTCTGGCTTCCAGACTCCTCTTGGAGCAATGGTTCTCAGCCCTAGTGGCACATTTGAAATCACTTATGGATCTTTTTTTTTTTTTCATTTTTAAATCATTTTTATTTTTTAATTACAGTTGACATACATTATTATATTAGCTTCAGTTGTAAACCCCAGAGATTAGACATTACATATCTTACTAAGTAATCATCCTTATAAGTCTTGCACACATCTGACACCATACATAGTTATTAGAATATTATTGACTGTATTCGCTGTGCTGTACTTTATATCCCCATGACTTTTCTGTACTTCTTTACCAATTTCTACTTCTTAATCCCTTCACCATTTTCACCAATCCCCCCAACCCTCTTCCATTTAGCAACTGTCAAAATGTTCTCAGTATCTATGAGTCTGTTTTTGTTCTGCTTGTTCATTTATTTTTGTATTTAGATTCAATTGGTGACAGATATGTATTTATTGCCATTTTCTTGTTCATATTTTTTATCTTTTTTTCCTTCTTCTTCTTCTTAAAGAGCTATTTCTTGCCTGGGAAGCTCTTTGTCTGTCCTTCAGTTCTAAATGATAGCTTTGCTGCATAGTGTAATCTCAGTTGTAGGCCCTTTCTCTCCATCACGTTGAATACTTCTTGCCAGTCCCTTCTTGCCTGCAGAGTTTCTGTTGAGAAATCAGCTGACATTCTTATGGAAGTTCTGTTGTAGGTAACCAATTGCTTTTCTCTTGCTGCTTTTAAGATTCTCTCTTTATCTTTAATCTTTGGCGTTTTAATTATGATGTGTCTTGGAGTGGGCCTCTTTACATCCATCTTGGTTGGAACTTGCTGTGCTTCCTGGACTTGCATGTCTATTTCCTTCACCAAATTAGGGGCATATTCTTTCATTATTTTTTCAAATATATTTCCAATTTCTTTCTCTTTCTTTCCTCCTTCTGGCACACCTATGATATAAATGTTGGGCCACTTGGAGTTGTCCCAGAGGCTGCTTATACTATCCTAATTTTTTTGGATTCTTTTTTCCTCTTCTTGTTCTGATTGGTTGTTTTTTGCTTCTCTGTGTTCCAAATCATTGACTTGATTCTCAGCTTTGTCCACTCTCCTGTTATTTCCCTGTAAATTGTTCTTTATTTCAATTAGTGTATCCTTCGTTTCTGACTGGACCTTTTTTATGCTGCTGAGGTCCTCGCTAACTTCCTTGAGCATCCTTGTAACCAAAATATAGAATAATGATCACACTATAACCAGTGTTTTGAACTCTGCATCTGCTAGATTGCTTATCTCCGTTTTGTTTAGTTCTTTTTCTGGAATTTTGATCTGTTCTTTCATTTAGTCCATATTTCTTTTGTCTTCTCATTTTGGCAGCCTCCCTGTGTTTGTTTCTATGTATCAGGTAGATCTTCTTTGACTCTGTGTTTTTGTAGTGTGACCTAATGTAGTAGGTGGCCTGTAGGGTCCAGTGGCACAGCCTCCCCTGTCACCCAAGCTGGGAACTTGAGGTGCACCCTTCATGTAGGCTGAGTACACCCTCCTCTTGTAGTTGAACCTTGGTTGCTATTGGCAGATCAATGGGAGGGATTTACCCATGCCAGTCAGCTGCAAGGACTGGCTGTGACCACTGACCACCGAACTCAGCCCTCTGTGGAGGATCAGCTCTGCAAGGGGCAAGGTGGTGGCACTCTGATGTGGTCTGTAGCTGTCCGCTGGGTGCACTGCCCTTGGGGTTTCCTGGGCGGTGCAGACCACGGTCAGCCCCTACCTGTGTTCTGCCCAGGGCTACCCTGCATGAGCTATAACGCAATCTGAGATGGCTGCTACTTGTGCTGGGCTTGGAGATTACCAGGCGAAGCCAAGCTGTGAATCTAGGCTGGCTGCTGTTAGTGCAGGGCCTTGGGCTCACTAAGGCCAGCTGTTGTTTGATTGGATTTAGGAAGTTGTGAAGCAAGAGCCAAGACTAACCATTCATATGGAAAAGCAGCTTGGGTAGGCTATAAACTGGGTTGGGTGGAGTCTCTGGGGATCTCCAAGGTGGGTCAAACAGTGTTAGCCAGGTTGAGGGAGTCTAAGATATAGCACCAGCTAGCAGGCTCTGTGGTGGGGAGGGTTTAGAAAAGGGACAATGGCCTCTGCTCACCTTGATGCTGGATACTTCAGTTCCTCCCTGTAAACCACTGGTGCCTTTCAAGCTGCTACCCCAGTGCTGGAGCCCAGAGGGTGTGAGTCTGAGTGGGTGAGGCCATGTGTGGGTTCTTTAAGAGGAACTGCTTGGGGCCTCAGCAATTTCTTCCACCAACTGAATCCCCACTGATTTTTGCAACCAGAAGTTGTGGGGACTTATCTTCCTGACAGTGGCACCCTGGGCTGGGGGGCCTGGTGTGGGACTGGGAATCATAGCTCCCAAGATAACCCTCCCAAATTTTTATCTCTCATGTGGGTGAGAGACCAGCCCATTCTGTGTCTGTGCCCCTCCCACCAGTCTGGATTGATGCAGTTTCTTTAATTCCGTAGTTGTCAGACTTCCATTCAACTTGATTTCTGGTGGTTCTGAGTGATAGTTGTTCTATATTTTAGTTGTAATTTTGATGTGGTTGTGCAAAGAGGCGAGCCATATCTGCCTACACTGCCATCTTGACCAGAAGTATCTCATTCATTTTTTTGGATCTGTTTTTCTTTTTGCTGTTCAGATAGAGCTTTTTGCTTCCTTACATTCTAAATTGCTGATTTGATTCTCAGCTTCATCTACTCTACTGTTGGTTCCCTGTAAATTATTCTTCATTTCAGTTAGTGTAGCCTTCATTTCTGACTGGTCCTTTTTTATGCTGTTGAGGTTCTCACTAATTTCTTTGGGCATCCTTTAACCAGTGTTTTGAACTCGGCATCTAGTAAATTGTCTCCATTTTATTTAGTCTTCTGAAGTTTTGTACTATTTTATTGGGGACATGTTTGTTTCCTCATTTTGGCTGCCTCCCTGTGTTTGTTTCTATATATGAAGTAGAGCTGTTATGACTCCCAGGCTTGATAGTGTGGTCTAATGCAGCAGGTGTTCTGTAGGGCCCAGTGGCACAGCCTCCCTGATCACTCAAGCTGGGCACTTGATGTACCCCACTTTGGCAAGGGGAGGCTGTGTACACCCTCCTATTGTAGTTGAGCTTTGATTGCTGTTGATACATCAGTGGGAGGGATTTATCTCCATGCTAATCAGCTGTAAGGACTGGCTGTCACAACGGAGCTCTGACCATCATGGAGGATAAGCTGTGTAGGCACCCACTCCACAGAACAGGACTTAGCAGGGCTCTGGTGCTTGCTGAGTCTGCCGCTTGAGTGTGTTGCTTGTGGAGGTGGTTAGGTGGTGGTGCTTTGACATGGTCTGAAGCTGTCCACTTGGTGCACTGATTGTGGGGCCTCCAGTGAGGAGTAGGCCAAGTTCAGCTACCACCGGTGTTCTGTCCAGGGCCACCAGGCATGAGCAACAAAGCAGTCTGCAAATGGCTGCTACTTGTGCTAGGCTTGGAGGTGCACAGACAAGGCCAATTGCAAACCAAGGCTGGCTGCTGGTAAGTAACAGGCCTGGGTACATGTAGTGAGAGGTAGGGGCACGCTGAAGCCAGATGCTGCTTGTTTGAGACATTTTAGAAAAAGTTGAAACATGAGCCAGGTCAGTCCACTTAATAGAAAAGCCAATGGAAATAGCTTGGGCAGGCCTGAAAGTCTGGTGGGGAATACTCGCAGGGAATCACCAGGGTGGGGCAAACAGTGTGAGCCAGGCTGATGGAGACTCAGATATGGTGCCTGACTGCCAGCTCTGTGGAGGAGGGCTCGCAAAAGGAACAGTGGCCTCACCAGCACTTCTGTCTGGGAGAAAGCTGCCCCTCCCCAGCTCTCACCCTGTTGCCAGACAATTCAGTTTCTTCCTGTATTTCTCTGATGCCTTTCAAGTTACTGCCCCAGCACTGGAGCTCAGAGGGAGTGAGTCTTGAGTAAGTCCATGCGTGGGTCCTTTAAGAGGAACTACCTGGGACTCTAGAAGCCCTGTCTCCTCAGCCTCAACCCCCACTGGTTATCACAGCCAAAAGTTATGGGGATTTCACTTCCTGACTCTGGAATCCTGCGCTGAGAGACCTCACTCCTCAGGATGGTCCTCTGTAGTCAAAATATCTGCCACAAGTGGGTATGGAACCAGTCCATTTCTCATTCCTGCTCCTCCAGTTTCAGTGTGGCTTTTTAAATTCTTTAGTTTTAGGACTTCCATTCAGCTAGATTTCAGGCATTCTGAATGATGGTTATCCCGTAGTTTAGTTGTAATTTTGATGTGGTGTAGAAGGAGGCGAGTACTGTGTTTACCTATGCCACCGTCTTGCCTGGAAGTTATTCACCTGTGGATCTTGTAAAGTTCCCAGTGTGAGGTCTCACTTCAGACCAATTAAATCAGAATCTCTAGGGGTGGGGCTGGCATTAGTATTATTGAAAGTTCCCCAGTGATTCCAGTCTGCAACTAAAATTAAAATTTACTATCTGTTCTCCCTGCCTCCAGGCCCAGCTTTCTCTGGGTTGTATCCAGGTTACTTCCGAACTGGTCTTCAAAGACCCTCCCCTCCTCTGTACACCTCTGTTGGTGTCTCATTTCAGAATAAAATCTGAAGAGTTTCGCATCCTGATGTACTTTTCCTAATTTGCCCTTCACCCCACCCCCACCCCACCTCCCAGACTTCTCACATCCTGGGACATGATAGAGTCCATGTTATGGTACTCCCCCTGGACTGCACCCCCAGCCCAACCCCTGTAATGTTAGCAGATGCATCAACACCCTTTCAGAGGCCGCCTCTTGTTCAGCCTTTCCCCAGGCAGTTCCCTCTTCTGTCCTCTGTTCCCATAGTTCTCGGGCACACAACCAGAACAGTACAGGCCGTTCTGCATTGTAACGTTTGTACCCATGCATCTCCACTCTACCAGGCCATCCCCACTGTGGTCAGAGACCATGGCAAATTGACATCCACTATCTAGAACCAGGGTAGTCCTGTTGACGAGGTGCTCAGAAAATAAATGCACATTAGATTAATGCATGAAAGAGAAAAGAGGAAGTCAACCCAACTACACTTTTCATGAGTAACTTTTAGCATATCTGACCTTTCTCTATCAGCCTGCCTGGTATTGATTGACCTCTGTATTTAACTTTAGTAGAGTCTAAATCAGGACTTAATAAGTTAAATAAGTTTAAATTTTTTAATAAGTTAATGAGATTAACCTCTTATTATTTTACTCTTTGAGTTGATCAAAAAGAACAGGTTTAAAAAAATGTAATGCCATTTAAAAATTATTTGCAGTAAAAAATTATTTGCAGTAAAATTGTATCATTTATATTTAATTATGCATTCTTTTCATCACCTTTGCTTTGCCCATCTTTTCTTTCCTTGACTACTCAGGTATCTCCTAATTAAGTAGGTTTTTTTTTTCTTGATTTTTTTAATTACAGAGTTCTTCGGGGAACATCTCATTGTACTGTTGCAACCTTTTTGATCTTCCCAGGTAGGACTGAGTGCTTGCTGGCAGTACTGGGGGTGGGAGCAGTGACTTTCCTCCCTCCCATCAATTTGTAGTAGCATCCACGAAGCACTGGTTTGAGTCTGTTCTGTAGTTATTTTTACTTCAGGCTATATGTCTCACAAAAAATTAGTGAGGCCAGCAGTCATTGAACACATTTTACCTCCCAATATATTTGTTCTTCGTTAAATTCCAAACTATGGAAAGCATTATTATGACCCTAGAGAGGTAAGGAAAAGAAAGCAAGAGCAAGACAGGTGTCACCTTCACACCTGGGTCTGTAACACCTGGTGAAGTACCAGCATGTACCATGGGGAACACTGTCTTAAAATTTTTACTTTTTCTTCCCTCACTAGTGTGGCTCAGTCGGTTGGGTGTCGAACCACAAGCCAAAGGTCGCTGGTTCGATTCTGCATCAAGGCACATGCCTGGATGGCGGGTTTGGTCCCTAGTCGGGGTGCACACGAGAGGCCACCAGTCAACGTTTCTCTCTCACATTGATGTTTCTCACCCTCTTTTTCTCCCTCCCTTCCCCTCTCTCTAAAAATAAATAAAATATTTAAAAATTTTTATTTTTCTTACATAAAATGTACATTTTTCTTTTTCTTTCCGATAGAGCAAATATTGGCAAATTTGACAGGATTTGGGATAGAGGCGCATTAGTTGCTGTTAACCCAGGTGATCGTAAATGGTTAGTAATTTGGTGTCTTTCATTTCTTTCTCTTTCTTCCTTCCTTTCTTTCTTTCTTTCTTTCTTTCTTTCTTTCTTTCTTTCTTTCTTTCTTTCTTTCTCTTTCTTTCTTTCTTTTGTTCCTTCCTTCCTTCCTTCCTTCCTTCCTTCCTTCCTTCCTTCCTAATTTAGGGTGCTGTGCTTGTTCTGGATTCTAGAAAATTGGCTAGAATATTACTGAGTTGACATAGCTTTTTGTATTTGGAATTAGAAGACCTAAATCCAATACCATCTTTTTCTAAAAAGTATAGTGTTTGGCCATAGGAACCTGGTACAAGGCTTGTGACTCACTTCTAAGGTGTGTTGCCTTGATCAAAGTACTTACCTTCTTGGAGTCTCAGTTTACTCCTCTGGAAATTGTAATACTGTCTGATACCATCTAATACTGCCATTACCACGTCCACTAATATTACCAGGTGGCACTTGTTAGCCATTTGCCATGTACCCGGCATTGTTTGAAATACTTTATATGGATCAACACATTTCATCCACAAAACAACCCTATGAGATAGATGCTGTCATTATTCCCATTGTACAGATGAAGAAACTAAGGTCAAAGAGATTAAGTTACTTGTCCACAGTTATACATCTAGTACATGACAGAACTGAGATTCAAACCAGTGAGTTTGGCTTCAAAGCCCACACTCATGATCCCTACATTATGCTACCTTATAGGGTTGTTATGGGAATTGAAAGAAATGATATGTGTTAGAAGGGCCTTGTCAACTCTAAATCACTGTATAAAAATTTGCTGCTATTATATTAAAGCTTTTGTAATGATGTTTTGGTGACCATGCTTATTGTATCTAGCCTTATTAGGAAATAAAATTATAACATGACAAAGCATACTGTGTAAAATGTGACCACACCTATGTACTTTCCAGTTCAAATATCATTCACATACTTATTTGGATATGGCACATAAATATTGAATTATTTAGTTGTATGGAGACAGACTCTTAACACATGGCAAAAAATGTTAGACTTCACATCAGAGAAATTAAAATTTTTTAAAATGGTTTCATAAGTGAGGTTTATTGTCAAATCTCATCTTTTAAAATTAGGCCATACCACATCTTCTTAATATATATTTTTTCTTTGGTGATAATTCATGCTCCTGTCTTCCCTCCTCTTCTCTCATCACTCCTTCTTTATTTCTTTTCTGAAATCTTCACCTTCCTCCCATGCGTAAGGTGTCATTCCCAAAGGGACCCTCCTAGCCCTTTGCTTTTTTCTTATATTTGCTCCTTGAATGACACTTTAGTTCTCCTGTTACTTTCATTCAGTTATTAAATACATATCAAGTTCCTATGAAGCTCTGAATATATTCTACACCAGATATTGGGGAAATAACTGGACAAATTGTACATGTTATTTGCTCTTACCATTTTTATATTTCTAGCTCTGTTTTTGTCCCAAACATGCACATCACATTTCCAGGGTCTTACTGACATTTCCCATGTGACGTCAGTGTTCTTGATCCACTCAGAGATTCACCTGAGACCCTTTTGTATCCATAAAACACCATGTTTGTATACTAAACTCAGTTCTGCTAAATGTCTAACTTTGTAGGTGTCTTTCACTCCCTGAGGATGCTCACCTGTTTTGAGATTAGTCCCTCCTAGGGGTTTGGTTTGCATGATTAAAATCCACAAGGCGATGGGGAACAAACTAGAAGTCACAAAGCTCACTATAAGGGCAGACCATGCCCTTGGCCAAGCGCCAAAGCTCTTCCCTCAGAGCTGGGCAGTCTGTCCATCTCTATCTGTCTGTCTCTCATGGACCCTCTACCTCCCTGTGTGGGTGTCCTCTGCCCTCCCACCCTGACCATTCAGCTTCCTCTGCTTGCTCCATTCTGCTCCCACATATCTGACTTGCTCATCACCCTCAGACTCCACAGCTCCACCCACCACACAGCACCCAGCTCCAGCTCTCAGCAATGACCACAGCTAACTAGGGACTCGTTGGGTCTCTTAACTCAATTCCCCAGTGGAGTAATCTGACTGGTGTAACTCATCATTCTGTACTGGGCCCAGTCCTGGCTCCTAGTCAGTCTACTGATGGGCCCCGTCCGGGTCAGGTCCTCACTCTGAACCAGTCAGACATGGCTGGGAGGTGGTGTCGCCTGCTCCCCAAGCCATCTACTACAAAGAACTGTTCCAGTGCACTCAGTCTATGCCATACTTGCAGAACTTAAATTTCATTCCACTTTGAATTTTTTCCTGTTAGTCTTGTCTCTGTCCAGCTAAATAGAGGGAAGAGGTTGTGTTTTGTACCCCTTACTTATGCCCCTGGAGAGGTCTCACTCACCCAAGATAATTTGTTACAGTGCAGCATCCCATGCCCCACAGTAAACCTACTGAATCGGTCTGTGAGTTCAAGCACCTTTTCTTTGAGCAGGAGATGTCACTGCACCAGAGCATGGGGAAGTGCGGTGGCCCTTTGGGAAGAATGTGTTCCCAGTGGCCAGGCCTCTGAGTACATCACAGGGAAGGAGCTTCTGCTCGTCTTTTTGTGAACTGTTCTGGTCTGAGTGGCTCCGGAATTAGGTCTCATTTTGACTCCCATCTTTATTTCCCAGTTTAGGCAGGTGACAGAATTTGTTGAACCCATTTTTGCTTTAAGAATGAAAATCGACTTCACAGGGTTAGGAGAAATTAACTGGTAATGTAGATAAAAGTAAAAGTTACTTTACCTTCCTGCCTTTTATCCCCTCCAGGCTTTGCCTTTGTAGAGAAATCTAACACATAGGTTTTTTGTGTGTTTCTCTTTTAGTTACGCAGATATAATACTGTCCCTAATCAGAAAAGGGTTTCAGTATTTCTTGTGCGTTTTGTCTTATGATCCAACTAAACATGCAGGTAAAGTCTTTTTTGTTTTCCTAATTGTTTCATAATTTAATTCTATGACATGAATAGCATTAATTTTCTCCTGATTAATCCCATAGGAAGTATACTGCTTATACACGTGCATGAAGATAAATCTAGTTTTGGCTAATGGAAACAATAAACATTTTTTAATCTTCCCACTTGACACATATATTTCTCATATTCTATTTCCATTTTGTTCACACATAGCTCAAAATATAAAAGAGAGGGGACATGGATGGCCCTAATATAAAAGAGAAATCTTGTGATCAGGAGGAAGAGAGATTTGGCTGCTCTGCTGTAGACAGAGCATACCTCTGTCATCAATAGTGTCCGGGTGATTTGGGCGGATGCCTACGAATACAGTCACCCTCTCAGGATGATGGGGGAGATGTGGCAGTGGGGTGGTAGGAGGTGTGTGGGAAAATCCAACTATTGCTGTTTTTTAACTTCTGAAATTTTATAATTTAATAATTGCATTATTTTATAACTATCTTTGTTTTGAATTTATGAAAGTGTTATTTTCTTCTGGGCCCATTTTGATGTATTTGAACATTAAAGATTAACCTTTGTCATGGCTGAACTTTCATTTTCAGGAAGATTTGAAAATCACATATGTAGATTCTTAATTTGTAAAAAGGCCCTTTTTGATTTTTAATTTAATTTTTTTTAAAGTACTGTGTTTTATAAACATCTACATATGTTAGTATTTTTTTTGTTTTAATAAATCATCTTAAAAATTCATAAAAAGATGAGATCTACTGTTCCTAATTAAGTCTGGGACAATCAGATGGAAATAGAAGTTAATGGAGACAGACAACAGCTCTGCTAATCTGATATCAATTTCATTCCTGAACAGCAGGCTTAGGGACAGGCCTGTGGGAAGAACAGCGAACTCTGTCTGAGGGTGGAGCCCAGAAGGGAGAGCTTTAGAAAGGGTCAGAAGTTATGTTTCCTTTAACGGCCCTCAGCAAAGTAGGAGGGTGTATAGAATGTAGGTGTGTGCTGTAGGAGTAGAAAATCAGTACCCTGGAAGATGAAGGAAACCCCAAGGGAATTTGTTAATGAAATCCATTCTGATTCATGTTCTCAAATCTCATGGCTGCTCAGCCATCTCATCTCTGCAGGAGATGAGGACCTACCTTTGCTTTCCCCACAATGGGTCAGTCTTTGGTCTGAGATGGCAGAAAAGAAAAAGCAGAAGAACCTGTCACATCCTCACTTGTTTAGCTAATCAAGTTGTATGTAGAACAGGTATACCTAGGTCACTAGAAATAAGCTGAGACGTGGGCCCTGAGTATTTGTTTTTCTTTAGAATTAGATCTAACCATGTTTCTTTTTTACCTAGGCCCACCATTTTATGTTTCAGATGCTGAAATTAAAAGATTGTTTGGTAAGTTATGGATGTGTGCTTAACTTTTAAAATAAAGTCCATAGTTAACTATTTTGAGCTGTTACAAAACTATTACTATCTAGAAATATAAAATTTAAAGATTAAAAACCATTTTATTGAAGACTATTTTATCCTAGAAAAGGGTCAGATCTCACCCTGGTTTGTGTGACTCGGTTGGAGTGCTGTCTCATGGACTAAAAGGTCGCAGGTTCAATTCCCATCAGGGCACATACCCAGCTTGTGGGTTCAATCCCTAGTTGGGGTGCATACAACAAGGAAACCAATAACTGTTTCTCTCTCACATTGATGTCTCTCTCCTCTCTCTCTCTCTCTCTCTCTCTGTCTCTCTCTCTCTCACACTCTCTCTTCCCCAACCCCCTTCTTCTGTCTCTAAAAAAACAAGGAAAAAACATCCTCGGTGAAAATTTTAAAGAAAGAAAAGGGACAGATCTTTATAATTTGTCTTTTTAGTTAAGTGGCATTCTTATCTTGAAACCACTTGAATTCTTCTGGAGAGATGGTATGTTTATTTTGGCTCTTAGGAGTTACAAATGATGATTAATCAGAAAATTTGCCTCAGTATTTTCCCGTGTTCGTTAAAAGAAGTCAAAATTCTCCAGTACACAGTATTTAAAGACATTTGATATGTTTTAAGAAGAACTTCTGATTGCATTCTTCCTAAAGTTTTAACTTGTTACCCTTTCTTCTTGTTTCAGGTTCGGTATGCAATAGTCAGTGTCTTGAGCAGGTAGATGCGTTTGAAGAACGACATAAAAGTTGGGGAATTGATTACCTTGTTGAAAAGTTATATCTACTTACAGAAAAGTAAATGAGACAAGTAAAAGCAAGTAACATCAAGTTTTGAGCTCTTGAGCAAATGAAAATTATGCTAAGGCATGAAAATATAATGGGTGAACTTTGGAAAAAATTGTTCATGTATTATATCACAGAAATGTGTATAATGTTTAAGGGAAAAAAACATACTAACATGTTAAAGTAGCTACCTTTGGGAAGAAGAGTATAATTAAGGGCAAAAGATTATACCCTTTGTGTTTTACTTAAAAATTGCAAGAATTTTTTACAATCAGCATGTATTATTTCTATAATTAAAAAATAAAAGAGCCCTGATCAATGTGGCTCAATTGGTTGGGTGCTGAACCACGAAGTGGAGGGTCCCTGGTTTGATTCCCAGTCAGGGCACATGCCTAGGTGGTGGGCTTGGTCCCCAGTCATGGCATGTGCGAGAAGCAGCCAGTCAGTATTTCTCTTACACATCGATGTTTCACTCTCTCGTCTTCGCCTTCTCTCTCCCTCTCTCTAAAAATAAATAAAATCTTTTAAAAAATACTTTAAAAACATAAAAGAGAAATGCAATGAATATAACAAATACAGTAGACATAGAAAAATTTTCATCTATGAAATTTAAAACCATTGAACACTTTAATAGGATTCAAGGTAAAAGAAAGTTGTCTAAGAAATTATATATGATATTAGCTTTTCCTATAAACTTTCATGTTATTCTTAAGTTCTGGCACTCCTTTTCACATTTTTCTCTTATATAATTTTGTATGTAACAAAATCAAGAAACAAATTTTAAAACTAATTAAATAAACCAATCTATATGCAACAAAATATTGTTCCAAATCTGTAAAAATAAAAAATTTTTTAAAGCTCTTTTTTCTGAGTTTGGCAGTTTTTTAAAAAAATTTTTAATCTTGTCTAAATTACAGTCTCATGAAGTGCGGTATACTCAATGCTGGACGCAGGACTACTCGTTCTCTACAAGTTTAGATTCAATATTTTTCAGAGTTTTATTAACACTGCACTACCTAATACCTCAATAATTTAGATTGTTTAGTATGTTAATAGGATGGTATGTGTTTATTATTAAGTAATAAGTTACTTAATTGTGTATGTGTATGCTGGATTAAAGGGGAGATGTTTCTAGACCCCTTGCATATCAATGAAAACTATAGATACTGTCCTTAGAAGTATATCAGAAGCAGGATACAGTGAAAACTTTCTTAGGGTTCAGAGTTGTGGACCTTTCCACCTTTTCTGCCACCAGTTAGGAACTGCTTCTGTAGATGCTCTCTGATGCTGGTCTTATTCTATTACACTTATAAGGTTATGAATTTGGAGTGTCTCCTAGCTCATAATGGTTTTTGCTTCTCTGAGATCTGTCCCCAGTTCATGGTGTGGGCTTTCAGAAGCCGTGACTATCTGGCTCTACCTTTGTCACCATTTCAGTGGACCCAGAAGGGACAGCTGACCTGAGCTGGGCCAATCTGATTCTCTTCATAGATTTTAAGAATTGGGGTGAGAAAAGCAAGTTAGCGGCTTAGAGGGGATGAAACTAACAGGTGAGCCCATGAGCAGCGAGGCAGCCACATTGTACTCTAAAGAACTGAGAAAAAGAGAATGCTGTCTGCAAAGGGCCGAGAGGAGCGCTGGAGAGAACCCTGGATATTTTTGGTTTCCGTTTTCATCCTTCCTGAAGCCCAGCTGCTCTGGAGGGGGAGCACCTGTGAGAGAGAACTCTGTTCTCTTTTGCTGGCTGGAGTTAGCTTCTGTAGCTTATGTAGTTGGTCTTACATATTATGTGTCCTCCTTGGGGGAATACTGATCTTTTAAAATGTCTCAAGATGGAAGATATACTACATATAAATTATTTCAGAGCAATTTTATTATTTTCAGAATTTCCTAGAAATGCCTCTTATTCAGCTTTGTAATTTAAGTAACGGATTACCTGAGCCTCTGACACAGTGGTTTATGAAATGTCTTGCCCTGCCTGAACACAGGCATGCATCCCCTAGTGTATGGGACACTTAATGATTTCAGGGTCAGGATGAAACAAGAAGTGTGTAATAATAGTCTATTCAGGTGAATGTGAAGAGAAAACCTGCAAAGGAATACAACCAAAGCTTTAATGCCTTCCCTGATAAGCTAAAGATTTGGTTCTCTAACCAGTTAATGGTTTAGGGACCACAGAAAGTAGCCTGGAGGTTGTACCTTGTGAGACATACTATCAGATGAAAGGGGATTCCTGGGAAGAAGAATGAAGTGACAAAAATAAACCTTCCACAGAGAAATTAATCCAAATAATTTTTCCTGATCACAACTATAGTGCATAGCTGTCATTTTATTTTAATGACAGGTTGTGATATAGATGTGTACTTTATATATATATATATATATATATATATATATATATATATATATATATATATATACACACACACATATATGTGTATATATATATGAATATACGACACACGTTTATTTTTAAAATATTTTTATTTACTTTTTAGAGAAGGGAAGGGAGGGAGAATGAGAGGGAGAGAAACACTGATGTGTGAGAAAAACATCAGTTGGTCTCCTCTTAGATACCCCCAACTGGGGACCTGTCCCACAATCCAGTCATGTGCCCTGAGAATTGAACAGGAGACCTTTCGGTTTCCAGGCCGGTGCTCATTCCACTGAACCACACCAGCCAGGCGACATACACTCAAAGATCTTTTTTAAAAAAAGATTTCTTCTGACTACTTTTTTAAAAAAATCAAAATTATCTTTAATCTGTTGGGGCCCCCAACCCGCAGAGAGCCCCTAATGTTGCAGATGAAATGAAGACTTCCCAGGCAGCTTGTGCTAGGGGAGAGAAGGCCGGCAAATGTCTGAGAGACAAATGCCTAGATTGCCTTCCTCCAAGGTTTTTTATTGAGTGCAGTAAGCTTAAGGGCATATAGCATGCATGTAAAGCTTATTAACCAATGTTAAACAGTGCTGATTACAGAACACAGATATTGTTCTGGGATAACAATTGAAGGAATTTTGAGATCTCCCTCAGGTCAAGATGTGTTGGACACAAAGACTTCCAATGGCCATAAAATAGGGAGTATAAGTCCATTTTGTGTTAAGGTTAAAACCTTTGCCGCTGGTACAATAAAGCAGTCAAGCAAAGTGAAAGAACAGGGCAAGTTTCAAAGGACATAAAGATTTTCTCATGGCCCAATTCCCACCAGGGCCCACTGGCTGTAGCATCAAGGCACGTATGCACCCAGCTTTCCTGGTTTTCTGGTCAGGTCTTAGTGGCTTCGTTTCCTTCTCCTGGCCTGCGTGTGACTCCAAGTCTTGATACTTTCCCAGGGTGACCCTGACATTAATCAATCACTTCTTAACCGATGTGCTTTAATTCTTATAAAACATTATATCACAAATTCACTGAAGTGGCAAAGGTGACAGGGATAGGGTAGAATTCCATGTATATACATTAAACACAGTCACATTGCTGGTTTGTGGCAATTAATCATGTCCCAGGTTTGTTTATTGTGTGCACCTGTAACATATGAACTGAAAACATATGTCTGAAAATCTGTTATACCTGACCACTGGGTATTAATAGAAACTTGTGTCAATATTGGTGTTAACTCTCAACAGCAAATAGGATAATGAAGGGACGTATTTAAGAATCAAACATACCCCAAAGTATTAATGTTTATATTTAAATAATAAAATAATAGATTCTCACTGAAAATTTTGGAAGTACAGGAAAGTCTAAAAGAGAAACACAAAAGCAGCCAAGTCCTATCACCAGAGAAAATTACGGCTAAACCAATGATGTGTTTTCTTATCTTTCTGTCTGCTCATACACGTGTGTTTTTGCAAAGTTAAGATTATATTATGTGTACAACATTATCTACTATCTTCCCTAGTATTTCATCAGCCCTTTCTCATGTCACTATTATTTTCTTTCTTTTTTCTTTCTTTCTTTCTTTCTTTCTTTCTTTCTTTCTTTCTTTCTTTCTTTTCTTTCTTTCTTTCCTTCCTTCCTTCCTTCCTTCCTTCCTTCCTTCCTTCCTTCCTTCCTTCCTTCCTTCCTTCCTTCCTTCCTTTAATTGTTAGAGGGGAAGGGAGGGAGAAAGAGGAGAGAAACACTGATGTGGGAGAGAAACATTGATCAGTTGCCTCTTGCACACACCCCATACAGGGACCAAACCCGCAACACAGGCATGTACCCTGACCAGGAGTCAAAACAGTAACCCTTCACTTTGTGGGACGACACCCAACCAACTGATCCACACTGGTCAGGGCCACATGTTATATTTTTTAGAAACAAGATTTTTTAAAGCTGTTTAATGTTCTGTCATATGGCCATGCTATAATCATTTTATCTTTCTCCTGTTATTTAGAGTCATTCAGCAAATGTTAAGTAGTACTCTTAAAAGTGCTGAGTGAGGATTCAGTGATGGTTGAAGACAGTCCCACTCTGAGGAATCTTAGACTCTAGTGACAGAGACTGGACATTGACCATTATTATATAGGGTGGTAAGACTGCATTAGGGGAACACACAGGGAGCTGTCAGCTTGTAAGTGGCCACTTAATGCATCAACAAGTGAGGATGGCATTGTTCAGTGAGATCAGGTGGGAAGAGAAGAGAAAAAGACCAAGGGTGGCACCCTGAGCAACACTCTAATTTTTTTAAATTCAAGAAATGTTAAAATCTCCAGGTTCCCATTTCCAGCCGTACACTCCAGCTCATTTTTCTGTGGGCAATCAAAACATTCAGGCCCGAACCACTACTCCCCTCTCCACTAAAGCCCTCATCCCTGGGAAGCCAAGCATATGGATGTTACAAAATGAGATAAATGGTCAGAGAGAGCACTGAGGAAACAAGATGCCCCGGGGGAAGGGCAAAGCTAGAGATGTCACCAGAGCCCAGGGCAGAGTCCAAGGAACCACACAGGCTACAGATTCACCTGTTGAGGAGGTGCCTGGAAGCTAGCCTGAAACTCACAACTGCCCTGGCTGTGTAACTCATTTGGTTAGAGCATCATCCCAATACCCTAAAGTTGTAGGTTCCATCCCCGGTCAGGGCACATACAAGAATCAACCAGTGAATGAGTGGAACAACAAATCAATATTTTTTCTCTCTCCCTCCTCCTCCCATCTCTCCCTCACTCTCTCTAAAAGTTAATTTACAAAAAGAAGAAAAAGAAACTCAAAACTGACCAACCCAAGAAGAATTCAGTTTAGCAAAGGAAGCAGATTTTTTTGCTCTGCAAACTCATAAGCTCATGCTAAAGCACCTACTGTCTTTGCTCTTTCTCTTTCAAGAAGCTGCACCGTCGTCGTCGGCAGCCGTCCGTCTCGAGAGACGATGGTGTAGCTTCTTAAGAGTCTATCTGCACCGCCGAGAATGGCTGTGCAGTCCGACTCGGGAGTGACACGGTATCTGTCTCCTCCCGCGTTGAATTGACATCTTGCGATGACGCTGGAGTGTCCTCTCCAGTGAAGCTGAAGCTACAGAGCCTGGGCAGGGTGATATGGAGGGTCTGCTGTTGCCCATGCAGCAGACCTCCCCTCTCTTCGCAGCTGAAGGGTCCAAGGGAAAGACGGAGTCAATACAGCTTGGCTTCAGGTGCGCCGCAGGAGTTGCCGGTGTTGACTACAATGTCAAACCGCCTTAGGGACTCCGGCTCCGGATTTTCTGTCAGGGTTTACTCCCTTAGCCTTTCCCCTGAAGAGGTATGCCGCAAGGCAGCGGAGGTTTTTTGGAGTCAGAGTTTTCCTTCTCTGATGTGCCCTGACTGGAAGATCGAACCAGCGACACTTAGCTCGCAGGCCGACGCTCAATCCACTGAGCCAAACCAGCCAGGACATACTCTCCTCCCTAATTGAGATGGTTTCATTCTGTGTGGCTTGCCCCTCTCTTTTCTCTTCCATCACTGTCAGGTACAGTCTGGGAGGTAACTGTGTCATTGGATTTGTTTTGGGATGCCTTTTAAACTGCATGGACATTGCATGTCTTGCCATGTTTGCAAAACCTAAGTGCTAATACCCTCCCCAAGTTCCTTAGCCTGTCCCCTGAGCTCCCTCTTCTTTGCTGTAACCACGAGAGCTGGATCTCCATTTTCGTTCCTCTGCTGGGTGGTACTTTGGACTTAGGTCTAGCCACTAGTCAAAGGTTCTATTCTTCAAGCCCTGTGCCCCCCATAACCTTCTTGGTGGAAGCATGACGAGATCGGCAGGTGATTCCAGGACCCTCCAAGAGAGGTGTGCTGGAGGGAAACAGAAGAAATCCATGGAGACTCTGCCATGGAAAGATTCACCATCAAAAATTCAAAATGTTAAGAGTTGGATTCAGGGCATTTCTTTTATTAATCAATGTGTGTATATATGTGTTGAGGATTATACTCTACAAGGTATCTGAGAAGCCCATTAGCATTGACTCTAGAGATAGGCAAAATGCTTATCACTGTTCCTGGCTAAATGTTACTTTCCTAGTCTCATAAATCCCACAGAATCATCAAAGAATAGGTATAACATTTGGATTTACTACTTGTAAGTAGTGTCCTTCCATGTATTTATTCATTTATCCATTTAAAAACTGCTATTGGCAACTACTTGTTCATCAAGCACATGCTAGGCTCTGGGGACATGGTTCCCTAGATGTGATTCCTGCTCTTCTGGAACTTAGTTTCTCTCTCCAGAGACAGGAGCAAAAGAAAGGAGGGATCAAGATAAAGAACACTTTTAAAACTATTTGACTTTGGGTGGTGGGCACACAATAATACATGTATCACAGAAATATGCACTTGAAACCTACATGAACCTATTCATCAATGTCACTTCAATAAATTTAATAACATTAAAAAAAGATTGGATAAAAAGTGAAATTGAACTCCATATACTTGATAAAGTACAAAAAGGACAAAATGTGAAGAAAGGGAGTGGCTGGGTTGGGTTGACAAGAATGCTGGAACAGAATCTGTGTTCACTTCCTGTAGAGTCAGCAAACAGTGAAGAAAATGATTGCTGTGGATGCTGAGCAAGAATGTGGGGATCCTGAATTGCGAAAGACTCAAACTTGCATGTCTTTAGTTCTGGAGTTTTGTTTAATTAAGAAAACCTTAACTCCCAGTCATGTGCCCAAAAATATTTTCATACTTTAAATTTACCATTAGAGTCTTGACAAGAATTCACGAGGGTGATTGTGTATGTGCCACAAGGCTTTCCAGAACTACTATGCTATCTACCAAGAGGTAGAGCAATTATTATGATCATCCTTAAAAAAACGTCACGTTTATTGCAGCTGTTTCTGGTTTACTTCACCTCTTGGTGCACTACTACTAGTTGCCCCACAGGGGCAGCAAAGGATCAAGAAGAAGGTGGTAGGATTACAGTAGTCCCTCTCTATATCACGGTTCGCTTATCATGGCCTCACTGAATTGCGGGATTTTTAAGAAATATTAAATTATTTATTGCGGATTATTTGCTCTATCATGGGATTTTGCGGTACTGTATACGTATGTTGTTAAAGTTATGTAGGTTTAAGAGTATAGAATATGTTTAAGAACATAAGTAGTGTTTATATAAGTGTGGAAAAGGTTAATAAGGGACTGGGAACAGTTTATGTGTGTGGGAAGGGTTTATAAAGCCTTAAAATATACATAAATACTAAAATAAATGTAAGGTTTTTCGGATTTTTACCTATCGGGGGTGGGTCTAGACCGTAATACAAGCGATAATTGAGGGAATACTGTACCAGGGGGCGGAGCAAGGGGGCGGGAGCCCTGCAACTCTCATCTCTCCTGACAGACTAACCAACGAAGGTCGTAAAAAGGTCTGAGCTCCCCGACAATCAACAATGAGTTGGGGTCTTTGGGTACATTTTAAAACAATGTTGGAGCAGAGGCAAGTTAGAAGCAAGTCAAGAATCAATAAAATCAGTCCAGAAAGCACCTTGAGAAGGCAACATTTCATAGCACAGACTTGATCTAGACCTGAACTGTTTATGCCACAGCCAACGGTCTCATGTGGTTACTGAGCGCTTGATGAGGGAGGGGCCGGTCTGAGTCGGGATGTACTGTGTATGTAAAACACACACTGAATTTTAGTACTAAAAAAGTGTAAAATATCTCATAAATAATTTTTATAGTGCTTTCATGTCCAAATGCTATTTTGTATATTTGGGGTTAAATAAAATATATAATGGAAATAATAGCACCAATTTCTTTTCAATTTTTAAAATGTGGGTACTAAAAAATCTAATATATGTGGCTCTTATTATATTACTAATAGACACTAGTTCTAAAAATATTACATTTTTTGGTTTCCTGAATGTATTTCTTGACTTAAAGATTACTTCAGAAAGTAATTTCTATTTTATTAGGCTTTACTTAGCTTTTTATTTGCAATGAAGATGCATTATAGCCTGAAATTATAATATTAAATTGGTTATTATTTCCCAACACACAGATAATCTTTGAATTATATAACACATTAAAAATGTTCTTTCTTGTCTTACATTAAAGCTCCTCCAGGGGTTTTAACACAGAATAAAAATTCTCTGTTTTCCCAGAAGTCTGGCAAGTAAGAGGGTGAATGATAATGATTATGATCTCTAAATGAAGATAAGCGAGTTGATACCTGGTTTTATAAAGAGAATGTTCATGTAAGGTATTGAGGGGTGGAGGAAGGTAGGACTCCTGAAAATGAGAGATTCCTGAGAGAGATTATGCTATCACCTACTTGAAGATTTTTGAACATTGGGTAGATTCTCTGTGTTTTCAATCTTGACTGAGGTTGGAATTATTTAACCTGGTACCATTTGAAGGAATTGTCATAGTCCAGTTGTTAGTGTTTGTCAGACTTGGCTGCACGTTAATCATCCAGGTAGCTTTAAAAATTCCAGCTGCCCAGACCACACCCCAGACCAATTAAACCTTAGGAATGAGACACAGGTTGGAAAAACACTGGCATAGTTAGGAGTGTGGGCTCTGCAGTCAAAATGCCTGGCTTCAAATCCAAGCACAGCCACTGCCTAGCCATGTGACCCTTGACAAGATGCTTAACCTCTATGGACTCTATTGTAGAAAAGGGATGATGAAAATAACATTCTTATAGGATTGTCATGAGGTTTAAATACAACAATCTAGGTAAAGCACTTAATAGAAAACAGGCATGGCATATGTTCTGTAGCAATTATGATTAACAGTTCATGTGTTTCATATTAATTCCTCTGGAAGACATAACCAGCCATGGTTCCCGCATCCGACACTCTTTCACCTAGTGGGTTTCTTGTACATATTGTCCTATAACATTCCTTTGTTCATACATGAACTTATTTTACATGTATTCATTATCAACTTTAACTGTGAGTGTGATAGAAGACACACACCTGCCTCACCCCCTTGAAGTTTAACTTTCCTCTTGTGTCTGTGTTTTCTCAGTCTGATCATAAGCGGCATGAACCATGAGACAGGCCAGCCCTAGCACCAAGCACGCAGCACCGCGGATTGGAAACTGCAGGGCAACAGAGTTGGAAGCTTGGGTTGTTCTAATTCTTGCTTTGCTGTTAACAGACTGGGCAATAGGGAGGAACTCTCTTGTTCTCAATGAGTGTATTTCCTCAAGCGTTATGTAGAGATGACACCTCTGACCACGCGCTGTGTATACAGCTTGCAAATGCCCACTACCAGGTTTTCAGCAAGTAGTGCCACACACGTCCACCAGGGAGCAGCAGGTCTCGGCCGAGCAACCCGCCGCGGTCGACGTCAAGACCAGCGCCCCGCCCGTTGACCGCGACCCGGGGCGGCGCGCGGCGCCGTGTCCTGCCCCGGGCTGGTGGGTGGGCCGGAGCGCCCGTGGCTGCGCGATGGGTGCCGAGGCCTCGGAGAGCGGGCCAGCGCTTCGGGAGCTCATGCGCGAGGCCGAGACCAGCTTGCTCGAGTGCAAGGTGTGCTTTGAGAGGTTCGGCCCTCGCCAGCAGCGGCGTCCACGCAACCTGCCCTGCGGCCACGTGGTCTGCCTGGCCTGTGTGGCCGCCCTCGCGCACCCGCGGACGCTTGCCCTCGAGTGCCCCTTCTGCCGGCGAGCCTGCCGCGGATGCGACACTAGCGACTGCCTGCCGGTACTGCACTTCCTGGAGCTCCTGGGCTCCGCGCTGCGTCCGGCCCCGGCCGCCCACGGCGTTGCCCCCTGCGGCCCTGGGACCGTCACCTGCCACCACGCCTTTGGGGGCTGGGGAACCCTGGTTAACCCCACCGGGCTGGCTCTATGTCCTAAGACAGGGCGGGTCGTAGTGGTGCACGACGGCAAAAGGCGAGTCAAGATATTTGATTCCGGAGGAGGATGTGTTCATCAGTTTGGACAGAAGGGGGACGCTGCCCAGGAAATTAGGTACCCACTCGATGTCACCGTCACCAACGACTGCCATGTGGTTGTCACCGACGCCGGCGACCGCTCCATCAAAGTGTTTGATTTTTTTGGCCAGATCAAGGTTGTCATAGGAGGCCAGTTCTCCTTGCCTTGGGGTGTGGAGACCACCCCTCAGAATGGGGTCGTGGTAACTGATGCGGAGGCAGGGTCATTGCACCTTTTGGAAGTGGACTTTCCAGAAGGAATCCTTCGGAAAACAGAAAGGTTGCGGGCGCATCTGCGTAGTCCCAGAGGGGTGGCAGTGTCTTGGGGCACTGGGGCCATTGCTGTCCTAGAGCGCCCCCTGGCCATGGGGACCGGGACCTGCAGCACCACGGTGAAAGTGTTCAGCGCAAGCATGCAGCTCATCGGCCAGGTGGATACCTTCGGGCTGAGCCTCTTCTTCCCCTACGAAATAACTGCCTCTGCTGTGACCTTTGATCACAAGGGGAATGTGATTGTCGCCGATACTTCCAGTCAGGCTGTCCTATGCTTAGGCAAACCCGAGGAGTTTCCAGTACTGAAGCCCATCATCACCCATGGTCTTTCCCATCCTGTGGCACTGACCTTCACCAAGGAGAATTCTCTTCTTGTGCTGGACAGCGCAGCCCATTCTATAAAAGTCTTTAAGGTTGACTGGGGATGATGGGCATGGTGAGGGTCCTGGGGCTTGGATCAGAAACCTCGGAGCTGGCACTAATGAATTGTTTAGCCCTGGATGAATTACTTAATCTCTGTCCAACAGGGGTCAATATAACTGCCTGGCAGACTTACAAAAGTTGAGGTAATTATTAAAGAGAAATAATGAACTTATCAGGTATTGAGTATGTACTCCCTGTGCTAAGAAATTTGTGAATAATAGCTCATTTAATCCTTAACAACTACTCAGTAAGGTAATTTCTATTATTGATCCCATTTTAGATATGAGAAAACTGAGACCCAGAGAGCTAAAGTGACTTACCCAAAGTGACACTTCCTTATTGTGACAATCACCACAAAAATTCTATTTTGGCTCCCAGTCCCCTTTCTCTTAATTAAGATAATAAAGGTAGGAAAAAACATGTGAATGTATATTGTTGCTAAGTGTACACTATTTATAAGTAGCGTTTTATTTTACTTGGATGCACAGAGATAGGAGACTTTGTAGAGAGTTCAAGAGAAAAAGGGTTTTGTGGTGGACATCAGTTTAGTTCAACCTGCAGCTCCTCTGATGGCACTCTGGATGCAGTTACTATGGATCCTGAGTTACTTGACTAAGAAAAACATGGACTGCTTGTTCAGAAGGGAGACATGCCTTTTAGTACCTGTATCTCCCCCACTGTCTAGGCACTCAGGAAATAGTGCTTGATTGGTTGAGAAAGACCTATGCTGGTGTAAGTTCTAAAGTACTGTTGAACACACTACATTTATACAAGTTTTAGAGGGCTGGATAATATTCCTGTTATATGTTTATGTTAACTCAGAGATAAGTCACCACAATCAGTTTGTGGCAAAAATGATTTTGCTGGCCTTTTCATAATCAGTGGTAACCTGGAACACCTTCTGATGGGGTTTTTCTCTGTGCAATCTGAATTTGTTCCATGTGTTTGCAAACACTATACTCAATAAATACTTCCCTTGATCCTAAGTCATCATTTAGGCCACTGGTAAACACTGAAATACTTCTTGAGTTGAAGTATAGCCTTGACCAAGATAACACCTGCTTAATGTTGCAATTGAGTCAATGAATGGAAATTTCAGGCGAAGTAGTCAGTTCTTTATAAATTGTTTAACTAGTATAAACATCTCAGAGATTAGGGTTGTTGAAATAGTTCCAAATAACTGGCACCTCAGAAGCAGCAAAAATTTTTCTCAGGGAGAAAATAATGGTTTTGAAAGGTGAATGTTTGCCACTGCTGGTGTGGCTCAGTGGATTGAACATTGGCCTGCAGAGTGATGGGTTGCCAGTTCGGTTCCCAGTAAGGGCACATGCCTGAGTTGTGGGCCAGGTCCCCAGTTGGGGGTATGAGAGAGGCAACCAATCACTGTTTCTCTCACATATCATGTTTTTCTCCCTCCTTTCCCCTTGCTCTAAAAATAAATCAATAAAATATTTTTTTAAAAAGGTGAATGTTTGCTTCAGGTAGTAGCTGATGCTTTATCAACAACAGAATTCTATTATACCAAGAGGTTTAATAGACATAATGTACACACTAGAGACAGCCCCAAAATTATTAGTAAAATATGTTCCAAAAGATTATAAGTTTGTCCAGAGCTTGGTTCCTATGCCAGTCCACAAAAGCCCATTTTGCTTCAATGTTCTCATCATATAGCACTAATAGCAAGCTTTCAGGAACCCTGGATCAACTTTGTCAGTGCATTCCAAATAGGGATTCTGGGGACAACCCCCTTCCCCAAACTCACCCCACCCATAGAAGTCACCCTTAGGTCAGTGACTTCACAGGTATTCTGCCTTGTGTAACTAGATAAATCTCAGGTGAACATACAGGTTCACACTTGGTCATTTGCACATAGGCCCGCTGTCCATTGACCTTTAAAAAGCTTGCCTTAGGAATAATGACATTTTATTGGCCTCAGGGTCAGTTGAGCAATTCAAGGGACTTTCTCGATTTGTAATTATTGGCCATAGAGCTGTGCGTATGTCTTTTTCAGGCAGCACTGGGAGGAAAGGTGTGGAACCTGCAGCATGTATGAAAGTATGTGACCATGGTATTACCTCTTTCTTGTGGATTTCCCCACCAGAAGAATGTGGTGTGGGTCCCTGAGATGATGTGACAGCATATCAAAGAGGTCATAACAAGTGACCTTGTTAACTGCTACTTCTCCTTGGTCATTATCAGCTTGGAAGTCGGTGGGGCAGGATATGCAATATAAAGAGAAAGCAGCTCTTCCCAGGAATGGCATACTGAGGGGCAGCGGGGAACAGGCAGGGTTTCCCTGGGGAAGATGCAGTGGTGGCAGTTCTTGATCTCCTGAGATTGGCAGGAAGAGAAAATTGCAGCAGAATGTGAAAGGTTTCAAGGTGATAGAGGAGAGTTGGAATGATTCTCCAGAGACAAGAGACAAAAGAATGTGACTGGGAGTAAATGGAGGAGAAGAAAGGCTCTTCCTGAATGTCTCCCTCAATCATGTGCCTCTAGGCCAACACCACCCAACCCACGCCGCCTAGTGAGTCCATGAGAGCCAGTGCAGGCACTTGGGCTCCCTCTCAGCAGTCCCTCACCTTCCATCTGCTCTAGTTTTGCCCAATTCCTGGTGCTCGGATTGTCTCCTGTTTTTTGCCCTTGTCCTGCCCTCTGGATTTGCCACTTGGACTTGGTTTTCTCAATTTTTTTTCTTGACATTTTCTAAGGACTTTGCTTCAGATTCATAAATCTTCCTTCTTGCAAGTCTCAGCCAGGACCCAACCATTACCATTTTGCTAGGGCCTTATCTAGACCTTTCCTGGCCCCTTATTAAGTGGGTGCAACCCTCACGCAAGGTGAGTTATGCACCTTTAGAGGAACAAGCAGTATATCCATGCACCTCACAAAATGAAGAAGAACCACTGATGATAGCTGATTAAACATCCTTATACCTGCCACAAAAAGAAGATACGTATATTGATGGTTAGTGCTCTGTTAATAGTAGTACACTATGGTGGTGTATCATGGTTAATAAGGAGAGGAACTCTTTTCTTGAAGAGTATGTATAAAATATGTCAGGGAGGCTTCCAACACTCCCCACAACTACCACACTACACATTCATGGAGTCCGCGGTGCCCTTAGATACTTCCGAGGAAAACTGGCGCACAGGTCCTACTGACAAGCCTGCCCCAAGCCACCATATTTTCTCTCACACGATCCTCTCTAGAAATAACTGATAAGGGTACACACCTAACTAAATAACAGCCTACTCATCAATGTCACATCAAATGCATTAATTAAAACAGGACGGGCCTATGAATTGGCCTGGGGTAAACAGGCTTCCCACACAGGGACAAGGAGATCAAATCACAGCCATAGTATCCAATTCTAAGAAATGCATTGGTAGGTGATTCCGTCATTGTGCAAACATCATAGAGTGCACTTACACAAACCTAGATGGTATAGCCTATCACTGTAATTGTATGTGCTATACTTTTATATGACTGGCAGTGCAGGTTTGTTTATACCAACAATACCACAATCATGTGAGTAGCATGTTATATCAGTTATAATAGCATCATGAAGTGACTGGGCTTTTTAGCTTCACTATAATCTTAAGGGACTGTTGTCATACATGCGGTCCATCCTTGACAAAAACATCGTGATGCAGTGCAATACTGCAGATTCTTGTCCCTGAAATTTTGAATTGAGAAATATGGAGCAAATCAGGCAGATGGCAACCTGGGGGATTGTTGAAAGCATATACTCAGTTAGAGGAGCACGGAGCAGCGGTGAGCAAACCAAAGTTATGAATGAGAAGAAGCTGTGCAGCAGGGAGAAGATACCACTATGAAGAACCCAGGTGAAAATGGGAGGTGAAAATGCAGAAGCTTATCTGTGCGGGTTTGGTATTTTGCAGCAGGAAGTGCCTAATAAAAATTATACTATGTTGCTGATTTGTTTGGAGAAATTTAAACTTAAACCTATGGATTTTGATGCCATGAGTAAGAAACTAATTCTGAGAGTTTCAGCACATTCCCATCAACACATCCACCCCTAACCCCGGTGGGGCCAGAGACCAGAGACCAGAGTCAAAGCAAAGGCCCACATACCAAAGATCTAAATATTTAAATAATAAGTCAAGCCACCAAACTGTTAAATAAAATATATTCAATCCTTCCACCCTGATGAAGGTAAATCCCAAAGTTAAAAATATGTTTTCATTACAATCTGGAAGGCCAGGTTCCACTTAGAATACTTGGATGGAGTTTTTGCTCAACTTTGGGGTGCCAAAGTTTTAAAAAAGTTCATGATAATTTGGAATATGTTTAAAAGGCCTGAAAAGGAACCTAAAAAGTATGTTTTTTTGTCAACCTCTAACAACTAGAATGTAAAATCCATGAAGGCAAAGATGTTTGTGTTGTTGACAGCTATATCCGTAGCATCCAGAACACTGCCTGACATGTTGTAGGCATTCAGAAATACTTGTTGGATTCCTATATGCTTTTTTCCAAGGAACTTTTCTAGACTGTATATTTCTTTCACCAAAAGGAAAATGCTGTCGGTAGCTAGGTAGTTTGGGAAGCTGGTCTAGAATGAAAACAATTTGTGATGGGTTTGCTGAGTGACTCAGAGACAACACAAAAGCATTATGGTGACTTAGTGATATTCAGGGCTGGGATTGGGTGAAGAACTTCATGTTCTTAGTCGCTACATTCCCAATTTGCCAAGCAGACGGGGCTTTGAGGTAGGAGCATTGCCTGAGTTTTCATGAGTCATCTCTTTTGTCAGACCATGTAGAATGATAATATGAAACTGTGCTTCAAGCCATAAATTGTAGGACTCAGAGGTGGATTAAGGTTGGTTGAGGCCCCGGGCACAGAAGAAAATATTGGGCCTCTTAAAAAAAAGAGAGAGACAGGGAAAATAAAAATTCATATTAACCATATTTAAAAATAAATAAAAAATATTATGTACTATTAATGTTTTATGTCCAATAAAATTTGAATATAATATATGTATAATATAATTAATGATAGCATAATAATAATTACAAAGTTTTGAACTAATAGTTGAACATATGTAAAAGTATAATTATAATTAATGATAGTATACGTATAATAGGAGTATCAGAAATTTGAACAAAAAAATCATAGAATTTTGCTTGAAATTAAAATTACAAATATTAAAATATTTAAATAAATTTTTTCTTGCTTATATAACAACAGGAATTAATTTTATCTTAATATAATTTCAACAATAGGAATTAATTTTATTTTAATATAACTTCAACTTACCTGAATATTTATTTATATGCACAGAAAACTATTTTTAAAACCATAAATGAAACAAATACATATCCACAAACTAATTTACATCCCTGCGTATTTGTGTTTACCGTAAGTCTGCACTGCAGGAGAACCTTTGTAAGTACAAAGCAACAAATATGATTCTACTGCTCTGATGAGCAATAGCGCAGCCGCGGGGGGCCTATGCAGCGTAGTATGTGTATAGTAAGCAGCATAGTAATGAAATAATGAAAATAAGCGAATATAAACATACTATCAGGTTTTACTGCCGATTGTGAACTTGTACGTAATTAAAATTGCACATGTGAAACCAAACTTGGTGTCATTAGAAAAAAGTGTAAAGTTGGGTTTTTGCAGGGCCCTTCAGAAGTTGGGGCCCAGGGCGCACACCCGGTGCACCCGCCAGTAAATCAGCCTCCGGTAGAACTGGAAGGAAACTTCGAAATTTCTAATTACCATGCACTCAAAGGAAAACTAAGGCCTTCAGAGTTGTAAAAGGATGAATTTATGTCACACAGGTAGTTAAGGGTAGAACCAGGACTAGAATCTGGACTTTTCCATGTTCTACACTGATCCCTCTAGTGGGATAGGATTTGAAGATCAAAGGCTGGGGATACACACACACACACACACACACATGCACACATATGTGCACACATATGTGCTGGCACTAGATCTTTTACTGGTAAATTTCTTACATTCTTTACAAATAGATCTTTGCCCCAACTTTCCTAGGTCAACTTTTATTTTATTGTTTCACAGCATCTACTGGAATGTCTTACTATTTCTTTCTCAAATAACATCATAGTATTCCCAAATTAACCAATTAGACTATAACCATGAGGCCAGTCTCTTTAGTCATAAGTAAGCCCTAATAAGTCCAAAGTCATGAAGCTCTGTCCCTATAGGGGCCAGATAGCTTCATTCTATGCCATGACCATCAAATGTACTCTAGCAGCACCTGTCCATTATAAAAAGGAGACTCTGGTTGCAAAGGAGCATGAATAAAACTTAAACATAACTAAGGCTTTCACGAAACTTGAACATTGTTTCACAGAGATGTTTATTTATTTTATCCTTACACTGTCTCTGAGATAAGGCAGATTTTATTAGGGTGACTTTACAGGTGAAGACACTGAGACTGACAGAGATGGAGCAGAACCCAAGATTATATAACCAAATCCAGTTGTGTTTTGGGTAGGGGGAGAGCAGGTCTTTCTAAAAAAATCTCCTCCAGGTGACAATATGTGCATCCAGGGTTGGGTCCCACTGCTCTAGAGAACAAACAAATGCCAGCTACTCCTCTGTGGTGGTATCTTCATTACATCGATCCTTCACATCAGTTGATCTCAGCACTAGGAAATGTCCTTTGGGAAGAAACGTTGCCACTCTCCTCAGATTTCAGAACTTCCATGTATAACATAGACCGTTCCTATCAGTTTCTGAGTGCCACCTGCTCCACACATAGTGGCTTCTTGGAGGTGCTGTGGAGAGAGGCCTGTTTCCATGACAACAGCAAATGCTGTGACTAGGTCTTAGGAGGGCTCAGAGTGATGGGATTCAAGCTCTGTTTCCCTTAAACTAAATGCTTTTGTTAAAAAAAAAAAAAAGAAAGAATATGCCCATTATTTTCCAAAGTGAGAGGATGTAACTCTTTAGCTGCCTGGTGCACTGTGCTCTGTAGCTCTGCGATCCGACATCCAGAGTGTTGCAAAGGCTTCACAAGGAAGGCGGGGAGAGACTTCAAGAACCAAGTGGCAAGTGGCAGAAGCCTGCCTGTGAAAGGCCATGTATTTCAAAACCAAGGCCTGGATGTTCTCTGCCATCCCTCTCTCCTGTTATGTGCCCTTGCCTTGCTAGTTTCTTTGTCATTCCTCCAGATCCCCGAATTGTAGAAATAACATATATTCATAGTAGAATTGAAAAACAGAAATAAGCATGAAGCTATTTAATCACCTTTAATTAGAGAAAACTATTTTTATCATTTTGAATTGAGTTGACTCATCACTGTGTAATCAGTATTCCTGGAAATCACTTTATCAATCTAAATTTTGTAAAATGGTGAATGAATCACATAAATTGGCAGCTCTTCTGTAAAGTAAATTTTAGTAGCATTCAGCTGAAGTTCAATTTTGGAGATCCCAAAACACGAGCAGCAGAAGTTCCATGACAAATATGTTTACAAGGGTTATATCTTCTTGTTGGACTATTCCCTTAAGTACTAAGGAGTGACCCTCTTTGTTCATAAAGATAGCCTGTAAACATATGAAAAGATGCTCAACATCACTAGCTATCAGAGAAATGCAAATTAAAACCACAATGAGGTACCACCTCACACAGTTCAAATGGCCATCATTAATAAATCAACAAACAACAAGTGCTGGTGAGGATGTGGAGAAAAGGGAACCCTAGTGCACTGGTGGTGGGAATGCAGACTGGTGCAGCCACTGTGGAAAACAGTATGGAATTTCCTCAGAAAACTAAAAATGAAACTGCCTTTTGATCCAGTGATTCCACTGCTGGAAATATACCCTAAGAATTCTGAAACACCAATTCAAAAGAACTTATGCACCCCTATGTTCATAGCAGCACTATTTACAGCCTAAGTGCTCCTCAGTGGATGAGTGGATCAAAAAACCGTGGTACATTTACACAATGGAGTACTACACAGAAGAAGGAAAGAAGGAACTCCAACCTTTCGCGACAGCATGGATGGAATGGGAGAATATTATGCTGAGTGAAATAAGCCATTCAGTAAAAGACAAGTACTATAAGATCTCACCTCTAAAAAGAAATCTAATGAACAAAATAAACTAACAAACAAAACAGAACCAAGACATGGAAACAAGGAACAGACTGAGAGTGACCAGAGTGGGCAGGGAGATAACGGTGGAAAGAAGGGGAAGGGACTAACTAGACAAAGAATATGTATGAAGGACCCACGGACATGGACAAGTGTGGGAATTGATTGTGTGTGTGTGTGGGGGGGGTGATAGGCAGAGGAAGGCAAAGGGGGAAAAATTGGGACAACTATAATAGAATAACAATAAAAAGATGATTTTAAAAAGAAGGAACTCCATGGCAGAGAGAGGTATTCACCATATCCCATCTGCCCTCCAGGCTTCCCAGCCTCCTGCGGTTCTCACAGCCATGTGACAAGCTCTAGCTGTGAACAGAACCCAGGATGAAGCAGTACAATTTGTGTGACATAAGCAGACTGAAAAAGTGAAAATACAGGCTTTTCTGAGGTGAAACAGAGGCCTCGAGTTTCATAGTGAAAGTATCATAATTTATAGAAATAAAATATTGTACTTAGATTTTATAAAGTAAAATTTAGGCTGAGTCTAATTTAGCTTCTAGTCTTTTCAATCATACCAAAGTTAGCGTTATAACCAGGTCATGATGTATATTCCGTTTAATGTATGCTTGCAGGATGTTTTTTCCACCAACCATGAGGGTGACATGCCCCTATTGCTGTCCAAAGGGAGAAGAGTTCCAGTAAATATGTGAAATCAAAGGTTAGCAGCAGGGCCATGCGCTGCGTGGGGTACTGTGTAGTCGGTTGCACAGGGATCTGTGGTAAAATCAGAGAAAGCTTCTGCTCCAGTTTCTTCGTGTCAGCCCTTTGAGCTCTCTACCCAGTCTGCATTCTGATGAGCAAGTTATTCCAAAATAGACTTCAGTGTAACGACTTTCCTTCCCAGTCTATTTCCATTTTCAAACCACTGATTGAAATATGTAGACTGGCTATGAAATTGATGATACAGGAGGGTGATTTTGTTACATTTGGAGTTAATTTCCAGCCCCCACCCCCAACCCCCTAGTTAACACCAAAATAAATAAATAAATTTATCTTAAAATTGGTAATTTTTTTTTTTTTTGGCAAATCAATAAGAACCACTTTGTATGAATTTGCTAAATTTGCTAGACTCATTCTCTGCACAAGTGAAACACATGAGAATATCCAAATATATTTTAAACATGTAGAAAATATATCAATTTACTATTTTTGGTGTCCCTGGCTGGTTTGGCTCAGTGGATTGAGCGTCGGCCTGCGAGCTAAGTGTCGCTGGTTCGATCTTCCAGTCAGGGTACATCAGAGAAGGAAAACTCTGACTCCAAAAAACCTCCGCTGCCTTGTGGCATACCTCTTCAGGGGAAAGGCTAAGGGAGTAAACCCCGACAGAAAATCCGGAGCCGGAGTCCCTAAGGCGGTTTGACGTTGTAGTCAACACCGGCAACTCCTGCGGCGCACCTGAAGCCAAGCTGTATTGACTCCGTCTTTTCCTTGGGCCCTTCAGCTGCGAAGAGAGGGGGGGTCTGCTGCATGGGCAACAGCAGACCCTCCATATCACCCTGCCCAGGCTCTGTAGCTTCAGCTTCACTGGAGAGGACACTCCAGCGTCATCACAAGATGTCGATTCAACACGGGAGGAGACAGATACCGTGTCACTCCCGAGTCGGACTGCACAGCCATTCTCGGCGGTGCAGATAGACTCTTAAGAAGCTACACCATCGTCTCTCGAGACGGACGGCTGCCGATGATGACGACGACGACTATTTTTGGTAATGCCTTTGTCCAGTTTTGGCAGTAGAGTTGTGTTGTGGGTTGGAAAATGTTTCTTTCTCCCTTATTTTCTGAAACAATTTGTGTAATATTGATGCTACTTCTTAAATGTTTGATAAAGTTCACAGGGAAATTTTCTGGTCCAGGATGTGTTAGTGTGTGTCCAGAGTTTATAGTTGTTTTCTGTAGAAAGATTGGCCAGTTGGAACTTACTCTACTGTACTGGAAAAGGAAGTTTATCACTTAAAAAAGATTTTTTTAAAATTCCTTTGATTTTTTTGGTAAGTGTTTATCCAGTAACGGTTCTTATGTGCTCATTATCTTTTAAGCAATTTGCTAAGCAGTGGAAATACAAAGATATTCTCAAGACACTAATGGTCTGGTGTGGAGATGGGCAAGATGATCAGAAGACTACAGAATAGAGCAGTAAGTGCTCTGCACAGGTGTGCTCAAGGCACTACAGACTGGGAGAGGTAACCCCAAATGGCCACAACAGAAAAGAAACACTGGAGAAGATGATGTCACCCTAGAATTACAGAATGTGCATGTTGTAATACTGGTTGCTTCATCCAAAACAAGCTAGGGGAAAAAAAGTTTTGTTTAAGCCTGCATTGATTCTTTGTGTTACCAATATCAGGAGCTAGTTTTCTGTAACCGTATGGACAGTCAGGATGACAGCTGTGTTCCAGAACATTGAAGGGCATTTTACTGGTATTTTCACATTTAGCTAAGCACCGCAGTATTAAATTTATTAATATTGGCCCAGGTCAAATGTACTCCTTTTGAATAAAGTTTATTGATATTTCAATAAAATAGTTCCCACAGTGATATATTTTATAATCTTCTCCTGTGTGTACCCCTTTTCCATCATCATGGCAACCACAAATTTTGTGGAAGGAGGAGTAAAATGGATACAACAAATACCTCCCTAGTTCAGAGCTGTGTCATTGAAGGTGTGTTTTGGTCTTCTACGCTCTGACATCTGTTGATGCTCCCTTCATGCCAACGGGCACTGCAGAATCAAGACCTTGCACTGACAGGTTGCCCTGAGTCCTTCCCTTACCATCTTCAGCTATTCAGGTGGCATAGCTCCCGCACACTAACCAAAGGCCCAAGGAGAGGCACAATATTCAAGATAAAGAGATTGCAAGATTTCATCTGGTAGCTCTGTTTAATGATTAGAAAGTGTATGTTTAAAGATGTCAGAAACACGATCTAATTTCAAAGAACAATGTAGAATAAATATTGAGTCTTGGAATAGTTTGACTCCCAACACACATTACTTGGTCAGGGAATCCAGAATAGCTTCTCTAGTTCCAATAGAAACCACCCTCAATAATGTGTTGCTTTGACAAGATATTTTACAACTGAATTAAAAAGTGTTTTTTGTCAGGATGTGTGTTAAATTAAGATTTTCTCTGTGAGATTTTTGTCTCTGTTGTGAAACTTGTCAAATAATCTATAAATAATATTTAGCACTCTGTCTTCATGTAATCGCCATCAATGAAAGGCTACCTGTCAGGATATGACCTTCACTTGGGTTTCACACTCTCTCTTCCAGCTAAGTTACCTCATTATCATCTCCTTCATGGGGAGAATGGGCTCCTACCTGCAGCTCTCTTGCTGTCACACTCTGTATCTGGCTCCTGCCCCAACAGGACAAGTGTAAGAGGCTTCCAGTTAAAGGATTTCCTATCTGGTGCCCGGGGGTTGCCACCTAGGGTATAGGCCTTGTTACTCACTGCCACCTAGGCTAGATTGGCAGCCTTGACCTTGTTCTTACCCTCAACTTCATTGTTCTGATATGGATGCAACACCTAGGTCCCAACTTTGCCTTAGGTCTGCTGTTTTGGGCTTTCTTTCCTCTATCAATAGCTGTGATCCATTGTGAAACTGTCTATCTGATCTAATACTCTTAGAGACCATGGACTATATACAGTTGAATTTTTTGCACCAATCCAGGGAAGAGGCAGGGGTGTTGGAGGTCATCGAGAGGACATGATCACAAGTTGACCTGGGAGCTGGACCTGAGCAATCAGAGGCGCCTCATCCCCTCCCCTGTCCTTGGAGTGTACATTCTGCTCACTCTTCCCACAGTGAAAACTGTTTTCAAGGATGCAGCTTTGAGAGAGCAATGTGTTGTTGATATCATCTGGACTAATGCGTGACTAAACCTGGTAAAATCCTCTATATAAACTCTGAAGATTCTAGTGGGCAGGTTTCAGATAATGATATCTTTTGTGGCTGCTTATTAAAGCTGCCACCTACAAATCTGGAGTGGTCTTCCTCTTTCTTCAGGCCCTCCTTGCCCTTTGTGTACAGGAGCCAGTTTGTGAACCAACAAAGGAACGAGAGAATAGCAAGTGGAAATGGCACCAAGAATGATCGGCTTCTTGTTGAATACAGTGACTCAATTCTTATATATTCTAATCTAATTCTCACTGAAGCCTAGGAAATACTCGTGATGGGCATTTTCACAGATGAGGAAGCTGAGACACAGAGGGCTTAAGTCATTTGCCCAAGGTCTGGCACACAGAAGGTAGGCCAACTATTTAGCCTCTCTGAGCCTTAGTTTCCTCATCTGTGAAATGGAACTTGAATAGCACCCACTTTCTAGAGTTGTTGCAAGGCCTAAATAAGTTTACACATGTGTATTGGATCAGTACCTGGTAAGTGCTCAGTAATTCTTAGCAATCACCGTTTTACCTGAATGATTTGGAGATAAGCAATATCTCTATTTTTAAGCAAGAAGGTGAAGACCAGGAAGCTTAGACTTACAGGAAACCACCCTTGTTCCCATGCGAATGAATACAGCCTGCCTGACAATGAATCCCACAGAAAAGAAAGCAGAGTTGAGAGACTGAAGAAGACCATGTCCACTTAACATTGTGTGGGTCTCCAAATTTTTCTGTTCCCAAAGCTGGATGTAACCGTGGAGGTCCTAGTTATCTGAGCTGATAAATTCCACTCTTCTTAAATAAATTTGAGTTGAGTGTCTGTGACTGTCACCTAAAAAAGCCTTAAGAAAGTCCAAAGTAGAAACTTCTAGAAAACATCACACATTACAAGGACTTTGCTTTACACCTTATGTCAAGGCAGCACGAAGCTGGTTTTCAGTCTGTGCCCAGAGTTCTGCAATAGAAGAAAATCATTTGGTTCCCTTGAGTTTTGAGTGGGACATCAAACTGCTAATAAGTTGTTTGACTTTTTTAACAAGTGGGAGGAAAGTTGCCTGGTACCAGCTGAAAGGAGGTTTGTGGATTATCAGAGCTCCTTTGTTACGTAAGATTTTAAAGTTTGGCAGGACCATAGAGATCTTGATGTCTAACTCCTTTACTTTCCAAGTAAATTGAAGCCTGGAGAGGTAAAGTAACTTGGACAAGTGATTAATCTTCTTAGGAGAAAAACCAGGATTCTAACCTTGCTGTCACTTGAATTCTCTCTGATTTTGGATTTTCAGCAATATAAGCTGCACATACCATTTTTTTTTTCCTACATAGATATGCAGACTTGAAGAGTGTCAGCTGCTGGTGTCAGCTCTCCTGACTCCTCTAACTATCCAATTTCCTGTGGCTGCTATATTGACTTAATATACTATAGCAGCATATAGCAAATGTGTAAAACTCTAGCCCTGCGGGCTGTTATTAAAATGGAGGAATGTGGAAAAGAGTTTCTGTATTTAAATAAATTTATAAGTTAAATGGGCTTCTGTATTGCAGTATTTCTCAGAGCCATTAATAAGCTATTTTGCATTATAAATCACTAGGTATAAGATACAATGTTTTCTAGTGTTCTCGGGAATGCTAGAACATTTTGCATTACAAATTGCAAACTATGGTGGTTAGATATAGGATATAGTGTTTTCCAAACTTATTTCCCCCCAGGTCTAGTATTCTGGAGAATGAGATGTTGGAGGGCTGAATTTTCACATTTTTTCAAGAGCCACTTTTCTCAGTGGTTTAGTTCTGTCCCTTTTTTGAATGTCCTTCTTTTGGGTCTTTATTTTTAAATTCTTTCCCTCCATCCTCATACCCCCTTTCATCCTTCTGTTTCTTCAAGTCTCTGTATTTTGTTGTTTTTCTGATTGTGGTGCTCATGCTTGGTCTCTTTATGTGTGGCCTTTATTTTGAAGGTAAAGAGGAGGTGGGACAGTGTCCCCAGCAGCTGTCAGGCAGAATGGACAGCTTGGGATCTCAGAAGGGCAAGGTCGGCCTTGACTTAACTGCATCTCAGTATCCCCACACCCCAGTGTGGGCTTTGGGGAAGAGTAGTACATGCAGATGCCTTCAAGAACGTGCCCAGAAGTGCCATGAAAGCCACAGCTCCTCTCGTTGAGTCTACCCATCTTTCCAGGGACAAGGCCAGCAGCAGAAGACCTCTGCAACTTACCTAGTCTTCAGAAGCCTCTCATCTAACTTCCGGTTTCTCAAGCAAGTCAGTTCCCAGCTCAGCATTAGCCTTTTCTCTCCTGAGGAGCTGACAGTCTGTCCAGGATGGCATTTGTGTTTTGACTGGGAGAATCAGCCTCCTCTATTAAGATTCACAGCTACTTCACTGAGTATGGTGCTGTCTTTATCTTTCTAAAGGGTTCTTCTGTGTTTTCTACTTTTGCCTTGCTGTGTACTCGAATTTCTAGCAGGAATTTTGATACATTTTACACATGAGTAAGATTTATCTTCATTTATAGTTTTCACACTCAAAATCCCCTTATTTTCTCAGACCTAATGGCAGAGTTGGGACTATTACTGTGCATCTTTCACAGGCAAAACCATCTTGAAGCAGCATTAATGCCGATCCAATTAAATGAACACCCCACCCCCGACTTTTCTCCTTCTCACACTCTTTTTCCCCAACATTTTCCACATTCATTTAGAAACTGAGATGCATTTTATATAAATATCTCATCTGGGCAGTTTCAGGAATACTAATCAGGCCTTTGCCTTCACTATAGAGACCACAATGTCAAACAAGCCAGTTCAAAGGCCAATTGTGAATTATTGATAGGTAAAGATCTGGACACACTTTATACTCATCAATGTTCATTTCAAAATTTAATACTATTTACAAGAACAGTTGATGATAAGTATGTCTTCACTATTTTCCACTTTAATGGCTTTCTTAGAGACATACATACCCTTTCACTATTTTTAATGGAACCAAACCTTCCAATGGCTGATTCTTGTCACACAGTGCTGTTAGCTAGAGCTAATCATTTGCCATTTTAAAACATGTTGGTGGACCTTGGGATTCAGCACATAGGCAGAAAACTGACCAGCCAGCAGAATAGCCCATGTCCTCTCTTATCCAGCCTTGCCTTTGGGACTCACTAAGCGGTGGTATCCGTAAGCCACTCTCACAGGTACAACTGAAGGAAACTGGCAGAAGGGAGGCCTGATCTGATAACACCTGGGTCCAGGAAAGAAGATGCGAATGAAGGTTACTCCTGCTATAAACCTGAGAATCATGTAACCTGACCATTAATTTAAATAAGTTACTTCTGTGGGCTCAGGTATCACACCAGGGTGTTAAATATAATCTCTAAAGACTTATGTGATTTGGACTCAGAATGTTCATAAGTATATGATTTCTTTTCCTTTTCATGTTACATTCAAACTGCATGACTGTATGACTGACCCAGATTTAAGGACTTGCTGTGGGACACAGGGCAAGTTAAGGCAGAGGCAGGATTTAAGTTCAGAATGCCTTCACTTTTGTCTGGCTATTGGCTGCACAGTACACCCTGCGTTCCTGGATTCCTGTCTGCCCTGGGTTACGAATAAAGCCTTAAAAATCCTTGGACAGCAGAGCTTCAGACTCTCAATGTGAGAATCCAGGGTTTAAGTCTATTCAAGACAGTGTCTCTGTTCCTTTCTTCTGTCATAACAGGTACTCCATAAAGATTAGCCCTATGTCTTTCTGAAATTCCCAGCACATAGTAAGTAAAATGTTAGAGAATTTTCTGCTGTAAATAACAGAAAACCCAACTCAAAAATAGCTTAAAGTAGAAGGACACTTATCAGAAGTAGACTAGCTCCACAGTGGGTCAAGTCAGCAGCTCAGTGACATCATCAGGAACCCATGTCCTGTCACATCTGCCTGTTCTGACATTCTCAGGCTAGTGCCTCTCAAAGTATCAAGAGGACTGACTGTCTTAGTTTTAAGAGTCATACTCAATGGAAGAAAAGAAATAATTTTTCCACCTCTTACCCTGTCCCATGTCTCATTTTAGGAAAATGTAACTCCTAGGAGCCATCATATCACATTGCTTAGAATCAAGGCATATAACCAACCCTAACCCTCTCACTGCAAGAGGAATGGGACCAGCATGGTTAGTTTTGAGTCATGGCTGATACTCCTGGCAGCATATGTGACTATCTGGGGCTGAGTAGGAGACTTCTAAAAATACCAATGTCCAAGACCAGCTCCAGATATCCTGATTTTTAATTGGTCTGGGGATGGGGCCCAAGCATGGGGATTTTTTTAAAAAAGCTGTCCTTGGTAACTCTAATGTGCAGCCAGAACTAAAAACCACTGACTTAGATTAATTAGGACGTATCCCTGAGCCACATCAGGGAGAAATGATATCAGCGGTCAGCCACGAGGATGAGAGAGAATGGCCATTGGATAGGCAACCCACAGACAACCAAAAAATGTTGAATTTCTACAAAGAAGATATACAAATAGCCAACAAGCACATAAGAGATATTCAACATTACTAATAATTAGAAAAACAAAAATCAAAACTACCTCACACCCATTAGGATGGCTACAATAAAAAAAAAAATCAAAGAATAACAGAAACGTTCTTGGAATGGGTAGAAATTAGAACTCTTGTGTGCTGCTGGTAGGAATATAAAATGGTACAGCCACTGTGGAAAACAGTACAGAGGTTCCTTAAAAAATGAGAAGTAGAATTACTATACGATCCAGCAATCCCATCTCTGGGTACATACCTTAAAGAATTAAAAGCAGAGTCTTGAAGATATTTGTTCACTGATTTTTATAGCAGCATTATTTACAATAACCAAGAGGTGGAAGCAACTCAAGTGTCTGCTGACAGATGAATGGATAAACACAATGTGGTATATGCATGCAATGGAATATGATTCAGCCTTAACAGGAAATGAAATCCTGACACATGATACAATATGGATGAACCTTGAGGACATTATGTTAAGTGAAATAAGCCAATCACAGAAAGACAAATATTGTACAATTCCACTTGACTCCCAAGTAGCTAGAGGAATCAAATCCATCGCCTCAGAAGGTAGAATGAGGATTGATTCCCGAGATCTAGGAGGGAGCGGGTAACGAGGAGTTGTTATTTAATAGATACGAAGTTTCAGTCTTACAAGATGAGGAGTTCTGGAGATTAATTGTGTTACAGAAACAGGGGAGTCCAAAAACAAACCCCAGAGTTTGCGCTGGGAGATAGGGAAAAGGAAGCAGCTTTCAGGATGCCTTTTCGTGCCTGGGGCTAGTGGCTGAAAACTTTGTTGCACAAAGATCCTCTTTGAAACTTGCAAGGCTCAGGAAGATGGGAGGGGTCTTGGACAATGGGATGGTACAGAAGGAGCCTACAGAGCCTGCGTAGGGTTCTGTGAATGGTCAGAACTGGTGGCTACACCCACTGCATCAGAGGATGCAGTCAGGGATATATAAGCAGCTGCGGACATTTTAGCTGGTGGGCTTTCTCCAGGTGGCTTGGAGGAGGGGGTCTCCAGGCTGCTTTAAGAAGAGGCTCTGGGCCATGCGGTTTTGAGAAGGAGAGATCCATGCAGTTTGTAAGAAGAAGACAGTTTACAAGGAGGCTGAGAATCCAGGTGGTTCTGCATTGAGAGCTGGAGGGCACCACAGCACAGAAAGGACCTCCCCAATCAGAACTGAGTGATTGGCAGCTACTGGTAAAGCTGAACTGTGCCTAGAAGTAGGGAAATGGTGTTTCTGACTTTCCTAAGACTGACCAGGTCTGGGAGGGGGAGGCAGGACTATGTGAAATAAACAATTCTTTTTCTTTTAACTAAACTCTAGTATTGAGAGTTATAATTCCGGGGGCGGGCAATTGGGCCCCTAACTAAACAGCCCGTGGGTTCTGTTTCAATCAGAGCAGCCCAGGGGTTCTCTTACAATTGCACAATGATGAATAACAATACCTCTAAACTGTACACTTAAAAATGGTTAAGATAGTAAATTTGATGTTATGTGTGGTAAGAAATGGCTTCTTTCATTGAGCATGCACAATTAAAAATAAAAAATCTTTGTTGAATAGATGCAGAGCTGGGAAAACCACTTGTCTTCCATTCCAGTGACTAGGTGGTGACAGGACAAAAGCAAGGGCACTATAGAGGACAGGAGAATCCCGAAGGCAACATACTGCACTTCTTTAAAGATCCATGAATTCCAAATTCCAGTGATGTTTTAAACAAGACGGAAGTGTGGAAAATAAGAATTGGGAGAAAAATTCCAGGAATAGCCCACACCTGCTCAGTTATCAGCCTCTTGGGGGAGCCCCTGCCAAGTATTCTTTGGCAAAATGCCCTGCCGAGTGCCAGGGAAGGTGAGGGAGACTAAGGCTCTGACTATGTCAGGCCTCAGCGGGGATTTTGCAAGAGGCAGTTTGAGCAGATGGCTACTCACCTCTCCCTTTTCTTTTCTAATGAAGCTGCAAGACCGGGCCACCCCAAACCACTGGTGACAGCAAAGTTTCTTATATTTGGCTTAGGGGTATATATGAGTACTGATGCTTACAAATTTGAATGGGTCTGATGTAGAGGGAATTTAGAGCCCTTAAAGTAAGATAATAAAGCTGTACTTCCAAGTGCTGACTTGGTACAAACTGGAAGCTCTCCAATCCCACCAGTTTGCCCTCCTGCATCCCCACTTCCAATACAGGCCATCTGCTGGTTTTCCCCTTCATCGCTCCCCAAGGAGTATGCCCTGCAGGCCTAAGAAAAACGCCAACTTTCCCTGTTTTATACCATCACCTCCACCACTTCCTCAGCTTACTGTCTGTTTTTCTACACACCTTCCAGGTCAGAGTATGCAATTAAATATTTTAGCTTAAAGGTGTTTTTCTTTGGCCTGCTGCTGATGAAAGGAAAGTCATCTTAGTCTAAGATAAACACTTTTCGGTTTTCAAATCATGTTCCGGAAGTGACTCTGAATTACCTGGAACAACTGTTAAAAATGAAATTTCCTGGGCGGTAACCCTGACCTAGAGCACTTGACTCTCTGGGGTAGGGCCAGGAGGCTGCATTTTAACAAGGATCTCAGGTTATTCTTAAACCACTTAGGACTGAGAAGCAGTCTTCAAAGGAAGGTTGCCCAAGCAAGATAAGCAGCCAGGTGAATGAACTTGAGCTAAACAAGTATAGAAGCAAAGGAAGAAATATTTATTGATGACCTCCTTTTAGTACCTTGTGTCAACATAAGAAATATCCAAACCTGCAGGAAATTTTGTAGTTTATTTGAGCCAAACTAACAACAATTGCCGGGAAGCAAAATCTCAACAGATTGAAAAAATGCTCTAGAGAATGGCAGTTTTTTGGCTTATTTTATACATTGGAATCAAAAGGGGAGACCTAAGAAGGGCTCATGAAATCCATTGGTGGTAGATTAAGGAGTGAGAGAAAGTAAAGCAGGGAAATCTCTGGGATTGTATAAAAAGGCGAAAAGAAGAAACACATGACTTCTTTTACATCGGTGAGTACCGAACAGTTAACAATGAACATTTACAGCGCATGGAGATGGTATGCGTAGGGGTTCTGTGGTCTCCCCCTCTGGTGGAGGTTGTGCCCTGAGGGTCTGGAAAAGAAGATTACTCTGACATTTCAAAGGTATGTTATGGTAGATGCAAAGAGACAGTAGATGGGCTCCCTTAAGGTAAAGACTGACTTCTGTCAAAGAAGCTTCAGGCCTAGGACATGACTACCCATCATGACCCGCTTTTAGTGAGGAATTTTTATGTTCTGATCATCCTAGGTGGATACTTTCAGTCTCTGAGCTTGTAAGGCCACCATGCTGGCCTCCCCTGAGCTTGTCAGGTTTAGTACGTGCCCACCTGTTACAGAAACAGGGGTGTCCAAAAACAAACCCCAGAGTTTGCGGCTGCGGGATGGGGAAAGGAAGCAGCTTTTAAGACGCCTTTGCATGCCTGGGGCTAGTTGCTAGTGTCTTTGTTATGCAAAATAGCTTGATACTTTCAAGGCCCAAGAAAATGGGAGGAGTCTTGAACTGTGGGATGGTGCGGAAGGAGCCTACGGAGCCTGCTTAGGGTTCTGTGAATGGTCAGAACTGGTGGCAACACCCACTGCATCAGAGGATGCAGTCAGGGATATATAAGCAGCTGTGGACATTTTAGCTGGGTCTTGGGTCTCGGGTCTCACACTCTCTGGGTCTCTCTCTCTCTTACTGGGTCTCGCACTCTCCCTCTCTCTCTCTCTCTCTCTCTCTCTCTCTCTCTCTCGCTCGCTCTCGCTCTAGCTCGCTCTCTCTCTTGCGCCCCCTCCATGCAGCTTGGTGAAGGGGCCTTCTCCATGTGGATTAAAGAAGCTGAGTTCTCCATGCGGTTTTGAGAGTTCTCTCCAGGCTGCTTTATGAAGCTCTCACCATGCAGTTTTGAGAAGGAGAGGAGATCCACACGGTTTGCAGGAAGAAGACAGTTTACAAGGAGGCTGAGAATCCAGGCGGTTCTGCATTGAGAGCTGCGGGGGGCACCACAGCACAGAAAGGACCTCCCCAATCAGATTTGAGTGATTGGCAGCTACTGGTAAAGCTGAACTGTGCCTAGGAAGTAGGGAAACGGTGTTTCCACCTTTTCTAAGGCTGGCCTGGTTTGGTACGGGGAGGCAGAACTATGTGTTTGTGGGTATTTTAAAGAACATAAGACTCAAGAGCAGAAATCCACAAATAATCTATATCTATTTAACTGTTAAATAAACAGTTCTTTTTCTTTTCACTAAACTCTAGTACTGAGAGTTGTAATTCTGGCGGCGGGCAATCGGGCACCTAACTAAACGGCCAGTGGGTTCTGTTTCAATCGGAGCAGCCCAGCGGTTCTTTTACACACCCTTCCTTTATTGTCCACTCTTATATTGTACAAAATTAGGTATGTTATAATCTCTACTTTAAAGTTGCTCAGTAAGGGACTGAGCCAGGTTAGGTGACTTCTTTAAGAACTCCAAGAACTGGAACTTGAAATCAGGTCTAACTGAAAGTGAATATGATGTCAACTCCCTGAATCTGTCTACTTTGCGTCTCTCAGCAGAGCTTAGAGGATGAACTGATGAAAGTTGAAGGACTGTCTCATATCTAACTTCAGGCCCTGTATTCATTTAAGTCCATTATTCAGAGAAGCCACTATACCTGTAATGAAGATCTTTCATTCAATAAGAGGCTAAGAGACCCGCAGGGTACTATTTCTTTCCTCATTTAAAATAGAAGCAAATAACTCCTCTTTCTGGGGTGTGACATCTGACAAAAGGGAGCGACACACCCTCAAATACGGAAGACCTTCCCAAGTGCAAGGGTGTGGTCTGATAGCAAATGTTCCCTTTCAGATCAGAGTTGGCTTAGACCAGCTGCTGTTTTCATTCATGAGGAAGAGTTCTGCTTTCTGAACTCTTTGTGCAGTCAATGCCTCTTCCATTACAAACTCTGCCCCTGCACAAAGCTCTGGCAGTTAAGCTCCTTGGAAGATCCTGTGTTCTATCAGGAAGTGAGCCAGTCACATAGTTCATTCCACAAAGGTCTGTAAGAAACTGCAATGGATGGGTTGAGTGGAGATGGAGGAGGGTAGGGGGAGGGATAAATGGTAATGAAAAAAATACAATAAAAAATAAACTATAAAAAAATTAAAAGTCAAGAAAAAGAAGTTGCAACTATATGCAAAGGGTAAAGGTAAATAAGTTATCACATCTGCACCCAAGGAGCTTACAATTCAGTGGGGAAAGCAGATCAAAAGTCATAAATATGCACAATGAGTTTGGGGAGCACTGTGGAGCAATGATTACTCATAGTGGCACAAGCCAGGACTGGGCAGTGGGGAAAGGACAAGGTAGGCTTCCTGGAGAAAATTATGACCACTCAGAGACTGAGAGGGGTGAGTAGGAGAGGGCAGAGGAAGGGGGTTGGCAGAGGAGACAGCATGAGCAAGGGCAAGGAAGAAAAATAAAACAGTATTCAGCTGCATCTACCACAGAGACCTCCAGCAACTATTTCCATATGGCTAAAGCAGCATGTTATTTTTCAGCAAATTTTTCCCAAAGATATTATTTTCCCAAAGGTCTTTTGGTTGTTGCTGTTTGTACTTCTCCTAACCAGAATATTAACTCTAAAATTAGTAGAAACTTAAGACACAATGGAAACTAGATTGGACTCCTAAGAAATCAAGCTGTGGGAAGATTATTGTAACAAGGCTTTTAAATAATACCACAGACATTAGAAGTATTTTTTCTGCAAGCAAGTATTATAACTTAGAGCATGGATAGTTAAATCTAGATACTCACCCAGTGGTGTTATTTAAACTTTCTGAGCCTCACTTTCCTCAAATATAGCATGGGAGCATTAGTATCCACTTTAAATAGATGAGAGAATGCTTGTGGCAGATGACTGGCACATATTAAACACTCAGTGAATGGTAATTGTTATTCTTATACTTACCCATATGCTTTCCCATTAAATTATCATTACACAACAAGGTCAAGTGTGAATGAAAATGGAATTCATGTAACACACAATTGATTCACTACCTAGAACAAAAACTGGAATGTTAGAGTTAAGAGGGAGGTCAGAGTCATCTGGTCCACCTTTCCTTCCCATGCAGAAATTTTGTCTTTTCCATTTCAGGCTTAGGAGTTAACATTCCACGTTCCACCTGCATTCAATAATTTCTTGATATTTAGCCATTCTGTTGGAAGGATATTTTTAGTTGAAAAGACCAAAACTCTCTTATTTGATTATTATGGGGTGATATTATATCTGGAAAGTAGAGAGATTTCTTGAATAGGTGTATTGGCTCTCTGATGAAGGAAATTCCCTTTAATGCAAAACAACCCTGTTGAGGTATGAAATGCGGTGGCATAGCCAATCAATAACAAGTAAGAAGTATTCCCTCTTTTTGTCTAAGTCGGAATTTTAAGCTACATAATTTGTCTTTTAGATCATGCCCAGCTCCACAGAAACATTCTCCCATATTTCTTTTAATCACTTCCTCATGAGAACAGATTTCTGTGGATTTAGAGTCTATATTATTACAAATATTATGAGAAACAGAGAAATCTGAGCCTATTGACTATTCCCATGTTTAGTAATTCATTGAAAAATCTGAGGAAAGTGATAAGAAGTCATGGAAGTAAAAGCCTGTGAAATTGCAATAGTGAACACAGGCCTGGTGAAGGATTAATAATAACACATTACAAATATAATAAGGTTTCTTTTGAACTTTAAAGAATAATCACAATCCATGCTATGTGATTACCAATGAAAATCATATAGAACAAAATCAAATGTAGTTCCTTCCAAAAGTGTAAAACCCAGTGGTTTTATGAATTCTCAATCATGATTTGCAATAGAATAGCGAACTATAATATCAAAGACCAGGAATAATAAAATAGTTATGAAGTACCTCAATCCTAACTGGAGGGGCTAGGCCACTGTCTTAGGTTGAGTTCAGCATTAATGACACAATTTGCAGGGCCTAGTCAAAAATCAAAATGTGATGTTCCTTGTTTAAAAATTATTAATAATTTCAAGATGGCAACAGCAGAGAATTAAGCCAGAAATAGGTCCCCTAACAGGTCACACTCTCATCTAACTGGGTTCTTCCTGTTGCAGACCCTAAGAATGTAGTTTATTTGAGAGGTGATTTCAGGAAACATCCATAGGAGTGTGGGAAAGTGGATCTGAGAAAGGTAGGAAGCCAATTTAGAGTGCATTAATAGGCATGTTTCCACTGTCTTCAGCTACAGATTGATCCCACTGGGAACTTCTGGGAGACAGCGTAGAATATACCTCAGTTGTCCCATCTGAGGAAGCTGGGTAATACAATCTCGAACTCCCACTCGTATTTGGACAATGGCTACTCCAGAGGGTGTTAACTTCCGGGCATTCTGCCTTTTCCCATTCTGATGTTCCCCAGGCTGACCATGTTCCCCAGGCAGTCACAGGCCCTAACAGTAGGCAACCATAGGTGGGCAACCATGAGGGCCAAGGGACAGGACACCAAAAGCGTCTGCTACAGCCACCTCTTCAGGGTATGTGGAGAGATTTAAAAATGGGTATTAGTCATACCCATGTTATACAAGAGTCATGGGAGAGGAAGCTGGAGGAAAATGGGACATTTTGGAGAAATTTTCAGTGTGCAGCAAATTTCCAATTTCCTCTCCAAACTGGAGGACAAAGGGGTTCTATCTTTCACCTTAAACTAAGTGAGAATGGGAGTTCAAGAGGAGCACTCAAAGAACCTGACAACTTTCTTTGGAGTTAGAGATCACAGAGTTGGTTTCTAAAACACAACTGAGAAAGCTAAAAGCAAGAGTCTGGCTGATGCTGACAGACCGGGAGGAGGGCACTGCACAGGGAATGAGTTGCATTTCTAACCACTACAGGGCAAAGATGCATGTTTCCCAGGGATGATATGGGGACCTGTCATTTTGTAGAAGGGAGCCAGCTTGCAGTAATGAATCTCACCAAGAGGTCACCTAGAAGACCAGAGAGCCTCCAGTGGACAGTGGATTTTGGAGGTCAGTGGGATTTAAGGGAAAGCCCAGGGACTGAGTTGGGAGTCATAAGGGGCCAGCTGGAGGAGAGGATTTGCCTGTGTGGTAGCCAACCTCCAAGATAGCCCCCCATGATCTCCCAGTGTTTATACTCCCATGCAGTCCCCTCCCATATCATATCAGGGTTGGTTTGTGTGACTGCTATGGACTGATTGATTGTATCTCCCCCAAATTCATATGCTGAAGGCCTAACTCACAATGAAATGGTGTTTGGAGAGGGGCCTGTGGGACGTAACTAGGTTTAGATGAAGTCATGTGGATGCGACCCTCATGATGGGATTAATGCCCTTATAAGAAAAGATACCAGAAAACTTGCTCTCTTTCCACTAGGAGAGGACACTCTCTGCGCCATGAGTGAGAAGGTAGCCAACTATAATTCAGGAAGAGAGCTCTCACCAGAAACTGACCTTGCAGGCACCCTGCTCTTGGACTTCCCAGCATCTAACATTGTGATAAATAAGGTTCTATTGTTTAAGCCATCTAGTCTATGGTATGGTGTATGACAGCTTGCTCTGACAAAGGCAGTCACTAATTTAAGTGATGGTGTGTAACTTCTAAGGCCAGGGTTAATAAGAGGCATCATGGCTTCCTCCTTACTCTTTCTCATGGATCACTCACTCTGGAGCAAACAACTATACAGAGAGGTCCAAGTGGTGAGAAACTAAGGCCTTCTGTCAAAAACTAGAACTAACTTGCCAGGCATGTGAGAGAACCATCTTAGAAGGTGATCCTCCAGCGCCAGTCTAGCCCTCAGATGACTATAGTTCCTACCAACATCTGACTGCAGCCTCATAAGAGACCCTGAGTCAGAACCAATTAGTTAAGCAGTAACTGTGTGAGATAATAAACGTTTATAGTTTTAAGCTACTAGGCTTTGGAGTAATATATTATGCAGCAATAGAGAACTAGTCTATGTTAGAGGTTCACCAGTAGGAAAATCTGACAGGAACCCGGAATCGTGCCCACAGCTGCAGCCTTAGATGTGCACCGCTCTGAAGGGGCCCCAGTGCCAGGCGCAACTCGAGCAGCTACATAAAACCATGGCCTCTCCCACTCATCTCCTCTTCCCCTAGGTCTGGGCCAGATCTTGGGGTTGGGGGTGGGGGTGGACAGGGCAGCAGGAGGAGGGGGGAGGGGGAGATTGGAATAGAAGCACATTCAGAAACATCATCTCTTTAGTAAGGAAGTAAGTGAGGAGAACAGGAGACAGGCACATCTCTTTATTTCCTACTTTAGGCTTTCAAGCTAAGGAGGCATCAGTGGAAAACGGGGGAGATTTGAACATTAAATGATTTTAGAGTTTTGATATTAAACTGTATTAGACTGAAGTTGTATGGTTATTCGACTGGATTGCCTTCTAGGCCAGTGACTTGTGGACCTCTTATTATTCAAACAAATGACAAAAAAATTTTGTTATTTCCTGGGAATTTCACTTAGGGATGGCTCTACAGTCAACTTTTAATGGAGTGGAATAAAGAGGGAATAACGTTGCTTTCTGCTTACATCTATCCAATAAAACGGTCGTCGTCGTCGGCAGCCGTCCGTCTCGAGAGACGATGGTGTAGCTTCTTAAGAGTCTATCTGCACCGCCGAGAATGGCTGTGCAGTCCGACTCGGGAGTGACACGGTATCTGTCTCCTCCCGTGTTGAATCGACATCTTGCGATGAAGCTACAGAGCCTGGGCAGGGTGATATGGAGGGTCTGCTGTTGCCCATGCAGCAGACCCCCCCTCTCTTCGCAGCTGAAGGATCCAAGGGAAAGACGGAGTCAATACAGCTTGGCTTCAGGTGCGCCGCAGGAGTTGCCGGTGTTGACTACAACGTCAAACCGCCTTAGGGACTCCGGCTCCGGATTTTCTGTCAGGGTTTACTCCCTTAGCCTTTCCCCTGAAGAGGTATGCCGCAAGGCAGCGGAGGTTTTTTGGAGTCAGAGTTTTCCTTCTCTGATGTGCCCTGACTGGAAGATCGAACCAGCGACACTTAGCTCGCAGGCCGACGCTCAATCCACTGAGCCAAACCAGCCAGGGAAAATAAAACGGTTCACATTCATTTATTTACCGTATACCTACAATGTGCCAGACACAATGCGGCAATGAGTAAGACATGATTCCTGCCTTCAAAAAGCTTATATTCTAAAGAAAGATACCTTCAAGAAAACAGGCAATCCTAACTCAGAGGGATAAGAGACATGAGACAAGAGTAATCACAGAGTGGCTCGTGGCACAAAACCAGGCACCTAATTTGGTTAGAATAGGCCAAAGTAAAACACGAAGAATAGGTAGGAGGTATCCAAAAGAGGGAAATGCACCAGTGTCCTAAGGGGTGTGAGTGAGACTGAGAGAGAAAAAGAGGACAAGAAAGAGGAAGTGCTTACAAAGAGCTGAAATAGACTAATGTGGCCAGGGCTTAGAGAACAGGGTTGGAGGGGCAAAAAGCTGGGAGGATTAGGAGGTAATCAGAGCCAGACCTTGCTGGCTAGAGTCTGGCATGAGAACAAGGTCGGCGGCATGGAAACATTTAAGCAGCGATTTAACATAAAATCTTAGATTATCACCTGAAGGTTAAATTTCTAGCGATACATGTTGCATAAACATGATATTTGGGGAGGTAAGATTTCTTCTTTATTCAAAGCTTTGCCAGCCCAGCAGGCTGAAGTGGATGTCCAAGACACAACGACGCAAGGCTTGGATCAGTGAACAGGCCTCGATCTTGGGTAGGTATGCAGTAAGGGACAAAATCAGAGGTAAGTCATGAAACTGAGGGAGGACAGCAGGACAACATCAGAGGCTGGGTGGGAAGAGCAAATCCCTCAGGGAACCTGGTCCACAAACCAAGGAGGGTGCCAAGAAAACTGTTGCCTTGTTACCTCAGGACTGTAATCTACTCTCCAGCAGCTGTGGGTCATCTGGTTAGTACCATTTTTGGGTACAACTCTCTAAATCAGTGTTTCCTAAAGTGTGCTCCTGGAAATTAAGCAAAGTGTTCTACAGCAAAAGAAGCCACAAGAAATACTGTACAATGTGGTCTCACCTTAGAGAAACATGATGAGCATGCTTGAGCTTATTAAAGGCTCTGAGAAGTCCTGCACGAAAGATAACTTTCGCTTTGTTTGAATTGGCATGTTTCAAACTTTTTGACCACAGAACCCCTTTGCCTTGGTAATACCTATTCATATCCCATGGATGTCACGCTTTGTGGAATCACTGTTGAAAACAGTGATGTTGGCTGTAGACCAATAAGGTCCTGGATTCGGTGGAGAGATGCCGGCCCTCCTGGAACAGGAATCCTTCTCCTTACCTGAGGTAAAATTTCCTTAGCAGCTGCTGAGTGGGGCCAGGAGTTTGTGTGCCCAGTGTTCTCTGTTGGACCTGAATCTTGGGGTCAGCATCATTTCCAGTCACGTGTTAAATGTCTAACGCTTCACTAGAAAACTCTTATCTTTAGTGATCCATGTATCCTTTGTAGCTGAGGCAGGTTCCTGGCAACAGGACCCTCCCTTCCTTTTCCCACAAACACTTGCAGTCATTTGTTGAACGAGCTGGACTTGATGGAGTATAAGCATAAAATAACTTTATTGTTTCTTCCACTGTCTGTTCACATCACTCCATGGTCTGATTTTTCCTTGCCTGAGGAAGAAACCATGGGCTTGTTCCATGTCTTTCCCAATCATCCTTAGAAAATAAATGAAAAGCCCCTTGTTTTGGCATTAATAAATAAAGCCAGTTTGATAACTTTATAATTCTCATCTAGTCCAGTATAAAAATCAGAAATTTAGATTTTATTCAATTAAGTCTTCTTTCCTTCTCTGGTTTGGACATGACCCCAGCCAGGAGACAGGCTTGAGGGTAGAATTTGTCTCTTGTCTCTTTCCCTGTTTCCTCTTCTTCCCCACTTATGACCTGCTGTTTATAGCCTCTGCAGTGTGGGGTGCTGGGGAGAAGGGATTAAGGACATGGACACAGCCTCGATCAGCTAGACTGCTGTGATCCTGCCTCTGGTCCCTCTGCATGGCAGGTGCTTTCTATCATGGAGAACTTTTGCAGACTCCTCAGAGATCTGCCCACCCACCCCTTAATGCAGATGAAGTGCCTCCCCCTGGCTGCTCATGATCTTTGGGACTCTGGTGTCTATACCCTCTGGCTGGGTCACATTCTCCCTGTCGGCAGGACTTTGGGAAGAGTTACAAAACTATTAAACAAATTCCACGACAGCTTCTCCTCAAGACATTCTGTCTTCACTGCACTCCAAGACCAGAGCAGTTCCAGGATGTTCTTTCACCTCTAGATGTGCCCTGGCAAGTCAGACACCAGTGTGTGTGACCCCAAACCACAAGCTCTGCAAGGGGTTCTCTTCAAACTCCCTTTCCTTGACTTGAAATCCATTCTTTTCCTGCTTCTGGGGTTGATATATGGAGCACACCGAAAATTCTCACCAAAAAATTATTCTAGTATAGATTATTCAAATTCAATCTTGAAACAGTAAGTCCAGGTGATCAGCTAATGCTGGCAATCTGGTTTCTGATTCTCTTAACATGTCCTGCATGAGAGGACCAGAGCACTTCTTCAACCATCTGGGTGACACTTGGCACTTGTGTATTGCCTTCAGCTTTAGGGAGCTCAGCTGAAACTGAGCCAGCGGGAGTCTCATTTTAACATCCTGTTATTTACAATTTTCTCCCTCTGAATGTTTTAAAGTTTGCAATATCATTGCAATTTGATACAGGCACAATGTAGTGATAATATGCCAGATACTATATAGATAACAGTACCCTAGAGATTTCATATTTCCTAATTTAAAATGTCCTATTTCTCCCCATTCCATGTATCTTTTTATTTTATCAAATGCTTTTTCTGCATCTATTGATATGATCACGTGGTTTTTATCCTTAACTTTGTGTAACTAGTGGATGCTCAATGGTGGCCAGGATTTAGACAAATTAAAATGTGTTTTTGTCCTGGGTGAGAGAGAAGGAAAATGGAAAAAGAGAAGGAGATGGTGTGTTGTTTATAAATGCATATTACATAAATGTAAGCACCAACTTATATGACAAGTCTAGAAAAGGAGAAACTATAGAGACAAAGAACAGATCAGAGGTTGCCTGGGACAGGGAGGAGACAGCAAGGATTGAATGTAAATAGGCACAAGGGAAATTTTGGGGGTGATGCAAGTGTTCTTTTTTTTTTTAATTTACTTTTATTGCTTTTCTATTACAGTTGTCCCACTTTTTCCTCCATTGCTCCCCCCAACCCAGCCCACCTCTTCTCACACAGTCAATCCCCACCCCGTTGTCCATGACCAGGGTTATTCATATGAATTCCTTTACTACACCCTGCCCCTACTTACCCCCTTCTCTCCCTTCCTCCCTCCCCCATGGTAACTGTTATTCTGTACCTTGTTTACATGCTTCTGGCTCAATCTTGTTCATTTGTTTTTGTTGTTAATTAGTCTCCCATATTAGGTGATATCATATGGTATTTTTCTTTCATTGCCTGGCTTATTTCGCTAAGCATAATTATCTATAGTTCCATCCATGTTATCACAAATGGCAGGAGTTCCTTCTTTCTTTCTGCTGCATAGTATTCCATTGTGTAAATGTACCACAGTTTTTTAACCCACTCATCTACAGATGGGCATTTAGGCTGTTTCCAGCACTTTGCAATTGTAAATAGCACTGCTATGAACATAAGGGTGCATACGTTCTTTTGAACTGATGTTTCAGGATTCTTCAGGTATAATCCTAGCAGTGGAATTGCTGGTTCAAAAGGCAGTTCCATTTTTAGTTTTTTGAGGTAATCCCATACTGCTTTCCACAGTGGCTGCACCAGTCTGCATTCCTACCAACAGTGCAGTAGGATTCCCATTTCTCCACATCCTCGCCATCACTTGTTGTTTGTTGATTTGTTGATGATGGCCATTCTGACTGGTGTAAAGTGGTATCTCATTGTAGTTTTTATTTGCATCTCTCTGATGGCTAGTAATGTCAAGTATTCTTTCATATACCTATAGACCCTCTGAATATCTTCCTTGGAGTAGTGTTTGTTCAGATCCTTTGAGCACTTCTTTAAAAAGTATATTTTATTGATTATATTGTTACAGTAGTTCCAATTTTTTCCCCTTTGCTCCCCTCTGCCCAGTACCACCTTCCCTCCAGCAATGCCACACCCTTAGTTCATGTCCATGGGTGCATATAAGTTCTTTGGCTTCACCCTTTCCTATATTATTCTTAACTTCCCCCTGTCTATTTTGTACCAACCGATTAAGCTTCTTAGTCCCTGCACCATTTCCCCATTTCTCCCCCTCCCCTCTCCTAGCTGATAACCCTCCAAATGATCCCCATACCTATGATTCTGTTCCTATTCTTGTTTGCTCAGTTGGATTTTGTTTTAATTTTTTAGATCCAGTTGTTGATAGTTGTGAGTTTGTTGTCATTTTAGTGTTCATAGTTTTGATCTTTTTTTTCTTAAGTTCTGTTGACATTTCATAAATAATGGCTTGGTGATAATGAACTCCTTTAGCTTCACCTTGTCTGGGAAGCAATTAATCTGTCCTTCCATTCTAAATGATAGCTTTGCTGGATAGAGTAATCTTGGTTGTAGGTTGCTTTTCATCACATTGAATACGGCTTGCCAGTCCCTTCCTATCTGCAAAATGTCCTCTGAGAAATCAGCTGATAGTCCTATAGGCACCCTGCTGTACGCAACTCTCCACCTCTGTCTCGCTGCCCCCAGGACTCTGTCCTTATCTTTCACCTTTGGCATTTCAATCATGATGCAATCTGGTGTGGTTCCCTCTGGATCCAGCTCGCCTGGGACCCTTTGTGCTTCCCAGACCTGTATGTCCATCTCCTTCACAAAATTTGGGAAGTTTTCCTCATTTTTTTTAATCCTTGCTTCCTCATTCTGCACTGGATGACTGTTTTTTTCTTCCTTATTTTCCAAATCATTGATTTGAACCCTAGTTTCCTTCCTTTCACCATTGGTTTTGTGTGGATTTTCCTTTGTTTCACTTAGCATAAACTTCACTTCTTCTCTTACGCACTTGCCACACTCAAGTGTATCTGTCAAGCCTGTGAGCACCTTTATCACCAGTGTTTTGAATTCTGCATCTGTTAGGTTGTCTATTTCCTCATCTGTTAGGTTGGCTATCTCCTCGTCACTTAGTTCTCTCACTGGAACCTTGATCCATTCCCCCTTTTGGGCCATACTTCTCTGTCTCCTCATTCTGACAGGCTCCTGTGTTTGTTTGCCTCCACGTCCCAGGTAGAGCTGTCCCTCCTATTACATTGTAAGGGGCGTAGCCTTAGGGATTAGTCAGTACAGGGCGACCTGTTTCACCATGTTGTGGCGCTGTATGTGGGGGAGGGGTCCAAGAGGGAACAATGCTGTCTGCCCAACACTTGCCCTTTTTCCAGGCACCTCTCCCACTTCCACACCAGACTGGTGCCCCTCTAGCTGCTGCCCGGCCATCATTCCCAGAGTGGGTGGGTCTGTGGACGCTCTCGGACTGTGGGGCCCTTTAAACAAGCAGACTCTGCTGAGAGACTGGCAGTTTCTTCCTTCACCCCAACCCCACTGGTTTTCACAGTCAGAAGCAATGAGGCTTGATTTTCCCCAGTGCTGGGATTGTGAGCTTCAAGGTCCGGTGAGGAGCTGGGAATGCTCCCCAGGTGTCCCTCCTGACTATTTAAAACGTGTAACTGCACTTTCTGCCAGCCTGCAGTTGCTGCTGCTGCTGCTGCCACCACACCGAATCCTCTCCACCCTGGCTCTGCCCCTCCTACCTGCCTGGATGAGTATTTCTTCTTTATATCTTTGTTTGCTGGACTTCCATGCAGTTTGATTTTCTGGAATTTATGGTTGTTTCTTGTTTTGAGGTAGTTGTATTCCTTCTTAGTTGTGGAGGGTGATGCAGCGTCTCTGTGTATGCCTCCATCTTGGCCGGAAGTCTCTTTGTCCATTTTTTAATTGGGCTGTCTGTCTTCTTGGTGTTGAGATGTGTAAGTTCTTTATATATTTTGGAGATCAATCCCTTTTCTGAGGTATCATTGGCAAATATGTTTTTCCATATGGTTGGTTCCCTTTTCATCTTGGTGATGTTTTCTTTTGCTGAGCAGAAACTCTTTGCTTTGATGTAGTCCCATTTATTTATTCTTTCTTTTATTTGCCTTGCCTTAGGAGATGTATTGGTGAAAATACTGCTATGTCAGATATCTGAAATTTTCCTGCCTATGTTTTCCTCTAGGACTTTTATGGTGTCACAGCTTACATTTAAGTTTTTGATTCATCTTGAGTTTATTCAGGTGTATGGTGTTAGTTGGTGGTCTAGTTTTCATTTTTTTTTGCACATCCCTGTCCAGTTGCCCCAGCCCCATTTGGTGAAGAGGCTCTTCTCACTCCATTTTATGCTCTTTCCCCCTTTGTCAAATATTAGTTGACCATATAGACCAGGGTTTATTTCTGTGCTCTCTATTCTGTTCCATTGATTTATATGTCTGTTCTTATGCCAGTACCAGGTTGCTTTGATTACAGTGGCTTTGTAGTATAGTTTGATGTCAGGTATTGTGATTCCTCCTACTGTGTTCTTCTTTCTCAAGATTGCTGTGGCTGTTTGGGGTCTGTTTTGGTTCCATTTAAATTTTTTGAAGTATTTCTTCTAGGTCTGTGAAATATGTCACTGGTATTTTAATAGGGATTGCGTTGACTCTATAAGTTGCTTTGGGTAGTGTGGACATTTTAATGATGTTGATTCTTCCCACCCATGAACATGGTATATGCTTCCATTTATTTGTATCTTCCTTAATTTCTTTCTTCAGTGTTATGTAGTTTTACGAGTACAGATCTTTTAACTCCCTGGTTAAGTTTATCCACAAGTACTTTATTTTTCTTATTGCTATAGTAGATGGGATTTTTTTTCTAGTTTCTATCTCTGATATTTTATTGTTGGTGTACACAAATGCCTTTGATTTCTGAATATTGACTTTGTACCCTGCTATTTTGCCAAATTCACTTATTATGTTGAGTAGTTTTTTAGTGGAGTCTATGGGGTTTTCTATGTACACTATCATGTCATCTGCAAATAATGACAGTTTTACTTCCTCTTTTCCAATTTGAATGCTTTTTATTTCTTTTTCTTGTCTGATTGCTGTGGCTAGAACTTCCAATACTATGTTGAATAGGAGTGAAGAGAGTGGACATCCTTGTCTTGTTCCTGATCTCAGGGGGAATGCTTTCAGTTTTTGTCCATTGAGTATGATGTTGGCTTCAGGTTACTCATATATAGCCTTTATTATGTTGAGGTATGCTTCCTCTATTCCCATTTTGTTTAGTGGAGTGTTTTTATCATAAATAAGTGTTGTGATGTAAGTATTCTAAATCTGGATTGTGATCAGGGTTGCACAACAGTATAAAGTTACTGAAATTTATCAAATTGTACATTAATAGGGATACATTTTTTAAATTCTATTTACAATAGCACCAGAAAGCATAAAATACTTAGGAATAAATTAAACTAATAAAGTGTAAGATTTGTGCTCTGAAAACTACAACATATTGCTTAAAAAAATAAAAAGAATTGAGATTATCATACATTGCTGGTGAGAAAGAAAAATGGTACAGCTTCTATGGAAAATAATTTGAAGGTTTTTCAAAAAACAAAACATGGAATTACCATAGGCTCAGCAATTTCACTCCTAGGTATATGCCCCAAACAATTGAAAGCAGAGGCCCAAAAAGATATTTATATACCAGTGTTTATTGCAGCATTATTCACAATAGCTGAAAAATATGAACCACTCAAATGCCCATCAACAGAGGATAGATGAACAAAATGTAGTTGTGGAATATTATTCATCCATAAAAAGAGATGAAGTTCTGATACATGACACAACATGGATGAGCCTTGAACACATTGCACTAAGTGAAATAAGTCAGTCACAGAAGAATGTTGCATAATTCCACTTATATGAAATATCTAGACTAGGAGAATTCATAGAGGCAGAAAGTAGAATGGTGGTTGCCAGGGACAGGAGGAGAGGGAAATGGGAAGTTTAATGGTTACAGAATTTTTGCTGGGTTGATAAAAAGAAAAGTTTGAAATAGATGGTGGTGATAGCTGCCCAACATTGTGAATGTAATTAAATATCACAGAACTGTACCCTTGAAAATGGTTAAAATGGCATATCTTATGTTATACATATTTACCACAATAAAATATAAAATAAAAGCAACCAGGTTATTCTGGTACAGTTAAGAATTTCTTATTAAAAAAAATATAGTAATAACAGACTATGTACAAAGACTGTTATCTGTTTTCTATCACCCTTGAGCAAACCTGGTCCTGTCTCATATGGAATCTGACATCCACGAACACTCACTTATTAAGGATTGACTAACCCTTAAAAAGGTGGCATGATAGAAAAAGCAATTATAAGGATTATACTAAGATTTACCAGGTAGTATTAATGGAGAGCAATATTCTAAGCAATAAATCATCTTTGCTGAGTGAGAGAAGAGATTTCTTTCTTTTGAAGCAGTTGCTGAGCTGGTATGCTGCCAAAACCCCTAGAAATAATGAACCTGGAAGATGTTGGCATTTTCCATGAGCATGAATGATGAAAACTACAAATAAAGGGCACCAATTAAAGCATTTTCCTTATTTGTTAAAGCAAAATATGCCCTACAACACTGCTAATAATTTTGGATGTCAGCCAAAAAATGCCATCATCACCAAATCTCTGCTACTTTATTTTTCACTCACATTCTTGCCAACCCAAGCTTTTAAAACTTTGTATCTGCCATCTTGGCTAGGGAGCACCGTTCTCATGCTGGTGATTGAATGTGGTATGATGCTCAAAGGGACAGGCCTGTGGCTTTCCTCATGTCAACCACACATGAGGTACTACTGACTTGAGGGCCACGTGCTCTACTTACATTGGCCACTGATAGGAAGAGCCTTATTTATTTCTTGTCACTTCTGCTTTCCATGTTACGATATCCTTTTCATGGATTTCTGAGGACTTAGGGCTTACCCAAGAAACCAGAGATTTATTTAATATCTGAGACATATTTTTCAATGCTTTTGTATATTTATTATTCTTTAGGAGTCAGGCTGAGCTGGAGATTCACTGGTCAAGTTGAGTACTTCACATGGTTACATCTATTAGTTTAGCCTGGCATTCAAGAAGTAAGGTGCTAAGACAATTGAATGAGTGTTAGGAGCTGAATTATGTCCCCCCCCAAATTCATATGTTGAAGTCATAACCCCTATTACCCCAAAATGTGACTATATTTGGGGATAGGGACTTAGAAGTTGTAATTAAGTTAAATACGGTCATTAGGGTGGACCCTAATCCAGTATCATTGGTGTCCTTATAAGAGAAGAGGACATTAGAACCCAGACAGGTACAGAGGGAAGAGCAGGTAAGGACCCAGGGATAAGATGGCCATCTACCAGCCAAGGAGAGAGGCTTTAGGAAAAATTGATCCTGGCAACACTTTGATCTTGGATTTCTAGCCTTCAGAACTGTGAGGGAATACATTTCTGTTGTTTAAACCATGCAGCCTGTGATATTTGTTATGTCAGCCTGAGAAAATGAGCAAGAACTTTACTGAGGGAAGTGCCTGTGAAGGAAAAATGGGAGAGGAAACAGAAGAAGGTATAGAGCCTCAAACTACAATGCAGGTCTGACATCTGTGGAGTAAGACAGAAAAGGAAGAATTGGGTAGGAAGAGCCTCAGACTACAGCAAGTGTGTGGGGAGTCCCCAAGCAAATGCTGCCTGTTGTGAAATCCTGCATACTCTGTCATTGGCGCAAGCAGCAGCTCCCACATGTTCTTTTAAAGGGAGACCTGAATGGTGCATCTCCACACTGCCACACCAGGTGACAGACTGTGGGCCTGTCCCCAACCTTTCCCTTCCAAAAGCACCTCCTCTTGCTTGCCTTCCCTTAGCCCTTCTGTAGGAGCTCACGAGAAAAAGCAGGAAAACAGAGTTCACTGGGAACTACAGGCTAAACAAGGGGAGAAATGCAACCTGCTAGAAAAATGAGGAAAAGAAAACTTCAATTTACCTTAATCAAAAAACACAATTTGAGAAACCCCTTCCTAGTCTGGTGATGTCCCACACCAAGGGATATTTCCAAAATGTTGTCCTGATTACATCATTCCTCTGCTTAAGGTCCTTCTCCTGCTCTTCACTAACCATAACAGTAGACTCCAACTCCCCTGAAGAAAAATGTCTGAGCATGCCCCAAATGTATATACCATATATATTTACACACATGGTCTAGTATGCAAATAATGTATATGAACATTATAAAACATAATATTAGAAATGAAAAGAAAAAGGCCTCCAGTCTAGATGGTGGCATAGGTAGATATAGCTTGCCCCTTCACACAACTACATCAACATTACTACTAAAATATAGAATAACCATCACGCAGAACTGTCATAAATTGAGTTGAATGGAAGTCTGATAACTATGGAATTATGGAAACCATATCTATGCAGACTGTCTCACTTTTAATGTTGTGGAACCTGCCCATCGCTGCCCAACTCATTATTGTGCCAACCAGTGCTGCTGAAAGGGAGGATGCTCTTCTCCTTGTCCACAATCTGCCTGAAAATCTTCTAGGCTGTCTGGTACAAAGGAGAAAATGTGGACAGAAAGCATCAAATTGCATTATATAAAAACTCAAAAGATTTCCTCCAGGCCTGCATACAGCAGTTAAGAGACAATATATCCAATGGATCCCTGCTGTTCTAGAATGTCACACTGAAGGACAATGGATACTACACTGTAAAAGCCATAAATGAATATTTATGGAGTGAAGTAGCAACTGGACTGCTCAATGTATACAATTTTAGAGGGTGAGGAAGGTAGAGAGAGAGAGAGAGAAACATCAATCAGCTGCCTCCCATATGCATCCTGACCTGTGACCAAACCTGCAGCCTAGATCAGGGCCATTATGACGACTCACATATCAAGATCCATGAAGTTGAAATTTTTTCCCCGAACTTCAATGCCTAGGAATCAAAGAATCCAACTTCAGCCTCCCTGTCCCCAACAGCCAAAGAAACAGTTGATTCAGAAATAAAAAAATAACTTATGCAACCTGAAAAAAAAACAGAAAGAAATGAAAAAGGATGACGTAAATAAATATAAATAAAATTTCTAACATTTACTCTATACTCCCCTTTGGACACCACTTTCTTTTGGATAAGTCTAAAATATTTAGGGCAGCATGAACACCCTTTAGGTTCTAAGCCATTTCTCTCTCTCTGCTTCATTTCCCCTCCTCCACTCACATCTTTTCCCCCTTTGTGCAAACGCACCATGATCACTCATGTCTTTGCACATACTAGTTTATCTTTCTGAAGTGCCCTTCCCTGTATTATTTTCCTGGCTACCTCCTACTCATTCTAGGACAGTAGTCACCTAGCTCCAGGGTCATCTCTGGGGGATTATTTTAAAGATATGGTTAGGCATCTGTCCTATCAGCTTTCATAGACTCATACCCCCCTGGGCTGACAGCATATTCTCTATGTGGTTTTGAGGGTAGCAGTGTTTGTCTGGTTCACAACTGTTACCCTAGCAATTACTACAGACACAGTGTGCTTGGCACTCAATAGACATTCAATCAACTTTTGATTAACAAATGCTTCAGGGCATCTACTTTTACAAGGTCCTTAAACATTTCCAACAACAAAATGAATAAACAAGCAAATAATCACAGCTCTTTTTTAAGGCATCAGAAATCAACAAAAGTAGCCAGGCTCTGAGGGGGCCCAGACTCTGGATAGGTGATACCAACATTCAACACTGCTTATTTCAACTAAAGCACTGGCTAATTCCAAAACTGTGTATGAAACACCAAGCAGAAAGCAACTACTGGGAAGCTATAAAAGTAAACAAAGGATTGGCAGTCTTAAAGTGCTGGGGAGAGAAAAGCTGGAGATCAAGACATGCCGAAGAGTTTTCAGTTGAGAATCTTAAAGAACTATGATCCAGGGCAGGGTTTCTTAACCTTGGCACTATTGACTTATTGGGCTAGGTAATTTGTGTGTGTTGGGGGTGTGGGCCATTTTGTGTATTGCACAATGTGTACAACATATCTGTCCTCTCCCAGATGTCAGCAGCTCCCATCCCCAACTTGTGATAATCAATAATGTCCCCAGACATTGCCAAATGTCCCCTGAGGACCAAAATTATCTTCAGCTGACAACTACTGCCCTGGAGTTAAAGAAAACCAGAAATAGAATGGCCTTCCCAAAGCTCGAAATTCAGCTTTAATCATTTCATTTTCTGATTGAACAAAGGTACATGACTCTTAGTCTAATTGTATGCTAGAAATAAAATTAAGATTTAGTGACATCCAGATCCTCTATAATTTTTCACCCACAGTATTTTGAATTTAATTAATATTCAGCAATCATTCTACGAGACAGTGAGTGACAAATGACCCAAAGCCAAGAGAAAAAAACAAAACAAAACAAAACAGAAAAAGACCTACATACAACTAGATATTGGAGTTATCAGAGAATGACTCTAAAGTAAACATAATTAACATGATCAAGAAATTAATTAAAACAGGGAGAAATTTGCTTAAAAAATGAAATCTATAGAAAAATCAAATTGTAATTATAAACTGAAACAAACTGAATAAACATAGCAAACGAGAACAATCATGAACTAGAAGATATATAAGTATAAAATATTCAAACTGAAGTACAAGGAAAAACAATAATGGGAAAAAAAAGGAGCATAAGAGACATGTGAAACGTGCAAATCTAACACACACACACACACACACACACACACACATATATATATATATATATATATATTCAAAGTTCTAGAAGGAGAGGAGAAAGAGAATAAGCAGAAGCAATATTTACAGAAATAATGGTTGTGAATTTAAGCTAATTAATGGCATCAAACAATAGCCCTGATTGGTGTGGGCATTGTCCTACAAAATGAAATGTTGCTGGTTCAATTCCCAGTCATGGCACACGCCTAGGTCACAAGCTTGGTCCCTGGATGGGGTGCATTTGAGAGGCAACCAATTGATATTTCTCTCTATATTGCTGTTTCTCTCCTTCCCTTTTTCCCCTTTTCCCCTCTCTCTCAAAATAAATAAATAAAATCTTAAAAAAATAATAATAATAAAGGCATCAAGCAATAGATTCAAGAAGCTCTATGAACCCCACACCAGTACTCATATATGGCAGTAATTATATTAAGTGTAAATGGATTAAATACTCAAATTAAAATGCAATTATTTCAGTCTGAATTTAAAAAACAGGTATATGCTGATAAAAAAATAAGACTCACTTTATAAGAAGATAGAAAGATTGAAAAAAAATGATGGAAAAGTTATACTATGCATACACTAACCAAAATAAATCTAGAATAGCTCTACTAAACCAGACAAAGCAGATTTTAAAGCAAGAACTATTTCTAGAGATAAAGAGGGACATTTCATAAACTGATAAAATGGCCAGATCAATAAGAAGATATAATAACCTAAAGTTTGTATTTACTTTACAAGCATGGCTTCAACATATGTAAAAGAAAAACTGACAGAATGAAAAAGAGAAATGAACAGATCTACAAATATAATAAGGAATTTAAGCATAACTCTCTCAGAAACTGATAGAACAAGCATATAAACAAGTCAAGTTAGATGTAAATAACACAATTTAACAAAACTGAAAAACCTAAGTTAATTGGTATTAAAAAAAACACTATGCTCAATACCTGCAATATATACAAACTTTTATAGAACACATGATATATTTAACAAAATGGATAATATTCTGGGCTAAAAACCAAGTCTTTACAATTTCAAAGGACTAAAATTATACATATTCCTCTCATTCTAGTACAATTAAGCTATAATTCATTAACAAAATGATAACTAGGATATCCCAAAGTGCTTGAAGATGAAGCAGTGTAATTCTAAATAACCCCACAGGTCAAGAAGAGGTTACAACAAAAAACAGAAAACATTTTGAATTAAGTAATAGTTGATATGAACCAAATGTTTGTGGTCCCCTGCAAAATTTACGTTGAAATCAAAGCCACACTTTGAAAGAGAGAGAAAAAAGTAGGGATGGATAAATATGTAGTTTAGAAAGAGTGACCAGCTTCATCCATGATGACTTTGGCATTGTGGAAGGACACATGATGCCAGTCCATGCGCTCACTGCCACCAAGAAGACTGATTGGCCCCTCGGGGAAGCTGTGGTATAATGGCCAAAGGGGCTGCCCAGTACATGAACCTTGTGTCCATTGGTGCTGCCAAGCCGTGGGAATCCCTGAGCTGAATGGGAAGCTCACTGGCATGACTTTCCCTGTCTCTCTGCCCCTGGGGTGTTGGTCATGGATCTGACCTGCCATCTGGAGAAAGCCACCAAATATGACATCAAGAAGGTGGTGAAGCAGGCATCAGAGAGCCTCCTAAAAGGCTCCCTGGGCTACACTGAGGACCAAATTGCCTCCTGCAACTTTAACAGTGACATCCACTCTTCCACCTTTAAAGATGGGGTTGGCATTGCTCTCAACCACCACGTTGTCAAGCTCATTTCCTGTTCTTACAATGAATTTGGCTATGACAACAGGGCAGTAAGCAGTAAAGGCTCCCTGGACCACCAGCCTCAGCAAGAGCACAAGAGGAAGAGAGAAGCTGCTGGGAAGTCCCTGCCACAGCTCAATGCCCCGACACACTGAGAGTCTCCTGTCCTCCACAGTTCCCATCCCAGACCCTTGAAGAAGAGGATGGGTTAGGGAGCTCTGTCTTATCATGTGCCATCAGTGAAGTGCCCTTTTCTCAGCCCCACCCCTTGCCACCCACAAAAGAGAGACTTATTTAGGGATAGATAGATAGGTGTTAAGCAGTTATGCTAAAATGTTACTAGAAGAATCTAGGGGATAGATTCTAGGGTATATAAAAATTAACTGTAAAATATTTCATTTTTCTATGTTTGAAAATTTTCAAACTAAAGTGTTGGGAGTAGAACTTACTAAAAGACTGGGATTCATAATGGAATACAGGTAGCAAGTTAGTGGGAATCAAGTTTCTACAGTGTTAAAGGAAACTGCAAGGTAATGTGAGAATTAATTACACATATGGACTAAGTCTGTTTACACATCACCATCATCTAAAGACTTAATTGAGTGCTTATCCAACATGACCTTTGCTTTAATTACTGACGGGAAATGATTAAAGAGTGTGCCAACAGAAAAACATCAATCAATTGCTACCTAGCACAGGTTAAATCCTGTGCATTGAAGACAAAGAAGGTCTTGTACTGCAATTCCTTTCCCAAGCCCAGGATGAGTGCTCACAGAAAAAAGAAATGGACTACAAACAATTAGAAAGTATTTGATAATCTAATACTGCAAGTGCTTTCTGACATTCAATCATTTAATTAATTGGACAACTACTTATTGGAAGTTTACTATTTGCTGGCACTCTACAAGGTGCTGAGGATTTTTTTTTTTTTTTTTTTTTAAGCTGTGAGTAAGAAAGTAAAATAATACCAGCCCTCATGGGGCCTACATTCCAGTGAAGAGACAAAGACCAAAGAAATAAGCAAAATATATGTCACCTGGTGGTAAGTTCAGTGGAGAAAAATAAGGACAAAAAAGGGGGTCGGGTGTGCTGGGGTAGAGAGACGAGACTGGGTTGTAATTCTAAGTAGGAAAGACAGTTAGGAAAAGACATTTCCAGAAAGTAACTTTTGAGCAAAGACCTGAAGGAGAAAAACAAGTGAGCCAGGTAGAAATATGAGGGAGGAACATTCTAGGCAGAGAAATCAACCCCTGCAAAGGCCTTAAATTGAGAACAGCAAGGGGACCAGGAGGCTGGAACAGAGTAAACGAGGGGAAAGTGGTAGGAGATGAGAGCAGGGAAGTGCGGATGCAGGCTTGGGGAAGTTCTGTCAGTCTTTGCAGCCCTGGTAATACAGAGATATCTGAAGGATCACTGGGGAGAAGTAGGAGGGGCCATAGGAGGAGTTTGCCTAGACAATGGAGAGCAGTCTAGGACAGAATTGGCTGAGAAGCTGAATGCCTCCAGAGCCAATGGAAATAAAAAGAGGGCTGGCGCTTTGGCTCAACAGCTTCTCTGGCTCCTGAGCTGGCATTCTCTCACTCTGGCTCAAGCTCTCAGGCTCTTCTTCCTTGAGGACGCCTGGATGACCATGCTGCAGCTGCCTGCATTTCCTAATGGATGGTATTTTGGATGGGAAGGAACCCCAGGCACAGTATAGGGCGGCAGGTTTATTTTTTGAGTCTCTAGAGGGAACAGGCTCTGAGGCAGAAGCCTGTTATTCTGCCAAAATTGTGTAGATTTTGTATGTTATGTTATTTTAGTTTGTAAATTAATCCTGCAGAAACTAACAGGAATGCTAGGAGAACTCAGGTGTTAAGAGTTTAGCCTTAATTGATGGGCTTAAGTGAGTAAAGCTGTGGCTTGATAGGCTTAAGTAACTGCTTTTGATTAAGGACTCCTTTCCTTTTTCAATGAAACCTTTGCCTCTGGAATTTTGCCTAGAGGGTGGCAGCGGGCAGCAGGACCCCAAAGTGTTGTTCAGTAACACTTGTATAAGTCACTATGGCCAATTGAGTGACATGATTTGACTCACATTAAACATTTTTTGACTACAGGTGCTATGAAGATGCCAAATGACTAAGGCTTCAACCACAGACAACTAAAGCCCTGCCTGTTTGTGACAAATTAAAAACCACAAACCCAGCTGGGGGGAACTCCCTGCCTCCAAGGCGATGAGGGAGCGTGCAGCAGGACGTGATTGCACCTAGCAGGTGGATAAGACTTTTGCAAAGAGGAAGGGAGGGCACTACAAAGAAGGGACACCTTCTTTGAGATGAGAATGCAAACCATGGCAGGGACTGTGAAACATGGAGCTTGTGAGAAGTGGCAGAAGGGAAGGTAGAGGACATATGCCATGGGGGCCACCTCCAGGAAGGTCTTAGTCCTTTTGAATGCTGTTGTAAAGGGCTCAGACCTTATAGTCATAGGAAACCATCAGAATCTATAAGCACAGAACTTGGTCATTAGCTGTAAAGTTAACTGGGCAGCGAGTTTTCTTTCTTTTGTCTTCAATTGTTAAAATAACTTTAAATTTTTTTTAGCATTTTAAATATTTTATTGTATTTTTCCCCATTACCATTTAGTCCCTTTTTACCCCCTTCCCCTCCAACAATCACCACTCTGTTGCCCATGTCCATGAGTACTTTTTCCTTTTTGCTCAATCCCTCCACCCCAAACCTTCTTCCCCCCACAGCTATTAATTTTTAATTGTGGCAAAAAACAAAACACATAACATAAAATTTACCACCTTAACCATTTCAAGTGTACAGTTCAGTAGGGTTAAGTATATTCACATTGTGTGCAATAAATCTTCAAAACATTTTCATCTTGCCAAACTAAAACTATACCTATTAAACAATTCCCCATTACTTCCCCAGTTCTTCTCAATCACCGTTCTACTTCTATGAATTTGACCATTCTATGTATTTTATATACGTGGAATCATGCAGTATTTATCTTTCTGTGAATGGCTTATTTTACTTAGCATAATGTCTTCAAGGTTCATCCATGTTGTAGCATGTGGCAAAATTTCCTTCCTTTTTCAGGCTGAATAATTTCACATTTTGCTCATCCATTCATCTGTTGCTGGACACTTGTGAATAATACTGCTATGAATGTGGGTCTGCAGATACCTCTTTTAGATCCTGTTTTCACTTTGGATATATGCCCAGAAGTGGCACTCCTGGATCATGTGGTAATTCTTTTTTTAATGATTTGAGGAATCACCATATTGTTTTAATAGCAGCTGCACCATTTCACAATTTACCAACAAGGCATAAGGACTCTAGTTTCTCCACATCCTTACCAATACTTGTTATTTTCTGTTTGTTTTGTTTTTTAATTGTATCCATTTCTAATGGGTGTGAGATTATATTCTTTGTTTTTAATTGAAACTGTACTCTGCAATATCCTTCACCCCTTCTCATTTTAACTATCCCAATCTCTTAGCAGCCTTCCAACAACCTCTTACTCTACAGGAGTCCAGGCTGAAAAAATTCAGAGTGGCTGAAGCCTTTCCTTCCCATTCACGTCACTGCATTCCCTTTTACTTGCTGATTTGTCTCAGGGGAACTAAGCATAAACTTTGCTTTTTTGCTAGGTTCTGTGAACATAATGTAATTTTTAGCACTACATTTTAACCAGATTTAACCACAAAACACTTTAGAAACCCAGGAGAGAGGCATTTTATTTGTGGTTCCCCTAAAAGTGAAAGTGGAGACTGGTGCCCTCTGGGCAGCCTGACATGCATGTCTTTTGGGCTCCGTAATAATCTCTGCTTAAACCACATTCCATTTTTATTGTTTGACTGTTAAGATGTGTCTCCAGTTGATTAGATAAGGAATTCTAAGCAAGGGTACAGGAGGAAGATGATAACATTAAAGACTTTTCTCCTTCAGTTCCTGCTCTCTGGAGATTGTCTTCATCTTGCGAATTTATCTCAGGGAGATCCATTTAGTAACTGTGTCCTTGCCAAGTTTTGTCTCTTGTTTGAAATTTTTCTGCTTTGAATAAAAAGTCTTTGATTTTTTTCCTTCTGCCCTCAATAAAAATTTCTGTAGTTAAGTGCCCTGGGCCAAATTCTGCCCTTAGTTTCTATATCTATGGTATTTGTATTTTACACATAAGCAAACTCTGAATTTGATTCTGTTACAAACTTTTAATAAGAACTTACATCTGTAAATTATTTTATAGTATATAAAATAATTATTTGTACATTTGAACATTTGATACACAAACTGTGCAATAGATATGGTAGGAATATTTAGTCCTACTTTCTAGGAAAAGTAACTGAGACTCAGAAGGTTGAGGGGCTGGTCCAAGGCTACGCAGGCACAGATGGGACTCAAACCGAGATCTTCTGACTCTTAAATCTGGTCTATGAAGGGTTTTGTTTTGTTTTTGATGATTATGGAATTATAAATACACATATAAAGATAGATTATGATATTATTCCTGTACCATGTATGGTATGAAAAGTGAGGAACAAAATATAATTCAGTGTAACCAACAAAATTTATGAAGTGCAAGACACAGGTAAAAACCTTACAGGAACTGTTTAGAAGAAATATAATAGATGATAGAATGCAAACTACTAGAGGACAATGACTGAGGTTTATTCGTTTTTGCATTTTGGATGATTCCCGTTTAGCATCTTGCACTTAGTGAGTACCAAATGAATGAGTACAATTACTTGGAGTCCTAGAGGAAGCTTGTCAAGGGTTCAGTAGGAGAACTTAATCAAGTGTAATGAAAACAGAGTTTTTAATAAAAAGTTTAATGAATCTTTCATGACATTCTCCCAGGAAAAAAATAAAAAGTCCTAACTAGCTAACTGGTACTTTTGCTTCTCTGTGGCTAGAGAACAGGAAGAGCCTTGGTTTGCTATGACTCTTGTTCCATCCACCTGAGGATCATATGGTTGATAATAGATGCAGAATTGGGTGATCACTTATGGTGAGAATTTCCACTTTTCCAATCTGTCATCATTGTTTTGATGTACATAGCGATGTTAATAACCCCCCAATTGATCTGAATGTCTATAGTCATCTGGGGCAGTGCCTGGTCCACAGCAGGTGCTCAGTAAGTGTTATTAAAGGAATGAATGAGTGTCAGGGATTAACAAAGGGCAGGCAAGAGCAGCCTGGCAGGCAGAGAGGCCTTGGAGAAGGAGCTGTCCTGTGCACTCTCTTCCCTAACTGCCACTAGAAGAAAGTGAGCCTTTTGACTTGAAGAAGCACTACTTGTCTGTCATCCTCTTCTTTAACTTGATGAAGAAAAAAGCCTCCACAAATTACAAGGTAAATCCCTTGCCAAGAGTTCTTTAGAGGCTTGTATGCTGGTTACATCAGCAGTGACATCTGAGGCTGCTTCTGGAGTTCACTTTTCCAAATATATATAGGAGTTTATGATGATTTCTTTCACAATTACATTTCTGATAAGGTAAACTGGAAACTTGTAAATGAATTCACAATTCAAATGTTTAAAGGAAATCTGTAAAAATTATTAGGTAGAATAAAAATAGGTATACTTCAGTTAACTAAAGAATTATTTTGTATACTGAATTATCACACCTAAATGTATTGGTTTCCTAAGTGTGTATTTTCATATTTCCAATTTCTTTTAAGTAAAGCTAACCTATATTTTGCAAATGTCACTTAGGTCCAGTTGATTAATGGTGCTGTTCAGTTGAACAATGTCCTTACTGATTTTCTGGGTGCTGGACCTATTTATTACTGATGGAGGTGTGTTGAACCCTTCAACTATCATAGTAGAGTCATCTGTTTCTCCTCTCAGGTCTTTCAGATTCTGCTTCTTGTATTTTGATTCTGTTGTCAGGCACATAAGTATTATGGATTGTTATGGGTTCTTAAGGAACCGACCCCCTTATTATGTAATGTCTCTCTTTATCCATGATAATTTTACTTATTCTGAAGTTTGAAATTAATATGATACTTCAGCTTCCTACTGACATGGTATAGCTTTCTCCACTCTTTTATTTTTTACCTATACCTCTCTTTATATATAAAGTGGGTTTCTTTTTCCTTTTTTTAAAAAGTGGCTTTCTTATAGACAACATATAATTGGGCCTTTTTATTTAATTCACTCTAACAGTCTCTTCAATTAGTGTTACTTGGACCATTCACATATAAAGTGATAGATTACTATCTACCATGTTTGTAACTATTTTTTACTCATTACACTTGTTCCTTGTTTCTTTGTAAATGTTATCTTTTTTTCCTGCCTTTTAAAATTTTAATTGAGCATTTTATGTAATTCTACTTTCTTTTGTTTTCATTTTTATTTTTATTATTTTTATTGTTGTTCTATTACAGTTGTACTATTTTCCCCACATTGCTCTCCCCTGCCCTGCCCACCCCAGCCCCTCTCCCAGTCAATCCCCATCCTGTTGTCCATGTCCATGTGTCATTTATCTTAGTTCCTTGACTAAACCCTTCAGTGTCTTTCCCCACTGTCTCCCCCTCCCCCCACCTCTGGTCACTGTCTGTCTGTTCTTCATTTCCATGCCTCTGATTCTATTTTGCTCCTCTGTTTGTTTTGCTCATTAGATTCCTGTATTAAGTGAGATCATGTGGTATTGGTCTTTTGCTTCCTGGCTTATTTCACTAAGCATAATACTCTCCAGTTCTATCCATGCTGTCTGAAAAGGAGTTCCTTCTTTCTTTCTGCTGTGTGGTATTCCATTGTGTAAATGTACCACAGTATTTTTATCCATTCATCTTCTCATGGGCACTTAGGCTGTTTCCAGCACTTGGCTATTGTGAATAGCGCTGCTGTGAACATAGGGGTGCATAGGTTCTTTTGAACTGGTGTTTCAGTATTCTTTGGGTATAATCCCAGGAGTGGAATTGCTGGATCAAAAGACAATTACATTTTTAGTTTTTTGAGGAAATTCCATATTGATTTCCACTGTGGCTGCACCAGTCTGCATTCCCACCAACACTGCACTAGGGTTTCCTTTTCTTCATATCCTTGCCAGCACTTGTTGTTTGTTGATTTGTTAATGATGGCCATTCTGACTGGTGTAGGTGGTATCTCACTGTGGTTTTAATCTGCATTTCTCTGATGGCTAGTGATGTTGAGCATTCTTTCATATGCCTATGGGCCCTCTGTATGTCTTTCTTGGAGAAGTGCCTCTTCAGGTCCTTTGCTCATTTTTAATTGGATTCTCTGTCTTCCTGGCGTTGAGTCATATAAGTTCTGTACATATTTTGGAGATCAAATCCTTTTCTGCGGTATCATTGTCAAATATGTTTTCCCATACGGTTGGTTCCCTTTTCATCTTGGTGATGTTTTCTTTAGCTGAGCAGAAACTCTTTAGTTTGATGTAGTTTGTTTATTCTTTCCTTTATTTCCCTTGCCTTAGGAGATATATTGGTGAAAATATTGCTGCGTGGGATATCTGAAATTTTCCTGTCTATATTTTCCTCTAGGACTTTTATGGTGTCACTGCTTACATTTAAGTCTTTTATCCATCTTGAATTTATCCTGCTGTATGGTGTAAGTTGGTGGTCTAATTTCATTTTTTTTGCATGTCCCTGTTCAATTCTCCCAACACGACTTGTTGAAGAGGCTATTTTTACTCCATTTTATGCAACTGCCCCCTTTGTCAAATATTAATTGACCATAGAGATCTGGGTTTATTTCTGGGCTCTCTATTCTGTTCCATTGATTTATATGTCTGTTCTTATGCCAGTATCAGGCTGTTTTGATTATAGTAGTTTTGTAACATAGTTTGATATCAGCTATTGTGATTCCTTCTACTTTGTTCTTCTTTCTAAATATTGCTGAGGCTATTCAGGGTCATTTTTTGGTTCCATATAAATTTGTGAAATATGTTTCCTAGCTCTGTGAAATATGTCACTGGTATTTTAATAGAGATTGCATCCAATCTATAAATTGCTTTGGGTGGTATGGGCATTTTAATGATAACTCTTCCCATCCATGAACATGGTATATGCTACAATTGATTTGTATGTATTTTCTTGAATTTCTTTCTTCACTGTTCTGTAGTTTTCTTTGTACAGGTCTTTTACCTCCTTGGTTAAGTTTATTCCTAAGTACTTTATTTTTCCTGTTGCTATAGTAAATGGGATTTTTTTTCTAGTTTCTGTCTCTGCTATTTCATTGTTGGTGTAAAAAAATGCCTTAGATTTCTGAATATTGATTTTGTATCCTGCTATTTTGCTAAATTCACTTACTAGGGTGAGTAGTTTTTTGGTGGAGTCTATAGGGTTTTCTGTGTACACTATCATGTCATCTGCAAACAATGACAATTTTACTTCCTCCTTTCCAATTTGGATACCTTTTATTTCTCTTTCTTGTCTGATTGCTCTGGCTAGAACTTCCAATACTATGTGGAATAGGAGTGGATAGAGTGGACATCCTTGTCTTGTTCCTGATCTCAGGGGGAATGCTTTCAGTTTTTGTCCATTGAGTATGATGTTGGCAGCATATTTCTTGTATATGGCCTTCATTATGTTGAAGTATGCTCCTTCTATTCCCACTTTGCTGAGCATTTTTGTCATAAATGGGTGCTGTACTTTATCAAATGCTTTATCAACATCTATTATGAGCATGTGATTTTTGTCTTTCGTTTTGTTTATGTGGTGTATTACATTTATTGATTAGAGAATATTATACCATCCTTGCATCCCTGGGATGAAGCCCACTTGGTCATGTTATATGATCTTTTTAATGCATTGTTGGATCCAGTTTGCCAATGTTTGGTTGAGGATTTTAGTATCTATGTTCAACAGCAATATTGGCCTGTAGTTTTCTTTCTTTGTTGTGTCTTGACCTGGTTTTGGAATTAGGATAATAGTGGCCTGTTAGAAAGAATTTGGGAGTCTTCTCTCTTCTTGGATTTTTTGGAATACTTTGAAAAGGATAGGAGTTATTTCTTCCCTAAACGTTTTGTAAAATTCACCTATGAGGCCTACTGGTATGGGGCTTTAGTGTGCTGGGAGTTATTTTTATTACTGCTTCAATTTCACTAGTTGTTATCAGTTTATTCAGGTTTTCTGCTTCTTCTTGATTCAGTTATGGAAGATTATATGTCTCCAAAAATCTGTCCATCTCATCCAAGTGGTCAAATTTATTGTCATATATTTGTTCATAGTAATTTCTTACAATCCTTTGTATTTCTGTCATATCAGCTATGATTTCTCCTCTTTCATTTCTGATTTTATTTATTTGGGTCCTCTCTCTGTTTTTCTTGATGAGTCTGGTTAAAGGCTTATTGATTTTGTTTATCTTTTCAAAGAACCAGCTCCTGGATTTATTGATCCTTTCAATTGTTCTTTTAGTCTCTATGTCATTTAATTCTGCTCTGAAGTTGATTATTTCCTTCCTTCCACTCACTCTGGGCTTTGTTCTTGTTCCTCTAGTTCCTGTAGATATAGGGTTAGGTTATTTATTGAAATTCTTCTATATTTCTTAGGTAGGTCTGTATTGCTATGAAGTTCCCTCTCAGGACTGCCTTTGCTGTGTCCCATAGGTTTTGGACTATTGTGTGTTCGTTTTCATTTGTTTGCAGAAACTTTTTGGTTTCTTCTTTGATGTCATTGTTAACCCATTCATTATTTAATAGCATGTTATTCATTTTCCATGAATTTGAATGTTTTTGAGTTTTTTCCATGAGGTTGGTTTCTAGTTTCAAGCCATTGTGATCTGAGAAGATATTTGATATAATTTAAATTTTCTTGAATTTGTTGAGGCTTGTTTTGTGTCCTACCATGTGGTCTATCTTTGTAAATGTTCCGTGTGTATTTGAAAAGATTGTACATTTTGCCTCTTTGGGTGAAAGGTTCTGTATATATCAATTAAGTCCATTTGATCTAGAATGTTGTTCAGTGTCACAATATTTTTTATGTTTCTTTGCTTTGAAGATCTGTCCATTGTTGACAATGGGGTGTTAAAAAACTCCTACTGTAAGTATATTGCTGTCAATGCACTTCTTGAAGTCCTTCAAAATTTTCCTTATATATTTAGGTGCTCCTATGTTGGGTGCATATATGTTTACCAGGGTTATATTTTCTTGGTGGATTGTTTTCTTAAGTATTATGAAATATCCTTCTTTGTGTCTTTTTATGGCCTTTGCTGTGAAATCTGTTTTGTCTGATAAAAGCATTTCTACCCCTGCTTCTTTTCATGTCCGTTTGCTTGAAATATTTTTTTCCATCCCTTCACTTTCAGTCTATGTAGATCTTTTGTTCTGAAGTGGGTCTCTTGTAGACAGCATATATGTGGGTCATTTTTTCTTATTCATTCAGCTACCCTATGTCTTTTGATTGGCACACTTAATCCATTTACATTTAATGTTATCATTGATAGGTACTTATTCATTGTCATTTTCCCCCTTTGTACATGTGTTCATTTCTCTCTCTCATTTTCATCTTCTTAAAATAGTCTCTGTAGCATATCTTGCAATGCTGGTTTGGTGGAGATGTGTTCTGTTAGCCTTGTTTTCTCTGGGAAACTTCCTTATTTCACCTTTCATTTTAAATGAGAGCCTTGCTGGGTAGAATAGCCTTGGTTGTAGGCCTTTGTTTTTCATTGCTTGAAATATTTTTTGCCATTCCCTTCTGGCTTTTAGTGTTTCTGTTGAGAAATCTGATGATAGCCTCATTGGAGCTCCCTTGTATGTTATTAGCTGTTTCTCTCTTGCTGCTTTTATGATTCTCTCTTTGTCTTTCAATGTTGCCATTTTAATTATGATGTATCTTGAAGTGTACCTGTAGGGTTCATCTTCATTGGGATCTTCTATGCTTCCTGGACATGCATGACTTTTTCTCTCCTCTGTTTAAGAAGTTTTCTGTCATTACTTTTTCAAACAGGTTTTCTATCCCTTATTCCTCCTCTTCTCCTTTTGGTGTCCCTATGATATGGATATTATTACACTTCAGCTCAACAAGAAAGAAGCCTCCGGCTCTTCGCCTCGCTAGCTGGAACATCAGGACCATGTGCCCCGGACTTACTGCAGACCTTCCGTGGATCAAGGGTGCCAGGAAAACCGCTGTCATCGATAGGGAACTGGCACGACTAAACATCGACATTGCGGCTCTACAGGAGACCCGGTTGGCCGACAACGGAACTATCAGAGAAACCAACTACACCTTCTACTGGCAAGGGAAGTCTCCGGACCAACCAAGACAGCACGGTGTTGGGTTCGCTGTGAAGAACACGCTTGTTAACTCCATAGAGCCACCCACAGGAGGCACAGAGAGATTACTTACCCTCCGATTGTCAACAACTTTCGGCCCAGTCAGCATTCTTAGCGCGTATGCCCCAACCCTCTGCGCCACCACCGAAGAGAAAGAACAGTTCTACCATGCACTGGACGAAGCGTTATCCAAGATTCCCAGAAGTAACGCTCTCTATCTCCTTGGAGACTTCAACGCAAGAGTAGGAGCCGACCACATGGCCTGGTCCACCTGCCTTGGAAACTTTGGGAGAGGAAAGATCAATAAGAATGGTCAGCGACTGCTTGAGCTTTTGTGTCACCACGGCCTGTGCGTGACAAACACATTCTTCAAGTGCAAAGAGATCCACCAGGTGTCATGGAGGCACCCCCGCTCCCGTCATTGGCACCAGCTTGACCTCGTCATCACCAGAAGAACGGATATTGGCAGCACCCTCCTCACCCGCAGCTACCACAGTGCAGACTGCGACACGGACCATGCCCTCGTGGTAAGCAAGGTGCGCATAATGCCGAAGAGGTTGCAGCACTCCAAGATGAAGGGTCGCCCACGCATCAACACCAGTTGTGCCAGCAACCCAGTTAAGACCCAGCAATTCATCAACAAGATGGAAGATGCACTCGGCGAGGGAGTGGCAGCAGATGACATTATCGAATCCAATTGGCCACGTCTCTGCGACGCCATATACAACTCCGCCATTATTGCTTACGGGAAGAAAGAGCGGAAGAACGCTGACTGGTACGAGGCTCACTGGGAAGAAATGGAACCCGTGATCGAGGCTAAGAGGAAGGCCCTACTGGCTTACAAGGTCACGCCCACTCCCAGTACACTTCAAGCTCTACGGGCTGCCAGGAACAAAGTCCAGAAGACCGCCCGCCACTGTGCCAACACCTATTGGCTAAACCTGTGCAGAAGCATTCAGGAAGCCGCCGATATAGGCAACGCACGAGGAATGTATGAGGGTATCAAGAAGGCAACAGGCCCAATCCCCTCCAAGATCGCCCCCCTTAAGTCCAAGACAGGTGAGGTCAGCACTGACCAGGAACAGCAAATGCGGCGGTGGACCGAGCACTACCTCGAGCTGTACGCAACGAAGAACACCGTAACAGACACTGCTCTTAACGCCATCCCAGACCTACCAGTCATGGAGGAGCTAGACACCCCACCTACTGCGGCAGAGCTCGGCAAAGCCATCGACCGCCTCGCTTGCGGGAAAGCACCAGGAAGCGACGGAATCCCTCCAGAAATCCTAAAGAGCGGGAAACCAGTCCTGCTACAGCCGCTCCACCATCTACTCTGTCGCTGCTGGAAGGAGGGTTACATCCCCCAGGATATGAGAGATGCCAACATTATCACCATGTACAAGAACAAAGGAGACCGCAGCGACTGCAACAACTACCGGGGCATCTCTCTCCTCAGCGTCGTCGGCAAAGTATTCGCCCGGGTCGCTCTTGCCCGCCTGCAGACCCTTGCTTCCCGCGTCTACCCAGAGTCCCAGTGTGGCTTCAGAGCTGGCCGCTCAACAGTGGACACGATCTTCTCCCTACGCCAGCTGCAGGAGAAGTGTCACGAGCAGCATAAACCACCCTACCTCGCCTTTATTGACCTCACGAAGGCGTTTGATCTGGTCAGTCGAAGCGGACTCTTCAGCTTGCTACGGAAGATTGGCTGTCCACCACATCTGCTTGCTGTGGTCATGTCCTTTCACGACAACATGCACAGCACGGTGTCCTTCAATGGCGCAACCTCTGAGGCCTTCCCAGTCAGCAGCGGAGTAAAGCAGGGCTGCGTCCTCGCGCCTACGCTGTTCGGAATCTTCTTCTCCATGCTCCTCCAATACGCCTTTAAGGACTGCAGCGAGGGTGTCTTCATTCACACCAGATCCGATGGCAAGCTCTACAACCTGGCCCGTCTACGAGCCAAGACCAAAGTCAAAGAGGTGCTCACCCGTGAGATGCTCTTCGCCGACGACGCAGCTTTGACATCACACTCCGAAGAGGGACTCCAGCAGCTAGTCACTTGCCTTTCCCACGCATGCAAGGAGTTCGGACTAGCCATCAGCCTGACGAAGACGAATGTTATGGCTCAAGGCACGGGGACTCCCCCATGCATCACCATCGACGGATACACCCTGGAGGTTGTCAACGACTTCACTTACCTCGGGTCCACCATCTCGAGCTCTCTGTCAGTCGACTTGGAGGTCAACCGGAGAATCGCCAGGGCAGCCACAGTTATGGCCAGACTGAACCGGCGAGCGTGGAACAATTCCAGCCTCACTGAGAAAACCAGACTGCGCATCTACCAAGCCTGCGTACTCAGCACTCTCCTCTATGGCAGCGAGACGTGGACCACCTACGCAAGGCACGAAAGGAAACTCAACAGCTTCCACATGAGGTGCCTGCGACGCGTCCTGCATGTCGCCTGGCAGGATAAGGTCCCCAACACCGAGGTGCTGAAGCGAGCCAATATGAGCAGTTTGCATGCAGTTCTTAGCGAGAGACGCCTCAGGTGGCTCGGCCATGTCAAAAGAATGGATGCAGGCCGTATCCCCAAAGACCTCCTCTACGGCGAGCTAGCAGAAGGTAAGAGGATGACAGGGCGCCCAAAACTGCGGTTCAAAGACATCTGCAAAAAGGACATGACACAATGCTCCATCAATCTCAACACATGGGAAGTTCAAGCAGACGACCGCCTAGCCTGGAGGCTCGCGGTCAGGCAAGGTACGTCACGCGCGGAGGCTGCGCGCAACGAGGAGGCGGTCCAGAAAAGATCGAGGCGGAAGCAGCGTCAACAGCAGCAACAACAGCCATCTGCCTTCACCTGTACCAAGTGCGGCAGGGATTGTCACTCCCGAATCGGACTGCACAGCCATTATCGGCGGTGCAGATAGACTCTCAGGAAGCTACGCCATCGTCTCTCGAGACGGACGGCTGCCGACGACGACACTTCAGCTCTCTTAAACCCTCTTCGTTCTTTTGCAGTCTTTTTAAATTTTCTTGCACTATCTTGGAATTTTTTTCTATAATGTCCTCCAGCTTGCTGATCTGATCCTCTGCTTCATCTTGCCTGCTTTTGATTCTTTCTATTGTGTTCTTCAATTCAGAAATTGTTTCTTCATTTTCTCCTGGCTGTTATTGATAGTTTCTTTGTCTTTTTTAATGCTGGTGTAGTTTGCAATAAGTTCCTCATAGTTTTCCTGGAGTCCTTTGTAGTCTCCCTGGAGTTGTTTGTAGTTTCCTTGGCGTTGTTTGTAGTTACCCTGGAGTTCTTTGTAGTGTTCTCTGAGCTTGCTGAGCTCATTGAGCTTCCTTAAAACCATTATTTTGAATTCCATATCTGATAGTTGCTTGCCTCTCTTTCATTTAGCACTTTTTCTGGAGATTCCTCCTTTCCTTTCCATGGGGGGTTTCTTTGTCTCCTCATTTTTGTGACTCTTCTTGTTTGTTTCTCCTTCTTAGCTTGATCTGCTTTGACTTCCTGCCTTCCTGGTGTGACCTTCTGTGGAAGGAATCCTGTGAGATTAAGTGGTTCAGTCTCTTGATTTCCTGAGCTTGATGCTCTTGGGATGCCCTTTATGCCATTTATTTGGGCTGTCTGTTTGCATTTGAGTTTTGGTTGTTGTATTGCTGTTCGGTGGGTCCTTCCCTCCAGTTAGCTGACTGAGAGTCACTCCACTCACCATGTCTTGTATACTGTTGTTGAGTTGTTGCCAAAACAAAACACACAACCCTGGCAAGAAATCTACACCCACAAAGATAACCCACAAAGATAACCCACACAACAAAGATAACTCCCCCACAAAGATAACTGCCACCCAAAACACACTATCAACAGCAAATGAACCTCTATTAATAAAGATGTAAAGAGATTAAGACTATTATAAGAAAGGAAAAACAGAAGAGTTGACTAACTGAAATAAAAATGATTTTTGAGGGGGGAGAGGGAGGAGCAATAAGAGAGAGTAAGGACAAGGCAATGAGAGAAAGTAAAATTTACATCGTATATTAAAAAGGGAGGAAAGAAGGCAGAATGAAGCAAAAAAAGGAAACATATAGTATTAGATTTAAACAGAAGTTGTAAAATATATATGCAGTGAGCAAGAGAACAAATACAAAAAAAAAAAAGAAGAAGAAGAAGAAAAAATAGGAACCAAATTAGAGAAAAAGTTTCACCGCAGCACTGTCAACAACCAATGAGCTAAGGTTAGTACAGGAGGGATGTGAGTCAGAGGTATAAAAGAAAGAAAAGCTTAAGAGAGATCTAGAGGAAAGGGGAGTGATTTTGAAATGATAGAAGGAGAAGGACTACTAAGAGTCAGGAATGAAAACAAGCCTAAGACAGGGAAAAATTTAAATTTAAAATGAAAGAAGGAAAGGGTTTGGAGAAAGGTCTAAATGGAATAAGAGGTAGGGGATAATAAGATTTGAGATTTTAAATACAAAAATAGTCAATATCTATGAATAAATTGCAGAAATGCCACAACTACCACCATATCCACAATCAATGAGCAAAGATTTATCAAGGTGGAGAGAGAATAAGTGTATTTTATGAATGGGAAAAAGAATGTGAGGTGACTAATGACAAGAAAATGGTTTTGAGAAGATAGGGGAGAAATAGGAAGAATGCAGAATGGAAATGAGACATAGCAAGAGAAGATAGAATTTAAAGCAAAAATAAGAAGAAATCAGATAGTAAAATGGAGTGGGAGAAGGTTAGGAGTGAAATATGATCCTTGAAATAAACTATAGTATTAAAACAGTTACTTAACCGCACAGACTGGGAGGATGAGAAATGAATGTTAAAAAGGTGGGCAGGAGAAAAATAACTCATGTAGAAGACCATGGTGGAATTCATCTCCATAGTATATGGTTTTTACCCATTTCTTCTCTTTCTGGATTTACCTCTGGTGATGTCAGATTATGTCCCAGTCTGAGCCTAGGCAGCCTGTTCAAGACTACCAGAGATCTACCTTCTCTGTCTGTCTCCTTCAATTGTTAATCTAGTCAATCTGTAATCAGCAGTCAGATTTAAGCATGCAGGATAGGTGCTTAAATAGAGTAATTCCTGCAGGCAGGGCTATTGCTTTCCCTCAGGCTGATGCCACTTGGAAGAGACTGCTCTTGCTGAGCTAGATGGCTCTTGCAGTATGAGGGATGAGTCAGCACTGGGGTCCCATCAGCTGCTTCCTCATTTCTCTCCCCAAAGCCACCACACCAAAATCTCCTCAAACATCTCTAGTCCACTCTGTCCTCCCTCTTCTGGAGCCCAGGGTAAGTGGGTGCAAATGCAGTTTTGTGCGTTTTCCCTTTAAGAGTCTCTCTGTGTTTCCAGCTGTCTCAGGCCAGGAAAAAAAAAAAAAGCCACTTTTTGCTTTTCACAGCTGGATGGTTATAAGGCTTCTCTCCAGCTAGTGTTCAGTTGGTTATTCCAGCTGACTTCTCCATAATTAAGTTGTAATTCCAGAATGATTTTGGGAGGAGGTTGTGTAGCTTCCACTTACTCCTCTGCCATCTTGGATTCTGATTCCATTTTCTCTTCTTTCTTAGCATATCAATTATGCTTCCTTTAAAAAAATTTTAGTGGGGGACCTAGAATTAGTAACATATTTGCAACTCACCTAAGTTCACTTTCAAATAATGTTATACAGCTCTGTAGATAGTGCAGGTAGCTTTTTATAGAGTGTACCTGATTCCTTCCTGAAATTTCTTACAAAATTTCTGTCATTGATTTCACTTATCAATACATTGTTACTGTTATTACTTTAAATAAAGTTATCTGTTAGATAAAAATTAAAAAATACTATTTCATTTTACTTTCATTTATTTCTTTCCAACATACTTTCTTTATTTATGTAGATCTGAGATTCTGACCTATATAATTTTTCTTTTCTCTGAAGAACTACATATCCGCAAGCAGATCTACTGGTGATGAAGTCTCTCATTGTTGTATTTAAAAATATTTTATTTATTTATCTTTAGAGAGAGGGAAAGAGAGAGAAAGAAAAAGAGAAACATCAATGTGAGAGAGAAGCATTGATCTGTTGCCTCTCGCATATGCCCCAATTGGGGACCAGGGCCACAACCCAGGCATGTGCCCTGACTAGGGCTCAAACCAGTGATCTTTCACTTTGTGGGATGACACCCAACCAACTGAGCCACACTTGCCAGGGTGAATGCCCTCATTTTGTTTGTCTAAGTCTTTTTTTCCTCCTTCACTCTTGAAGGATAACTTCACTGTGTATGGAATGATATGTTAGTGGAGTTTTCTTTTAACATTTAAAATGTTTCATTTTATTCTCTTCTGGCTTGCATGGTTTCTGAATAAAAGTAACATATAACTGCTATCTTTGCTTCTTTTTGAGTAAGATCTGCCCCACCCCCATCTTATTTTAAGATCTTCTCTTTGTCTTTGGTTTTCTGCAATTTAAATATGATATTCTTAGGTATAGATTTTTGGTATTTATCATGCTTGGTATTCTCCAAGCTTTCTGAACCTGTCGTTTTATGTATGTCATTGATTTTGAAAAATTTTCAGCCATATTAATTCAAATATTTATTATACCTTTTTTGCTCTTTTGTCACTTTCTGCTATTCCAATTAAACACATGCTATACCTTTTGTAATTTCCCCACAGTTCCTGAATATTCTGTTCTGCTTTTAAAAAATTTTGTTCTCTGACACACAGTATTCCCTCACTTATCGCAGGTATTACATTCTAGACCCCTCTGCTATAGGTGAAAATTTGTGAAGCAGGAACCTTACATTTATTTTAGTACTTATATATATTTTAAGGCTTTATAAGCCCTTCCCACACACTTATAAACCATTCCCAGTTCCTTATTAATCTTTCCCACTTCCTTATTAAACTTTTCCACACTTTTATAAACACTAGTTATGTTCTTAAACATATTCTACACTCTTAAACCTACATAACTTTAACAACATAGGTACACAGTACCACAGAATCCTGCGATATAGCAAAAAGTCCATGATAAATAATTAAATGTAATATTTTTAAAAATCCCACGATACAGTGAGGCCGCGATAAGTGAACCGTGATATAGAGAGGGACTACTATATTAGTTTGGAACGTTTTTATGAACATATGCATATCTTTAAGTTCACTGACTTTAAAAAATTTTTTTTTAATTTACTTATTGATTTTTAGAGAGAAAGAGGAAGGGAGAGAAAAACATCAATTTATGCATTCATTGGTTGATTCTTCTACATGTGCTAACTAGGGACTGGACCCACAACTTCAGTGTACTAGGATGTTATTCTAACCAATTGAGCAACACAGCCAGGGCCAAGTTCACTGATTCTTTTCTCAGCTGTGTCCAGTTTACTGATGAGCCCATCAAAAGCTTTATTCTGTTCCACTTTTGATTTCTAGCATTTCTTATTTATTCTTTCTTTAGGTTTCCATTTCTCTGTTTCCATTACTCATCTATTCTTGCACGCTGTCAACTTTTATTATTAAATCCATTTTATATTAATCATAGTTGTTTCAAATTTCCTCTCTGATAATTCCAAAATCTATATCATATTTAGTCTGATTTTGATTATTTATCTCTTCAGACTATTTTCCTTTGTCTTTTAGTGTGCTTATATTTTTTATTTAAAGTGAAATACGATGTTTTACATAATAAGAAATATAGTAAAGTTTACTGTGAGAGCTTATGTTAATTTGACTAAGAACTGGGCTATGTTTTATGTTTTCTGTAGATTGAGGTGCCAGAGACTTCAGTTTCTTTTGCTGTCTTGTGTTTTCTTTCCCTCCTATTTTTTGGGGGCTTTCCTAAGAATTTAAATAGAGTCTGTGTCTTGCATTTCCTTTAGTTATAACCAAAGGTTACTATGCTGGAGCCCTGCTGGCTTGATGATAAAGTGTGGGGGAGGGGCGGTGCTCTGTAATCTTCTTATAATTAAATCTCAGTCTTTCAATTGGCCTGACTCCCTGAGCTGTGACCTTTGGAAATGTTTCTTATCCTCTTTTCTTCCCCTTGAGTCAAACGGAAGACTAGAGGGGGTTGTAATTGACTAATTTCCCTCCCCCCAAGTTGATCAGGCTCTGGTAAAGTTGTTATCCTCAGAGAGCAAGACTTTGTTAAGGAGAAGATTCTAGGTGATTTTCAAAAATGTTACTTTTTCCCTCCCCCTGCCAGAAATAGAAGGGGACATTTCTCAAAGTTTCATCTTAAAAATTTGGTGGGGCTCCTGGAGGTAAAATCCCTGAAAGTATGGGGTCTCCCTAGACTGGGCTCCCTTGGATTTCTCACTGCCAAACTAGTCACACTCAGCCTGTAGAAGTTCATAAAAATTACCATTTATTTGAATATTCCCACCAGTTCATAGCTCTAGCAGCTGCTGTTCGAGATAATCTGATCTCAGTTATCTTTCGTATTCACCTGTCTCTCCACATTTCAGAATGGTGGTTTGCCCTGTGACCTCATTTCTCTGATAGGTTTAAGAAATTGATTTTCAAATTATTCATCTTGTTGTTGTTGTTGTTATAAACACAAGAGTGGTGACTTCCAAAGATTTTAAATGTTGGAGCTGAAACTAGACCTCCCCTATATTTTGAAAGACCTCTACTGATCTCTTCCCCCTTCCTTCCGGTGGAGTGTTGAAAACACTAAACATGTTACTGAGAAAGGTAGACAGGTGTTGGAATTCAAGCTGCATCATTCTTAGTGTTACTGAACTGCTTTTGCTCTGCTGGGTAGCCTTTCCTGGGCATGGTCCTGCAACCTCCAGGACTTGATTCACCCAGGAAAGATTTCTGGGATGAACTGGAGTGAGAATAAAGCAAGTTTTATTTAGGTAGAGAAAAGGAAAGAGGCCAGGGTGTGGGTGCTGCTGTGAAAGAAGCAAAAAATAATCATCCGAGTGGATACAGGCCAACTTGAGCGTGAACTTGTGCACCTAGTCAGTTCTTGGGATTTTATGTGTTGTCACGAGGTGGGAGGGACTTGTCTTCAGGCTCTGTTGTGCCAAATTCTGAATCTGTCTTCAAGTTGGGGGTGGGGGGCCTTGTTCCTAACATGGTCCATTCTGGAAGGGTCATGGCAATTGTCCCCCTCAACACCCCCTCCCACTTGTGTAAACTTTTATTATAATAATGGTATAATGAGCTTTGGGGTCAGTCTCTGGTCAATTTTTTCTCCGTTTTTGATTGATCTGGTTCTAGCCAGTCCTTGTTGTTGACCTCTACAATCACTGCAGGGGTTTTCTCTTTGATCATGCTGGTGAGAGGACGTGGGCTCCTACTTCTTCCAGTTGTTGTGATTTCCCTAGTTTCTTTCTATCCTGCACCATTAGTTTCTAACTTTTTATGTCATAAACCATGTGCCTGTCAGATACATTTCTCATTCCCCTTGACTGGGTTATAATAGAAGAAAATATTATCAGGAAGAGAGATTTGAACAAGCTTCTCTATTCTGCCAAAGGTTTCTTTTAAGAATGAACAAGCAAGCTGCATAAATCAAGGGTTTCAAAGTCTGCAGGAGAGAAGTGTAGTTTGCCTTGTTGAAAAACAGCCATTCATGGAACATATCTGAATGGAGACAAGGGAGGAGGAGTCACTCAGCTAGATCTCAAGATCTGACTGAAGTCACATAGATGATAAGCTTACACTGTTTTCAGACAAAAGAAGTTGCCACTCAGCAATTGCGCTTGCGGCAGTGACAGCCTTGAGCCCAGGGGGACCAGGTCTGAAGGAGGAGCAATGGAAGAGGAAGCTGGAGGATTTTATCTTGGGTACCCTTGCAATTTTCTGTTATTCAGGTTGGCTTTTGCTCCTCTTTTTTTAAATTAAAGTTTTAAAAATTGATTTGAGGGAGGGACAGAGAGAGAAACATCGATTTGTTGAGAGAGAGAGATAGAAAGATTGAGATTGATTTGTTGTTCCATTTATTTATGTATTCATTGGTTAATTCTTGTATGTGCCCTAATGAGAGATCAAACCCACAACCTTGGCATATAAGGATGATGCTCTAACCAACTGAGCTACCTGGCCAGGGCCCTTTGTCCCCTCTTGATGGCAGTATCTTCTCTTCTATCTCCTCAAAATATTTATTACCCAGCCTTTTCAAGGAGTATTTAAATTTTGGCAAGGAGTAACTTACAATGAAGATGCTTCTAAGATAGTAACTTAGGATATGGAGAGTATATTTTGCAGGTAAAGGATCCTACCTGTACCCCTCATACCACATCCCCTAAAAGGGTATGCCTCTGTAACAGCCAATACCTGAACACAGTCCACAGGTACCACACTTCTCTTTGAAACTACTGCCAAATGCAATTTTCCAGAGCATAAATTTCTTTTGTTTTTAAACTGGTTTACAAATTTCTTGAAGAAAAGGGAAAATCATTTAAAAGCCAATGTAAAGTAACTTCTGGTTTCACGTTTTTAAATTTTATTTCATTTTTTAAAGCAAAACTCTTCTACATTTGAGGAAAAAGAGTTGAATCCAACTTAGTTTTCTGTATCAGGGCTTTATTCTCATTCACCTCCAACATGACTTTGAAGTTCTGAATGTCAATCTCAGACAAAAGCTCATATTGTAAAGAAACAACAACAACAACAACAACAACAACAACGCTTTCTTTTTAACCAGATAGAATTCTAAGAATTTTTTTCATCATTAAGTGGGGAAGAACATTGAGATACTCACCACCCATACATCTAGGAGCCAAAACCTGTAATGGTAGGTTTAATCCCAGCCATTTCTTTTCTAGAAAGATAATGTAATTGAATGCAGGTCCGGCTGCCTGTTGCTACAAAAGCCAATACTCGAGAGGCAGGTGCTGATGTTAAGGAAATTGGTTTTCAGATGCTGGCCATCTGGAAGATGGAGCACTCATGGCTCAAGGCCCATCTCCCTGGGAAGATGGGGTACTCTTGTCTCAAAGCCCATCTCCACATCTCCGTGGAGGCTGAGGTTTTTATAAGGAGGGAGAGGGAAACAAAACAAAGAGGTCAAGGGAGGAGGGCTGAAAATTTCTGTACCCGAAGACTAGCACAGTCCATTCTGATAAGGCAAGTGATGGTCTAGTGTGCATCAGCCTGGTTTAGTCATCCTGATTTATGTCATCCTGGCTTTATGTCATCCTGATTCCATGGTTGAAGGTGAGCAAATCTCCCAGAGCTGGGATGCCTGAAGATCAGAGTCTATACCTTTTGAAGCTAGTTCCTAGGATTCCTATACTAACATGCTGTTCATCTATAAAGTACAAATTAGTCAGAGTCAGCGCTTATAGAAACAATGTCAAAAGAATTGTGAGATGGGTTACAATTTCCCACCTTTAACATTTTCCACTGTACAATAACAGAAAACAAAGGGTAATTCTAAGAGGAGTGAAAAATCTAACAAGATTTAGAGATAGAGTTTAAAAATATTAAAAAAAACATTTTGGATACTAGAACTTATTTTTAGCTATTATTTAGTTGTCATGATGGCAGTGTTGTTAAATTTTAAACTATCCATAAATTCTGAGATGTATACTAAATTATATAAGGATTAAATGATGTGATATTTGGAATATGCTTTAAAACACTTCAGTTTAAAGAGAAAGAGGAGAAAGATAGAAAGGGAGGGAAGTGGAAAGGAAAGAAGAAAGGAAGGAAGGAAGGAACAAATGAAACTGTCAACATAAGAAATGTTCAAGCCCATAGAGAATTTTTATCAGAGCTTATTTGAGTCCAAGTGACTACTTATGCTGGGGAGCAAGATCTCAAATGCTCCCCTTTATTCTTCTTTATTTCCCAATAATATTCCATTTTATGGATATACACATTTTGTTTATCCATTCATCACTTAAAAAACATTTGGGTTGTTTTCCCTTTGGGGCTATTACGAATAATACTGCTATGAACATTCAGATACAAATATTTGTGTGGACTTATATTTTCAGTTCTCTTGTGTATCTACCAAGGAATAAAATTACTAGGTTTTATGGTAACTCTATGTTTAACCTTTTAAAGAACTGCTAAATTATTTTGCAAGACTGCACTGTTTCACAATCCCACCAGCAATGGATGAGGGTTCCAATTCATTCACATCCTCATCAACACTTATTACCTTTTTTAATATTAGCTATGAATGAAATGATATTTCATTGTGGTTTTGATTTGCGTTTCTCTAAAAATTAACATTGAGCATCTTTTCATGTGCTCATTAGCCATTTACATATTTCTTTGAAACAAATTCTATTCAAATACTTTACCCATTTTAAAAATTGGGTTATTTGACTTTGTTTTCATTATTATTGAGTTGTAAGAGTTCTTATATACTTTTGATACAAGTACCTTATCTGATGTATGATAATCAAATATTGTCTTCCATTCTGCAGGTTATCTTTTCACTTTCTTAATAGCATGCTTTGAAGTACAAGTTTTTATTGGTAAAGTGCAGTATTGATTTTTTGTTTTGTTACTTGTGCTGTTGCTGTCATCTCTAAGAAACCATTACCCAATCTAAAGTCATGACAATGCACTCATGTTTTATTTTAAGAGAAATAAGTCTCTTTTTTAATTATAGGAAACAAAGTGCCGATTTCATTGTTTAGTGTTGATTGCTATTTATGCTCTGTGAGGAATTATTGTTCTTAAAATCAAATCTCCCAAACATGGGAATAAGCTCACATTATTTCAAGTATAGAACTATTTACAGGTCTTTTTAAGCAGTAGTTTTTCTAATTCCACTTCCCACTTGAAGAATGTGATGATGTAACTTTTAATCATGCTTTTAGAGTTGGGAATAAACTGAGAGGGCATCATGTCCAAGGCAAGCATACAGATTCAACTGTTCTGCATTCCCTCATTGGTGGCGACTGCCTAGATTCTTGTCCTGGTTCAACAGGAGAAGGGACTCGGTTACTTAGTGATACCTATCTGTCTTCGATATAAGAGGGGAAGGTGACAACATGAGTCCAGTCTAGTCCTGATCTAGTCCAACCTCTTTACTTTATGGGATAGAAATTAAAGCCCTGGTAGATTGAGACTTCCTGAAAGTTATATAGCCAGTGGCATAGCTAGGATTGTAAATTCAGTAGGAAGCTATTCTTGAATAAAATTTCTCCCTATTCATCCCCTGAACCCAGTGTTCTAAATACTTGTCCCTAAATGTCTCTCAAAATACTTTTTCTATCCTTATTCCATTCATCCTGCCTATTTATCAAAAGTCCCCCAATTTGTCTACAATCCTTAATAGCTTTTGTTATCACAGACTACTTTTTCCTGTTCTTGAAATTTATATAAATGGAATCATCATACAGTATATATTATTTAGTGGTATCTGGCTTATTTCACTCAACCTAATGTTTTTGGAAGTCATTCATTTTGTTGCCTATACTGTTGTTGTTGTTTAAATATCTTTATTTATTTTTGGAGAGAAGGGAAGGAGTATGGGAAAGAACAAAGTGACAGCAATGATGAAGATTTTGAAATTGAAGATGACTCAGTTCATAAGGGATTTGATCATCATAAGTTGAATGATTTGGCATGAGATTTGGGTCTATCCAAAAAGGTTTCAGAACTCCTAGCATCAAGACTGCACGAGAAAAACTTGCTTGAAAAAGGAGTGAAGGTATCTTACTTTTGATCAAGAGAAAGTCCATTTCTGCAGTACTTTTGAAGTGATGGTGGCTTTGTGTATTGCGATAACATACCTGGTTTAATGGAGGAATTGAAACATCCAATCTATAATGCAACTGAATGGCGATTGTTCATTGATAGCTCAAAGCAGAGCTTGAAATGTGTCCTCCTCCACAATGGCAATTTATTTGATGCAGTCCCAATTGGCCATTCAGTTTGTTTCATGAGGAATATGAAGACATAAAGAGAGTCATTGATCTGTTGCAATATCACAAGCACAATTGGATCATCTGTGTTGATCTTAAAATGGTCTGCTTCCTTCTTGGTCAGCAACGCGAATACACCAAGTATCTCTGTTTTCTGTGTATTTGGGACAGCAGAGCTCTTGAGAAGCACTGGGTGGAGTTGAATTGGCCTCCAAGATCTGACCTCAAACCTGGTGATCCAAATATTCTACATGAGCCACTTGTTGACAGAAAGAACATTATAGTCCCACCTCTGCACATAAAACTGGGTCTCATGAAGCAATTTGTTAAAGCTTTGCCAACTGAAGGAGACTTTTAAGTATCTCATTTTGGCATTTCCTAGCCTGTCATTTGAAAAGATAAAATACCTTAACATGTATGTTTGGTAGAAGAACTTTACTACTTGTACACAATTTGACTTACAGTAACAATATATAGCCTTTATATGAATAAAGTCACTCTAAATAAAGAGTGTATTTAGGTAACTTTTTCTTTATTTTCCTTTGTATGTACATTTTGATGATTTTTGGGACAAAGGGAGGGTATCCTGTACTTTAAAAAGTTGACATGATAGAGAAAAACTGGGGTCATTTTTGGATTTAGATGCCAAAAGTTAGATAAAAACAAGTATAAGATCTAACTCAGCGAAAATTGTGTTCCCGGTGTAATGATTTTGAGGGACTTTTCTTATGTTGTATAGACTTTCAGTTATCTTCTCTGTGAAGTGCCAGTGCAAGTCTGTTGCTATTTTTTAATGAAATTGTTTATCATTTTAGTATTGGTGTGCAGGAACTTTTAAATATACATATACATCTATATATGTATTCTGGATATAAGTCCTTTGTCAAATATATATACTACAAATATCTTCCTACAAGTCTACATTTTTTACATTATTAATAATGTATTTTGATGGAAAGAGGTTTTCAATTTTGATGATGCTGAATTTTCAGTTTTGTCTTTGTATTTTTTGTGTCTATTTGAAGAAATCTTTGCCTACCCAAAAGTCAAAAAAAATATCTCTGTGGTTTCTCCTAGAAGCTTTAGAGTATTAACTTCATATTTAGATCTATGATGTTTTTAATCATGGAGAAAATAAACTTAAAGAAATATAAATGGCAGGCTGCTAGTGAGTTCATTCATTATTTTAATTGGGGAATGTTGAAATTAAACAGTAACACAGTATGACTTCACCTGGGTAGAAGAACAAGTGATGTAAGTCCATAGAACAATCTGGTTCTCACTCTAGCCCAACAGACAAGCTATACCTTGGGTTTCTTATTGTTAAATATTTGGGAGAAAATAAGGAATTTGGTGGGGAATAAATAGAGAATTTATAGGCTTCAAATAATCCTACTCTTCAGGACTTTGACTCACAGCAGTTTCTGGGCCTCTTTTGCAGTCAATGCAGACCCCGATGAAAGCTCAGCTGGGGTGCTGACACCTTCCAACATGGACACTTCCAGATCAGGAGGCATGAAGGAGAGGCCGGGTGGAGTAAGCAAAGGAGAATCAAATCATTAGTTATGACGAGCTGGCATTAAGTAGGCATTAGTCATGTCTCTAATGTGGAAAGATATTGAGAAAGATGACCAGAATTTAGGACCTGAATTCCTAAATTCCCTTCAGTTGCTAATGAAGCAGCTGCCACCCCATGTGAGTTTCCCACGGGAGGTATATGCACAGTAGACAAGACCAGGCATAGGATCACTTATGATAACAACAACATTGGGTCCTGAAACTCTGTACTGTCCTCTAGTGAGCTAGAGTGGCTCTTGTTTGTTGCATGGTCTTATCTTGCTCTTCTAGCCTAAGTCTCACACTTTATGCAGCAGCAAACTTATTTGGCCTTCTTCCCTAGGCCAGTATGACAAATATTTCTCACATGCATGGCCGCTCCCACTTTGTTGGCTATAGTGGATGCTGTGATATGCTACCTGGATTCCCCTTTCAGGACCCATGCCTGCATTCTCTTAGCTATCACGAGTGTTGGCCGCTGGCAGCTTATATTTGCATTTTTTTGAGAATGGCTTTGGCCAAAGGGAGCACCCTTGCCTAAGGTTTCAGCTCTCCAGGGTCAATGTTGGAGAAAATAGGGGAGAAGAGGTTAGTGCTAAGGGCCTGGCACTTTGTCTCATTTGGGACAACCCAGCTCTAGAGGTCTCTCATGAGATTGGCTAAGGACTTTGTAGCAACTGCAATGTCTCATATTACTTACCTCATTTCCTTACAAGTGTTATTCTTGTGTAAACTCTTTAATAAACCTGCAAGCTAGTCTCCAAGTCTCAGAGTCTGTTTCTATGGAATCCACCTAAAACACTGGCCATATCTGAATACATCACTGACTGGTCATATTACTTGTTTTTTTCTTGCTGAGCCTGGATAAATCTTGAGAGTCCTTCTCAAAATAGCCATTAAGTAACTACAAAAAAACAACTGGAGTGATAAACATGCTGAAAACTGTTTTAACATCCTTGCTCTAAGCCCTCATTTTAATATCAGTTCTCTAGATTTTAGTGTTCTGGTGACAAGAAGAGACAAGGAGAAACATGTCTAAGGAAAGTTCACCAAGGAATGAAGAGAGTTACTTGAATCTAAAGCCTTGAGCAAAGCTAATCTAAAATGTTTTTTCATCATTATCCAAAGTGTCCCTCAGGTGGGAGATAGCCTTGGGCCAGTCAGCTGTGTAGGTAAAACCAATCCAAAAGGGTCATTCTGAACAGCTTTACTCTTTGTCATATCAAATTTCCATTCCCTTACACCAAACTTATAAAACATCCTTGGCCTTCACCATTCATAGCTGGATCCTCCAACTCTTCCTTAAGGTCTACATAAACTTGAAATCTGGTAACTTGTGGTCTTTTCACACTTTCCTGAAAAGCTGCCTATCTTAGATAAGACACTGGATGCTAGCTTGTTCCTTTATAAAAATGAAGATGTAGAAGAAAGATTCAGCAAAGTTGAAGAGAGATTATTTGAAATTATCCAGTTAGATGAACAAAAAGAAAAAAGAATAAAATAAAAAAAACCTACATGAATTATATGATAACATTAACCAAATGAACATTCATATCATGGTAGTTTCAGAAAAAAAAAGAGAGAAAAATACAGAAAACTTATTTAAAGAAATTATAGCTGAAAACTTCCTAAATCTTGGAAGAGATATGGATGTTCAGGTATAGGAAGCTTAAAGGACCCCAAATGAGACCCACCCAAAGAATTACTGTGAGACACATTATATTCAAAATTCTAAAAGTCAACAACAAAGAGATAATTTTGAAGACAGCAGGAGAAAAACAACTTAGTACATACAATGGAACCCCCATAAGGCTATCAGTGGTCCCAGAAAAATAGACTTCAGGAAACTGGCATTTCCAAAACTGTCTTCCAAAGTTTTTCAATGTTCCAATGAAAAAGCTTGCTTGGCATACAATCACCATGTTCTGAGGCCCACCATTTAAAAAGCACCACACACACACATACACACGCACACACGCATGCACACCCACTGCCATTTACCTTTTTACTGCTTCAACTACCATTGAATGGAAATGGTACAGGTAAGACTAGCTTTAAGAAAGTTATAAAGCATGACTTCCATACCACACACTCTTTCTATGTTGTTCCAATTTCTTACCCCATATCTATGACCTTACCAGAGTTCCTAATAAGTAGTGGATTGAGGAAGAAAACTTAATGAATGGTTTACAGACTAATTTGCACCACATGCTGGCACCAGATGGCTTAGGGTAGCATTATGGCCCCACTCAGGAGTGGCCATGGAAAGTGAGGAAGGGAAAGCCTCCTGGTGCTTGTTGGTGTCAAGCAGAATCTCTAATTATTCACTTTGCTTAGAATGAGAATTTTCTAGGGGGAGGGATCTACATCCATTAATAATTTGGCTGCAAGAGAATCCAAAACAAACAAATGAACAAATAAACAGACAAAGCAAAATAACCCAGAAGGAACAAAAACAATACAAAGAATAAAAAAAACTTTGAAAAACTAGAATTAATATCCTCAAGATGGATAAGATAAAAAGAATAGGATGTTAAAACACAAGAGAAGGAGGGGAGAAAGAAGAGGATTGTAAGAAAAGAAGACAAAATTTAAGAAAGAGCTTTTGGAAATAAAAAATAAACAGAATAACATCCCCCCCCAGAAAAGTCCATAAAAAATGTTGAATAGAAATGTTGGTAGAAATCTTCCAAGATGTAGAACAAGACTGATAATAGGAGTAAAAAATAAGAAAATTAGAGAATCATTCCAGGGGGCCCAGAAAGAAAGAATAAAGAAAATAAGAGAGACTTCCGGCCAAGATGGAGACTTAGACTGACACACTCGATCTCCCTCTACAACTAGAAAGGAATACAACTAACTCAAAACAAACAATAACTAGAAATTCCAGAAAATAAAACTACACGGAAGCCCAACATATGAAGTTATAAACCAGCGGTGCTCATCAGACAGGTAGGAAGAGTGAAATCTGGCGGTGCTATTTGTGGTAGCACCAGGGACAGCGGCAGGGAGAGCAATCCCAGCTGTAGTCGAGCCCCGGCAGCTTGCAACCCCAATGCTGCGAAAGGCAGCCCACACATTGCCTCGGAAGGCAAGGCCCAGAGGGTGGGAGGACGGATCCCGGTCTCCCAGTGGAGAATAATGGCAGGAATCCATCTTGAACCCCCATGCCCACACAAAGCGCCAGAGCGCGGTGAAAAAGATAGCAGATCACCGCAGGTCGTCAGGTTGTGATGAGTACACAGGCTCTGCCCCCATAGCCTGCCCAAAAAGCAAAGCAAAACACAAATCTGTCAAAATGAGGCAGACAACTATAGAAATACTGGTGACGCAGCTCACCAGGCAGCAGATGAAGAATCTGACAGACGAACAAATAAGAAACCTTTCAGAGGCTCAATTCAGGGCTATAGTCATTAGGTGGCTTACAGAATTAACAAAAGATTTGGAACAAGGCGAGAAAGGATTGAAAGCCACTCATACTGAAAAGAATGAAAACACATATGGGACAAGTGGTGAGGAAATAAAATCCAGAGATCAAATCAACAAACCAGAACATAGGGAAGGAACAAACAGTCAACCAGTGCAGAAAGAGGAAACAGAAAACAAGGGAAGTGAGGAGAGGATCAGAAACCTCTGGGACAGCTATAAGAGATCGAACATATGGATTATAGGATTGCCAGAGGGTGAAGAAGAAGAACTAGAAATGGAAAAATTATGTAAAAAAGTAATGAAGCAGAACTTCCCGAACTTGGGGAAGGAAATAAACTTACAGGTCCAGGAAGCACAGAGAGTTCCAGAAAAACTGGACCCAGGGAGAAACACTCCAAGACACATCATAATCAAATTGTCAAAAATTAAAGATAAAGAGAGAATCTTAAAAGCAGCAAGAGAGAAGAAAAGAATCATGTACAAAGGGGTTCCAATTAGACTATCAGCTGACTTCTCAAGGGAGACCCTGCAGGCAAGAAGGGACTGGCAAGAAATATTCAAAGTAATGGAAATCTAAAACCTACAGACACAAATACTCTATCCAGTGAAATTGTCATTCAGAATAGAAGAGCAGAGAAAGTGCTTCTGGGACAAAATAAAACTGAAAGAGTTCATTAGATCCAAACCAGTATTATATGAGATGGTAAAGGGACTGGTTTAGAAAAAGGAGGATCAAAACTATGAACATTACGATGAAAACTGCATCACAACAACCAATAACAGAAGCTAGGGAATAGAAACAAAGGCAAACTAAATAGGCAATGAGAGTGGAAAAAGAACTATAGGTATGGGGAACATTATGGGGGGAGGTCAGCAGGGAGGGGGAAGGTGGAGATGGAGGGAGATGGTACAGGAATTAAGAAGCATAGTAGGAGGGAGTGGAGTAGACAGGAAGATGTTGAGAAGAACTATATGCACAACCAATGGACATGGACTAAAAGTGGGGGACAACTAGAGGGAGGAGGGTCATCGGGTGGAGGGGAGCAGAGGGAAGGGAAATTGGGACAACTGTAACAGTATAATCAATAAAACATATTTAAAATAATAATAATAAAGAAAATAGGAGAGAATTATTAATGACATAACAAAGAACTGTTTCAGAACTGCAAGATGTAAATTTCCAGATTTAAAGAGACTAAAATAATCCAACATAATAATGAGATGATGATAATGATAATGATGATGATGATAATAATAAGGCCAACACTAAGTCACTTTATCATGAATTTTCTGAAAACTGGGAATAAAGCGAGAATTTAGTTGAGGAATAATTATTTTCAAATATGTTCCTTGTTGAGAATTAAGATGACCATATGTGAACTTCCAGCCAAGATGGAGGTCTAGGTAGACATGCTGCATCTCCCTCCACAACTAAGAAGGAATACAACTACCTTAAAACTGGAGAAAACCAGAAGTTTCAGAAAATGGAGGTGCACGGAAGCCCAACAAACAAAGATATAAAGAAGAAATAGTCAGACAGGTAAGAGGGGCAGAGGTGGGGTGGAGAGGAAGCATGTGGTGGTGGCAGTAGCGGTGGCAGTGGCAGGCTCGTGGAAACTGCAGTCACAAGTTTTAAAAAGTAGGGAGGGACACCTGGGGAGCACTGCCAACAACAGACCAGACCATGAAGCTCACAGTACCAGCACCAGGGAAAAATCAAGCCTCATTGCTTCTGACTGTGCAAACCAGTGGGAGTCGGGGTGGGGGAAGAAACTGCCAGTCTCTCAGCAGAGTCCACTTGTTTAAAGGGCCCCCATGGTCTTAGAATGTCCACAGACTCACCCACTCTGGGATCAATGGCCAAGGAAACAGATAGAGGGGTGCTAGTCCATACAGAAAGGGAAGAATTGCCTGGAAAAGGAGTGAAGGCTGAGCAAATGCCATTGTTCCCTCTCAGACCCCTCCCCCATATACAACACTACAATGTGGGGAAAGAGGTCACCCTGTACTGATGAATACTAAAGGCTCTACCTCTTACAATGGAACAGGTACAACAACTTGACCTAAGACACAAACAAAGAAACACAGGAGCCTGTTAATGTGAGGAGACACAGAAGTATGGCCCAAAAGAGGGAAGAGATCAAGGTTCCAGTTGGAGGACTAAGCGACTAGGAGATAGCCAACCTAACAGATGAGGATATAGACAACCTAAAAGACATAGAGTTCAAAACACTGGTGATAAAGATGCTCACAGGCTTGACAGATATGCTTACGTATGGCAAACGCAGAAAAGAAAAAGTGAAGGCTATGCTAAATGAAATGAAGAAAAATCCACACAAAACCAGTGGTGAAGGGAAGGAAACTGGGGTTCAAATCAATGAGTTGGAACATAAGGAAGAAAAAAAATAGTCAACCAGTACAGAATGAGGAAACAAGAATTGAAAAAAATGAGGAGAGGCTTAGGAACCTCTGGGACAACTTTAAACATGCCAACATCCGAGTCATAGGGGTGCCAGAAGAAGAGGAAGAGCAAGAAATTGAAAACTTACGTGAAAAAATAATGAAGGAAAACTCCCCAAATTAGGCGAAGGAAGTAGACATATAAGTCCAGGAAGCACAGAGTCCCAAAAAAGCTAGACCCAAAGAGGACCACACAAAGACACATCATAATTAAAATGCCAAAGATTAAAGATAAAGAGAGAATCTTAAAAGCAGCAAGAGAAAAGCAAAGAGTTACCTACAAAGGAGCTCCCATAACACTATCAGCTGATTTCTTAAAAGAAACTTTGCAGGCAAGAAGGGACTGGCAAGAAGTATTCAATGTGATGAAAAGCAAGGACCCACAACCAAGATTACTATATCTAGCAAAGCTATCATTTAGAATGAAAGGGCAGATAAAATGCTCCCAGACAAGGTAAAGCTAAAGGAGTTGTTCATCATCACCAAGCCATTATTAAATGAAATGTTAAAGGGACTTATTTAAGAACAAGAAGATGAAAGCTATGAGCATTAAAATGACAAACTCACAACTATCAACAACTGAATCTAAAAAATAAAACAAAATTCAACTAAGTAAACCAGAATAGGAACAGAATCATAGGTATGTGGATCATTTGGAGAGTTATCAGCTGGAAGGGGGAAGGCAAGAAATCGGGAAATGGTGCAGGGACTAAGAAGCATAATTGGTTGGTACAAAATAGACAGGGGGAAGTTAAGAATCATATAAGAAAGGGTGAAACCAAAGAACTTATATGCACGACCCATGGACATGAACTAACAGGGAGAAGATTTCTGGAGGGAAGGGGAGTACTGGGCAGAGGGGAGCAAAGAAAAAATAAATTGGGACATGTGTAATATCATAATGAATAAAATATACCTTAAAAAAATCATATGTAAGTTTTCTGCAAATGTGATTTAAAAAAAAAAAGAACTAAAGCCATTATTATTTTCCTTCCGTTTTCCCTTTTAATTCTGCTCACCCTAAAATAGTAAGCCAAATCTTTTTTTTTTTTTTTTTGGCAATGAAAAATTGCTGAAGATTCAGAGGATTCATGGATTCATTCACAGAGCAGAATTCTCAAAGGGAAATTGGAGTCCCGCTGCATCGTAGGGTTGAGTAAAGCAGATAATGAACTTCAGCCCAGTGATGCTGTTAAATCCATAACTCAATTGGAATACAAAGGTGTCTTTCTTTGGAAAGGCTATTTTTCAAACCCTCTAATGTAAAAGCTAGGGAATATTGCTATCAATTCTTCCTTTCCTCTCTAAGCAAAAAGCATTCCTCTGCCTCGAACAGATGGGGCTCTGTGTGATAAATAGCCCAGTGTTTCAGTCCAGCCGTGGATGGCACTGACAACTTGTCCCCAGTGTCTATAAGCTGGGCTGCTTCTCCACTTTCATTTCCTTTAACTGGACTGGATCAGTGTTTAAGACTCAGACAACAAATCAGCAGGAGTTAGTTTAAGCCATCCTCACATTCCAGCCATTCTTTATGATAATGATGAGAAGGGGAAGCACCTTCAAGGAAGGGTTCTGCAGAGGTGAAAGATGCGAAGGAGGAAAGAAGGGCAGCCTCTCATGCTTGGTGCAGCCTTGGTGCTCAGTATATTAATAGCTCAGTCACTTACTGCTGTTGTTAATTACTATTCTCAGAGGATTCAGTTGGTTTTCTAGTGACAAAGGCAACTATAATAAAGAGTACACACATACATGCACACACAATGCACACTCCATAGTCACACACTCCACACACACAAACACACATGCCACTATTCCCACTTTTCCAACTGCCTTCTGATTGGTTTCCTTGGAAGCCCTCATGCTCCCCATCATTACTATAAAGAATGTCAATCATCACTGTGTAAGAGAATCACCATCTCTTAAGCAACATCAGGCAGAGTATTTGCTGTTCTAATCATTTCACCTGCACTGTGTGAAGCTCAGAATATGATCAATGTTGCATTAAAGTTCCCTTTGTCACATTCTCGCAGATGAGGGCAGATTGCTGCAACTGTCTTCAGAACCAGTAGGAATATGTTATATGACAGTAAGTGATGAAAAGGGCAAATTTATTTTTGAGCAGAGAAACAAGTTTATATTCCTAAACCGGCAGTCCATTCTGGTGATGTTCAATATGCTTCATAGGCATTGTGGGTCAGTTCAAAACCAATGACTTGCGAATAGTCCTGCATATAAACACCTCTGGGTGCACGTTCTGTTTCTGCCTCTGTCTGACTGGTTATTCATAAAATTCCATGCAACGAGGACTAGTTGCCAAGTGTTTCATGTACATCATCTCTAAACAGTCAATCCTCAACAAATATTTATTGAGTTCCTACTAATTGACTGATAGGTTTTGAATGCTGGGTGCCGGGGATTCTTGCCCTCATGGTCACCAGAATGTGGGATCTGAGTTGCATGTGATCCCAAGTGCATACAATTGAAGGGCTCTTTTAAAAAGACAACATAAATTTACTATGCCATATATTTATTTAGAATAAATATATAATTTTTCAAAAAAATTCTAAAAGAGGCTTATCTAATTCAAAGACTTGAGGAGTAAACTTCAAATGTTTCATAGTAAATCCTCTGATGGAGCAGTGGGTAGTACCTTGTCTTAGTTTTACAGAAAAGAAAAACTGGTGCTCCATTAGTGAATATCCGATTTGACGTCAATTAGACTGAGCATTCTGAACTTCTGGCCAAGATGGAGGCCTAGACTGACACACTCTGTCTCCCTCCACAACTAAGAAGGACTACAACTGCCACAAAACCAGAAATAACCAGAAGTTCCAGAAAATAAAGCTACATGGAAGTCTAACTTATGAAGTTATAAACAAGTGGTGCTCGTCCGGATGGGCAGGAGGGGCGAAGCTGGGGTGGAGAGGTCAAGCTGTGCTGATGGCGGCAGCAGCAGCAACCGGCAGTGGGACTGCAGTAAGCACAGACACCTGTATTTAAGGGGAGGTGAGAAGCACTGGGGGAGCACCCCTAGCTGCAGACCAAATCCATCAACTCGCAACTCCAACGCTGGGGAAGGCAGACCCCCATTGCCTCAGACTGTGAGGCCCAGAGGGCGTGGGGATGGAGGAGGAGGTTCCCAGTCTCTCAGCAGAGAGAGAACGGCAGGAATCCATCTTGGACCCTGGCCCCAACACAAAGTGCCACATTGTGGTGAGAAGGGTCGCCTGGTAGTGACAAGTGCATGGGCTCTGCCCCCTATAGCGTAGGAGGTGCTACAGCCCCTCCCAGGAAGCAAAAATTGCCAGGATGGCAGGGATAATGATAGAGATCCCAATCACACAGCTGACCAGAAAGCAAATACATGAATTAACAAATGAATAGAGAGATAACCTTTCTGAGACTCAGTTCAGAGCTATAGTTATAAGACAGCTTACAGATATAACAGCAGGACTTAATCAAGATGGGGAAGGAATGAAGGCTAGTCCTGCTGAAATGAATGAAAACACATACAAAACAAGTGGTGAGGGAAGGAAAACCAGGGATCAAATCAACAAATTGGAACATAGGGAAGGAACAAACAGTTAACCAGTGCAGAAAGAGGAAACAAAAAGTGAGGAAAATGAGAGGCTCAGAAACCTATGGGACAGCTATAAGCGGGCCAACACCTGAATCACAGGGTTGCCAGCAGGTGAAGAAGAAGAACTGGAAATTGAAAAATTAGGTGAAAAAATAATGAAGCAGAACTTCCCTAACCTGGGGAAGGAAATAGACTTACAGGTCCAGGAAGCACAAAGAGTTCCAAATAAACTGGACCCAGGGAGAACCACACCAACACACATTATAATCAAAATGTCAAAAGTTAAAGATAAAGAGAGAGTCTTAAAAGCAGCAAGAGAGAAGAAGAGAATTAGGTACAAAGGGGTTCCAATTAGACTATCAGCTGATTTCTCAAAGGACACTCTGCAGGCAATAAGGGACTGGCAAGAAATATTGAAACTAATGGAAAGTAAAAACCTACAACCACGATTACTCTATCCAGCGAAGCTATCATTCAGAATAGAAGGGCAGACAAAGTGCTTCCAGGACAAAGTAAAACTGAAGGAGTTCATCAGGTCCAAACCACTGTTATATGAAATGTTAAAGGAACTTGTTTAGGAGAAAGAGGATCAAAACTATGAACATTAAAATGAAAACTGTATCACAAAACCAACAACAGAAGCTAGGGAATTGAAACAAAGTCAAACTAAGTAGGCAACAAGAGTGGAAAAAGAATTATAGGTATGAAGAACACTATGGGGGTAGGTCAGGAGAGAGGGGGAAGGGGGGGAAAGGGAAGGAGATGGTACAGGAATTAAGAAGCATACTAGGAGGGAGTGGAGTAGATAGGAAGATGTTGAGAAGAACTATATGCACAACCAATGGGCATGGACTAAGGTGGGGGGGACAACTGGAGGGAGGGGCGTCACTGGGTGGAGGGGAGCAGAGGGAAAAGAAATTGGGACAACTGTAACAGCATAATCAATAACACATATTAAAAAAGAAAAAGACTGAGCATTCTACTGCTCAATCCAGGGATGTATAAACAACTACCAGAAACTATCCAGGTGGAAATAGATTTCCTCATCCAGGGCACAGCTCAGATTATGTTGGCAGGAGAAAAAAAGAGGCTGCCCAGACAGCTCTGCTTCTGTCCAAACCAGGGGTCAATTTGCCCCTCAAAACATTTATTATAAGCTAGGCCCTGTTTTCTTGGGGTTCAGAGTCTCACAATTTAGATACTTCTGATTTTCATTGTAGCTGGGTCTGGCTTCAAATTCTATATCTGATGTTTTATAGTTCACCTGTAAAAGAAAGAGGATGAACCAGGCTATCATTTCCTGAACTTTTCTGGAGAGCATCAGAAAAAAGAAGTGTGTGGGCACATTAGTTAGGAAATGCTGGATGGAAAGTTAAAACTGATTTCTTTAGTACTGGTTTCTCGGGGACTTTATTTTGCTTATGTGCATTGTAGCCCTCCAAGAGAGAGATATACTATGCAGCTTTCTCCAAACTGTTCCATTTATTTAACAATTATTTATTGAGTGCCTATGTACCATCTGCCAGGCACTGTTCTAGCTGCTAAAGACACAACAGTGAATGAATGACCCAACCACAGAACCTTCCCCACCCCCACTACCCCAGAGTACCATACAATGCCAGTGTTTCATGACTCTACTGTGGGAAAGACCAGGCTGAATATTTTATAAGTCCTTTCCATTTCTAACATTCTGTGAACAATGACAAGAAGCCACTGTGGTCACTCCAAGCTTGGACAGAATGTCTTCACCTACAATTTCAGCCTTGCCAGTTTTTGAGCCTTGATTTAGGAGGTACCTATTTCTACAAAATTAAGCCCATTACCCCTTTAGTTTTTGGCCTCCACCCATATTTCTAGTCTCATTTCCTACCACTCCCCAGTGTGTTCCAGCCACATTACAGTACTTTGTTTTCTAATGACCCGTGCTTGTACCTCTGGGCCTTGACATATGATGTAAACTCTGTAGAATGTCTTCCTTCATCTTGTCCACCTAGAAAATCTCTTCATTTTTAAAAATTGAAGTAAAACTCACATAACATATAATTAACCATTTAAAAGTGTACAACTCAGTGACATTTAACATATTCACAATGTTGTATAACTATTACCTCTATATATTTCAAAACATTTTCATCACATCCAGAAGAAGCCTGATATATATTAAGCAATCCCTCTCTCTTTTCTCCTACTCTGAGCCTCTGGCAACCACTCATCTGCTTTCTGTCTCTATTCTGGTTATTTCACATAAATGGAATAATAAAATATGTGATATTTAAAAAAACATTTTATTTATTTATTTTTAGAGAGAGGGGAAGGGAGGGAGAAAGAGAGGGAGAGAAACATTGATGTGGTAAAGATACATTGATCAGTCGCCTCTCCCACGCCCCCAACCAGAAACCTGGCCTGAAACCCAGGCATGTGCCCTGACTGGGAATTGAACCGGCAACCTTTCGGTTCACAGGCCATCACTAAATCCACAGAGCTACACCGGCCAGGGAAAAATATGTGACATTTTTGAGACTAACTTCTTGCACTTAGCATAATTTTGAGTCACCCATGTTGTAGCCTGTATCTGTACTTAATTCTTTTTTATGGCTAAATATTTCATTGCTTGTATATACACATTTTGTCAGGCATTCATTAGTTTATAGACATTTATTTTGTTTTATAAATAATAGTGCTGTGTTTATTTGTACACAGGTTTTTATGTGGACATATACTTTCAATTCCCCAGTCATGAAATTTCTGGGTTATATGGAAATTTTGTTTAACTTTTTGAGGCACTGCCAAATCGTTTCCCACCAGCAGGGTATAAAGGAGCCAATTTCTCTCTATTCATTTTTTAAGATTCATTTCAAGCTTCATCTCAATTGTAAAACTCATTATAGCATCTATTGATTCCTTGCACTGATCACTCTGTATTTTTATCTTTGTCTCCCACACCAGAGATCTCCTTAAGTATAAGACAACTTCCTCCCCGTTATGTTCCCAGGACTAAGCATGAAATCTGGACTTCAATCAAAAGTTGTTAAAGAAATGACTGAATGAATTAGCAGATGACATCTGAAATTAATTTCAATGTTTCACCAGTTTTTTGTATGAGGTAATGCCTGGGTATCCTTTCTTGGGACCTGCTACCTCTCCCATATCCTTGCTTTTTTTCCAGTATGGAAACCCAGGTATTTTTCCCCCCATATTCCTAATTAATTCCCTAGTTTCCTCTTGAGAGGAAGTCTGCCTGAATTCCAGTTCCTTTGTCTGATTCCTGAAATCGTCCCACATTTATCTAGCCACCACCACCTGGAGAGTTAGCACTATCCCCATGCTTTCAGTCACTGTATAGGATCAGAGTTTGGTTTGGGATAAGGACATCCCATTGACATTGAAGTGTGAAGGGCCAGGAGAAATGGAAATGGGGTTAAATTGCACATCACTGCAGCCGGAGACCAAACTGGGATTGTCTGTAGACAGATAAGAACCTGTGAGGCGAGTCTGGTTAAAATCAGTGAGGTCAGCCGGTAACTATTCAGGCTCTCCCTAAAAAATTGAAGATCGTATAATTTTCTCCTCCTTAAATTCTTTCTTAGATCAACTCCACCCATATGTTATTCATATACATCCTCCCCTGCACAAAGAAAGAGGCAGGAATTTTTAATAATGATAGATTAAATGTCTGTAACTGACACATTATGATCTAAATACTAAATGTTAATCAAAGCTGTTAAGTAAACCATTAAAAATATATTTTTTTAACACAAACATCTCATCAGCAGTGACATGGACATGACTGATCTAGCCTCAAAGATGCTCAAAGGGGAGACTCACCTGCAGAGGTCATCTCCGAAATGTTCCAGAACAATTTTACACCATGCACGCCACAACGTGAAAGGATTTGGTCAGGTGGAAGTCAACAGTTCTCCTCTGAAGCATTGCTTGAAAATGACGTTATCCTGGAATTCTGAGAGAGGATTAATAATTGAGCTTTAACCTTCAGATAACACTTGGTTTCTACAGAAAGAGGATACAAGGAGGGAAACTGTGATTAACTCAAAGTACTGGAAACACTGAACTTTAGAAAAGGCAGGAGGGGTGATATTTAACTAAAATCACAGGTGTGTCCATTCATCATTGGGTGGATCATGATGATGTATTAGTACCGCTTCACCTACAGACAAAAGGGTGATCTCAGCTGCTGGGAGTAGCTCTGTTCTTTGGGTGTACCCCCAATGAAGCCCAGGTTGAAATAACCTCTTTGTATTATTAGGTACTAATTATTCCTAAGAGGAGTATTCCATTCTCCTTTGCTATGTGAGCTTTATAGTCTGATAGTCCCTGCTTACTGACATATAGATTTAATAATCTCTGACTGGTTAGGAGGCAGGATGCTGTGTTCAACTGAGAAAAAGAGTAATTCCTAATGCACAGAGTGAAGCCGGTGGCCAAGAGCCAGGATCCGACATCCAAGTACAATTATAATGGATATGTAGAGAGAACACCAATAAATAAATTTAATAGCTGTAAGAACAGAACACTTTTGTTAATACAGGTCTTCCAAGAATCAGATTTCAAATTGGGATTAAATGTGCAAGGATTTTATTAGGACAAAATACCCGTATGAGAGAAGATGAGGAAAAAGCCGGTTAAGGCTGGGAGAACCATTAGTCCACCTGTACATCTAACCCCACGTGAAGGAGAGAGGGAAAGACAGCAGGTAGATGTGTTCTTGACCGCTGTGCAATCAACAGAAGGCTCACCAAAGCCATTGGGTAGTCCAGCAGCCAAAGTCAGTGGAGAGGCATTCTGTTCCAGAACAGCCTGCCTTAGCATCTCTGCTTCCCTCAGTCACCACTGGGAGCAGCTCTTGAGGGCACTGCCTCAGCACACATATGTCAATAGATTTCAGAGCACAGCAGCTGAAGTTCTTGGTCAGTTACACTCCCCACAGTTGGAGTTCTATAAAGCATCATCTCACAGCTTCTACAAATCAAAATGCTACTAATACTGAGAAAAGTGTGGTATGTGGTAAGGATATAAGTAAATGTATTTGGCAGCTGATGAAACAAACAAAACAAAAACCAGAACCGTGCTTTAGGAGAAATAAAAAAATGAGCAGAGAAATGGTAGGATCAATTTCTTATCCCAACTATGAGCATAGTCCACTAACATGCTAACTTGACCCACAAAAAAAAAAAAAAAAAAAGAAAGAAACCTTGACACTAGCCATTTATTTTGCTATAGAAAAGTCAGAATTTATTAACTAATACTGACAATATTTATAGTTTGGACTCATCCTTAACAAGTAAAGAAGATTGGATTTTGGCAGAAGTAGGGTTTTAGACTATTTTCCCCAAAGAACGATTCATCTGTTGAATATATTGCTCTGGATAGAGTTTAAATAAATTTATGCCAGAGTCTTTGATATCTGCCCATTTGTTTTTTAAAATATCAGACTAATAAAATACAGACCAAAGCATCTCTCCACGACAGATCAGTAGAATCAAATAAAACACAGAGAAAAAGTCCCAAGTGTAAATGCAAGTTTACTACACGATAAAGGTAGCATTTCTAATTTGTAGGAAAAAGATTATTTGAGAAATAAGGTTGGGACAACTGGTAGCCATCTGGAAAAAAAGTAAATTTTGGATTCCTACCTCAAATGTTAAACCAGAATAAATTCAGGAAGGATCAAACATTTAAATGTTAAAAATAAAGTAGAAGTACTGATGGAAGTACTTTTAAATCCTCTTTAAGTAGGAAAGAACTTTCAAAATGTGAAACAATACCCAGATGCCAAGAAAGAATAGAAAAATAAATTGAACAAAGAAAAAGTAGTTTTTCCTTGGGGGGGGTGGATAAACTATAAAATATTTTTGAAATTCATATTAAAAAGGTCTGATTTCCCTCAAATATAAAAAGATCCTATAAGTTAACCCAATAGAAAAATGGGTAAAGGAGATGAAGAGATGTCTCATGAAAAAACAGAATACAAAAATGGGACTACTGGTCAAGATAGAGGTGTAGGTAAACAAGCCTCCCCTCCTCCCAAAACTATAGCAAAAAATACAACTGGAGTACAAAACAAATATCACCCAGAATTGTCAGAAAATCGAGCTATGTGGAAGTCTGATAACCAAGAATTTAAAGAAGCCACATTCATCCAGACGGCTAGGAGGGGAGGAGATGTGAAGATGCATGGAGAGACTTGGAAAGGCATGGAGAGGCACTAAGAGGTGAAGCGGCGTGGAGATGTGCAGAGATGGGGAGCAGCAAAGAGTGACATGGAGAGAGAAATGGCAGCCCCACATTCACGTGTAGTGGATAAAAGTCTGGAGGGACACCTTGGGAGTGAAGGATCCCAGCCCCAGACCAGACCACCCAGACCAGGGTTCCAGTGCCAGGAAGATAAGTCCCCATAAATTCTAGCTGTTTTTAACCAGTGGGGATTGGGGAGGCAGAAGAAATTTCAGGAATCTCAATAGAGTCCTCTTACAGGGGCTGCAATGAATGTAGGACTCATGCAGACTCACCCCCTCTAGGATTCAGCACCAGGGCAGCAGATGGAAGGGCAACAGTGGCATATGGGGAGAAAGTGACGTGACTGGCAACAGGGTGAGTGCGGGGAGATAGTTTCCTCCCTGGAAAAACCCCAGAGGCCAGGCAGCAGCATTGTCTCCACTCAACATCAGAATAGAGACACAGTTGCCCAGTCCTGGTGATTACCTAAGGTTCCACCCCATATAAGTTAACAGGTGTCCTTTTCTATGGTGGACCACACTACTAAGACAAGGAGTCAAAGCAGCTCTACCTAATACACAGAAGCAAACACTGGGAGGCTGCCAAAGTGAGGAAACAAAGAAATATGGCCCAAATGAAAGAACAGGTCAAAATTCCAGAAAAAGAATAGAATGAAGTGGAGATAAGCAACCTGTCAGATGCAGAGTTCAAAATACTAGTTATCAGGATGCTCAAGGAACTCATTGGGTACTTCCACAGTATAAAAAAGACCCAGGAAGAAATGAAGGTTGCATTAAGTGAAATATAGAAAAATCTACAGAGAACCGACAGTGGAGGGGATGAAGCCAAGAATCAAATCAACAATTTGGAACACAAGGAAAGAAAAAGCGTTCAATCAGAACAGCAAGAAGGAAAAAGTATCTTAAAAAATGAGGATAGTCTTAGGAACCTCTGGTACATCTTTAAACATCTTTAAGCATACCAACATCTGAATCATAGAAGTGCCAGAAGGAGAAGAGGAAGAACAAGAAATTGAAAGCTTATGTGAAAAAATAATGAAGGAAAACTTCCCAAATTTGGCGAAGGAAATAGACTTAGAAGTCCAGGAAGAACAGAGTCCCAAAGAAGATGGACCCAAAGAGGACCACACCAGGACACAGCCTAATAAAATGCCAAAGTTTAAAAATAAAGAGAGAATCTTAAAAGCAGCAAGAGAAAAGCAAAGAGTTACCTACAAAGAAGTTCCCATAAGATATCAACTGATTTCTCAAAAGAAACTTTGCAACCAAGAAAAAGCTGGCAACAAGTATTCAAAATGATGAAAAGCAAGGACCTACAACCTAGATTACTTTGTCCATTAAAGCTATAATTTAGAATGGAAGGCAGATAAAGTGCTTCCCAGACAAGGTAAAATTAAAGGAGTTCATCATCACTAAGCCATTATTATATGAAATACTAAAGGGAATTATATAAGAAAAACAAGAAGATCAAAATGATGAACAATTAAAATGGCAATAAAGTCACATCAATAATTGAACCCAAATAACAAACTAAGCAAACAAGCAGAACAGGAACAGAGTCAGAGATAGGGAGATCATTTTGAGCATTATCAGTTGGAAGGGGGAAGGGGGAGAATGTGGGAAAAAGTACAGGGATTAAGAAACATAATTGGTAGGGACAAAATAGACAGGGTGATATTAAGATAGTATAGGTAATGAAGTAGCTAAAGAATGTATATGCATGCCCCATGGACGTGAACTAAGGGGGAAGATTGCTAGAGGGAATGGGGGTACCAAGTGGTGGGAGGCAAAGGGGGAAAACTGGGACAACTGTAACAGTGTAATCAACAAAATATATTTTAAAAAAGAAAAAATATATAAATGGTTCCTAAATATATAAACATGCCCAACTTCACTCATAAGAAAAATTCAGGTTCTTCTGAGAAGCAGTCACCAAGATGGGCTTAGATATGCAAGAGATGATTTAAGGGCAAAGTCCTATGAAGAAACAAGGAGCAGGAAGATGGAGAAAGAGAAGAGAGGCTTAAGACCATGATGCTGATCTGACCCCTGGGAAAGAGCAAAGGAAGTAAGGAGGGTTGGGCAAGGGAGTCTTAGGCTAGCTACAGCACAGTTCTAAGAGAGTTTGCCCAGATTGTTGGAGAGTTGAATGGAAGTCACCTACAGAGGAATCCCACCTCTTGCAGGAATGGGCCTTCCTTAGCGTCCTTAGTGCAGTCAGTCACTGGCTGAGCAGCCAGTGGGAAGCCTGGCCTCAGTGCATTCACAGTGGTGGACTCAGAACACAGCAGTAACTATGTGTTCTGCAGCAAGAAGGCTGAGTGGTGCCACTTCAAGGCTATCACACATGCTTTGTTAGCAAAAGTAGGAGGAAAGAGGCATTCTCCTACATTGTTGATGAGAATGTAGCTTGGTATAACCTCTATGGAAGGCATTTGGGAGCACCTCCCAAAATCTCATCTGTATAAACCATTTGAACCAGCAATCCCACTTCTACAAATTTTTTCCTACAGACATGTGCACATTCAAGAGTATTCACTTTGGCCTTGTTCGTAACAGCAAAAGATTGGTAACAACCTAAATGTATATTCACTAAGGAACTAGTCAAATAATAAAATATTATGAAGCTATGAACAAAGAAGAAGCTCTTCATGGGCTAATATGAAACAATCTTTAAGATGCATTATTAAGTGACAAAGGTAAAGTGAAGAACAGTACAAATGATAAGCTAAAATTTAGGTTAAAACATTAAAGGGTTGAGGATAGATGTACAAATCTGTGTATATATGCAGAGAAGATCTGTGGAAGAGAACATAAGAAACAGGTGACATATCTTGTCTGAGGAGAGACTCTGGGCTATTGGGACAGAAATAGGAGGGACACTTTTCATTGTTTATCATTTTTACCTTTTGAGGTTTGAATCACATGAATTCAAAAAATACAAATTTAAAAGGGATGTAAGATTCTTTCTGATTTGATACATACTATTGCTATCCTAAATGAATGAGAAGTGGATTCTGTGTACCTAGGGGATATTTACTCAGCATAAATTACCTTGAGTCACCCTCCCAGCTACTGACACACCTCTTTTCACAAAATATAAATATTTCAAATTTAAAATATATAAAAACTTAAATAAAACATGTTTTATCCCTCAACCTTGACAAATATGCCTTCATAATGGTCTGCAATGTTCAAATTTAGGATTCTTGATTTCTCAGGATTTCACCCAAGGAGGTTATAATGGGGGAGGGCTGGCCTGTGGTCTTTTTTTTTTTTTCTGTTGCCTCCCACTCTGTCCTGAATCATGAGTGGCCTTCCACACCCATGTGGACCAACCTGCATGTTCAAACTCCATTTATGCCTCTGAAAACAGCCACCCCTTGGTCATGCCTCAGGGTGATGTGTGGCCCAAAGAAAGATGGAAAGAGATCCACGCAGGCTATCGAAGTAGTGTTGAAGCCATTTGGGAAATTCAGGGTATGAGATGCCTGATGGGCAGTCAAGAACAGGGGTGGTGGATTTTTAATGTATCAAGTTGGCTTGGCTGAATCCTATTGTCCAGAATTCCCTTTCCCATGTTTTTTGTCGGGGGCTTGGTGGGCAGGGAGGAAGCAGCAGCCTTTTTGTAAGTCACACGCATGGTTGCTAATCTGCTAACTCACGTGCTGTCCATGAGGTAGCAGCAACTGCTCCACCTCTCCCTGGGTCCTCCTTCAGGTCCTCTGACTTCTGGGCCAAGTGTGTGTTTATGTTTAGCTCTGTGACAAGGAACACCCACACCCGTAAGGTCAGAGTTAACAAGAACTGACATAGGTTTCTGTCTATCTTCATGGGACTTGACCTGATTTGGGCTTGCTCTTGATCTCACTTTATGTCCGTCTTCCCTTCCCCATTATCTTCCCTGTGGAGTCTAAGCTTTCAATATCAGACATCATGACAGTGGCTTAATCACTCCTACAATTGTATAAGGCCAAATTCTTCTGAAAAATTTCTCTCCCTCCCTCTCCTTATATGTATATGCATATACACAATATATATGTGTGTGTGTGCGTGTGTGTGTGTGTGTGTAATTATATACATCCCCTAGTGATTCTGCTTCTCAGATTGAACACTAATTCAAAGGTGTGGGCTCTCGATGAACACATCTTGGCTTTTGGGAAGGCCATGGCTGGAGCAGGGCTATCCTTTAGCCCAGCACCCAGGTCAGAGCCCAGGAATAAGGAGCACTAAACCCAGGGTAAGAGGACAGAGGAACCTGAAGAAAATAGCCATTTTAGGTGGTCAGGAATGGCATTTCCAAGGCGGCTCTTGAGCTGCATCATGAATGATACAAAGAACCTTCCAGACACAGGCTAGAATGAGAGTGATGAGTCAAGAAAGCATGGGTGTGTCCTGAAACAGCATGAAAGTCAGTGTGGCTGAGCTGAGGGTGCCCAGGGAAGTGGGTTCAGAGGCAAGACCAGATTGTGGGCAGTATCCAGGTGGTAATGGCCCCATGGGATCAGGTAAGGAGTTAAGATTTATCCCAGGTGTGAAGGAAAGCTACGGTGGGTTTTGAATACAGGAATGACACTATATAAGGAAAAATTTAAAAACACTACTGTGGCTGCTCTGTGGATATCAGACAGAGGAGAAGTGTGTATACATCTCTCCGTGTGCCCCCACGCCCACTCTCCATGCTTCCCCTCCCATTCTCTCAGCTGGGCTTGCTCCCCTCTGATATTAGCTGGTCAACCCGTGGGAGCGAGACACCCTGTAGGAGGGAGTATTTATGTACTAAAAGTCACTGCTCTCTAGGTGGCCTTCTCTTCACAACTGACAGGTGTGCTGATAGGAATGACTCCTTTTCCTCCCACTTCCCTGTGGCAAGATCTCCATTGCTTTTAACCCAGTTTAATGAATTGTCCCTGAAGATCCCCCCTCACCCTATAAAAGGTCCCCAAACTCTCCGCTAGTTATCCTAACTTAACGGCACCTTCTGTTTCATCTTTGGGACACCCTACTATACAGAATTAGAGTACAACCCACTCTATTCTATTCAGAATCCTCTCCATCTTTCAATGACTAAGGCTTCATGTCTGATTTCTTCTTTCCTCAGAATAAGTTCCATCCTAGGAGGTGCTTCAGCTCTACCTTCAAATTCACATCCCCCAGTGCAGTCCTGACAGGCATTCAGAAAACAGTCTGGATGTGCCTGCACCTCAGCAGTGGCCCAAATAAGGCTGGTAAGTCTATGTGAAGTCCTGCTGATGATGTGAAGTCGGTCATGAGAAAGCACCTTCCACTAGGGGCCTCCTCAGAGACAACGTGTCCCGAGACATGGGGAACTCTTGCGGTGACACACCATTCTGTATGAGATCCTCTTGTTACTGCATCAAACACAAAGAACCTCACTCCTGATTGATAGGGCTTATGCAATTTATTTTTACTTTTCTGCTAATGTACAGAATCTGAAAATTTAACTCATATTTTTTTGAAAAATTAACGAACACTGAACATATTCACACTACATTCATTTACATGGATAATAATTTTTATTATAAATTATTAAAGATATACTAAGTATGACTTTTTTCATTTCAGTTTATATTCAATATTATTTAGTATTAAGTTCAGGTGTACAGCATAGTGGTTAGCCAATCATATACTTTATAAATTGTTCCCCCTCATATTTCCGGTACCCACTTGTCACCATACATTTTTTAAATCTAAAAGTGCATTTTGGGATTAAGATAAATGAAACACTTTACATTATTTTAACTTTCTAATTTCTATATGATGGTTAGGCTTCTGTGTTTAATACCATCATTGTATATGATCACGAGTTGAGAAAGTTCATTGCAAAACTAAATTTTCTTTGTACTAGGTTTGTAAATGACCTATTTCAGGTTCATTATTATTTCCATTTGCAAAATGCCTCAATTTCTTTATTTTTTAAAATATGTTTTATTGATTATACTGTTACAGTTGTCCCAATTTCCCTCCCCTCGCTCCCCTCCACCTGGTGGCTCCCCTCCCTCTAGTTGTCCTCCACTTTTAGTCCATGTCCATTGGTTGTGCATATAGTTCTTCTCAACCTCTTTCTGTCTACTCCATTCCCTCCTACTATGCTTCTTAATTCCTGTACCATCTCCCTCCATCTCCACCTTCTCCCTCCCTGTTGACCTCCCTCAAGTATGTTCCCCATACCTATAGTTCTTTTTCCACTCTCGTTGCCTATTTAGTTTGCCTTTGTTTCTATTCCCTAGCTTCTGTTGTTGGTTGTTGTGATGCAGTTTTCATTTTAATGTTCATAGTTTTGATCCTCCTTTTTCTAAACCAGTCCCTTTACCATCTCATGTAATAGCGGTTTGGATCTAATGAACTCTTTCAGTTTTATTTTGTCCCAGAAGCACTTTCTCTGCTCTTCTATTCTGAATGACAATTTCACTGGATAGAGTATTTGTGTCTGTAGGTTTTAGATTTCCATTACTTTGAATATTTCTTGCCAGTCCCTTCTTGCCTGCAGGGTCTCCCTTGAGAAGTCAGCTGATAGTCTAATTGGAACCCCTTTGTACATGATTCTTTTCTTCTCTCTTGCTGCTTTTAAGATTCTCTCTTTATCTTTAATTTTTGACAATTTGATTATGATGTGTCTTGGAGTGTTTCTCCCTGGGTCCAGTTTTTCTGGAACTCTCTGTGCTTCCTGGACCTGTAAGTTTATTTCCTTCCCCAAGTTTGGGAAGTTCTGCTTCATTACTTTTTTACATAATTTTTCCATTTCTAGTTCTTCTTCTTCGCCCTCTGGCAATCCTATAAGCCGTATGTTCGATCTCTTATAGCTGTCCCAGAGGTTTCTGATCCTCTCCTCACTTTCCTTGTTTTCTGTTTCCTCTTTCTGCACTGGTTGACTGTTTGTTCCTTCTCTATGTTCTGGTTTGTTGATTTGATCTCTGGATTTTATTTCCTCACCACTTGTCCCATATGTATTTTAATTCTTTTCAGTATGAGTGGCTTTCAATCCTTTCTCACCTTGTTCCAAATCTTTTGTTAATTCTGTAAGCCACCTAATGACTATAGCCCTGAATTGAGCCTCTGAAAGGTTTCTTATTTGTTCATCTGTCAGATTCTTCATCTGCTGCCTGGTGAGCTGCGTCACCAGGATTTCTATAGTTGTCTGCCTCATTTTGACAGATTTGTGTTTTGCTTTGCTTCTTGGGAAGGCTATAGGGGGTGGAGCCCATGTACTCGTCACAACCTGGCGACCTGCGGCAATCTGCTATCTTTTTCACCGCACTGTGGTGCTTTGTGTGGGGGTGGGGGTCCAAGATGGATTCCTGCCGTTATTCTCCACTGGGAGACCAGGTCTGTTCTCCTGCCCTCTGGGCCTCGCCATCTGAGGCAATGTGAGGGCTGTCTTTCCCAGTGTTGGGGTCGCAAGCTGCCAGGGCTCGACTGCAGCCGGGATTGCTCTCCCTGCTGCTGTCCCTGGTGCTACCGCAAACAGCACCGCCCACTTTCGCTCTTCCTACCTGTCCAACGAGCACCGCTGGTTTATAACTTCATATGTTGTGCTTCTGTGTAATTTTATTTTCTGGAATTTCTTGTTATCTTTTGTTTTGAGGTAGCTTGTATTCCTTTTTAGTTGCAGAGGGAGATCGAGTGTGTCAGTCTAAGCCTCCATCTTGACCGGAAGTCTCAAAATGCCTCAATTTCTTTCATGAGAAGTGACCTGTTGGTAGTATTAGAGTCTTTAAAAATTTTTATTTGTATTTATTTTTATTATGAAAACACTGTTATAAAATATTTTAAATATTATAAATCAAGATAATATAATAAGCCTCAATATAACAATTACCTATATTAATAATTTAGCCCCTATAGCATAATGTTACACATATTTGATAATCTATTTAAAATAAATCCCAGACATTATATTTGCCTTTAACTACTCTAATATGTATCTTTTAAAAAATGACATTTACTTACATAACCAAAACACTATCACATCACAAAAGTAACATCTAACACTCAACCCATATTCAAATTTTTATGATTGGCCGTAAAATATGTGCTTATTGTCAGTTTGTTTAAATCAGGATCCAACACTCTACACACTGCATTTGGTTCAGTTTTGTATTATATTAAAAGCTCTTACAGGAAAATTTATTGTCACTCCTCTCTCTTCTTCAAATATATGAAGATATTTGACCTTTTATAATAATGATTTCATAGACTATGGAGGCAATAAATATGTATGTAGCTAAAGCCTTTTTAAGGTCAATAAGTGCTTGAACTTAGTTTAGCCCTTCTGGAGAAAGCATTCTCATAACCAACGAGGTTCTCGATGGCCTCACAAGTGTTGCCTTACCATCTATTTTTGGAAACACATCTGTCTGCTGCCACTACAGCACATTACTCCCTTCACAAATATGCAGGATTTTCTCGTTCAGAAGGGAACTGTCATTTTTAGAGCCGTATTTCTTCCACTTGTCTGGCAAAGTCTTTAGGGAATGCTTTCTAGAATTACAAAGCAATACCTGCAGGGCTCCCTGGAAAGTCGAGCCACAGAGCAGGGAAATAAACCATTTCACAGCCAGCACCTCACCTCATGTGGAAACCTGAACTCCTCCTAGCTCCATGAAGGGACTCTACCTGGAGAAAGATTTTGCAGGTTGTTGTTTTCCTTCCATCTTAAAGCTCTTTGGGAAAAAAGGACAATTGGTGGGGTTGAAACCTGTAGAAATGTTTAACAAGGCCCTAGGAGGTTAGGAAACAATTCAAAGGAGCTATCCTGAATCTCCTAGCGAAGCAAGAGGGTATTTTCACTTCCACAAGAGATAAATATTACTTAATTTCTAACAGCTGCCTTTAACTGACTCCCAACAAGATTAATTTGCAGTTTTCCCTGGAATTTTTACTACCACAGTCATTTGACTAAGAAAACTTTTAAAAAACAAATATATCAGTGCTTATTCAGACAAGAGTGCTGTCCTGATTGAAAATTCCAATGAGGACAGGGTGAGAGGTATGGCTGGGAACAGGGGACACTTGCATCTTAGGTAGTGTGAAGCAAAGACACTGGAATCTGGTGGATTTGAAGTTATAGGAACAGCCAACTGGAGCTTTTCTTCAACAGGGTTCTGCGAGAGGATTAAGTACTAATGCCTCAAGGCATCCACTGAGTGTACTGAATTAACCTCTTGGAGGCAGATCTAGAGCAGGCTAGTTATGTACCAACCCTAGAGAAATGAGAAAAGAATCACTGCAATCATTTTCTGTGTTCTGTCATTCAGAGAAGGAACATGGGTTGATGAAACCTTCCAAAGTATCACATTAGAAGGGGTGGGCAGAGTGCCAGGCAGAGGCCCTGAGTCACTGTCTGGAGCTGAGGCCAGATAAGATGCTTCAGCTCTCCAAGCCTGCAGCCCCACTCAAAGGGGGTTTTTAGTGAAAAACCTATGACCTGGCCAGGGGTGAACATTCTGAGAGCTGTTAGTGAAGGGGTGGAGCTGGTTTGGACACAGCCCTTCGAAGCCAGGTCACACATTCCAGTAATGACATCCCAGCGTGTTGGGGACTCTTCTCTTGAAATTGCCTTCACTCTCATGAGACAAGCAAGTCTAGTTTATTTTCACTCCTACCTCAATTTTGAACAAACCACTATTTTTCAGCCAACTCCCCCATTTTACCTCTGGACTTAACTATAAATGACTTTAAACTGTTTATGAAAATCAAGCCCATCTTCCTGGCTTTGTTACTGACCAGCTGTGTGGTCTTAGTCACATCACCTAATGTCACAGGTGCCAACTGATCTAAGGCAAAGCGATTGGATTAAATGATCTCTAAGGTACCTTCCAGTTTGAAAATCCCAGGACTAAGTGATGAATGAAGACCTACCATCGCTGAGAATGCTCACAAGAACGTCACAGCTCAGAAAGGAAAAAATTTAGAAACATCACAATAATCAGTGCATTTACTTCTATGCTGACTATTTTGAAAAGAACAGAGACCCAACTACTCAATTTATTCATTTAACCAAAGTCCCACTGAGAAGATGCTAGGTGTTAGGATCTGTGCCATGGGCTGGTGATATTCAGATAATCAAGGCAAGTTTCCTACCATTTTCAACAAGCGCAATAATAAAAATAATTACCTTTTACTGAGTTCCTTCAACGTGCCCCTCACTTTACAGACTAGTCCCTTAAGGAGCTCACAGTTCAGGAAGAGGACAATCAAACCAATGTACTATGATGCATTGTGATTATGATAATTAATGTTTACTGAATTTTTACTATGTGAAGGTATATGCCAGTCACTTTTTATGAATTATTTCATTTACGTTTGAAAATCACCTTTTGAAGTAGTTTTACTATTACTGACATTTTGTAGATGAGGAATCTGAGACATTGAGAAGTTGTATATTTTGCCCAAAGTCACATGGCTAGTAGGTATGTAAGGTTAAAATTTGTTGTCCCTGAGGAGTGGGATAGGAGGGAGAAAGTATGAACTGGTAATTTTATACATCTTTCTACACTATCTGATATTGGATTCATAAAAGGGTGTCATAGCATATACAGGCCACATGCCAAGAAACGAATAAGAGTTCCTACAGAAGGAAGGGGGTTAGGGCAGTGGGGTACCCAAAGTGGCCTGGGTAAAGCAAAGATGAGCAGAGCACCAAAGGCAGGCATCCCAACTCCAGACTTTTCCTTGGGCCCTTCATCTTCTTCTTCCATCTCCCTGAGTTAACGTGCTGGGAACTTCTACTTTTGGAACAGAACATTTTGTTTATGACCCATAGGTGACAAGGCAGCTTAAGGATCTCCATCCACCACTGCCATGTTTTCCAGACCACTTCTTTATGTGTCATGGACTATGCTTCTTCCACACTCCCATATACCCGCGCCCCTGTGGCCTCCTCCTCCAACAACCAACACTTGAACAGCCCAGACTTGTTCCGCCCCACACCTGTCCCAGGAGCTTCTCCTTCCTACTTGGCTGCTTCTTGTGGATGATCAGATGTGGTGAACATAGGGGCATAGGAACAGGAATATGACCGAATGATTTCACGCGTAAGGGTGATGCAGAGAGATAACCTATTTTTCTACCAAATGAAAGAAAATATACTTCTGGTGGAACTGCAGCAGCAGAGTAAGAATGGTGGGAATGAGGATGGAAACTACCAACCCCACCACACACAGCACCTGAAAACTTCAAGCTCTATCTACAACCTCCCTCCCTCCGCAGTATCTTTGACCTCCTAAACCCCCACACCATGACTTCCAGTCCTTCTCTTCCTCCTCCACTCTGCTGGCCACCCTCTCTTCCCTGCACACTCATCTCTTCTGTATTTTCTTCAGTCTGTTAACATTTTTAGTTCCTCAGTCTCTATCACTAACACACTCTCTCTCTCTCTCTCTCTCTCTCTCTCTAACTGAATCTGAAGTTACTTATAAGACAAGATATTGCTCGCTGTTCTGTACGGTTACCTGCTACTGGGAAGTAGAATGAGAAGGCCATACACAAAGGTGTTGAAGGTGGTTATTTTTCATTATGTGTACGAAGGTCATCTAGAGAGAGAGAAGAAGAAAATTAAACACTCAGAGAAAGAAGAAAGACCACAGGGCTAAAAGGAAACAAGGCAGTAATTTCTCTCTCATCTTTCCAGACTCTGGCTACTATCCTTCATGAGACTTACGGTACTTGCCTTTAGAAGAGGTGTGTTTTTCCTACTTACTTCACTTTTTTTGTAGCCAGTTTGAGTCTGTCTCTGTTTCTTGCAACTCAATCATTCCTGATAAAGATATTCTCATGAGCTGGTTGGCAAGTTACCCTTAAGCCATTAGGATCCAGCTCAGAAGTCCTCTCTACTGTGAGGCCTCCGTCAGGATGGAAATTGTGGCTTCCTCTGAAATTGGTTCACACAACCATGAGAATGTGCCCCACTTTAGATGACATCTAGCTGTTTCTTCCCTTGCCCAGAAACCCCTTCGGGAAAGAGGCAACATTTGTTCCCCAGCAATTCCCACAGTACCTCATGTGCCAGCTGCTTGATGAACATTTGATAAATGAATGGATTCATTGGGAGAAGGATCGGGGGTAGCTTTTCCACTTTCTATCAGTGATCTTCGTAAAATTAAAATGGAAGTTCTCTGGTTTCCCTTACACTTACCCACACAACTTCCCACCTGCAGTCTTCATAGCTGGGTTCATTCCTCAGGAAAGGCCTGTTCTCTTTTGGGCTTCTTCTCACCTTATTTTGGTTTGGTTTTGGCTAGTTCCAAATAATTCCATGAGCTTATATTCAAGAACCAAGGCTATACAACAGCCAAGGATAGTCCTTCTGCCCTCACATGTAAGCTGCAGCCAGTATGACTAGGAGGCCTTCCCATGCTACTCCTAAATGCCAGTCCAGGCATGGTCTATTCCAGAGTTCAGCCCAGGTCAGACCTCCTGAATCTGAGAAAAGACTCTGAAATCCCTGCTTCAGCAGAATGCAAAGAAGGGTCTCAACCAGGTTTGAGACCACCTGGCAGGGTGAGGGTCGGTTACGGGTCTGTGTATTGAGAGAGATATTAGACCCTATTCTGATCAGCCACTGGTCCTGCTCAGAAGACACAGCAAGAGGGCTCTACTGACCTGCAGGGTAGACAAAGACTTCCATCCAGGGATGTCCCTGCACCCTTCTCTTCTTCATCATTGTCTTTGCTCATCCTCCATTTCAGGTGCTCCTGAAATCTAGCTTGGATAATCCACTCCCAGATCATTTTCAGTGTCTGGTTTCTCCTGGGGCCAATCCTCCTAGTACACATTGCTCAATCAGCTTCCTAAAGCACAGCATTTCATTGTTTTCTGGCCTACATAATCCTGTTTTCATTGGATGCCCTATATAGACTGCTCTTCTACAAATATTCATATTAAAATTCTATCCTTTTTCAATAACAACAGTAATAGCAGTGACAATAACAACTACCATTTATTGATTGTCTCCAAGCCAGGCATTCTACATATATTATCTCATGTAATCCTCACAACAACCCTGCAAAACAGGTATTATTGTACCTACTCTACATATAAGGGACCTGAGGCTTGAATGTCCAAGGTAAACATAGCAAGAAAGTAACAGGCAGAAAACAAACCAGTCAGGCTGACACCAAAGTCTGCTTTTCCTATTATGCCAGTTTGAGCCCAATATTCTCTGCAAATACTGCTCCCCCTTTCCACCTGCATCCTAGATCACCGACATAAAAAGAAGTATTTTCTATTTGCCATAATATTTTGTGACTCTTTTGTGGAAGCTGCCTATTGTATTAAACTACATAATATGAAGAGCCTATTATTTATATTGCTTATCTTTTATGCCAGCAAAATATAGGTGTCTGGGTAAATCCATTCTCATCCTTTAAGAAAATCACTCACATGCATGTTCCAATTTGTATGTGTATTCAAATCCCAAGGCCACCTCATTCCAGGTGTGTGACCTTGAACAAGTAACCTAAATTTTCTCTCTCTTTATGTTTTTACTAATAAGTATAATAAAGGATAATAATAATAATGTGCTTGGTAAGGAATCAGTGTTAATAAATGTTTGATACTGTTAATTATTATAACTTATAAATGTTATTGTGGTAGATGGTTTGGAGCCCTTCTGTAAAGGAAAAAACTCACTGTGTTTTGTGTCTAGTGACTACTCACTGACTATTTCTGTATACCACATGTGAGCGGGTTTTCCCCCAGCAAGTAGTTCTCCAATTTGGGGGGACACCACGTATGTGTTGTACAACTTAACTCAATTCTGACACCCTCCACCTGGATGTCCTATAATTGGAGTCTGCATCAGATCCCATAGGTGAGGGGTTCAGTCCCACAAGGCTGCCCCACTTCAGACACCGATCACAAGTCTAGGTTGTCACCATGTGTTCCTATGACCCCCTCCTCTGTTCAATAATTTGCTAGAGCAGCTCACAGAACTCAGAAAAAGTTTACTTACTAGGTGACTAGTTGACTTCCAAAAGGATATGCACAGGGCAAGGTATGTAGAAGGGGTGTGGAGCGTCCATGCTCCTTCCAGGCACGCCACTCCCCCAGCACCTCCACGTATTCACTAACCTGGGAACTCTCTAAATCCAACCCTTAAAAAAAAATTTTTTTTTTTTTCATGAAGGTTTCACTGTGTAGGCATGACTGATTAAATCATTGGCTACTGGTGTTTGAATCAACCTCCAGCTTCTCTCCCCTCCCCTGAGGTAAGGGTGGTAGGTGGTGGGGCTGAAAATTCTAAGCCTCTGACCACATGGTTGGTTTCCTTGGCAACCAGCTCCCATCCTCTGGTTATCTAGGAGCTTTTTAACAATCACCTCATTTTACCATTAATGCTCTGGAGCTATTTCAGAAATGAAGGTAAAAAAACAAATATTGTAACAAAAGGTGCTCCTATGCTCTATTCACTTAGGTAATTATATGTTTCATGAGCTATGAGCTAGGAACCATAGGTGGACACTAAAATATATATTTCTTATTATATATATATAACAACATTACGTGCTCCTTGGGGGAGAATCACTTTTTCCTGCCCCATCGAGGCTAGGCTTGACCATGTGACTTACTTTGTCCAGTGAAACTTGAGAAGCAATATGTGCTATTTCTGAGACAAAGCTTGAAGAGCCATTGTGGGATCTGTCACCTTCTCTTTTACTTCTACCAAGAATCTGTTTCATCAGCCTGGGACTCGGAATAAAAATTATAGGGGCAGGACTATGACGGACAACCAGGCTGTTACAAACAAGTCATGTAAGGCATAAAGCCTTGTTTTTATAAGCCACTGAAATTCAATGGTTGTTGGTCACCATACTGAAACTTAGCTTAGGTTGACAGATACAGTTGTTCAAATAGATTTATAGAAAGTTTCCTATTTATTTGCCTGCTCCATCAATACTCATTGATCCTCTGTAGACTTAAGTCATTAAGCAGATTTTACAACAGCCTTGCACCACCTTTCCATTGAAATAGCTTTGGAACTTCGTCTTACAGAAATTGGATGGTTCCAGAGACCCTGGCATGTTTATCAGGTGTCTGCCAGTTTTTCAGAATCCATGGCATTTCCAGTTTCTAAAGTAAAGCCCTAGTTAAAAGCTCTTCCTAACAAAGAGCATATTTGTAAAGTGCTTAAGACTGGGCTGTCTAGCGACTAGTGTGCACAGCAGCTGTAGCTGGTTAAGCTGGTCTTTGGAGATTGTAAGATGGTTGAGAATGTCTGGGCCAGACTGTGCTGTCAGGGAGCCCCCTCCCCTAGCCTTTCCATAGCTCAAGTGAGCCTTTATTTCTACACAGCAGGCCCATGACCTCAACAAGTTGCCTTGCTGTACCCTGAGCTTCTCTCTCCTCTGAGTCTGGAGTGGGGCACTATCTCTCTAGCTCCCAGAGCCTCCCTTGTCGTCACTTGAGAAAAGCACTTGCATCCTTTTTTTCTAAAGCTGTTTTTGCTGCTTACTTCATTAAATAAAGAGTGGTGGGGGGGAGTATGGGTGAATTCAGAAAGTTCCAAATTCTTCTAAAGAAGCCCATCCAGTTAAGATCCCTAGTGTACAGTCCATGACTCCTTCTTAGATGGATAACCTTGGATTTCCCCTTCCCAAATGTCTGAGGTAAGGGTTCCCACAGCCTCCCATACAACCCTTTGGGAACTGCTTTCTAGGGAGGAGCTCTAGAAAGGCCCCCACCCCATCCTTTCCTAGCCCACTGGCCTGAAAAGCAAGTTGTGGCAGGACCACATAGTCCCTTTATGGCGTTGATTTGCGTAATCTGTACTTCTTAGGGACTCCAGCTGGGCTGATGGCATTGGGATATCGAGGGCTTTCCTTCTCGGGGATTGTTTTAAGGATGCTCTTCATTTCATAGTGTGAAATACCCCAGACATTTAAAGAATATGGTATGGTCATATCTACTGAATAATGTTGCGTAACCTATGCTCACTGAAGAAGTCCAGTACCAATAAATAACAGGGATAGTGATGATAATGATATCAACAATAATAATAATGCCTGATGCTTACTTTACTCTTGCCACTTGTCAGATCCTGGTCTAAGTGTGCCTGGCACATCAAGGTAAGTATCGTCATCAGCACCAGTTTAAAGATCAGGAAATGGAAGTCGAGATAGGATAATTGACTTGAACAATATTATGAAGCTGGCAAGTGGCAGAGATGGAGTTTTGAGACTGGGATTGCCTGACTCGAAGGTAGATGCACTGTGCTGCCATTCATTCTTCATTATGTTTATCATCTACATATCTAAATCTAAATATTCCCCCTTCTGAAGGGTCTTATGGATGCAGGGTGATGTCAGCAATATTTTGTGCAACTTATTGACATCACCCATGCTGACAAACATAATAGTTACTGTTCCTCGAGCATCTCCTTGTCTTCTCAGTCACACTGGCATTTTTCCCAGGTTAGTTCTATTGCCACTGTAGAATCTAGGATCAGGAATGCAGCACAGCCTTGATAGAGCCTGGAAGCAGAACCTGGAAGGTTTTCAGAAACCCTAACAGTTCTCTCTTCCTGAAGTGTCATGCACAACTGCTTAATGATTCTTCAGAACAGTCCTGGCCCTCCCTGTGACTAAGAGAAATACAGCTACTCCAGAGCCCTTTGGTTGTCTTCCTGGAGATGCCTGCCCCCATTCACAATGCTGTGATGAGAATTTCACAGGAATTAACTCATTTTATACTCAAAACAACCCTATAAAGTAGGTACTTTTACTATCATCAATCACCATTATCCTATTTTACAAATAAGGAAATTGTGGCCCAGGAGTTAATAGAGATTTTCTAGCTCAAAAGGGAAGGTTCAAGATTCAAACCAGACAGTTTGACTCCAATGGTCAGACCCTCAGGTTGTAACCCTTTGAATCCCAAGCCCAGATTTCCAGTGGGAAGAACATGATAGACTCAATATGTGGCAGGAATAGACCTTTGGTGTCCTATAAACTATACCAGGCAGCTGGGATTATGAGTAAAAACATGCAACTGAAGTCGGGGAGCCAGAGCTGGGTCTGGGGGAGAGGGAACAGCAGTTCTGAGCTTTGTATAATAGGCATTTACTCATAAAGCTGTTACTACAGCCTGTGTGGTAAGAGTTCAGATTCCACATTCACTCGTAAACTGATTGAAGATCAGGGAAGTTAAACTACTTGTTCCGGGCTATGAATAACTGAGACAAGATTCAAATACAGCCTATCTAATTCCTAAGCTTTACTTTATCATAATCCACTTTCAGAAGAGGATGGCCAAGACAGTTAAGAGAATGCATTATGTGGCAGACTGCATTTTCCAAAAAGAGCTACAACAAATATCTCCTACCCCATATGATCTTCCCAAAATATTAACTTTGACATTTCCCCCATTGAGATAAGAGGAACATAGTCATCCCTTGGATTTGGAAGGGCTTGTGTGGCTATGGCAGAAGTGACCCTCCAGGACTTGTAAGGTAAGGTTGTAAAAGATGATATTGCTTGCTCTGGTACTCCTGCAATGCTCCCTCTTGGAACCTAGCCACTGTGCTGTGAGGAAGCCCAAGTCTACCTGTGCAGAAAGACCATGTGGAGAAACCTTGAACCTACCTAGGGAAAGAGAAATGCCTGACCTGCTCAAGCTGTTCCAGCCTCCAACAGTTCCAGCTCCAGGTACCATCTGACTGCAACCTCATGATAGAACCAGAGCTGGAAATGCCCAGATAAGGCCTTCTCAAATTGGTTTAAGCTGCTAAGTTTTGGGAAAATGTGTTATACAACAGAACCAGAGAAGCATATACTGAGGTACAGATCTCTTCAGAAGGACATGAGAGCCATCTTTAAGTATCTGAAAGGCAGTCATGTCTAAGAGGAGTTTGACTTAGATACAGCACTATTATTAACATTTGGGGATACAGTACTCTGGAGAGGCAAATTTGATTTTTTTTTTAAAAGATTTTATTTATTTATTATTAGAGAGAAGGGAAGGAAGGGAGAGAGGGAGAGAGAGAGAGAGAGAGAGAGAGAGAGAGAGAGAGAGAGAAACATCAATGAGTGAGATGTACATTGATCAATTGCCTCCCACATGCCCCCAACTGCGGACCTAGCCTGCAACCCAGGCACATGCCCTGACTGGGAATTGAACCGGCGACCTTTGGGTTCGCAGGCCAGCACTCACACCAGCCAGGGTGAGACAAATTTGATTCTTAATGGAGGTCCTCTGTAACTGTATAACTTATATTTTTAAAAAAATTTTGAGAGAGAGAGAGAGAGAGAGAGAGGTATTGTTCCACGTATTTATGCCTTCATTGGTTGCTTCTTGCATGTGCCCTGACTGGAGATTGAACCTGCAACCTTAGTGTATTAGGATGACGCTCTAACCAACTGAACTACCCAGCCAGGGCTCTAACTATAGAACTTCAAAACAGAGTCATGCAACAATGAGCACTCTACTACCAGACACATACAAGCAGAGGAATGACCACTTTTGGTGATGTGGTAGAAGGGTCCAGAAGACTCCAAAGGCACGTCACAACTCTAAAAAGATGTAATTCCTAATGAGTTAAGGCTAAAACTATTTTGAAGAAGAAACATCTAGTAAACCCTTCTTAGATGAGGTAAGGACTAACCCGGGCTTTTTAAGTTGGAAGGGGTTAGTAAGTGTGAAAAGCAAGAAGAGGGACCACTCAACTAAGAACCAATGGAAACTATTTAGCCAGCAACATCAAATTAACTCTGCTCCTCTCACCTGAAGACCTATTCTTTCTCACCCATTTATGGTGTGTTATGGGCCATCATCCTTTCAGACCCTTTCTCAGTCACCTGAAACCCTTGAGGCTCCCTCAGTGTTCAATCCCATTGGTTGTTAAGTTATTCTACTCTTATTTCCACAGGAAGTCCTATATCTGTTTCTTGTATTCCATTTGCACTGTCATTGGCTTTGTTCAAGCCATCCTCATCTCTCATCTGGAAAACAAGAGGTTCCTTTGCATAATCTTTTATGAACTCATTCCTCAGAATGCTCTGGACATGTCAGTCCTTGTCTCTAAAACCAAAACCTTGAGTATCCACTGCCTTTAGAATAAAGTTGAAATTTCTTAGGTATTCAGGCTTTCATGATAGGGTAGAAAACAAGGGGCAGGAGAAGTGAAAAAAAAGATGTGTCAGTGGACAGAGACATTAATTCCTGCCTTAGTTTCTTAGGACTGCTGTAACAAATTACCAGAAACCATATGAGTTAGTATAACAGAAATTTATTTTCTCACAGTTTTGGAGGCTAGAAGTCCAAAATCAAGGTGCTGGAAGGGCTATGCTCCCCTGAAGGCTCCAGGGAAGAATCCTTCCTGGCCTCTTCTTGGCTTGTCAGAGCTCCTGGAAATCCTTGGTTTGTAGCTGCATCACTCTAATCTCTGCCTCCATCTTCACATGACCTTCCCTGTGTGGGTTCAAATCTCCCTCTCCTTACTCTTATAAAGACACCAGTCCCTGGACTTAAGTCCCATCCTAACCTGGTATTATCCTATTTTACCTTGGTTACACCTTCAAAGACCCTTCTTCCAAATAAGGTCACATTTCCATGTACTGGGGGTTAAGACTTTATGCTATCTCTTGGAGACACAGTTCAACCCTCTATAACTTACATTGATGGAAACTACAGAACAGTGGCTTAACATAGGGATGGAATGAATCTTGCTTGTGAAAAAGTTATGGATGAAAGGGAGAATTTCAGGAGCAGGGAAGGTAATATTAATAGGATAAACCAGATCACCAGGAAGGCTTTTTGAACAATGGGATAGCATGCATGACAAAACAATAAAATGTTACGCTCATGAAAAATCAATCTGGAAGCTGGGAAATTTGGTTAAGATGTCGCAGTAGCCCAAAGATGAGGAGACAGGCGCAGAATTAGATTGTTAGCCCCAAGAGGCTGTTAATTTTGCTTTGTTGCTCAGCAACACATCCCACATCATAAGTGCTCCGTACACGTTTGCTGACTAGATGAATGGGTGGACAAAGTAGGCTTCTGTAGCAGGAAAGGAGAGGAAGGAATGATACCACTGAACTTGCAGAAGTGGACTGAATTAGGTGGCCCTGGAACAAGACAGGGCTGGAGAAGTAGCATCAGTTGAACACTACGTAAAGAAAGTCAAGCCCATAACCAGCAGCTGTTCCAGACAGAACTGAACCACTCTCATACCACCTACACAGTCTGGCGTTATATCTGACTCCGAGCCATTCCTGCCACAGAGGGTGCATCTGGAGCACAGGAGGCATAACTCCATTCATGTTCGAGTGTGTCCTCCATAGTATGTTACACACAGTAGGCTCCCAGTATGATTTTCAATGAACTTATGAATACTTAAATTTCACATTTACACAAAATCGAAAGATTTTTCCAGATCTGAACTCTGCATTTTACACTTCTGTATGCTACAAAGTGCCTGCCTAGCACAGAGCGCCCAAAAGCCCTTGTTGAACTACACAGAATAAATAGGATTCACCCAGTTCCGCCCTGGCAGCGAGGTCTGCATTTGGCAGGACGACAGAATCCACCGCTATTAAGTTCTTATGTAAGAATTAATACCCAACCCACCCCCACCCCAAGCCAATTTGACATCCCTCCCACAACTAGAGAAGAGGAAGGGAAGGGAGAGGAAGCGAGAGCACTATTTGCACACACGAACTCTTTCGGTGGTACATGCACAGATTGATTTCTAACCTCAGTTCCCCACAACGATCCTAAAATACCGCTGCAGGCGCCGTGCCGGGCGGGCGGAGGGGCCGGCGACCCGGCGTTTCGGTTCAGACTCATTTATTTCCGTGGGTGAGGCCTGCCCAACCGGCACGCCCCAGGGCTGCGGGTCTGCGGGTGACAGCGGCCCAGAAGGTGACTCGAGTCCCCGGCGGTCCCCGTGGGTCCCCGCGGCCGCCGGTGCCGCCTTGGTCCGAGCCCCGCCCGGGGACAGCACGCGTCCCGCCCCGAATTCCGGCGGCCCCGAGCCGCGTTCCCGCCTGGGCCCCGCCGCGCGCCGGAGGACGTCGCACGCGGCCGAGTCGGACTTCCCGGAGCCCCGGGGTTTCGGTGGGCAGGCGGTGCCCCGAGGATGGCGGTGTGGCCGGGCCCCGGACGGCCGCGAGGAACCCCGGAGCTGCGCGCTCTGCTGGGCCCGCGCCGCTAGAGCGGCGCCTGGGCCCGCGCGCGGCCTCCTCCCCGCCCGCCGCGCCCCGCCCCGCGCCCGCCCCTCCCCGGGCCGCGGCCGTGCCCCGCGTCGCACTCCCCCGGGATGGCCCGCGCGCCTCGGCGCTGCCTCACGGAGCTCACGGTGGAGCGGCGGCGGCCGCGCTCGAGGGGCGCGCGGCGGCGGCGGCGGCGGCGCGGCGCGTGAGGGGCCGCCTCGGGCCGAGCGGGTGCCGCCAACATGTCGGATACCAAGGTAAAAGTTGCTGTCCGAGTCCGGCCCATGAACCGACGAGGTGAGGAGCTCTCCGCTTATTTCTATCCGGGGTCTGGCCGAGGGCGTGGGCAACTTTGGAAACTGCGGGGGCCGCGGGGTTGCGGGGCTGGGCGATGAGGGCGCAGCTGGGGCCGGAGAGCCGGACGGAGGCGGCGCCCGCACTGGCCGTGCAGACCCGGGCGCCGGGTGTCCGGCTCGGCCGCCTCGCGGGAGAGCCCGCGCCTGCGGGATGCTCGGCTTTGCAACGTTTGTGTTCCCTTTGCTTTCAGAACTGGAACTGAACACCAAGTGCGTGGTGGAGATGGAAGGAAATCAAACGGTCCTGCACCCTCCTCCTTCCAACACCAAACAGGGAGAAAGGTAACGCGGGGGCATGGAGGGCGGGAGGAGGATCCGACCCTGTAGTCTCCAAGTTTGAGCCAAGAAATGGGAGTGCTCTTTCCTATTGTTAGAAGGAACGGCTTCAAGTTTGTCCCACACTCCTGTCTGAAGCTGTTGCAAGTCCAAGTTCCTCTCCTCCCTGTTGCCCCCCCTCCCATCTAGAGCGGCATCAGGCAGAGCACCCTGACCTGCTGTGTCTCCAGCAGTCTCCGAGGCACCCAGACACAGAGGGGCCAGATGGGTGGGACCCTAGAGAAGATTAGCCCAATAGCCACATTTTACAGATAAGAAGACTGAGGCCTGAGTGGGCATATGACCACCCACAGCTTTGTTGTTTGCGGAATCCACCGTCCCCAGGTTCTTTCCACGGTTGTACTGTTTGCTTCATTTGGCAGACTTGTTTAGGGACTTGGTGTGTAAAATGAGAGAGGACTCCACAATAAAGCAAAAACAGTCTTGTAAGATGCAGGCTCAGGCTTGGACCATTTAAAATCTTTTTAAATTTTTTTGGTAGTGGTGGTTCTGGGTTGAGATAATTCCTGAATGTATAATAATACGCGAATTTTGATTTTCAAGGAAACAAAAGTAGTGACGGAGCTGTGTAGACACTGAGGGGATGTTTGAAAGGGGGCTGCATTTACTAGATGGCAACATATTTGCATTTGAAAAGTTGTAACTGTTGGATCCTTATTAATTCAGCTCTATTCCACCCAGCAGTATGGGAAAATGCCCTAAAATAATTTGAATATCTGGCATTTTTCTGGTAAGCCCCTGAGAAGAAAATGACTGGAATTCATTCAGTGTAGCAATGCACTGACTTATAAAAAATAGGAAAGAAAAAAAATAGATTTGACAAAATTAATTCTTCTGGGACATGACTATGAGGTTGCGTTTCTAGAAGTCACCTGTTGACTGATGCGCTACAATTTAGTGATTTTTGCTCTTCAAAGATTTTCACTGGAGACTCTGAAGCAGGGTTTGTTACTTTATTGCTAAAGGCAGCAACTGCCTCCATTCTATAATCATGTGGTGTTCAGGCACAGTTTTTCTAAATTTGGGAGAAGAAATTATCGGGATGTAAGGTTGTTGTTTTGTTTTTGTTTTTTGTACTGAGGCTAGCAATTTTGCAAACATTCTGCTACCTAGAGCAGATTGTTATGGTGGTAGTAAATACCTAAGTTATAGTTAAACTGTTGTGTTAAGTACTTTTCAGTAATGAATGTATCTGTGTCTTTAGGTAATATATTTACATACATTTTAAATAGTAGGTTTTTAGATACACGTATAGCAGTATAGTTGTATATTTCATGGTTAGTAAGTAAACTCATTGAGTACATTGAAATAGTTACAGGTTAAATTAGATTGCCAATGTATTTTTTTCCCTAGAACTAGATATTTTCATATTGTTTCAGAAAAAGTTCTAGTGGGTCAGATTCTTCAAAACAGTCCGAGAAATAGGTAGAATGTTCTAACTCCTGTTATGTAGCTGCTGCTTCTCTTTTTCTTGCTGGTTTGGCACCTGTTTCTTGTCAGTCTTAACCATAAGGAATGCTACTGTTTGCTACTATTTAATGATATGAAGCTTTGTTATGTGTGGGGAGAAACGTTTAATTTTGTGGAATTTGGATAGAAATTATAACTGTAGACAGTTGATTAGAAATGCTAAATAGTCAGTTGGTCATTTTTAGGCCTGCCACTGCCATTATTAATCAGGATTTTCTAAGTAAAAATTCATAGGATGCTTTTGGGATTTATCCATCTGCTTGCTTATTGGAATAGCCCCTTCTCTGAAGCTACAAGAATAGCATTGAAATATGGGTGTTCTCTTGTTATGTCCTTCTGGCATATCTGATTCTTTGAGTGGTGGATGGGCCCTTTCTGTGGGTTTCTGCCTGGGTACCAGTCATTTAGGTTACAGACCAACTGAGATGGGCAATGTAACAGTGTTGCTTGTAGGTTAGAATTACTCTATTGCAAGGATGGAGACACCAAATGCGTTTTGATTTTCATTAGGGATCTTGGTTTCATGTTTCTCCACCAGGTTTTCCCTTAAAGCAACAGTGCATTTAAAAATAGAAACAATTCCTCCCTTGGGCTCTGGATTGATTAATTGATACAGTGCTTGGTGCTGTGTTTACAATTTATGTCTGCCATTTGTTTTGGGATAGAGCTTAAGGAAAAGAAAGAACATTATTTTTCTTACCTAGAAGTCCAAGGTTTGAAGTGTAAGATGTCCTGAATTTATATTGGAAATTCTATATCAAATGAAGAAGTATTGTTTTCCTTAATAATTATAATAAATTATTTATATATTAACTGTGAACAGAAATTTTAAGTTACTGGGTGAAAGTTTTCAGTCCCATCAGTAAAACAAGTGAGAGTGCATTGATCTCCAGGAGAAGAAACAGACAGGCTTAGCTTTCATAATTTTCCCCCTTTATGAAATCCAAGTCATGACTATGTGGTGAGGACTAAAAGATCACAGGGCCTCTGAGGTTAAGGTTGTTTGTTTTGGTCCTGATATTTTAAGATTATAATATACTGCAGAGGTCCAGGTTATTGCTGTTCTGAAACATTAAGACATATATAAATTTGTTTCTTAAAATATGGTTGTATTACTATGCAGGAGACATTTCAAAGTTCAGATCATGTGGGAAACATACTTTGCATAGGAGATCCAAAGATAACTACAGGCCTAGTAGCTATGGGCCTGTATCAGAGGATCTCACCTTTGAGAGATATGGGAAGAAGGGGAAAAATCATTAAAATACAATGTGGTAAATTCTTTAGGCTGTACTTTTGCCACTGCATGTACTGTATTATTTGGAAATTATCTATTTCCTCTTCTGTCTCTTCTTCGAGGCTGTGAGCTCCCTGAAGGCAGGTATCTTATTCTACTTACATTTGTGTCCCATGCTTATGAGCAGCACCTGGTGCAAAGCAGGTGCTCAGCAAATGTTTGACCACTCAGATTCCCATTGGGATGGAGCACTGAGGAAGGGCTGTGGAAATGACACAGAGTTCCGGCATCCTGCAAAGACAGGTGGCATTTATGCTGGTCATATGGGTGCTAATCATGTAGATTCACTTTTGCAAGAACAAGAGGAAGTCTTTGTCAAAGAACGTGAAAGCATACCTGCCATAAATTACTTCTGGGTGATTGTGTGCATGTGTGTACATGCATGCATGTGTGTGCACGTGTACACACACACATTTTGGAATAGGATGCAGTATCAAGGTAGTTCAGGAGTGGGGAATAGAATAAGAACCCTTAATTTTCCAAAATAGGTAAGAGTTAAAAAAAAAAAGTATGAAGAGATATATGGTGAAAGTCTTCGTCCACCCCTGCTGTCACTCCTACTCTTCCCATCCCCTCACCTCTAAAAAAAAAGATAATCATAATTATTCCTTTCTTATACATATTTCACACACACACTTATATATTTCAACAAATATTTTTTCTATCTTTAAATACCAGTATATTAAGACTCATTTATTCTTTTTTTTATCCATATGGATGGTAGTGGTGGTTTTAAAATATATATATAGGTGGCTTATGAATCTGATCTTTATAAGTTTTTAGAAGTGAAGTTTTACCATAAAGAGAGTATAAATGAAAGTTGCTTTCCACTGAAGTTTTTGTTCTTGATTATTTTATGCAAGTGAATTGTAGGGTAAGCATCCAAAGCAGTGTATATATAACCTGGCTAAATTAAAAGGAAAAATTGGAGTAAATTTGGGGTCTTATTAAAAGAACATCAAAATTTAACTTCTTGCCCATATTTTGCACACTGCAAGGTGTGCCCCATACCTTGTAAAGTGTATGAGGGAGGGTCAGTAGAAGAAAGCCATGTCTTGATCAATTGCATGTATGTTTTTTAGTTTATGCATTGTATATTGCAAGTTTTTATTTGCACACTGGCTTCCTCTGCCACTCAAAAGTACTTCCAGGATACGTCCTTCTGCTCAACTGTGTCTATGGACCAGAAAGTCATGCAAAATTTAAAAGATCACCCAAGAAGCATAATATTTGATATTATAAAATTATTTGGATGACTTTTAATTCTGTTCTGTTTTCTGTGTTACTCTTTTCTCTGACTCAGATATTACAGAATGATAGTACCTATCTTTTTTTTTAGCAAAGAGTATTTGGATTTCACTAACATAGGAGTGAACATTGTTCATGCATGATATTGGTGAGATTTTAAAGAGCATTATAATGGAGTATTTTCATTAGCTGTCAACATTTTCATTTCTTTGTTTTAGAATAAAAGTAGATTGAGCCTTGGCTGGGTGGTTCTGTTGGTTGGAGTCTCTCATGTACACCAAAAGCCTGTGGGTTCGATCCCTGGTCAGGGCACATATGGTAGGCAACCGATTGATGTTTCTTTGTCACATTGTTATCTGTCTCTAAAATCAATAAAAATACATCCTCAGGTGAGGATTAAAAAATAATTAAAATAAAGAAAGATTGAAATCTCTTACCTTAAAAACAAGACTAAAAGTGATTTTAATTCAGTGTAGATTAATGATTTAAAAGTTATTTTGTTCATAGTCCACAGTTAAAAACACATTTTACATTATGAACTGTGTGTCTATTGGTATGAAGGTTCATAAAAAAACTTAGGAGTGCAATGTCTGTTATTTTTCCATCCCATTCTGTTCTAATTTATTTTAGAAATGATGGTTGTGATTTAATTAATTTCACAATCCACTGACAGGTCTCAAATTTATAATTTGAAAAATGCAAGTTTCATGGATAAAAGGTTGGATTCTATATAAGTAGATTTACAGTTGTGAGTATGCAAAACACAGAGTTTATTCTTGTGTCATTATTTATTAATTATAGTATTATTTTCCATATGAACAACTGTAAACCTACTTTTACCCCACCTTGTATATTTAAATCAGTGTACATAGTTTAAAGTGTAAAATAGTTCTATAATTTATAAAGGCTATGATAAAAAAATAAATTCTCCTCTTCTTTTTCCGGAAGGGACCATGAATAGCAGTTTTAGCTCATCCTTTTGGAATTTCCCTCCGTATTTCTGAGTAATATGCTGGTAGTGCTAGGTGTTTTTTTAAATCCTCACTCAAGGATATGTTTTATTGATTTTTTAGAGAGAAAGGAAGAGAGGGGCGGGGAAGAAATAGGGATGTGAGAAAGAAACATTAATTGGTTGTCCTGTATATACCCCAACCAGGGATTGAACCCTAGACTTAAGTATGTGCCCTGATCGAAAATTGAACCCACAGTCTTTTGGTAGAAGGGATGATGCTCCAACTAATTGAGCCATGAGTCAGGGCTCGTAGTGCTTGTTTTTGATTTGCTCTCTTTGTTCTTTCTATGGCCTATCCCCAGCCCACTTCAAATTCTTCCCATTCCCCATTTTTCCAGTATAGTTATATCGTAATTTTTGTCATATCAATATTTAGTGTTTACATTATTTATATGACGAAATAGAACATTGTTTATAGTTGAACTATACAGTATACTCTTCTGTACTCTCTTTTCCTGTCATACAGAACTTTTATTTTCCCTGGAGTTAACAATTATTTCTATTTTTTCCTTTTCTTTAATTTGCTGCTTTTTCTATGTACTTACTTTTAATTAAACATTTACATTATCCGTCCCTTCCCTAAGTCTCATTTCAAGACATTCAAACATATCAAGTACTCTATTGATTCCATTTTCTTACCAGAGGCATTTCTTCTTTACCCTTCTAATATGCTCCTTTATGAACTGGTGGCCTTATCTGGCTGGTTTAACCGCCATCCTGAGCTTTCTGTCATGTCATACTGAGGATTCATTTTACCTGTCTTCTCTTTGAAATGTCTTGTTTTTCTGTTTCCCTTTTCTATCTTGGTTTATTGCCTCAATTTTGTAGAGCACATCCTTTAGTACTTTCCTGAGAAAGGGTGCTTGGGAGGTAAAGTATTTTTGAAACCATGAAAATATCTTTGTTCTAACCACCCACTTCATTGATAGATAGTTTGGATGGGTATCAAATTAAAGATGTTGGTTGGCCTAATATCTTTTACCCTTCAGTGTTTGTATTGAAAAGTCCAAAGCTATTTGGATTGCTAATCCTTAGTATGTAATCTAGATTTTCCCTCTTTGGAATCTTGTGGAATATTCTCTCCTCCCCCATTTTTTTGGTGATAGAGTGGGTCTTATTAACCTGGAAACTCACATGCTTAACTCTAAAAAAAATTCTGAAATTAATTCATTAACAGATTCTCCTCTTTATTAATTCTGTTTGTTTTTCTTCCCCACTGGAACACTTATTTGGACGTGGAATTAGTTTTCTGTACTGGTCATCTAATTACTTATTTTTCCTTCTACTTTTCATCTCCTGTTTTCTGTTTACCCTTCTGGGAGTTTTCCTCCACTTTATATTTCAGTCCTTATGTTTAATTTTTCTTTTCTGCAACCATATTTTTAATTTTCAGAAGCTCATTTTTTGGTCCCTGTTCTTATGTTTTTTTAATAGCATCCTATTCTAGTTTCTTGGTTATGGCATTTTTGACCTCTTTCTGAGGACATTAATGATGCATTCCTCTATATAGTCTGCTTTCTCCACCCCACCCCCCACCCTGTCCTATAATGCATTGTTTTGCTTATGTTGGTCTGAATCTTTAATGTTAAGGACCTATCTCAGGGGTAGACTCTGGGGTTTCTCCGAGGTAAAGACTATATATGATTTATTTTTGTCTTCTCAATGCCTAGGTTCAAGAATGCCCAACACAGAGAAAGCATTTTGTAAATGCTCTTTGCTATTTCAGAAAAAAATTATTACTGTTAGAAACTTCTATCAAATCCCCTTTTTATTTAACTTCCCACAATAAAAATAATTGTTCTCTTAAGAGCATATATAAGTGCTAGAATTGAAGATGGTAGCTATCCCAGACAACTCTCAAATTACCCACATTCATGAAGGTAATTAGTTGTAGTCAGGACAGAAAGTCAGAAAATTTTGAAAAAATGCTGTTTCTGTACCACTATTGCACACATTGTAGTTCAGAAAATTTTAAAAGTCACCTTCAATTTAAAAATGTGTAAACATGTTTGGCTGGGAAAACTTTTCAAAATGATACCAAACTGGCCAGTTTATTATCTTTTCCCACTTAATTTGGTTTCTTCTGGCAAAATCTAGTTAGAGGTAAGTGTATAACTTGGATTGTTTCCAATTTTTAGTAAAATTGCACATGCCACACACTCATGTTTTTAAGAAGTTTACAGGAACAAGTTTCTCCCAAATAGCAGACTTTTTGAGGACATCAAGGTTTCTCAGAATTATTCAACCAGTTCCCTTTTCTTAAATCTTCCTGAGAGCTAGAGCAGAGATGGTGTTAATGCATTTATTCAATAGAATTTACATGTTTTTTTAATTTAATCTTTATTGTATTTTTTCTATTATCATTTAGTTCCTTTATAACCCCCTCCCTCCAGCAATCACCACACTGTTGTCCATGAGTCCTTTTTCCTTTTTGCTCAATTCCTCCCCCCAATACCTCCCCCACCACTAGCTGTCATCTGCTCTCCATTTATGAGTCTGTCTCTGTCTTGCTTGTTAGATTAGTTTTTTCATTAGATTCCATATATGAGTGAAATCATATGGAATTTGTCTTTCTCTGACTGGCTTATTTCACTCAGGTCCATCCATGCTGTCACAAAGGGTAGCACTTTCTTTTTTACAGCTGAGTTCTATTTCATTTGTAAATGTCTCATAGTTGTTTTATCCACTCATCTACTGATGGACACTTGGGCTGCTTCCATATCATGGCGATTGTAAATAATGCTGCAATGAACATAAGGTGCTTATATTCTTTTGAATTAGTGTTTTGTGTTCCTTCGGATATATTCCCAGAAATGGGATCACTGGGACAAAAGGCAGATCCATTTTTCACTTTTTGAAGTATCTCCATACTGCTTTCCACAGTGGCTGCATCAGTCTGCATTTCCACCAACAGTGCAAAAAGGGTTCCTCTTTCTCCTCATCCTTAACAGCACTTGTTATTTGTTGATTTATTGGTGATTGCCATTCTGACAGATGTGAGATGGTATCTCATTGTGGTTTTAATTTGCATTTCTCTGATGATTAATGACCTCGAGCATCTTTTCATATGTCTATTGGCCATCTGTATATTCAATAGGATTTAGATGAGTTTGGAGAACATTACCTAGGAAGGAAACAGATAGCAGAGACACCAAGACATACAGAAATACTCAGGAAGATGATTTGGTATGTTGACAATGGAAGAAATTAAATTTACTAACAACAGAGCTTTCAAGAAAGCAAGGAATGTTAAAATTTATATGAAAACGTATTAAAACAATCAAGAGTTGATTTAGGTGGGATCTTTTCAAAGAAGATCACTCTATGAAGTATTTCTGGGAATTTAGACTTGCAAATGTAGGAAGAAAATGTGAGAAACACATAGTTGTTGGATTTGTTTCACATTGTATCACCCAAACTTTGTGAAAACTAAATAAACATGTGAAAAATAAGTCAAATTTTAACATCTCTAAAATTTTATTTGACAAAATGCATAATTCTTATATTTGATTGTAGGATCCAAGTTTAAAAAAGAAGAAAGGAGAGACTCTTTTCAGTATTAGAAGGGCACCCACTCCAAGTCTCATCACTTGCTTAAATCCAGTCTTTTATTTCATGTTACTATGAGGTGAAAAATTCAGTGAATCATTAATAAAGTGGTAGAACTATTTTACCAAATGCTCTTGGAATGTACTTTTCACATCAAAACACAACTGTATTTTTAAAAAATTACTTCCTTTGATACTCTTAATACATTTTTGCATATGTAACTATAAGAAGCATGGCAGAAATAAAAGGAGGGGAAGGGGGATCATCGTTCAGCCAAATTTAACAAATCAGTTATTCTTATTTTCTTCTACCTTCATATTGTCTTTTTTACGTAATATAAATATTTGCAATACAATTTCATTTTGCTTTTCCCCATTTATATTTTGTCACCCAACATAGTTTTCACAACTACACAGGGGTGAACAAAATTAGGTTTACAGTTGTTTGTATGGAAAATAATACAATACTTAATAAACAATAATACAAGAAAAAACTTTTTTGTATTCACAACTATAAACCTATTTTTGCCTACTCCTCTAATAATAGAAAAAAGCTTAAAAAGAAATCCTCACCTGAGGATATATTTATTGATTTTAGAGAGAGAGGAAGGGAAGGGGAGAAAGAGAGATCTGTTGCCTCCTGTACATGCCCTGCCGGGGGATCGAACCCACAACCTAGGTATGTGCTCAGACAGCAAATTGAACTTGCAACCTTTTGGTGCATGGGATGATGCTCCAACCAACTGGGCCACCTGGCTAGGGCCTACCCCTGTAATTTTAATAATTGAATAGTGTGTTGAGTTTTATAATTTTTAACCATTTCTGTATTTTTGGACCTTAAGGTTGTTTTTCTTAATGATAATAAATAACACAGAGCATCCTTATGAAACTTTTAAATAATCATTTGCTAATTGAAAGGCATTTCTTCTTAAACAAGCTTGCTAATATAAAAATATATCTTTGAAATTTATGACAACATGTATTATTCTTTCATTATGATGGAGTTAAAAGTTGATAATTTCCAGATATAGGTATGAGATAGGTTATGGAAAAATCGTTCTGTATTGGCAGTAATAACAACAGTGGTTTTCTCACTTGAGTGTTCATAGAATCATCTAAAGAGCCCCACCACAGAAGATTCTATCTAGCAGGTCTGGTGTGTCACTTAAGAATTTGCATTTCTAACAAGTTCCCAGGTGTTGCTCTTAGATCAGGACCAAGCTTTGAGCACCACTGCTCTAGATCAGCACTGTCCAGGAGAATTTTCTCTGATGATGGAAATGTTCTATGTATTTACTATCCTATATGGTAACCACTGACCATATGTGAGTATCGAACACTTAAAATGTGGCTAGTGCAAAGAGCTGAATTTTACATTTTATTAATTTTCATTGATTTAAATAGCTACAAGTGGCAGCCGGCTACTGTATTGGACAGCATAGTCTTAGAAATGGTTCTGAACTATGGTTGCACATTAAAATTACGTGGGGTGCTTTAAAATAGATGCCTCAGTGCCAGCCCAGAGATCCTGGCTTAATTGGGCTGTAGTACAGCTTGGACACTGGGATTTTTTTTTTTAAGTATATTTTATTGATTATGTTGTTACAGTAGTTCCAATTTTTTTCCCCTTTGCTCCCCTCTGCCCAGTACCACCCTTCCCTCCAGCAATCCCAAACCCCTTAGTTCATGTCCATGGGTCGTGTATATAAGTTCTTTGGCTTCACCCTTTCCTATATTATTCTTAACATCCCTCTTTCTATATTGTAGCAACAGATTATGCTTCTTAGTCCCTGCACCATTTCCCCATTTCTCCCCCTCCACGCTCCCAGCTGGTAACCCTCCAAATGATTCCCATACCTATGATTCTGTTCCTATTCTGCTTTGCTTACTTGGATTTGTTTTTATTTCTTAGATTCAGTTGTTGATAGTTGTGAGTTTGTTGTGATTTTAGTGTTCATAGTTATGATCTTCTTTTTCTTAAGTAAGTCCCTTTGACATTTCATATAATAATGGCTTGGTGATAATGAACTCTTTTAGCTTCACCTTGTCTGGGAAGCACTTCATCTGCCCTTCCATTCCAAATGATAGCTTTACTGAATAGAGTAATCCTGGTTGTAGGTTGCTTTTCATCACATTGAATACTGCCTGCCAGTCCCTTCCTGCCTGCATAGTGTCCTCTGAGAAATCATCTGATGGTCCTATAGGCACCTCCCTGTAGGCAAATCTCCACCTCTCTCTTGCTGCCCCCAGAACTGTCTTTATCTTTAACCTTTGCCATCTCAGTCATGATGTGTCCTGAAGTGGTTCCTCCTGGGTTCAGCTCACCCGAGACCCTCCGTGCTTCCTGGACCTGTATGTCCATCTCCTTCACAAAATTTGGGAAGTTTTCCTCATTTTTTTCAATTCTTGCTTCCTCATTCTGCATTGGTTGTTTTTTTCTTCCTTATGTTCCAAATCATTGATTTGAATGCCATTTTCCTTCCCTTCACCATTGGTTTTGTGTGGATTTTCCTTTGTTTCACTTAGCATAGCCTTCACTTCTTCTCTTATGCGTTTGCCGTACTCAAGCATAGCTGTCAAGCCTGTGAGATTCTTTATCACCAGTGTTTTTAATTCTGTGTCTGTTAGGTTGTCTATTTCCTTATCTGTTAGGTTGGCTATCTCCTCGTCGCTTAGTTCTCCCACTGGAACCTTGATCCATTCCCCCTTTTGGGCCATACTTCTCTGCCTCCTCATTCGGACAGGTTCCTATGTTTGTTTGCCTCCGTGTCCCAGGTAGGGCTGTCGTTCCTGTTACATTGTAAGGGGCATAGCCTTAGGTATCCGTCAGTAACAGGCAACCTGTTTCACCAAGTTGTGGCGCTGTATGCAGGGGAGGGGTCCAAGAGGGAACAATGCCGCTTGCCCAGCACTCGCCCCTTTTCCAGGCACCTCTCCCACTTCCGCACCGGACTGGCGCCCCACTAGCTGCTGCCCTGGCTGTTGTTCCCAGAGTGGGTGGGTCTGCGGATGTTCTCAGACTGTGGGGGCCCTTTAAACAAGCAGACTCTGCTGAGACGGGCTGTTTCTGTCTCCACCCCAACCCCCACTGGTCTGCATAGTCAGAGGCAATGAGGCTTGATTTTCCTCAGTGCTGGGACTGTGAGCTATGAGGTCCAGTGAGGAGCTGGGAACACTCCCCAGGTGTCCCTCCCGACTTTTTAAAATGTGTGACAGTGCTTTCTGCCAACGTGCCTCTGCCACCACTACCACACCATGTCCTCTCCGCCCCTCCTACCTGTCTGGATGAGTATTTCTTCTTTATATCTTTGTTTGTTGGACTTACATGCAGTTTGAAACTTCTGGTTGTTTCTAGTTTTTTTTTTTTTTTTTTTTTAAGGATTACTTTATTTTATTTATTTGTTTTTAGAGAGAGGGGAAAGGAGAAAGAGAGGGAGAGAAACATCAATGTGCAGCTGTCTCTCAGTTTCCTCCAACTGGGGACCTGGCGTGTAACCTAGTCATGTGCCCTGACTGGGAATCGAACCAGCGACACTTGATTCGCAGGCTGACGTTCAATCCACTGAACCACAGCAGCCAGGCTCTTGTTGTTTCTAGTTTTGAGGTAGTTGTATTCCTTCTTAGTTGTGGAGGGAGACATAGCATGTCTGTCTACACCTCCATCTTGGCCGGAAGTCAACACTGGGATTTTCAAACACTTCCCAAGTGTTCCTGTTACTGTAGTTGCTTAACAAATAACCCCAAAACTTAGGGGTCTAAAATGACTACTTTCTTATGCCCATGGATTCTGTGGGTCAGGAATTTGAACAGAGCAAAGTGGGTATGATATGTCTTTTCTCTACAATGTCTGGGCCTCATCTGTTAAGACTAGAAGTCTGGGGATGTAGTCATCTGAAGGCTTGACTAGGTGAATGTCCAGGTGACTACTTTACATGGTCAGCACCTGATTCTCATGTGTAGCCAAGGTTGAAAACCATTGGTTTAGTGTAATAAGCCAGGGTTTAAAGCCTACCTTCACAAGTTGTCCTTTGGTTTGTTTTACCTTTTTGATTGTGATCATGTATGCAAATACTCAAAACCATTAACTTTCTCTCAAAATTAATGTCTGAAAGCCTCATAAAATCAGCCTAAATATTTACCTTATTAAGGCAATTTATGGAACTTTAACAGGGTCTTCCTGTGCCAAGGATGTGTATTATTGTGCAAGTAAAACCTCAGAAAGCTAAGTAAATTCTCTCCCATTTTTAGAAAAAACCTCCTACTCCTAGCCAGGTATATTTAATCATAATGCCTCTCCTTATTTATTTGTACAATACTCAAATTTCAGCAGAGGGGAAAGGAATGACCTAAGTTGTCTAGGTGCAGGTTACTTGCCTTTCCCTTCACCTATACTGACTTCTTGGGAAGTACAGGCTCTTCAACTTTCCAGTAGCCTGTGGACCACAATTTCCTGCTTCAGGCCCTTTAACTGTGTGGTGATACCAACCTCAATTCCTATTCCCCATATGTATAGAGGATCAGCGTAGCATGATAAACAGGTGGAAGAATGGGTGCCTCCTGATTCTGCCCCTAACTTGGTCTGTATCCTTGAGCTAGCCATATCCTTTTCCATCTGAGTTTCTTCATCAGTAAAATTGAGGGCTAGACTAGATAATCTTTTTTTTTAAGCTCTAAAGTTCAGACTTATCCCAACTCTACTTAAATGTACAGTTGAGTCAAATAGAATAAGTGGGTAAATTTATAGAGGCTGAAATGCGTTGCATTGTAATTTACTTCTTGTCAGAGTATTAGGAGAGCTGGGGGAGGACAGGGTCACTGTTCTTGGCAGGCTCAGTTTGCCTGCAGTAGCTGATGAGAGAATTGAAGGTGTCAGGTGAAATAAGACAGCCACCAGCTCCAGATTACTGAAGTCATTATCAGCTGGTTGAGGAGCCTGGGTCCTTCACAGACATTCTGCATGCTGTCCTCCTTCACTGGGACAGCAGCTCTTGCATGTTGCTGCAGGTCGTTGTGAATAATCTGATCTGGACTTTTTAATTAGTTTTCATCTTGTACAGTTGTGTTCTTTCAGGACCTAGTGATTTTTAAGCTGTTCTTGCAGGCATACAGCTGTTTTATGCAATAAGTGTGTATGTATGAGGGTGGAAAAATGACATTTCCAGAGCTGTTAGCTTAAAGCTTACTTGGGCAGCTTGTTTTGTTTCTGATGATTCTGTTACAACTCTACCAAACTGTGGTTAATCCACAATATTTTCTTTCTTCTGTGTGTGTGTGTGTGTGTGCGCGCGCACACATGTGCGCATGCTTGTGTCCCTCTGGTTTGTGCCTCTTACCCTTTATTTGAAAGCAGATTGGAGTTGTTGACTATGTGGGGTCCTTCAGAGTCTGGTCTGTAGGTGTGATGAGCTTTGCTGCTGTCAGAAGAGGCATGAGGCTGTCCTTGAGGAAAGAAGTTTGGAGCCTTGAGTTTGTGTTTTTTTGTTTTGTTTTATTTTTCTTCTTTCGGTTAAGACAAGAACAGGAAGGAAGCCTTTGAGTTAAGGGAAGCTTTCCTCTTTGCTCTTGGCTCTTTGTGTTGTCTGAGGAGACACTTCCTGGATTGTTCACCCACCATGAATGACCACAAATATCCACGCTATCTCCAGTGGGGAGCCTCAGAGGACACTCAGAAAGGGCAGATGATGGTGAATTGCACAGGCGTCTGTTGTGAGCACAGGGTAGATTTATCCCAGATTTTGGAAAGGCTGTATATGATAAACTCACATATAGTTTGTTGGTCAGATTAACAGGCCTTTAAATAAACTTAATGCTCTGTGGTTTAATAAAACAAACCCTCAGAATTGATGCTTAGTGTGTGCACATATCTCTTATCCCACCTAAGCAGAGAATGCGTTAAAGGTTTACAGCTGAATTTGGAGTTGTAACTGCCTTTCTTAAAATTGGATAACAGACTGTTATGGCGTTTTGTTTTGTTCTGCCCTTTTGTTTTCTACCCTTAACTACTTCTATTTATATAGTTAATTAAAGCTTAGTATTCACCATACAAATTGTAACAGGGAATGGTTACATTATTACATTGAGAAAGATCCTTAAAATTACTTGTTTTTTGGGGGATAATGTTTTAAGTAGGGAGGAGTTTGGTAGAGAAAGCTTATCAAGATAATGGTGTTAAATTTGAGCAGCCATATTGAGTTTTAAACATCTGCTTTTTTGATCTAGAGTTACAGTACAAATAGGTAACATTAGCATGGTAATGCCACTTTAAGTTTTTTTTGAAGCCTTGAAGTATTGCTGGCTTTGATGGTTTGAACTGTATTCCTCTCTTGAGCGTGGTAGCTTAGTCTTCATTTTTATGATGAATTATGTGTTGGAAATAATTTTCCAAAGTTGCTGGTATACTGTACTCTTCAGAGACTTTTTAAAAAGTTCTCTAGGCAAGGTATTAACTAGTTTGTTCCAAAAATGCCCATATATTGGTTCCTAGAGTTGAGAACCAAACTTTAAAAACCAGAAGAAATAAAAAATTGGATAAACAGAATGTCTAACTTCTTTTAAATGTGCTGAGAAGTACACTACAACAAAAAATACTACTATATCTTGATACTGCATTTAATAAAATAAAGGACTCAACAGAATAGAATGAAGGACATAATTAGAATTTAAACACTGGATACATTTAGTTTTGTAAAAATAAAACTCACCACACTGTTAATTTTCTTCTTTCTTGGGAACTTCTGGGAACACTTCTATAGGTGACCTCTGGACTGTGACATACTGTTGGTGTCCCTGTTGCCCGTGATGTCTAATGGGAGGGACCGCAACAATTACTAAAGTTTCTGAGCTTCTTGGACTACTTTGGTCCTTAAGGCCAAAGCATATACTATAAATTGTTAAAGAATTTTTTCTTTTAAAAATTGAATAGAGCCCTGGCTGGTGGCTCAGTCGGTTGGGAGTCATCCTGCAAACTGAAAGATCGCCTATTTGCTTCCCTGGTCAGGGTTGCAGGCCAGGTCCCCAGTTGGGGCTGTGCGTGTTTCTCTCACACATTAAGGTTTCTCTTCCTCTCTCTCTCCCTTACCCTCTCTCTAAAAATAAATAAACAAAATCTTTAAAAAAATGGAGTTCTCCTTATTTGTGTGTATAATTGAATTTGTTAAATGGCAGAGTGCATCTTTGCTTTTGTAGCTTGATATATTTGAAGTAACCTCACCAATCTATTTGAAAGTTAACTAAACAAAGTGTAAACGTTTATAATTATTGTAAATTACTTTGTTGCTGAGCCAGAGCTTTTACTCTAAGTGAAGGAAAATCTTTTACTTGCCTTTTGCATTATTTCTGTGGCCATCAGTTGGGTGTGAATAACTAGTGTTGTAAAACACTATCAAGTATTGTGACAGAATGGTGTAGTAGCCAAGAGGCACTGAGTGGACTTCGGAGGCAAACTTCTCTTATTTGAAATTGACCGTGTAACTTATTAGCTGTGGAATGTTGGGCCTTTTTTTTTTTTTTTAATTTAAATGCCTAAAAAGAGTGATTAAAGAAGGAAGTTTCAAATCCTTACTCTTTAAGTGCTAAGAATTTTTTCGATTACTTTTGGTTTAGATGTGGACACTTTTAAGACTACCTTTACAATGTCAAATCAAGTACTTCACCGTCTCAGCTGACAGGCATGGGAGTATGGCTTTGCTGAGAGCGATGCAATAAGTTTTGTTGAGAAGGAAATTCCTTCTATGATAGGTGTTCACGAATTCCTGGTCATTTGGCAGTAATTTTTTAGGTGAGGAATTTTTGTCAAGAAATTATACATGAATACCTATAAGAAGTCAATGTTCCTGATAAAACTTTGCCATGTTTTTAAAAGTGTGTATGCAAAGCATGGGGACTGGTGATAGGAGGGTGCAGCAGAGCAATAGGGCAATATCTGAGGGGGAGAATCTCAGTGCAAATACCTGGTGTGGAGTTTCACCCATTGTCAAACTATTGTACCTAACAGGAGGACCTTTTTATGGGTTGTAAGGATGGGGCTGTAGCTCCAGTTCTGGAACTTCATTTAACTTTGTGTTCTAGTTACTGGGCACTGGTCTCCTTGGTTACCTTAGACAGTACATTCTCAATAAATGTTTGTAGTACGTTCTCAATAAATGTACTTCATTCTATTTCTAATAATATGGTTATGAGGCTTTAGTTAGTATAGGGGATTCGTAGGAGGACAGTACTACCTAGTCAAAAACTGACTTCTGAGAAAATGACTGTCTGAAGTTACTGAAACATTTTTTTCAGTAATATTGAGCTTCTCTTCTTTTTTTCTTCCTGAGGCAACTGACTTTATTATCTCAGTTCCCAGGTTGGTGACTCTTGTTCTGTTTATCATACTGGAAACATGAACTCAGGGCCTCTCCATTAAAAATTCAAAATAGAGAAATCTTTTTACTTGTATATTTGGTTCTCTGGCACCCTTAAGTGAATAGGTTTTATCCCTGAACTCTCTTTAATTTACATATTTATTTTTGGTAAACTTTTGTTTTTGGCATTCTTTTTCTGTCACACTAAGATCTGGAAAATTAGGCTATTTCATAGAAACTTAAATGCATGCCTATTTGTGGTATTATTTTTAAATAAAGGAGAGATATATGTCCTCTCAGAAATTTTGATCAGTTTATCCGTCTTTGTATGTGTGTACAGAAATACACTAAAACTAAAGAGGAAGATAGAACATTTTCATATGCTAAATACTTTGTAAATTTACATGAATGAGCATGAAATGTATACTGTGCACTTCTCCTTTTTTCTGACTGCACATGAAACATCTCCGCCAACATTCACAGCCTGTGGCCTTGTAAGTGGGGAAAGCAAAGGTGTGCGTTTCTCTTATAGCCTCTCCCTGCTCTCAGCTGTGCTCTCAACTGTGCTCTCAGAGTTTGCTGTGTCGCCCCTTGTTCCAACCTTGGAAGCAAAGAAAAGGATGGGACAGTGGGCAAGGGGAGGAACTACTGGAAGGGAATAGGCCTGGGTCCTGAGCACCAGTGTCCTGACTGCCTTGACTTTGCAGCCTCTCCCCAAAGCAGCCTTAGAGTCAGCAGTAAGCCTAGATGGGGGTGGGGTGGGGGTGGGGTAGGTGAATGTTTTACAGTATCCAAGGTATATATTGGATATCTTCAAAAGATAAAGCTTTTTCTTCCGGCTGAGATGGAGGCGTAGATAGACACACTGCATCTCCCTTCACAACTAAGAAAGAATACAACTACCTCAAAACTAGAAACAACCAGAAGTTTCAGAAAATCAAAGTGCATGGAAGTCCAGCAAACAAGGATATAAAGAAGAAATACTAATCCAGACAGGTAGGAGGGGCGGAGCCCGGGCAGAGAGAACACAGCGTGGTGGTGGCAGCAGTGGCAACAGCAGCAGGCCGGTGGAAAGTGCAGCTACACGTTTTAAAAAGTCGGGAGGGACACCTGGGGAGCATTCCCAGCTCCTCACCAGAGCAGCTCACTGTCCCAGCTCCGGGGAAAATCAAGCCTCATTGCTCCTGACTGTGTAGACCAGTGGCGGTTGAGACAGGCAGAAACTGCTGGTCTCAGCAGAGTCTGCTTGTTTAAAGGGCCCCCACAGACCTTGAACATCCGCATACCCACCCACTCTGGGAACGATGGCCTGAGCAGCAGCTAGAGGGACGCCAGTCTGGTGCGGAAGTGGGAGAAGTGCCTGGAAAAGGGGCGTGTGCTAGGCAGGCGGCATTGTTCCTTCTCGGACCCCTCCCCGACATACAGAGTCACAATGTGGTGAAACAGGTCGCCCTGTACTGATGAATCCCTAAGGCTCCTCCCCTTACAAGGTAGCAGGAGCGACAGCTCTCTCTGGGACTCAAAAGCAAACAAACACAGGAGACTTCTGGTCAAGACTGACATGCTCCATCTCCCTCCACAACTAACAAGGAATACAACTACCGCAAAACCAGAAATAACCAGAAGTTCCAGAAAATAAATGGAAGTCCAACATATGAAGTTATAAAGAAATGGTGCTCATCCGGATGGGTAGGAGGAGTGAAGCCGGAGAGGAGAGGTCAAGCTGTGCTGTCCGTGGCAGCAGCAGTGACGGCGGCAGGACAGCGGTAAGCACAGACACCTGTATTTAAGGGGAGGCGAGAAGCACCTGGGGAGCACCCCCAGCTGCAGACCAGACCTGTCAGCTTACAGTTCAAAAGCCGGGGAAGGCAGACCCCCATTGCCTTGGACTGTGAGGCCCAGTGGGGGTGGGGACGGAGGAGGAGGCTCCCAGTCTCTCAGTGGAGATTGAACGGCAGGAATTCATCTTGGACCCCTACCCCTGCAGAAAACGCCCGGTTGTGACGAGTGCACAGAGCTCCCCCCCTATAGCATAAGAGGAGTGACAGTCCCACCCAGGAAGCAAAGGTAAACACAGAACGGTCAGGATGGCACAGATTATGATAGAGATCCCAGTGATGCAGCTGACCAGACAGCAAATTTCTGGTCTAACGAAGCAGCAGATAGAAAACCTTTCTGAGGCACAGTTCAGAGCTTTGCTTACAAAAGCGCTTACAGACCTAACAGCACATCTTAAGACAGGGAAGGAATGAAGGCTAGTCCTGCTGAAATGAACAAAAACACATACGAAACTAGTGGTGAGAGCAAGAAAACCAGGGATCAAGTCAACAAATAGGAACACAGGGAAGGAACAGTCAACCAGTGCAGAAAGAAGAAATGAGAAGTGAGAAAAATGAGGAGAGGCTCAGAAACTTATTGGGCAGCTAAAAGCGGGTCAACATCCGAATCACAGGGTTGCCAGAAGGTGAAGAAGAAGAACTAGAAATGGAAAAATTATGTGAAAAATAATGAAGCAGAACTTCCCAAACCTGGGGAAAGAAATGGACTTACAGGTCCGGGAAGCACAGAGAGTTCCAAAACAAATAGACCCAGGGAGAACCACATCAAGACATGTTATAATCAAAATGGCAAAAATTAAGGCTAAAGAGAGAATCCTAAAAGCAGCAAGAGAGAAGAAGAGAATTATGTACAAAGGTGTCCTAATAAGACTGTCAGCTGATTTCTCAAAAGAAACTGCAGGCAAGAAGGGACTGGCAAGAAATAAAGGAATGAAAAGCAGAAACCTCCAAGCACGAATACTCTATCCAGCAAAGCTGTCATTCAGAATAGAAGGGCAGAGAAAGTGCTTCCAGGACAGAGTAAAACTGAAGGAGTTCATCAGATCCAAACTACTGTTATATGAGATGTTAAAGGAACTTATTTAGGAGAAAGGATCAAAACCATGAACATTAAAATGAAAGCTGTATCACAACAACCAACAACAGAAGCTAGGGAATTGAAACAAAGGCAAACTAAGTAGGCAACGAGAGTGTGAAAAGATTTATAGGTATGGGGAACATTATGGGGGGAGGTCAGCAGGGAGGGGGAAGGGGGCAAATGGAGGGTGATGGTGCAGGAATTAGGAAGCATAGTAGGAGGGAGTGGACTAGATAGGAAGATGTTGAGAAGAACTATATGCACAACCAATGGGCATGGACTAAGGGGGGGTCGTTTGGAGGGAGGAGGGCCACTGGGTGGAGGGGAACAAAAGGAAAAGAAATTGGGACAACTGTAACAGCATAATCAATAAAGCAGGTTTAAAAAAAAAGAAAAAAAGAAGATAAAGCCTTTTACTTGATTAGTCAGCCTTCATGATTAGACAGATATTACTCAGCATGTATCAGATCCCATCAGTGTCATTCCAGGTATGACACTTGAGTGCAGAGGAACATTTTTATTTTAGAATTCTGAGAGAGGGGATCTAAGGACGACTTGAAAGTAACTAGATTTCAGATAAGTTATATGCTCACGGCTATTTGCCTGCTTCAATTACTAGGTAGTTTTTTTTAAAAATCAATTTTAATGCAGTCTTTTTTAAAATCCTCACCTGAGGACATTTTTTTCATTGCTTTTGAGAAAGCAAGAGAGAGAAAGAGAGAGAAACTTCGATTGGTTGTCTCCGTATGTGCCCCAACTTGGGATCACACCACAACCTTGCCAGTGCCCTGACAGGGGATTGAACCCGCAACACTTTGGATTATGAGACGATACTCCAACCAACTGACCACACTGACCAGGGCTTTAATGTAGTCTTTGACATAAATATCTGAATCCTGGATAGCCCTGGCTATGGGTATTAGTGACAAGGAACTTCTCCCTAAGCCTCTTATTTTAGTGAGTTCTTTCTAGGGATTTCAGTGATAGGCTCTGATTGTGGTGTGGAGCAGAAATAGATATAGCCATTTAAAGGTCGAGAATCCTTTTACCTTATTCTGGTGCCCTTCTCCTAGTTGTGTGACCAACCTGTTGCCCTGAATAAAGACAAACAAACATGCTGAGGAGGCCATCTTGTTCACGTGTGTGTGCCTAAGATGGGGGGCTGTGAAAATGAAGCAAATTGATTCTTGATCTGCTTTAGAGTTGCACAAGTAGGAGTAATGTGGTATTTGGGGAGGACTGAAAACTCTTGCTAGAATTTGAACATTTGGAAACTTAAACCAAAGCTACCTCTTCCAAAAGCACCACCTCCTTTATTTCACCAAGCCTTTGGGTAGAATGAGGCGGTATTAGAGTGCGTTTGTTTCTTGTAGTGTTTGCAGTGCAAAGTGCTTGCAAGCCTGAGCCTTGTAGTCCTGTGCATGAAAGTTCCCCCCTCAATGCTGTTCCAGAGGTGTTCCCTGTCATTAGGATGTCCCAGGCTGCTCTTTGGCAGGTGGGGTGGAGTTGAGAGAGGCGGTAGTTTAGGAACTGATGTGCCTTCTGGGGCCTAAAAACTGGGGGAAAATAATAATACTCCTATTTCCAGTTTTCTGAAAAGCTGTTTCTTGTGAAAGCTCTTCAGTTTATTGTGGCTTCTTGTCTGCATAATGTATTTCTTTATTAAAGACTTCTCATATCGTAGCAGGGTATTACATCAGAGCATGCAGCCACATAGCAGTAATCATGATTGTGAATGTCTCTGTGTGACCGTTGCTAGTGGGGGCTGAAGCCCTAGCCAGTGTCTGGTGCTGCCTGCTCTGGGTGCTGTTTGTGGAGGCCAGTGCTCAAGTGGAAACTGCCTGACATTTCACACGCTCTGACTTGGGTGACAGATAGATGCTAACAGAGCTCTGTGCTGCTTTGCACCAGCTCAGTGAATGTTGTTTGGAGTATGTCATCTTCAGAATGTAAAGCACTTGTTTCTCATTTTGGCTGGACTGCAGCCTTGATATTGGACTGAACTTCTGGGAAGGAGCTTGACATTTTATTTAATCAACTATCCAGTCTTCTTTGCTTCCATTGGCAATTGAGGAGCTCTTTGGATAGTGAAGAGGAGAGAGCACATATAGAGATTATGTGGTACCCTTCATCTGAGTACATCTCTCACTTGCTACCTCCACACCAAAGGTCAGCTGATCCCCTTGGGAGAGCAGGCATAGCTGGGCAGCTGTGCTGTGAAGAGGCTATTTGGAGGATTCTGGCCACAGGCCTCGGGTACTGTGGGTATGTGAAGGGATGTTTCAGGCTTCTGGTCATCCACTAGTTTCTAGAGTGTTTTTACAGGTTAGAGGCACAGCTGACTGTGGACATTATGTTAATGTGAGCCTGCTTGTTTGTTTAGCTTATTTACAAGCTGAATGATACTCATAAAATGCCTTCGCATTTATTCACTGACAGTTCACTATAGCTCTTTGAGTTCAGTCATAAAGTAATGAGTAAATACTTCCAAATATTTGAGTGGACAGCAATGACCAACTCCATGTCCTGAAAAATTTGTGCAAATGGTTTACCTTTTCTAGAGTATAAATTTGAGAGCAGAGCCCTTTATTTATCTTCTATTTCTTCCCTACTTCTTTCCTTCAGCAGCTGGCACATGTCTGTACCTAGTAGGTGCCCTCAGGTGTTTCTGATTGGATACAGTGAAAGATATGGATATGCTGTGCCTTGGTATGTGAGTCTGTGGGTGGAGTGTTATTATGTGATCCTCCGGCTGTATCCTTCACATAACTGTGGTTCTACTGCCTTTAATTTCTGCATTAGATTATTACATAATGACATGCTGTGCATTGTCATATGGCTTTTTTGCATAAGGCAGTACAAATGTAGTTCTGGCCCCTTACAACTTCGACTACCACTGCCTAAGGCTGATAAGCAAAGGCCATCTCTGTTAGCATTCTTAGAGGTTGATCCAGCTGAGGGGTCACCAGACTTTGACAAAGTTTACACTTTTAATGTTTGCTATACAATCTATATAGCAGCCTCAGCTGCAAGTTCTATACAGGTCACTAGTGGAAGAGAACCCTGTCATAGGCAAAGTCATGACCTTAGGTATGTTTCACTTTCAGTAGTGCCACAGCTATTGTCTGCCTCAGAGGTAATGTGTGTTCCCAGACTTGGGTGTACCCTACACCAACCAGACATTGATGTGAGTCAATTTATGAGTAGTTTTTCTTTCATTTGCCATGGATGGAGAGGAGTGGAGAGACAGAGTTCAGGAAAAGAGGAGACACTGGAGTGTGGTGCTTGCTAATCTGGGACAGCTCTGTGAGTGGCAGGGGCTATTGGCCTGCTTACTCTTCTTTCTCTTGCTGGGTTAGAGCACCTCTCATTTTCTGGTTTCTAAATGGCAGCTGAGTTGATGCTGCAACTTCTGCTTGCCCTTGTGGCACAGTGTTAATTTTTTTAAAACTGAAACACAGAGGTCACAAGATACTCTTGAGTTTGTCAATTCCCCAGGAGTACTAAGGGTGGCATGAAACTCATAGTATGCTGTCCAGGAAAGCACATTGAGAGTCACATGAGAATGGCATTCTATAAGGATAGGTTTGAGTCTGTTTTTACTTATGTTTTTAAGTAAACTATTGCATACTTTATTGTCTTTATTAAGACTATAATTCTTTATTAAATAAGCCAGTACAAATTTTATTTAATAAGCACCTTATTGACAAGTTACTTTTGATACAGTTCCCAACAATTACCAAACTTTAAGGAGTCATAGTACCATGGCTGAGGCTCGTTGGTTCAGAAATCGTACAGGAAGGTAGAAGACTCAGGGCTAAGAGCAGGAGAAAACCCATGCTGCAGATCTTACCAGCAGGGAGGGAAAGATGGGCAGCAGCTGATAGCAGTCTGTTAGTCTTTCATGACTCTGGAAATAACCTGGCAACTTGGCTCCTGGAACCTACAGCACTTCCGGAAAGGCTTTGGATAATTTTCTCTGCCTTGGACGAGTTTAGTTAGCCAGTTTTGGGCAGTTGAGTGTAAGAGGGCTCTTGGTATCTTTCCTTCTTCGCAGCATTTTAAAAATAATAAAATAACAAAATCATTCTACTTTTGTTATTGTTTTAACCCAAGTGTCTATGTGACTGACTTTTTAGGAACTTGCAGCTAACTTTTGCAGGGCTTGAGATTTCTTTATGTAGATGAAGTGAGAGGCATACGTCCTTCCTTCTCCTTTTGAAATCTCGAATAATTTTTTAACAGTTTTTCTTAATTATAAAATTGATGCCTATTTATTGTTAAACAACTTAGAAAATGTAGGATATGAGAAGTAAAATAGAGACACGCTGCATCTCTCTCAACAACTAAGAAGGAATACAACTACCTCAAAACTAGAAACAACCAGAAGTTCCAGAAAATCAAACTGCATGGAAGTCCAGCAAACAAAGATATAAAGAAGAAATACTCATCCAGACAGGTAGGAGGGGCGGAGCCGGGGCAGAGAGGATGAGGTGTGGTGGCGGCAGCAGTGGTGGCAGCATCAGCGGTGGCAGCGGCAGGTTGGCACAAAACGCAGCCACGCATTTTAAAAAGTCGGGAGGGACACCTGGGGAGCGTTCCCAACTCCTCACTGGACCTCGCAGCTCACTGTCCCAGCACCGGGGAAAATCAAGCCTTATTGCTTCTGACTGTGCAGACCAGTGGGGGTTGGGGTGGAGGCAGAAACTGGCAGTCTCAGCAGAGTCTGCTTGTTTAAAGGGCCCCCACGGTCCTAGAACGTCTGCAGACCCACCCAATCTGGGAACGATGGCCAGGGCAGCAGCTAGAGGGGTGCCAGTCTAGTGCGGAAGTGGGAGAGGTATCTGGAAAAGGGGCGAGTGCTGGGCAGGTGGCATTGTTCTCTCCCGGACCCCTCCCCCACATACAGCGCCACAACGTGGTGAAAAACAGGTTGCCCTGTACTGACGAATCCCTAAGGCTCTGCCCCTTACAACATAACAGGAGTGACAGTTCTACCTGGGACACGGAGGCAAACAAACATAGAAGCCTGTCCGAATGAGGAGGCAGAGAAGTATGGCCCAAAAGGGGGAATGGATCAAGGTTCCAGTGGGAGAACTAAGCGACGAGGAGATAGCCAACCTAACAGATGAGGAGATAGACTACCTAACAGATGCGGAATTCAAAACACTGGGGATAAAGATGCTCATAGGCTTGACAGATATGCTTGAATACGGCAAACGCATAAGAGAAGAAGTGAAGGCTATGCTAAGTAAAACGAAGGAAAATCCATGCAAAACCAAGGGTGAAGGAAAGGAAACTGGGGTTCCAATCAATGATTTGGAACATAAAGAAGAAAAAAACAGTCAACCATTGCAGAATGAGGAAGCAAGAATTGAAGAAAATGAGGAAAACTTCCCAAATTTTGTGAAGGAGATGGACATACAGGTCCGGGAAGCATGGAGGGTCCCTGGTGAGCTGGACCAAGAGGGGACCACACCAGGACGCATCATGATTGAGATGCCAAAGGTGAAAAATAAGGACAGAGTCCTGGGGGAGCAAGACAGAGGTGGAGAGTTGCCTACAGGGGGTTGCCTATAAGACTATCAGCTGATTTCTCAGAGGACACTTTGCAGGCAGGAAAAAACTGGGAAGCAGTATTCAATGTGATGAAAGGCAATCTGCAACCAGGATTATTCTATCCAGCAAAGCTATCATTTGGAATGAAAGGGCAGATGAAGTGCTTCCCAGACAAGGTAAAGCTAAAGAGTTCATCATCACTAAGCCATTATTATATGAAATGTCAACGGGACTTACTTAAGAAAAAGAAGATCATAACTATGAACACTAAAATGACAACAAACTCACAACTATCACCAACTGAATCTAAAAAATAAAAACGAAATCCAACTAAGCAAACCAGAATAGAAACAGAATCATAGGTATGGGGATCATTTGGAGGATTATCAGCTGGGAGAGGGGAGGGGGAGAAATGGGGAAATGGTGCAGGGACTAAGAAGCATAATCGGTTGCTACAAAATAGACAAGGAGGTGTTAAGAATAATATAGGAAAGGGTGAAGCCAAAGAACTTATATGCATGACCCATGGACATGAACTAAGAGGTCTGGGATTGCTGGAGGGAAGCGGGGTACTGGGCAGAGGAGAGCAAAGTGGAAAAGAATTGGAACTACTGTAACAACATAATCAATAAAATATACTTTAAAAATAAGGTAAAATAAAATTTGCTTATCATCATTTAACATTTTGATGCATTTCCCTTTTTATGTGCATGATATTTATACTGCTGAGATGAACTTTTAAAAAAATTTATTGATTTTTTTTTTAGAAAGAGGAAGGGAGATTAGATAGATAGATAGATAGATAGATAGATAGATAGATAGATAGAGATGTCAACATGTTGTTCCACCCATCTATGCAGTCATTGTTGATTCTTGTACCTGCCCTGACTGGAGTTGAACCCGCAACCTTGGCACATCAGGATGGTGCTCTAACCAACTAAGCTCCAACCAACTAAGGGCAAGAACTTATTTCTTAAAGTTGTGAAAAAACAGCAGTTGCATTCTGCCTCTAGGCTGTAACACTATCTAAAAAATTAGAATACTAAGGTCAGTAAAACATTTGTCCAAGTCAGAGTTCTCTCTCATTGACTTCTTTTGTTTTGTATTGCTTTACTTTCAATCTTTTCCTTCATCAAAGTTTTCTTCTCCACAGTTTCCCTTGAGAAAGTATGCTCAGTACTAAAAAGGAATAGAATGTTTACTAGTCATGATAGAGCCCACTGGCATATTTAGAATTTTCCTTCCCTATTGTTGAGGCAGCATGAGGAGCACGAGTTCTGGAATCTACATTCCCTGGGTGTGAATGTTTGAACCTGCATGTACTCATTGGGTGGTGATAAGCCAGCTGCTTAATTTCACTGTACCTTAATTTCCAGCTTTGTAAAATTAATAGAGCACTTAGACTAATTTCTTGCACATGGTAAATAAAGTGTTAGCTGTTTTTATTAGTACATTATTATTACTATTAATGCTGTAGTAAGTACTGTAGACAGAGGGATGATGCTGAGGTAGTATGATACACAATGATAAGAACAATACTGATACTGTCTGAAAATTATCAGGAAGGTGCAGTCAGGTGAATCTGTACCTGATCTGTGTTGCAACAAGCATTGTGTCATATTTGGATTGGACCCAGCAGACACTTGTTATTCATACCCTCCTTTTTTGTCAATGCTCAAATTGTCACATCTTGATCAGTGAGAATTTTAGTTGTGATCTTTCACCTACTCTTCAGAACTTCTGAAAGTGTGCTTGCTCACTGGCAAAGGTGCTCCAGAATAACGAATACTTACTGTTTCAGTATGTAGCTTTGTTTTGTGGTGGGTGGGTGGATGGGGGAAGGACATTAGAGACAAATTCTAATGAGTGCACCAGGTCATTACTCATGAGTGCTAAAGTTTCTATGTTAGGTCACTTCAGAAATGGGATTATATACATACAATTTTTGTGAGTTGACGTTCATAATTTTCATTTTAGCCTTACCTTTTTCCTACCACCTACCTATTTGAAAGTTTTAATCCTAAAATTATACTTCTTTTTTTCTTTTCTTTTTTATCAGTTTTTCAATTACAGTTGTCCTATTTTTTCCCGCATTGCTCCCCACCACCAGCCCACCCCTTCTCCCACAGTCATTCCCCACCACATTGTTCATGTACATGTGTCATTTATACATTTTCCTTGACTAGACCCTTCCCCTACTTATCCCCCTTCTCTCCCTCCCTCCGCTCCCCTGATAACTTATTCTGTTCCTTGTTCAATTTTGTTCATTTGTTTGTGTTGTTCATTAGTCTCCTGTATTAGGTGATATCATATGGTATTTTTCTTTCATTGCCTGGCTTATTTCACTAAACATAATTCTCTCTAGTTCCATCCATGTTGTCGCAAATGGTAGAAATTCCTTCTTTTTTTCTGCTGCATAGTATTCCATTGTGTAAGTGCACCAGTTTTTTAATTCATTCATCTACAGATGGGCACTTAGGCTATTTCCAGCACTTAGCTATTGTAAACAGTGCTGCTATGAATATAGGGGTGCATAAGTTCTTTTGAATTGGGGTTTCAAGATTCTTCAGGTATAATCCTAGCAGTAGAATCGCTGGTTCAAAAGGCAGTTCCATTTTTAGTTTTTTGAGGTAATTTCATATTGTTTCCCATAGTGGCTACACCATTATGCATTCCCATCAACAGTGCACTAGGGTTCCCTTTTCTCCACATTCTTGCCAGCACTTTTGTTCGTTGATTTGTTGATGATGGCCATTCTGACAGGTGTAAAGTGGTATCTCATTGTGGCTTTAATTTGCATCTCTCTGATGGCTAATGATGTTGAGCATTTTTTCATGTGTCTGAGGACCCTCTGTGTATCCACCTTGGAGAAGTGTTTGTTCAGGTCCTTTGCCCATTTTTTAATTGGGTTGTCTGTCTTCTTGGTGTTGAGATGTGCAAGTTCTTTATGTATTTTGGAGATCGATCCCTTGTCTGAGGTATCATTGGCAAATATGTTTTCTCATATGGTTGGTTTCCTTTTAATCTTGCTAATGTTTTCTTTTGCTGAGCAAAAACTCTTTGTTTTGATGTAGTCCTATTTGTTTATTCTTTCCTTTATTTCCCTTGCCTTAGGAGATGTATAGGTGAAAATATTGCTACATGCGATATCTGAAATTTTCCTGCCTATGTTTTCCTCTAGGACTTTTATGGTGTCACGTCTTACATTTAAGTCTTTGATCCATCTTGAGTTCATTCTAGTGTGTGGTGTAAGTTGGTGGTCTAGTTTCATTTTTTTGCATGTCCCTGTCCAGTTGTCCCAGCACCATTTGTTGAAGAGGCTCTTCTCACTCCATTTTATGCTCCTTCCCCCTTTGTCAAATATTAGTTGACCATATAGACCTGAGTTTATTTCTGTGCTCTCTATTCTGTTCCATTGATTTATATGTCTGTTCTTATGCCAGTACCAGACTGTTTTGATTACAGTGGCTTTGTAGTGTAGCTTGATGTCAGGTATTGTGATTCCTCCTGCTGTGTTCTTCTTTCTCAAGATTGCTTTGGCTATTTGGGGTCTTTTTGGTCCCATATAAATTTTTGAAGTATTTGTTCTAGGTTTGTGAAATATGTCATTGGTATTTTAATAGGGATTGCATTGAATCTGTAAATTGCTTTGGATAGTATGGACATTTTGATGATGTTGATTCTTCCCATTCATGAACATGGTATGTGCTTCCCTTTATTTGTATCTTCCTTAATTTCTTTCTTCAGTGTTATGTAGTTTTCAGAGTACAGGTCTTTTATCTCTTTGGTTAAGTTTATTCCTAGGTACTTTATTTTTTTTGTTGCTATAGTAAATGGGATTTTTTTTTAGTTTCTATCTCTGCTATTTTATTGTTGGTGTACAGAAATGCCTTATGTTTCTGTATATTTATTTTGTACCCTGCTATTTTGCCAAATTCGCTTATTATGTCGAGTAGTGTTTTAGTGGAGTCTATAGGGTTTTTTATGTATACTATCATGTCATCTGCAAATAATGACAGTTTTACTTCCTCTTTCCCAATTTGGATGCCCTTTATTTCTTTTTCTTGTCTGATTGCTGTGGCCAGAACTACCAACACTATGTTGAATAGGAGTGGAGAGAGTGGACATCCTTGTCTTGTTCCTGACCTCAGGGGAAATACTTTCAGTTTTTGCCCATTGAGTATGATGTTGGCTTCAGGTTTCTCGTATATAGCCTTAATTATGTTGAGGTATGCTCTCTATTCCCAATTTGCTGAGTGTTTTCATCATAAATGGGTGTTGTGCTTTATCAAATGCTTTTTCTGCATCTATTGATATGATCATGTGATTTTTGTCTTTCATTTTGTTTATGTGTTGTATTACATTTATTGATTTGTGAATATTAAACCATCCTTGCATCCCTAGGATGAATCCCACTTGATCGTGGTGTATGATCTTTTTAATGTGTTGCTGGATCCTGTTTGCCAATATTTTGTTGCGGAATTTAGCATCTATGTTCATTAGTTATATTGGCCTGTAGTTTTCTTTCTTTGTTGTGTCTTGACCTGGTTTTGGAATTAGGGTAATACTGGCTTCATAGAAAGAGTTTGGGAGTTTTCCCTCTTCTTGGATTTTTTGGAATAGTTTGAGAATGGTAGGAGTTATTTCTTCCCTAAATGTTTTGAAAAATTCGCCCGTGAAGTCATCTGGTCCAGGGCTTTTGTGTGCCAGGATGTTTTTTATTACTGTTTCAATTTCACTCTTTGTTATTGGTCTATTCAGGCTTTCTACTTCTTGACTCAGTTTTGAAATATTATATGTTTCTAGAAATTTGTCCATTTCATCTAGGTTGTCAAGTTTCTTGCCATACAGTTGTTTGTATTAATTTCTTACAACCCTTTGTATTTCTGTGATATCAGTCGTGATTTCTCCTCTTTCATTTCTGATTTTGTTTATTTGGATCTTCTCTTTTTTTCTTGATGAGCCTGACTAAAGGCTTTTCAATTTTATTTATTTTTTCAAAGAACCAGCTCCTACTTTTGTTGATCTTTTGAATTGTTTGTTTAGTCTCTATGTCATTTAATTGTGATCTGATCTTGATGATTTCCTTCCTTCTGCTCGCCCTGGGCTTTGTTGTTTTGTTCTAGTTTTTGTAGCTGTAGCGTTAGATTTTTTATTTGAGATTCTTCTGTGCTTTTCAGGTAGGCCTTTATTGCTATGAACTTTCCTCTCAGGACTGCTTTTGCTGTGTCCTATAGGTTTTGGGTTGTTATGTGTTCATTATCATTAGTTTCCAGAAACTTCTTGATTTCTTCCTCGATGTCATTGTTAACCCATTCATTATTTAATAGCATGTTATTCATTCTCCCTGAGTTTGGATGTCTTTGATTTTTTTCCTTGAGGTTGATTTCTAGTTTCAAGGCACTGTGGTCTGAGAAGATGCTTGATATAATTTCAATTTTCTTGAATTTGTTGAAGCTTGTTTTGTGTTCTATCATGTGGTCTATCTTTGAAAATGTCCCATGTGCATTTGAAAAGAATGTATATTTTCCTCATTTGGGGTGAAAAGTTCTGTATATATCAGTTAAGTCCATTTGATCTAGTGTGTTATTCAATGCCTCAATATCCTTTATGTTTCTTTGCTTCGAAGATCTGTCTGTTGTTGATAATGGGGTGTTAAAGTCCCCTACTATGAGTGTGTTGCTGTTGATATCCTTCTTGTAGTCTTATAGTATTTTCCTTATATATTTGGGTGCTCCTATGTAGGGTGCATATATGTTTACCAGGGTTATATCTTCTTGATGGATTGTTCCCTTAAGTATTATGAAATATCTTTCTTTGTCTCTTTTTTATGGCCTTTGCTGTGAAATTCGTTTTGTCTGATATAAATATTGCTACCCCAGCTATTTTTTCATGTTCGTTTGCTTGGAATAGTTTTTTCCATCCCTTCACTTTCAGTCTGTGTAAATCTTTTGTTTTGAGGTGTGTTTCTTGTAGACAGCATGTATGTGGGTCATGTTTTCGTATCCATTCCGCAACCCTATGTCTTTCGATTGGAGCATTTAACCCATTTACATTTAAGGTTATTATTGACAGGTATTTATTTATTTCCATTTGTACCTGTGTTCCTCTCCCTCTCTTTTTTTCTTCTTTTTCTTAAAGCATTCCATTTAGCATCTCTTGCAATGCTGGTTTGGTGGAGTTGTATTCTTTTAGTCTTCCTTTGTCTGGGAAACTCCTTATTCCACCTTCCATTTTGAAAGAGCCTTGCCGGGTAGAGTATTCTTGGTTGTAGGCCTTTGTTTTTCATTGCTTGAAATATTTTTTGCCATTCCCTTCTGGCTTGTAATGTTTCTGTTGAGAAATTGGTTGACAGCCTTCTCGGAGCTCCCTTGTATGTTATTAGCCATTTCTCTCTTGCTCCTTTTAGGATTCTCGCTTTGTCTTTGAACGTTGCCATTTTAATTATGATGTGCATTGGCGTAGGCGTTTTTGGGTTCATCTCCATTGGGACCCTCTGTGCTTTCTGGACTTGCATGAGTTTTTTTCTGATCAAGTTAGGAAAATTTTCTGTCACTACTCTTTCAATCAGGTTTTCTATCCCTTGCTCCTCTTCTTCTCCTTCTTGTATCCCTATGATTCTAATGTTGTTTAGTCTCATGTTGTCCTCCATTTCTCTTAAACTCTCTTCTTTCTTTTCTAATCTTTTTTCATTTTGTTGTATTGTGTGGGAATTTTTTTGTACATTGTCCTCTAACTCACTGATCTGATCCTCTTTTTAGTCTGCTTTTGATCGATTCTACTGTGTTCTTCAGTTCAGAAATTGTATTCTTCATTTCTTCCTGGTTCTTATTGATAGTTTCTATGTCCTTTTTTATGCTGGTGTAGTTCTCTGTCAGTTCCTTGTAGCTTCCCTGCGATTTTTGTAGTTTCCCTGGAGTTGCTTGTAATTCCCCTGGAGTTCATTGTAGTTTTCTTTCAGGTTGTCAAGTTCATTGAACTTCCTTATAATCATTTCTTTGAATTCTCTGTCTGATAGTTGTCTTATGTCTATTCCATCTATCTCTCATTCTGGGGATTCCTCTTTTCCTTTCATTGGGAGGTTGTTTCTGTGTCTCCCCATGTTGGATTCTTCTTGTTTGTTTTTGTTTATTAGATTGTCTGCTTTGATTTCTCGCCTTTGTGGTATCAGATTCTGTATAGGAGACCTGGGAGATTCAGTGGTGCAGTCTCTTTGATCTCCTAAGCCTGATGCTCTTGGGATGCCCTTTATACCATTTATTTAAGCTGCCTGGTTGTATTTCAGTTACTCTTTGGTGGATCCTTCTCTCTGGCTAGTTGATTGAGAGTCGCTCTGCCCACCTAGTCTTGAGTTCTTTTGTGGAGATGCTATTAAAACATAAACACACAACCCAGGCAAGAAACCCACACCCTCCAAAATATCCCCCACCCACAGTCCCACTATTAGCAGCAAATGAGCCAGTATTAATATAAATGTAGAGCGGTTAAGATTATTATACTATAGGAGAAACAGATAAGAGTTGTTTTAAATGAAAGAAAGATGATTTTTGAGAGGGAGGATGATAGAATAATAATAGTAGCAAGTAAGGTCAAGGCTATGCAAGAAAGTAATATTTACATTGTATGTTGAAAAAGGGAGGGAAGAATGCAGAATGAAGTGAGAAAGTGGAAGTGTATAGTATTAGGTTTATATAGCAGTTAAATGCTATATGTTTAGTGAGAGAGGGAAGCTAAACAAAACAGACAAACAAAAATTGAAGAATAGGAGGGAAAGAAGGTAGGAAACAGATTAAAGAAAGAGTTTTTACCCAGTACAACCTTTGGGCACCGTCTTCTTTTTCTGGACCCGCCCCTGGTCAAAATTCCATGGGTTTCAAGTCTTTTCTGGCTGGCTGGCTGTGAGGAGATCCATCTTGATTCTGGGGTTGCTATTCTCTCACTCGTGGGCCTGCCACCACTCTGCTGTGAGCTGCACTTAGTTGAGTCTCCTCCCCCCTAGTCCTGCGGCGCCCTCAGCCCTCCTCAGGCTTGTCTAGCATTGCTGTTCTGCTGGTGGGCCAGCGCGTGCATGCCAATAGTCCCTGCCCGGCCTCAAGTCCTGTCTCTGTTACTCCAAGAAAGTCTCTGTGTTGCCTCCAAACTGCAGGTCCCTGCCTGTACGCCTGTGCATGCCACCTGCCCGCCTGGGGTACTTACCAAGTCTGCAGTTCTGCTACAGCTTTCCCATATGGGCCCCTCTCCCTGGCTCAGTTCTGCCCCTTGTTTGGTGGAGCCCTGGCATGAGTGCCCAGAGCGCAGAGTTGTCAGCCCAGGGTTGGAGTCCCCACCTAGACTCAGTTCATACAGTTTCTCACAGTCCAGACTGTCCACTGTCTTCCCATGACTCCGAATGTTTCAACCAAACCTTCTCGCTGATTCCCTCCAGGACTTTGCTGGTCGGTGTACCCTTGGCAGGGGGAAGCCTCCAAGTAGATCCCTGCAAATGAGCTGGTCAGCAGCTGCCCCTTTCGGGTGCGGTGCGGCTGAGACCCCGGTTCGGGAGGCCCAGCGACTCAGCCTGGAGAGCACGGCCGAACTTTCCGCCCTCCTTCACACTGCTCCCACACTCCCTTCCCTGTTTGCACTGTCTGAAATCTGCACTCACTCCTCTCTGTGTTTGCACTCCAAGTCCTGCGATGGGAGCAAGCAGACAACACTGCTACCTACTCCATGACCACCTTTCCTAAATTACAGTAGTCTCTTGCTATGTCGCGGTTCACTTATCACGGCCTCACTGTATCGCGGGATTTTAAAAAATATTATATTTAATTATTTATCGCTGATTTTTCATTATATCACAGGATTTTGTGATACTGTATACATATGTTGTTAAAGTTACATAGGTTTATGAGTGTAGAATAAATGTAAGGTTCCTACTTTGCAGAGCAGGGGGTTCTGGAACATAATACCCGCAATAAGTGAGGGAATACTGCATACTTCTTTTTGATTTGATGAGCCTGTGGTTATTCCTTAATCTAAAATTATGACTAAAGTTAATGTGTTATCTATTACCACAAAGATAAATCTAAAGTAAAACAACAAAGTCGATATCAACCCTCATTATAGAGCTACTGGATAAGTAATAAGATTTGACATCACTGATGTCTTTAGTGGCTATGCTCTGAAAACATATCACTAATGAAGCACAGTTGCATTACTTTGTTTTGAGTCACTTGGAATACTTTTTTCCCTTCTTGCTTCTAAAAAGAGAATGGAACTTCTGACTCAGTAAAAGTTATCTGAAATTTTGTAAGGACCAGAAAACCAGTTCCTGTGTCTAAACTCTTGAGTTTCTCTCAATACTTATTGAAAATATTGGCCAATAAAATGGTCTCTAGGAGATTTAAATCAAATAGAACAAAAGCCTTTTCTTCCCCACCTGTGATTTTTTAATATTTGAACACTGTACTCAGATGGTCAAGTTTTGGATGGTTTGTATGGCTTTTATGGCTTTATTTGGGATTAAAATCCAGCCAACCTTGTAGCCCCACAGATGGCAATAACCCAAGTCCATGAAATATTTGACAGGCTAGTATCATTTTTGTCCAGTTTTACATATTATGAACAAAAACCCCGTCTGGGTGTCTCTTCAGGAGGGCAGCATCAGTGTATAATTTGATAGCATTCCACTTATATTTTCCTTCTTAGTATAGTACTGAAATTTCCTACTGTTTTTATATGAATTTGATTCTCTAGTGCTTTACCCATTGATTGGGTTCAGTGCTTTTTAATTTTCTTTGCTTTTTCTACAGTTGAAGTCAATAGGGAATGAGGTACAGGTTTCTGATGTCAACTTTTCAGAACCAAAAACAAAGTTTATTAACACATTGCGTATGGGTGGCAAGAATTCTCGTCATTCCTAAAAGGCATTTAAATTCCCTGGTATGCAATGCGTTAATATCCTCTAGCTCTAAAAAAGTAGGAAAAAATGGCATTATTGAATATCATTTGCATTATGTCTCCCATTCGTCAGATGTGTTTTGTGAGAATTAGTGAGGTGGCTACAATATGAACAGTTGAGAATAGAAGGAATAGAGTTAGCGGAGTAAATTTACCGTAAACTAAACAGTTGGTTCCTGGGTAATATTCTTTAAAATCGACTTTATGGAGGTATAATTTACATACAAAAAAAAAATGAACCCATTTAAAGCATATACCTTCTTGAGTTTTTATGATTGTATACACCTATGTATCCGCCACCATTACAATATAGAACATTTCTGTCACCCAAGTAGTCCTCCTGGGCTCTTTTGCAGTCATTGGTAATATATATTTTTCATGTTTTAAAACCTTTCACTCCCCATGTTATTCCACATGACATTCTTACTCCCTTCTCTACCCCATTTCTATTGGTCACAATGTTGAAAGGGAAGCAAAAGCCTTTGATGTCTAGACTCAGTGATTATGTATTGATAATTGTACTATATGGCCCCCCTGGCTGGTTTGGCTCAGTGGATTGAGCGTCGGCCTGCGAGCTAAGTGTCGCTGGTTCGATCTTCCAGTCAGGGCACATCAGAGAAGGAAAACTCTGACTCCAAAAAACCTCCGCTGCCTTGCGGCATACCTCTTCAGGGGAAAGGCTAGGGGAGTAAACCCCGACAGAAAATCCGGAGCCGGAGTCCCTAAGGCGGTTTGACGTTGTAGTCATCACCGGCAACTCCTGCGGCGCACCTGAAGCCAAGCTGTATTGACTCCGTCTTTCCCTTGGACCCTTCAGCTGCGAAGAGAGGGGGTGTCTGCTGCATGGGCAACAGCAGACCCTCCATATCACCCCGCCCAGGCTCTGTAGCTTCAGCTTCACTGGAGAGGACACTCCAGCGTCATCGCAAGATGTCGATTCAACACGGGAGGAGACAGATACCGTGTCACTCCCGAGTCAGACTGCACAGCCATTCTCGGCGATGCAGATAGACTCTTAAGAAGCTACACCATCGTCTCTCGAGACGGACGGCTGCCGACGACGACTATATGGCATAAATGATTGTCCTTGTGAACTATATATCTTGAATATGCATTTATGAGTGTGATCAGGCTGGTCAGCATGTCAGTGACTGTTTTAGAGTCATAATCTTCAACACTGTTACATGAATGTATAGTCTTCTATCAGCTATAGTTGAGGAGAGGTTACAGGGCACTCCCCCACTTCCTCTCCACAGGGACTATAGGAGAATATCATCTGGAGAGATGTGAGATTTTTAAGTTGATCCAAAGGGGCCATGGTTTTAAATGTTTGAGAACACTTATGTCATTCCTCTGGAGAGGAACGGTATTCCCAGAAGAGTGAGGATAAGTGCCTGACCATTGTGACTCAGCGGGTTGGGCGTTGCACCTTAAAGCCAAAGGTCGCTGGGTTGATTCCTGGTCAGGGTATGTGCCTGGGTTGCGGGTTCAGTCCTTGGTTAGGGCGTGTGTGAGAGGCAACCAATTGATGTTACTTTCTCTTTTTTTCTTTCTTCCTCCCCTCCTTTGTCTCTAAAAATAAATAAATTTAAAAAAAAGAATAAAGATAAGTAAAGAATTGTGATGGAATTGTGGTGTCCATCATACTGTAGTGCATGAGAAACCGCAAAGCAAAAGCAAACGGAGCTAGGAAGAAACTTCTGTGCACCTCTCCACTAAGAAGCGAATTCAGAGTATTACACACCATCAATTCCTTCATTACACTTTTCAGTGTCCATCTGCTCTTCAGTGCCTGTCTTCTCACTGGACTCCTTTGAAGCTTCAAAGTAAAAGAAACTAAGCCCTTTCAAGAAGCTTATCATACAATTATTTTTAAAATTTCTCAAGTTCATGACAACATGGTCAAAATTATCTAAGTAATTTTAAGGAGGTTTGAAGTTAAGATAAGTGTCAGAGAAAGATACTTAAGAGGAGGATACATTTTTTAAAAAAATTGATTTTAGAGAGAGGTGGCAGTGGGGAGAGATTGATTGATTTGCTGTTCCATGTATTTATGCATTCATTGGTTGCTTCTTGCATTGGTTGATCCCTGACTGGAGATCAAACCAGCAGCCTTGGCAAATCAGGACCATGCTCTAATAACAGCTACCCAGCCAGGGCCGAAGAGGATGCATTTTGAATTATCTAAAAGGAACTAAAAGTTTGTGGAGAGGAAGCTAAAAGAGAGGAAGCGCTTCATACTGGAGACACTAAGGCAGTGAGGACTTGGGTGGCAAGAAGGTGAACTTGGCTGGAGAGAGGTGTGAGAGGCTAATAAGGAGCTAGGATTATAAAGGTGGGAGGCAGCAATGATGTGGAGCTAATAAAGCAAGTTATTAAGATATTAGCAAAACCAAGTTCCAGCAAACAAGCCAGGGACCTGAAACCACCATGCAATTGGCCCAACAAGCACCAACTATATTTTAAGCCTTTTATATCAGGGTCCCCAACGCCCAGGCCATGGACCAGTAGAGGTCTGTGGCTTGTTAAGAACCAGGCTGCACAGCAGGAGGTGAGCCGTGGAAGAATAATCAAAGCTTCATCTGTATTTACAGCCACTCCCCATCGCTCACATTACTGCCTGAGGTCTGCTTCCTGTCACGTTAGCGGCAGCATTAGATTCACATAGGAACACAAACCCGACTGTGAACTGCACATGCAAGGAACCTAGGTTGTGCGCTCCTATGAGAATCTAATGCCTGATCATCTGAGGTGGAGCCGAGGCGGTGATGCTGGCTCTGGGGAGCGGCTGCAAATACAGATTATCGTTAGCAGAGAGGTTTGACTGCACAGAGACCATAATAAATCAACTGCTTGCAGACTCATATCAAAACCCTATCAGTGAGTGGCAAGTGACAATTAAGCTGCATCTGGTGGGGGGGATTTAAGCTTGAATCCAACACTTACCTTAGTCCGAGCACGGCCCGCGCATTATTTTACCTACCACTCCTGTCCATGCCTCTTCCCTGCACTGCATGCGCTCTTGTCTCAGTCACAGTGTTGGTAAGCCCACGTGCTAAGTCTCGCCAAAAAGTGAAAAACAAACATCACGGGAGAGCTTCTTTGAAAAGGGGGAAAGACCCAATGATGAGATAGCAGAAGATTCTAAGACTGCCAACAGCAAAAAAAACCCAACAACTTCATTTAAAAGAAAATACCAAGAGTCCTACTTCAATTATGGGTTTATCGCAACAGGTGTTTCACATTCTCCAAGCCCGCTTCGTTAATATATGGTGACCAGTTAAGCCATGAAACCTTCAAAACTGCTTTGCCGCGTGGGGACCAAGAACCTGCATTAAAGACAAGCCTTTGGAGTTTTTCAAAAGGAAAATCGTGAACATGAAGTACAGAAGCAATTATTGAAAGCCACCACTTCATCAAACGTGTGTGCAGTGAGAGCAGCATTCTTAGTGGCTAACTGCTTTGCTAGACTTTGATGGCATCCTCATGTGAGAACATGCTGGTTGGTGGGAACTGCAAGCCTTTAACTGCATGACCAAATCTACTGTTAGATGTCCCTGATTTTCATACTGATTTTTGGGATAATGTGGAGGTTTAATAAATATAATTGAAAATGCTCTGTCTTTTCTGAAGAGGAAAAATGCTTTATTTTTCCTGAAGAGGAATACTCCCCACTTCAGGCAGGTTAGATCTCTACTTGTTGGGGAGAAAGCTACTGATACCAAAGGTGTTGAGATCATCTTGTTTTAGGATTATTTACAGTGACTGCCTGTTTCTAGCCAGTTTTTTTTTCCCCTAAGAATAGCACATTCTTTCCTCTTCTGCTGTCCAACTCTTAATTCGGATGTGTTTCATACAGAGAAACATCTGGTATTCCAAGAATTTTATTTTTAGTGGCAGCTGACTATTTTATAAAGTTCCTTTTACATTGCAGCTTCCAGACATGGTGTAGCTCAATTAAAAATGCAAATATACATAAAATGTGTGGTTTTAGATGGGTATGGCTGAGTTTTCCATGCAGGCTCTATAAACATAAATAAGACTGTCTCTAGAATCTCCCACAGAGCTTCAGGCATCCTGTTAGTTTTGTTTCTTACTGTATACCTAGCAGGAAGCCTCACAGTAAACATGGAATGAGTGTTCAAATGTATGTAACTCTTTATTTTTTTATTCTATTTTTTAGCATATTTTATTGATTATGTTGTTACAGTAGTCCCAATTGCCCCCGCCCCTTGTTCCCCTCTGCCCAGTACCCCCCCTTCCTTCAGCAAGCCCACCCCCTTTAGTTTATGTCTTTGGCTTCACCCTTTCCTATATTATTCTTAACTTCCCCCTGTCTATTTTGTACCAACCAATTATGCTTCTTAGTTCCTGCACCATTTCCCCATTTCTCTCCCTCTCCCCTCCCAGTTGATAACCCTCCAGATGATCCTCATACCTTTGATTCTGTTCCTATTCTGGTTTGCTTAGTTGGATTTTGTTTGCACTTGTTAGATTTAGTTGTTGATGGTTGTGAGTTTGTTGTCATTTTAGTGTTCATAGTTTTGATCTTCTTTTTTCTTAAGTAAGTCCCTTTAACATTTCATACAATAATGGCGTGGTGATAAATCTTTTAGCTTTACCTTGTCTGGGAAGCACATCATCTGCCCTTCCATTTTAAAGGATAGCTTTGCTGGATAGAGTAATCTTGGTTGTAAGTCCTTGCTTTTCATCCCATTGAATACTTCTTGCCAGTCCCTTCTTGCCTGCAAAGTTTCATTTGAGAAATCAGCTGATAGTCTTATAGGCACCCCTTTCTAGGTAACTCTCTGCTTTCCTCTTGCTACTTATAGGATTCTCTCTTTATCTTTAACCTTTGGCATTTTAATTATGATGAGTCTTGGTGTGGTCCTCTTTGGGTCTAGCTTGTTTAGGACTCTTTGTGCTTCCTGAGCTTGTATGTCTATTTCCTTTGCCAAATTTGGGAAGTTTTCCTTCATTGTCTTTTCACATAAGCTTTCACTTTCTTGCTCTTCCTCTTCTCCTTCTGGCACCCCTATGATTCGGATTTTGGCACATTTAAAGTTGTCCCAGAGGTTCCTAAGCCTCTCCCCATTTTTTTCAATTCTTGTTTCCTCATTCTGTAATGGTTGACTGTTTTTTTCTTCCTTATGTTCCAAATCATTGATTTGAACCCCAGTTTTCTTCCCTTCACCATTGGTTTTGTGTGGATTTTCTTTCATTTCACTTAGCATAGCCTTCACTTCTTCCCTTATGCATTTGTTGTACTCAAGCATATCTGTCAAGCCTGTGAGCATCTTTATCACCAGTGTTTTGAGTTCTGCATCTGTTAAGTTGGCTATTTCCTCGTCACTTAGTTCTCCCACTGGAACCTTGATTCGTTCCCCCTTTTGGGCCATACTTCTCAGTCTCCTCATCTTGACAGGCTCCTGTGTTTGTTTGCTTCTGTGTCATAGGTAGAGCTGTCGCCCCTGTTATGTTGTAAGATGCGGAGCCTTAGGTATTCTTCAGTATGGGTGACTCATTTCACCACATTGTGAAGCTGTGTGTGTGTGTGTGGGGGGGTGTCAGAGAGGGAAGAAAGCCACTTGCTTAGCACTTGCCCCATTCCCAGGCACTTTTCCCACTTCTGTATGGGACTGGCGTGCCTCTAGCTGTTGCCCTCGCTGGTGTTCCCAGAATGGGTGGGTCTGAGGATGTTCTAGGACCGTGGGGACCCTTTAAACAAGCAGACTCTGCTGAGAGACTGGTAGTTTCTTCTTTTGCCCCAACTCCCACTGGTTTGCACAGTCAGAAGCAATGAAGCTTTATTTTCCCTGGCACTGGGACTTAAGCTGGGTGGTCTATCCAGGAACTGGGAATGCTCCCCAGGTGTCTGTCCCTCCCCACTTTTTAGACCGTATGACTGCGCTTTCCTACAGCCTGCTGCTGCTGCGGCTGTCAGTGCCGCTACCACAATGCATCCTCTCTGCCCTGGCTCCATCCCTCCTACCTGTCTGGATGAGTATTTCTTCTTTATATCTTTGTTGGACTTTATGCAGCTTGATTTTCTGGAACTTCTGGTTGTTTCTAGTTTTGAGGTAGTTGTATTCCTTCTTAGTTGTGGAGGGAGACTCACTATGTCTGTCCAGGTCTCTGTCTTGGCCGGAAGTCCCCTGTAACTCTTTAAATGGTGACCTGTATGTAGCTTACCAACATAATAGTTTTTATTTAGGAATAAATGACACAAAAATGTTAGAATTGTCCAAATAATTTTTAACTGGGTTTTTATACATTTAAGAAAATAGTGAGTGAAAATCAAGTTAGTATTTGTATGACTAACACAATAACTGTGGAGTAGATGGAGTAAATGAAATTAAAGTATAAGTCATATATCAGGAATTAACTGAAAAGATCACAGTATATATTCAAGATGAAGATGAAGGAATTGAACAGGATTTTCCAATTTGAAGCATAAAGATAGTTGGTGGGGAAAAGTAAACTGCTGCTAGAACACCCAATTGTCATAGACTTTTCCTATCAAAATTCAAATAACAGCTGCACTACAGTTTAGAGAATAGTCTTACTATTTATAGCTTGAGAACCAATGTTATGAGCCACAAACTATGCATTGGGATATTTGTAGACATGTTACTTACCATCATTTCAGATACCAAGAAGTCCACTGTATCTAGTTTTCACCAGATACAGAGTTAGATGTGTGTTATACAGAACATCCTATGCACACACTTATTTTTAAAGAAAAATTGCAAAAAAAAAAATAACAAACGAAAAAACCCCCACCATTTATGTCAGAAGAATGAAGGGTCAGAGATAATATTTTCCAGAGAAGAGTTTATGCAAGCCACTTCATTATCTTTTGAGAAATTTAGATTGATCATCTGTAGTTAGTAGATAAAATGAATGTCACTGAAGACAAATTAGAATTGATTGGAATGGAGGGGTAAAGCTTCAGTCCTACTGGTTGAAATAGGATTCCAGGAACTTTATAAGGGCTGGCTCCGAGGGCATAAACAGTGCAGGCAGGCAGTTTAGTGCAGTTTGCGTGAGAGGTCCCTATGTGGAAATGGCTACTAGGCTCCGTTTTTTTAAACTTGAGTCAGCCACTTGGAGCCCTTTTTAGTAGGTATCTTCTTTCTCAGGACCTACATCATTCACAGCCAATAGTATTGTTTTCTTTTAAGAAAATTTTTAAAGAAATTTAAAATTAAGAAAAAATTTTGAAGTCCCTTAGTAGAGGTTTTTCTAGGTGGGTGATTAAAGGATATTTTTACTATTTAAGTATTTTTTTAATGCTTCCTTAGGAACTTCTTAGGTATGATTAAGTGTCTTTGAGGATTATTAGATGAATTCCTTATATTGAGAGATTGTTATTGCTTTGTAATTTTGTAAGATGCTCAACTGTTGAATAAATAATGCTTTTGTTAAAATTCGAAGGGGCGTTCATCCAGAAAATAGGGTATAAGAAAGGATTGTGTTTGTGTACATATGTTCTACTACTACCTTTTGTTCCTTTTTACCTTGGTTTAAAAAGGTAAATATGACCAATGAGTTCCATAATTACAGCACTTTATTTTGTAATCCATTAATAAACCATTTTATAACATCAGGCATATTTGAGTTATTATGTTTTTATTCTTCTGTTTCTCTAAGCAAAAATGAAGTTTGCACTCATTTGTTCAGATCCCCTCTGGATTGTTAGACTTGAAAGGGATTGCTCTCAGCTCTTCTTTTCCTTATTTGTCAGGAAGTAGAGATGTGTAATTCTGTATTTACATTGATCAACAGAAAAGATTAGTTATCCCACACTATGAGAATCTGCCAGATGTAATTTACATTTGAACAAGGATTTACAAAAGAACAAGGATTAAGGTAAACAATTAGAGCAGTATGCTATAGACTATAGCCTAGGAAACTATTTGGGTCAATAATTTTTGTCTTCAACAGACGCTTGCTTTGTGAATGCCCAGTAAATTGGTTGTAATTAGTAATTGTCTTAGAGCAAGTCTTTTTTTGGAAGAAGGGAGCTGCATCTTGTAGGAGTATAACATGTTAGTTAATCAGTTAATTTTATTAATATAAAAATCATTATAATTATTACTTCTAAAGTCCACCAGTAACATATTTGTCATCTCTTAACTGTGTGTAGTTTTGGCCTCACCTTAATTTGTCTTTCTTTGGGCATAATAGCTTGAGTTGGCACTTTTTATTTTTTAAAAACTTGTATGTAGTATTATGACTACCATGTAGGACAGGGTATTTTAAACTGGGTCAGTGAACCTCTGAAATTAAATTAAAAAATGGTGCATTTATGGATGTATATGCAATTTCCAAGGGTGAGAAATCATATCTTTAATCAGAATTTCAAAAGGTTTCACAGCTCTAGAAAATGAAGAACACTGGTGTCAGGTATATTTCATTGTTGTGTTTAGAAGCATGTTTTTCTTCTTCTATCCTGTTTTCCCCTCCTTATGAGAGCTGCACTAACAGCAAGATACATTTAGAGACCCCTTTTATAGCCAAGGTCTCCAGATTGTCACAGTTGTTTATACTAAAGTGGTGAAATATATCAGCAGCTGCCTGTTATTTCTCTAATTGCTCAGTTGCCAGAATTAAAATGTTGTGGGTGGCTTTAATTCATAGCAGGAAGGCCTTTGTGGTTACTCTAATAAATGTTAAGCAGAGCCTTCCCCAAAGCCATTGGTCACATGCTTTGCCTCACTAGTAATTAACTTATCAATGAGCTATGGTACACTCTAGTGACTTTTCCCTGAAAGATTTATACTTATGGCAAACCAGGGCACAATAAATTTTTTTTTATGCAAAGTACTTTTTTGACCCGAGGAGGCTAATGTAAATTTCTAATGAGCTATGATGTATAGTGGTGGGTGAGTTTTCAACATCTCCTTTGAGATGGCATACACTGCATCTCATCTGGTTTTATTTTTCCTGAGGTCATGTTGTGTATTGTTCATTTGACTTATGTGTTCTTATTGAACATAATATTGTAAAGCAAGAGGCTATTTATCTTTAGTTGGAAAGAATCTCTCTATTAGAGTGTGGATTTTGCTTTCAAAGAGCTTGTATTCTCCCTCTATTGCACAGCCCTGCTATATTGTAAAAGATGTCTTGTTATAGAATGTGTGTTAGGTTTTGGAACAAAAATATTTACTTCAATGCTTATGCAGCATAATTTATTTTACTTTTGAAAATCTATAGTGTGGAAAGACAGTTGATTTCTGTCATTGTTTTTGGAAGTTGGGAGACATTATACTCTTTTTAAGCAGAAGTACGTGAATCTATAGCGACTGCTTCCAAAGTGTCACTGCTTTTGAAACCATATGAAACCATTTGGCTATTTGATGAAAATTAATTGTAGCCCAGGACACTTAAACAATGAAGTCAAGCCTGCTCAGGTGCTTCAGTCTGGTCATTCTAGCACCTTTGGTTTGTGACAGTGGGAGAGATCAGGTGACTCAGTCATGTGATTCATTTCCATCAAAATGGCTAGATTAAGATAGAGGCATTAAAGTGTGTTCTCAATATAACATGATATTCCCTATGCTGAATTTTTATTGGACAGCAGTTTTAATTTTTTTTCAAACTTTGAAAACATTTCAATTTTAAGCATAGCAAACTTCCACATTTTAAACCTTTGCTGCCTTTGCTTTATCATTATCTCTTTATGAATATATATGTGTACAGATAATGTACTTTTGAAATTGAGGGTAGGTTGTATACATCATAGTCCTTTAACCCTTAATAGTTAATGGTATGTTTTCTATGAATTTAACCAAATTTAGGATATTTAACAGTCAGTTTTGAAATTTTTAAGGAGGAAACCGAAAGTAAAACAAAGTAGCTAGTCTTAATTAGTTTTTGTTAAAATAAATTTATATTTTCTCTTTATCTCTCCAAAATAGAACTATTTTAATTTCCTTTACAGTAGCCCCTCTCTATATCATGGTTCACTTATCATGGCCTCACTGTATTGCGGGATTTTAAAAAATATTATATTTAATTATTTATCGTGGATTTTTTGCTATATCGTGGAATTTTGCAGTACTGTATATGTATGTTGTTAAAGTTACATAGGTTTAAGAGTGTAGAATATGTTTAAGAACATAAGTAGTGTTTATAAAAGTGTGGGAAAGGTTAATAAAGGAATGGGAAAGGTTAATAAGGGACTGGCAATGGTTTATAAGTGTGTGGGAAGAGTTTATAAAGCCTTAAAATATATATAAATACTAAAGTAAATGTAAGGTTCCTACTTCGCGGATTTTCACCTATCTTGGGGGTGGTCTAGAATGTAATACCTGCGATAAGTGAGGGAATACAGTATTTAAAAAAAATTGAAACATTGCATATATAATAAAGGAGGATATTATTTATGTATTTGGTTTTAACAGTTAAAAGTAAGTACTTTATATCACTATCCAGTTTGTACTTTTGAAGCCCCTTGTATGACTTTCTCAATTCAATTCCTTTCCCTTGGCTCTGAAAGGAAATGACTATTCTGAATTTTGTTTACTTCTTTCACTTAATTTTCTTTATAATTTAAATACATTTAATTTTATGTTTTCCTGGTTTTGATCTTTTTGTAAATCGAATAATACTCTTTACCCCCCCCCCCACTTTACTTGCTCAATTTTGGGGGGATAGCTTTATTGATCAACAATTTACACATAATAATAAGTACCCATTTAAGTGTACAGTTTGGTGAGCTTTGATAAATCTTCACAGTTGTGCAACCACTTCCACAATCAACTATTTTTGTGATTCATCCGTGTTGATGTATGTAGCTGCACTTTATTCACTTCTGCTGCTGTGTGATATTCCATTGTATGAATGTACTATAGTTTATCCTTTCATTGTTGATGGACATTTGGTTGGTTTCCAGGTTTGGGCTTCTATAAACAATGCTCCTGTGCACATTGCAGTTACTAGGACATGTGCATGTTGAACTTACTATATGTGTATATATATACATATGTGTGTGTACCTGGAAAAAGTACAGCCATTGTTAATATAATGAGAATGGTTTGTGTGGCATCGATGTAACCTGCAGCCAAGGAGACTGAACTAGAATGCACATGCATGAACAATGAGGACGTCACTGTACTAGTAGAAGGGGGTGGTAGACGTGCTTGAGTGAGCATGTGTACTATGTGGCCATTGCATTCAAAATGACTGAATGAGTAGAGGAACAAATCTGCATCAAATTTTGTGTGAAGCTTGAACATACTTGCATGGAAACTATTCGGATGATTCAAGAGGCTACAGCTATAGGCAACTGGTGATTGGCAGCTTTGTCATGATAATGTTCTCACTTATGCATCACATCTCATGCAGAGTGTTTTGGTGAAACAAGTCACCCAGGTGACTCAACCCCTGTACAACCCAGGTTTGATGCTCTGTGATTTCTAGCTTTTCCCTAAACTAAAATCTCCTTTGAAAGGGAAGAAATTTCAGACCATCAATGAGATTCAGGAAAATACAATGGGGCAGCTGATGGCAATTTGGAGAACTGTATGAGGTCCCAAGGTGCCTACTTTGAAGGGTACTGAGGGGTCATTGTCCCATGTACAATGTTTCTTGTATCTGGTATCTTCTTCAATAAGTGTCTCTCTTTTTCATATTACATGGCTGGATATGTTGGGGACAGACCTCATGTATATGGTATATATAGTATATGATAATGGTGCTACTTATAGTGATAATACTTAATATTATGAGACTTTAAAATTTTTATCTTTTGGAGCATGTGTAATGCTCTCATTGTGGTTTAATTTGCATTTATCTCATAACTGATAAGATTGAAAATCTTTTCATATATTGATATTTGTTGGCAATTACTTTGCTTTCTTTTGTAAGGTGCCTGTTCATTTTTTTTTTGCCCATTTTGTTCATTTTTTTTGCCTTTCTCTAATTGATTTGTAGGAGTTATTCACATACTATACATGTTACTCTTTAGTCACATGCAAATATCTTTTCTCAACTTGTAGTGTATCTTTTTAGTTGTTTTTAATTTCGCTTGATTATCAAAAGTATAATTTAAAAAAAAAAAAAAATGTCCTGGCTGGTTTGGCTCAGTGGATTGAGCGTCGGCCTGCGAGCTAAGTGTCGCTGGTTCGATCTTCCAGTCAGGGCACATCAGAGAAGGAAAACTCTGACTCCAAAAAACCTCCGCTGCCTTGCGGCATACCTCTTCAGGGGAAAGGCTAAGGGAGTAAACCCTGACAGAAAATCCGGAGCCGGAGTCCCTAAGGCGGTTTGACGTTGTAGTCAACACCGGCAACTCCTGCGGCGCACCTGAAGCCAAGCTGTATTGACTCCGTCTTTCCCTTGGACCCTTCAGCTGCGAAGAGAGGGGGGGTCTGCTGCATGGGCAACAGCAGACCCTCCATATCACCCTGCCCAGGCTCTGTAGCTTCAGCTTCACTGGAGAGGACACTCCAGCGTCATCGCAAGATGTCAATTCAACGCGGGAGGAGACAGATACCGTGTCACTCCCGAGTCGGACTGCACAGCCATTCTCGGCGGTGCAGATACTCTTAAGAAGCTACACCATCGTCTCTCGAGACGGACGGCTGCCGACGAATTTTTAAAAATATTCAAATCTACCCTTTATATAAGGTATTAATGTCTTATGTTTTTTTTAAAAAGTCATTTACTACCCGAAGGTCATAAAAATACTATCTTGTATTTTATTCCACAAACTTTAATGTTTTGCATTTCACATTTAAATCCTTGAAATAGATTTTTAAAAATATGGTATGAGATAGATTCATTTTCCCTCCATATAGATAACCAATTGCCCCAGCATTGTTTATTGAATAGTCAGTCCAGCCTTTCACCACTTATCTACGATCCTAGTTCTGTTATATAAAGTTTCCAGATAACTGAGGATCGTTTTCTCAGCTCTCAATTCTGTTTGTGTTCTGTTTCTCTGTCCCTGAGGCATACCACATCCTCTGCTTTACTGATAACTTCAGGGCCAGTTTGTTCTGCTTCAAGGGTACTTTGGTCCTTCTTGTAGATTTTCATTAAGAAACTATGTTGTGATTTCACTGGATGTATCCCTCAATGTGGGAAGAACATCTTTACAGTACTGAATTTTCTAAGCTGAGAATATGGTATCGCTCCTTAAAATGTATCTTTTCTTAGATGTGTAGCTAGACCTAAGTACTTTCTTTCTTTCCTTATTATATTTTTATTTTTATTTTTGCTATTTTAAGTAGTATATTTTTAAAAACTTTTTATTGACATAATGTGATGCATCCATTTTTCTGTAGGTATAAATGTGTAGCAGGCTGAATTATAAAACTAAACACCAGCACCCAGATAAAAAACTAAAACATTAGCAGTCCCCTCGTAGCCACCCTCTGCTTTGTCCTGTTCCTTCCCCATTACTACCACGTACTAAGGGCTGCCACGGATCAGACTTTCAAAAGCATGGGTCAGTTTGGCCTGTTTTTGTATGTTATGTAAATGAGTCATAGTGTTTGTTTTTCTGTATCTGGCTTCTTTTGCTCTGTGTCATTTTTGTGATCACTTAGTTGTAGTTTGTCATTCTTACTGCGGTTCGGTATTCAGTTGTGTGAATATGTCACAAGTGGTCATTTTAAATTGCATTTTGGAGCTTTTTTAAAAAAATGTTTTATAGATTATGTTGTTACAGTTGTCCCAATTTCTTTTCCCTTTGTTCCCCTCCACCCAGTGATTCCCCCTCCCTCCAGTTGTCCCCTCCTTAGTCCATGCCCATTGGTTGTGCATATAGTTCTTCTCAACATCTTCCTGTCTACTCCACTCCCTCCTACTATGCTTCTTAATTCCTGTACCATCTCCCTCCCTTTCCCCACTTCCCCCTCCCTGCTGACCTCCCCCCATAATGTTCCCCATACCTATATTTCTTTTCCCACTCTTGTTGCCTTCTTAGTTTGACTTTGTTTTGATTCCCTAGCTTCTGTTGTTGGCTGTTGTGATAACAGTTTTCATTTTAATGTTCATAGTTTTGATCCTCCTTTCCCTAAACAAGTCCCTTTAACATCTCATATAACAGTGGTTTGGATCTAATGAACTCCTTCAGTTTTACTTTGTCCTAGAAGCACTTTCTCTGCCCTTCTATTCTGAATGACAGCTTTGCTGGATAGAGTAATTGTGGTTGTAGGTTTTTGCTTTTCATTACTTTGAATATTTCTTGTCAGTCCCTTCTTGCCTGCAGTCTCCTTTGAGGAGTCATCTGATAGTCTAATTAGTACTCCTTTGTACCTAATTCTCTTATTCTCTCTGGTTGCTTTTAAGATTCTTTCTTTATCCTTAATTTTTGCCATTTTGATTATAATGTGTCTTGGTGTGATTCTCCCTGGGTTCAGTTTATTTGGAACTCTCTGTGCTTCCTAGACCTGTGATTCTGTTTCCTTCCCCAACTTAGGGAAGTTCTGCTTCATTACTTTTTCACATAACTTTTCCATTTCTAGTTCTTCTTCTTCACCTTCTGGCAACCCTATGATTCGGAGGTTGGCCCGCTTATAGCTGTCCCATAGGTTTCTGAGCCCCTCCTCATCTTCGTCACTTTTTGTTTCCTCTTTCCGCACTGGCTGACTGTTTGTTCCTTTCTTATGTTCTGATTTGTTGATTTGATCCCTGGTTTTCCTTCCCTCACCACTTGTTTCGTATGTGTTTTCATTCATTTCAGCAGGACTAGCCTTCGCTCCTTCCCTGTCTTGATTAAGATCCGCTGTTAATTCTGTAAGCTGTCTTATAACTATAGCTCTGAACTGAGTGAGCCTCAGAGAGATTACCTTATCTGCTGGTCCGATAAATCATGTATTTGCTGTCTGATCAGCTGTGTCACTGGGATCTCTATCATGATCCCTGCCGTCCTGACAGTTTTTGTTTACCTTTCCTTCTTGGGCGGGGCTGTCACACCTCCTACGCTATCAGGGGCAGAGCCCTGTGCACTCATCACTACCAGGCGACCCTTCTCACCACACTGTGGTGCTTTGTGTGGGGCCAGGGGCCCAGGATGGATTCCTGCCATTCACTCTCCGTTGAGAGACTGGGAACCTCCTCCTCCGTCCCCACGCCCTCTGGGCCTCACAGTCTGAGGCAATGGGGGTCTGCCTTCTTCGGCGTTGGAATCACGAGCTGATGGGTTTGGTCTGCAGCTAGGGGTGCTCCCAGGCGCTTCTTGTCACCCCTTAAATATGGGCATCTGTGCTCACCACAGTCCCGCCGGGCCCGTCACTGGAGCCGCCGCCGCCAGCACAGCTTGATGTCTCCTCCTCAGCTTCGCCCCTCCTACCTGTCCGGACGAGCACCACGTCTTTATAACTTTATATGTTGGACTTCCATGTAGCTTTATTTTCTGGAACTTCTGGTTATTTCTGGTTTTGCGTAAGTTGTATTCCTTCTTAGTTGTGGCGGGAGATGAAGCGTGTCAGTCTAGGCCTCCATCTTGGCCGGAAGGCTCATATTTCTGAGCTTTTTATGTAGCTTGGAATAATACTGTTAACTATAGTATTAAATATATACTGCTTTTTAGAGGCAGTGACATTGCTAAATTCTCATTAATTTTTGTATCTCTTTGCAGATTATTCTGGATTTTTTTTTTTATGGACAGTCATATTATTTGCTAATAATGATAGTTTCCTTTTCTCCCTGGCTCTTACTTATATCTTTCATTTCTTTTGGTTGAGAAGAAAAACAAGTCAGATGCAAAAATCATGGGATATATATATTTTATGAAAAATTAGGTTTTCTTTAGATTTTGGAAGTGAAATTGAGCTGGGATTTCTACTGTATTTGTTTTTTTACAGCTTTGGGGTTCTGTTGTCTTCCAGTGCCTGTGTGGTTTGGGAGGAGTAGGACCACAGGTGTGGCTTCTTTGACCTTGGCCTCCGGTTTGTGTGTGTGTGCAACTGGAGATGAATCTCTTTCGTGGGGTCTTCACAAGCTGTCACAATTGGTTACTCTCTCCTTGGTTTATCAGTGCAGCTGGATATCGAAAAGATGTAGGGGGTGGTAATTTGTGTTCTAGCATATATGTTTGTTATTTGATTGCATGAAAATAGATTTGGGCATACTGATGCCAGAAAGGCACAAATAAGTTCCACTGTCCTGGGTCAGCGTCTGAAGCACTCCAGTGTATATGGTTCAACTGAAATTCCTCCTAGAAAATGGGGTGAAGTTTTAAAAGAAAGTTCAAGTTACAGAAGTCTTGAATCCCAAATTGCCATGTGATTTCTTAGAAGACGACAGTGATAAAGGCAGTAAGGCTCACCTGTGAACTCAACAGGGTTTTTGTTTTTTTTCACATACAAGTTAAAGCTAGATCGATCACCTTATATCACTTTATAAGTGTACTAATATAATTATAGCCTGTGATGCTGAGTAGTGAGGAAAGTATTAAATATTTGACGATTAGAAAAACATGTATTTGTAGCTTGTGATTCTTTTCTCATGTTGACAGTGGGTGAAGGAAAGTGATAAACATCAGCCTATTGCCCTGGAAGTTTTCTTAACTAATCTCCATTTACCCAGTTTATGCATTAACTGGTGCTCTCTATTCTTTCTGTAACATGTTAACTGATCCCCATGGTCAGTCAAACGTCCATTGACAATTGGAGGTTGTTGGGGTTAATTCAACACCAACAGGAATTCCCCAATTTGGGCTGCTGTGAAGAAGGAAAGGTTATTAAGTGCAAACAGCTCAATTGTGATACAGCACCACATGGCCATTTGGAGGCCCTGGGGCCAGGCAGCCCTTCTTAGTAGCTATCTTCTTTCTCAGGGTCTACACCATGGACATCCCAGTTGAATCCCCAAGTACTTCCACCCCTCCCAGTGGTTGTAAGCTATCAAGCATCAGTAATATTTTTCCCCAAATGATGGAATTCAATTAAATATCATGTAAATTGATGAAACATGAATGTAGAAAGATGTACTTTCTCTAAAAGGTAGGATCAGTGAGGGTGAGTTCTCAATGTGCGATTCCTATGTCATCAGCAGCAGCATCTTCTGGGAACCTGTAAAACATGCTGATTCTTAGGCTCTACCCAAGGCCTGCTGTATGAGCAACTCTGGAAGTAAGGCCCAGAAATCTGTGTTACCAGATCCTCCGGGTGATTCTGAAGCACGTTAACATTGGAGAATCACTGTACTAAAAAATACTGCAATGGAATTTAGTACAGGAAGATGGGAAATTATAAAAATATAGGAGATTCCTGCACTCAGATTGTTTTTTAAAGATCTTTTAGTTCTTGATCTCCTTTAAAAAAACAGAAACTGAAAACTGATAATGCATTGTGCTATAGTTTACATAGAAAAGACAACCAGAACCCCATTCAGCACACCATTCTCAAATAAATAACCTTTGCCTCACATCTAAAAATTGGTGAATGAATGAACTTTTATATCATATAAATTAACCTAAAAATGTTTAAAAGTGCAAGCATCAGTTTTTATAATTCCCTGCTTTAGTATACTATTCAGCTTCCAAAGCCAGTACAGAGGAAGGTTTTGACTGTTTTTGATAAATCTAATACTCAAGGCACATAGGCATCCAGTATGTGCTGGAACAGCTCCTCAGCCAATGTCTGGTCTGCAATATATTATCTCATTTAATCCTTACCACAACTTTATGAGGTAGGAACCCATTTTAGAGAGAGGGCGGGGCTCAAAGTTGGAGTTGAACAGCTAATTAAATGACAGCACCCAAATTTAAACCTAGTGGACTGCAGATTGTTCTGCCAGTGACATTATTGAGTGTAAAGAGACAGATAATTTGGTATCTCTGGCAAGGCCTTCTAATTCTCACCATGGAGTTCCCCATGTGCCAAGCTTTCCAATAATGTTTATAATGAATAGTATGTACAACACTCTTTTTCCGAATCACGTATAGTGAGCTTCTACTGTATTTCACTTTGAATTGAGAATGAAAGCAAAAAAGCAAGTGTATTAATTTGCTAGGGCTGCTGTAATAACATACTATACACCAGGTGCTTAAATAAAGGAACTTTTCTTTCTTACATTCCTGGAAGTTATACGTCTGGAAATAAGGTGTTGGTTTCTTCTGAGGACTCTCCTTGGCTTGTAGATATCCGTATTCTCCCTGTATCTTCACATGATCATTCCTTTGTGAGTGTCTGTGCCCGAAGTTCCTTTCTTATGAGGACACCAGTTCCATGGGATTAGGTACCCCCTAATGACTTTATTTTAACTGTATTACTTCTTTAAAGGCCCCATCTCCAAATCTAGCCATGTTTTGAAGTACTTGGAGTTCGGACTTCAATACACGAATTGGGGTGGGGGTGATACAGACAATTGTGCCCATGACAACTAAGCTGTGCTTAGTTAACTAGGGTTTCCCCAGAAGGTAAAGATCTTTGAGTTTTGAATGTCCTTGACTTCTCTTTCTTTAATATAATTTGAGCAGAGTTCATAGAACCAAGCTATTTGAAAGTCAGGTGAGAGGAAAGCAGCTTAATAGGTTTTAGGAGAATAATACAGTATTTGGGTAGCAGAATGGATTCCATTCTTCAAAGACCAACTAAAGCTTCTTCAATGATTTAGAGTCACATATATTAATCCTAATCAAGTAAAGTTTGTCATAAAAAACTGCTGACTGCAGGAATTCTTATTATAGGGAAAGAAAACTTGTAGGACTTGGAATGCAGATAATCCTGTTTTACATCAAATAATTCTGCATCCATTACTCCCTGCCTTTAGCTTTCTAACATATAAGCTCCTCCTGTGAGACCTGCTCCTGAAAGCCACTTAGCTGTGTCTGGTACAGGGAGAGGGGGTCCTCGATGAACTCTGTTGGTGCATTTTGAGAAGAGAAACAATGATGATTTTTGAGCCCTAGTGAGGTTGAATCTGTAGGTTCACTAACAGTCTTCCCTCCTGTATGTAAAGTCAGTTAAACAGTAGTGCTTTCTCTGCCACAAATAATTCTTGTTAGTGTGGTTTGTGGACCACCAGAGTTAGCATACCTTGGGAGTTGGTTAGACTCTCAGTCGCCACCCCATATTTAGTGAATTAAAATCTGTATTTTAATAATATTCCCAGGTAACCTGTATACATAGTCAAGTTTTAGAAGCTTCCCTCTAGATGGTGGTAGTAGCTGAACTTTAATTGAATATTTTATATTAAAAAATCCTACAATACCTTTTGTCTATATTTTTCATTCTAGTGGTACATAAAATTGCTCTAAAAAGAATACCAGAGGACTTAATGGCTCATTACTTGCCAATAGCTTGACCTTCTCTTCCTCTTACTTTCCTCAAGTATAAATGAGAATAAGACCTTAGTGTTGAAAGATTAAAGGAGTTAATATTTTAGAGTTCTTAGAACAGTACTGGGTGCACAGTAAGTTCAGTCATGTTGACTTTTGTTGTTATTACACTTATTAATTTTTATCCCCACTGTCACTGCTGCTTCTACCACAAGCAAACCAAACAGCAGTTAGTCTAGGAAAATGCCTACTATAGAAATGAATAATAAATGTCATAATTACTTTATTAACAGCAATTCTTACCATGAATACAGATAACATACTAACCCACCAGATAATCCACCCCAATTTTTTTTTTTTTTTTTAATTCTCACCCGAGGACATTTTTAAATCGCTTTTAGAAAGAGAGCAAGGTGGGGAGAGAGAAAAATATCAAGAAACATCAGTTGGTTGCTTTGTTGTAAGCTCCCCCACCAGGGATCGAACCTGTAACCCAGGCATGCGCCCTGACCAAGAATCAAACCGACAACCTTTTGGTGTATGGGACAATATTGCAACCAAGTCAGCCATACCTGCTGGGGCGAATTCACCCAAACTTTTAAACCTCTCTTTGAAACAAACACAAAACTAACAAAACGTTTAAAAGCTTAGTGGAGACAAAGTGTCTATGAATCACCCATTTTTTTTTTCTTGCCTATCCACCATGGAGAGGAAACTCAAGGTCTGTGTTTAACTCAGGACCTCTTCATTTAATAGAAATCATTGTTTCCTCACCAGGAAAGCTGCAGCTGCAGAAGTCATTGTGTATATGTGTTCATTACAACTGGCAATCCAGAAACCTGGGCTCTGGTCCTGTCTGCCCTGGATTAGTCATGCTGACTTGGGGAAGTTACATCTCTGTGAAATGAGATTGGACTTGATAATTGCTAGTATTCTCTGGTCCTGTGAGTGTATGTAGCATTCCAGTACAGCCTTCATGAGACTTCATTTCTTTTTCAAGTGGTTAGACTCTCAGACTCTGAAGAAGATTGTGTTTAGTGACAGCAAGACAGTTGAATAATAAGTTTGAGCTATCATGGCCTTGAGGAGCTATTATAAATAAGAACAAATCAAGTATAACGTATTTCTTTGTTATGTTACAGTAAAGAACATCATTACTGCTTTGCTGAATATTGGGTTTCAGATGTACTAAAACATCTGGTACTAAGATACACACCAGAATGTCTGTGTCTTCCTTGCAGGAAATGTTGTTTATAGATGTCTTCTGTTGTTTTAGTGTTGTTAATATGTAGCAGATGCATTGGGAGAGGGGCAGAGGAGAGGATGGGGAAAGCATCCTAGAGCACCTTAGAGTTTTTCCAAGATTTGAATTTGTTTCTCTTTGAATTTTTGTTCTTTTGGAATAGATAATAGAGATGTTAAAGAAGGAACTGGTGCCAGCTTGCTTGCATAGCAATTGCATGTGTATTAAACAGCTCTGGTCCTTATCATCATGGGGTTTTGACATGCAAGACTATAAAATTTCATGAGATTGTTGACTAAATTGAACTAGTTTTACAGAATGAGTAAATTAAAATTAACTGAGTATATCTCACATATAAAAACAGTACCTTTTCTTTGCTGGATAAAGATATCTCCTCCAAAGGAGTTAAATTCTAAAGACTTTCAGTTCCAAGATAATGATTCAAGGACAATCTACTTGGGGTGAAAGATGAAAAAAGACATGTTTTTTTTAAGTACCATATTGAATCCATTACAACTTAGAAAACTGAGATACTAGTTTCTGACATTTCAGTGAGATTTAGTTGCCAAATTTCCAGAGGGAAAGGATATTTATAAGCTAACGCATATTTTTTTTGCATGAAGTTTGTTTTAGATCAAGTCGTAAGCATATGTTTCAAGGCTACTAATATAATATATGCTATGCTTCTTTAGGTGAAAAGGGTAGACTGTTAAATTCCCTTATCTTTGAGGACCACATAAAATCTGTCTTCATGAAGACCTTCATGACTTCTGCTGGGAGCAATTTCTCCACATTCCAGACTCCAAGAGCACTTCATACCTTTCTTATTGCATTGATCACATTTTATGTTAATTTATCATTTTTGTATGCTTGTTTTATTACCCTTTCTTCACTCATTCAACAGGTCTTTGCTGAGCATCTATGTGTTAGGCACTGTGCTTCCTAATTAGAATGTAATCAGTTTAAAAGCAGTATAGATTCTTGTCCATTCTTATATTGCACAACTAATAGTCAGATGAAAGCATTGCTTGAGGTGCTGATGCCCATGTCTAGAATTTTATAATTTCACTTGTCAGAAGTCTGAATAAATCACCCCAGTTCTCCATTTAAAACACACCTTTGCTTCCCATAACTGTATGAACAGATCTCTTATCACTTTTTCCAAAACAACACAGTTAGAAATAACTTTGTCTTCAGGACTACAGAATAAGCTCCTGCAAGCTATAGTGAGTGGTTACAAGAAGAAATGTCTACAGGGGATAAAGGAGTAAAACAATTAGAGGTCACTGCTAAGGCCACTGCTGCCTCAGATTATAATTCATATTGAAAGTGTGTTTTTCCTTGGATTTAGGACCAGCCAGCAATAATAACCCTGAATTACCAGACACTTCCAGTTGCTATTCTCCAGTTTGGATTGTTGGTGGCCAATATGGAATCCAGACTCCCTTTCCCTTTTCCTCTAACAAACTTTCTAGTTGTCGCTACCCGTTTTTTTTTTTTTTCCCTGAAGGAATGCAAACAGATTTAAATGTAACACATAGGTCTATTTCATAGGAATCACATAATACTTTTGGAGTTTGATGTGTTGGTATAACTCATTAATTTTACTTATGAATACAGACCATTGAGATTATTGTATTGCTGACTTTCAGGATGTTTGTTAACTTTCCTGAGCCTTATCTATGAACTAGGGTAACAGTAGCCTCACTACATGATTACTGTGATTAAACGAAACAGTACAGGGTGGGGAACTTTACAGTTGTGAGTACACGAAACATGTTTATTCTTGTATTATTATTTATTAATTATTGTATTATATTCCATACAAACAACTATAATTGTGCTTTTGCCCAACCTGTATGTGTAAAACACTTGACCCTAAGCTTTGCACATAGTACCTGCAATACCCTCTACCTCTTTTTTCTTCTTGCAACATTGCCTGGGAATGTGAAGCATGGAACGGTGCATACATTTAAGCCTCTCAAAGATACGAGACTTATGGGGAGGTGAGGGGTGGCCTTGGGAAGAAAGAGAGAGAGAGACACTTTACTGCCTTGCTGAAAGTTTAGGGAAATGTGTAATAACAAGAAATACACATAAACACACATTGCTCTCAGCCCCTGGACCCCAGTTCCTGATACAGAGCTTCTGAGAGCTTTGTAATTTCCTGAGAGGTAGTAATGTCTGACACAGAGCTCCTAAATATCTTGGAACTCGCTCAGTCATGGGGACATCTTTTGTTCTAGTGAAGGGACTCTTAGTGGGCTCTGGGAAGGGGGCTGGTCACCAGAAAGACCAAACTGGTTAGAAACTTGGAACTTTCAGACCCAGTCTCCATTCTCCTAAAAGGGGAGAGGGATTGGAAGTGGTCTGAATAATCAATCATGCCTACGACAAAGTCTCCATTAAAAATAAAAAGGACAGGGTTCAGAGAACTTACGGATTGGTGAACAAACTCATCCATGTGCTGGAAGGGTGGCACACCGCAACTTCATGAGGGCAGAAGCTCCTGCATAGGGACTCTTCTGGACCTTGCCCTATGTACCTTTTCATCTGGCTGTTCACCCGTACCCTTTATCATATTCTTTATTATACATTAAGCTGGTAAGTGTAAATGTTTCTCTGAGTTCTGTTAGCTGTTCCAGCAAATGATTGAACCCAAGGAGGAAATTGGGGACCTTCTGCCTTATAGCTGGTTGTTCAGAAGCACAGTGATAACCTGGACTTGCAACTCATGTCTGAGGTGGAGAGGGCAGCCTTGTGAGACTGAGCGCTTAACCTCTGGGGTCTGATGCTAACTCTGGGCAGTTAGTGTCAGAATTGCTTGATGGAGAAAACCCACAGGTCAGGTGTCAGGATTGTGTGTGTGAGAGAGTAAAGGGGACATAGAATTTTTTCTGGACAGGCGATGAAGACGTGGCTCAACTCTCTGTCCCCTGACAGCTGATGAACTGTTCTAATGCTGTCAGTTTAACTGATTTTTTTATGTAACTGATGTGAAATCACTGTTACTCATTTGTATGTGCTTGATTTGGTTGTTTGGTGTCTTCTGTGTTATTTTCACTGGTGAAATTTCTGTTTTCATTAAAATACTCTTATGTAGTCAGTGTAAGATGACAGGAGGTGAGGTTTAAAGAGTAGGAAATGCTGTGGTTTTATAGTTTTTCTTTAAAACCAAGAAGCCTTCAGATTTTATCTTAACTCAAGAATTGGGTTGGAAATGAGTAATTTATCTCTTTAAAAAGCCTCATTTATACTAATCAGTATAGTACAAATCAGCTTTTGAATTTTGAAGTTAACCCGGTTTTTGTTATATACATGTATAAATCTAAGAAGATAAAAATTTTTGTTTACAAGGTAGTCTTATAAAACTGTCTAGAAGAGTCTTCTGCCTCTCCTCCCGTTTCCCCCATCCCACTTTCATATAGATTAGGGGGAGAGCCTTGAATTTTGAGAGAATTGAAATTCCCTCCATTTGGGGGATGGTGCTCAGACGTTCGTGGACCTGCTGGAGTAGTAATTCTCAAACCAGCTACATGTCAAACTCACTCCGGTGCTTTAAAAAACAAATGCCCTGCAGAAGCCCAAATCCAGAGCTTCTGATGACTTGGTGAGGACAGACGAATACAGATGCGTTGCTTTTCTCAGGCTGCAGAATTGTATGCTTGGGTTCCCTGCAGCCCGGTCCCCCAGCAGAGTTGGAGCTGAGCCAGGGGTCAGTGGTGCTGAATTTCCCTCACTGAGGACTCTGGGTTTGTCTGCTTCCTACGGCCTTGGGCTTCAAACTGACTATCCTTAGCAGGAATTGTCTGCCAAGGACAGGAGGTGGTTAAGCAGGAACCTTTTTTTCTGAAGAGAATAAAAGTTTTTTTAGAATTTGATGGTGACATTAATTCAGGAGAGTGACCAATTTAGAAGAAAAGACGACTAAGGCATCGAAATGTTCATTACAGAAAATTTGAGAACTATAGGAAAGCACAGATAAGAACATAAAAATATCTGTGGTCCAATCTCCAGGGGAGAGAACTGCCCTTAACATTTTGACCTTTTTATGCCCTTCCATTGCCCTCAGGTAAATGAAGGAAATAATAAAAATAGCCAAAAATAAAATATCATTTATTGAATATTTATTTTGTGCCAACAAGTCAAGTTTTTGTTGATCTTAGAGTGCTAAGAAGCCTGAAGTTCAGGGTGTGAAGGAACTCGCTTCAGGTGTTGCAGTCCAGAATCTACCTGATTGCAACATGAGGAATTCTAATCCCTGTGAGACAGATATATCTGTGTATTGCTTAAAAACAGAACAGAACTGGGTCACATTCTACATTGGACAGTGGCCATGTTTATGACACTCAGCGCAAGAGTATTATTTTTAGATGTTGTCTTTTTATGATGACATTATTGGGGACTCTGTGTTTATGACATTAGAATGCTACTTGCCAGAATACTTTGACTTCCTAGCTGCAGAAGCATGTAGTGAGTGCAGGGAGAGTTCCGAGTTCCTAAATTAGGAATGGGCCTGTGTTCAGCCTTCCTTGTCTCTGGTAAGCAGCTGGCTCTGATTTCTCCCATGAACACTTACAAGTGAGTGAGTGCTGCAAGCCTGAGCCGCTGCTCTGACCCCACCAGGGTCACTTGGGGATTTAAAGAAGGCCAGAGCCTTGTGGCCATTAGGCAGTAGTGACAGAAATGTGGACTTCTTTATAATTACAAAGAAAATACACCCTGGATTATAATGAATGATTTTCTTCTTTTAATCCTTTTCTACTTAAATGCTTGTTTCTTGCAACCTTTAAAAAAATAGTGACCCTAAATGACACAATTTACATGAAATTGAGTTATAAAAAGCAGCAGGGAAAAATATAACTTTAAATCCTGTGTTTCCATAGTTACATTGCATTGTCATAGATAAAAGTCAGACTAAAGGTTAGATATGAAAGGCACTCCAGGAGTTGACTGAGATAAATGTGGTTTTAAAGCTGCTGTGCCAGGCTTTTAGTCAGGAACTAGGCAGGCAGGTTGAATGGGTTGGGTTTCTCATTGGAAGAAAGGTATTTTTTTCTGTGTTTAAGGTAAAAATGAATCAAGGAAAGTTGGACTGTTGCTTCTGTGTTGGGGAGTATATATTTCACCAATACGTAGACATATAATTTGCAAAAGTTATTCCTTTTGGACATGTACACGGTATTTTACCCCATGTAGGAAATCAATAAACTTTAAAATCTAAGTTGCTGATTTGATCATTCTGATTTCTGTCTCTTTATAGCTTCCATTTATTTCATTATTTTCTTTATTCCAAGAATCCTGGAGACTTTAAGCTGAGTGTGTATTTTACTTGGTCCAAACTTTTTATTTTTTCTTTTGCTTATTTAAACTGTATTAATTTTTAAAAATGAACATTGGTTATTTCATATGCTTTTGTGATTGTATTATTTGATGAGCACTAGAGTGGGGAAAGGGTGAGAAAATGGTACATGGTGAAAAAAATTCCAGCAATGATATTTTCTATTGGAAGAGCTTGTTGTTTTCAATAATAAAACAAGACAGTGTAAAGCTGTCCAATTCCCCCCCCCCCTAAATTTAATATGAACTAAAAAGGGTAGAATCAAGATTTAGTATAAAAAATTCAAGTAGTCATTAGTACTCTCCACTGCCACTGACAGGACATCAACCTTTAATATACTCCTCTTTGGACTAGTGTAAATCTACCATTCTTAGAGTTGGTAATTGATGCTTGTTTGCCTGCCTCAAAATAAATTTTATAGATTAGTTTATGGTGCTTTCTGGAGGTTGACCAAATCAGAAAGTTTCATAGAATCTCTCCCCATTTGGTTGTATCACAGTTCATCCAGCTGTGTTCTTATATGTGATATATGAGAATATGAACAACACTGAAGATGTTTTTGGAATTTGAAGCAGAATTTTAGGCAGACCATTGGTGAGGTTTTACCGTTCATGAAGTTATTGAGCTAATTGATCATCATTTCCTTTAGAATTTGCTTTGTAGGAGAATAGTGTATCTAATTCATAGGAAAACTGAAGGTATTTTCTGTTCTAGTTTTTTTTTAAACACCCACTTTCTACCAACTAGAGGAAGAATACCATTTATTATCCATGCCATCAAGTTAAAAGGGCATATTAATAAAAGATCTAAGGGTGAAAAATGAGGTTGGAAAAACCTGATTAAATTACTCTCTTAGGAAGAAAAGTATAAGATTTCTTCTATTCCTTTTTGTTTTCTGTGACTAATTCTAGGAAGAATTTGCTCTGAGTCAAAACCAGAACTCTTCACCTTTTTCACATAAAATGTAGTATAAACATAGTTTTATTTTCAGAGCAAGGGTCTAAATATTAGAGTTCCAGTTTTTCTTTTAATTTTCTGTCATCCTTTTAAAGCAGGTCTCCCTGTGGCCAATCCTCATCAGTTTTCCCTGAGTTGTATAGGACGTCAGTCTATGCAGGAAAAACACTATAAAAGATAAGGTTTTATTTTAGCATCAAATGAAATGGCTTTCCATGAATGAAACTCTTAACTGTGCCACATCACTATATGGTAAGAAGAACAGCCAAATTATGGATGGGGAAAACATTCATGAGGAAAGGTATATTCTGTATTAATGTCTTCGTTACTTGTTATGGGACATGATGACTTCATTAATTTTGGTCCCAGCATATGGTTTCTGATATTAGTAAATTGCTATTGTTATTAATACAAGTGAAATAGTTACTGCCTACGGAAGCAAAGCTTACAATTAAAGCAAAGCAAAACAAGAAAAACTTTAAGACAGAAGAAAGCTATTTTTATAGTCCAAAGACAAAAAATGTTTCAGTACACAGTTTTGTTTTCAAGGAGGTAGGCTCTGAGCACAGTTGTGAATTCTGTGGTTTGGCCTGGTTCTGATCAGTACCTCTGTCTACCGTTTGGGTCCTCCTTCTTTCCCTAAGTAGGCTGCTGTCACCCTCCTGGTGCCTAGTGCTCTCTCTACACACACAGTCCACTTCCTGCCTCAAAATAGAAAATGGTTGGATGATTTAATTAACTATTTGTCCTCCTTAAGATTCATTGTGCTTTAAGTGGAGCTTGTATTTGAGGTGTTACCTCCCTTTTAAGACTTAACCATTATTATTAACATTTATTGATCACTTGTTATGTGGCTGTTCTTGTGCCAGGTTTATAACAATCTTGTAGAGTAGGTGGAAGTGTATCATTTTATGAGAGGAGAGCCATAAACCTCAGTTTAAGTAATTTGTTAGAAGCCACATAGCTCTGAAGTAGAGGGGCTGAGATTTGAACCCAGATCTTGTTCTAACCCATAGACTTGAAGCTTTCCTCTGATCTACTTTGCCTTTGATAATCTAGTTTTGAATTGAATGTTGTCCCTTGAAAGATATTGTGTAGTAAGCTACATTTAAGATTTAGACTAGCATGCCTACTTAACTGACTCCATCCATGGTCTGCCCTTTTGGTGGCCCTAGGTCATCTAGGTACATATTTCCATTTTAATGATGTTTCCAGACTATAGCTACCTTCTACCCTCTACTTCTTGAGTAGGACATCCAATATTACTAATAATATTATTGATAATAGTAATAGTTCAGAGAAGGAAAACTCTGACTCCAAAAAACCTCCGCTGCCTTGCGGCATACCTCTTCAGGGGAAAGGCTAAGGGAGTAAACCCCGACAGAAAATACGGAGCCGGAGTCCCTAAGGCGGTTTGACGTTATAGTCAACACCGGCAACTCCTGCGGCGCACCTGAAGCCAAGCTGTATTGACTCCGTCTTTCCCTTGGATCCTTCAGCTGCGAAGAGAGGGGGGGTCTGCTGCATGGGCAACAGCAGACCCTCCATATTACCCTGCCCAGGCTCTGTAGCTTCAGCGTCATCGCAAGATGTCGATTCAACACGGGAGGAGACAGATACTACCATGTCACTCCCGAGTCGGACTGCACAGCCATTCTCGGCGGTGCAGATGGACTCTTAAGAAGCTACACCATCGTCTCTCGAGACGGACGGCTGCCGACGAATAGTAATAGTTAAAACATATACATATGAATTTATGTGCTTTATATCATTAAATCCCCACAAAACCCCATTAATCTTATTTTTTAATTGAGGAAACTGAGGTTTAGTGGAATGAAGCTATTTGCCCAAGTCATCTGGCTGGTAAGTGATGAAACTGGCATTTGATCCTGGGCATTCTGGCTCCAGTCTGCATGTTAATTGTTTCTCCATGAGTCCTTTTCATCCTGTGCCTGCTATACCATATCCAGCTCCACTTGGGATGTTTCTAAGAAAGAATGCAATTGGAATGAATTCTTCTTTGTTGCTGAGATGAGAGATTGCTATCCAATAAATTCTTTACAGATGCTGTAAAATTTTATTATACTTGCACTTTCTTGGGTTTTCTTTGTTTCCATCACTTGACAACTCTTTAAGTTTGTATTCTCTAGCCATGTCACTTTTATAGAAAAGGAAACCGAGGCCCTGAAAAGTTCAGCAAGGTGCCCAAGGTCACAAAAATCTGTTGTATAAAGTAACAATGACATATTTTAGATGTTCTTATCTTACCTTTTTTTTTTTAATAAGCTTTTTGGATAACCTGAAGCAAATAAAAAGTTTGACTTTTTCCTCTGGGATTTCCCTGGAGCTGGCAAATATTTTTGAAAGCTATGTATTCCAGACCTCAAGAAATAATTCAGCAACATTAAGCAAAATCTCCACGGGATGTTGGTCCTGCTTACTCCAGTTTTCTTCCCTTCCGTTCCACAAACTTCCTCCTTGCTTCAACCCTCACTCTGTTATATGAGTCAAGGCCCTTGGCCTATGTACAGGCTTGTAGAGCTTGCATTGCTTTTCTGGAGTATGTGCAGTCATGGTCTGTGGCAAGGGGTTAGGGGGGAAGTGGGGCGGAGGTGACACAAGCCAGAGTTGTCTGGGTGACTGTCCTAGTGTGTGCAGATTGGTGGGTCCAGGAACCGTATGCTGGGGCTGGAATGTTGGAAAGCCAAAGCAAGTTTCTAAGTAACCCCAAAATAGATTCACAGGCAGGATAGAGAAGTTAATACAGATGTTTCTTATTTTTTTTAAAAAAGATGTAAGAACCTTATGTAACTACTCAGATTTAAATGGATTTCATTAGGTCCTCACATTGCTAAATGACTTGTTTATTTAGCCATCAATGATTTAGTCTGGCTGACTCTTGTGTTTAATTGCATTTGTTATATGAACCATTTTGTGATATCCTTCACCCATGCAAAAGACATTCATGCATATAATAAGAGTATTTATGCAATATTTTGGTAATTTTCAGAGTAATAAGCTTTGGTGCCAAATATGGATTTTAAATTTTAAACACTATACCATGGCCCCATTTTGTAGGTGGGGGAGGAGGTTATATATGTGTATATGTTTATAGCATATGTGACTGCTTCTCAAACTTTGGCACACATCATCTGAAATCATCTGGAAGATTTGTTAAAATACAGATTGCTGGGTCCCATTCAAAGAGTTTCTTATTCAGTAGGCTTGGGCCCTGAGAATTTGCTTTTCTAACAAGTTTAAAGATACTGATGCTATTAGTCTGGGAACCACATTTCAAGAACCACTGTGGTTCTCAAAGAGAAGCATAGAAAAAGTCTACCAAGGTAATTTACCATAATGTTAACAGTAGTTTTTTCTGGGTAATGGGATTACAGGGTTCCTTATTTTTTTCTTTATACTTTCTGGTAGTTTTTTTCCCCAATCACTATTGCTGCTATCATCAGAAGAAACAGCATTAACATTTTTTTGAGGTTCTAGTACTGCTATTCTCATGAGCACATATAGTTTCTGTTGTCCTCTGTTATCTAGTCTTACACCATTGCCATTTTAAAAACAAAGTTTCAAGAATTCAGTGTTTTGAGTCCCTTTTTATATTTTGTCTTCTCAAGATGTGACCTTTCAGAAGGGCATACTTGTCACAGAGTTCTTATTTCAGTCTTGGTGCTTAACACATGCTGAGTGTCCAGCATGTTGTCAGTAACTCAGAATATCAGATTCTTTTATGTCACATTACTTCTCTTCAGACCCCAAGGGATCCTGTTTCATGAATACAACTTATATTTGATATCCCTTTGGAAGAGGAAGCTGTCCTCATAATCTGAAAGAAGAGTCGAGATTTTGTTCAAGGTAACAAAATAAGTCAAGACCAAAATGATGACCCAGCTCTCTTGACCTGGGAATAAACCAATCAACCACCAACCAAAAACAAAAACTATCACTTTATCATGTAAAAGGCTCCTCATAGTTTGCCCCTAATAGTTTTAGGAATAGTATATGCATGACACCAAACATGAAAAACAAAGCCTCAGGAATTCATGTTTTCCCCTGAAAGCATAGCAAGGGAACTGTGTGTGTTTCATTTGTTCTTTTAGGAAGGCCTTTTCTTAATTGAAAGTAAATTTAGATGTTGGTTAGTTGAGAAAACACAAAACTTGAATCCAGATAACTAGTTTTTAGGCCTGATCCTATCAAATTTTAGGGAATTTACTTAGCCCCTTGGATTAAACCCTAGTGTGTAAATGGGACTGATTGGCCCTGTGAACACCTCGGAGGGAGTGTCACAGTGCAAGTGAGCCAACACTCAGAAAGCTGGTTAGAAACATATTAAAGCTCTAAGGCAGTTGTGTAGTCTGCACAAGGAGATCACCATTGCCTCTTTTCTTTTCCCCAGCCCTGGGGGCTGCTGTGGAAATTTATATAATTTCTGGTCTCACTGCTTTAGAGAATGTTATGGTGACGTTTGGTAGATCCAGGTCCTCCTTGTCTGCCTTGCATCCCACCCAGCCAAATTGGCAGTAACACTTACTAGCCTTTGCATGAACTCTGAAGTCAGACAACTTTAGGAAAAGCAAGATAGTTTCTGAACAGTGTTTTTCCCCGATAAGGCTGTAAGTTCCTTTTCAATTACAGTGTCTCCAGGAAGTTAAAGTAGTTACAGTCTCTATGGAAATCCATGGATCTGTTATATAAAAAAATGATCTCTCACCTGAGGAATTTATCACTTTATTGTTCACTGCCTCTATTAGGAAGCTAAGGGATTAGGCCTCTGTGAGTTCTCTCTTCTAAGTCTTTAGGGGACTTTGGAGTTCCAGCCAAAATGACAACTGCTCTGCTTTTCAGTAAACACTCTGTAATGGTTTGATGTAGATGGATGTAAGTTTCAGGATAAATTGGGCCTTTTTCCAGAAAAGGGGTAATTTTGCTCTGGTTTTTAGTTCCCATAGCACCTGGCCAAATTTTGGTCACCTGTGAATTCATTTTATCCTGCAAAGAACAAAAGGATAGTACACTTCACAAATGGTATCTTTTTAAGTAGTGCAGGCAGACTGTAACCCAATTTTTTAGTTCCTTTTCTTTGACCGGAGGTTTAGGGAGTCTCATGTAACTCTGTCATCTGTCCTTCAGCTGTGGACTGTTGACTGTTGTCTGTGGCTTTGGGATTAGTGCCGTCATGAAGGCTGGCTAAGGTTCACACATGTAGTCCTAGAGTAGGACGTCAAAAGGTCAAACCAGGTGGCTAGAACACAGTTTTTAACTTAAAATGTACTTTAATATTTACAAAGCAGTTAACTTAAAAATTAATTTTAAGGGTTTTGTATCTTTTTCTTGAAGGGCTGCTTTGTTTGTTAGAGGAATTCTTTTCTTTTGAGTTACTGCTTGTGACATAAGCTTGTACGCACTGGAATGCTTACATGGTCCAACTGTTTGTAACCTTGTGTTTAGCTTTTATGTTATTTATGGTGTCTGTGATCTTACATTACATTCTTCCTCAATATTTCTGTTGTAGACTGGTCTTTCTAAGTTCACCTATTCAGATTATTCTGAACTTGAAGATTAGGACTTGATGTGACCTTGATTAAGTGTTTTTGTAAATGTCTTTAAACATTGTAACTTTTGGATGGTTATGATATTTAATAATATGGGGGAGGAAAATAATGTTCCCTCTATCCTTTTGAGTTTTTGGCTGAGACCTCTGTTTAACAAGGATAAAACAAACAAATTTATTAATATGTGTACCTCATGTATACATAGGAAATACTCACTGAAAATTTAGTAACTCCCTGAATAAAAGTGTCTTGCAATTGCGAGTCATCCTTTTCTTCTTGGTACAATGAAGGGAATATCCTTACAAATGGAGATTTCCTTAATAAATGCAAATATCCCTTAAAAAGGGTAACTTCTCTGTTTTCCAAGCTTCTCCTACATCTGCTGTTCCTCAAAATAATCCTGACGTCAAAGACGCATATTTTGGGTGGCATAATCTATACCCTTCAACACACATGGCCTTACTCTGACCAGAGAAATATAGTTTCTTACTTTGTACTGTTCTAATGTTAAGATGTCTTGGACAGCATGATACAGAGCAGCAAGGAAAAGGAATTTATAGAGAGACTTTTCACTGCTTTGTAGTTTACATGTAGCATAAGATATATAGCAGAATAAAATGAACTCTGAATTTTCTCTTACTCCCTAAGTACCACTCTGGTCAGTGAAATAGAACAAATTGTGGCTTCTGTCCCAAAGTGTACTTGGCTGGTGGCCTCTGATGTAGCCATGAAGCTTGGAGTACCAGGTTCTAGTTGGTTCGCTTCACCGAATCCCCAGGTTTTGAGCTTCCTGAAATCTACTGTCACCACCACCCCAGGCCTCCGAGGAGTGGCCTGATCTCTCCTGTTATTTATTATGACTACTATGGAAAGATGTCTTTAAACTTCATCTGAGACTGATTTGGAGTACTTCATACATTTTGGAGGGTAAGAAACTCCAAGAATATGTTCACATAAAACACCTGAGCTATAAAGCAGCCTATACATACATGAGTGTTGTTTATTTTAGTTCAGCTTATTAGCTCACTGACCGTGGTTTATTTTTCTGTGCTTAAGCTAGCCTGGGAAATAAAAACCTAAACTTGTATAGGAGAGTTATAGCTTTCATAGATTGCATTTTCTCGCAGCCTGTACTTTTGCATTAGACCTGATACGATGGTTCTAAACTGCCTTTCTCTTTAAAGTCTGTCTTTCACAGATCTCCTGGCTGATGATTATGAGAGTCAAAATGTTGTCACTGCTTGCCAGCATCTGCCTCTGGGGTGTTTGGGGTTGGGGCTCTGGTGCTACAGGGGCTCTCACTGCTTGTTGACGTCAGGAGCCGTCTTGCCTGAGCCAGCCTGCCCTGCATCCTCCCAGATTCTCCTCTGGGAGAAATCTTGCTCCCCTGTCTGTCTCAGTACCCAGTGATTATGAAAGTAGGGAATTACCTGTACTCTGATTAGATTGTTTATTGTGGTAGAAATATATGCAGCATAAAATTGACCACTTTAACTATTACTAAGTGGATAATTTAGTGATATTAAGAACATTCACAACATTGTGCAGCCATCATCATTTTCAGAATTTTTTCATCATCCCAAACAGAAGTTCTTTACCCATTAAGCAATAACTCCCAATTACTCTCCCTCTCCTAGGTCCTGGTAACTTCTATTCTCCTTTCTTTTGGTATGAACTTGAATATTCTAGGTACCTCATATAAGTGGAATCATACAATATTTGTCTTTTGTGTCTGATTAATTTCCCTTAGCATTAATATCTTCATGGTTCATCCATGCTGTAGCATGTGTCAGAATTTCCTCTTTAAAGATATTCCATTGTGTATAAACACCTAATTTTGTTCATTTATTGTCAGTAATGCTGTTATACATACAGATGTACAAATAACTGTTTGAACCTTTTAATTCTTTTGGGTATATACCCAGAAGTAGAATTACTGGGTTCTGATTATATTTTAAAATACCACCTTCAGATCTGATTATATGGTGTTCTTCATCTGAATGTCCTAGTGCATTCTCCAGTTATTACACACTGAAATTATAAATTTACATCAAAGGAAGTTTCAGTCTCCTTTTTATTAGACCTCTGCTTTACTAGTCAATGTGTAATTGAGGATGCCCTTCAGCAAAGACACAGCTAAATGTGTTCTAAGAAATATAGTAGTATCCCCCTATCTGGGGTTTCTCTTTCTGTGACTTCAATTACCTGTGGACAACCACAGTCCAAAAATATTAAATGGAAAATTCCAGATATCGAGAGAGAGAGAGAGAGAGAGAGAGAGAGAGACCAAATTCATAAAACTTTTCTTACAGCATATTGTTATAATTGTTCTAAATTCTTATTAGTTATTGTTAATCTCTTACTGACTAGTTTATAAATTAAACTTTTATCATAGGTATGTATGTATAGAAAAAAACGTAGACATAGTACATATAGAGTTTGGTGTTATTTGTGACTTCAGACATCCACTGGGGGTCTTGGAACATATTCCCCATGGGTAAGGGGGACTACTATACACCAGGTGATAAATTTAGGAACTCAGACTTTTTAAAAAAATATATTTTATTGATTACATTACAGTAGTTCCAATTTTTTTCCCCTTTGCTCCCCTCTGCCCTGTACCTGCTTTCCTCCAGCAATCCCACCCCCCTTAGTTCATGCCCATGGGTTGTGCATATAATTCTTTGGCTTCACCCTTTCCTATATTATTCTTAACATCCCCCTGTCTATTTTGTACCAACCAGTTATGCTTCTTAGTCCCTGCACCATTTCCCCATTTCTCCCCTTCCCCCCTCCCAGCTGATAACCCTCCAAATGATCCCCATACCTATGATTCTGTTCCTGTTCTGGTTTGCTTAGTTGGATTTTGTTTTTATTTTTTAGATTCAGTTGTTGATAGTTGTGAGTTTGTTGTCATTTTAGTGTTCATAGTTTTGATCTTCTTTTTCTTAAGTAAGTCCCTTTGACATATCATATAATAATGGCTTGGTGATGATGAACTCCTTTAGCTTTACCTTGTCTGGGAAGCACATCATCTGCCCTTCCATTCTAAATGATAGCTTTGCTGGATAGAGTAATCTTGGTTGTAAGTCCTTGCTTTTCATCCCATTGAATACTTCTTGCCAGCCCCTTCTTGCCTACAAAGTGTCTTTTGAGAACTCAGCTGACAGTCTTATAGGAACCCCTTTGTAGGCAGCTTTTCGCTTCTCTCTTGCTGCTTTTAGGATTCTCTCTTTATCTTTCACCTTTGGCATTTTAATTAGGATGTGTCTTGGTGTGGTCCCCTCTGGGTCCAGCTCGCCCAAGACTCTCCGTGCTTCGTGGACTTGGATGTCTATTTCCTTTGCAAAATTTGGAAAGTTTTCCTCCATTATTTTTTCACATAAGTTATCAATTTCTTGCTCTTTCTCTTCTCCTTCTGGCACCCCTATGATTCGGAAGTTGGCACATTTAAAGTTGTCCCAGAGGCTCCCAAGCCTCTCCTCATATTTTTCAATTCTTGCTTCCTCATTCTGCACTGGTTGACTTTTTTCTTCCTTATGTTCCAAATCATTGATTTGAACCCCAGTTTTCTTCCCTTCACCATTGGTTTTGTGTAGATTTTCCTTCATTTCACTTAGCATAGCCTTCACGTCTTCTCTTGTGCGTTTGCCATACTCAAGCATATCTGTCAAGTCTGTGAGCATCTTTATCACCAGTGCTTTGAATTCTGCATCTGTTAGATTGTCTGTCTCCTCATCTGTTAGGCTGGCTATCTCCTCGTCACTTAGTGCTCCCACTGGAACCTTGATCTGTTCTTTCTTTTGGACCATACTTCTCTGTCTCCTCATCTTGACAGGTTCCTGTGTCTGTTTGCCTCTGTGTCTTAGGTAGAGCTATTGCTCCTGTTATGTTGTAAGGGGCGGAGCCTTAGGGATTTGTCAGTACAGGGCGACCTGTTTCACCACGTTGTGGTGCTGTGTGTGGGGGAGGGGTCTGAGAGGGATCAATGCCGCCTGCCCAGCACTCGCCCTTTTCCAGGCACTTCTCCCACTTCCATATGGGACTGGTGCCTCTTAGCTATTGCCTTGGCTATTGTCATTCCCAGGGTGGGTGGATCTGCGGATGTTCTAGGACCGTGGGGGCCCTTTAAACAAGCGGACTCTGCTGAGAGATCAGCAGTTTCTGCCTCTGCCCCAACCCCCACTGGTCTGCACAGTCAAAAGCAATGAGGCTTGGTTTTCCCCGGTGCTGGGGCCATGAGCTGCGCAGTCTGGTGAGGGGCTGGGAACGCTCCCCAGGTGTCCCTCCTGACTTTTTAAAACATGTGACTGTGCTTTCCACTGGCCTGCCACTGCCGCCGCCGCCACCACCACACAGCATCCTCTCCACCCTGGCTCCACCCCTCCTACCTATATGGATGAGTATTTCTTCTTTATATCTTTGTTTGTTGGACTTACATGCAGTTTGATTTTCTGGAACTTCTGGTTGTCTCTAGTTTTGAGGTAGTTGTATTCCTTCTTAGTAGTGGAGGGAGACGAAGCATGTCTGTCTGCGCCTCCATCTTGCCCTGAAGTCCAGACTTTACAAGAACTGAATTTTTTGGCAGCCTTATTAGTTGAACAAAAGATCAACAATGTATTTCTATTCTGAATTAATAGGTAGTTGTTCATAATGACCACATCAATTACATGTTTGATTCTGACATATTCATTATAAGATAAGCAGTTCACACAAGGATGTCATAAATATGGCTGCCTTTTCTTGGGCTGTCGACACGGTAGCTTCTCTTAAGAGTTGGGTTGGGCAGGGTGGAAATTCCTGACATCTTTAGTAAATGTTGCTATTTGTACTGCTAAATAGATTTTCCCTCTGATTTGCCTCTCTCCTAGCTGAGTATCCTCTTCATTGGTAAGTAATTTCCAAAGCAAACTTACATCTAAGTATCCCTTTACGAAGTGCCTCATAATCCTTCTAAGAGATAACACGATTTGCCTTTGTCATTACGCTGGTAGTTTCCCTATTCTCACTGAATGATTGCAGTTAATCAAACATATTTTTTAATTAAATGTTGAAGAGATGAAGTTTGTTTAAATGCAGTGTATATACATACACACATTATCGATTATCTGCTCCTGCCCACAGGCATTTGTTGGTTATGCTATCTCCTAAGTAAAGTGCATAGGAAATCTTTTACTTCTTCTTGTGAAACTCCCACTGGACTAGCTCCTTAAAATGATGGAGGAACCATGTCTATTTACTTCATGTTGGTTAGTAGACAGGTCTGCTCTATACAAGATAGAATATAATCTCATCCAGGTACATAGTTTTAAATAGCATCTTACTTCTGACTTCTGTGTATCTAGACTGCCTATTTGCCTTCACTACTTACATCTCTGATTGTCTAATTGGCATCTCAAAGTTAGTATGTTTAAAACCAATTTCTGACTTCCCCCTCCAGACTAGCTCTTCCCACAGACTTCCCATTTCAGTAAAAGGCAACCCCAGTTTTCCTCTTGCTCAGGAGTAAAACACTAGTTTTCTCACTGATTTCTCTTATCCAAATACCTCACATCAATTCATTAGCTCTGATTTCAAAATATGTCCTGAATAAGACTGCTTCTTAACATCTCTGTACTGGAACATGCCCTTGCCTCAGTATTTTTGCACTTGTCAGTACCTCCACCCTGAATATTCTTCTCCCATATAGCGGGTGGGTGGATTTGAAGCATTTGTTGATTTTGTTTTCCTTTGGAAAAGCATGTTTGAAGGGAGAAGTAAATTTAATTTAATTCTAATACAGAATTTGTGTGTAAAGGTAAATTTTCTTAAGAGTATATCCATTTCCTGTTTTCTTACATAATGCACATGATAAGGCATAGAGGAATTCCGTTAACCCGGGTTTTGTAGGAATTTGTTTCTGTCACTTCTGAACCAGCTAAGTGTTCATTTCATACCTATCTGCAGCCAATGATAAGAGAAAAAACTGCATGGAATATAATAATTATGCTAAGTATATTTCTATCTACATATAGGAGACTTTGCTGCTTAACATCTATTTTTTTCTTTTTTTTCTGTCTTGCCCTTTCTGGTCTACCTCCTCTCAGATCATAATGCTGTCCTCCCTAGAACTCTTTGCCCTTGGTCTGTTGTGTTTGTGAGGGAGATAATTTATATAAGAAGTGCTGCCCTCAGTAAAATTTTTTATTACTTATAGACTTTTCATTTTACTTGCCAAGTCCTATTACTTGAGTGACTAAAAAATCTGCAGTTTTTTAGTGGAAGTACTGTACTTTTATTGATTAATCCACGGAGAAACTTAAACTGTTAAATCAAATAAAAGGAGAGCACAGCACAAATATAGAACTTTAAAATAACAGCCTGAGAGCATCATACAGACTCATAGCACAACATATTTCAAGTCCAAGACTACAGGTTGTGCAGAAAATCCCAAAAATGTCTATTGTAAACAGCTCTAATAAGTATTGCAATTAATGGCAGGAAAACATTCCAAATCAAGTATGAGTCGTGCTAGAACCTCTATATGTGACTTATCTAACCATATTAATAAATAGTATCTCAAATATCATGTAATTAGAAATATATCTGCTCATGATGGTATCCTTCAATGTTAACCAACATTTACTCAATGATCCTAAGTTTTTCAAAAGTTTTAAGTACAAATAATTTTAAAATTCTAGAACCATATTTTAAATTAAAGGATTTTTGAGTACTTTCATGTATTAGATATTGAGGAAGGTCCAGGAGATATTGTGGGATTGAGACATGGCTGAGCTGGAAGCGCTTGCTGTGTAAATAATGGTTGTTATCCTCCTGGGACTCCTCAGCTAGATGTATCTTAGGGAAGGATTTTTGAGAGTTTTGCCTTCATTGACATCTGAGTCAGAAATGAGGACTGCTAGCTTATTCACAGCTGAGACATTGGTAAAAGGTGACTAGAGAATTGAAAGAAGTTGGGAAAGGGTTAAAGAACTTTGATGTGATTCTTCCGGTGTAATTTGTGGAGAATTTTGGTCTGCTGCCTTTTTGGCCTGCCTTTTCATTTGTCTAAGTGGTTCATTTGAAAATTCGTGTTCTTTAATGCAGCAGTTGTGAATAGGGTTATCCCTGATCACCATATGTTGTCTTTCCACAAACATGAAAAAATTTAGACTGCCAACCACCAAAAAACAAAACAAAACAAAACAAAACAAAACAGGGACTTGTCAGGCAGCCTCCAGGTCTCTGGAACAGGGAATATGTAATGGGATTTCCGGTTTTAATTGCAAAGACTTAAAGACTTATTGAATTCGAGGGGCATTCTCAACCTTCCTAACTGAAGTCTCCTGACTCATCTGCTCTGTTTTTCAAATTTTGTTTTATTAAAGATTTGATGAGAATCACTGGTTATTTTTTTAAATTGTGAACTATATCATATGTACAAAAATGAATAAAACATATATGTGCATTTAAAGATTAATAAAAATGAATACACCATAACCTTCTTCCCGCTGAGGAAACATTACCTACTTTAGGAGAGTGGATAAAAAGAGTACAGCACTTGCAATATCCTCACTTTCTGTGTTCATTATTTCTCAGCTTAAAAAATAACTTTACATTTAGCTATATATCCCCAAACAATAGACATGGTGAGCAACAGAAGGTTTACAGTTATAACACAAATAAATAATACAATAATAAATAATAATACAACATTAAACTCTGTGTTTCACATACTCAACTATTGTAAACCTACTTTTTTCCCACCACTGTCTTGTTTAGTCTTGCCCTTTTGGGAGGAACTTTTTGTAAATGGAATCATACTGAATATGGTATTCAGTGACTTACTTTTTTCAACATTATGTGTTTGCGAGTCATCACATTGTTGTGTATAACTGTGGCTCATGTTCTTGCACTGCTTTAAAGTGTTGGATTTTATGGATTGCCACAGTTTATTTTTCCATTCCCCAGGTTTGTTTCTTCACTGGTATTTGGAAAACAATATGGACTTCAAATTCAGCAAGTTAACTTGTTATTTAAAGCTTTAAGGATTGATTCCTTTCTGGCCAAATCCCCTGAGTCCAGGTTGGGAATTTCCAGGTGGTTTGCTGTCATTAGTGGGAATACCGGATCTCCTCATTTCTTGAGACTACCTGGGAAATGAACTTGCTTTGACTTCTTCAGAGATTGTTCCTCTTGAGTCTCCTAGGTCTGGAATCAAGCCCTGTTTCTGCAGGATCTTATGGATGAGTCTTCCCTGGGATCACCACACTCGTTTTAGGGCTAGGCATTTTTTTTTTTTTTTACTCTCTAGATAGATCGGGGCCAACTAGAAACCTAAATGCTTTAACTAGAACCAGGCTAGTCTTTAGAGCACAGTAAGACACTGAATTTTTCTTCCTGCACGCACTTGCCAAGGGCATTTTCCTCGCTTCCCCACCCTATTTCTCAGCAGTTATTGTACTGTTTGTTGCATTGTGCCTTCTACTGAGAGAGCCAGTTAAGGGGCACTCACACTGTTTAGTTTTAAAGTACCCCTGTGGAAATGACCACATCTTTAATAAAATTTCAGCTGTTTGCATTTATTTTCAAATTTGGAAAATTTTCTGGTAAGATTGTTTCTAAGGGGTTACTGGCATCATTATTGTCCTGTGACACTTCAGAAAGTAGGTCTCTGAGTGAGTATGTTTTTCCTCTTTCATTACATGGAGAGTGTGCATTTTTTTATATTAGCTGCTTATTGATAACTTGAGATTTGTTCAGCTTTCCTTAAAATGTGCCCCTTCAAACTGATGTTTATGGTTGCCAATATAGGGAAAAATGTTCTGCAGTAAAAGTTAAGTCTGCTCCAACAACCCCCCCCCCTTTTTTTTTTTTTTGCTGCAGGGCTTCTCTGAGCCTCTGCTACCTGCTGTTGGGCTTTGTGAACATTAAATGGGGAGCTAGTAGAGGCAGGAGTTCCAAAACATGTTTGATTGTAGTATTTCTGGCAGTGATTCCTCTGAATGCTCTTGGAAAGGCATCATTAACATACTTTCCATTGTTTACATTGTTTCTGTCTACCTAGATCTCAGGATTGCAGTGGAATTTTCTGGTACCTTAAGATATGTCTCTCTTTATCTGGAGGGAGGATGTGAATCTTTAAATTTAGACTGTTTAGGCCGAAGAGGCGCACGTGTGTGTGTGTGTGTGTGTGTGTGTGTGTGTAAGGTGAAGAAATAGTTTTATAAATTGATGAGAAGAATAAGGTGTCAGCTTTTAAAAGGTATTCAGGGCCCTTGGAAATATATTCCACAGAAATAGGAGAGTTAACAACAGGACCCAGACCAAAATTAGTTTTTTGTGACTGTCTCCAGGCAGAAAAAAATTTTGTGCACAAAAACACTAATGAAAATTATTGTTCTTCCCAATTTCTGTTCTTCCCTCCTACTGTTCCTTCCTCCCTTTCTTTCTGCTAAGCAGGGCAATGTGAAGATGAAGATGCCAGGGACACTGATATTTCTTTCTTTCTTTCTTTTTTTAAAGACATGTTTTAATAGGTACCAGGCTTGCTGATTTGGGTGTATTAAATCTCATTTTGTGCCTTGTTGGGAGTATGTTTTCTTCTGTTAGTTACTGTTCTATTATTCTCTTGGCCCTGAACATGTAACATGTAAACAAGACCAAGACTGAAATGAAAACTAGATTTAATTACATGTTTTCAACCGAAATACTAAAACAAAAACCAGAGAAACTCAGTTCTGAACAATTAAAAATGGTCTAGAATCTTTATCTAAAATAATTCCTATTACAACAAAAGTGTTTTTTTTTTTTTAACTCTACCTGCTACCTGTTTCCCCACCCATGAGTATTTTAATATAACTTTATTTTCCAGATAACTGGAGCATATTTTTTCAAATACCAGTCCTCAGCCATTATGCCCTATTTCCGCCTCTGTCTTAAGCTCTGAGAGGCCAGAGGCTGCTGGACATGATCATGATTCATTATTTTCTGTGTGGTGAAAAGAGTTTGGGTTTTTCTCAGCTTCCTGTCTTTGGTCACAGTGTTGGGCTGTCAGGAGACCCCGTCCTGCAGTGGCCTCCCTTCACAGCCTTGCATATTGGCTGTCCTATCTACTATGTGCTGGGAAACGAGATGATAGAGCAAGTCAAACTGGAGCGAATAAAGCAGCCACGAAATGAATGCATTAGGAGTGGAGACATGGCAGACCCCTTGCGGCTGTTGAATATCTGTTTTTCATGTCCTCAGGTTTTCTTCTGGATACAGGAGGGTTGAGGTCCCTGGAAAGGGAGTAATCACTATTCTCATACCATGTAAAACCTAGATGAGCCATTTGGAAGTTTAAAATAAGCTAGTTTGTTTTCTAAAACTGAATATGAATCCTCCTTGATTTGGATTCTCTAATAGCCCCATCTCAGGAGTATTAAGTATACTCTACTTGCACAAGACTGGCCATGTATTGATAATTGTTGAAGAAGGGTTTGTTGTGTTATGTTGCTATACAGTGGGAAGTGGTCTAATCTTATGTGATGTATTATGCTAGTCTCTCTCCACTTGTATGTATTTGAAATTTTCCCTAATAAAACATTTTTAAAAATATAATACTGCATTTCTATTTAATTGGTCTTTAGACAAACCTGGAAAGCTAGAGTTGGTGAGGGGAACATACCCATTGTCTCAAATGTTACTGGTGACCTTTTGATGTGAGCCAAGGACGTCTTATATTCATTTATTCATTTAACAGATTTTGTTTTATGCCTGACAGTTTCTAGGCACTGGGAAGCAACTGGGAACAAGATAGACAAAGGCTTGATTTCCATGGCTCTAATAATAATTAGAGCCAGAGAAGAAGATCTGTAGATAAGAAAATAAATGAACAGAGTGGTTTAAAATGGTACAAGGTGCTGAGAGGAAAATAGAGGAATATGAGATAGAGTGAGTACGTATGGGTGGTGCAGGCTGCAGCAACACTAATAATAGACCTGTGGGCACCACATCCGCCCAGCCTCCGCCCCTTGAGAGGAGGAGCGCAGGGAGGGCATTCCAGGCAGCGGGTGCTTCTTGTGCGGACACCCTGGGACATGAAAGCTTTCATATCTGAATGATGCTGTCACCTTGAGGAAGGCAGCCCTAGAGAGTGTACAGTCCAGTTCCTTCACCTGACACACATGCCCCCTGAGGCCCAGAACTGGGAATTAGCTTCCCTACTCAATACCTGTGCTGTTAGTGCCATTGAGTAACCCAATAAACAAGCCAGTACATACATCCTTATTAAAAGGACTTCCAAATTAGTGGTTAACCAAATCAAAACAATAACTTTTATGCAGTAGTAAAATAAATATATCCAGATATTTACATAAAAATAGGCTACCCTTCATGTATGCCTGTCATAAATGTCGTTATGGGACGTCTGCATTCTTTCAGTACATAGTTCTGATGTATTTTTTTTTTTTTGCATGCATTTGTTTCTTTAGTAAACATTTATTCTCTCCTGCACGTCAAGCACTATGCAGACCAGCAGGAAAGAACCAGGACAAGTCTGACCAGCCTCTGCCTGGGGGCACTGAGAGGGGGGAAAAAACAGGTGTCTGTGATCAGGCCAAGGACTCACACATGCCAATCACAGGGTAGATGGTAGTGAGCAAAGAAGAGCTGGCGTAGCCCTGGTGTAGCTTACCTTAAAGTGGACATGACAGACAATAAGCCACAATACTAATGAGGTGTGAGAGGTGTCATGAGGAGAATTGATAGTAAATAACAGGGAAGGCCTCTCTGGGGAGGTGGCATTTATGGCGAGTGTGAGAGAGAACTAGCAGACAGGTGGATGCATTACTGGTGGAGAGCAGCATGCATGATGAGTTCCATGAATTCATTGGGGGTAGAAAGGAAAAGGTGAATGTGGGAAAGGTGACCACAGGTTATATCCCATAGATGACATTAAGAATTTTGATATTTATTCCAGGTGTAATTGGAAGCCCTTGCAGGACGCTAAACCAGGAGGATGATAGGAAATTTGTTTTTGAAAGATCATTCTCATTGCAAGGTTAGATGTGGGGTTAAAGGAATATACTAAAAAGACCCTGAACCCAGTCCTTTTTTAAAAAAAAATTGTTATTGTATTTTTTTCCATTACCATTTGTCGCCTATACCCCTTTCCCCCCAGCAGTCACCACACCGTTGTCCATGCCCATGAGTCCTTTTTCCTTTTTGCTCAGTCCCTCCACCCCCTAACCTCTGCACCCTGCCTCCCCATTTTTCTTGTTAGTTCAGTTTGTTCATTGATTCCACATATGAATGAAATCATATTGGTATTTGTCTTTCTCTGACTGCCTTATTTCACTTAGCATAATTTTCTCCAGGTCTGTTATTACTGTTGCAAAGGGTAAAACTTTCTTATTTTTTATGGCCAAGTAGTAGTACATTGTGTAAATGTCTCATAGCTGTTATATCCACTCATTTACTGATGGACACTTAGGCTACTTCCATATCTTGGCGATTACAAATAATGCTGCAGTGAACATAAGGGTGTTTATGTTTTTTTGTATTAGTATTTTGTGTTCCTTTGAAGTGGGATCGCTGGGTTAAAAGGCAGATTCATTTTTAATTTTTTGAGATATCTTCATACTGCTTTCCACAGTGGCTGCACCAATCTGTATTCCCACCAATAGTGCAAAAGGGTTCCCCTTCCCCGACATCCTTAACAACACTTCTTGATTTTTTGATGATAGCTATTCTGACAGGTATGAGATGATATCTCATTGTGGTTTTAATTTGCATTTCTCTGATGATTAGAAATGTTGAGCATCTTTTCATATGTCTATTGGCAGGGTAAGTGGCTGCAAATGAAATTTTGTATGTTGGCCCTTTTGAGGCCCTCTATGTCTCCATCCATCTTTTCCTGGCAGAGAGAAATCCTGCTGCTTTCCACAGCTGGATGTTATCTGGGTTCCTTTTCCAGCTCTCGTGCTGTAGGCTGAGGAGCCATGCTTGGGGTTTAGAGCCCACACTTCTCAGGGGGAATCCCCTGGCCACTGAAATATCCCTCCAGAATTTCAACTGCCACCCAAGGGAGCCCAGCCAGCCCTCGCGCCTCCTCTACACTCCCTACCAGTCACATGGTAAAGTGGTTTCTTCTGTCTGTCCATGATTATAAGGCTTCTCTCCAGCTTGTGTTCAGTTGGTTATTCAGGATGATTTCACTGCAATTTAGTTGTAATTCCATGTTGGTTCTGGAAGGAGGTTAGTGTAGCTTCCACTTAACTCCTCTGCCATCTTGGATCTGAACTTGGCCTTAATCCTCACTTTGCCATTTACTTAGGCTGGTGGGCAGTTTACTCATCTGAGAAAGGAGGCTAATAAGTTCCATCTCACATTGTGACAATTGAGATAATAATATAATGTGTCCAGAACTGTGTGTAATAGACAAATATGCTCAGTAACATTGGTTCCCTCCTTCCCATAGAGTAGAATTCATGAATAAAGTGTTCTGGAATCTGTCTTGGGTGGCCTCAGAGGCGGCATCAGTGAGCCCAGTAGCAGCTCCACGAGGTGATGGGTGCAGTGTCCAGCCATGGAACATTTTGTTTTTCTGTTTGAGGTTGATCTGGCTCATTCCAGTATTGGATTAGCAATGGTGGCTTTATAACAACTTGTTCCAATTGAGTTTGGATTTAGTTTAATGAACTTATTTTTCCCTTTTTCTTAATGCTTTTTAAAGGAGAGAACTAAGTTTCTAAGGCAATGGTACTGTTGCTCTTTTATTGATAATAGTTATACAGATAATCCTCAATTTATAATGGGGTTGTATCCCAATAAACCTACCATAAGTTGGAAATATGATAAGTTGGAAATGCATTTAATACATCCAACCTTACCAAATGTTATAGTTTAGCCTAGCCTACCTTAAATGTGATCAGAACACTTACATTAACATAGAGTTGGGCAATTATCTTGTTTCATCTCAAGAGTCATTGTCTTTCTCTTCTTGTCACCAGAACCAATAGACACAGATGTGTGTGTTATAGATGTGAAAACAAAAAATATTCAAAAAGCACTGGCAACACAGAACACTGTAGAGTATCAGTTGTTGACCCTCATGATCGTGTGGCTGACAGAGAGCAGAGCTCGTGACTGGTGTCCAGCATCACAGGACAGTATTGTACCACACATTACTAGCCAGGGAAAAGATCACAATTCAAAATTCAAAGAGTAGTTTCTACTGACTCTGTGTCACTTTTGCCCTAGCATAAAGTAAAAAAATATGTTAAGTCAAACCATCATAAGTCGGAGAGTGTGTATCACAAAAACCTGCTAAACTTGCCTCTTTCTCATACCTCGGACTCTCCTTTAGACTAAAGACATTTCTTTACCTGTGAACTTACTTGGACTTTCTTGTTGTTTTGAATCTCAGAATATGTTCCACAAATAATGAGTTTCCTATACAAGTTTGAGGAAAATACTTAATTCTCAAGAATTCCATGATAATAGTTTTAATTGGATCCATGTTGTAAGTTTGCATAGTAAGGAAAAGATTTGTTCATTTATTTTTTTTTAACCACGTAAATAGCACCCGCAAAGAAAATGCTGCTAAGTGGTTTGGGGGTAATAAAAATGATCCAGATATGACAACTGTCCTCAAGGAGTTTGTAGCACGAATTTAACTTCGTTTTAGCAATTCTAAACCTTCATGAATCAGTGCCACACTTACCTGTAGTCAATTCTGCTATGGGATGATGGTAGGCATTGTAGGAAGATTGCACATGCAGTATGGTTAGATGAGTTTTTTGTTTGTTTTGGGTTTTTGTTTTTGCTTAGGTAAAAACATTATTTTAATCAAAACTGGTTTTTAAGAGCCATTTTTGGTTCACAGCAAAACTGAGTAGAAGGTAGAGATTTCCCATATACCCCCTGCCTCCATGCATGGTTTCCCCCATTATCAACATCCTGTGCTAGAGTGGTACCTTGTTACAGTTGAACCTAAGTGACTCATCCTCATTAAAGTCCATAGTTTACATTAGGTAGGGTTCTGTCTTGGTGGTGTACATTCCACAGGTTTGGACAAATGTATCGTGGCATCTATCCATCATTATATCATACAGAATATTTTCGCTGCCCTGAATATCCTCTGTGCTGTCTATTCATTCGCCCCTCCCACCCACACTTGCCAGCAACACCTGGCCATCACCGATTTTTTTACTTTCACCATAGTTTGCCTTTTCTAGAATATCATACAGTTGAAATCATACAGTATAGTAGCCTTTTCAGTTCGGCTTCTTTCAATTAGTACTCTGCATTCACGTTTCCTCCCTGTCTTTTCTTGGCTTGAAAGCTCATTTCTTTTCAGTGCTGTGAATTTAAAATTCACCCATGGATTTGCTAACAATTTTAGATATATTTGGGTGCTAGAATCAAACTGTTCCTGGTTTGCTGTCCACAAGGCAGGTTTTTCCTTTCATGCTTCCTCATACAGAGGATAATGCAGCCATAAATGCTCACCACTGGTATGGATCTCGTCACAAACACATTGTGGGCAGGGACTCATATGCATCTCCCATGTCTGTCTTGGGGATGGGGATGAGAAATGCCATCCTACCTAGTTAGCATGCTTCCTAAAATCTTTTTCATATCAAAAATGGGATTGATTGAAATTATAATTTTCTTGCCTTCATGGTTTGACTCAATGTGACTTTGAAATTAAATGGTCCTATACAGGTATCTTACAGCATGTGTGGGCTGCTCAGTCAGGGTGACTGGTCCTTCAGTTTTCAAGGTGGTGGGTCTGGCAGGCTCTTAGAGTTCATAAGCACCTGGCGTTAGCAATAGCACCTGTTTCTATGGCAAATGGAAAGAAAGAGATTATAGGTAAAATAAATGGCTGCAAGTGGGTGATTTTTTAATCACCTGGGTTACTCTGATACTTTTTAAAGGCTTTATATTTGTTTAATCCTCACAGCAACCCTGTTTGACAGGTGAGGAAGCCAAGGTCCTGAGAGGTTGAATATCACATCCAAGGTCACATCACTAGAAAGCGGTGGAGGCAAGAGTAGGACCCCAGCAGAACAGCTTACTTTGCCTCTTTGCTTCTAACCACCATGCTGGACTGGCTCTCACAAAAGGCCCTTGTCCATATCTGCTAGGATTATTCAGCCAATACCCCTGCTTTTGCCTGACTCCCTAATGTAGAAAATTTAAATGCTGTTTATGCAATCATAAGCATGCTGTCAGAAGTATATGCTATCAAGATACAAACTCATTTAAATGGAAAATTAATCTTGGAAATAAGAATAAAAGAAGATGTTTAAGTATATGGTTCTTCCAAACCATGTATTGGGTAAAGTCTAGTAGTAGCAGATAGAATGGGAGTTTGCCTGAGAATGGCCTCCCAGAGGCACTTAATTCTTGATCTTACTTCTTGATTTTAAATCAAGAATTGGTGCTTTGTGCTGCTTTTTTCCAAAAGCTCCACTGCATGATACCTTTGAAGACACAGCAAGAAAATTGCACAAGAGTGCTGCTTTCTCCGCTCAGTTGTTTTGGTTAACCTGGTATAGCTCTTGCCAGGCTCACCCACTGGGAATTGCAGCCATGGCAATTAGGGACAGGAGCTTGTGCAGTGGCCTGGAGACCACGCCACAGAGACGACCCTGCCCACGGGCTTTCTGGAGGCCTGAGGCCCACAGCTGTAGATGGCTCTGTTTCGTTAGGAGGAACTGTACAGGTGTTACTTTCCTTGACAATATTAGAAAACAGGCAGGAGAGTTGTTATTGAGGAATAGTGATTGTACAAAATAATGTCATAGAACTTGTAAGACTTTCCATTTACTTGTGTACCCATTTTAATTTTGGAAAAAAATATATATATATACCAGGTGAATGTCATTATGTTGGATTAATAGTTACTGTGGATATACTCATGGATTCACCTCGAGTTTTGCATTTTATTATAATCTTTTTATTAGAAATGAAGACTGCCTTTGAAAAGAAGTTTGGCTTCTGAGAAGCAATACTAAAACTTTCAGAAGGACTATTTCTTTTTCCTTTTTAACTTCAATCCATCAGGGATGGTTACTTTTGTGAATGTCGGAGGAGGGTGGCGTGGTGGTATTTTACCTCTAAAGGAAGGCCAGAGTGGTCGTACTTGGAGAGATTCTCATCTCCTCTAAGACCAGTAACAGTTAATGGACTGCCACCAGCCCTCAGACTACACTGTGAGGAGCATGGCACCTGGGCATTCTTCCAGATTTTGTTCAGATAGTAACCACCACAAAGGGAAAAAGCTCCATGTTTCTCTACTCACAGCACTTCTGGCCATCAAATGTGCAGAGGTTTTGTCACATCAACCATTCTGCAATGCTCTGTAGCACCCATTGAGTGTTCAAGTCCTGCAGTTCAGTTCCATTCTGACATTGTGTACCTGGAGTCAGCATCAGATCCCACAGGTTAGGGACTCAATCCTACAAGCCTGTCCCTCCACCCCACTTCCAGCGCCATTCACAAGTCCAGACAGTCACCTGGTCTCTTGGCCTACTGGCTGTACTTGGAAGGTTACCATGAGCCCCTCCTCAGGCTTGATAATTTGCTATCACAGCTCATAGAACGCAGGAAAACAGTTTATCTAACAGATTACAGTTGTACAGTTTAGGAGCAGCCAGGTGGAAGAGAGCATATGGCAGGCATGGGAAAGGGGCTCAGAGCTCCCTTGCCCTCTGGGCGCTCTACCTTCCCAGTCCCTCTACCTGTTTAGCAACCTGGAAGCTCTCTGAACCCATCTGTGAGGATTTTTATGAAAGCTTCACTATGTAGGCATGATTGATTAAATCACTGGCCATTGGTGATTGGTTCAACCTTGAGCGACTCTTCCCTCCTCCAAGATTGGGGTATTTAGATGTTAGGCTCAACCTGAATGATATTCAATTTTTATTAAATTAAAAAATATCTTTAGCCAAGAATATTTTTATTAGAAGTGTATTTACAGTTACTAGTGTTACAGGTAGATGAATCTGATATTAGGAGAGGTTGGTAGCTCACAGATTAGTTGATTTAACCGAGTTTATGTAATTATTTGTGTAACATGAGGGCTGTTGTCCATTGCATGTGAAGGGTCACCGCTCTGTGTCTTCCTGTCTAGTCAGTGGAGATGGTGAGGCCCATAACATTAAACCTGAGTCTTGCTGGGTAGCACAGAGATTGTACGCAACTGAGCAGAAAGGAAGCGATGATTTCAAAAACAAATTGTATTACATTATATTTAGAAACTCTTGCAGCCCCAAAAGATTTTGGGGGCCATTAGTTTTAAAATAAAATTAATATATAAAACTTGAACTTATTAGAAACCCTCCAGTGGGAATCGTAGGACTTTGCTGTTTTTATTTATTTCAAAAGTTTATTGCTTCTATTATAAAGTTGATATATTTTTATTGCAAAAAATGTTTTGGACAAAGGCTAACAGAATAGCATTAAAAAAAAGTCACTTTGTTTCACTATTCATTCAAGTGGACTACACTAGTGAAACTGTCAAACTATAAATGTCCATCCTGGTCTGTTGGACACATCTTACATTGATAATGTGTTTATGCTCTGTGGTACTCAAGTTGAAAATCTAGGTGTCACGTTGGGAAAAGGAACCAAAACTGTTAGCTCCCTTAGGTTCTGTTTTTCATGGTGACCCTGACCTGTTACTGCTGGCATTTCAGGTCCTTACACAGTGCTTCTGGGTTCTTCAGCTGGTGATAGACTACTTTATAGACTGAGAAAATAAATGACAAAATTTTAAATATTAGGCTCTTTTTGAATAGTTTATCTTTATAATTTAAATCATTCCTGTGCCACTTTGTCAGCTGTAATAGAAATTTTTTTAATGTGTTTTATTGATTATAATATTACATTTGTGCCAATTTCCCTTCCTTCTGCTCCCCTCCACCTGGTGGCCCCCCTCCCTCCAGTTGTCTCCCCCTTTTAGATCATGTCCATTAGTTGTGCATACAGTTCTTCTCAACCTCTCTCTGTCTATTCCATTCCCTCCTACCATGATCCTTAATTCCTATATCATCTCCCTCCCTCTCCCCATTCCCCCTCCCTGTTGACCTCCCCCCAATATGTTCCCCGTACCTATAGTTCTTTTTCCACTTTCGTTGCCTGTTTAGTTTGCCTTTGTTTCAATTCCCTAGCTTCTGTTGTTTCTTGTGATGCAGTTTTAATTTTAGATTTCATTGTCTTGATCCTCCTTTTTCTAAACCAGTCCCTTTAACATCTCATATAACAGTGGTTTGGATCTAATGAACTCTTTCAGTTTTATTTTGTCCTGGAAACACTTTCTCTGTCCTTCTATTCTGAATGACAATTTCGCTGGATAGAGTATTCGTGGTTGTAGGTTTTGGATTTTCATTACTTTGAATATTTCTTGCCAGTCCCTTCTTGCCTGCAGGGTCTCCCTTGAGAAGTCAGCTGATAGTCTAATTGGGACCCCTTTGTACATGATTCTTTTCTTCTCTCTTGCTGCTTTTAAGATTCTCTCTTTATCTTTAATTTTTGACATTTTGATTATAATGTGTCTTGGAGTGGTTCTCCCTGGGTCCAGTTTTTTTGGAACTCTCTGTGCTTCCTGGACCTGTAAGTCTATTTCCTTCCCCAAGTCTGGGAAGTTCTCCTTTATTATATTTTCACTCAATTTTTCAAGTTCTAGTTCATCTTCCTCGCTCTCTGGCAAACCAATGATTCTTATGTTGGGCCTTTTATAGCTGTCCCAGAGGTTTCTGATCCTCTTATCATTGCTTCCCATTTCCTCTCTCTGCATTGGTTGACTGCTTGTTCCTTCTCCATATTCCAGTTTGTTGAAATGAACTCTGGATTTTTTTTCCTCACCATCTGTCTCGTATGTGGTTTTGTTCCTTTCGTTATGAGTGTTTTTCGCTTCTTTCTCATCTTTTTCCAGATCTTTTGTGAATTCTGTAAGCCACCTGATAACAATGGCCCTGAACTGAGCCTCTGACAGGTTTCTTATCTGTTCATCTGTCAGGTTCTCCATCTGTTGCCTGGTGAGCTGCGCCACCGGGATTTCTATAGTTGTCTGCCTCATTTTGACAGATGCGTTTTGTTTTCTTGGGCCGGCTGTCCGGGGCAGTGCCTGTGTACGCGTCACAACCCAGCGACCGGCGCCTGCCTGTCCGCGACCTATTTCGCAGCCCTGTGGTGCTTTCTTTGGGGGCGGGGGTCCAAGATGGATTCACACAGTTATTCAGCTAGGAGACCGGGATCCGTCCTCCCGCCCCCCTGGGCCTCACTGTTCAAGGCGATGTGGTGGCTGCTTTCCCCAGCGTTGGGGTCGCGAGCTGCCGGGGGTTCGACTGCAGCCGGGGTTGTTCTCCCCGCCGCTGTCCCAGGTGCGACCGCAAACAGCTCCGCCCCCTTTCGCTTTTACCTGCCCAAAGGACACCGCTGGTTTATAACTTCATATGTTGGGCTTCCGTGTAGTTTTATTTTCTGGAATTTCTAGTTATCCTTTGTTTTGAAGTAGTTGTATTCCTCTCTAGTTGTAGAGGGAGACCTAGCGCGTCCGTCTAAGCCTCCATCTTGGCCGGAAGTCCGAAATTTTATTATATCCATGTAGTAGTAAATGGACCAAGTGTCAGGTGTGATCAGCTCTATGAATTATGCTCAAGTGTTTGCAGTTATGTACCTGCTCTTGGCTTTTTGCTAAAATCAGTAATATCACAGTTATTAAAATGTGTCAAACTTTATACATGTTTATCTAATTATTTCCAAGTTTCTCTGTTCTTGCCCTTTATTGTACATGTCTTAAAAACTTTTTTTTTTTTAAGGGAAAAACCCTTGTTTTAGAAGTGCTGTCATGGCCCAAAACCGCTGTGTCATTGACAACACAGTGAGCATTTTTCCCTAAAAAATTTAATATTATATATCCCTTTCAGCGATGCCATCACTGAGGTACATTGAATGACACCTTTCAGGGCTGGGGTGACCTCCCAGTCCTGAGTGCTGCCGGAGAGTCCTCACTGCCTCTGATCCTCCCAGTCATTCTTCCCAGCAAGGACACTTGAGACTCAAGACATTGTGCATTCACGTCTTTGTCAGAGTATTTTTTTTTCTCTAAAAGTAATTTCTGAACATTGAAAACGTTTTGAACATCTTAAACTTTTTTTTAGAGTATAATAACCATCCATGTATCTATTAGTGTGCTCCCACAATTGTGAACATCTGCTGTCCTTGTTTGAAGAGCATATTTTAAACATCATGTGCCCTTCATTGTTGGGAAAATAAATTTTCTCTGTTGCCAAAAATGTGCTTTTATTCTTTAACTTCAAGTAACTTTTTCCTGGATGAGATTTAGTTTAGCTATGTTGACATTTTGCATGTATTATCCTGGAGGGCTATTGATTGTAACAACAATAGCATCTGACATTTATTGAGCAATAATTGTGTGCTACTGGTGTGTGGTGTTACCCTTCCCATCACATGTAATCCTTCAGTGGTCTTGAAGGAGTGCTCTTCTGTCCCAATTTTATAGACAGAACTGAAGCTCAGAGGGGTTAAATAAAATTGCCCAAGATCAACATAGTTAAATGGTGGCAAGCTAGAATGGTTTGGCTCCAAATCCTGAGCTCTTCGTCACTATCTTATATTACTTATTATAGAAATTGTAGCCAAATCTAGTTATGCCAGAAGGATGTAGTCCAAATATACAAAAAAATCAAACCACAAGACTTTCCACAAGTACAAAAGTAGTTTCGTTTTTCTTTTGACTTTTATTGAAAATAAGAGCAAGTTAAGAGGAATGATAGTTTTTTAAAAGCAGTTTTATTTAAATGAATTTTGAGACTACTGGTGTTTTATTGTAAATGCATTTGAAGTTAAAATTTTAAACTCAACAACGTATTAAATACTAAGATAAAATTGAAGCTATTTTTCCCTTCACTCATTTCATTTCAAGGTCTGTGATGGAAGTACCATATAATGTCATTCCACAACCCTCCAGCTGTGTTTCTATCCTTACAGACATAGTGGGGAGGCCAGGTGGTGGCTCATTTGTCAAAAAGTCTTACAGATTCTACCTTCAAATCATCTTTTTGTTCTCTTCTTTCCATCCTACTTTTTCTCTTGCCTTTGCAGTGGTGCCAGCTTATACAACATGAAGGCTGTGGTGGGTGCCAAGTAGAGGGTCATAGGACATCTCTCACTGCTCACTATGTAGGTGGTGTGGCCTCCATCACATCCTCCCTAAAACGGATCTGGCCATGTTATTCTCACTGTATAGCCTTCCATGGCAATTACTTCTAGAAAAAGTCAAAGTCAGCATGGCACTCAATGCTATCTGCACTGTGGTTGCTATCTATTATTTCTGCCTTATTTTCTCAATTACCTCTGTTTGCCTCCTGCTCCATGAACATATCTTCTGCTCTCCACCTTTGTTTTACCCGTTCCCTGCCTAAGATTTACTCCCAAAACATCTACATGCACATTTTGTGGCTTTATTCAGAGCTTTCTCCAGTGGTGATCAATTTCCATGGGAGTTTGCATCCTCTGCTGTTTACACACTGCTGTCACATCCCTTTCTTTCCTGTAAAAGGTATTCCTCCTTTGAGATTCTCTTACACATTCATGAAGGGCCTTCACACAGAGAGGATTAGTTGATGCCATTAACCACAGGGATGACCCATGTGCACTTGGATGATCCACATCATTGAGCATCCACATGGATTGCTATCCAGTATCCTAGCCCGGGCTCAAAGAACTTTCACTAAGCTCTTGTAGACTCAAGAGAAGCAGTACACTGTACTGTTCAGAATGGGGGCATACTATAGCCAGACTGCCTGGGCTTGGATTGTGATGCTGCTGCCAATTAACTCTGTGACTTTAAGCAAGTCATACAATCTCTGTACCTTGTTTCTCTGTATTTTTCACCTGAAAAATGATAGTAAAGAGAGCCTTGTAGTGTTATCAAATATTTTAAATGCATTATATCAGGAAGAATTAAAAGAAACATACCTGGAATGTGGTTAGAACTCCATAAGTGTTCATTATTAATCATCATTTATTTTATTTTGCAGACATAATACTGTGACCAGGTTTGAGTTTACTGCCTGTAAAGTTCTAGTTCTGAAATATTACATCTCGTTCATCAACTATAATCAGCATCTTTGCTTTTTTTGGGGGGTGGGATTTATTGATTTACTTTTAGAGAGAGAGGAAGAGAGGGAGAAAGAGAGGGAGAGAAACATCGATGTGGGAGAGATACATCAGTGGGTTGCCTCTAGCATGCCCCCTCTAGCATATGCCCTGACTAGGAACCGAACCAATGATTCTTTGGTTTGCAGGCCGGCGCTCAATCCACTGAGCCACACCAGCAAGGGCAGCATCTTTGCTTTTTAACTTGATCTAGACCACAAAATTCTTACATTGCTGTTTTCCCCGAGTCTGTCATCATCCCCTTTACTTTGCTTCTTTCTGTTCCCAACTCATGCCCTATCAGGTCTTCCCATTGACTTGTAGCAGCCTCTTGCCAGCCACAGGGCCTGTGTTCTTGAAAAGCACCATGGTTAGCACAGTTTAGAGGTGGCAAGATTGGAGTCTTATAAGAAATCAGGGATTAGGAGAAACACTATTTTAAAATGACATTAAACATATATTTAAAACCTAGTAGAGTCTAGAAGACATATTCTTCCAAAGCAAATCAGATATATTGGTGTTAAATGTGCTCAGAATGGTAACACTTCCCTTGAATGAATTGGCTTCTTCACATGTTGAAAAAATTTTGCTGTAGCCTTGCATAAGCATTTAATATTTTGGACATTAAGGTTCTTCTTGTGATAGGTTTCAAAGGCTTTTCAATGCATATATGATTCCTTCTATTTAGTTTAATTCATAGAAGTGCTTGTTGTATTTTTTAAATATATTGATATGTTAACTTGTTGGTACACAAGAATATAAACTCATCTTCAAACTACAGTTTATTAATGCTGATTGAAGCTGGAATTTTTTACCCACCTATCTGACAAAACTCCAACCCCTATCATCCTATATACCACTGTCTCTGTTTCTAGGAGCCTGGTGACAGAACAGTTCTATATGACTCTCTGGTCCTAAGTGGGCTGTGTACATCAGTGCTTTTGGCACACACAGGTCCCACTTCTGGGATCCCTTTCTTTGCCTTTTCAGCTTGGTGACTATTCAACCTAGATTCTACTCAGGGGGTTTCTACTCAGAGAGAAAATACTTACCCTCTCTCCCACTTGATCTTGCCCTCTTTTGGGGTTGCTGCTGTGTATATCACATTGTATTGTAATATGTGTATACAAGTTCAGTTTATTGTTGTCTGAAAGGCAACACATTTAATTTGTATTTGTAGCTCAACAAAGTAGCACACTGTGGGAGTTAAATGTTTGTTGACATAATATAGCTCTTTGTCGTTATCTGTGCTGTTACACTTATCATTGTCTATTCATGTGTGTGCCTTTTTCTCTCACAAGGTGTTAAGCTACTTGAGATCAGCAAGTAAGCCCATATCTCGAAAATATTCCTCAAAGCACCTAGAATCTGCAGTGTGGGAATCAGTACTCAGTAAATAGTTGCTGGTTAACACAGTTCTTGGACAATATAGTGACCCAGGATTTAGTTCTCCAAGTTAGAAGTGATCACCAAGGGTTAAATAAAGGTCATGTCCATAGATAATATTGAGGAGGCATATGTCAGTTAGCTATATATCTTTAAGATATAGGTTATGGTATTTTCCAACAATCATTAATAAGATAGTTGCTACATGGAAACATAATCTGTGTTTAGAAGAAAACACTGATCATTCATGTCTCTTGAAGCAGACTGCTATTAGGGCTGTGTACATTGAGGTCTTGGGTCATCTGAATTCTAAATGGCTAACTATATTCAATAGGCTGTAAATAATGAACAAAAGACTCCTTGACCTAGACCTCTTCAGTGTAAGATGTGGAAGAACTCTAGGTATTGGAGTTATTGTAATATACTGTTTATACTGCTTTCTTTATTTCATGCTCCTGTTAAACTTTCCAGGTCTATACTACCTACTAAATGAAGTACCAACTCTCATTTTAAGACCTAGCCCAATATAGGTTCAACTTATCATTTACAGTCTTATTTGTGTGTGTGTGTGTGTGTGTGTGTGTGTGCATTCTCTAGCCTCACAAAATTAAATATACATTCCTGAACTTAGTGGACTTCAGAAGCTTTTGACAGTTTGACCCTTGTTAGCATCCCATTGAACTTATCTGTATGAAATGCTGGGCTAGAGAAATAATTATTTTTAAGTAACTCATTGGAAATAGTCTACAATTTTTAACAGTTTCTACTGCTATTAAGTGTAAGCAACCTTGCCCCAACATTGTGGGATTGTGGGTTGAGGTGGTGTTCGAAGTAAATCCTCACATCTGGATTATTTTTAACTCACTAATGTAAAAAAATTACTTTTCATGTCTTTTTAATGTTTTCAGTCCTACATGAATGTGTGGGATTGGGACCAGAGATTGTGAAATTAGCATGTGGGATGGCCTCTGCTTTCAAGGGATTTAAATCTTAAGGATACATGAGATTCTAATATAATACAGATAAAATTACTGATGTACAGACAAAAGTTACTGTCTTTGTGTGGCAGTGAGTGCTAAGCTGTTTTGTTGACTGTAGGAATACTGAAGTATCATAGGGGTGAAGGCCAGAGTGGTTTCTAACAACTGGTGAGGAACTGAGAAAACTGAGCCTTGAGCTGAGTCTTGAAGAAGATTTGACCATGCAGAGCACAGAGACAAAAGTGGGAGAAAAGCATGGAAATTACATGAGGTGGTGGTGAATGCACATGGTGTGGGTGACCTGAAGAGATCCACTGACTTCCTTGTCCTTGGGGAGAAGGGAAGAAGCTTCAGTGTTTTGCAAAGAGGTACTGTACTATTAGTGTAGAACTGTACCTCCTATTTTTTCCTTCAGATCCTGGGACCTAGAAACATTATTACCTTGCTATATTCTAAAATATCAGATTGTGTTCCGTTTATTTCTTTGGAATACACACAACACAAAACTCTCCTAATGAACTTATAGAGGTTCGCATAATTAAAAACAAGGACTTTTTTTGAGGATGAATGAGAAGGAGAAGAGTGGAGAGTAAACAGGCCTTTAGCCAAGAGTCAGTGGAATTCTCTGTTTTCTAAAAAGCCAGCAGCCCTGCTCATGTCTGAGGTCAGTTCAGTTTTTTTGAAGGGATGTTCTTTGTAGTTCACGGGATGTTTGCTTAGTCAGGGGTAGTACCTCTTTCTGTAATTGAGCCATATAGGTATCTCAGCAATGAGCTGGACCTGACTGAGAGTAGGATGAAACTCTTCATTGATAAGACTTTTTTGATATAATCAACAAAAGGCCATACTTAAATGTATATGTATATTTGATATTGATTATGCTTCTGATGTTTATATTATGCATCATTTTTCATATATGTGTGAAACTTTTATCTTTACATTGTAATATCACTTTCTTTTTTAAAGATAGCATACTATATTTGGTTATAGTATCAATATTACTCATATTGGAAAAATTTTTCTTCACAACTGCCAAAGAATGCTATATAACCTCTGGAGACTGGAGCACTAAACTATGGTCCTGAATTAGGATGACTTGTTTGCTTATGACTCATAAGCAACCTAACTCATAACGGTTTAGCAACTAACGAGGTAGTGTGGTGAAGACTTTTTTTGCCTTCTATAGTAAGGATCTTTGTTCTAAACTAAATAACTGTTAATTGGGTAGCAGCAGATGAAGTTAGTGGCTTCCCCTTTTCCCCTGCTGCCCAGTGTCCATTTGTTCTTAAACAGAACTACAAAAGATGATAGTAGAATTATATTGGCATTTCCATATGTTTATAAGTGAAGGGAATACACTTTTTAAGTACTTTAAATGCTGAAGTAGGATTGGTTCCCTAAGAAGAATGAAGGAAACCATATTGGAATGTCAATGAAGAAGGGATAGCTTTATTATTGGACAGCTAAGGAGGTAAATGTACTACTAGCTACAAACCAGCACTTGTTTGTTGATGCTGGTGATGCTTATCGTCCAGTTGTGACATAAAGGAAGCACAGGAGAACTCTGGAGAGATCCTTTGGGTTCCTGTTAGCATGTACCACCCCTGTAGGTTACTGTATTCATTGTATCCTAAGATATCTATAAGTGTGGTCCGTGCTGTTTCATGAGTGTCTTACTGTAATCCAAGTGACTTTCCTTTCCTTTGTTAAAGTAGTGATTTAAACGGCTTTTAAAAAATAAATAAGAAAATTAGAGAAGGCTTAGTTAAATATTCTACTACCCTCTCAGAACAGATGCCTTCCAGAACAGCGTTCCACTTAAGGAAATTTTCTTGGCAGAAACCTCAAGCTTTATGCTCAGAATGGAGATCCACTGCTTTCTTAGAATTAAAAACACTTGTTCATTTTTATTATAACAACTATAAATGTTTATCTTGTTTTAAAGGGTAGACACAGAATGTTGAGACTTGCTTGGAAGCAGCCAGAGATACCAGTTTCTCTAGACAGAGTTTCCCTCTGAAACCTAAAGACAGAAATCACATTATTATGCCTAACTGTCCAAGGTAATGACATAAGGGCTCATTTCTGTTCACTAATTCATAGAATGTCAAGAAGATGATTTTTTAGTTTCATCACTAGAGGAATGTCATAGTTTTCTTTCCTTAGATTTAAAAGTTTAGAGTTGTCTACCTGACTGTGGAATCTGTGGGCAGTTTTTCCTTGCTGCTGACTCTGGGTTTTACTGGGGGCCTCAGAGCTCTGCGGGACTCAGTTGAAGAAAATTCAGGGCACTGTGCTGTTTGTGCCTGTACCCTTGGATTCTCATGCCCTCCACCCTGGGAAATCCATCTTCTTTCCTCATGATTCTCGTTCCCTGTGAAGAAGGATTAAAGCCACAGGAGATAATTTCCCCTGTTGGTCTAACAATAACTTTATAGTTTATGAATTGATGATATTGAAGGTTCATTGAGAATAATAACCACATCAGGAAGGCCAAGAAGTGTCATAGGATCACATACTATAAATTTATAGTTCAGCACCTTTATTTTGTACATGAGGAAAACATTTACAAAGCAAATCAGCATAATGATTTTTTACTTTCAAAATTATTTCCTTCTCACAGTTTTCTTCAGATGCAATTTTAGTCCTTTTGGAGTTATGAACACACAAAACTGGATGTTAAAAAATTGCATGTGTAGTAGGTGATGGGGGAAAGATATAACTTGCTTTTAAATTTCTATTCAGAGTTGAAATATGGTTTTTACATGGGAAAAATACCATATAAATTAGAGTACTTACCAGAGAAAATATACGAGTGGGTACCAAAAAAACCCCAGAATTTATAACAAATTATGTATTTACTCTTACATGTGTAAACTTCAGTCACCTTCAAAGTATTCTCCATTGGATGCACTATACCTATTGAGACATGTTTTTCCATTGCTCAAAACAGTTTTTGAACTCGTCGATTTTGATGCCTTTTAGTACTTCTGCCATTTTTTGCTTTACCTCTTCCACAGCAAAGTGTTTCCCTTTGAGGACTTTTTTCATCTGGGGAAACAAAAAATAGTTGCTCTGGGTGACATTGGGTGAATAGAGAGGGTGGGGCATGGGGGTTCTGTTGTCTTTGGTCAAAAGCTGCTGAACACTTAGCACAGTGTAGGCAGGTGCACTCTTAAATCACTCATCATTAAGTGGTCAAACGCATTGAAAGAGTCTTCAAAAAAAAATTCACTGAGGCCAAACACAGCCTCTCACAATAACACCAGCTGGTACACTGATACAGATGGCTTCCTAGAGCACTCACCTAGTGGGGAATGCTGTACTACAAAGGGCCTGCCCTCCAGAAGATAATTCTGGTTTTATTGGGGGGTCCCCGCTTGTACATACATCTTAAAACCAATTTAAGAAAAATTTAAATATGAATATTGATTTAAAAGTATTTGACCACATGCAGTGTGATGGCAGTATCTTTCTTTATCTCGATGCTCTTCTGTTGGTATCTTTTAGAATCATTAAAAATATCTCTGAATGACTGGATCTGTTCTGTTAAAGAAGGAAAGAAATTTATTATGCCTGAACTATATTTTTGAGCAAACATAAAAGTTTAGCACTTCAAGCAGTGAAGTGAATATGGCCTCTGATTTTTTTAAAGTTAAAGTATCTTTTAGATCATGTTATCAGGATGCTGAGTTTCTCTTATGTTTTTTCTCTTTCATTACTTCCTTCTGACGTGGCTGCTGTGTGACAACCCCCTCTACTTCTGTCACTGAAATTTTTGTTTTCATCATTAAGGAAACCTCCCAAGGTAAGCACTGTTACGGAATTTGGCATGTATACTGGCTAAGTGTGTAAAAATCCAGGATTTTATCCATTATAATTACCCATGTGGAGCACCTTTTCCCTTGAGAAGAAAAATTGACTTTCTAATTTAAAACTTAAATTGTGAACAATTAATGTTGGTAATGATATAAAATTAGTCTGCTTCTCTACATTTACAAAGCAGTTTCATACATTTTATTCTTGGTATTAATGCTCTGGTCCTATCAGGTTCCTGTTCCTATTTTATTATTGATGAAATGAGGTTCAGAGAGATGAAATAGCATGTCCTAATTCACAGATTGAGTAAATGGAGGAGCTTGGACTATACAATGTATCACCACCTAGAAAATGGAAGGATGAAATAGTAGCATCATAGATGATAGTGTGTAACTGATTACTAACTGGACCAACTATCTTTTCTGTATCCTCCTTAGAATAGTTGATATCAGAAAAGTCTTGCAAACTTTTACATAAAGTTTCAATTATCCACCAACTCTATGTGCTCCTTTGGAATTTCTAGCCAATCACAAAATCCACTAATTGAAATCATCAGCCTTGCTCTGGCCAGCCTTTGATGGCATGTTTACCAGTGAGGAGCCCAAAAGTTAAGAGAATAGGTAGAGAAAAAGAATATGAGAAGCAGGGGATCTGAATGACCAACTCCTGAATAATTGAAGGCTGATTTTGTTACCAGTGAGCATTTTATTGGGTATCAAAGGGAAACTTAGTGCCAAAAGGAAGGAGAAATTTGACTAGCCCCAGACCAATGATGCTGGTTATAGCTTTTGTTTCTAAGATGCAATCAAGACAGGCTACACCCTCGTACACTGTATGGTCAGAATCTAAGATCTGTTGGATGAGGGTAAGGAATCCAGAATAGATTAGGCTTATTTGACTCTGAGGGAAAATATCATTTCACTTTTGGAGTATGGAAACCTACTAAAATGCTAAGTGCTATCCTTTATGCTTATAGAAGGCAATATAGGAATTGTCCTTGTCAGTAAGAGTTTCAACTCCAGCAAAGAAGGCAGACATCAAACAAATACTATGAGATCTGTTAAGAAGGAGGAAATATATGCTGTTAAAGAGGTATAAACACTGGCATCCTGGCAAATTTGGGAGATTAGGGAGATTAGGAAGTTCTCTTTGAGGAATTCTTGATGTGGATATAGTCCCTAAAATTTGCAACCGATAAGGTGTCTCTGCTACTCAGAATGATGTGAGTTCCCCTTAGTAGTTCTTCTTTTCCTAGAGGTTTCTGAACAGACAGTTAGCTTTGTGATATATTTGATTCTTTCCCCACAGAAAAAGGCAATGAAATACTAAGCAATTCCATATGTGGTTACTTAGTGAAGGAGAAACACTGAAATGAAAAGAGACACAAAAACAAGTTTTTTAAAAAATCACTAATTCTTTATACATAGAAGTGTTCTGGTTCCTTTCTATCCAATATATATAGCTTAGTGGTTTCACTGGGTGCCCTGTTGGTAGTTTCTAAGAAGTGTCATGAAATTTTCAAAATAAAATGAATGTTAACTTGTAACATTGATACATTGTTTGTGTGTGTGTGTGTGTGTATGTGTGTGTGTGTGCCATAAAGAACACTTGGAAATTAAAAAAATCATCTTGAAATCAAATAATTGACACAATAGTTAAACTATTTAAGAAGACACTAAAATAGGTAAGGTGTTCTCTTGCAGAAGCTGTAAATCTTGAAAGCAAATGGAAGAGGGAAAGTTACTTTTAATGATTATTTAATGACAAAATTTTATTGATTTAAAACAATGAAATTTTGGCATGAATAATTAGCAAAAGTATCAGAAAAGACTGTTGGATCAATTTAACAAATAATTATTCTGGGTAGGGGACAAGGGCTGCATGAATCAAACCTGATCTCAGCACTGTAATGAAGGTGGGCTAGAGAATATATACACCGTATAATATAAAATTAGTTGTGTTAAAGGCTGCAGGAGGTGTAATTCATAGGATGCAGGGTCCTGTTCTGACTTCTGCATACCTGAGGACAGCTAATATTTCACAAAATATTAAAAGCCTATACTTGAAGACACTGAAGAAATACCACATTAGCGAGGCATTACCAGATCAAGATCCAAGAGAATGTAGAAACTTAGAGAGGTTAACTTGGTGTTTGGGTGCATGCCTTTCAGATAAAAACAGCTAACGGGCAAAGCAGAGTTTCTGACGACAGCCTTGCAGGGTCTAGGAGACCTACAGGGACAAAAGTGTTGGAGTTCAGGGTCTGCCAGAGGTGCAGCTCTTGGTGAACTCGTAGTGTGGGCTGGCAAAGTGGATTGAGACCCAGCCTTGGGTGGGGCATGAAGGCGAAAGAGAAGCAAACCAGTCCTTACATGTGTTGCTGTGTGGTTCAGGATCTTTGTGTGATCTAGGAAATCTCAAGCATTAAAATTGGATCAAAGTGATCCTAGGACGCAGGTCCCCATAGGCACTTGGCAGAAGCAAGTGTATTCCTAAGTCTCTAATGATTCCACAAATGGTTTTAAATATACAATGTCCAGCATACAGTCAGAGATAAAGAGGTGCATGACAAGGTAAGGCAATATGCAAAAAAAACAGGAGAAATATTTAGTAGAAATAGACCCACTGATGTTTAAATTGTTAAGCATGAACTTTAACATAAGCATGCTTATTATATTCAAAGAGGTAAAATATAAGACTTTAAAATGTTGGAGAGAACTGGAGATTATAAAAAGTGACAAACAGATTTGGAAAGTAACCCAATAGAAATTCTCACCCTGACAAACCCCAAACCAACATAAAAAACTTAGTGTCAGGGTTTAGCAGCAGAATAGATCCTGCTGAAGAGTCTCGAATTAAATAACTATAGAAGATAGGTTACCAGAAACTATTAAAATGAAGTACAGAAGAGACAAATGGTCCTAGAACAACTGGACATTGTCTGTACAGAAGTGAATCTATACTGACCTTATACCCTTCACAAAAATTAATTGAAAGTGGATCATAGACCTAAATATAAAACACAAAACTATAAACTAGAAGATAGGAGAAATCTAGGAGATCTGAGGGTTGGTGATCACTTTTAGATACAATACCAAAACCATGATCCATAAAATTAAAATTGATTAATGGGATTTTATGAAAATTAAAAACTTTTCCTCTACAAAGGCATTGTTAAGGGAATGAAAAGAAAGCCACAGACTTGGAGAAAATGTTTGTAAAACACATATGATAAAGGAGTGTTACCCAAAACATACAAAGAGCTCTTAAAACTCAGCAGTAAGAAAATGAACTATCCAATTAAAAAATGGGCAAAGACCTAAATAGCAACCTCACCAAAGAAGATATACAAATGGCAAATGCACACATGAAAGTGCTCAACATTACATGTTAATTAGGGAATTGGACATTATAGTGAGCTATCACTCTGCACCTATTAGAATGACTAAAATCCAAAAATATGATAACACCAAAGTTGGTGAGGGTGTGAAGTACAGGAATTCTCATTTGTTGCTGGCGTTATTGAAAAGTGGGGTAGCCAGTTTGGAGCATATCTTTGACATTTCTTACAATGATAAACATACTCTTATCATATGACTGAGCAATCATGCTTCTAGATATTTACTCAAATAAGTTGAAAATTCTGTCCACACAAAAACCTGCACATGTGAGTTTACAGCAGCTTCACTTGTAATTGCTTCAAACTGGAAGCAACCAAGATTTTCTTCACTCAGGAAATAGAGAAACAGACTGGCATACCCCTACATCGGAATATTGTATGAGCTGTCAAGCTGTGAAAGACATGATATCAGGGTTGGACTGTGATACCTTTAATTTCTCAAATGCCTATTTTGAACAAAGCAGTTTCGTAGTTGAGGCTCCCTTTTAGAAGGTTAATCTGAGGACACAGCACAGAATAAAATTGATTTGGTCAGTGGGGAGGCTGGAGATGATGTTCAATAAAATGTGCCAAATTGGGACAACTGTAATTGAACAACAGTAAAATAAAAATAAAAAATAAAATGTGCCAGGAAAGTGGTAACAAGGGCCTGCACTGGAGCGATGCCATGGGAAGAATTATCAAAATGTCACAGAAATAAAGTGTCTAGGACTTGTATGCTGACAGCATATGGAAGAAGATAATATAGCACAAGGAGTAAGAGATGACTCTGAAATTGGAAACTAAGTGACTGGAAATTCAGCAGGAACTAAAGAAGAAAGAGCCTGTTTGGGGCAGGGAGAAGCTGATGGGTTCAATTTTGGAGTGAGTTGAATCGGAAATGCTGGCAAAGCATTTGGTACAGATTCCCAACAAGGTTTGCAGTCTAGAAAGGTCAGGTAAATTCTTGTTTATGAATTGTCTTTTACTATATATTTGGATTTTTCTTTTTGGTTAAGTGTTACTTTTTGTAAATTTGGACTCCTAAGCGGAGAAATATTTATTTCAGCCTAGGTCAACTGCATGCCTTTTAATTCTTCTATAGTAGCATATTATGCGACATTATAGAGTGTGTTCTATTTCTCTTAAAAAAAAAAAAGTAGCTTTTAGAGAAACATGGAGACACCTGCTTTGTGCCTCCTTAGTTTAAAAACAAAGCAAAACAGAGTCTTTGTCTCATAATTTTCAGAGTTGAGGTAGGTGTGTTTTTCCTTATCAGCGTGCCTATAGTTTTAAGTCCAAGGTTATTGCCTTAGAGGTATTGCAAGTAGAAGTAAGAGGGGGAAATTGCTTGTTAGTTTAACTGCCTTCTCATAACTTTTGGATTTTGGCAGGAGATAGTACAGAGGAAAAAGATGTGTGGAGAATCACTGTCTAATTATGCCATTGTGTGCATTCTATGGGAGAGAACAGGAAAACGTCCTTGGTCATAGTAGTTTTGCCTTCATAAACCCAGTTCCAGATCTCTCAGATGGTGGCCAGAACATTATAGGACACTTCACTTTTCATGTTTTGACATATCTGGCAAAAGTTTCTTACCTTCCTGAGGAGCTATGTTCAATACATGTAGAGGAAAAAAACCAAATTCTTCTTCCTTTTTCTGTTTCCTTCTTCCCTTCCTCGGTGTTTACTGAGCACCTTCTGTGTGTGAAGTGAACACTACAGAGCTGGAAATTTCTCAACTCAGACCATTCTAATCCTGTAATTTAAGACCAAGAAGATTGAGGCTTAAGGAATGAATTGACAAAGACCATTCAGTAGGAGAGCTTGGCTCCAGCCCTAGGTTTTCTGAGTGCCACACGAATACTTTCTGTTATACCACATAGTTGTAAAGTCATTTTTCTGCTTGGTGGGTTTTGTGGGGCAAAGATGGGGGAAAGAGTAAGAAGGAAGAGTTGACAGAAAATGTAAGTACCTGCAAGATCACTTTGTTAGGATTATATCCTTTTTTATTCAGTTGCCCATTTATTCTCATCATTAAGTTTAATATTTTATAAGTCAATGTATGATTTATTTTAACAATTTGATGTTAGTAATTCAATTCACTTTTAATTTTTAAAATTTTATTTACAAGTGAGGCTACGCACTACCAAACATTAAGGTGTTTAATCCTTCAAAATCATAGACAGAAGAAAATGACATTACAGAAAAATGAAGTTATTACTTTTTGAAGGCAGTATCATTTTTAAACTTTCATTAAATTTATTGGGGTGACTTTGGTTAATAAAACTATGTAGGTTTCAAGTATACAATTCTGTAACACTTCATCTGTATATTGCATAATATGCTCACCACCCAAAGTCATGTCTTCTCCCATCTTCGTATATTTAACCGCCCTTATCCTTTTCTACTCCCCCACCCCCTTCCCTTTGGTAACCGCTGTACTGTTGTCTGTGTCTGTTTGTCTTGTTTGTTACTTTCCATTTTATAGTCCACAAATGAGTGAAATGCGGTTCTTGACTTTTTACATCTGCTTAGCATGATGTTTTCAGGGTCCATCCATGTTTTTGCAAATGGCAGTATTTCATTTTTTTCTTGTGGCTGAGTAGCATCCCATTGTATATATGAGTATGTGTACCACATCTTCTTTATCCAATCATCTATCAAAATACACTTGGGTTGTTACCATTTCTTAGCCACTGTGCATAATGCTGCAGTGAACATAGTGGTACATATCTCTTTACGAATAAATGTTTTCAAACTTCTCAGGTTGGTACCTAGAAGAGGGATAGCTGGGTCATATGGTAACTCTATTAGTGTTTTGAGGAGCGTTCATAATATTTTCCACAGTGACTATACCAATTTACATTCCTAATATCAGTGTATGAGGATTCCTTTTCTCCACAACCTCTCAAACACTTATTACTTGTCTTGTTGATGACAACCATACTAATAGGTGTGAGGTGGTATCTCATTGTGGTTTTGATTTGCATTTCCCTAAATAGCTAATGAAGTTGAGCATCTTTTTATGTATTGGTTTGCTGTTTATATGTCTTGGTGGTAGAAGTGTCTGTTCAAGTCCTCTACCCATTTTTAATTAGATTTTGTTCTTGTTTAATTGTATGTGTTCTTTATATATTTTGGAACTTGACCCATTATTGGAGTTGTTTGTGAATATTGTCTCCCATTTGGTTGGTTGACTTTCTGTTTTGTTGATGGTTCCTTTTGCTGTGCAGAAACTTTAGGTTGATATAGTCCCATTTATTAATTTTTCTTTTGCTTCTCTTGCTTTTGAGATGAGATTCATAAAATCCTCTAGGACCAAGGTCCATAAGTTTGGTACCTATGTTTTCTTCTATGTTCTATGTATTTTATTATTTTAAGTCTTATGTTTAGGTCTTTTATTCATTTTTGAGTTAATTTGTATGTATACTGACATATAGCTGTCTAGTTTTATTCTTTTACATGTGGTTTTCAAACTTTCCCAGCACCATTTATTGAAGAGGGTTTCTTTTCTGCATTTTATGTTTTTGTCTCCTTTGTTGAAAATTTTTTGCCCGTGGGTTTATTTCTAGGCTCTCAATTCTGTTCCATTGGTTTCTGTGTCTGTTTGTTTCTTCTTCTTTTTTTAAGGCAATGTCCTTTAAAAAGGCATAACAATACAATATACCCTCACTTATCATGGGTATTACGTTTTAGACCACCTCCCCACACCCCACGCCCAAGATAGGTTGAAAATCCGTGAAGTAGGAACCTTACATTTATTTTAGTATTTATATATATTTTAAGGCTTTATAAACCCTCCCCCACACTTATAAACTGTTCCCAGTCCCTTATTAACCTTTTCCACTCCCTTATTAACCTTTTCCATACTTTTATAAACCCTACTTATGTTCTTAAACATATTCTACACTCTTAAACCTACGTAACTTTAACAACATACGTATACAGTACTGCAAAATCCCATGATATAGTGAAAAATTCACGATAAATAATTAAATATAATATTTTTTAAAATCCTGCGATACAGTGAGGCCACGATAAGTGAACCACAATATAGAAAGGGACTACTATATACCAGAAACCTGGCTTTATAAAAATGACTCAGAAAAAAAGGAGGGGGAAATCTTATTATGTACAGCTTATGCCCCTTCTGAAGTGCAGTTTCATTCAGATTTGTTTTACAAGCTGTGTCTGCCATCATTTCCTATGGCCTCTACCACTTTGCTTTGTGAATTTCTGAAAACTAAGTGTTGGCCTCAAAAGTGATGAGTTTTAGACCTGCGCTGTTCAGGACAGCAGCCATCCAGCCACAGGCAGCTTTTGAGCATGCAACATGTGGCTGGTCAGAAGTGAGATGTGTTGTAAGTGTCAAGTACACACCAGACATCAAACATAAATATTTTGGCTATATTGTGTTAAATAAAATATATTACTAAAATTATTTTTATCTTTCTATTTTTAAATGCGTTTACAAAAACATTTTAAGTAACTTAGTTGATATTGTATGTCTGTTGGACGGCACTGTTTCAGACCAAACACATGGCTGAGTATGGAACGTTTTTCAGCATTTATCCCAGGGCTTTTGCTTGTATCCTTACTCAGTAAATGCACCTGCTCTACTGTTGCCTTGACATTTCTGCCTTTGTATCGGGGTCCATGCATGTTGCAGCTGTATGGACAAAATGGCACCATAGACTTCCTGGCTGTTCATTTATCCTAGAACTAGTTTTTACTATCCATCCAAATATCATTAATTAGATAAATATTAATTGAGAACATTTGTGAAAAGTATTATATGAGGAATTTGTGGGGTTCAAGCAGTTCCTGCTCTCTAGAATTCGTAATGTGTCAGAAAGATTAAATATACATAATATTGTATCATAAGTAATGGGAAATACAATCCAGAGAGAAGCACTACAGACATCAGTCACACAAGAGCTCCCATCTGCGGAGAATGAGATGATCCATGAACTGCCACCCAGCTCACACATCTCAGGGGAACTTACCTGGTCTTCATGAGGAAACAGACAAGATTGGATTCATAGCTATCTGCAACAAGAGATAATCAGAAATAAAGATGATGTAGACTGTTTTCAGTTCACCTCTATATTCCAGGTTTTCAACCATTCATCAAGTTCTCCTGTGGTGAGAAATACTCTATACATAAGAATGACAGTGTTTCGACTTTTGGTCAAAATGGAGGCATGGGTAGACATGCTTCTCCTCCTCACGCAGTCATAGAAAGAATTACAACCAGATCTCAAGAACAAATAACCAGAATTGCCAGAAAACCAAGCTATATGAAAGTCTGACAACCAAGGATTTAAAGAAGCCACATTCATCCAGATGCACAGGAGGGGCGGAGCTGTAGAGATGGGGTGAGGAGGTGGTGTGGCTCATACAAGTGGCAGCGGCGATGGAACAGACAGTCCCACATTCATGTGTGGTGGATAAAAATCAGGAGGGATACCATGGAGGCCAGTCCCAGGCCAGACAGCACAGCCCAGGGTTCCAGCACCAGCAAGATGAACCCCTATTACCTCTGGCTGTAAAAATCAATGGGGGTTGGGCCCATATGGAGCAGTGGAAGAAACTGCCAGATTTTCATCACTTAAAGGATCCACGTTGTCTTAAAACATATGCAGACCCCAGGGAAGCAACTGGAATGGTGACAATATCATATGAGAAGTGGGTGAAGTGAATGAAAATGGGATGAGGAATGGACAAATTGCGAGAAACCAGGCAGTGGCATTGTCCCCTCTCTGAGCCCCCAACCACAAACAGAGCCACAAAGTATTGAAACGGGTGACCCTGCCCTGGTAATTACCTAAGGCTCTGCCCCACACAATTTACAGGTGCCTTTGCTACACAGGCCATGCTACTAAGACAGGGAGTAAAAGCAGCTCTACCTAATACACAGAAACAAACACAGGGAGGCTGCCATATTGAGGAGGTAAAGATATATGACCCAAATGAAAGAACAGACAAAACTCCAGAAAAAGAACTAAGCAAAACAGAGACAGCCAACCTATCAAATACAGAGTTCAAAACACTGGTGATAAGGTTGCTCAGGGAATTGATAAGAGTATGGCAGAAATTAAAGGAAGAAATGAAGGGTACACAAAGTGAAATAAAGAAAAATCCACAGCAAATCAACAGTGAAGGGATGGAAGCCAGGATTCAAATCAATGATTTGGAACAAAAGGAAGAAATAAACATTCATCCAGAATAGAAAGAAGGAACAAGAATGCAAAAAAATGAGGAGAGGCTTAGGAACCTCTGACACTTTAAATGTACCAACATCCAAATCATAGGGGTGCCAGAAGAAGAGGAAGAGCAAGATATTGAAAATGTATTAAAAAAACAATGAAAGAACACTTTCCTAATTTGGTGAAGGAAATAGACATACAAGTCCATGAGGCACAGAGAGTCCTAAACGAGGTGGACCTCAAGAGGACCACACTAAGATACATCATAATTACAATGCCAAAGGTTAAAGATAAGGAGAGAACATTAAAAGCAGCAAGTGACAAGAAGAGAGGTACCTACAAAGGGGTTCCTGTAAGACTACCGGCTGATTTCTCAAAAGAACCTTTGCAAGCAAGAAGGGACTGGCAAAAAGTATTCAAAGTGATGAAAAGCAAGGACCTACTACCTAGATTACTCTATCCAGCAAAGCTATCATTTAAAATGGAAGGGCAGATAAAGTGCTTCCCAGACAAGGTAAAGCTAAAGGAGTTCATCTTCACCAAGCCATTATTATATGAAATGTTGAAGGGACTTATTTAAGAAAAACAAGAAGATCAAAACGATGAACATTAAAATGACAACAAACTCACAACTATCAACAACTATATCTAAAAAACAAAAACAAGCTAAGCAAACAACGAAAACAGGAACTGAATTATAGATATGAAGGTTCTTTGGAGGGTTATCAGCTGGGAGTGGGGAGGGGGAGAATGGGGGAAAACGTTCAGGGATTAAGAAGCATAATTGGTAGGTATAAAATAGACAGGGGGGTGTTAAGAACAGTATAGGAAATAGAGAAGCCAAAGAACTTAAATACACAACCTGTGGATATGAACAAATGGGGGGGGGGGTTGCTGGAGGGAGGAGGGTTCCAGGGGCAGGGGTCACAGGGGGAAAAATTGGGACAGCTGTAATAGCATAATCAATAAAATATACTTAATAAATAGGGAGATGCTAAGAATAATGTAGGAAAGGGAGAAGCCAAAGACCTTACACGCACGGCCCATGGACATGAACTGAAGTGGGATTGCCGTAGGGAAGTGCAGTACAAGGTGTAGGAGGGTAAAGGGAGAATATTTGGGACAACTGTGACAGCATAATCAATAAAATATACTTAAATACATATATATAACACTGTAAATAATGGAAAATATATTATGATAAACATCATTGTTCGTTGTTTCAGTTTTTTTGTGACTTCAGAGGAAGAAAGGCTTTATAGCTAAAAGTGGGGCTTGAGGAGGGACTTCAAGTATGTGTAGGGTTTTAAAAGGAAGAAATATGGGATGGGAATCAAGATGTATGTGAGGAACAGAAATGGAGTAACTGATGTTAAAGGGAAACTGTTCCTTTATTCAGAACAATTTTAACACCAAATGTTTGGGTTTTTCACACCAAGCCATTCTCCTGTTCTTTTTGGATACCAACTGGGTGTCCTACAAGTCAGTTCAATTCTGACAGTACCCAGAGCTAGCACAGGATTGCCCTCACTTTAGACATTATATGTGGTGGGTCCCGAGGTTACCCGCACTTCCATCTGACTTTGTTCAGAGCAAGATTTCCCCAGACCCCTCCAATGGCTTACAAAACTCAGAGAAACATGTACTTAGGTTTATTGGTTTATTATAAAATGTACATGTGAACAGCCAGGTAAGGGTAAGGTAAGGTCTGAAAGGATCCTGAGCACAGGAATTTCTGTCTCTCTGGAGCTGCAGTGTGTTACCTTCCTAACACATTGTCATTTGAGGGCTTTTATGACAGTTTCATCATGTAGGCATGATTGATTATTAGCACAATCTCCAGCCCCTCTCTCTTTCCAGAAGAATAGATGGAATGTGGCTGAAAGTTCTAGGCTAATCAAGTCCTGGTCTTTCTGGCATCCAGCCCCAATCCTGAAGGTATCGAGGGTCTCACCATAAGTCGCCTTGTTAGAATGAGAGAGATTTTTTGTCATCCATGATATTCCAAGAGATTTAAGAGCTCTAGGTCAAGTAAAAAAAGGCACTCTTATTACTCAGGAACCAGGGATGAAAAACAACAATATATTTGTAACTTTATTACAGAGATTTTTAGAAGTACAAACTCCAGTTAGACTGTAGAGTCTCTGAAAGGAAGTTGTGTTTTAAAAAAACTAGGAAAAGTAGGTATCTTATAGAGGGTTGGGAATCTGGCATTCATCTGGTAGGCTATGAAGAATCATTTTGAATTTTTGTGTAGAAAAGCTACGTGATCAAAACTGTACATACATGCCATTAATCTGGCTTCAGGGTATATGATAGATTGTGATTGCAGAATACAGGATAGGTAGCAATCTAGGTTTACTTTATAATAACCCCTGTGTGTGTTAGCCAGCTTATGCTACGTGATGCAGCAGTAACAACCTTAGAAGTTCAGTTGCTTGTTTTCTTCTCTGTTGTTCCATGTCTGCAGAGAGCAGCTGTGGCTCTGTGTTGTGGGCCTTCAGTTTGAGCTCCAATCCGGAGGATTTACCCCTATCTGGGACTTGCTGTTATTGTGGCAGGCAAGGAGAAGAAAGAAAACTGTTAAAGCTGCTGCTCTAAACTGGCATATATCTCTTTGTCCACATTTAATTGGCCAAAGCATGTCATATGGCCAAACCTGATGTCGATTGGGTCAGGAATTAAATTCCTCCCACCAGAGGCATGACAGTCACATAGGCAAGGATGTGTAATATGCTTACAGGGAGGGCAGTGACTATTTGGAACAGTCATACAATCCAATACACTTTGTCATTCTAAATCACATTTGTAAAAAATGCCCAGGAAACAAAAAATCCTTTGAAACATAGTGATGTATGTTTCTACTTGAAAGTTCTACAGACTTTATCCCTCTCCCCTCTCCTCCCTGGCTTTGTTCACAGCCAGGTGTTCCCACTGTAATTGTGTATATCTACATGAAGATGTAATTGACAGGGGACCAGGTTTCATGGGTTATAGGCCCTAGATAAAAAAGGGATCCATCTCCCTTGCCTCTTGGCATCGATCCATCTCCAAATCCACAACAGTGAAATCCTACTAGGCCAGTCAAAGTGTCATGAATGCCCCTTACACCCTTCACCCCCTCACCCCAGGCTTGGCTTATCCCCAGCAGAGTGACTCCATCTGACTGTACAATAAATGTTTGCAACCCCTGAGCCCCCTGCGGTCCTTCTGGCTGGTCACCCGCAGCCTTGAAGTAAACCCAGCCTCCTCTCTGTGCTGGACCACCAGGCCTAGAGTGATAGGTAGATGAGGTAAGGAGGTATTTATTGGTCTGGAGGTTCTGAAACAGACCCAGGAATTGCTCATGGTAGTTTATGTCAAGGTGACTCAAATTCAGTCTGGGTTTTGTTTTTTTGCTTTTTAATGAAAAACAGTGATCAATTGTTAGAGACAACAGATAGTATCCTATGGTACATGCTTAGACATTTGCATCTTGTCTTTTGGGCTGTTGTTGAATAAAAAATCATCTGTTTGAGAACATCTATCTTACCCTTTGAATGTGCTGTTGGAGGAGTTATCTGGGTGGCTAGTTTTTTTGAGGAGAAGCAAATAGAGCTTGAAAGAAGCAGAAATATCACAGATTGTGCATTTGTGACACCCCCAACCCTCTTTCCTCAGTAAGCAGGAAGCAGATTTTAAAACTGAATGATAAAGGATCAAACATGAAAGGAATGGAGTATTTGAAAGAGTTGGAGTTGAGTCAGTGCTAAATAGATGCTCTGTGCTCCCTCATACTATAGGTCTTGGATTTGGTAGAACTATTTCCTATTTAAAAATTTGTGAAGCTCTGGCTGGTTTTTAGGAAAATTCTCCTTTTTATTGCCTTTTTCCACAGGACTGTTAATATTCAAAACTTTTTTTCAGTCCTATACAAAGGATGATCAAGCCTGGCTATTTCTTCCTTTAGCATCTCTTATATTTATTTCTTCCTGTAGTAGTTGGAAGTCTTTCAGCTAAAATGTTGGGAACTCAAACCATAAGATAATTGACTCTGGAATGTTTTAAAGAACTCAGACAGGAAGTGGCTGGGGTTCAATTACAACCACTTCTCCTCATCTACCCATCTTCTGTCTCTATCCTAATGTGTGTCCCTGTCATTTCTCTCTTACTGCAGACCAGCTTCGTCTGCTTCTCTAGTCCATGTGCTAAGAAAAATGGCCTCAACATGTCCCAGATTTTATAGTATCAGTTGTTAAGAGAAAGGCTTATTTGACTTCCTTGAGGCCTAATCCAAAAATTCCATCAGATACTTGGGACCAATTAACTGTGGTCAAGAGAGTACAGACTGTGAGTGGTCCAACTTGAGCCCCTGTGTCCATCTTTCCTGCCCTGTCCCCTGAACAGTCATTTATATAATATATGGAGTCTGTCCAGAAAAAGTCCAGCTATTGTTAATATAATGAGAGCAGTTTGTGTGACATCAGTGTAACCTGGCAGCCAAAGAGAGTGGACTGGAATGTGCATGTGTGAACAATGATGACTTCACTGTACTAGTCAGTGGGGGCAGTAGACACCCTTGAGTGAGCGTGTGTACTGTGTAGCTATCGCATTCACAATTACTGAGTGATTAGAGCAATGAATCTGCATCAAATTTTATGTAAAGGTTGAACATTCCTCCGTGGAAGCTACTTGGATGATTCAGAAGGCTTTCAGGGATGATGCAATGAGTGCAGCACAAATAGAAGTTTGGCACTAACACTTTAAAGATGGTCAAGAATTTGTCAAAAGTGACCTACATTCTGGAAGGCCTGCAAAAAGCAGAATACCTGAGAATGATGAACGTGTACAGGCAGTAATCAACAAAGATTGGTGACTGACAGTGGGAGAACTAGAAGCTGATCTGGGGATTACAAAACTACTGTTTCCGAGATTTTGACGCAGGATTTTGGCATGAGACTTTTCATGGCAAAATTTGTTTTGTGGCTTCTGCTACCAGAGCAGAAGGAACATTGTGCTGCAGTTGCTAGCGACTTGATTCAAACTGCTACCAGTGAACCAGATTTCCTCAAGAAGGTCATAGCTGGAGATAAATCATGGGTCTACCGTTGTCCCAATGGAAGTTGCCTGGTTCTCTGTGCCTGAAGAAGGTGCAGCAAACTTGCAGCAAGATAAAGATCTTGTTTATTGTGTTTTTTGATTGGGAAGGTGTTGTCCATCATGGGTATACCCTCCAGGCCAAACAGTTAGTAAGAAGCACTACCTTAATGTTCTTCGTTGGTTGAGAGATGCAATACGATGAAAACGGCCGTAGCTATGGGCAACTGTTGATCGGCAGCTTCATCACAAAAACATGCTTGTTCATGCCTCACATCTTGTACAGAGTTTTTTGGTGAAACATCAAATCACCCAGGTGACTCAGCCCTTCTACAGCCCAGATTTGGTGCCCTTTGACTTCTGGTTTTTCCCAAAATTAAAATCACCTTTGAAAGGGAAGAAATTTCAGACCATCAATGAAATTCAGGAAAATACAACAGGGCAGTTGATGGTGATTCCAACAAAGGATTTCGGAGTGTTTTGAATAGTGGGAGAGATGCCAGGAGAACTGTATGAGGTCCCAAGGTGCCTACTTTGAAGGAGATTGAAGTGTTATTGTCCTGTGTACAATGTTTCTTGTATCTTCTTCAGTAAATGTCTTTTTTTCATATTACATGGATGGATACTTTCTAAACAGGCCTCATATGATATTATGTGCCATATTAAAACATGCAGAGAAGGAAAACTCTGACTCCAAAAAACCTCCGCTGCCTTGCGGCATACCTCTTCAGGGGAAAGGCTAAGGGAGTAAACCCCGACAGAAAATCCGGAGCCGGAGTCCCTAAGGCGGTTTGACGTTGTAGTCAACACCGGCAACTCCTGCGGCGCACCTGAAGCCAAGCTGTATTGACTCCGTCTTTCCCTTGGACCCTTCAGCTGCGAAGAGAGGGGGGGTCTGCTGCATGGGCAACAGCAGACCCTCCATATCACCCTGCCCAGGCTCTGTAGCTTCAGCTTCACTGGAGAGGACACTCCAGCGTCATCACAAGATGTCGATTCAACACGGGAGGAGACAGATACCATGTCACTCCGGAGTTGGACTGCACAACCATTCTCGGCGGTGCAGATAGACTCTTAAGAAGCTACACCATCGTCTCTCGAGATGGACGGCTGCCGACGACGATTAAAACATGGCAGCAAGCCATGGGAACAAAATAGCTGAAGTGGAGGTTAGTATAGTTCTTCAAAGAAAAGGTGCTATTTCTAGAATAAATGGGGTATAGGATTTTAGGCAAAAAAAAAAATGTATTCACTACAGCTCCTCTCTATCCCCACTGAGGTTAGAAATGAGAAACTCTTACCTCCATCATAATTATTTTCTAATTAGCTTTTTTCTCTTGTCTTATCCTTGTTCCATTTTTCTTACACATTGCTGCCACAATGGTCATTCCAAAGAATATGATCTTGTCATTTGCCCACAAGCTGACTCCCAGGCTTCTTAATAAGACACATAAAGTCTCACATGGTCTTGCCTCAGCCTACCCCTCACCCCCAAGGTTTCCCTCTTTCTGCCCCTGCTCACTGCTCTTTGCACGCTACTCCAATCACATCCAGCTCCTCCTTATCTCAGTTGCTTGCTAGCTTCACCCTTTACCTGGAATGCCTTTCTTAATTGTCTTCTCAACAATTATATTTCAAAATTCATCCCAAGGTTTGCCTCTCCTAGAAACCTTCCTGAGCCTCGCTCCACACCACCCTAACCATTGCCCTGCAGTGTAATTATTCTTTCTTTGTTTCTGCTGCCTTTTATATATGCACTCTTTCCTTTATTTGGTTACTTTCCTCTAATAGTGTGAGATCCTTATAACTGGAGACTCTTATTTCTGTCCTAACTAGCTCATAATAGCTATTCAGTAAATGCCTTTCATTTCACAATATATGTAAGTGAAGTCATCATGATGTACACCTTGGACTTATAGAGTGCTGTATGTAAATTATATCTCAATAAATCTGCGGGAAAAAATAAAAATGAATGCAAAGATGAGTTAGTTGTTTGAAGAGATACTTCTCCATGTGCCCTTAGAAATTCAAACTGCTATTCAGAGTAGTACTTTCCACAGCACAGTTGTTTCCTGCAACAGATTGTGAATTCCCTAAGATCAGGATCAATGCCTTATTGCTTGTAGATGTGCAACAGATGCCCTTTGCTTGCTTTAAGTCTTTAAAATGCTTTGATATCTTCACAGTCAGGCAATATTAACTGTAATTCAAGACATTGCTTGGTATGCATACATGTAGAGGCATATATAAAGGAAATGATTAATTACATTGTAAAAAGACAGCAGTTACTTGACAGCTTTTTAAATGGGAAGGTGGTGTCTGTCAGTAGAACTCACTACTAATAAGGGTGATCATTCCAGCACTCCTGCAGTGCCCAGGAGCAGAAACACGCATATGCAGGCTGGAGTAGGGCTGGTGGAGCTGCCCTCACTCTGGCACGTAGCAGTGGTGCAGAGTCCTGGTGATCAGACAGGCTGTCGGTGCTGGGTTCTCCTTTCAGTTTCAGTCTAGCTTCTCCAAGATGAATGAAGTTGAACTCTTCTTTTTTAGGACTCTTCACATCTTTGATGATAGGAGAAAGCGATGAAAGAGAGAAAAGTGTTGAAACTTAGCATTAAAAGGAAAATTTTAACATATATGAAATAGAGTACTTTAATTTTTTTTTTTTTTTTTTTTAGTTTGACTCAATTCTCACAACACAGTATGGTGAGATGTGAACAAATTTGGCACATGTCTTTTATATAACTTGTACTCTCAAATGTCTGAAAAGTAGCCACAAAACAGGACATTAGCAAGCCAATATTCATAAAATTGGAGAAATGGAGATTTGTGCAAACATCTTGGGCTCAGTTTTCAAAGTAGAGAGTAGCCAGAATAGGCTGTTAATAGCAGCTGGGTCTGCAGATGTGAACAGTAGATTAATTGTGCAGAGAGTGGGATGACAGTGTAGAGTGAGAGGAGAGAGACACACTCCTTTATACAAACAAAGCAAGTTCTCATAGCATGGGTTTCCACCAAGCCCCCCCGCCCCCCCACTCTTTGATTCTGGATTTGGGAGCTAGGAAGTTGTGTGTTTCACATTGATGCTTTTGACACAGAACTCATCTAACTGTAGCAACTCTTCTACTCATGGCCATGTGGACCCTTTTGCCTTTTCTCATTTCTCTGTTTGATTCAGCAAATACTGAGCACCTATTGACTATGTCTATAGCTGTAGGGAACAAAGAAATAAATTATCATAGTCCCTGGCTCAGGAAACCTCCTAGCTTGCTGAGAATATAAAGCACTTTAGAATGGTGTCTGGTACATGGTAATAAATACTCAGGTGGTAGCTATACTATTAATTGGGAAGAGGAGCCCATGAGTAGATACTGTTAAACTGATAACAGTGGCTGCTGTATACTGAGTTACTACTATGCACCAGGCATTGTGTTAGTAGACATTTTGTTTAAATTTCCACAGTCCTAATTTAATGTAAAATGTGCAGTGATTTAGGTAGAGTATGTATTAAAGAGACAGAGCTATCAAGTAAAATAGCACAGAATGGAGGAAACACTGGAGAAGGTGACATTTAGGCAGGTCTTAAAGAATGATTTGTAGCTCCCTGAGCAGGGAAGTGAAGAGAGAGAGGGGATTGCAGGAAGAAGGGGTTCCCTTTAATGTCTATGCTTCCTTTTGTTTTTCCCCCCTCTGGACTTCCCACCATGCTTAATACACCCAGAGGATTTCTTGGTCATTGGTGGAAGCTCTCAGAGCCGAAGAGATGGCTGACTCTTAACATAATATATAGACAGATATGGGAGCTTTCTTCTCTCTTTTCAGGAAAAGAGTGGGAATTCAATGAACACAAAAAATGTCTGAAGGATGACACAGTCTTGTCACTTCCACAGATGAAGTGGAAAGGGAGACATTGACAAAGTACTGTTGTGTTACCTACTCTGTTGCAGTGCTGCAGAAGATTCTAAGCAGCCATCATATCACTTAATTAAAAGGTGGTTCACCAAGAAGTTGCTTTCAAAATACACTCTCAGAGTATTTTTATATGGTGGAATTATGGACAATAAAAACATTAAGAAAACTAAGGTCTTAAGAATTAATAGTGAAGCAGGACAAAGAGAACCTCCCCCCCCACCTCCCTCCCTCTGGCTCTCCCCCTCTCTCTTTCTGTCATCCCGTGTCACACACACGCACACAATGTAGTTAGACAAATATGAAATTCAGAGTAATAAGTAGTGTCCTTAAGAATGATTTCCTAAGGGAGTGACATTTGAAATGAAATTGAAAGATTTGAATAAGGAGACATTGAAAGGGAGTAGGCTTTGATTCACTTTGAAAAAAATCTAATGTATATGTTTGGAAACATTTCTTTGCATATAATTAAATTATTTAGAGAGTAGTATTGGGTTAATCACTTTCTTCCTAGAGAAGGATAGTGAGAGGTATTAAAATGATTTTGAAAGACATGTACCTTTTTAGTTTCAATAATAATTGTGTTATGTTTTGTCTTTTCTTTTTTTAAAGTATATTTTACAGTTGTCTCAATTTTTCCCCCATTACCCCCCTCTGCTTGTTACCCCCCCCTTCCCTCCAGCAACCCCCCCCCCCCCACTTACTTCATGTCCTTGGGTCATGCATATAAGTTCTTTGGCTTCTCCATTTCCCATAGTATTTTTAACATCTCCCTGTCTATTTTGTACCTACCAATTATGCTTCTTAATCCCTGTATCTTTTCCTCTGTTCTTCTCCTTCCCCCTTGATAACCCTCCACATGATCTCCATACCTACCATTCTGTTCCTGTTCTAGTTGTCTGCTTAGTTTGTTTTGTTTGTTTGTTTTTTAGATTCAGTTGTTGGTAGTTGTGAGTTTGTTGTCATTTTAATGTTCATAGTTTTGATCATCTTGTTTTTCTTAAATAAGTCCCTTTAACATTTCATGTAATAAGGACTTGGTGATGATTTACCTTGTCTGAGAAGCACTTTATCTGCCCTTCCATTCTAAATTATAGCTTCGCTGGATAGAGTAATCTAGGTAGTAGGTCCTTGCTTTTCATCACTTTGAATACTTCTTGCCAGTTCCTTCTTGCCTCCAAAGTTTCTTCTGAGAAATCAGCTGATTGTCTTATGGGGAACTCTTATAGGTAGCTCTCTGCTATTCTCTTGCTGCTTTTAAGATTCTCTCTTTATCTTTAACTTTTGGCATTGTAATTATGATGTATCTTGGTGTGGTCCTCTTTAGGTCCATCTTGTTTGGGACTCTCTGCGTCCTAGACTTGTATGTCTATTTCCTTCACCAAATTAGGGAAGTTTTCTTTCATTATTTTTAAAAAATGTTTTCAATATCTTGCTCTCTTGCTTCTCCTTCTGGTGTCTCTATGATTTGGATGTTGGCATTTTTAGAGATGTCCCAGAGTCTTCTTATTCTCCCTTTTTTTGAATTTTTGTTTCTTCATTCTGTTCTTGTCAAATGTTTATTTCTTCCTTTTGTTCCAAATCATTGACCTGAACCCCTGCTTCCTTCCCTTCACTGTTGGTTCCCTGTGGATTTTTCTTTATTTCACTTTGTGTAACCTTCATTTCTTCCCTTATGTATTTGCCATACTCAATAAGTTCTCTGAGCATCCTTAACACCAGTATTTTGATCTGATAGGTTGGCTGTCTCTGTTTTGTTTAGTTCTTTTTCTGGGGATTTGTTCTGTTCTTTCATTTGGACCATACTTCTTTGATTCCTCAGTTTGGCAGCCTTCTTGTGTTAGTTTCTGTGTGTTAGATAGAGCTGCTTTGACTTCCTGTCTTAGCGCACCTGTTAAGTTGTGTGGGGTGGCACCTTAGGTGTTCACCAGGGCGGGACAACCTGCTTCATTCACCACTTTGTGTCTCTGTATGTGTGTGTGTTTGGGGAGGGGGGCAGGGAGTGTTGGAGAGGTGACAGTGCTGCTGCCTGGCTGCTTGAGGTTTGCTTGGTGCTTGCCCCATTTCCAGTCACTTTACCCTTTTCCCATATTACAATTAGCATCCTTCTAGCTGATGCCCTGATGGTGGTTCCCAGAGTGACTGAGTTTGCATACATTCTAGGACTGTGCAAGCTCTTTAAATGAGCTCTCCTGAGATACTGGTAATTCCCTCTGTTGCCCCAACCCCCACTGGTTTTTACAGCCAGAAGTTAGGAGGCTTTATTTTCCTGGCAGTAGAACCCTGGGCTGTGGGATCTGGCCTGAGACTGGGATTGCTTGCTCCCAAAGTATCCCTCCCAATTTTTTATCCACCACACCTGAATGTGGGACCTCCCATTCTTCTGGCTGCCACCATCACTGCTTCCTACTACCATACCCCGTCCTCTCCACCTTGCTCACCATCTTCGCCCCTTCTACCTATCTGAATATGGCTTCTTTAAATTTTTGGTTGTTGGACTTCCATACAGTTCGATTTTCTGGCAGTTCTGGGTGTTGTTTGTTTTGAGGTTAGTTGTGACCCTTCTTATGGTTGCACAAAGAGGTGAATTGTGTCTGCCTATGCCTCCATCCTTACCAGAAGTCCTCTATGCTTTGTCTTTTCAACTAGACCTTAAGCATCTAGACAACAAAAAAACATGCCTAATACATATTTGAATTTCTTAAGATACCTAAAACCTAGAAAAGTGGAAAATAGGTATTTGTTGATTACTTTCTGGATTAAATATTTTACAATTAGAGAACATAGAAGAGAAAGCATGCAAGTAGAAAGACGGAAGAAAGGATACATAAGTAACGTGGTTGTAAGTACCATTACATTTCATTTTTATGGGTCAGGAAAATGACTACCAGATCACATTTCTTAGAAAACTGATGCCTTCTGGTTCTTCAAGGAACATAGAAAATTCTTTCTTTCTTCCTTTTTTTAAATTGTAAATTGAATTTTGCTGAAATGCCATCAGAGATTGAACTTTTAGAGAAGAGTGCAGTTTGACTATGCTGCATCCTGTTCCTAAGTGCTAGAACTCCTTTGCCTCAGAATGTATCACTCAACACATTTGCCTTATTAAAAACAACCTGTAGTAACTTTACTAGCTGTTCAGTGGTTCGCAAAGATGCAAAGCTAACATATTTTTAGGAGAATGGTGAAGGTAGGGCTGATGTGGACCACAAGATGCAGAGAATTAAATGCCGGTATGAATTTTACAAGTTACAAATGAAGAGGAAGGAGTGGGATTCTGAGAAGGTGAAGTCACATTTTAATGAAGACAATGCCTTTCAGATTTTAAAAACAACTGGAGAACATCTGTACTTTTGACTCTTTTTCTAGTTGAAAGCCCTTGGAATGTATGGATGCCTTTACAAATAAGGTTCTCACAGTGTCAATTGGCATTGATGAAATGGGACATTTACACAGTTCCCAAATTTTATTTCTCTACTCAGTTGTATGCATTAAGAAATTCCCTCCTCTCCTACATTCCAGTGAAGATACTAGTGACTCCATAATGACTAGATGAAATAAACATTTAGGAATTCTTATGAAATGAGGTAGAAGTCTTATTTAACATATTTCTCTAACATGATGTGCTGGCTTTGAAAAAAAATTAAGTTCTTTTTATTTGAGGTGGTCAGTTTCCAAGGAATAACTCTCAAGAAAATAGTTTTGTTAGCTCTTTTGAAATATCAATGGATTTTGTATCAGAAAACCAAAATTTCTGTAAAACCTAAGAAAATCATATTCCCTTTTGTTATAAACCTTTTGTGATTAAATTATAAGTAAATGTTTGGCCATGAAAAGAAAGATAATATTTTGTGAGTAGTTTATAGTACTAACAATATTGCAAGGAAAAAGATTAGACAAAATGATAAGACAAATTATTTTAAACTTCTTTGAAACTCTTAGTAACAGTCATAACTAAAATTATTCTAGCAATAGTCAAACAAATAATTGTTTTGCTTTCTGGGCAAACCACACATTGTACATGATTTGGCCATACTTGTTTATCCACATGAACCATTGAGTGATGGTGCTGAAGAGGACCCCAGTGCCCATCTTGCGACCAAATCTGTATTTAATTATTGATGAACTAAGTTGCCCCAAAACATGCATCTGAAAGTAATAAAACATCTGAAAATATATCCTTGCAGTTTGAACCTCTGCTTATTTATAATAGTTCTCATGCCCATTCTGTGTCCTTGTCTGCATTCCAACTCCTTCTCCTGGTATTATGTTTACTTTTTGAAGAAGTAGTACATATAGCAGTTGCTCTGTAAGAGGTACTGACCCAGGTACCATGAGGTGCATGTACTGAAGTCCCTGTCCCAAGTGTTTTTACCTTTAGAGTGGAGGTGAGACCCACACTGAACAACATGTGAACTAGTGCCCCGGGAGCTGCCGAGTGCTGCAGATTTTTATATTTTTTCTACTCCCTTGCTTTGAGTTTTTTAAGGAAACCCCTCACATTTCTGGACTTCAGCTTTCTTACTGGTAAATGTTTAGTAAAATAATAACCATGACTGATTTGAGGGATGAGCATTTTAAAATGCCTGCAATCAAAGGGTTTGAAATTTAAGACGTAATTCAGTTCAGGGAGAGGTTGGTATTTGACAGTTGTATCGAATATCTATCAGTATTGTCAGGGCCCCTTTCTCTCTGCAGGGTTTTAACATTTGTCTGAATTTTTGGAAACGAACACTTAAAATACTGTATTTTTCACACTATAAGACACACCTGACCATAAGATGCACCTAGATGTAGAGAAGGAAAACAAGAAAAAAAATATTCTGAACCAATTAAATACTAAAATATTTAATAAAATGTAACAGAATAATATTTCAACCATGTAAAGTGGACAGCAGGCAATAGGAGTATTAAGAACTATCATCACTGTCATTAACAAATGAGGAGAGACTTTAAGGTTCAAGTACTCTTTTAGTTCAAGAACTCATCATTGCTAGTGTCAGAATTTATGATGCTCAGTTGCTCACAATCAATGATATCACTTTCTTCATTCACTATCTTCATTCATACTGACCAGACGCCCTGAGATTCAACAGTAAAGTGGGACATTTAAGCATCCCTAGGGGTTTTGCTTGGGCACACCGCTTCCTCTTCTAACAGCTGTCACCATTGCTGACAGGTCAGGTAATACACATCACAGTCTGTGGTGCAATATTTGCTCCATAAGATGCACAGACATCCATCTGCCCTCACTTTTAGGGAAAAAAAGTGCATCTTGTGGAGCAAGAAATAGAGTAATTTTTTTTCTCTGTGAGCAGAAACAGCCTTAAGCTATTAATTATTTGTTTTTTAGAAATGGAAGTTTGCACATAATTCTGGAATGATTATCACTGAGAGTTAGACCCTGAATTTGGGGTGGATTTAATTTTGTTTTAAGTAGCATTACTGTGAATGTAAATCTCTAGCTTTCTAACCTTGTATGCAAAATAGCAAACTGTAAAATAACTTTTAGCTAGGTTTGAAAATTAACATGTAGGAAATAAATGAGTATTTCATTTATAGAGCAACTACTAGGAGGTATTCATTGAGACTCTCGAGAGAAACAATAATGATGCATAAAAATTGGAAAATAGCCTCTTTTGGCCATTTAAAGGAAGGAGAGTTGACTTAGGTTAAAAGGAAAGGAAAATGTCCTGGGGATGAACATTAAATATAATAAGATGCCATTAAAAGGAGGTTGTGGAATCTCCTTTTCTGGAAATGTTTAAAAACAAGACAAATCTTCATCTCTCAGGAGAAGTGTTGAAGTTCAGTTCTGCGTAGAGGCAAGATGATTAACTGGATTATGCCTGTGTGGTCTCTCAAGTCATTGGAACAGCCCTCTGAATGCAGTAAATATTCCACACACTGTTGGCTGAAACTGTTATTTCATAGCTGTTCAGTTTAGCCTTGTTTATTGTAAGGCCAGAGTTAATGTTTGTATAAGTAACAGATTTGAATTTGGACTTGAGATTGATGATGTAAGATGTATGCATACTTGAATCAGTTTTAAAAGCATTGAAGTATATGTAGTGCTGAAACTATTGAGAGCATAACAATCTTGATGATGAAGAAAGTACCTGCTTTCATGTAAGGTCTCAGTGCCATTAATCATTCGATAAGTAATTATAAAGCAATTACTATGAATACTGAAGGATACACAACAAGTCAGGTATGGTTCCTGCTTTCAAGGAATTTAGTTTACAAATGAAGATAAAACATATGCATAAATGATATACATTATTAGTGAAAAGTAAAATAATTGGGATAGGTGTCACACACACACACACACACACACACACACACTCACACACTCACAATTAAACAGTGCTATGAGAATTTAGAGAGGATAAAGCTAATTCCTTTGGATTGAACCAAGGAATGCTTCCCAGAAGAAAAATATATTGAATTGGGCCTTAAGGAGTATGAAGCATTTTGAAGGGTAGAAGTGAACACCAACAGAGGTGGAATTGCGACTCCAAGGTGCTGACGAGTTCAGCTGAAGCATAAAGAAGTTGGGGGACATAAGCTGGAAAGGCCTCATTGTGGCCAGTCTCAAATGCTGGGTCAGAGAACTTGGGTTCTGTTTGCTCAGTGCCTAGGATCCCTTGGAAATGATTAAGCATTTAAAGTTCCTTGTCCATTGAAGGTTCGTAGTTTGCTATTTGGACTACAAGGTGGGAAAGACTGTAAAAAGGAGCCCAGGAAAGTGGCTGCTGAGTCATCTGGGCCAGAGTTAGCTAAGAGGTAGGTATGTTGAGAAACAATTATTTCAAGGCATGTTAACTGGTGTTAAGAAAGGGTCTCCTCACCAAAATTAATTGGAGAATTGAAAAGTTAATTGAATTAATTTATTTGCTGAAGGACTTCTTAGAACCTTAAATATTGAGAATCTCAACCAGGGCAAAATGTACACCATTTCTAATATGATTTAGTCTCTTTTTTATGGACTGTCTCATGAAACTACTGTTTCCTAGAGCACACTTTAGGGAATGCGAATGCTGCCCTATGCATTTGATAATGATGGCTGGAACATGAGTGGTGGACATATGCATGGAAAACATACTAGATGAGCGTCCCTAGGGAAGTAGCATCAGCCATTCCTCATAACAGTAGGCATTCACTACCAATACAGAAAATTAATGCATGCAAGAGTGAATTATTGATTTGTTAACAACTCTGAGTCCAAGACTGCATGCTGAAATAGAAGAGGAAATGGTGTCCAAGATGACAATGTGGGGAGTTTTGATCTTTGGCTGTGCTAGAAATGGTAGTGTCATGGAAAGTTAAAAGGATTTGGTTTAAATGAAAGTTGATTGCTTTAGTGTTTCTTGAGAAGCTGTGCGAGATTCAGCCAGCGGGTTACAGCAGAACTCTCGACTTGGAAGAGTCATCATTGTTTCTTCTCACAAAATGTGTAATTAAAAAAAAAATTAGTTAAGATGTTTGCTTGTTTGAATTCTGGATAAGTAGTAATTTTCATATATAACTTAGTCTAATACAAGAAGATAATCATCAGTTTAGTCTAAAAGAAACTTCAGGGTAAACAAAACATCAAAGCTATGGAGGTTTTTAAAAAATCAGACAGCAGCAGACATCCTCACCTTCATCAGTGAATTCTTCTTTTATTTTTTTTGCAGTCTGATTTACTCATAGAAGTCAATTAATTTTTAAGTTTAATATTTTGTTCTTTTATTTAGGTATTTGCCTTTGATTATTGCTTTTGGTCCATGGATGAATCTAACGCTGCAAAATATGCTGGTAAGTTGGTGCTCTTGCTGCAGTTGATGGTTGGGCCTCTAGCTGCTTCTTCCATTACATCTATTTTCTTTAATTATTCTGGCATTCTGTTTTCCCCATAAAATTCACATTCATTCTTTCCAATCTAGTGCATGGGCTTAGAAGTCAGTAAGAATTGATTTTAGTATTTGGCTCAGCCACCAGCTGCTGAGAAGTCATGGACAAGTGTCGTGGCCACTGCCCCCCCCCCCCACGCTGGCCCCCACCTCATTAAGTTTTAGGTTGTTCTTCTGTAAAGGGGATATTAGTATCTCCAGACGTGCTCCAAGGATTAGAGATAATGGGGAACCATCTCAAGTTATAAGTGGTAGCTATTGTGATTGTCACATAAGAAGAGATTTAACGTACCATGGCTTCCCATGTCATTAACTTTCAGGGAATGCATGGCTCCATTCATATAAGCAAAGTGCAGGTGCTTTTGATTTCCAAAACCCACTACATCCTGAGTATTCTAAAGCAGTCAGCGGTGATATAACTAGAACATACTTTCCTCAGGGAAACATTGCCTCCTTGCCCCACATTTTGCTAGTGCTTTTTTCTTAAGGCATTTTGTCCCCTATTCTGTCAGACACAAATAACTGCTAACTTTATCATTTGTGATCAAAGGTGAATCTTAGCTTTTCCTAGGAGTTAATCACAATTTACTTCAGCTTAAGAGCTAAGCATTTGTTTTAGTGGAGGGAATCTTTGATTCCTTCCCTTCTGACTGTGTCCCCCTTTTCTTGGATATAGAGTCTTAATGAGTGTTTTATCCTTATTTCTACTTACAAGATTATCAGCAGAATGTTTTTCCCATTTACTTTAAAAAAGAAAAGAAAAGAAAAACAGTGAGGAAATGATGGAGAGGATTTAGGTCTTAAAAGATTAGAAAGCAAAAGAAAGTTACTTGCTTGTAGGGAATTTTATGACAGCCTTTTCCTTGCCAGGTAAAGCAAATTTGTTGAGAAATTATTTGATATATATATTTTTCAAAACTTAGCAATCTTGAACTAGGAAAATTCCTTCAGTTGGCCACATTGGGTAAATTGGTCTTTCTTTCCAAGCATTAGTTTTGTAACCTCAGCAGTGTATTTTATTAATGTGAATAAATAGTTATTAATGTTTTGTTTTTTTATTGGTCCTTTGAGACTTTAGATAAATTCTACAGAGTCTGTATCCCTGAAATCTATATAATTTTATTAACCAATGTCACCCCAATAAATTCAATAAAATTAATTAATTGATAATAAATAAATTCTACAGAGTCTGCAGTAGTCTGCCTTGACTGTTAGCACTGTGTGTATTTTGGCTGGGTGTGTCCTTTTGGATTTAAATAAACAACAGAAGTATAACATTTCCTACTGTAACAGAAGCAAATTAGGACAAATGCATTAGCTACGCAAAGCCCAGTCTCTTGCCCTGTTCAATTGATGTGATTCAGGATGTAGCCAGATAATGTCTTTTGGAATTAGAACTCTTCTCATTCAGTTCTCAAATACTTTCAAGGGCTGCTCATCATTTATAGATATGATCTATACTTCTTAGATGACATTTAACATCCTTTATTATATAGCCTTAGTCTACCCTCCCCACCCTCTGCTTCATGACTCCCCTGTGCCCCAATCCAGTGTTATTGTTTGTTCTTCTTATATAATCCAGGAAGCCAGAATAGTTTTTTAAGTATACATGAACCCTCTACTGTGTGTGTAGCCTAGGAAGCCTTTGAGAAATTAAAAACTAAGTTGGAAAGCAAAAGAATACATAACAATAGTAAACATTTGAGATAATATTTAGTTAAACTCTAAATTTTACAGGCTATAAATACTATGGAAAAACCCTAGAAAAACAAAATCTGGAAAGACTGCAGTTTCCTGGGAAGGCATCATAGAGGAGATGGGACTGAAACTGGACACAGAGGTCTAGTATAGGTTTAACCAAAGGGCAGTATAGAGGGCGTCCAGATAACAGGAGGCAGCATGTTATCAAGGAAAGCATATGGGCTCAGAAGGGAAACCTGGGTTTAAATCTCAGGATACCTGCTTTGGTTCTCTTGGACAATTTAATTTCTCTGAGATACAGTTTCTTTTCTGTAAAATGGGAAACATGGAAACGATAGTACCTATCTCAGATGCTGTTACAGGGGTTATATAGGTAGGAGGTGTCTTATGGATAAGACAAACAATACATTTGTCTTATCCATAAATGAAGATGCAGAAGTGGGAGAGAGCATGGTGTATAGACTAGTCAGAGCAGAAGCTGCATCTTGGGGGAAGCAGTGGGAGATCCAATTGTACATATTGAGTGAAGCCACATAATAGAAAATTTAAAAAGCTAGACTAAGAAATTTAGACTGATGTGGTAGGAAAAAAAAGGGGGGGGTCTGTTGGAGTGATGCGGTTAAAATAATGCATAAGGAAGATTTTCTTTTCCATATCTTCTAGAATCACACCCTCCATTATTGCACATAGAGACATTTTTAACCTTTTGCAATGTATCACTCATGTCCTTGAATGTAGAACAAACTAATTATTTTTTACTAAAAATAACTTTATTAAATACAGATGATAAAATTCAAGTGTGAAATTCAAGATTTCTGTACCTCTTCATTACAAACAGTACATTCAGAAATATTGAAAAAGAAAGCTGATTTTTAAATATATTGATAGCCTAAAATTTACTAAATTTTATTTTGAATGATTACATAAAATACCATGTTCCATTTAGCCCTGACATAGGATTCTCTTGCCTACTAGAGCAATGTCTGCTTACAGAATGTCTTACTTGTTCTTTAGACATCTTCATTATTATACAAATACTGTGACTGCCTTAGCAAAAAGTAAAATCTTGTTTGCTATTCTCTCAGATTTGTTTGCATTCTTTGTAAATACTCTGCCTAGTAAATATATTATTAGTAGACCCATTGATAGGTAATTTGATTCTTTTCTCTTTATTAAAAAAGGCAGTTCCTTCTTAATTTTGAATAGAAACATTAAAATAGAAACATTCATTCTTTGATAGGAAATAGAGGAAATGGAGAAGGGGAAGCACATATTTTTTGAAGTCAACCTATTTTTCAGGCTCAGTGAATAATGGCATCATTGATACTGAATCAGAGCTCTTAAGGAAGCTCTCAAAACTTGGGGGATGGGGGTTGAAAGATCAGGGGAGAGAGAGAGAGAAGTGCTTGGATTGAAGGAGCAAAGAGAAAAAGGAACTCTAAGTTTCATGTGGTGTGTAAAATGTTAAACTTGCAATTAGTTTCAGGCTTTCTGATTTAGAAATACATAGTTGTATAGTATGTGTAATAGCAGTACAGTGAGTTGGTTGGAGTAGCGGAAGGCTGTGGACTCTTAAGTCAGACTGCCTGGGTTTGAATTCTGACATCACCTCCTTCTATCTGTGTAAGGTTGGGTGAGTTACTAATCTCACTTTGCTTTGTTTTCCTCATATGTTAAATAAAGATAATAGTTCTGGCCCTGACCAGTGTGGCTTAATGAGTTGGACATCATTCTGCAAAGTGAAAGGTCGCTGGTTCAATTCCCAGCCAGGGCACATGCCTGGGTTGTGGGCCAGGTCCCTGGTTGGGAGCGTGCAAAAAGCAACCGATCAATGTTTCTCTCACATATTGATGTTTCTCTCCCTTTCTTTCCCCCTCTCTGCCCCTCTTTCTAAAAATAAATAAAATCTTTTTAAAATAAAGATAATAATAGTTCTGATTCAAGAACTAAATGACCTGTTTATGTGAAGTCCTTAAGCCAATACTTTGCACATAGAAAAAGCTCACATAATATTTAAAATCTTTATCATTGTCACATTGTAGCAGGAGTAAGGGTAGTAGCATCAGTTCTTTGGGAAAAAAATGTATTATACTAATACTTTTGAGATCTGGTTTTGTCATAGGCTGTAAACTTTGGGGATCTCTGTTTCCTCATCTATGAAAGTAGGAGATATGGTTTAGATCAGCTATTTTCAACCTTTTTCTTCTTATAGCACACAAACTAATTACTAAAATTCTTTGGCGCACCAAAAATATATATTTTTTGCTGATCTGACCAAAAAAAGTAGGTATAACTTTGATTCATTTACACCCAGTAGCTATTTTGTTGGCTGTTGTCATTTTTAAATTTGACAATCTAAGGAAAAAGAGGTCAGCGCCCTTGACTACATAGTCAGGTATTGCATGTTTTAAAAATTCTTGTGGCACACCAGTTGAAAATCGCTGGCCTAGACTGATTTCATGTCTCTTCCAGCTCTCTGATAAAACATGAATTAGACATTTTATGCTGGCCACACAGCTGGTGAAGTGGACTTTTCAGAGGCAAATCAAAGGCTTGTTTGTTAAGCCATTTGAGTTGCATTGAATCATCCTTTGAGACATTTTACATTTTAACTATATTTCCTCTTCTTATTTTACCTTTTGGTTAGGTAGTTATAATAATGCTTGTCTGGCACATAATTATGAGACTTTAAAGCAAAAATTCTTATGTCAGGGCTAAGAAAAAACAGAAGTATCCTGTAGAGTTAGGCACCCAAAGCGTGGCATTTCTACATAAACCCACATCTTCCCCTGCAGCCCCACATATACACAGAGCCACATTTAGGATTATAGTTATTATTCTTTAGTGAATACTGATAAACCTGAGAGCATCATAACAGATAATACGTCTTTGTAAATGTTTAAATCACTACTGACTGGAATGAAGGCCTCTCAACAATAAGTCAATTATTTCTCACTGCTTAAAATCTGTTGTGTTGCTAAATAGCAGTGATTTCCAGTAACCTTGCTTTTAATTTTCCTTTCTTGTAGGGGAATGTTTTTCATAAACATATTTTCTATAAACCTTCATACCAAAAATAGAAATCAGTCTTGTGGTAGGTGGCATATTTGGGGATCAGTGCAGGCATGGACATTTCCTGGCCTGAGAGATTCTAAACTATTGACTTAGAAATTATGTAACAATTCTCACCATGTGGCATAGTGCTTAAATTTGCTGAAGCCATGTGTTTTCAGTCATAGTTAATACCCTGCAATTCAGGAGAAAGGTTGCACTTCTGTTAGCATTACTATATACTGTGAGGGGACAGCCGAGTGCCTCCCAGCCTGGGCTTTCAGCCACAGTTGAATCCGTCCCCAGGACGGCAGATTTTATGTGCTCAGAGATAGAAATGAATTCTGTGTCACATTGTTTAATTTTGCATCAAAGTTTACATTCTAAAAGCTGACTGTAGCAAAAATAAAACTGATATTTTCAGCAGAGTTCCAAATAGTTGTTTTAGTGCATTATATTGATTATTTTATAATACTGTTCAAGTATATAGGAAGCACCCAGCAAGTGCTATGCAGAGTGAATACGTAGTAATCATTAGCTGTTAGGTGTATCAAAATTGTAGTTATGATAATCTGTAGTGGCTGACCATATGAAATTTTTTACAGATTCATTATAAATGGTGCATGCCATCTTAAAAGACATTTATGAAACAATCTGACTGCAAAATCCTTCTATATTTTTCTTTTATATAGTCTTTTACAAGTTGTCTCACTCATACCTAATTTGACAATTCTTTTGGTGACTTACCTTTATTAAGTTGTTTCTAAGCATTCAACTTAGTTTTCGTAGAGCAACCCTCTTTTTGCATTTGTTAGTTAAGTTATATAATTACAGAGAAGTACAACCAACGTAAACCAGCTTAGAGGCAAATACAAGTGACCCTTGGTAAGAATATAACTCAGCTGGTGGAGTCCAGAGAGCAGTCTTGCAGCTGGTGATATCGCACGCTATGGGTATGCATCACTATATTTTACAGATGGAAGAGAGAATGTTGGTTAATTCAGAGAACTGAAGAAGTGTAGGTCAGTTACAAAAAATTTCTCTGGCCCTGACTGGTGTGGCGTGGTTGGGCATTGTTTCACAGAGCAGAAGGTCGCTGGTTCAATTCCCAGTCAGGGCACATGCCTGGGTTGTAGGATCAGTCCCCAAGTTGGGGCCTGTACAAAGAGCAACTGATTGATGTTTGTTTCTCATGTCGATGTTTCTCTCCTTCTCTTTCTCTCTCCCTTCCCCTCTTTCTAATAAATAAATAAGTAAATATTTAAAGAAAAAAGAAAAATGTCTCTGAAATAAATGAACTAAGTTAATATGTTAAAATTTTTAAAAGTGCATGTGAGTATGCTACTGTTTTTTTAATCCCACCTGTTGCCATAAGAAATACCCAGATATGTAGAGAATTTTTATGAGTTTATTTGAGCCAATTTCTGGAAAACAGGGTCTCAATGGATTCAGACAATGCTCCCAAGAATGGCAGTTTTGCAGTTTATTTTATACATTAGAATCAGAAGGAGACAAAAGGGAGGTTATATGAAGTCCATTGATGGTAGATTAGGGAGGCTGCAACAAGCAAAATGGGGAAATCTCTGGAATTGGATAAAACACAAAATGGAGAGCGCTGGCCTGCGAACCAAAGGGCCAGTGGTCTGATTCCCAGTCAAGGCACATGCCTGGGTTGCAGGCCAGGTCCCCTGTTGGGGGCGTTCAAGAGGCAACCATGCATTGATGTTTCTCTTCCTCTCTTTCTCCTTCTCTTCCCTTCTCTCAAAAAAAAATAAAATAAAATAAATCCTTAAAAGAAAAAGGCAAAGTGGACAAACACATACTTCTTTTACATCAGTCAGTACCGGATAGTTAATAATTAATGTTTACAGCACAGGGAGATGGTATGCAGGGAATAAGATGACAGTGAGTGGCTCTGTGGTCTCCTGGTCTTGATACCAGGTTGTACCATGAAGGGTCCAGAAAAAGGGAATTACTCTGACATTTCAAAGGTATGTTACCTTAGAGGCAAAAAAGACAATAGTCAGGCTCAGTTAAGGGAAAGACTGACCTTTGTCAAGGAAGCTACAGGCCTAGGATGTGACTACCTGTCATGACTCGCTTTTAGTGAGGAATTTTTATGATCAGACTTATCCTATGTGGAGTTTGTAGGGCCCATCATACAGGCTTCCCCTTGAGCTTGTCAGGTTTACTATGTGGCCCCCATTTCATCCACACAACCAAGCCCACCTTCTTCCACATTTCCTTTTCTTTGTCCACATCTTTTCCTTACAATATTTATTGGCACCCAGAGACATCATTTAACTTAATTATATTTAGAGGGGTGGATAATCACGAAAACAGGATATATAGTTCTGAGCTCTAGGCTTCCAGCACTGTGGGCATACTTTTACCTTCAGCAGGTCATTTTATTGTCAAAACACCTAATTGTATAGAAATTTTATTGTCCTCATTTTATAGATGAGGAAACTGAGGTTCAGAGCCTCTGCTATCTGTGAGTGAGCTGAAAGGTCACCTGTGAGAGACCAAATGTAGATTTTGATCAGTGACAATGATGTGTGAAAACTAGTCTGCAATCCCAGGCTCACCTCTCTTCTCTCTCAACCCAGGAGAGGCTGTATTCAGGAAATCAGATTGGAGTGCTCTGACTTGGAACCTAGCCAGGAATAATACTAATTGAATTCTCCCTCTTGTCAGAAGTTCTGGAAGAGTCCTGGGTGCCTATATTTGGTTTGGGCTTTGTTTTAACTTCCCCTCAAATGCTGTAAATATTGTGCACCCCACAGTCCAGAGGAGATGTTGAGTCAAGCCTGCTTCTATATCAGACCATATAACACACTATTGAGCAGGTAGAAATGAAGAACATTTCCCCAGTTGTTTTATGTGAACATACCCTCCTGAATAACTCCAAAATCTTTCTATTAGACAATTCTCACAGATAAGGCAGCTTATTTTTTCTTTCATCCTGGCCACCAAAGCCTGACCCCTCCTCAGTGAGTCAGCCACTTTATCTGGCAACAGAAAAGGAGCCAAACTTCACTGCCAGCTCATGACTAGTCCTAGCACTGTCACTGGGGTGGAAACATCCGTCTGGGTGAGTCACCCACGCCATGCCGCAGGACTCCCAAGGACTGCAACGCCAGTCGCTCTTGGATGCCACCATGGAACTTTTACCCTCATGGCCCAGTTTCTCAAGATCCTTTTACCAGGTCCCCTTAATGGCAAACTGCTATAGTTGATTAAAGCTTAAATCTCATGTCACCAAGTTAAGCCTTAGTTCCTTTATCTGAACTCTAGTTGTTGGTCATTTAACTTGTGACAATTTCTGAGAGTTATACTATTTGAGAGAGGGATTTACTGAAACCTCGTCCAAGTTAGGCACATTCCTAACCCTGTGGGTATGTGCGCAGTACCTGTCTGCGCCTGCACTGTCCAGGTGCTCTGATTTGCAGCTGGGTCACCTGCCAAGTTCAGACTCATCAAAATTGCTACGGCTGTCAGCCCTGTTTAGAAATGGAAAAACACCCTCACAAATGAGCGGGCCTCAGAATTCCAAATCACAAATAATGAGCTTAACCATTTTTTCCCCACACTAACTCCAGTGAGAACCGACAGTGTTTAAACTGATAAAATTATGGATCATATTAAAACCGTGAGTGTTCTTTCATGTAGCTACTTTAGGAAAATGAGAGATATTCTGTGTATACATTGTGTCCATCCTTGTATTGCCATACCTGGTGTTTTATTCGACCATGGCCTATATGAGGCTGCCTTATTTAATGCACATTGCAAATAAGAGAGGGTATGCCTTTCCATTTTCCTCCCCCATTTCCTAGAACACAGCCCACTGTGATGTTTCACCCTTTTGCCTCTTCGGTAGGCAGTTGTTAGGCATATGAATGATAGGTGCATTTTCCTTCCTGTCCCTCGTTTCTGTGCTTGACTGTCAGGGCCCTGCTATAGAGAGAATATTACCTAGGTTACTGGGCTCCCAAAGCATGTGCTTAGTAGCTTTGAGTCCGCTGCTGCCATACCCAGTAGGGACTGATGATACACAAGTGTGGAGACTCAGTGTTAGCTTTTCAAAGATCTGTATCATATGTGACTCAGGGCTGGGTGGATCCGTCTATAACTTTGCTTGCAGAAATTCTGTACTGGAACCCTCTACTGTTCTGACGTGGTTTTATGTGTTGCTTTGGGCATGCCTGTGTTTTCAGACTTGTCCACACCATTATAGAAGTCTAATCATAAACCTCACAGAGGAAATTGGCATCTTGGTTATGGTTATTAACAAGCAAGGTCAGGTTTGCCCTGTGGACTCCCTGCATCAAGGCATGTGGAGCTGATACCTACCTAGTAGCCACCTTCTCTCTGGCATTAATCCTACTGAAAAGCCACAAGGTTCTTGCATTTACCAGTGTTGTGGCTTTACTCGGCTTCTCTGGGATAGAAACAAAAGCTCCTAGATCCTCTTGCTTTCCACAGGACTTCTTAACTTTCCCTTATGGGCTGCTGCACATTCCCCTAGACAGACAGCACTTCATTCTATGGAAGTGTGAGCTGTAGATGGGAAACATTTAGGATGGGAATAGCACTTCTTTTATGGATTCCTTGATTCCCACCATCCAGCATAAATAGCTCCTTTTGTGTGTGTGTGAATTTAGCTCTTAAAGCAGTTCACAGGTTCTTTCCTATGATGAAAAAGAGGACTGCTGTGTTTAAAAAATAGAAATGAACAAAGCAAAAAACCTGAGTCTTTCGGATGAACCAGACTCTCCTTAATAGACTCTATAAGGGTCAAAGAAAGCTGGTCAACAGGAGGCTGTATAGCATCTACAGTGGCCCTGCTAGGTGGCTCAGTTGGTTGGCATGTCATTCCCATACACCAGAGGATTGTAAGTTCGATCCCCAGTTGGGGCACGTGCAGGAGACAACTGATGGATGTTTCTCTCTCACATCGCTGTTTCTCTCTCTCTCTCTGTCTCCCCCCGCCCCACCTTCTTTTTCTAAAATCAATAGACATATCCTCAAGTGAGGATTTAAAAAAGAAAAAAAGAGTCTACAGTGCATTTTCAGGCTTTGGTTGACAGCTTGGTGTTTTTTATAATTGTCTCTCATTGTGCCAGGGGTGCCCTAAAAGTATCTCCCCCCCATAAAATGAAGTATAACCCCAGCCAGGGATTCATACAGCTAAAAAGTCACCAGAATAGAAAATTAAGGGAAACTTTATTAGTATGTTTCTATTTACAATTTTATTAGTATGATTTTATGTTGTTTTCCCCCCTATACCTTGCTGTGATATCTTCATGTTATAAAAGAATGTTAAATACTTTTCCTGTACTGGACAACATGGGTGGTTCCTTCTTCCTCTCCTCATTATGACCCAAAACACACATACCCTTAACTCATACATAACCCTCATATATATACCCAATACACACACACCTTCCATCACACACACTCTGCCACATACACATACCTTTCTCAGTGGGATTTTAAAAGTGGAATCTCCAGGGGATCTAGAGGAATAGTAATAAATGATAATGATTCCTTTAATTATTTTTTTTCTAAGAACAGATGTCTTTTATCTTTGAAATTGGATTACCTCAGAATTGTTGCAAAGCTGGAGGGACTTTTTTTAAGGAAAATGAGATGATCACCTCCTTTTCAACACCAAGATGAATTATAGTAGATTAAAGATTTAAAGGGCAATATTAATAATAGATATTAACTAAAATATATTCCAGACTACAATGGTCAGGCACTATGGGAGGGGCTTTACTTGTATTGCCTTATTACAGCAACTAATAGGCAGTAGCTCTTATTCCTGCTTTACTAATGAAGAAACCAAAAACTTGCCCAGGGTTGCTTGAAAATAAAGCTGTAAAAAACAAAAACAACAAAACTGGAAGAAAACATGGGTGAATACCTAGATAATTTGGGATAATAATAATCCAAAAGGATTTTGGAAGCATAACATATACCATAGGTGAAAATTATAAAGGAAAAGATGAAAGATTTGAATATGAAAGACCAAAAGGTTTTATATGACAAAGAACAGCATAAAACCAAAAGGTAAATGACAGACTGGGGAAAATATTTACAGCATATGTTAAACCAAAAGTTAATATTCCTTAATATATGATGATCATTTTACAATTAATAAGTTTAAAAAATGAAGGATGAAATGAGTTTATTTATAAAAATAAACATAGGACCCAGATAGGAGATTTATTAAAAAATAAATACCAATGGGCAATAAACTATGAAAAGGAAAATTTTATTCTAACAAAACAGGAGGTTTTCTTTTTCCCACTGACATAGCCAAACCAAAAAAGAATGACAATGAGCTAGTGGTGCTGAAGGTGTAGAAAAAAGGACTCACATTGCTTAGAGGACTCAGAACTTTTTTTTTGGAGTTGTGCCTAGTAAAGACAATAGAAAAGTGCACAAAGGTAAATATGTAAGGATGTTCCAGAAAAAGGACATAATCTAAATGTCCATATTAGAGAACTGATTGTATCAGCTAAGAATACCGTGGAAAGCAAAGCAGCTATAAAACAATATTAATGTCAATGTATCTTTGCAGAGGTGGGAAAGTATTCATTATTTCTTGTCTTAAAAAGAGAATAAATTTCCCTTGAGACATGAAGCCATATAAAATGTATTCCAGTCTCTGTAGAACTCATCTTCCTCAGATTTGTAAAAATACATGAACTTTACAATAGTTCTTTGAACTTGTTCTTTTATAAATTGTGCTTTAAGATAGTTATTTAAAGATGGAAAGGAATACAAAATAATTGTTGTCTATTTTTTCATAGTCATTTGTTTCCCAGAATTTTTCTTTCCTATTCTAACTAAACTTTTATTAAATATGATAAAATGAATTATATTCTGTTTATCAAATGTAATTATAAATATCTAACTCAAAGAACTTGACTTTTTGGAAAGCATATGTATATATTTAGTGGAAGTCAGAGAGGCTAGTTAATTTATTTTAGTCACATATTTTGTTTCAAGATTCAGGAGGTTACTCTGAATGTCAGTAAAAGTGTAATCTGTGATTTTGATCAAAAGTAGCCAATTAGTAGGTACATATCATATTGACATGTTTATTCACACCCCAGTACCTTATTTTTAACAAAGGCCATTGTAGTCTTTAGAGGGTCATTAAAATTTCAAAAACAGCCATACTTTGACCAAAGTGTAACCTCCAGTATAACTAAATATTTCTTTTTAAGTTCAACATAAAATATCTTGATGCCTCAGTCATGACTAATGAGAAAAGGGGCTCCCAATCAAGTACATGTTAGTCTTTATGGCAATGTCAACCTAGGAATAATTCAGTAAGAGTGCCTACTGTGTGCCAGGCACTCTGCTAAGATGTAACAACTCCTGTTTTTGAAGACGCTCACAATGCATGGCAGAGAAAAAATATAGTGCAGAGTGAAGAGTTCTGGGAGATTCACCATGGAGACCAGAGGATGGAGCAGCTTATTTCCAGTACTTCACAACATAAGTCACCCATTGTGGATGGGCATCAGCCTTAACTCTCGGGAGCCAATACAGACAGACCCAGGCTCTGCCACTCACATAGCTGGTGTGGTCTTGGGCAAGTGGCTTACTCTTTCAGAGCCCCTGTCTTCTTGTTAATCACAATCCATAGCAACGGTACCTGGGTATTGTAATGATTTAATGATATAAAATGTGTAAGGTGCATTACAACCAGGGCAATTGATAAAAATTAATTCTCTTCTTCCTTCTTGGTATAATAAAAATATTATACAAATTCAATAGGTTAATTCACATCCTATTTAGTATTTACAATAATTTGGACATAGGCTAAACTGAAGTTTATTCTTCTATTTTTATATCCTGGAGAAATCTTTGATCATTTGGTTTATTCTTCATGCAGTTTTAGCATATACATCCTGAGTTGGTTTTTATTTTCACTTGACATATCACAAACCTATTTCATGTAGTTCTGTAGCATTCTTTTTTTTTTCCCAATAATAATCTTTAGTTTAAAAAGCCATTTCTACCAAGGAAAAAAGAAACATTGTGATTTTCCCTTGAAAGAACATTGAGAAAATAATTCCTCATAATTCTAGCCTCTCAGCATTAGAAACCTGAAGTATTGTGGTTCACTACCTGATAAATCAATTCTTGATTGGAGGATGACTGAAGGCTCTCTACAGCCGTGGCATCTGCTCTTTGGCCACAGTTCTTCTCTGCAGTTGAGTCCTTTCATCAACTCTTGCTTTTTTTCAAGTTACTAAATATGAATTGAAATCATGAATTATGGTCAGGATATTTGACCTAGCCAAGTCTTAAAGTGTCTTGTCCCCACCCTGCCCTGCTGCCTTCCTGGGGGCTAGTTAACCAGTGTGTATGATCAGACAGGATTGCTCCATTCATCTGTGTTGTGCCAAGAAAGCAGTGCTTTCAGCATGCCTTCAAATGGCACTTGGGTCTGGCTGAGGACCACAATCAGTTATCACAAGCCTGAGCACAGGCTGTGTTTAATTCCTGATCTTCTATACTCCAGGGCTCAGCTCCAGACCTAAGGCTGCCTCTTGGCATGGACCTTGGAAATACCTATGGGATAAGGAAGGTGCTTTGAGAAAATGAATGAGAAAAAAATATTGATGTGTGTGAAGGATCAGCAACAGAGTGCGTGAAATATTTTCTTCATAAGCACAAGACTGTAACATAAAAGCAGTTTTGAAAGTGTCTTTAATTGATAATTTGATAATACCTTATTCTCCTCAGAGTATACAGGGTGAGACAAGAATAGGTTTACCATTGTTCATTGGAAAATAATGCAATAATTAATAACATAATAAACTCTGTGTTTTGTGTACTCACAACTGTAAACCTACTTTTGTGTGTGTGTGCGTGCATGTGCATGCATGGGCATGCGCACACACCACATCTTGAGTCTTCTCAGCAAAACTGTGTGTTTAGGAAAGCTTCTTACTGTTGTGCCTTAAAAAAAAATCTACATGTTCCACCAACATGTTCTGAATATCTCTTCAGTACCAGTCTCTGTGCTAGATGTTAGAAGTCAGAAATGGAGAAATAAGGTTATATAAATTTGGTAGATTTTCTCCCAATCCATGTTTTTATTTTAGCATCCATAAATTGATCTCTCTCTTTCTCTGTCTCAAACACACATGCACAATTTGACATAAATTTTTACATTATATGTATAGCCTGAACATGACCCTTTTAAATCAACAATGTTTTTTAGTTTTAGCATTATTTACACACAGATTTGTTTTACGTGACTTGTAATATTACATCATATAAAGTAATCACATTTTACTTATCTACTCCTTTAGAAGAGGGCACTTAACTTGATTCCAGCTTATGGTATTATAAATAATGCTGCCATGAGCATCCTTTTACAGGGGTGGAATCCCTTGTGTCTCCAGTGTAGATGCCCTAGACAATGTGGGCAGATTCCCTTTTATAGGTGTGGTGACGTTTTCCTTTAGAATGGCTGCATTTGTTTATTCTTCCAGCATCTAAGAAAATATTTATTTACTCAATCCAGCTATGTTTTATGTTGTCAAAATTTTATTTTTATCAGTCGAATGGTTGAAAATATTATGTCTAGATTTACACATTTTTAAAAGTCCCATTCTTCAGCCATGATATGTCATAGTATAATAAGGGACTGCTAAAATGAGATCCCATTTTGCATAAAAGAACGTATATCCAAAATATTTTATTATGTTATATTACTTCCAAAAGTAAAAAGGAATTGTCATGTAGGGTAAAAAGCTTAAATGGACTCATTCTTTCAATAAATATTTATTGAGTATTTTGTACTAGGCCCCAGGATTATAAAGATAAACAGATTATAGTCTCTGACATCAATCAGCGGGTTCTCATTGCATTTGAGTAAAAGAGGTACTTAAGCCAGTAGTTGCTGCAAATACTGTAATAGTGAATGTTCTGAGACCATAAGTGCACAGCAGAGAGACAATATCATTTTAATTCTCTTAATGACGGGGAATGGATGTCAGAAAGTCACCAATTTCAAAGATTAGTAAATGCAACCTTAAGTGTTTAAAAAGATTTTCAGACTTTAACTCTTCAGCTAGATCCTACGGATGCTACCATAGTATTTATACTAAATGGCAGAACTCCCCCAAGAGCTGCAGTAAGCTGTAGACAGGCTCAACGAGGAGATCTTGTCCCTGAACCCCCTGTGAGAACACAGATGAGAGGTGTCTGTGCCCCACACATCCCCTCCACCAGCAATAAACAGCTTCCCAACACCTGGCAGATATTTAGCACCACGCTCGGTCCAGAGGTGCATGCATATACTAAAACGTGTATGACATGGTTCCTCATCAGACACTCAGAATCCAGATGGGGAAATAAGACAATTCATGTTTAATGACATTTTATAGTAAGTCATGAGAAGAAACTAAACCAAATTTAAACCTTGCTTCCATATGGCCTACTGACAATGGAAAGGAAACTTGAAAGCCTAGAGAAAAGTCTTAGAAGGAAGCAGTAAGTAGAATCATAAATTGATTCAGGTACTGAGCTATCGTACCTAATCTTTTAATACTTTTAATACTTAGTCCTACATGTAGTAGGCACATAATACACTTTTAACATTTTTTTGGAGTTAGAGAATGCTGGTAACTGAGATTCATTTATAACATCATTTTTTTCCCATTTATTTATTTATTTATTTTAGGTCAAGAGGTAGTTTTCAAGTGCCTTGGGGAAGGAATTCTTGAAAAAGCTTTCCAGGGGTATAATGCTTGTATATTTGCATATGGACAGACAGGTAAGTCACTGCTTTTATTTATAGTCAATGATATTAAATGCACATTAAAATATAGAAATGAAAACACTTTGGAAGCAACAGAAAAATGCTTCTGCCTTTGTGTATTTGACTGAATGAGGTGATCAGAAGAACCCACCTTTTGATGATTCAACAATTTTGGTAATTAATTTCAGTGTAAATGAGCAAACTAGTTTCAAACTATTAAATATCATTTTTCTAAATTATAGTTTTAACCTATAGTTGAACTAGAAAAAAATAATTGCTAGTTTCTCAGTGTAAATGTTATAGTAAAAACTAAAATAAAAGTATCATTTTATAAAGGAGACCTTCACTAGGATACAAAACTGATGATAGATTACTAAACCTAGGCTTGGGGCATAGTTGGTTGAAACAAGCAAAACAAAAACATACTAGTGCCTCAGTCATTTACTCTCTGAACCACCATTATTTCAACTATAAAGTTAGAATAAATCAATAAATCATAACAATACTACTAATGGTCACATTGCAAGACAACTAGGAGACTCAGATGAGAGAATATATATCAAAGCACTTTCACAAATTATTTTTGGGTAAATACTGTTAATGTTACTTTGTAACGTATAGTGGATATTTACTATATTTACTCTTTTGAGTGGTTATATTTGTGTGCATCCACCTGTAAATGAGGTCCCCTCTTGGGTCTCACAATGAGTGTGATACTAGAGGCCGTGAGTGTAATAGAAAAAATAGTAACCTTGGTGTATTAGGGCCAGGTTTGGGAGCCAAGTTTGTCACTTCCATTGTGTGACCTTAACTGGTATATGTAGAAAACTTGTGTGGTTGAAGCATTACATGTTGCTTTCTCTTTTATCCTCCTTTCTTCCTTCTTGCTCTTCCCCAGGCTCAGGAAAATCCTTCTCCATGATGGGCAATGCTGAGCAGCTGGGCCTTATTCCAAGGCTCTGCTGTGCTTTATTTAAAAGGATCTCTCTGGAGCAAAATGAGTCACAGACCTTTAAAGTCGAAGTATCCTATATGGAAATTTATAATGAGAAAGTTCGGGATCTTTTAGACCCCAAAGGGTAAGTTGGTGGTTGAAATTAAGCTTATACTAGAGGTAATAATTTTAAACAATCCTAAAGTTAAAACTGCAAGTGAATATATTTATTTGGGCCCTTTGTCACTACTCTGGTTTCAGTTCATTGACTGAGAAATCATCAGCTTTCAAAAGCATGTTGTTATACTCAGCATACATAGTTTATTCTGTATTCATGTATAAAGTTGCTTATATATGCCATTTTAAGAAGGGTATTATTTTGGCTATCATGTTTTATTCATAAAAATTGAGTTAAAGTGACACATTGGTTCTTCCATTTATGTTGGGAAGCAGTACTTCTAAATTGGAGATAAAAAGGTTGAAGTGTTGAAACTACCCAGCCTAGGCAAGTCATTCTCTTACCAGACCATGCGTGCATTGGGATCACATGGAGTGCTTTTTATGGATACACTGACCTAAGCCCCACCCACAGAGACTAGGATGCAGTAGATGCAGGGCAAAGCCTAAGCATCTGTGAAACTAGGTGATAAAATCCAAATAAATTTGATTCATAGAAGAAGGAGAGGACCATTTACTTGTTTTATTAAAATTTTTTTACTGAATTCTCGGACTTGCGGCCAAGATGGAGGCTTAGACTGACACGCTCGGTCTCCCTCTACAACTAAGAAGGAATACAACTACCTCAAAACAAAAGATAGCTAGAAATTCCAGAAAATAAAACTACACAGAAGCCCAACGTACAAAGTTATAAACCAGCAGAACTTCCTGAACTTGGGGAAGGAAATAGACTTACAGGCCCAGGAAGCACAGAGAGTTCCAGAAAACCTGGACCCAGGGAGAACCACACCAAGACACATTATAATCAAAAGGTCAAAAATTAAAGATAAAGAGAGAATCTTAAAAGCAGCAAGAGAGAAGAAAAGAATCATGTACAAAGGGGTCCCAATTAGACTATCAGCAGATTTCTCAAAAGAGACCCTGCAGGCAAGAAGGGACTGGCAAGAAATATTTAAAGTAATGAAAATCAAAAACCTACAGCCACTAATACTCTATCCAGCGAAACTGTCATTCAGAATAGAAGGGCAGAGAAAGTGTTTCCAGGACAAAATAAAACTGAAAGAGTTCATTAGATCCAAACCACTGTTATATGAGGTGTTAAAGGGACTGGTTTAGAAGAAGGAGGATCAAAACTATGAACATTAAAATGAAAACTGCATCACAACAACCAACAGCAGAAGCTAGGGAACTGAAACAAAGGCAAACTAAGTAGGCAACGAGAGTGGAAAAAGAACTATAGGTATGGGGAACATTATGGGCAGAGGTCAGCAGGGAGGGGGAAGTGGGGCAAGTGAGGGAGATGGTACAGGAATTAAGAAGCATAGTAGGAGGGAGTGGAGTAGACAGGAAGAGGTTGAGAGGAACTATATGCACAACCAATGGACATGGACTAAAAGGGGGGGACAACTGGAGGGAGGGGGGGCCACTGGGTGGAGGGGAACAAAGGGAAAAGAAATTGGGACAACTGTAACAGCATAATCAATAAAACATATTTAAAATTTTTTTACTGATTTAAATAATATATATTTATATAAGATTTAGAAAATAGGCAAAAAGTAAGAAAAAATAAAAATGACCTATAATCCCACCACTCAGAAATAACCACTGTTAATACTTGGTGCATTTTGATCCTGTATTTCAAATTTATGGTGCATGTGTGTGTGTTGAGGCCATTCTCTAAATACAATTCAGTATCCTGAATTTTCTGTGTAACATAATGAACACTTTTCTCTTGTCATTAAAAAATATTTTAAAAAGCTTTTAGCAGCTGTACAACCAAGGGTATAATTAAACATATAAAGTCAAAATTATGGGTGGGAAGGAAGTAACCCAATCATAGAAAATCTTTACATCTACTTTAAAGTTATGAACTACTTAATGCCTATGAAAGAAATTTATAATACGTGTAAGGTACAAAGAATAATAAAAGCAAAGACTGCTCTACTCACCATGTTTCTTAATAAATGGGACATGACCAGTATTTTTGAAGCCTCCTGTATGTCACTTTTGGATTCCATTCTATTTTCTACCCCTCCCCAAAGTAATTACTATTATGAATTTTATGTTTTTCATTATCTTCTTCCTCTTCAGAGTTAACACATAATTTTGCATAGTTTTTAACTTTGTGGGTGACATCATAGTTATATGTGTCCTTTGCCGACTTGCTCTTTTCCCCCCAGTGATTCTTTCATTATGATATATGAAGTAATAATGCATTAATTTTTACTGCTCTTTAGTATTCCATTGTATGATTATACTATAGTTTATTCATTCCACTTTTTATCACTATATAGTGCTGCTCTGAGCATTCTTGTACAGTTCTGATGAACAAATGCAGAGTTTCTAGGGAATACATCTAGGGATGGAATTGTAGGTCAAAAGATACTGACTCTTTACTTGGTACTGTCAGACTGTTTTCCAAAATGGTTGTACCAATCTATACTTCCAGCAGTAGTGTACAAGAATGCCAGATGTTAGACACCTTTACAAGCACTTGATACTGTGCTAACTACTGTTTTCTTGCTCATGAATAGCGTTAAAGAGTCTGGTCGTGCAAGCAGAGTGAGCCGAGTTCTGGATTTGTGTGCATCAAAGTAGCTCCTGTAAAGACATGCATTTGGTCTGCCTCTGTTTAGAATTGCTAATTGAGACATTGAATTTTTCATCCTTAAAGTTAGTGCAACTTCTTTTGTAGGGTTGTAAGAATGAGTAAGATAATTGAAAGGTTCTTAGGGAGCAATGCCAAGACTTTGGGAAGCACTTTTGGTTCCTGGTTCCTTTTTTTCCACACTTGAGTGATGCTGAGCATTGACTCTTGATTTGAAAGGTGATTAATATCTGATGCCATGAAAAAGATGACATATACAATATAGTCATAATCTGTATAGCTTTGCTTTTAGTCTCAATTATCTGTTGATACGCTATTCAAATGGGTACCAAACAGGTATCCTATTTAAAAATTCAAAAGAGCCCTAAAATCTTCACCAGCAGAGCCAGTTCTAAATGTAGGGTAAATATCAGTAACTACAAGCAACTGCTATACTGTTATATCACTTCCTGTATAAAATTGTCAGCACAGAAGCAGCATAAATCAGTACAGACTTGGAAAATAAATTAAAAAATGAAATAAAGCTCTTCAATATTGTTTACTACTTGGTCAAAACTTTAAGATATTATTTCCTGAGAATGTGCTTATTTATAGACTAGCCTTGAGGTTTAATTCAATTCTGGCATGTTCTTTGCTTCGTTTTCTTTTTTCTTTTTTTCCTCCTACGTTAACACAAGTTCATCTGCTGAAGCAAGTTGGCTCAACCTAGTATTCTGTGTGCTGGCTCTTTAGTTTGGAAGTGGAGATAGAATTTTTAAATAATAAGTTACTTTACATAGAAATCCAAGTATAAAAGACATTTGTCATAATGAATGCTGTCTTGGTAATCTAAGTAAAGTAGCTTTTAGGATATTTTTTGATCATTAAAAAAATTCTTTTGAAACTGCCATTTTGGTTTATGAGTACTTAAAAAGAATGGAAAGCCTCAGAATTTTGTCTGATTCATTCATTCCTTTTTCCTTCCTCCCAAAGGAGTAGACAGTCTCTTAAAGTTCGAGAGCATAAAGTTTTGGGACCATATGTAGATGGCTTATCCCAACTGGCTGTCACTAGTTTTGAGGTAAGTGTTTTTTTTTTTTTTAAGTCATTAAATAAGTAAGTTGAAGTATATTAGGGATCTTGAATATATTTCTATGTGAATGCTTTATAGCAAGCTTATTGGTACCATTCATGCTCTCCAAAACCCAGTATCAGCACACCCCAAACAGAAAAAAAGGGCCTTTAATCACACTCCTCAACATGCTTTGTTTTGAAGGTTTTACAATGCAGCTGAGAGGCCCAACGTTTTGGGCTTGCTGACTGTTTTCACTAATACTGCTCTGTTGAAACTGTTCTACTTAAGGTTGCCAGCGGTGTCCATCTGGACAAATGTAAACAGTATTTGGCAGTTAATTCAACCCCTTCTCTGATAGGGTCTCCTGTCTTGAGTTTCACTATTTTTCATTCCTCTGTTTCTTTTATTTTTTTAGAATCAATTCTCTCTCTACATTGATTGACCTGTTTTATTTTACTATTTCTTGATTTTTATGCCTCATGTCCTGACTTGATGTTTTGCCCTTGTTTTTATCGTCATTGCTTTGGTAATGTCATAACACAAACTGCCATCTGTTGCTCATAAAGGCCAATGGATGAAAGGGCAAATACACCTCTATACTTAGTTGTGCTATTTCTGTGTTGTGGCTGTCCTGTCATCGTTCAGTACGACTAAAATTAATCCGTGAGGTAACTCTCTAGCCATTTAAACATTTTTCAGATGGGTACTAGACTTGTTGGAGTGTTCACTTTGTAAGTTATAGAAATGTCTAATCACTTTGTTATACACTTGAAACTAACACTGTATTACATGTCAATTGTCATTGAACATTTAAAAAAATTAAAAAGTAAGTGAAAATATTTTTAGTATTGTTTAAATCAGAAATGCAATGTAGTCATTACTTTAAAAACAGTTAGGTTCTGAAACGAAGGGAGACCTCTCTGGCGTAGAGGTGCTAAATCAGCACTGATCACAGTTCGGTGTTCATCTCATCACTGATTAAGAGCCGGGAAACTTGCGGTTTGTGCCCCAGCTCTGTCTCCTATTGGATGTGGTAAAAGTTATTTGACTTCCATGACGGTTAGTGTCCTTGTGTGTAAAATCATGAGAATACTTTCTTTATAAGGTTCATTCATCAAACATTGTAAGAATACATAGGTTCCAAATGTTGTAAGGCAGGTGTGCAAAGGTGAGTAAGAAAGATTCCCTGGAGAGCCAGCCGCAGTGTTGGAGGACAGAGGCAGATAAGTGGGCAGCGGAGTCTCACAGAGCTGTTCAGTCCAGAGAGTTAGAATAAAATAAGGTAGTTAATATTACTGAGTATCTGGAGTACTCAATAAATTTATTATTTGCTCTTTTCTCCCCTAAGAACTTACAAAAGAAAAAAATAGGTAGTTAACAGAGAAAGAAGACAATTGCAGGTGGGAAAGAATGGAGGAATCATTTCCTGCACTAGAGAGCACCAAGGGAGGTAGAAGCTGAACCAGGCTTGATGAAGGAGAGGCAGGGATGTTTTTATGGAAGGGCGGTGGCGAATGCATCAGAGATCGTAATTAATACATACACCTGTGGGCAGGACTATTCATATGTTTTTGCTTATAATATTTTCCTTATACTTTCCCTCTAGGACATTGAGTCATTGATGTCTGAGGGAAATAAGTCTCGGACGGTAGCTGCAACCAACATGAATGAAGAAAGTAGCCGCTCCCATGCTGTGTTCAACATCATAATCACACAGACACTTTATGACTTGCAGTCTGGGGTGAGGAACGGGGCAGACGCAGTAAAAGAACTAGAAATATCTGCATGGGTGTTGTGTTTCATGGTTGGATTTAGCTGCTGAGAATTTTGTGCTGGCTCTTTTACCAACTAGAGGAGCTAATTTTCTCAAATCATTAACTTTCTTATATTCTTCTTTTAATATAAAACTTCATTTTTTAGAAGTTGCATTTCTTGTCTGAAATCCCTAAAGAGTATAATGATGTCACCAGACAGTTTTAATATGTATACTTTCATACTGAAATTCACCTAAAAACAACTGAGTCTACTTCCTTGTCATTAAGAGATATTAAAGAGGGAACCACAACATTTAGCCTGAAGAACACTTTCTCAAAAGAGGAGGAATTTGACCTGAATTCATAGGAATCCTCATGTCCTGGTATTTCCTCATAGGCACATAAAATCTGCAGCTTCCTGACTGTATTCTGAAAAGCCAAGTGTGCTTGCTTTCCCAGCTGCCAAATACAATGCTCCATTACCACACCAATGTAAATTTTGGCTATGAAATTGCTAGTCCAAATAGCTCTTCTTACCATTTAAAATCTCCTTGAGAAGTTGGCTTCATTGTAGTGGCTGGCTACACAGGCTGCTCTCAGAGTGCTGATGTTTATGTAGAAATCTGTGTGGTTTTTGCATTTATGTGTGTTGTTTCTGTCTTGTTTCCTACAACTAGAACTCTGGAGAGAAAGTCAGTAAGGTCAGCTTGGTAGACCTGGCTGGTAGCGAAAGAGTGTCCAAAACAGGAGCCGCGGGAGAGCGACTGAAAGAAGGCAGCAACATTAACAAGTAAGGTGCTGGTGCTCACCTGGAGTATCACATCCGGTGTACTGTGTGCCTGGGGGGACTGGGGACATGAAGGGTCAGATGGCTCTGAGCACAGGTGGCTCGGGGTCTCTGCTGCTTCAGTAAACTGTCGAGGAAAAACAACAGCTGGCCTCTGTTCAGATGCATGAAGTTATTCAAGGTACGTGGGTAGCCCTGCTCAAATATTCTACAAATATTTAGTGGATCAATGTATGGAATGTAGTCTTAGGTAACTGCAAACTACAATTTCATAAATAAAATCATATAGTAAATTAATTTGAGGAGCTTACTCTGAAGAGAAGAATCTACTTTGAATCCCTTTGTAGCTACTACTGTTTAAACATCAATACTTAAAAAGAAAGAAAGAAAGAAAGAAAGAAAGAAAGAAAGAAAGAAAGAAAGAAAGAAAGCTTAACAGTTACTGAATAACTGTGATACTGAAATCTCACTCTTTGCCTTGAGTGCCTGCAGTGTGTCCAGTGCTGCAGGGAAGGCTGGAAGCAGTGGTGCAGGGTGTTAGGGTTTGCCAGGTAGACAAAGGAGAGAAAGGCATTTTACACGGCACATGCACCTGCAGCAGAGGCATGAGGAAGTGAAGCACTTATTTTTTCAGGAGTGCTGTATCCCATATGGCTGCTGGTGTGCAAGAGGAAGTCTTTCTTTCCAGCATGAAAGGGAGCAGAATTTGCATTTAAGAGGGTGTACTCAAGCCAGAATGCCTGAGTTTAATCCTGCCTCTACCACTAACTAGATATATATGTATCATAGGCAAGTGATTTCACCTCTCTGTTCTTCATTTTTCCCATCTGTAAAATGAGGATAATAACAGTACCTCCTTCATAGAATTGTTTGGAATTAAATGCCCATAATGTGCTTAGAACAATGCCTGGCATGTAGCATGCACTGAATAAAATTAATTGTTGTAGCTATTGTTTTTATAATCCATGTAAACAGCATAATCATTATCTTTATTCCAAGTTCAGCAGAAAGCAATTTAGTTTGTACGTGTAATATTTTTCTGTTGCGACATACTACTTGGGGTTTTGTTTAGGACAGAAGGTAACAAGAGATAGTATATTCAGGAACATGTCTGTATAGCTTGCAGTTTAAAATGATGTTAGCACATTAGAATTTTAGTATACACAATTTTAAAATTAGAAGTAAACTATTGCCCCCTCTATCCAATGGCCACCGCCACACTCACTGCAAAGACTGTTGCTTTAGGGAGTTAATCTTCCAGTCATCCTGTCTCCTGCTCAGATAACAAAGGATTTGGTTATATTTGATGACAAGGCGTTGTAGGAGCTGAGGCTGGCACTACAGCTCTGCATTTCAAAATGAGCTCAGGAGCCAGGATGGCAAGGCAGAAATGGGCGTGTCAGGGAGCAGGTACCAAAGAAAAGACTGTCACCCGTCCTAGAGACTTGTGTACTGGTGTTGAGCCATGCCAGCCCTTTGCCTGCTGGCTGGGACTGTGGGGAAACATTCAAGATTCTGTACTGTGAATCTGTGGGGATTCAGAGTAGGGCCTTGATGTGTGATGATTACTAACTCTTACTGACTTCTTACAGTGTGCTAAGCGTTATTCTGAATGCTCTATGTCGAAACTCCTCTGATCCTCACATCAGCATTGTGAAAGGAGTCTGTTACCCCATTTTGCAGATGAGGAAGCCAAGTCAGAGAGCAGTTACATAATGTGTCCAGGGTCACAAAACTCCAAGTGTGGGTCTTGGATCTCGGTACAGGCAGAATGGCTCACCACTGTGCTATATTTGGGATGACCATGTGTTCTGTTTGCCTGAAAAAGTTCTGGCTGATACATCTGTTCCACAGTAAATATAATAATTGCCTCCTTAAATTTGGACACTAAATTATGTAGTGTCCCAAACTGGACTATCTCAAGGCCACACGTTAACATGATTTTGATCCTGCAGCAACTGGCGTGTTTTCCATAATGACTTACTGAGTAGAATGGAATTCTCTTAGCATCCCACTCTCTTTTCTTATTATTTACTGGCTCTTTCAAAAATGGTTGTGTGTATCCCCCCACTCCTAGTCTGTGGACTATTATCTTTGTGTTTAGGGTTCTTTATAGTTTTCAGACCACTTTCATATTATTTTGGGTAAGGCTTATACTAGGTTTTTTGTTGTTGTTGTTGTTGTTTAAATCTCTGTTTAAAAGTCAGGAAACTAGTGGTTGGAGATATTGAAGTAATACAAATAAAGCTAAGCAGATATTTTAAGCCTCTGCTATATGCCTGGCATTGCAGTAGATGCTGGGGATGCAAAAGGAATTTAGAAAGTATTGGAAACAGAATACTGCCTCGCTACCTCTCCCAAATATGTCAGGTCCTAATTTCCAAAAACTTGCCCATAAGTTACTTTACAAGATAAAGGGATTTTGCAGATGTGGTTAAATTATTAAGATTTGGAGATCGGGAGATTATCCAGTTGGGCCTGATATAATCATAAAGCTCCTAACAAATGAAAGAGGGAGACAGGAGAATCAGAGTCAGAGTCAGACAGATGCAGGGTGAGGGCCATTGCTTGCTTGAAGGTGGGGAAGGAGCCATGAGCCAAGGAGTACAGGCAGCCTGTAGAAACTGGAAAAGGCAAGGAAACAGATTCTCCCCTAGAGCCTCCAGAAGGAGTGTAGCCTGCTGACACCTTGATTTTAGCCCAGTAAGGGCATCCTGGACTTCTGGTCAACAGAACTATAGGTAATAAACTTGTATTGTTTTAAGTCTCTACGTTTATGATTATTTGTCACAGCATGATTGCTACCCTTGGGGAACACATAGTTTAGGACAATAGTAAGACACTTGAAAAAGTGAAAGGAAGGAATTTTTCTTTTTTTTACAAGATAATGTTGAGAAATGCTACATAACCCAGCATTTAAGCATGGAGCTATTTTTTTATGACACCTTTATCAGCCTGTGGATGTCTGCCAAGTTGGTCTTAGGCTTCTCCCAAAATAACTGGCTGGAAGGGAATGGAACACTCCCTCTGAACCCTTTCCCCTGAGCCTTAATCCAGGGCTACTTTCTTTACTCACACATCTCCCCAATCTCCCTGAGTTGGTGCATATGTGCCAAGAGCACACTGTGGATCCAGGTCTCCACCAGGTGTCCTCCAAGTTCTTGGCATGGTCATTCGTATGTAGTAACTGAATGAATGGGACAATTTTTCACAGTGAGGCAGTGCCATAATATCTGCAAAGCCCTCTTAGAGACCTTCATAGAAATAGCAACTCACGATCCCTTACCTGTGATTCCAAAATCCAAAAAGTTCCAAAAACCAAGTGCTTTTTCTTTTTTTCATAGCACACTCTCTGGTAAACCTTCACCTAAATTCTCATGAGGCTATCTCTAGTCTTTATCTATATTTACAGTCTTTATTTACTCACTTAATGTGGCCATTTATAAGTTTAACTGTTAGAATTATTCATGTATTCAATATTTTACTATGGAGTGCTGTCTCAGATCCCAATGGTGGTCATGTGTAGTGTATGCCCTGAACTTCCTAAAATCTAAACTATTCTGAATTTTACGATACATGTAACCCCAAGGATTACAGATAAGAGATTTAGAGCTGCACTGATTTGATCCATTTTGCAAATATGTGTTGAACACTGGTCATAACACAAGGGTGAATGAGTAAGATGGAACCATGGCCTGACGAAGTTCAAGGTCCAGTGGGGAGGAGAGCCCTTTGAAGGGTAGCATTAGTACATTAAGGGTGCAGTGTGAACACAGGTGACAATTCAACTGGAAGGTTTAGAGGGGCTGCTGGAAGAGCTACTGGAATTTCTTAGTTATAGAAACTAGCCTTATGACTTTTCTGTGCCTCAGTTTCCTCATCTGAAAAATGTGGATGAGGAACAACCCTAAGAGTAGAGCTATTATCAAGATTAAATTAGTCACTCATTGTAAAGTGCTTATGACAGTGCCTAACACACAGCAAGCTCTACATAAATGTGTACTGATGAAATAATACAATAATTTGAAACTGCTGCCTGATAGTTCCAGCCTTAAAATCAGTACCCAGTTGAGTGCTGAAATTAAAGAAATCTCTGATATTTCCTAAGCTTTCTCTCAGCCTCCTATCTGGGCTTCTTTTGATGGAACATTAACAATCCTTTTAAGCAGACCTGTCAGGGATATCACACAGACATTAGCTTAATGGGCTGTGGATTTAGGAGCTTCATCTATCCTTTAAACTCTTAAGAGCTTTAAAACACACGTTATTCCTTCATTTTTAGAGCAAAGATGCTATGTGGCTGCACCACCATGACCTTTTCAGGGCTTAATAGTTATAGGTGGTCTGTAGACCATCTTCACGGAGGAATTCATCTGAAAAATCAGTCTGCTGCTCCACCTGTCTGTTGAGATGTGGAATGAGGAAATCTTTCCTTTCTAGTGGAGTCTGGCTGGTTCAGCTCCCTTGAGAACTCATTTAAATCATGAAACACTGTCTCTAATGCCCCAAGGAATGTCTTTGAAAATCGTTCCATTTTAATCTCAGCAATGGCCAGTCCTCAAATGCAAACAATGTTCATCTAACGAATATCTTTCACAATCTCACTTCCATTTCAATTACTGTGGTTAATAATATAGTACATCTCCAAAAATGAGTTCTAGAGATAGTAATGTATGATACTCCTAGGAGTCTGTTATATAATTTGTAGTAATATGTTACTTTATAAGCTTAATGTTTCATGTGATTCAGTTCTCCTTTTCTTCTTCCTGAGTACTTTCCATGACTCGTGTTCATTTCCTCTTGGAAACCTCACTTAGATGGGTAGTACCCGAATGAACTTGTATCTAGGGAGAATAAAAATGGCTTACCTCTCTGTTCATTATTCAAAGGTGGTCTGGGATCCTTGTTAATTTACCACTTATACATTGCTGGGTCAAAGTAGGTGGGGAAAAATCTGAATAAACGTCTTTACATTTAGCATGAAAGACCTATAAAGGATAGAGCAAAAGTCTGCTCTTTGGGGTGCAGTAGCCACATATTTTGGGGCATGTGCCATTTTTACTTCAATGTTTCTCAAAGGATTTTTGTGACGTACTAGTTTTCCTCAAGTGGCTTTGGGAAGAAAAGGATCCCTGGACAAACAATTTTGAGAAAGGCTACTTGTAAATTGTAAAACCTTCTTTTGGACATTCGCGGTGCTAAAAGCTCTGAGAAGTCCTGCAGTAATAAATCCCATAGAACTTTAACTTATTCCTTGAACTTATTTGATGACAGAAGTCTAGGTATGATGTATATTAAAATCTCCAGAACAAATTTTCAAGAGAGCTTGCTTTTGGAAATGTGAGTGTATACTTTATATTACACCACAGCAATTAAGATGGAAATGATATTGGGCATAATAGTCATTAGATGAACATTATTTGAGTTTAATAATTTTCATTAGCCACCAGAAAAAGGTGGTGAATGGAAATGAGGCCTTTACTGTAAGGGTTTTGTTCCCTGTCAGGTGATGGCACTGTCTTTTTCCCTCCATATTTTGCCATTTCTTTTTTACTCTTAAGAGTATGGACTTACTGCGGAAGAGTACTAAACTCAAATTCACTAACTTCGTCATCTTTCAACTAATTCTTTAAAAGCCAGGAATTGTATTCTGCTGTAAGCAACAGAAACCAGCTATAGTGACAACCAAATGGTGTATTCATTTTTCTCACTTTAATAGGAAATTCAGAAGCTGAAACAGCACCTTAGAAATGCTGTCAGGCACACAGCTCTGCTAACCTTAGTGTATGTTCACATTGTCCTCATAACCTTAAGATGGCTCTCCCATTCCGTGCACTGTATCTATATCTGTGTTGCAAGCAAGAAGGGGGAAGGAGGAGAGGTGAAGGACCACCAGCTTCTGCCATCTGAATAATGTACCTTCTCTATCAGGAGTAGATAGCTTCCCTGGAAGCCCCACCCAGTAATGTCTTCCTACATTTCATTGGTCAGAACTGGGTTTCATGGCTTCCACAAGCTGCAAAGGCTCCGGAAAGTGAAGTTTGTAGCCTGGCACATACTTCCCAACAAAATTAGGGTTCTATTAGGAAGAGGAGGAGGAAAGGGATATTGGATCAGCACCCACAAGCATACCTTTTTAGAAAGAGGTCCAGGTATGTTCTTCAGTGTATTATAGACTCAGTTTTATTCCACAAGTATTGAGTGCTTTCTGTAAGCCAAGAACAGTAATTGATGAAGGAATATCTATGGCAAGAGAATGATTACTGTCCTCAAGGCGATCACAATCTTAAGTAGAAAGAGATAAAGCAATAGGTATAGGTATACCTCGTTTTACTACATTTCACAGATGTTGTATTTTTTATAAATTGAAGGTAAGACCACCCAGAAGCAAAAATATTACAGTTTATTCCCTTTGCTTTATTGTGGTGGTCTGGAACTAAACTTGCCATATATAACAGAGTTTAATAAATACTGCAGTTATGATCTTAGAAAAAAATAATTACTCCTAAGGGCAGGAATCTGGTGGTTAGAAAGCATGAGAAGACAGTACTAGAAGGATCCATAATTAATGATTCTGTTATGTTTTTAAGCTCCCTGGAATAAAATATGTAAGCCTATTGTTCACCTTTCACACACTGAACTTTCGAACAACTTTTAGGATTCCAGGCTCATTGCTTTGGGTGGGACCTATTTGGGCAGAATGTGTGGACCCCTTGTCACACTGAGTGACCTGCTCTCTCTCAGGCATACTGGAGTCCCAGTCACCCTGTAATTCGTTTCTGTTTGTTTCAAGGAGGCTGTCGTAGGTTTAGGTAAAGTTCTTGTTTTGAATGTGTACACACTATTATGTAAAAGTCTGTGGCTTCTACTAATGATAAGCTTCTCCAACTAGGTCAAGTTGTAGAGCAAAGTGTATGCAGTAACTGGAGTTGCATAATTTCCGTCCAGCTCCACCCCCTGCTCCTGACGCTTACATGCCACCCTGGGCTCAAAGAGTGCACATCATACCATGGAACCGATGACACTCTGCCACCCTTTCCCTTTTTACTCCCTACATGGTTAGATTAGGAAATACAAGTAGTTGCCACAAGATGAAGTAAAAGTCAGTCTCAATGAGTAAATATTCATGACAACCCCAAAGCACATTTTCATATCAAGAGCCATTGTGAACCTTAAGGTTTCTAATACTGACCTTTCAGTATTTCTGCTGCATTGGGATATTAAAAATCTGGGATAGTTCAGAGAATTGTTTTCAACTATAAAGTATTATTTCAATAGTTGCAAAATGTGAAAAATGCCCTATATTCTGTATTGAAGCAGAAATGTATTTTTGCCTTATGTTGAACTCTTACTTTCCTCTGTTTCTTATATATCACATGCAGTTTTCTTTCTTAAAGTTGTTAGCTTTGAGAGGATGACTGTACTTGCTGAATTTTTCTATACTTAAAAAAATTTTTTAAACTACATTGAAAAATATTTCATGTACCACATAGTTTGCCATTTTAAAGTGTTCAATTCAATAGCTTTATTATATTCAAATTTGTGCACCCATCACCACAACTAATTTTAAAATGTCTTCATTACTTTTAAAACAAACCTCACCTCCAAGTCATTACCCTGTGGCCCCATCCTTAGCCGGAAGCAACCACTACCTCTGTCTCTATAGATTTGCTATTCTGCATATTTCATATAACTGGAATTGATTCGTATGCGGCTGTATTATTTTCTTAGTGTTTTTAGAATAGATTACCACAAATTGGGTTGCAAAGTTTATTTTTGGATGTTCTGGAGGCCAGATATCCAAAATCAAGGGTTCATTCATTCTGGGGGCTCAGAGGGAAAATGTATTTTGTGCCTTTCTCCTAGCTTCTATTGGTCACTGACATTTCTTGGCTTGTAGATAAATCACTATAATCTGTCTTGTGTCTTCACATGCTATTCTCCATGTGCGTCTTCACATGGCTTCTTTTTTTCTTAAATCCTCACCCGAGGACATGCTTATTGATTTTAGAGGGAGGGGAATGGAAGGAGAGAAACATTGATTGGCTGCCTGTCACACATGCCCCACCAGGGACTGAACCTGCAACCAAGGCATGTGCCCTGAGGAATTGAACCTGTGACCCTTTGGTTTGCAGGATGACACCCAAACAACTGAGCCATACTGGCCTGGGCTTCACATGGCCTTCTTATAAGGACACCAATCATTGGTTTAGAAACCTCTCTGATTATTTTCATCACATGGACTCTATTTCCAAATAAGGTCACATTCTGAGATTCTAATGGGGGCATGAATTTGGGAGGGAAGGGACTATTCATCCCAGGACAGCGGCCTTTTGTGTTTGGCTTCTTTAACTTATCAGAATTTTTTAAGGTTCATTCATGTTGTAACATGTATCAGAACTTCATTCCTCTTTTGTAGCCAATTGTATAAACATACCATATTTTATTTATCCCTTCTTCATTTGATGGATATTTGGGTTTCTACATTTTGGTTATTATGAATATGCTACTATGAAAATTTCATGTACAAGTTTTTGTGTGGACATAGGTTTTCATTTCTCTTGGATTGGACTTGTTTAACTTTTAAATCTGTCAATCGTGATGTATATATATTTATGTCACTTTGTGGTAGTGGCTATTAGTCATTAAAATTCTGCTCATTATCTGCCTCTTGAATTTTCTTTGCATTTCAGTGACTCTTCAGTAAGCTACCCTTCGGGGAATTATGTTTTGTGAGAAATAGGCTTTCTTTCCTTTCAACTCAATTTCAGTCCTGTTGTTGACATTCGAAACAAAGCTATCTAGTTTCTCACTTGCTAACCTCTGGTCACTTTCTGATTTCTGCCCTGCCTTGTTTTTATAAATAAGTACTAACATTTGGTTTTTAAGACTCTTGAAAGCATTTTCTCTTTGTGATATCATGTAATCTTCCTTCCAATTCTGCAAGATCTGAGGCTGCTCTTTTCTGGGCTGACGTGGGATTCAGTTGAATTCCTTTTAGCAGAGCAATCGGAACATAACTGTGACACAAAGAGGATGTCCCTCATCCCTCAGAACTACACACCTGTTGTTTCTAGGTGCTCTTTTCTCTGCCAGGGAGAGCCCAGCAGCCTGAACCAGTGGTCCTCAGACTCTAGCCTACACCAGAATCATTTGGAGGGCTTGTTGAAAAGCAGATTGACTGTGTCCCACTATACGTTACTGATTCAGTAGGTCTGGGGAGGGGCCTGAAAAATGCATTTCTAACAACGTCCCCAATGATGCTGATGCTGATGCTGCTGGTCCCCGCATCACATTTTGAGAATCATAGGCCTAGATAACTAACTGTATTTATCATTTTGGGTGACCTTCAATCAGGCCTTCTTAAAATTTAACGTGCATGTGTATCACCTGGAGACACCTTTAACTGGTCCTGATTCAGTAGGCTCGGGAGGCTTCAGACTGTGTTTCTAACCAGCTCTCAGGTGATGCCAGTGCTGCTGCTTTGAGTAGCAGGGGTTGGAAGAACAGTCATATGCTGTCCTCTGCTTGGGTAGTTCTTTGTTTTTGTAAACTGTAATAACTCTGCATGAAATAAACTTGCCAGCTTTCAGCAGATAAACAGTATATACCTTATAATGGGTAGTGGAAGGGGACTCTGCAAGTCACATGCTTATTCTGGGAAACAAAACCAGAGCCCATCAGGGCCCAAATTAGATCCGAAGAGTAAATGGTTGAGACTTGAAGCATAATATTTAGAGTAAATTAAAGTTTTCCAGTGTGATCTCTTAAATGTTTGTTTCCAGGTTCTGAAATGAATGTTTCATACATCTTGTGATAAAACAGAATAGATTCTTCTTAAAATATATATCTCTATATATTTAAATGGTTGACACTATTACAAATGTCCACCATTCTTTCATTCCCCCTCCATTTTCCCCCTAGAGTAGATTCTTATAGGAATTCTAAATTTATTCTTTTAAATTACTTTTTTTTTTCTTTTTATCAACTTCTCAGCAAATTAATGTAGACTTCATTGTATTAACTTTAGGGCTTTATTCTGCATATTTTATACTTATTACCAAGAAAGCTTATTGAAAGCAAAAGAAACATTGCACAAAACTAATTTTTGAATTATTCTCTTGGCAGATCACTGACAACCTTGGGGTTGGTTATATCATCGCTGGCTGACCAGGCAGCTGGCAAGGGTAAAAACAAGTTTGTGCCTTATCGAGATTCAGTCCTCACTTGGCTTCTTAAGGTAATTCAGCATTCCAGTGTTCTTTTCCAACTAAAAACTGACTGTGTCAGAAGTGACAGCTGAAAGGTGTGTACACAGCTAAGTATAGACTGAACACCTGACAATATTGTACTATTATCCCAATTCCTAAGAACACAGAATGAAAATTCATTTGTTGCCTTTTATTTTATTATAATGCTGTTTGATGGACATTCTTTATTGTTGTGATATAGAGAGACCACATTTCATCATCATAAAATTATTTGTGAAACACAAACCCATTTCCACATAGCGTTTTCTTCACAGAGAATGTCACACGTGTATGTTTACTGCTTTCATCATACATGTTGTCCATGCAATGGGCCTCATTTCCTAAGATGCTGGTGGAAATATTTTGCAGGACAATTTGGGAGGCAATAGCCAGACCTCTATGATAGCCACTATTAGCCCAGCAGCAGACAACTATGAAGAGACCCTCTCCACATTACGATATGCAGATCGAGCCAAAAGGATTGTTAACCATGCTGTTGTGAACGAGGATCCCAACGCAAAAGTCATCCGGGAACTGCGGGAGGAAGTTGAGAAACTGAGAGAGCAACTCTCACAGGCTGAGGTAATATACAGGTTAAGGAATATTGTCAATAATATCATAATAACAATGTATAGTGACTGGTAGGTACTAGTCTTACTGCAGTGATCTCTGCGTAAGGTATATAAATGTCTGATCACTATGTTGTACACCTGAAACTAGTATAATATTGTAAGTCAACTATAATTATAAAATGAATTTAAAAATAAAAATTCAGCCTGGTACTCCCTTTATTTGAAGCTTCCTGATTTGAGATATCTGAGTGGTAAGGACATGCTTGCTTGCAGTCCTAGGCCATCTCTGCGTGGTTCAGCATTTCAGTGTTGATTGGTGTCTGCTATGTGCTAAGCATTGTGACAACAACATGAGTAATATAAGGTTTCTGTCCTAGGATACAGTCGAGGAAGCAGACAATTAAGAGAGTTGCTGCTACTGCCTCATTGTTTGCTGCATTAAATCAGTTGCTCCTTAAAAGCATAGATCTCTTCCATGTGAAAGCCTAAGAACCAACTGTGATGTTTTTATTAACATTGTAGACTGTATTCCCAAAGGGCTCTGCAGTTTTCAGAGAAGTTAGTTGTGTGTCATCACCTCCTTAAATCATAGAAGATAGCACGATCAAGAATAATTACATGTTAGGAATAATTTAGAAATATTTTATTACTTTTATTTGTATCAGTTCCTGGTAGGAAACAAAATCAATAATTTTGTATTGTTGGCATCTTTCCTTGGCTTTACCTAGACTTTAATAAACACTGACACTGGCAGGCACTTAGCGCAATGCCTTGCACCTCCTAAGTGCTCAATAAATGTTGCTCTTTTTATTATCATGGTTATAATCATCAGTCAGTGCATCAAGCATAAATTTTTTTATTGATGTCAAGAAGGGTAGCAAACATCTGAAAAAGAAAAATGCTGATAACCTTTGAAGAGAGTCCTGATCCTGGGAGGAAAGTGTAATGCTCTGAAATTTGTTTAAAGGTAGATGATCTACTTCTTTCCTCTTGTCTCTGAATCTCCATTTTCACTGTTACCATATAATCTAGGCCAGGTGGATAGAATAATACCTGGGCACAGGAGCGAGGAGCCTCAGCAGGTTCACCTAGAATGTTCACATGTGTCCCCAGTATTGAATTTCATTCTCAGGCTCTATTAATAGATCATAACCACTTCAGATTCTTGTCCAAGCTCTACCATCTTTCTTGTTCATAGGGTTATGCCATGTTATCATAGGGTGTCAAAGCATATTACTGCAAATTGAAGGGTTCCTGAAATTACACGCTGCATATTATCTGTTTTTAGACCCCTTAGTTATTCTCACTGAACAAACTCAAAGGGAAATTACTCCTTTTTTAACCAGATGTCCTGCTTCCAAGTGAATAATAAATACACTACGTTTATTCCATCATAAGAAAAGTAGTTCAGAGGGCCCCAGTTTAAATTTTAAAATAAGCAAGAAGAATCTTCACCTTTCATGGTAGGTTAATATAACTGGAATGCCTTTATTTGTAAAGTGCCTTGATCTCTTGTCTTATTGAGAAAGAAATCTTTATTCTTACTTTCTATTTTGAAGATGAACTTTAGCATCTTTTAAGTCTTTAAATGTGAAATTTAAGTATGATGGGTAAAATTACTTTGTAATGATTTGTATCAATTTATTCAGGGCACTAGTATTTCTTTTCCTCCTTTAAATAGTAGCAGTCATTTGCCTCTTACTTTTCATTTGATTAATAAAGGTCTAAACCCCATCCTGTCAGTGTGTGAATTAATTGCTTCCAATAGACTGCTGATAACTGCTTAAGAAGGACAATAAGTGATTGTCTTGTTATGTGGAAGAAAAAATTAGAAAATCAGATAGCTCTGGTTTCATTTTAAAGGCTATGAAGGCCCCTGAACTGAAAGAGAAGCTTGAAGAGTCTGAAAAGCTGATAAAAGAACTAACAGTGACTTGGGAAGAGAAGCTGAGGAAAACAGAAGAAATTGCACAGGTAGCTTGATAATGTAGGCCTAAAATATTGTGATTATTTTTCTTTTTTTTTTTTTTTCAGATTTAATGTGTTTTATTGATTAAAATAGTACATTTGTGCCAATTTCCCTTCCCTCTGCTCCCCTCCACCCGGTGGCCCCCCTCCCTCCAGTTGTCCCCCCCTTTTAGATTATGTCCATTAGTTGTGCATACAGTTCCTCCCAACCTCTCTCCGTCTATTCCATTCCCTCCTACCTTGATCCCCAATTCCTATATCATCTCCCTCCCTTTCCCCACTCCCCCTCCCTGTTGACCTCCCCCCAATATGCTTCCCGTACCCACAGTTCCTTTTCCACTCTCGTTGCCTATTTAGTTTGCCTTTGTTTCATCTCCCTAGCTTCTGTTTTTTTAAACCAGTCCCTTTAACATCTCATATAACAGTGGTTTGGATCTAATGAACTCTTTCAGTTTTATTTTGTCCTGGAAACACTTTCTCTGCCCTTCTATTCTGAATGACAATTTCGCTGGGTAGAGTATTCGTGGTTGTAGGTTTTGGATTTTCATTACTTTGAATATTTCTTGCCAGTCTCTTCTTGCCTGTAGGGTTTCCCTTGAGAAGTCAGCTGATAGTCTAATTGGGACCCCTTTGTACATAATTCTTTTCTTCTCTCTTGCTGCTTTTAAGATTCTCTCTTTATCTTTAATTTTTGACATTTTGATTATAATGTGTCTTGGAGTGGTTCTCCCTGGGTCCAGTCTCTTGGGAACTCTCCTTGCTTCCTGGACCTGCAAGTCTATTCCCTTCCCCAAGTCTGGAAAGTTCTCCTTTATTATATTTTCACTCAATTTTTCAAGTTCTAGTTCATCTTCCTCATTCTCTGGCAAACCAATGATTCTTATGTTGGGCCTTTTATAGCTGTCCCAGAGGTTTCTGATCCTCTCATCGTTGCTTCCCATTTCCTCTCGCTGCATTGGTTGACTGCTTGTTCCTTCTCCATATTCCAGTTTGTTGAAATGAACTCTGGATTTTTTTTTTCTCACCATCTATCTCGGATGCGGTTTTGTTCCTTTCGTTATGAAAGTTTTTTGCTTCTTTCTTATCTTTTTCCTGCTCTTTTGTGAATTCTGTAAGCCACCTGATAACAATGGCCCAGAACTGAGCCTCTGACAGGTTTCTTATCTGTTCATCTGTCAGGTTCTCTATCTGCTGCCTGGTGAGTTGTGTCACCGGGATTTCTATAGTTGCCTGCCTCATTTTGACAGATGCGTTTTGTTTTCTTGGGCCGGCTGTCGGGGGCAGTGCCTGTGTACGCGTCACAAATCAGCGACCGGCGCCTGCCTGTCTGCGACCTATTTCGCAGCCCTGTGGTGCTTTCTTTGGGGGCGGGGGTCCAAGATGGATTCACACAGTTATTCAGCTAGGAGACCGGGATCCGTCCTCCCGCCCCCCTGGGCCTCACTGTTCAAGGCGATGCGGCGGCCGCTCTCCCCAGCGCCGGAGTCGCGCACCGCCAGGGGCTTGACCGCAGCCGGGATTCCTCGCCGCCCCGCCGCTGTCCAGGTGCGACCGCAAGACCGCAAACAGCACTGCCCTCTTTAACTCTTACCTGCCCAAATGGCACCGCTGGTTTATAACTTCATATGTTGGACTTCCGTGTAGTTTTATTTTCTGGAATTTCTAGTTATCCTTTGTTTTGAAGTAGTTGTATTCCTCTCTAGTTGTAGAGGGAGACCTAGCGTGTCCGTCTAAGCCTCCATCTTGGCTGGAAGTCGATCTGATTATTTTTCATTTGCTGTTCTTTCTGTATTGTCAGTCACTTGTTATCCTCAGAAAGTCTTTTGAGAACTTTCTTCTGCTGTACTAGACTGCAAAGATCAGTTTAGACACTGGTTTTGTGCCTTTATCAACTACAGTTTGGTCTACATATTTGCTAGAAGTGTTGGACAGCATTGAATTTTAACAGGTATAAGAAATATCTCTAATATTTCCTGCTTATCACATTTAAACAAAAATCTGTTGTGATTTTAGATCACTTGGCATAGCATGTGGCGACCTGATTGACAGATAATTTGTAACATACAGAACATCACAGCTTTTCCAATGTATTTGATACTTTGGGCTTGTTAGAAAATGCTACCTGAACTTTACTTGAGATAAACTATAAAGCAAGGACTAATTCTGCACAAGTGTGTGATTATATGTCTTATGAATCTCTACATTATGTACTTCATAAACATTTTCAGTTCACTGACCACTTGGAAATATTAGATTACCCCCATCAAGTAGCTTGAAAGCAATAACTGAGACCTAGTTCAGTTGTTCGCTGGACACGCACACCCCTAACTTCCTATCCCTCTTAGATTGCTTTGTTTTTCCATAGCACTTAACCCTATTGGAAATCACATATATTTACTCATCTCTTTTCTAATGGTCCCTCTCCTTCCACTAGAATATAAGTTTTCATGAAAGAGGGGGCTTTGTTTTGTTCCCTGTCTTATTCTCAGCCCTAGATCAGTACCTAGTACATAAATGTCTTGAATGAATCAATGAATTCAAGGCCCTCGGTAATAGGGACCCAGTCTGCTTTCCAGCCCCATCTCCCAGTACTTTCCCACATTTAGTAGGAGTTCTTGGCACCTGAAATCCTCCTGTATGCCCAGAGTCTTTACTCAGCTTTCCCGTGCCCTTCCCACAGAATATTCTGCCCTTATCTTGCTTCTCCCCCATTTCTTCCCATTGAAATTCTTCTTATGCAGGAACCACCTCAAGTGTGAGCTCTTCCTGAAGCCTTTCTGGTTGACCCCACCTCCGGTGAGGCCCACAGCACATTGTTCCTCGCCAGTGGCACAGAGCTCCCCTCTTTTGACTCCAGTTATGTGGTCTTCCCCCTCTACTAGATACTAAGCTCCTTACAGGCAAGAATGGTGTCTGATTCACTCTTGGTGCCCCCAGACCACTGATGCAAGATGTCACACATTTTAGGCTGTGTTGAGCTGAGTGGAATGTGTAATTTCATTGGCATTGTCCCCAGGAACAGTGACTTACACCTTCCACGGATACATCTGGTAAATAGAACAACAAATAGAGTTCCCTGCTTTTGTCTGCTTTGTGCACAGGAGAGACAACGACAACTTGAAAGTATGGGGATTTCCCTGGAGACGTCTGGTATCAAAGTGGGGGATGACAAGTGCTACTTAGTCAACCTGAATGCAGACCCTGCTCTCAACGAACTTCTGGTTTATTATTTAAAGGTAAGAGGGTATATAAATACATAGTTGCAATCCTGATTCATTCATGTACAATTTGCAATTGAATCTGGGTTTCTGTCCCCCTAATTTTGCTTTTTGTATCCAGCTTAATCCTCCTTAAAAGTAAGAGGATTCATAGTACAGTCAGGTCACTACTGAAAATGAAAACCAACTATTTTGTATTATCCTGAGGCTGTGCAGTTGGGGCTGATTTCCTGTGACCATGAGCATCAGAGGGGCGCAAGTGGGCAAGTGAGGGTGTCAAGTTGATCCCTGGCTATGGTGATAGAGTCTCAGCTATGCTCCTGAGTAATTGTAAGGCAGTCTCCAATCAACATAAGGCTAAAGCAAACTCTTCTGATAGATGAGACAGCTAGGGCTCTTCCATATCTATCTCTTCTAGACATGCATCCTCAGAATATAACTTTTGGTCCCATAATCACCCATTTAGTGTGGAGATGGGATGCAACCTTTTGAATTTGGCACTTTGGCCTCAGGGTATGCCACTAACCATGTTGGATAGCTTATTGTATCTGTTCTCCAACTTTCACAACCCATTTGCACTCTTTAAAGATGTATTGAGGATGTTAAAGAATTCTGTGTATCTTGAGTTATATCTTTATTTACTGAGTTAGGTACTAAAGCTGAGACCATTTAAAAATACAAACTTGTGCAAGTGTACAGTCCATTAATCTTCAGAGCCATGACATTACACATCATTTAGCATCTGGAAAACAAGGTGTACTTGTGACAAAATGAGAGTGCAAAGGCAAATAACATTTTAGTATTTTTATTAGAGGAGTTTTGACTTCATGAGGCTCTTGGATGGTTCTCAGAGACCCTCATAGGTTCTCACACCATGCTATTAGAAATGCTGGCATGTTTTGTTAAGGGAGAAATAAGACATCTGTTTGAAATAGGGCACCCCAACTGACATAGGGCTCTCAGCTGACCCTGAGGCCATTTTTCATCACACACAAACAATTTCTGAGTTATGGTAGTATATAAATATATGTTATATGTATTCAGTATTTAAGTAACTGTCAAGAGTTGGGGAGCTAGGGACTTGAAGGCAGCTTGTATATATGGTCCACACACATAAATCTCTAAATAAAGAGATATTACCCCCTTGTGAAAGGTTAGATAGGTACCTTGTTAAGGATTCTGATCTACCTACTGAGCAAATATACAAAATGCAATGGAGAATAAGCTAAAATTGAAGCAAGGAGCTCTGCCTTCTATCATCTTTTTTATTCTACTTTTTCCAGAGACATTATATGTATAACACAAATAGCACCTGATTTGTTGACAGTCCACTAACACTTAAGATCTATTCATTCAGGAAATGATTAAGGGGAAATGAATTGTGTCTGTAATCTCATTTTGAAAGACCAGGCCTTATCCTTTCTCGGTAGAATAGAAAGTATTGTTATTATAATGGTTAAATGATTTTTAGAGTGAAAGAAAAAGCAAAGGGGATGAGAAGTGGATTGAATCACTAGGGGTCACAGTGTGTATATGTGTGAGGCTTGAGGTTGCTAACATCATGCTAATCTGAACATCATGTAACTGAGAGGCTTCACTTCTCTATATAATACTAGTATTAGATACTCAACTATTTTTAACATTTTACAAATTATTTATTTTAAAGTATAACTTTCCATGAAACTAATTTTAGTGGTTTTTGAATTTATATAATAGTTTTCAAGGCACTTTCACTGTTAACTCAGGTAGACCTTAAAAGAATCCTGTTAAATAAATCAAATTGATATTATCGTCCTGGTTTTGCAAAAAGAAAAAAAGAACCTGAGGCTCAGTGAGTGAAATGGCTTGCCTATGGTCACATAAATAATAAATTGTCAAGTTAAAGTTGTAACTCAAGGCATTCTGTCAAGTCTGACTTCCTTATATTTTAAAGCAATATCTAATCATTATTGATCAGTTACCTGTCCCCATACTGTTTCAACATTGTAAAAAATTTTCATGTACTAAGGTCAGCTTTGGACTTTCCTTAATGTTCCACACATCTTGCATCTCCTGTCTGATTCATTTAATATTGTTATGCATTTGTTGTTGAGTTATTGAAATTGATTGTGATAATTTTTTGTTAAGTTACTTGTAAGTAAGGATTTTTACTTTCTTTAATACTCTCTCCTAGGACCATACGAGGGTGGGTGCAGATACCTCTCAGGACATCCAGCTCTTTGGTATAGGAATTCAGCCTGAGCACTGTGAAATTGATATTGCATCTGATGGCGATGTCACTCTTACTCCGAAAGAAAATGCAAGGTAAGAAGAGTAAATGGCTACTTACCATATCTTGTGTGCTGCATTTTCAGAAGGAGAAGATTGCCCTTTCTATCTTTTTGCTTCAGTTATATCAAAGTTAAGCCTACAGTGGGTCTGCAAGGATTGCTTTCCTGTTTTAGAGAGCTGGATAGCAACATTTCAAACACCTGCTTTGGGCTAGGCTGGTTCTGCCTTGACTGGCACTTTGTTTATCTAAACTTCAATTTCCACCTGTGGTAAGTGAGGCTAATGGTAGACAAAACATGTATGTCACTTGGTTCAGTGCCTGACACATAATAAATATTTAATAAAATTAGTTGTTACTCAATGTAGTGCATTGTGTAAAAAGCAGTTAATCAGATAGCTCCATTGTTTTTGAAAAATTACTAAACCAGACTGTGATATGTAAAAATCTGAGAATTGACAAAATAATATTATTAAAATATTTAATGATGAAATGATAATGTTTCTTAATTTTTACTTATTTCAAGTTTAAATAGTCCTTAGCCTTATACTGTATCCTCCTCTGTTAAAAGCTCTGGGTTTTTTATACTCTTTTTTTCTTTTTTGGCTTTATTGAAATGTAATTAACAAATAAATTTATAATATATTTACATCATGCAACATAATGGTTTGATCATTTTCTCATCTAACACTATATCTAAAAATTATTTTAATCAGCAATTTTTTTCATACCCTATTTTAATTCCAGTTCCATGTCTTTTTATGCTACTCTTTTTCCTCACCCTGCCCAGTCTCTTCCTTTCCTGGAACCCCAGGGTAGCAGTTCATTCATTCAGTATACTTGCTGGAGGCTCTGTGCTAGGAATGCCTGGTGGAGGAGAATGTATATACAGGAAAATAAGTGCTTTTTTTCAAGTGATCTTCATAACCTGCAAATCTGATCACTGAGGAGGTGTGGGGTATTTGTAGGACTGGAAGTGGGAATATTAGTTAGGATATTTATAATATTGTTATGGGAACAGAGCAAGTGGCAGAAGAGGTGAAGAACCAAATGTATTTGAGAATTATTTAAAAGTCAAATTGAAGTGATCTGCTTGGGAACAGAATTGGACTCAATTAGTGAAGAAAAAGGGGAAGTCAGCAATGATTATAGGTTGTTATCTTGGGAGACTAGATAGACAGCAGTGCTACTAAAACAAAATAAGGCATATAAGAAGAGGAACCAGTTTGGAGGGTGATAGGTCTGAGTGGTAATGAGTTCCGTTTGGGATACTTTGAAGTGTCCTTGGGCTGTAAAGCTACACTAAAGATAGAGAAGTGGGCATTAACAGTGTTGCTTCTCTTGAAAGTGAATTCAGAGTGTGTAGTGTGAGAATTATACAATGTTTTTGGGGTGGTCTGAGACTAGTCCATGAAGGAGGCTGAGACAAGGGAGCCAGGGAGTCAGTAGAGGTAACAGGAGGATATAATCATGGAAGCTAAGGGAAGAGAAAATTTTAAGTAAGGAGAGGTCAGAATAGAAGTTAAAAAAGATTCTTTTGCATGTAGCAATTAGGAAGATACCAGCAACCTTGGGGTGTTTAGGTACCTTGTAGTTCTGGGCATGGAAGGAAAAATGCAAAGGAGGGAGAATGGTAGGTGAGGAAGTGGGTCAAGAGTCTTGGTTGTGAAGATGGAAATGAGATTGAGGACATAGTAAGAGAGGGATAGGGGGTTAAGGACTATCATTTCTTCATATCTGTCCTCAGGCCGCTGATTTTCTCTATAGTAATGCCTTAGCTATTCTATTGAGTTCTGAATTTTAGTGTCTCTATTTTTCATTTGTTCAAGTTTAGGAGGTCCAATTTTGGATATGTTTTCTATTAACAGTCTTGTTTTTACTCCATTGTATATCATTAATAATTTTATTTTGCATATTTTATTGTCTTTATTTGAGAATTCTGTTCCTTGAAGTTGTCGGGGCCTCGGTCTGTTTGTTGTATCTGCTGAGAAGTTTGCTTCCTAAAGCAGTTTGTGATTTCTTAGATGCACTCATCTTTAGCAGTTTATCTGTAGGTGTCTCATGCCCTGGGTGAGGGCACACAAATTCCTGCAAAGAGGTTTTATATCTGCTTTTTCCAAGCACCCCAAGCATGTATCCAACTAGAAATTACTTTTTATGCAGATTTCTTGGCTTAGGTACACTACTAAATCAGGCAGTTTCCTTTTTCTTTTTTATTGAGAGACTACTATAAATGGCAAAGTGATATGTTCATATGTATGTTGAGGGGTGTGCACATGTGTGTGCATGCTTGTGTTTGTGTGCCTGCCTAGACAGGGTCCTCTAAGATAGAAATTATCATATAAGTTAGCAATAAGTAAGAGAGGCAGGCCTGTTGTATTTCTCTCTCATTTACTCTGGAACTGCTCTTAGTTTTATTTGAGAATAACACTGCCCAGGAGAACATTCTGAGAAAATGCAAAGGTTCTGTAAATGCTAAGACCACTTTGGTGGCCACTAGTGAGACAGAACTCTTGAGCATTGAAATATGGCTAGGGAGAATGAAGAACTGAATTTTTGAAATTATAATTCTGTGTCATAGAGTGACACATTTCCATTGTTCATACTGCTATTTCTAGAATTTCTAAAGGGCCTTTTGGATGCCTCAGTAAACAATGGGCAGATATTTTCCTTAGAAAGTGACTAATGAATGTTGTTGTTTTTTTTGGTAGAAATGTATTTTATAAAACTTAAAAAAAAAAAACCCTTTTCATCATCCTTTGGCAAAAATGTGTACATGTATATGTATACATATGTATATATGTATAGACATACATATATATTCTGATCTTATTTTCCAGTTTCCAGATGACTGAATTAGTCCATAATGCCAAGCAGATGGGACACAATCTTTTGAAGCTTGAATTACAGTGATGAGAGTCATTTTGATTGGCAAGAATAAAGGGAACATATTAGTGTAAAAATACACACATCAAAGTTTTAGCATGTTTACGTATGACAGATTACAAAGATTTAAGACAGTATTTCCAGAGTACTTTTATAAATAAAAACTTAGCTACTTGATTTGAAATGTTTCTACAAAGGAGTGATTATTTCCATATGTGAGTTCTACTTATTCTATAACTCTACTTTAGAGGCCAATAAATACTAGGAGCCAGAAAATGATATTATATGAGAAAAGCAACTTACTGAAAAATGAAAACTCAAAATAATATTTATTATTTTTCTCCATCAAACTTCACCTGATAGTTTGCTAGTAAATTAAATTTTAATTAATTAAGTATCCCTCTTATTTTTGTTTTGTTTTACTATACCAACAGAATCTCTTTTTTAAGTAAAGAAAACATTTATGAAAAGATCAAAATTTTCAGCGCTAAAAATTCCAGAGGACTTTTTCTTTCCCCTTAAAAAATGTCAGTGACTATGCTTTAACCGTGTCAAAGGATCAGTTGATGAGATCTAATCTGAAAGCTTTTACAGTGGGTTATTCAGGCTACTGACTTCATGGCCCCTTGATAGCTAGTAAGCTGTAGTAGTTTCAGTGTAAGAAATGCTGCACCGTGGAAAGATCACCTACAAATGTCCACTGGGCCGAGTTGCTTCTTCAAGGTTTGTTTCAGACAAGTCAGAGATGCATAGGCCAACCCAAACCCAGAGCCACAGTGCACATTTTCGTAGTGCAGTAACGAAGACTGTCAAAATTGTCTCTCTCACCCCAGCTGTTAGTTTTGCTTTACAATATGTTTGGTTGCTGTTTGGGATTTAAGCATGGTATTCTTTATATGATTTCCTTGTTTTTAATATGGAAAAAGATATGAAAGTGGAAAGAATGCTATAATGAACCCCCATATATTTATAATCCAGCTGCAACATGAGCACCTCATAGACGATTATGTTTTATTTACATGCCCTCCATATCTCCTCCTCACTCTTCTCTGGGTTATTTTAAAACAAATTCCAGACATTATAACTTTGCATCCATAAATATCTCAGCTTGCATCTTTTAAAAGACAAATATTCTTAAACATAACTTTAATACTATCACACCTAAAATAACTAACAATAATTTCTTACTAATCATTATATATTCAGTGTTCAGATTTCCGTGGTTACTTCATAAATGTAGTTTTTCAGTTGTTTTTTGAAATCAAGATCCAAATAAGAGTCAACCTTTGTCATTGGTTATTGTCTCTTAAATCTCTTTTAGCCTATGCGTTCCTCCACCCTCTGCCCCCAATCCTTTTTTCTTGCATTTATTTGTTGTAGATGCCTAGTTGTTGGTCATAGTGGTTTGCTCATTGCATCCTATGACATCATTTAGCATCTCCCTCTGTCCTCTCTATTTCCTAAATTGGTATTTACATATAGAAGATTAGATTCAGCTCAAATTTTTACAGGTGTATTCCATATAGGTGGTGCTGTCTGTCTTCTACAGACTGCAGACCACATCAGCTTCTCTCTCCTCGGGGGATGTTGGCAGCCCTTGATTATCATTGCTTAGAGCAGCTGCCCCAACCTTTTTGGCACCAGGGACTGGTTTTGTGGAAAACAGTTTTTCCAAGAACAGGGTGTGGAGGGATGGTTTTGGGATGATTCAAGTAGATTACATTCAGGCTCACCTCCTCCTGTGCAGCCTGGTTCCTAACAGGCCATGGATCATTATCAATCCATGGCCGGGAGATTGGGGACCCCGGGTTTAGATCATATGTTTTAATAGTGGTTATAATTCTCCTATTCCTTCTTCAGGTATTAATAGAATACATCTAGTAAGAGAAAGTCCCTTCCACCCCAGTTATCTCTTTAGCTACTGGGTCTGGGTTTTGTGCTCCTTACTGTTCAGCTGACCTTCTCCTTGATGTTCCTGCAGATCCTGTGTAAATGGCACCCTTGTGTGCAGCACCACCCAGCTGTGGCACGGTGATAGAATCCTGTGGGGAAATAACCACTTTTTTAGGTAACATCTTTGTGTTCACTAATAATTTCAGACACATTTTTTTATCTGAGTACAAAACAAGTTGATTTTCTCTGATGGTGAAAAATCCCACAGAATTAATTTACCTAAGAGGAAACGGCGAGATTGGTTGAAAGACTTTGAAAAAGAAACGGGCCCTCCAGAGCAGGACCTGGACGCAGCCAGTGAAGCTTCTTCGGAACCAGACTATAACTATGAATTTGCACAGATGGAGGTTATCATGAAAACACTGAATAGTAATGGTAAGGCGCTCACTTCAGATTTCTTTGTCTTGGTCAGTTCCTGATCTCACTGCATTCAATGAGGGATAAGTATATATAACGTTATTGTGCCACTCTGAAAATTTAGACACATCAAATTGCTAATTCCTTTAAAAGTCCCTAAGTGAGAGGATAATGAAAGTACCCAGAACCTGGTCGGCTCTCTCAGGTATAACTAGGAAGTGCGTGGAAGCTTTTGGAGATGCTTCATTCTAAGGCCAGTTGCAGTAACATTGCCATGATCCTGAGTACTGAGGGACTGTGATGGAACTCCTCCCCAAACTTCCCCTTGTAGAGTCGTCATTTCTGAGTCCTTAGGAGCATGAAAAGCACCAGGAGGGTATTAATCCAGGAATTGCAGATAAAATCTGATGGAAAGAGAAAAGTCACAACATTTTACTATAAACTCAGCTGGAAATTATACCCCCAAAGAGATGGGCTTAAAATGATAGCTAAAATAAAAGGCTTTGTAGGCTCTTTGCTTGACCTATACTCCAGCCTGTCTCAGATCTTTCAGGAAGAGGTTCTCCTTAAAGTATTATTTCTAGAGCCCTCTTTCCAGAAGGTTTTTACAATTGTATTAAAGTTCTTCATATCTATGTATGAAAGGAAGTCCTTTACCTACTTTCTTACGTGAGTTCAATAAAATACACACCAAATTTTTTTCTTGCTTGCTATTTTATAAAACTGCTCCTTCTTTTTCCCATCTCCCACTCTTCTAACCCCACACTTTGTACCTGGGATCTAGATGCAGGACAGGAAAGTTCTCCCATACCAGGCCCAAGACTGCATTTCTAAGACTAGAACTGTTTTACAGGGATATAGTTGAGGGCTACATTCAGGAGCACATGACCAAGTTGATTCTGGATGTTGTCCAGCCCTACTTCCCCATGCATCTGTTCTTTGGATACCCAAGGATCCGTAACTTGAGCGAGAGAGGGTTTTGAGGAACCCTGAGAGCCTCTACCTGGCATGGGGCTTGAAGAGTATTTTGGTTTTCACAGTTGAGCTCTTCCCTTAAATGTTTACTTTCTCACTGTACTCTTTAAATAAACCTATCTGGGGAGATTTGAGCATGGCTAGTGAGTTGTTAGTCAGATCTCTGGCATATCAAATTGGGGATTTTGTTGCATGAATAAAGATTTGATCTGTTTATCTCTATTTGTGGATTTTTAGCCTCAAGGACCCCTCTTTTTAATTCTAAAGATGAGGTTTGACGGAAAGGTCAGATTGAGAAAGAAGTGTAACATAACAACCAAAAAGGAAGAAACAAGTAGCTTCATGAAAAAAATTTGGGCATTTCTCGTTAAAAACATTGATAAGATTGCAGATTAAATTAGCTGTTGGAGCTTATGACACTGCAGTGCAAGGTGGACCACAGCTAGAAATCAAGCTTCAGTCCACTCGCTCACCAGGGTGGCAGAATCCCAAAGGACGTTTCAAATTGATCTTCAGGCATCAGGATCACGTTAACACATCTTTTAACAACGTGCCTGAGCAACACGCCTCCCGTGAGTGATTTTTGGAAGCCCAGAGGGACACAGGGTGTTACAGGAGGGTACAGGCTCCAAACTCCATTTGAAGAGAGCTTATTTCTTTCAGCGAGGTTACAGAATTCTAGAGGTATCTATCCCCTAATTCTGCAGAGTATCCTAGTATCAATTGAGTCATGTGTCATCCCATATCACAGATTTCTAATTTAATCCTCATCATGTACATATTAAACCCCTGAATAACCAATGAGAATTTAGTAAACATTTGTTAATTCCTTTAGTCCTCTTAGCCAAACCTGTTAATCATCAGCCTGGCTCATGATATTAACATGAGTTACTCATTTGTATTCCAGATCTGGCCTTGTTCTCCAGTGTTGTTTAATCTATTTTAAAGTAATGTTTTCCCCTCCCCACCCCATCGCTTACCCAATTTCATTGGTAAATGGAGCTTCCTTGTGGGGCACATAGACATGTTCTGATACAAGTATTGAAATGCTGGCGCTGGACACTGTTCTTATGATTCCTCTGCTACTAGGTGGCTTCCCAGTAATAAGCCTGTCTGCCTGGTGGTCATCCCCTTGGTGGTCCTATTTGAAGATTCTCTTCCCTCTCCTGTGGTTTCAGACAAAGCTCCTCCACAAACAGTGGGATAAAGGTTTTCACTGATTGGCATTAGCATGAGGGAGCTTGACTGGGTTTTAGCAGTGCTGCTGACTGATGCTTGTGCTCCATGCTTTGGCAAAATCTAACGTGATTGGGAAGAAGCTGACTTTCTGCCAGTGGTGCTCTGTATTCTTGATTGAGGAATGTTCCCTTTTTAATTAAGACCCCTGCTTCCCCATGTCCCATCTCCACTACCTTCCCCATAGTTAAAATCTGGTAGCTATTCTTCTCCCTCTGCATCCAACAGCACAAAAGTGTTACCGGCATCATTGCAGCTGTTGCTAATGGCTTCATTACAAAGGCTCAGCAGTCAGAACATCTTACTTCTTTCTGTACAGTATATGCATTTACCTGTGTTATCCCAGTAACAGACTAGAATAATGTGTTTTTGAGTCTCTAGTGGAAATAATGATCGAAAACTCAATTCATTTGAATTAAGAGTAAAAGCAAACCACCTAGTATATGTAGACAATAATGCCTTCTTCCTGAGGGTTCAGAATTAGGAATCAGACTCTCATCTATTTCACAGAGTCAATGGTAGCTCTAAAGTAAAGAGCAATCATACAGCCTGCCTGTTCCATCTGGGATTAAAAGGTTCTTTTTTCCCCAAAGGGATCTACTTCCCTCCAATTTGATGCCTTGGGCCTCTTGATATGAATGAATTCTAATTCTCTTTATCATATAAATGCCCTCTGACCACCACCACCATCACCACCACTCTCTCTGTTTCCATTCTTGAGACAGACAAGTAAATATGAGCTCATTTCATAGTTCCGTACCAGGTAAACAATAAACTAATGAAGAAGAGATGTATTCTGTCCAAAGTAAATGTGGTCCCTTTTTCTCTTCCTAAAATACCAGCCTCTTGGTATCTTGGCCTTAGGCGCCAGACTCACTGAGTTTTAATACAGCTCATTCAAAAGGAGGAAAGTGATAGGGGGAAATTAAAACTGTGGACAATGTCTTGATAGTTGATTGGTCACTTGAGAATAAGCCAAATAATCTCTGGCTTCTATCCTAGGCCTTATTATAGAGTCAGATGGACTTGCTGATTAGAGTGGTCTATTTTTTAAAATATGGGTAACGATAAAGGCTTGAAACTGGTTAATTTGAAAAGAAGATGTTATCAAATATGTATAAGAGAAAGGTATTTCCAGACTTGTGTTAGAATTAGAAGTTTTAAAAAAATATTCTCGGCCCCTGTACCTCTACCAGGGCAGTTTCCCCGGGCAGGCTCACCAGGCTGTAGTGGGGCAGGCGCAGGGGACAGAGGCTTTGGGTGTCTCTGTCTTCCATGGCTGCACGTTGACGTGAGGCCACTGACAAAGCCTGGGGAGTAGGAGGGGTGTCAGTCTTGGCAGCTGCTGGAGCAGATTAGGTGGCCGTGGGCACATCACCTCTGCATGGCGTGGAGCCCGGGGTGAAGTCCCCTCTACTTCCGAGACTTAGGAGACTGTGGGTTTCTACACACCACTGACTAACTGACAAGGAGAAATAAGGGTTAAATATCTTATTCAGTGTATTTTGGCAAACGGTATATTTTCCAGTTTTCTCTCTCTAGAAGAGAGTCATAAACACTGAGTTAAGGCTCTTGAAAATGAGGCTCTGTATAAATGTAAATGGATGATGAGGACCTTGTTTTTTTTGTTTTTTTTTTTTTTTACTTTTTATACCTAAAGTCTGAACAGAGCAAAAATATAAACTGTTTGAAAAATATATTTTTAAAAATTTCTGAGGGAATGTACCTTCTCTATCCCTTACATTTAAAATTCCTTGAGACTCCCACCAAAAAATTCACCGTGTTACTCATTTTTTTTCTGAAGTTTCGGGGCTCTGTCAGAAGTTCTAGTACTTTGGGGTACATAGATTCTTACTCTATAGCAAACGTCTTGTCCACTCATGGTCTGCCTTTGTGTAGGTTTTTTCGTTTTTGTTTTTTGATGAGGGTGAGATGAGGCGGCTGATGGTGGTGGTTAATTTTCCATCACTTTTTCAAGGAACATATTTTAAGGACTCTACCAAGAAAACCATTCTGCTTTGAAAAAAATGCAGAATTTGAGCATCTTATATCAGCAAGTAACAGTATTTTTAAAAAAATACAGAGTGGGTAAAAGTAGGTTTACACTTGTGAGTATGAGAAACACAGAGTTTATTCTTGTATTATTACTTATTAATTATTGTGTTATTTTCCATGTGAACAACTATAAACCTACTTTTGCCCCATCCTGTATTCTTTAACAGAGTATGAATTCTGGGCAAGCATTGGAGGCTAGAATACTACATTAATTTATTACTGAGTTTATGTCTACCCCAGCCAGTTAGCTCTGATCTAAGGTCAGATGTGATCTTAGGTCTGCGATTTCACCTTTCTGAGCCCCTCTCCCTCAGCTCTAAAACAGGAATGGTGCTCCCCCTTCGGTTTGACGATGCATGCAAAGGGTATAGCTTCTCTACTTGAGATATAGCCAGTAGCTACTAGAATTATTATTATCATTGTGGTTTTTATTTTTATTAAAACAACTCACCTATACTGTGCATATCGTGATGTTTTAATTGCTTTCTACTTTATGTTTTGTATGATTTAACCTTAGTTTTTTAAAGCTGATCTACTCTTTTTCTTTTACTGCTCATATAGAGAATTGGTACAACTTACACACTTACTTCACAATAAAGTTTGTCAGTAGCTATCATCAGGTATTATACAAAAATCTCAATTTCCCTCTCTTATCCTGCAAATTAAACTTACAGTCAATATGTGTAAATAGAACACAGATAGCACTGAGTAACAGGCAAGAGTGTCCATAACCAAGGAGGAAATTAAGTCCCAGGCTAGTGTGAGAATATGAGCACATCTCATCTAGGTCCCCTCTCCCTCAAGGAGTTATTTATGTGGTGGTGATTTTCCAGGTAGTCTAACATACTGTGTTTCTACAGTCTGCTCACTTAGAGGTGTCAGTGACATTCTTCCTTGCACATGTGGCTGCTGCCTTAATTTTTCTCATGGCTTTGAGTTCATTGATCATTACCAGGCGAATGTGCTCCCTCAGCCAGCTACCTCTTCAGGATCAAGTCTTACCTACATCACAGCCACCTCTCGTCAGAGTATGACCCTTCTGAGCATGACTTATTAGTATCTCTATGCCTGTTCACCCACATGCGTGCCGGTGATCTCTGGATCTGCAACAGCAAAAAAAAATCACAAAAATAGCCATCTGTTTTTGCAAGTGAAATATACCCTCTTAGTTTTTAGCACCTGAGGAATTGCCAGACCCTATCCTCACTATTTTCAACTATATACTATGATCTGTAAGTTCTGTTCCCCTCAGATTAGAAAAATTCAGGAGTAGTATGATTTGTGGTTAAAATCAGAAATATGAATCCTTTGTCATATACCAAAACTGAATCCTAAATGGGCATAGAAATTCACTACCATAAAAACCAAATCTTGTGTGGCTGTTTCTTTGACATTATCCTAGATTTCATGACATTTTTCTTCTCAGTGCATAGGATCCCATCCCCTTCTCCTCTGTACTCTGCTTATTGTAGATTTATCATTAGGATGAGCTCATCAAATTGAAGAAAGTAACATGTTTACAAAATGTTAGTGAAAGGAAAATTGAGAGGGTTTTATCCGACAGGACCCCTCAGGCCTCTGCTAGAAAGTGCATTGAAAGGCCAGGTTCTGTGGGAGGTGGGAGGTGGCTCTTGCTGAAGCAGCGCAGGCTGCCTTAGCCACCGCTGAAGACACTGTGCCTTGTCTCTTGGCTCACCAGACCCAGTTCAAAATGTGGTTCAGGTCCTGGAGAAACAATACCTGGAGGAAAAGCGGAGTGCACTTGAGGAGCAACGGCTCATGTATGAGCGGGAGCTGGAGCAGCTCCGCCAGCAACTATCTCCTGAGAGGCAGCCTCGGAGCAGCGGCCCCGACCGCCTGGCCTGCAGCAGCCAGACCGCCCAACAGAAGGTGACGCAGTGGGCAGAGGAGAGGTAAGAATGGGCCCGCTCTACCCACAGGCAAGGCTCTAGGGCTCTGGGGCTCTGGCGGGGAGTGGGTTGTGAGACATGTCAAGGGGGATAACCCTAGCACAGAAGGAAATCTGAGTTCCGTCCCTGGATTGTTAGTAACTGGCTTTTCTTTTCAAGGATGTTGTCCAGCCTTGTATGTTTACAGTTAGTTGTTAAAGACACACATCCCTCCCTTACCCTTCAGTAAAAATAGTACCAAATTAGAAGGCTTAGACCATTAAATATTAAAATGGAGATAGTCTGAATAATCCTTTAGTATAAAATCCTTCCTCTTTACTTTTTATTTCTTACTTTAGAGTCTATTTAAATACAGCTTCAGTGTTAAGAAATCTCATATATGCAAGATTTTAAAAATTATGACTTTAAAACATTTCTATCAGAACTGAGATAGTGGTAGAAGAAATGGTAGTGATAATAATAACAATAAGGACAATAATTTATTACTAACTTCTGCTGCATTCTTACCACATCTAGGCATGGTGCTAATTTTATTTAACACTCCCAATAGCTCTATGCCATAGGAACTATTATCTCTGTCTTGTAGATAGGGAAATCAGCTTAAATATTCTAACTCAATCACCCATTTAGTAAATGAAAAGCCCAGAATTTTCCATAGACCCATTAATAACTCCTGTGTTATAATAATAATTGATATAACTACAAGCCGCATTTGACATTTATAGAGCATTTACCATGCACCAGTCACTGAGTGCTTTACATATATTCATCTGATCTTCACATCTGCTACTATATTTTGCCATTTTCACCCTCCATTTCACACATGAGGAAACTGAGGCTGAGAGATTAAATGACTTGCCCAGTTGTTTAGCTAGTAAGTTGGGCCAGTGGGATCAAAGCCACAGCAGTTTCACTTCAGAGGTCCTCCTCTAACCCTTGCAACCACACTGCATCTCTCTAGCAGTGAAGCACTTAACGTGAGCCAAATCCGGGGAAGATGACCCCTGAGAGGAGAAAAGGGGCCCTTGCCCTGCATTAAAAGGCTTGCCATAGTAATGCACTTGATTGTCCTAAATCAAGAGGAAAGTCAATTACACTTTCCTGAGGAGCTGCTGGCTCACCTGTCTGAATACTGAGCATGAATACTTATACTTGTATTATTTTTTTATATTTATTGTGCCTGTGTAAAAAAGACAAAGGTTATCAGATGATGCTTTTTCTGGAGAGCTGCCTTTTCCATATTTACTAAGAACTGGTAGCTTTAAGCAATAGCTAGCTAAAGGTAATCCTTACTACTTATCCTCCCTATTTACTTTGCTATGTATATAAGATTGTAAAAAACAAAAACAAATGTGTGTAATAGAAATGGTGGGTTGCTTTTAAATATGCCATATAACATTTTTTAGTTAAATGTCAAAAATTTTTTCCACTTCCCATAATTCCAGATCGATTCTCTTTGAGGCTCAAATTCTTAAAAAGAAACAGAGTAGAAAGGATGACATTTTGAAAAATGATTACAGAATTGATTTCACTAGGTTTCACTGGATAAAATTAAGATGTCATTAATGATGGGTCATTAAGAAGCTGGGACTCTTATCTAAGTAGATATTGATAGCTTGCAAAATATTGAAGGACTCACCTAAATAAATGTTAATGGTTTGAGAGTCAAGTATATTTAAGAGCCAGTGAGAATTACACAGAGAGCTAAAGATGTAGTTCATTCTTTGCACTTATAATTTAGAGTAAAATGTAAATATGTGAAACTAAAGCCATAACAGTAATTTTTTTAAAAGTTTCATTCAACAATAGGAATCTTTTTATTTATTTGTCATTGTATCTCCTCCACTGAAGAACAAGTTTCATTCATTGAAGTGTCCCCATTGCCTAGAATGGTGTTGTCATATGGTGGGTGCTTGGTATTGATGGTGTGAAATTATTGAACGATAAGCAAGACTGCGATGGCCAGTTGGGCAGAGTGCACAGTAAGTGCCATGGTTGTTTAGTGGAGGATGAGAGCCCATCAAGCTCAGTCTTCTGAAGAGGTTTCCTGGACAAGGAAGGATTTCAAGTGAGTTTGTAGGGTGGAGTTTAGGATAGTCAGAAGGTTGGGTGGCATTTTGGGTAGGTGAGTTGTCATAAACAAATGTGAAGCAATGGAGAAGACTAAGATGTATTTAGGGCATTACATGAGAAATTTTGTTGAGTCTGGAAGGTGATTTACAAAGGAGTAGGGAGAATTAAGTCCAAAACTCTCAGATAGGGTACACAGGAGGCCTACAGACTTGCACGTTTCGGATTTATCCCGTAGAAGAGGAGAAGGTTTTGAGCCGAGGAGGCGGCTGTGAAAGGCAGGGCTTTATAAGGACTATCTTGTAGTGGAGGAGGAGGAGCCTGGGTACCTTAAGGATTTGGGGCAAGCATGAGGAACATGAATTGAGGAGATGAACAAAACAGAGAGATTTAGGAGATGTTCCAAAGGAAGAATCAACAAGGCTTTTGTCTGCATATTATGAGCTGGCTGAAAGTAGTCAAGCCTAAATAACTGCGGGGGGCGGGGGGGGGGATAATATAATTTAGAAAGGGCAGGAAAACAGTATCAATGTGTGATACATTTTAGGTCATTTTATAGTGACATCTTTGTACTGGGCCTCCTGTTGTCACTTCTAAGGTTAGAAGGAAAGAGTGTAGATTTGGATGTCCCAGGCTTATCATTTCTCTATGAAGTAAGGGCAGGAGGTGTGTAAATGGTAGCAAAGAAAAGCTATATAAGGCGTAGAGCAGTTTGCTAAACTGGGTTGCCTTTGAGCCCAGATTCAAAAGTAGAATCCAGATGTCCTCTTTCTTTCTTTCAATGGGTATTTTTTTAATACCCTACAAGGGGCCATGTACTTGACCAGGAATTAAGTGTAATGACAAGCAGAAAAGACGGGGTCCCTACCCTAGGGGCACTTACAGTCTCTTAGAGGAGACAGATTTTAGTCAAATCATTGTACAAATAAGTGAAAAATCATAACTAAAAGTGCTACTGGAGCAAAAACAAATGTGGGGCTGGGAGAACATATAATAGGGTTTTGACCCAATCATGTTGTCAAGAGTAGCTTTTATCAGAAGTGCTACTGTGTGGAGTTGAAAAAAGCATTCCTGCTGCCACGGAGTACCCACTTCTTGCCTTTTATCAGCTGAAGAAATCATGTAAAAACTTCCTTCTTCCTGACTCCAGGTTTTTTCCACCTTCCCACCTCCCTTCGCTGACCCTAAAGCACACAAAAGTCATAATGTCTTTTTTCTAAAGGGTCCTTTATTGGGTTTAGTTTAGTTTAGTTTTGTTTTGTTTTTTGCATCACCATATCAAAATCTAGTAGTTTTCAATGTTATATAATTTTTAAAAGGGATTTTACTTACATCAGTTCATATATTTGCTCCTCATCAGTGGTTAGCAGCAGATAGCTCACAGAGCCCTGGTGGGAAGAGGGAGGGATAAGAGGGGGTTTGGTGCAAAAGAACAATTGAAAAGTGTTTCTACCACTTTTTAATAATATGACTCACTTAGAAACAGGATTGCAGTCTCCTTTTCTTTTCCATGTTCTCATTTCCTTTTCTGCGGCTCCACAGAGATGAACTCTTCCGTCAGAGCCTGGCAAAACTGCGCGAGCAGCTAGTTAAAGCTAATACCTTGGTGAGGGAGGCAAACTTCTTAGCTGAGGAAATGCACAAACTCACTGACTACCAGGTGACTCTGCAGATCCCTGCTGCAAACCTCAGTGCTAATAGAAAGGTGAGAATGACAGCAAAGTATGCATTGGTGATGACTGTAAGACGGACTGTAAACCTGACATCCAAGGTAACAACATCCCCAAGAAGATCCTGAAGTGAGCCAGAGTGCTCATTCTTTTCAAAACTTCCTTTAAAGGCCTTTTCATGTATATAATCCATTGGCTATGTTATGGTCAGAATATGAGAATTTGGATGGCTTGAAGGATTTAAATGCTTTCTTTAAAAGTAGACATATATGTAAGTATATGCTTTTCTCTTTCATATAAATGCCCCCTCTGAAATGGGGGATAGGTGTGTGTTTTGTTATAGTATCATTTTAAGAGTGAATTCTACAGGAAAGGAAGACAAGAAGACTGGTAGGGTAGCTGTCTTTACATACACAGAAGATACTCTGCAAACATTTGCATGTTTCCCATCATTTCTTTTTTAATTTGGACATTTCCCATCATTTTTTCTTAAAGAAATTTTTTCTTTAAAGAGAAACTTTGAAAAACAATAGTTTTTCTTCCATTCATTTTTCCTTCCAACAAGATGAGTAAGGGAGTGTATCTCATCAGTCTTGTTGGGTTTTAGCCATTTGACCTTTGAGAAATGTATTCTAAGTCCATAATCACACAAGTGAACTTAAAGCTTTTTTGTATAAGGATGGATGCTTTTCAGTTTCCTTGATAAAATTTGAAAAATTTTTGAAAAATATCATGATATTGAATAGTAGAATAATTGGTCAAATAAACAGTCCATATAAGGATTGCTGTTTTACCTATAAAAATCATGTTTATGAAGCACAGTGAACACAAGAAGATAATCATAATATAAAAACTGTAGAGAGAGAATTGGGTTAGGAAATGTATATTTTGTTTGGTTTTATGTGTGTTAAAAATTAAGTGTGTGCCTAGGTATACATAAAAGGTGGAAAATAACCCAAAATATTCTGTAGGTGGTAGAATTTCATTTTCTTTTGTATGGATTGTTTTTTTAACTTGTTACTTTACAGTAATGTATATTGCTTTAACAATCCAAAGAGATGTAACAAGGTTTGTTTTGTTTTTGTTTTTATTTTTCTCTGTTCTGCAGAGAGGAGCAATAGTGAGTGAGCCAGCTATTCAAGTGAGGAGGAAAGGAAAGGGCACCCAAGTTTGGACAATTGAGAAGCTGGAGAATAAGTTAATTGATATGAGAGACCTTTATCAAGAATGGAAGGAAAAAGTTCCAGAGGTAAAAGAGATAAAATGTAAAGACATGGCTATTTTGAAAGCAGAGAGAATAAATGATTTAATTGTCAGAAAACACACACACACACACACACACACACACACACACAGTAAATATCTGTAGTAGTGCTTTGGACATTTAGATTAAAAAAGTAAAGTAAAAATGATCTTGAACGGAGTGCTAAATTAGATCAGTAACATAACATGTGATCTCTACCCAGATTGGAACTAAAGGAAGAGAACACAATGTATTCTTCTTTGGCTGCATTTTTACTGCACTTCAAGTGAAATGAAGTGGAACAAAGTTTGTGCGGTTGTATCAGTGTTGTGAAAGTCAGCTGGATGGAGTCAGCATGGATTTTATATTCATTATATGTATTCGTACTCCCTTCATGGCTGGGTGGATTAATATGAATGATTTTAGAGAGAATAATTCATTTTTAAACTTTAGAAGATTCCATGAAGGAAATGAGACAAAGCACAGGGAATAAAACAAAATAGGCTGCAGGTGGGTTGTGATAGGGAAGATGAAGCAGTAACTAAAGAAGGGTCCTCTACACAGGTGTCACTTAGTTTCCCAAATAACAAGCCCCTCTCATGCGCTACTTTTGTTCTATTTATGTGATGTGATTCTAAGTTTACTTTTTTAATTTGTTTGAATAAGTGCTTTTTAAAAATTGTTAATGCTAGTTTTAAATCATATTATTTCAACTGATGTTTTATTTCCTTCTCTCCTATCCACCCACCTCTCCTACCACTCAGGCAAAGAGTCTCTATGGGAAACGAGGTGACCCTTTCTACGAAGCCCAAGAGAATCACAACCTCATCGGTGTGGCTAATGTGTTCTTGGAGTGTCTCTTCTGTGATGTGAAACTTCAGTATGCAGTGCCCATCATCAGCCAGCAGGGGGAGGTAAGGACATGCCTGCCTCAGATTAAATGATGGTGGTTCAAGTTTTGGGGATTATTTTCAATTTAAATTGTTGAGGTTGATCAAGAAACTAGGCAAAAGAATAACAATCCTCATTATTTTTTCTCTACTAATATCAATAGAAACTACCAAACTTAAGTCATGGTTTTAAAAGATTATTATAACACATTTTACATTTGTGGTGCACAAGTTTTTTTCTTTGTTTTAATCAAATTAGAAATCTTTGGAAACGAGATTCAGCTCTGTGCCCCATATTCATTTCTTTTCATCTCTTACCTTTGTGATACACTCTAGCTTCCTCCTGGCCTCTAAGTAGTCTTTACAAGATACAACTTGAGAGGATTATTTTGAAACCCAAAGTAGTCAAAGAAAACAAGCTTTATTATTCTATTGTAACCCCCCCTTTTTAAAAAAAAACTCTCATATTTCAGTTATTTAAATATACTGGCCTTATATAGGCCTAAAACATTTCAGAAAGTGTTCAAGTTCAAACTTATTTTATCCATTTCATGAACTGATGTCTTAATTTAAGTTTAATAACACCTTTATTTCCTAGCTTGTCCTTCAATAACACGCAAGGTTATTTTTCATGATTTTTAGAGCAGACTTAGAATAGGATGTCATTCTGCCTAAAGCAAACCCTAGATTCCCAGTTGTGGTGTGTAAGTATACAGCCTACCTATACCTGTCGTAGCCTCCTCCCCTCACACCCCAGTGACCATTCTGCTCTAGAAGACCAGTGGGCTAGAGTTGCTTTTTCCCATGTTAAAAATGGACACAACTCCTGTGGTAAAGGGATCCAGTGGCTGAGTCAGGGTTCTTAAGCTAGGGTCCATGGAAGGCTCTAGAGTTCTGTGAATCCCCCTGAAATTATATTAAAAATGTATTAGAGTTTCAAAAATCATTGAAAAAAGCTTAAGAGCCACTATCTTCTGATTTCTCTTATTCTCTTCCCCTCCCTGCCTTACTACTTCCTCATGTTTGTCTGCCTTCTCAAGTACCATCAACCAATATCTCTCAGGTTCTTGGCACCAATGCAAATTGCTGTGTGGAAGCTGGATCTGAGCTACCTCTGAAAACAAGCTCACTATTTAAGGTGACAGTGTCACCTGCATAACTGCAGTTATTACAGCCTTAACCTGTTTTATGAAAGATCACTTGGTCAATTACAGCACTCTGGGAATGCAAATTTCAACAATTTTAATTTGGTTCCTCGCAACAACTTTAAGAGAGATATGGCTAAACTAGCACCTATTCTGAGAACCACCAGGGTAGTGAGGAAATTTTAAGCCTTTAAAAAAAAAGCAATTTTAACTTTCTAGCTTTGTATATGCTGTTTCTCTTGGAGTAGGTCTCACCTCCTCATGGAGTCCTCTCCACCCTGCTCCCAGCCCCAGTGTGCATGACACACCCATTCTCTGCTCCCAAGAGAGCAGAAGCTCCATGAGCCAGTGACCATGTCTGTTTGGTTTACTGTTGTCAATACAGCACTTAGCACAGCTCCTGGCACAGTGTCAGTTCTTGGTAAATATTTGTTGAGTGGATACGGTTATTCCGTAGCAACGGGTACATAATCTCTGTCATAGCAACTAGTCTACATTGTTGTTACTAGGTTTTTACTTCTCTGTCTTTCCCCACGGGACTGTGAGTGCCCTGACAGCAGAGTCCACGTCTTTGTCTTGGTATTCCTGTAAGGCCAGGTGTTCGATCAAATGAGTAAGCGAATGAATAGTTACATACATGGAAAAAAGGTGACTCCATGTAGAATATGATAGTAGCCTTTCAGCTCTTCGTGGGCTATCCTGTAAAGGAAAGATGAGAATGAAGATGACTCCAGAAGGCAAGTTACAGGGAGGTAAATTTGGGTCCAAGTCAGGCAGGATGATTAGAGGAGCAAGTGGTGGAATGGACTGGCTCTGGGAGTGTTGAATTTCTCCTTGGTGGAGACAGCCAAGCAGTAGCTGCGGAGCTGCTCATCAGGAATATTGTAGAGTACTTTCTGTCTCAGGTCTGTGTTGTCTACAGGATGCCTTTTAACCCCAGCATCCTCTGCTTCCTCGTCCCAGGTTGCAGGGCGTCTCCATGTGGAAGTGATGCGTGTTACAGGAGCTGTCCCAGAGCGTGTGGTAGAAGATGACTCCTCAGAGAACTCCAGTGAAAGTGGGAGTCTTGAAGTCATAGACAGCAGTGGGGAAATCATTCACCGAGTCAAAAAACTGACATGCAGGGTGAGAAGACAGTAATGGGAAGGCTCAGATAAATGACTTTTTAATTCAAAACAATTTTATAGAAAAATTTTACGAGTTTTTGGTAGAGCATAATAAAAGTTGAACTTTCTGGCAATAAATACAATGGTGAACAGTACTTTTTCCAGAAGTATTGCACACTTTCTGATGACAGGCGTGGTATTTCAAAAGTCTGTGTGTTTGGCATGCAAAGAGTATATGTTGCTTGGGGAATCATACTTTTCTAGTAAAGGTTGCATCTATATCAGAAACTCAGTAGGAAAATTTTAGAGGGGTGTATGTATTTGTTGCCAAGTTTATATGCTGTAGCTATAGAACTATGGTACAGATTTCATTACAGATAGAATGCCTAATGAAATGTGCCAAATATTTTCACATGTCAGATGGATGACTGATTTATTTCACTGCTTAGTCTTAAATTTGTAGTAGTTATGAATGCATAGCATAATGTTTTCTTTATGGAAGTTATAGTTGCATTTTTAAAAATCTCTCTCTTCAGGTAAAAATTAAAGAAGCAACTGGACTGCCCTTAAACCTCTCGAATTTTGTCTTCTGTCTATACACATTCTGGGACCAGTGTGAGTCTACAGTGGCTGCCCCGGTAGTGGACCCAGAAGTGCCTTCCCCACAGTCCAAGGATGCCCAGTATAGCGTGACCTTCTCTCACTGTAAGGTACAGGTGCCATTATGAAATGAATTATGTGGGAGGCAACATTTCTGGGTGTAGTTCAAATGTCTACTTGTACTTTAGGAGTTTTCCCCATAAGAATGTTTTATAAAAGTAACATACTTATTGGGCTTTTTAACTTCAAAATGTACTTCAGTATAATTTCAAAAGTCAGTATAATTTCAAAAAATTAAAAGTGTTTAAAGTAAAGTCTGAAAACCCTCTTCTCGAAATCGTATTCCTAGAAGTGTGATGACAAACGACAGTTTGCTACATATTTTGATAAACTGTTTTCTCTGTTCCACAACTTTTATATGTGTGCGGTAAACATATATTCATACATATAAATGGGCATAAATACACACTCTTAATACCATGTACACAAAACTTGTAATACTTTTTTACAAAAATGTGATTATACATATTGCAGAATTTCATTTTGTTATTTTGATGTATGTGGACATCTTAACATGCAAGTTGCTGTAGATATTGTCATTCTTTTGAATATAGTATAGCATTATCAGCATAGCATTCTAAAGTACCATATGAGTTTTGAAAGAAAATATAAAATGGGAAAGTGAATTTTTGATGAATATTGTATGGACCTACTTTGGAGCATTAGCTACCCTTCCTGGCTTTCACATTGGACTGCCAACAAGTCCTTTCTGAAAAACGGACTCTGTCTTCTGTGCAACTTTTTTCTTTTTTTGCAAACTATGTGTATTCCTTCTAGTTCCACATTAAAAAAAAAATCCATATCACCACCTATAAAATTTCACACATGTGAAGACTATTGAGTCTTACCTTTTTTGAAAATAAATAGCCCACATTTTTTACCTGTATTCATCAATCTGTTTCGCAAAATTTCTATCCATCATTTTTTTGTTTTGGGTAGTCCCCATGTTTCTTTGGATCTAAAAAGCTGTTTATTTAGCAGGATGGAATCTGAATTTTAAGTGAATTCTAGTTAATAACTGATTTAATAAATACTGGTCTCAGAGCCCCCAGATTCATTAGGTGACCTTTGAGTTTATTTCATGTTAAAACTATGTAGATTGTACTAATTGGTCATTATGTTTATTTTCCTTCTAAAATTCTTGCTCTGTCTCCAGATGAAATAAATAAGTAAATGATATAAGGTTAAATCAGTATAACACAGCTCTTGCCAAAAATGAGTCAGAGTTGTCTTCACCTGAGGTTCCACCAAGATGCTAATGGCAAGAAAATTGGCTTTGTTCCTTGCTTCCTGCTTTGTTTTGGATGATTTGCCACACTACTCAGTCAATTCGGTATTCACTCATCTGTTTGCATTTTAGAATGAGAAATTGAGGTGGGAGAGTCTAAGAGCAAGAGATCAGAATCACAAACATAATCATATTAGTCTCCTAAGCTATAGCAAGGAGCAATCAAAAGTTCATTTTTTGCCCTGACTGGTGTCGGTCAGTGGGTTGGGTGTTGTCTCACAAAGCAAAAGGTCAGTGGTTTGATTCCTGGTCAGGGCACAGGCCTGGGTTGCAGGTTCAGTCGCCCGTCCAGCAACTGATTGATGTTTCTCTCCCTCTCTTTCTCCCTCACTTCCCCTCTTGCTAAAAATAAATAATACCTTTTAAAAAAAAGTCATTTTTTGATGTGCTGAGTAGTCTATGCCAGATGAAAGTCAGAGTGGTGCTGTGGAACTGAGAGTGATGAACCAGGAGTAAGGGAGCATAGGGTCAGCTCTGCAGCTAACATGACGTGGGACAGGTAGTATTCTTCAGTGTCTTCATTTATAAAAGAAAGGGGTCGTGTTGAACTACCTTATAATATCACTTTCAGTTTTAATATTCTGTGGTTCTTTATGGTTTTCTATAAAACAGTAGAGATGGTTTTTAAGGTTGGAATAAGGCCAATATACTCCAGAGGTAACCTGTATGCAGTTAAAAGGTAAAAAGGAAAATTTCACAGATTTCTTTATGCATAATTCTTGTTGCTCTTTCTTTCCTCCCACTCACCCCAGGACTTCATGGTGAATGTAACAGAGGAATTCCTGGAGTTCATTTCAGACGGAGCGCTAGCAATCGAAGTATGGGGCCACCGGTGTTCTGGGAATGGTAACTCCATCTGGGAAGTTGATTCTCTTCATGCTAAGACAAGAACACTGCATGACAGGTTCGTACTTTCCTGTGAGCTTTAAACACAGGACCAAGACTAGCACTTAGACAGTAGTTAAGAAAATGGATTCTCTGAGCCTGTTTCCTCATTTGTGAACTGAGAATGATAAAAGAAGCTATTGGGCATCTTAGATATTCAATGGGGAAAGGAAGTCTTTCCAACAAGCAGGACTGAAAAGTTGCATGTCAATATGGAAAGAAACAACTCCGATCTTTATGGTACACCATACATAAAACTACATCACCTTAAATGTAAAAGCTAAAACTATAAAGCTTATAGAAGAAAACAGGAGAATATCTTCTTGTAACCCAGCAATTTCTGTGACCCAGAAATTTGCCTCTTCTGTGACCCAGCAATTCTACTCCTAGGTATTTATCCAAAAAAATGAGACTATAAGTCCACAAGCAGACTTGTACACAAATGTTCTTGGCAATTCCATAATAATCCTAAAACTGCGAACAATCCAAATGTCCTTCAATGTGAGGCTGGATAAACAAATAATAGTATTATTCATATAATACAGTATTACTTGGAAATAAAAAAAGATTATTGATATCCATTGGGATTGATCTCAAAAACATGCAGAATCAAATAGGCCAGACCTAGAAGAGTACGTACTACTACATGATTCCATTTATATGAAGTTCTAGAAAAAGCAAAACTAATCTGTGAGCTTATGTGGCTGCTGCGGGGAGGAGTTGGGGTGGAATGAATGGGAGGGGCATGAGCAACCTTTCTGAAGTAACGGTGGGGTAAGTTACACGGGGGTATGCATTTGTCAAAACTCATCATACTCTGTGCTTGAGATGTGGACATTTCACTGAATGTAAGTTATACCTCAATAAAATAAATAAAAAGAACCCATACCAAAAGGTTGTTCTGAGAGTTAAATGGAAAATAATCTATGCAACATCTATAGCACAGTGCCTAGCTCATAGTAAGTGCTCAATGAATGGTGGCTTATTTCTAATAATGTTCCTGCACAATGACATTGTTTGTGTTGGAATGTGTTTTACAGGTGGAATGAAGTAACTCGCAGAATCGAAATGTGGATCTCCATATTAGAACTGAATGAGTTAGGGGAGTATGCTGCAGTGGAACTTCATCAGGCAAAAGATGTCAACACAGGAGGCATCTTTCAACTCAGACAGGTATTAAGTTTGTTTCTGTTTGTTTCATGGCTTCTCTCTCCCACTCTTATACACAGTTTGTGGAATTTTCTCATTATTGGCCTCTTTGTTCCCTAATTTGTTTCCCTTCCTTTATCCTTTTTCCCCATCTCTCCCCACTCCCACCCCTGGCCCCCATTTCCACTTTCTCCCTCATCACACCGTCACCTCTATAGGGTCATTCTCGGAGAGTGCAAGTCACAGTGAAACCTGTACAGCATTCAGGCACACTGCCACTTATGGTCGAAGCCATCCTGTCAGTATCCATTGGCTGTGTGACTGCCAGGTCCACCAAGCTGCAAAGAGGGCTGGACAGTTACCAGGTAAGAAAACAGATTTGAAATAGTATTTAATGAAGATTGGTTAATGCAGAATTAAGGAAGTCAATGATCTGTGATGGAGATCTCTTTGAGAATATAAGAGAATTTCTTGCTTTAACCCTCTGTCCACCCATTCATATTTCCACACATTGCCCTTTTTCTAGATTTAAAGTACTATATTGGCTTAGTGTTGATTAATAATAATTTTATTTAGAAACACATTTTAATGCTATAGTACTCATTTACTTTCGGCAGGGTTTATTTTATATCTGGTCCAAATGATGTTGGATATCTTGGCCTTGCAGCCTGGCCTGATCTACTTTTATTAATATAAAATTGCCCCTGTACACTGGCATAAATAATCAGCTCTTTGAAAGTTTTACTTTCTTTTTTTTTTAAGGTGGGATTTTCCTTAGTTCATATTATTTTTATTTATTTTTAATGATTTTATTTATTTACTTTTAGAGAGAGTGGAAGGGAGGGGTAAAGGGAGGGAGAAAAACATCATCAGTGTGTGATAGGTTGCCTCTCATGTGTCTCCACCTGGGGATGTGGCCCTCAACCCAGGCATGTACCCTGATTGGGAATTGAACTGGTGACCTGTTGATTCACAGGCTGGTGCTCAATCCACTGAGCCACACCAGCCAGGGCTGAAATCTTTACTTTTTTTAAATTAAAAGTTGTCCTCCTGATCATTTTTGTCCATTGGCTCTCCATTTACTAAACCTTCTGTTCTCATTTTTTAAAATTAAAACATGAAAACCTCTAGGAATTGACCTTCATATTACCAGAGTACTCCTTAAAATTAAACTTTAAGATTAGGAAATTATCCCCATTGACCTGAAGAAATGCATGTGCTTCTCTACGTCCCCAGTTTACTCTCAAATATGAATTAGAGACTGTGGATTGCAGGCATTAGCCCCAGTCTTCTATTTCAGTTTTGTTGTTGTTGCTTTTTGTTTTGGGGGAGGTGCTTCATGGCATTCAGACAAAGACTTTCTGAAAGCTAAAAAGAACACTGGTTTGGACTCTTGGGCCTTAAGGAATCAATAGCTTTCTCAGGCACTGCCTTCCCTGTCTCAGGCCAAAATTCCCAAAGCCCCAGGGAGAGTGTGAGTGAAAGAGTGGAGACAGAGTCTGCAGTTTGGGGGAGGCTTTTCCATGAGACTTTTCCGTGTGTGTGGAGTAGGAAATTGGCTTGTCTATATTTTCATCCCAGTTCAGTCCCTCACTTGGCTGTCAGCGTTGGGGTAGCCTTGGGGCCTGGTAGAAGCCATTAGACTTGGAGTGGGAAGACCTCGGTTCTTAAGTCTAGTTTGACCTCCCTGTGTGGTTACCTTGACTGGGTAATTTAAATGCTGAGCTCCCATTTTCTCTTCTCTAAAATGAGGATATAGACTTAATAATTCTCTGAGGTCCCTTTCTACAGTACAATTTTGTGGCTTACTAAGTCTCTGATCTTAGATAAAACTTTGAATCTGTGTGTCCTAAACTGTGACCTACAAAATATAGAACATCAACTAACTAAATGTTCCCATTTGAGGAACATTTTAGATATTGCTTATTTGCACTTTTCAAAACAACATACCTCTTGAGTTAAAACTGATTTTTGTCAAAATTTGAACTCTCAAATATCAGCCTTTCCCCAGTGCCAAATGTTCTTTAAAGACCATAGTGCCAGTCATGCAAATTTAAACTGGCTCTTTTAAAGTATTTATTTATTTGTTTGTTTGTTTATTTATTTATTGCCATGTTTAAGGTCATGTCCAGTAACTTTTTTCTTGTTGCTGTTGATGTAGGACATTGGAATTATTCTGATTCAGTAGCTCAGGCCAATTCAGAATATGCTTATGTGACACCAGTTATCCATTGTAAAAGCTCAGGCTAGTTTTCAGTCAATAAAGTATCTCCTTTGTCTAAAGAAATAATGATAAATTATTTATTAATATGGGGAATTAATTCAAGAAAATATATTTCAGTATTAGGCTTGCATTTAATGAATTACTTAATACAAATGATAATTGTGGTTACCAAACTAAAACAAAGTGTATTTTTAAGTCTATACAGAGAATAATTTTAACTGTATTTTTAAAGCACTTCTAAATAGCAATATATTTTGAGATATATTTAGATATGAGCATAATGTAAGTATATTTTTAAATCATTAAAAAAAAAAAACACTTTGTCTCTTTCGTGTATGATTTGACCACTTTACTTCCTGTTTGAATATTAACCTTCCAATACTCATAGAGAAATGAAAGAAGGTTGTTACATGACCCAGTGTTCATTTTGAGTAGAACCTGCCTCCACATGGATGAATATTCTCTACAAATGGGAATTTCTTTATTCTTAGTTTTAAGGAAAATTATCTCAACTAAAACCCTTTTATTTTCAACATTATGATTTTGTTTTGCCAGATGTTTTTGCCATAATTATTATTTGATATTATTATTATAAAATGTTGCTATGGATTTAACACAGTTTTGATTTTTCTCAACTGGTATGGATGCCGATACATGCAACAGAGTATAGTGTGGCGGTAGTCTAGTACAGAACCCTGTATGTAGATAGCCTCAGGTTCCCGGTGGCCTTCACTGTGACGATTTCATCAGTGAAAGTGATGTGGTGAAGTGGGACACTGGAGGCCTGCCCCTGCCATTATGTGTGTGATCCTTGGATTAAATTATTTCATACTCCAGAGGTCAAGCAATGGAGTCTCTAAAGTCCTTTCTCTGACATTCTGTCTTCCTAAGCCCACTTTAAATCTCAGCCTACAAATATAGGGCAACTATTTGCATAACAGTGCACTAAGGCCTGCAGTCCCATCTGAGGGAGTTCTTGTTTTTAAATGACTCCTTTATCTTTTTAAACTTAAATTCCTTAAGTAATTATAGACAAGTGAATGAAATCCACTAAACCTTTTCAAGGTTCAATTAAATGTTTTATTATGCTGGTGTTATTGTGTGCTGTCTGTTGTAATGTGTGTGTTTAGTTAAGCATAAAGAATGATTTCCCTTATGTGCTGTTTGAGAAACAAAATGCATGTTTTTTGTGTTTATTTTTTCCTACCAGAGAGATGATGAGGATGGTGATGATATGGATAGTTATCAGGTATCGCTGCTGTCAATCCTGTGGCATGGGGCACAGCTGCTGCTAACTGCCAGCATCCGCAAAGCAGAGGGCAGGGAGGAGGAAGGAGGAGCGTAGAGCAAGAATATGCAGCTTTTCACTTGTTTTTTATTTGCTTCAAATATCATCAGGGATATAATACTTTCTCTATAAATTTCCCTTCACTTCAAAATGTATAAGCAAACACTGCAATTTTGCTATGCCATCTCAAATTAGGAGCTTATAAAGCCTTTCTAAGCAAGAGCATTATCATTGTATTAAATTGGTGATCTTAAAATTTGTGCAGTTATCCATGCATGTTCTCTAAGTAGATTCTTGTCTTTCCTATGAGGAACTGCACTTAGCTCCTTACATCCAAGAAAGTGGTATTGTTCTAAAATGCCATTTTATTTTAATAGACTTTTGTTGTACAAGAAGACTGGAGATATTTTATGCACACAGTTTTGTTTTGTTTAGCCAGTTTTCTTCTCTTATTAGGGCCAAGCTTAGTTATCTATAAGCTAGAGAATTTAAATCTTGCTTTTTATTTTTTATTTTATTTTTTAATAATCTTTATTTATATTTACATATTATCCCTCAGTGAGACCATTTTCTTATTTATTTAATTCTCACCTGAGTACTTATTTTTTATTTTTTATTTTTTCATTGCTTTAGAGAGAGGAAGGGATGATGCTCCAACCAACTGAGCCACACCGACCAGGGCAAATCTCAACTTTTTAATATGTGCAAATGTGAAATTTTACCTAGTCATTACTCAGTGGCCTGCTATCATGGAATGTATAGTAATAGCAATGGTCAAGGCAGCAAACCAAGATGAACAATTTTGGGTTTGGTTCCCAGTCTGTGTACTGATTCTCCACATAAATTGTAAAAGCATGTTTTCCCTGTGTGCCTTCCTGTACCTAAAATGTAGATGCATTGTAGGCAGAGCCTCGGAAGTCCACAGGTATCTGCTGTTAATGTAATGTCTTAAGGATTAGACTAAAATGAAGTAAGTCAGGGCATTTTGAATAGAATTGTGGATTTCTTTCCCTCCTCATAACTTTAATAAGAAAGAATTTTCCCTCCTCATAATTTTACTAAGTAAGAAAAAAAAAAAAAACCGTTAAGAGAAAGATCCCCTCGGATCTCAGCAACACCATTAACTAACTCCTGCAGGTGTCTGTGCGCTTCCCGCCATGCGCCCACTTGAAGTCCGGTGGCTGCTGCTGGGAGTGTGGAAAGCATGGCAGGCTGCATGTGGGGTCTTTGCATGGGAGATTTTTGGTTAGCCTCATGGCAGGGGCTGGAAGTAGAAATGTTGCGGCAAATTCGAACGGTTCTCTGCTGATCTATTCTTTGCGTTTCAGAAAATGCCTCTCGTTTCCCATTCCATTTTCTATGACATGGTTTGGGCTCTGTTCATGGTGTCCTTCAGCTTGAAATTGCAAATCCTTCAGATGAATAGCTACAATTTAAATAAAGACATGCACACACACACACACACTGTGTAGGAATCATCCAACAGCTGGTGTAGTTTGAGGCTCTCTTGCTTTTAGGTATAATTATCCTTTTGGAAATACGGGTGCTCTGATTTCTGAGCAATGGGATTCTCAATCAGCATGCAGTTCTTCTGAGGCCTCTTCGCTTTCTTGCATATTAATCACACAGCAATGTTCAATGGCCTTTCCTAATGAAAATTTTTCTGATCAGTGAGACATCTTTTTAAAAAAATAGTTGTCTATACACTCTACAGAAAAATACTTTCCTTCCCTCATGTCAGGAAGAAGACTTAAACTGTGTGAGAGAGAGGTGGTCTGATGCACTCATTAAACGGCGAGAATACTTAGATGAACAGATTAAAAAAATCAGCAATAAAAAAGGTATGTGAGATTATACTCTTTCTTGGGAGTAGCTTTTTCACTTCTAGACAATGGTGGTGGGTTATTTTCTTCATTGGATAATTGTATCTTAATTTTTAACCTTATAACAGTTATAGATATTTGTGTATCATATTGTACAGTGTTAGCTTAAGAAGGCTCTGAATTCGTCATTAATGTTTCATAAAACTCTGAGTTAACTGTCATATTAAACATTAAACTAAAATTTTGTTATGAGGAATACTAATATGATCAATACTACATCTCAATAATGAGGTATTTCTAGCTCAGAACAATGGAACCGACAGCAGCTAAAGGGTCAGTTTGGAAAGCCAAGCATTTGGCAGGTCAGACCCAGCTACTGTTGGGTGATAGCCACGCACTCAGCTAAAGCTGGCCGGCAGCTCCATTCTCTGCAGCCAAGCTCCGAGGATGCCTCTTGGGCTTTAGAGTAGAAATATGCTCTTAAAACTCTTAGTCTCTTATCCTGACTCTATGATCCACTCATTGTGGTTGATTCTGCACCAAAGGATGCATCACAGATGTTAACCCATTTCATGAAGAAGTTAGCAAAAATTCTCCCTCAAAAGAAATCTTGGTTCAGTGTCCTTGGTGTCAGTTCGTGTATGTGCTCATCCTGCTAATGAAAACTCACTTTAACTATGCCCTGGTAGCTCCAGAGTTAGATTATTAAGAGGATTTCAAAATATATCAGATATAATCTCTTCATAATGAGCATGGAGGAGAATAGTTTTGCAGAGCGTGCTATATAGTGTTCTTTCATCCTCTGTCTTTATAAAATGGTGTATAGTTTTTATAAAGCAGTGTCACATCTATCATTTCACTCGACCATTCCAACAAGTGCATGAAGTACAATAGGTATGACTTGATTATTCCTTTTTGTCAAGTTAGGAAACTGGACTCATCTGTTGAATAACTTCCCTAAATAACAGAACCGATAAATTAACCAAAGTCTTCTTATACCTGTTCCACTGCTCTTTCTACTCTTCCTAGTTTCTGTTTCACTGAGCTGGTATCGTAGCCTCTCCAACCCCATCTGTGTGCTCAGGCTTGAACTTCTAAGCCTCGGATTCTTTGTAATGTAGCAGATGTTTTAGCCATATGTGGATATTAACAAGTAATAACCTATTTTAAATGTAGAAGATGTACTTCCTCCCTCTTTGGTACTCATCCCCTCATCTTGTCCCGCAGAGAGAACTGAGGATGATGTGGAACGGGAAGCCCGGCTGGTGGAGCAGTGGGTGGGGCTGACTGAGGAAAGGAACGCTGTACTGGTGCCAGCCCCGGGCAGTGGGATCCCTGGGGCGCCCGCTGACTGGTAAGCCCCCTCTTCGTTCTGTGCAGGATGGCTCAGGTGGCCTGTGGCAAGAATCATGCAAGTGACTTTCCAGGATTATCACAGAAAATGCTAAGGAACATGAGCTGCCCAGGGAAGGGGCTCCCATCTCTGGTGCTGCCTTCCCGTTTCCCTCCCACCGCAGCTAGCTTCTTCTCACAGGCAGCCAGAGAGCATTTAGTGCCTGGCCAGGAGTCAGGTACCACACTCCTCAGTTCCTGTGTGTGTGTAACTTGGACGTGGTTTCCTGGTCCCCAGAAATTCTTTTTTTGGCTCAAAAGGAGGATATTTCCAGGGAGTAGTTGAAGAGGGCAGAAAATACAGGGTGGGGCAAAAGTAGGGTAATAGTTGTGAGTAAACAAAGCAGAGTTTATTCTTATGTTATCATTTATTAATTATTATATTATTTTCCATGTGAACAACTGTGACCTACTTTTGCTCATCCCTGTATATCTAAACTGTGGTCAGTCAGTTGATTGATGGCACTCATGATGCTCATAAGAAACAGCGTGATATGCTACTCTGGAGTGAAATAGAGCTGGATAAAGTTTCCAGCTGTAGCTCTTTTTTTTTCTTTTCAAGAGCATATTTATTTATTTTTTAGAGAGACGGGAAGAGAGGAAGAAAGAAAGGGAGAGAAACAGTGATGTGAGGGAGATACATTGATCGGTTGCCTCTCACATGCCCCCAACTGGGGACCTGGCCCGTAACCCTGGCATGTGCCTTGCCTGGGAATTGAACAAGCAACTTTTTGCTTTGCAGGCCAGCACTCAATCCACTGAGCCACACCAGCCAGGGCCCAGCTGTAGCTCTTAAGTGTTGTTTACTTAACTTCTCTGAGGCTTTTTTCCTAGTCGTTAATGGAGCTACCTTGTTGGTACTGTTGTAAAGATCAGCTATATTTTTAAAAATACCATGTTCATAGTGCCCATTCATTAAATGGTAACTTCTGCTGCTGTTTATTCTCAATCTTATTGTAAGACTATGTCCTAGGCATTTAAGAGAAATTAGATTTCTTTTGAACACAAAATGTACATGCCCAGATAATGTCTTTTGGATAGGCGTAGAAACATTAGTGATGTGTCTAAAATGATGAATGGAAGTGTAATTGATTCCAAGGTATTATGTAACTAGAAAATCTGAATTCGCAGGCACATAATTTGTAACCTGGTGTTTCTTCCTGCTTATTTTCCTGTCGTGCCGGAACCCTGCCGTCACAGGCCGTGTATCAGCCAGCCACTTAGGAATGAATAGTCAGCTCAGTCTCAGTTGTGTTCTGCTTTCTGAAGCCCTCTTTAAACTTTTTTTACCTCAGTCACTCTCATTTGAGGCATTTCCAAACTTCAGAGCACCTTGAGCCACCTGTAAAATGTAGAGTCCTGGGTCCCCTTCCTAATTATTCTGATTTGGAAGAAAAAGGATGTGCCCAGGACTTCCATTTTAAAAGGCCCTTAAGCTGACCCCGATGCCGACGAGCAAGTTTCCGATAAAACACTGCTTTGGACTTTCCTGTACACAACCCCGCCTCCCTTCATACATCTTTCGTTTTCTCTTGGGGCTTTTAAATATTGTTTCTTTTGTTTACTTCCTCTAGTTTTTGATCCTCTCCCCTATTCCCACTCTAACAACATCCCTCTCTTTTTCCCGTCACTAGAATTATTTTTAGAAAGGTTTCAAATAATCTTTGTCTCAATTAATTACATGTAATTCATATAACTGGTAGTTCTTTATATAAATTACATAATTCCCATGGTTTGTGTTAATAGGAACATCAAGAAATGTGAAAATATTTCATTAATAGAACCTGTATTTCCACAATAGTTCTCTTCTGGGTCCATGCCTCTGTGGTATCTGATTATCTGTCAAGATGTAAAACACATATTTGGTTATGATTAAATTTTGTTATTAAATTTAGGATCCCACCACCTGGAATGGAAACCCATATACCAGTTCTCTTTCTTGATTTGAATGGTAAGTAGACCCCAAATGTTCCAGGGTTATCACATTTAACTAAGGTTAGTAATCTATTCAGATCCACACAATTTTGATCACTTTTCTAATTACTTATATGCCATATCTAGGTGGCGTTTTTAGTCCAACCAAATATATATGGCTACGACATGCAGATCACTAGAAGAGATGTGTGGATATTTAATCTTAAAAAGAGAGCAGTTGGAAGATTGAGAACTTCATATAGAAACATAAAAGCAATTATTGCTCTGCAACATTAACGGACATAGAAATTACCTGAGAAAGTAATCACCCTCAGGGATTCTGAATCTTTAGGCTTTGCAAGGGCCCAGGCACCTGCGTTTCTACCTAGTGCACTTTGCTTCCCACCACAGTAAAGTTGATGCCAGAACATGATCATACACTCACCCTGCATTAAGGGCCGTACTTTAGCAATATATCAAACCTGGGTGAATCTAGAACAATGGTTTTCATATGTTTTACCAGTAAAATACATTTTCTTTTTTTACATTTTTTTAAAAGATTTTACTTATTTTTAAGGAGAGGGGAAGGGAGGGAGAAAGAGAAGGAGAGAAACATCAATGTGTGAGATACGTTGATTGGTTGCCTCTCACATGCCTCCAACTGGGGACCTGGCGGGCAACCTAGGCATGTGCTCTGACTGGGAATCGAACCAGTGAACTTTCGGTTCGCAGGCCGGCACCCAATCCACTGAACCACACCAGCCAGGGTATAAAATACATTTTCAAAATGATATGTTAAATGGAACTCTGTGTGTAGAATACAAAAGCAGAGTTGCTGAGTTTGGGGATAGGCAGGCTCTGGCAGGCCCTTCTGCAGGGCCCTAACGGTCCTCAAAACACAGCCTCAAAACCTCTCTTGTGGAGGCAAGGCCAATAATGGATGGATGAAAGACATGGGGAGACTGAAGAATTAAAAAAATAACTTTCTTAAGCCTAGAAGTGGACTGTGCCTCAGGAAGTGGTGAGTTCCTTATTATTGGAAGTACATAAAAACTGGATAACCACTTGACAGAGATTTGTGAAAGATGAATCCCACTTTTGTACAGCAGTAGAAGATGATCAGATTTCTCCCAGGTGCTCAGAATTTTCATTTTAAATTGATCACTGAACTTCTCAATTCTCTAATTTAGGTCAAGTTATGTAGTAGGACAACAAACCTAACACTAGGTTACAGGAGGAATTGATAGCAGAAGAATTTTGGCCCTGGCAGGGTAGATCAGTCAGTCAGAGCATTGTACCGATACGCCAAGGTTGTGGTTTCAATCTCCAGTCATGGCCCATACAAGAATCAACCAATGAAGACACGGATGGGTGAAGCAGCACATCAATGATTCTCTCTCGCTCTCGCTCCCCCTCAAATTAATAAATTAAAAAAAGAAAAGAAAAAGAAAAACTTTAAGGTGTATGTAATTAAAATATTTGCTCCTAAAACTACATATAGGATATATTCTGTCTGTTTTATAGGAGACTCACAAAGGCACCTTTTTGGCTCCATAGTTATCTCTGTAAAGGATAGAAGCTATTGTGAATGAGTATTGAAGTCTCTATATCAACTGCAGGATAAGGAATGAAAGAAAAAAAATTTAAATGTGTTACATGTAAACTTCATCTGTTAAAAACTGACTTTTCTCCCACTTTTGTTTCTGTGCCCTGGACTTGGTTAGCGGATGACCTCAGTGCCAATGAGCAGCTGGTGGGCCCCCACGCATCGGGTGTGAACTCCATCCTGCCCAAGGAGCACGGCAGCCAGTTCTTCTACCTGCCCATCATAAAGCACAGCGACGAGGAGGTAATTGACTGATAAACTTCTCTTTAAGGACTTCAGATTATTGTATGTGCCTGTGGGGCTTGTCTTCCCATTGAAGTACGATGGTCTGCTTTGGGAAAGAGGACTGGGAACTTTCAAAAAGAGAACTTGTGGGTCGTCATTCAAAAAAGGGAGGAAAAATATTATTCAGTTGACTTGCATTTATTTTCTTTCTCTAGTGGGTGATATAAAACTGCAATGCCTGACTTATGTCTTGTTTCCATCTCCCTATCCTCCTGCTATTTTTAGGTTTCAGCCACAGCCTCTTGGGACTCCTCGGTGCATGATTCTGTTCACTTGAATAGGGTCACTCCCCAGAATGAAAGGATTTACCTGATAGTGAAGACCACAGTCCAGCTCAGCCACCCGGCTGCTATGGAGTTAGTGTTACGAAAACGGATTGCAGCCAATATTTACAACAAGCAGGTAGTAATAGGGCCTGATTCTGCAGCTGCATATATGAGCTCAAAGTTTTTCCTTCTGTCACAAAGTGCAGTGTTTTGTAATGTTAACACAGTGGATGTGCAGATTGTTACCATACTGGCCAAGTTACAGTCTGGTTCCCATTTATCCAAAATAATGGGGTTTGAGGACAGCAGAATTAATGTCATTCACAGGACTTTTCCACCTTCACCAATTTAAGACCCCATAATCTTAGAAGTCAGTGGAGTTATGAGATTTCACTGTTTCAAAAGGGTTAAATGCCAGCTCCAAGAGGATTAGAGACAAAACCAGGACAAAAAATGCAGGCTCCAATAAATCCCTGTCCCAGCGCCTCCCCACATCTCATCTCAGAGGTACTCTCGGTACAACTGATCCTCTCCAGTTTTCTTCTGACTGCCAGGGTAGACTGATTAAACCCTGCCATGCTCAGAAGAAAGGTAGCAAATGGGAGAGAGAAGCAGCTGCACCCGTGCAGACAGGGACACACACTCACACACACATACCACCCCCCAACCCACCCTCCACCCCCTAGATAGGCAAAAGTTCTATAATCTGCCCAAATGACAACTGGACATCATTGTCCCTTGGGGGTGGACAGAAGGATTTTTTTCTGAACTTATATTTTCACATCACTTATTTCAGCTTTCCTTTTCTACCAGAGTTTCACCCAGAGTTTGAAGAGGAGAATGTCATTGAAAAATATATTTTATTCCTGCGGTGTAACCTATGAAATAGTATCCAATATACCAAAGGTAAAATATATATTACTTCTTTAAATGATTGCAACATAAGTAATGAAGAATGTTAATTCTCAAAACTTTTAAATCATTTTCTCACCACAGTTTTGATTTAAAAATGCTGTTCATATAAAATTATAATAAGTGTCTTCTTGTCAATTTAGGCAACAGAGGAGATTGAGGACCGGGAGACACTGGCTCTCATGGCAGCGAGGAGCGAAAATGAAGGCACGTCAGATGGGGAAACGTACATTGAGAAGTACACGCGCGGTGTGCTGCAGGTGGAGAACATTCTGAGCCTTGAACGGCTTCGGCAGGCAAGTAATAGTCCAGAGGATCCATCACCAGCCTTCACCCCAAATGGACAAAGATGAATTTACTTACCAAACACACCTTCTCTCGCAATCATTCTGAGAAGGGAAACTTGAGTGGAGATCTCATTAGACAAAACAGTTACTTTGACAAAACAACACAGATTCAAATAATGTCTATTCATGAAAAATGTCTTTTGATGGATTAAGCAAAAAAATTAGTGGGTACAAAAAAAGTTTCCAGGTTTGTAAATATGGGGGAGCAGGTGGCATTAGGATCAAAATCATCTTTATTTCTGTATTTTCTAAGTCGTCCACAATAAATATATATTACTTTTGTTAGGAGAAACATTAATGTTATTTTCAAATTTCCAGGCAGTCACAGTCAAAGAAGCACTTTCCACCAGAGCTCGGCACCTGCGGCGGAGCCTCAGCACACCAAATGTGCACAATGTGAGCGCGCCCCGGCAGGGGCTGGGGCTTGCACAACGTGTCTCGGGTTGGGCTGCGAAACATGAAGGGACCTGAGGTCAGGGTTGATAGGTGCAAAGGGAACATTCGGCACTGGTGTGGGCGTGCCAGGGTGCCACACCTGCTGCTCTGTTCTAGGGAAGCACACCAGAGAACACAGCTGTGTAACGTGACTGGGCCTTTAGTAGAATCTTACAGCTACTAGAAAGTAGAGAGGATGAAAGAGTGAGAGCTGCTATTAGGAAATTTGTAGCTCTCAAATCTAAAAGAAGAGTGAAAAATAATGAGGAAAACATCTGTCTTACAGAGGGAAGAAAAACCATCTATGAAGTATTCTACTCTTCCCCCCTCCACACCCACTCAAATTGAACCTAAATCTGATCAAGACTGTAGATCTAACTACTAATATTTACAATAGTTAGAGGAAAATGTTAAATGACACCACAGGGTTTCAGTCAGTAAAATCCTGACTGGGAAACTTTATAGAAAGAATGACCTAAAGAAAAGGGAAAATTCATAAATTAAAAGACAAAATATATCCAATTGCAATGTATGAACTATTTTAATTTGGCTTCAAAATTAATTGTGAAAATGTTGATGAGATATTTGAACACCAGATATCTGATACTATTTAGGAATCACTTAACTTCTTAAATGTAATAATGGTGTGTGGTTATGGTTTTTAAAAGGGGAGGAGGAATTACTTATTTTTAAGAGATTCATAGAGAAATATTTTGGATAAAAATTTTCCAAGTTAGAAAAAATCAGAATATTTTTTAAAAGAATGATAATAAATATTGAAGCAGAGTTATAAATTCAATAAAAATCAGACAGAAGTGTATCAAATAGAAAAGAAACAAAACTGAAAGACAGGTTTTTTTAAAAAGACTGATCAGATAGATTGACTTACAGTTACATTGATTGGGGCAGAAAAGAAAATATGAAAGAAGATACAAATAGTGGAAATACAAAGGGCCTTATCACAACAGAGAGAACAGAGATTTAGACATCATAAGAGCAAACCATGAATATTATGTCATTAAATGTAAAAGCTTAAACAAAATGGAAATTTCCTACAAAAAAAATGGAATCCAGAAGAAATAGGAAATCTGAATCCAGTTATCACTATAAAAAAGGCCTCAACTCATGGAGAGACTATGTTCATTAATGGGAATGCACAATATCAAAATATTGGCACATCTCCATGAACTGATCTATAAATTCCCCACATAATTTATTTTAGGATTTGATAAGATGACCCTGAAATCTCTGTGGAAGAACAGAGCTGAAGGTGCACATACCTTATCTAAAGCTGAAGATTCCATGCCTTAACACGTGTGTACTGGGGAATTTAAATGCCTTTTAGAAATGACGAGAATTCTCGCCACCCGTACGCAATGTGTTAATATATGCTCAGAGATTCCCACAGATTCATGGGATACATTTAGAACTGAAGGATGCAGGAACTAATACACAAGTCAATACTGGTAGCATGCAGAAAGAGTAGTACTTAGGGGCAGCAGCAACAACATTTATTTCATCATAGTTTATAATAAAAACAAACTAGAAGCAACCTGGATGTCCATCTAGAATATAACAAAGTATTAGATTATTGAAGAAGACCATGTGTAGTAAGATACAACTTATATGAATTATAAAAATATGCAAAACAGTGCTATATATTATTTATAGGTTTATACTTATGAAATTGTATAAAACCTGTTTGGGAATAATAAACTCCAAATTTAGGGTAGTCATTTCTTGTGGGGAAGGAATAAAAAAAGAAGAGACATGGTCATCCAGGCTTCACCTGTATATGTGACATCATATTTCTTTATATATGTATATATAAAATTTACATTAAATGTATAAACCACATTGGTAAAACCATTTATCTCTTACAGGTGTCCTCCAGTCGACCAGACCTTTCTGGCTTTGATGAAGATGATAAGGTATGCACCTGTGGGCAAGGCTAGGTTATTAGCAGTCTCTAAGTCTGGAAAGTTAGAATATCTTGGTGGTTTTACTATTTCTGGACTTTCCATCTTAATCTTATGCAGATCATTGTCTCTGCATGTTTACTTCCAAGTTCAAATACTTGATGTGAAGTTACTCTGCACTCGAGTGTCACGTTGTTACTTAGCATGATACTGCTTTCATACCAGGGCAATACCCCACATAATTAAATATCTGTGTTTATGGGTCTAACTATTAATGACTTTAGAAGGTATTGTATCTGCCATGGCAAAATCACAATTATTTCAAGTGATTAAAATTAAAGACTTAAAATCAAAAGCATTTGCAAAATCATCTTATTCGGGAAATATTTCTTAACCATGTATCATATGTTAAGTTACCAAGCTAGGGACTGCAGCTGATTCAGAGTATAAACACAGCTTTTGTTCTCGGGAAGTTTAAAAGTTAGTCCTTAGAGGCAACAAACTCCTGAGAAGCTGAAGTAAATTAAATAAGCTTATATGATATACAAGAGGAGTTTCCTTCCTCAGAGATATCAATACTTATGCCAATTTGATACTTTTAAATCTCAGATATACGTAGAGTAACCATATCACCTAGTTTACCTGGGGCAGTCCCAGCTTATACCTGCTACCCAGAAAAACTTATCAGTGGAACCAGTTCCCTCTGAAAAGTGTTTCAGTTTGGGCTTTAAATTATTCAGTCTCCTTAGATACACACCAAATTCATAAAAGTGGCTGCTTCTGGGGAGGGAGGAAGATTAATGGAACATGTAGGTTGCTCTATTTGTAATGATTTTACTTAGTCTTAAACAATACAATAAAAACATTTCTTTGTTCTAGGTATACTTTGGGTATGACGGTATTTGCCATATTTAGGACTTTTCTACATGTTTAACATATTTCATAATAAAAATAGAATATATACTGTGATCTTATTAAAAAATAGAAAAAAACCCTCAAATCTGGGCATCATTTATCATTTTAGAGGGACTTCATTACAGTTTAACCCATAATTTTACCTTGTAGGGTTGGTCAGAGAACCAGTTAGACATGTCTGACTACAGCTCCAGTTACCAAGATGTAGCATGCTATGGAACTTTACCCAGGGATTCACCCCGAAGAAGTAAGGAAAGCAGTGGTAAGATTGTTTTTCTGTGTTATTTCTTTATAATTCCTTAGGAAAAGCATTGAGTAAAATTCTTTTATAGATGGCAAATAATAAGAGAGGAAGTTGAAATTCTAGTTTGCTAGTCCTAAACTCTCTGCTTAAATGGAACATACCGGGTTCGCTTATTTGATTTCTTTTTGCTTTGTATCCAATATATCATTTCAATAATAATCATAGGCCTTTTATGTAACACTTTAGAATTTTCAAGTCACTTTTCATACATCATTTGCTAGTTGGAAGTCAGTTTTGAGACACACACAAATCTCCTTACATTATGGTTAGACTTCATTCTTCACCAAAAGAATATCCACCTCTGTCATGTTTTTGTGCTCAAAGGATTTTTTAGGAGAACATATCTCTGATTCCTAAATTTTTAAAAAGATACCAGAAATAAATTTGATTAGTGACAACATTATTATCTAAATATAATCTCTCAGTGCCATGAAGGGAACACATTTTATGGGTAAGTAAATCAGTTCTATTATTTTACACCTTACATTTTACCTAAGTGCCATTGTATCAGTGACTTGGGGAGAAAATATAGGAGAAGAGGCCCAAAGAAATGAGCAAAGGCGAGAAAGAAGATTGTCTTTCCTTAGTCACATGGAGCAGGCTGGCTTGAGGGAAAATGGGGCTTGCAAGAATTTATGCAACATTCAGTCATCATTTATTGAGCCTCTGCTTGCTATATGAAATGAAAGACACAAAAAGGTACCACTCATAGATCTTAAAATCTAACTGTGGAAATGAGATACACAGAAAGTTAGTTATTAAATGATAAAGTACCAAATTGCATGTGCATATATTAAGGGCTCTGAGAATTCAGGGCAACAGAATCAGCATGAGTCAAAATTGGTCTGGTAAGTGGCACTTAAGCTGGATCTTGAAAAGAGGGTAGAAAATTTGTTTTCTCATGTCTTTGATGACTCTTTGTGACTTTGTAGATATATCTCCATTTTTGTCTACCTCTGTTTTAATGCTTAGCCAAATATTAGCATATTAATTTCTTTGTTATACCAAATATTCCTGTGACTAGTTTATACCTTTCTTTCTGTGTGTTGGTTAAAGCGCTCTGTGCCTGTAAAACTACCTTTTTATCTTCCCCAGGTTGTACATTGGAGAATCCTCATGCCTTATCAGTCAGCCCCTTTAAAGCATTCTCTCCTCAGCCACCAAAGTTTTTCAAGCCCCTAATGCCTGTAAAGGAGGAGCATAAGAAAAAGATAGCTCTTGAAGCAAGACCTCTTCTAAGCCAGGAGGTAAATGCTTGACTTGTCTGAACCATGTAAAATAGAAAGGAATCGTGTTGCCTGTGAAGTAACAGTTTGTGTTAACAAGTGTGATGCTGCATGTAGACATACGTGTATGGGTTATCACTTCTTGGATCCTGTTCTGGAATACCTCTTTTTCAAGCACACAGGGTCGTGATAGAATTGTTTATTTGTTATAATTGCTGTTGTATTCTTTGTGTCTATGGATTTACAAAGTCATTTTTGTCTTTCAAGTGAGAAACAGATGTTGTCTAGGCATTTTGAAAATATTAAAGTCTTCCATTTTTTAAATTTGATAACACAGTTATGCTATTTGCCAGAGAATCTGTGTTGTCTTGTCAGATTTCATGAGTACTTTAACTGTAGCCTGCAAAATTGTTTGCTGCACCACTCACATGTAATAAAAGTGTTTGCATTGCTTTTCTAACTTGCACATACTTAATGTGTATCTCGGCTGTCATTGTCGTCTGTGTGATGCATCTGTGTGTCTTAACCTTTGCAGAGCATGCCTCCATCTCAGGCACATAACCCTGGCTGCATTGTACCCTCAGGAAGCAATGGCAGCAGCATGCCAGTAGAACACAATAGCAAACGTGAGAAGAAGATTGTAAGTTCTGGAACCATTTTCGTCATATTGCCTGGCGGTGGGTTTAAGGCCCTTTCACAGACAATCATCCAGATGTGTATTGGGTCTTTGGTTTTTCTAAAAAAAGAAAGGAAAATGTGACCATTGGTGATGAAATTTTGCATGAAAGTGACCATGACTTGTGTGTGTGGTTTTTTCCCCCCTAAGTGTTCATTCTACTTTCTTTATTTTTTTGCTTAGTATAAATTTGCTTAGAAAAAGGGGGAAAGGCACTTTTCATGATTCTAGACTTTATAAAAAGTGGAACAAAGGCATCACTTTAACTAATATTGACTTTTTCTGATGTGCCTGTATGTATTGGCCAGATTCTGAAGTTAATCTACCTAGAGGAATTGCACTTACTTGGAGTAAGTAAACATGCATTTATCTGTGGGCATGCTTGCAAGCTTCTTTCATGTTGCTTGGTGCTGTTGCCAAGATGGTTCTGTAGTTTGCAGCCACACTCCATTCCATCGCCGTCCGTCAGCATTATCTCTACATGCCAAATAGCCTTTTTAAATGTGCTCGCTAAACATAACCCGCATCCCTTGGTGTAAGTCTCACTTTCAGGACGGCTTATCTGTATTTTATCACAGGTGGGTTGAAACTCTACCTGTAAAACCTTATTACTTAGCATTTGGTTTTCAAATTACAAATTTGAAAAATCTTTTTTAAAACACTGCACACCAGGCACTTGGGATTATAAATGATACCTCAATTAAAAAACAAAACAAAACAAATCAGAAACTGCTGTATTCTTAGACCTAGAAAGAATTATCTCGTTCTGTGTCTGGGCTTTCACTCTCGTGCGGCTTTTCCTAGGCTTTGAAATAGTAAAGCAGCCGGAGCTAGAGAGGGCTGCTCGATGTTGATGTTTGCGTGTGGGCTGCTCTGTTGGCAGCGTGTGGTAAGTTTCCTTTCCCAGCTGTGCCACGGCGGATCCGTTCCAGAGGCTCATTAGTGTGAGGTCCTTTAACGGTTCTAGAATATGCTGCTTATGCACACCGTGTGAGACTAACTAGTTCAGATACGTAGTTGGCCACTCTGCTGCATGCTTGCAGTGCTAGCGGGTCTTAGGAAATGAGCGTCTCATTCCTCCTGTGCACTGAGGGAAGGAAAAAAGGCACCATTTCCCCCTCGCCTCTCTGTCCCTCTCTGCTGCCTGTGCCTCTGTGTTCTCCCTGTCCCTCTAGCTCTAAATCTCCATCCTGATTCCTGCTGGAGAAGAGAGTGCAGAACAGCTGCTCCTCTGACTCTTAATGAGCTGCTCAGCCACTTAGTTGACCTGCTTAATTAATAAGGGCTGCAGCATGGGCTGGAAAGGCCAGGTGGCTAGTTTGTCACCCTCAAATTCCCTGGCTCTGTGGCTGATTACATCTGTTTGCTGGCCTGGCCTTTACCACTGTAGTGCACAAGCACTAAATTTAAACTCACTGTAACAATACATATTAGTAGAACACCATTAAAAGATAGCTGGATGGCCCTTCTGGGCTGCCCAGAAAGAAGGTAGTTTCATTGTTCTCCGAATTTGCCTAATAGTTATTTTCTATACTTTCAATATTTTTAAGTGAAACCTATCTCAAGACTTCCACCTAGCAGAAGGTAGGATGGAATCAGATTCTCTGGACCCAGGAAGTCTCAAGCAGCAGTTAGGCTCTGTGATGGAACACACTGTGGAGCCCACTAAGCAGGGCTTGATGGTACCATCTTTCTTGCTGGGGGCTTGCTTGAGAGATCAGCTTCTATCCTCCTTAGAAATCTGGCTCTCTGAGCTCTCTTCATCTCTGAAGCTATTGAACTGTTTGATTTATTTCAGATAGCAGTTTTTCTAGGATGTTTTGGTAGATTTTAAGGGTATTACTTGCTTGACCTGAGGTTCTCATTTCTCTTTAGGAAGCTTTAATTTTATTCCTCCCCTTATAAATGGATATAACCTGCTTTATTCCTTTGTTCCTAATTCACTTTCTTTTTATACTTGTGAAAAACCAGAGAGTGAATCAGTGGTTCAGTGTGACCAAGGGGGTTTGAAATCATTTTGGAAAAGCAATATTGGGACATTGTTCTTTTTATTTTTTTAGCCCATCTGATTACCAAAGTAACCTGTAATTTTACATAAAACATAATAAGTATAGCTATGCTTGGTCCTTTAAATCAGTATTTTGTTATCAGATCTTAGTCATTCAAGTCATGAAGCACATAAGATAAGATAAAGGCAGTGATACGCCCTGGAGTCTTATCTAAGTCATGAAGCAGAGAGACAAGTAGAGAGAAAATGGTTTCTCCCTCTCTTAGGTTTTGCATACACAGCATATTATTTATTTCTCTCATTTTACATAATAAGAAACAAAAAACTTGTTGAGTGACTTGTTGAAGGTCTCATAGTTAATGAGAGTGTAAGAACAAAGGTTCCATCCCTCAGCAGAATTGACCTGACCCCAGTGACCCCAGAGATGATGCAGTTTTTTCAGTCACCTTTCTGCTGCTGTTTCTAAAAGAGGCTGCATACCCCTTAGCACCATGGAAAGAAGTACTGGGGGCCCTTGGATGATCATCTCTCTGAAAAGAGACCATCTCTCTGGTGCACAATACAGATCCACTTATAGTGGGAGTGAAAATGACTTCCATCAAGTGAAACTCCTTACAGTCACTGTTCTATGTGGTTTTTGATTCCTTCTTAAAATCAAAGTGTTTTGTCTATAGGTAAATATCAGCTGCATAAAATAAGTTACAAAAATCAAATCGTGAAGACTGTAGCTATAGAGAAGCTTGAGAACTTGGCTCTATGATCCAGTTTTAAGTAGACTTTTCAGCTTTTTGTGCTAAAGACATAGTAGGAAGGTGCTTGGTTTAGTCTACTTTAGGATGCAAAGATAAATAATATTTCTGGAATAAATTGTCTATGTAGCCAAATTCCCGTAACAGACGGTTTAAGACAATGACGTCTTCTTTTCTTTTTGAAGACAATAACTTGATAAACTGTTGGTCTCCTTTTACATGTTAGAAAATATTTCATCTATACTCAATTTTCTTTTCTTTCTGGAATTAGTTGTCCCCACTGCTCTAGCCCTTCTCTCCTCCCATCTCATCCCCACCCCAAGTATGTACATAACTATGTACTGATCCCTATTTGAACTTAAAGTCTTGGAGTTTTTGTAGACTCAGCACTTTAATTAAGGTAAATCTAATCCTTTAGGGATAATTTTTTATCTTTGCAAATTTGATAAATGTGCACCTTTCTCTACACATTAGATTCATGATTGAATACAGTATTTTATTTGTTGTATTTTAGGATGACAGGCCTCTCCTCAGTCTTTAGAAGAAATAATTTCAGGCATTAAAAGAGCCCCACAGTTCTAATTCTCATCTTCACATTTGGTTTTCCTTGCAATGACTAACTTTTTAGTAATGCACTGCCTCAGGGGCTTTTGGGCCTGGGGAATTATGTTTCTTTGCTAGCTTAAGTCAAAAGGAAATGTAAGAGATACAAACACCTATAATTCAATTTTGAATCTAAACAAGTGAAGTGGAGAATCTAGAAAATATCAACAAAGGCTACTGATTTAGACAGTTCTTTTCAATCTTTGCTCCTTTACAAACATTCCCCCAACTCTGAAGAAAGAACACTTTAGCCATCCATTTTTTAGACACCTCACTTAATTTAGAATGCAGGTAAATATAAGAGGGCAAGAGATTAGTGTTGCCAAAAAAATTTGTTTTTCTAATTTCTGGAACTTTACCACTGATATTTGGTATTTACCTTTAATTAATAGCCAGGGAATTAAAACTACTGATGTTTTAAAATAACTTATATTCAACTTATTTTTAAAACTAAGAAGCACTGAAGAGTATTAAACTATTTTTTAGGTATTTAGCCTCTGATGAGATGCAAAAGAAAATATTACAATAAAATTCACTAGATGAAATTTATGTTGATTTGTGAACTACCATCTGCCATATAGGTGAGGTGTAGTCTTCCTCCCCTTCCCCATCCTCTCTCTCTGCTCCTCTCCCTGCTCCTTCTTCCCCTCCATATGTCTCTCTGATGAGTTAGGTTGATGCTTTGGTTCCAGGGAATTTCTGTCTACCTTTTTATTGATTGATTTGAGAGAGAGAGAGAGAGGAAAGAGGGCGGGAGGGAGAGAAGGAGAGAGAGAGAGAAACATCTATTTGTTGTTTCACTTATTTATGCACTCACTGGTTGATTCTTGTATGTGCCCTGACTGGGGATTGAACCTGCAGCCTTGGTGTGTCAGACCAATGTTCTAACCAACTGAGCTACCCAGTCAGAACAACAGGATTGTCCTGAGAACAAGGACCCAAAGTCATAACTACCTAAGGGCAAGTATCATGCCAATTTTTGTTCAAATTGTTATTCGCAGTTCTTAGGACAATGGCTGGCACATAGTGGATGCTAGATGAATATTTGTTGAATAGAAGTCACACTTTAAAAGATAAAAGGAATATTTGCAAGGTCATCAAATGTTTATGAGGTTAATTAGAAATGACTAGATAGTAATATCATTTATTTTTATTTAAATGTAAAATACCTATATATATTTTACATTGTTTTCCACAAAATATAAAGAATCATTCACTGGAGAGAGAGATTGGGGAGTTGATAACACCCAACTTTTGCATATTTACCAATCTTTATAAAGAATTCTAAAGCAATTAGACAAAGGAGATTTCCATTTAAATCTTCCTCACTTTCCATCCAAATCCTCTATCTGTGCTTCTCAAAACCCCTGCAATTGTCAGATTGATTGTTAGTACTGTACAGCCTTCCAATATTTAGTATAATACTGAGAATGGGTATTGAGATTGTGTTCTTAGCCCTCTTGCTGCCGGGGCCTTATTTTACTGCCCTCTCTCCATGAAGTAGCTCAGAAACATTGCACAAATCACCTTACCTATCTGCACTGTCTCCCCAAGGTGAAGATTGTAAGAACAAGTGAAGGAGCAACTCCTCTCTGGCTGCCCCTCTACTCATTTAATTAGAGAAGGTACAACATCCCAACTGAAAACCAATCATGAGTAACTAATTCAAGTCCACTGCACTATGTTCCATCCTTTTTCTTAAACCAGGCGAGGAAAAGTTCCTAATTAGCACTGAGTGAGCACAGAAGAAGTAAATCTTCATATTAGGAGGTAATGGGTTTGTGTTTGCAAATCTCTGAGAATAATATACCCGTGTCCATAGTAGGTGACAAGATTTAACCAAACTCAGAAAGAAAGAAAAAACACTAAACGTGAATGCCTTTAATAGTAAAGTATTTAAAACTTGCCTCCACAATACAATTGCTATAAGGAGCTAGTGACTGGCTTTTGCTTCATTTCTGTAGGACTCTGAGGAAGAGGAAAATGATCTGGAAGCTCTGAACAGGAAGCTGATAGGTTCACAACCTTATGTACCTGTGGAGTTTGCTGACTTCAGTGTTTACAACGCCAGCTTGGAGAACAGAGAGTGGTTTTCTTCTAAAGTAGATCTGACGAACTCAAGGGTCTTGGAGAAAGAAGTGTCCCGTAGCCCTACCACCAGCAGTATTACCAGTGGCTACTTTTCCCACAGTACCTCCAATGCCACTCTGTCTGACATGGCAGTCCCCTCTAGTGACAGCACAGATCAGCTAGCCATTCAGACGAAAGAGGCAGACTCCAGTGAGCATTCTGGACTCTCACGTGTGTATGATTTCAGACCATCCTCAAACAAAGAGTTAACAGAGCTAGAAGGAGGCTTGGTAAAGGATAAGATAATTGTGGTGCCACTCAAGGAAAACAGTGCCTTAGCCAAAGGGAGCCCATCATCCCAAAGCATCCCTGAGAAAAACTCCAAAACATCCTGCAGGACTGGCTCATGTTCAGAGCAAGATGCCTGCCCCAGCAAAAACGGCCAGGCTGCCAGAGTATTCTGCCCCAAGGAGGTGACCATAGAGCACACCACAAACGTCCTGGAGGACCATTCTTTCACAGAGTTTATGGGTGTGTCAGACGGGAAAGATTTTGATGGTTTGGCAGATTCTGCTGAAGAGATTTCAAGTAGGAAGAATCTACCAAATAAAAGGGACAGTAAGAGTGTCTCAGATGAACCACAGGACCTTGGCCAGCTTCATTCCTTGGCAGAGAATGACCAGGTAATCAATTCCAGAGGCATTCCTTGTGTTATCAGGGAGCATTCCTAATTGTGCACCAACCCCCAGCGCCCCTTCACCTCAGTGACTTAGTAGGAGACGGTCATTCAGATGTTGCCGACAAGGAAGATGTGCCCGCCTGGGGAGCAGGCTCATGTGCTGCCCAGTGCTCGATGCGTGGGTGAGCAAGTCTGCCTGCATAGTTTCTGAGTGGAGCTATGAAATCTACAGGAGCAGTGGCTTTTTCAACTGGCATGTGGGTTTTGTTGAATTAAGTATTCACATGGATAAGGATCAGTCATCCTTACAGTCATTCCCTGAGATGTTTAATTACTGGCCATCCCAAGGTATTCTGGCAGTGTCTACCATATTGCAACAAAACAGTGATTCCTTGGCTTATTAGATACACTGTTATTTTATGTATCGTTAAGAAAAAATACTTCCAATTGAACTACCTTATATCAGCAATTATAAGAAACAGTCCAATGTCAGAGATGTTAAAACGTGGGGAAAGATAACATGCATCATAGAACTGACAAAATGCAGTCATGAGGTTAAAAGGTGCTCTGGAGAAGTAAAGGGAAATTCGTTGAGCAACTGAAGGCTGGGCTTTGGCAGTTACTCAGGTTGGTTTGTTGTGTTAATTCTTATATTGGAACAAAATGGATTCTTGCTAATATTCCTAAGGAAAATAGCAAATTATATAAATAAGAGATTACTTGCTGCTGCACACTCTGCTCCTGAGTGTCATTAAGGGTCACTGTTTTGGTCCCACATGCCAAGCACAGCTGTGTAAGGGGTTAGGTAGTGCCAGCGCTTAGCAGAACAAAGAGCTGACCAAACTAGAAAGCAGCTTGGTGAAGGATAAGATACTCCTGGTGCCATTCAGTCTCTCTGTTTTGCTGAGGAAGTTGCCATTTCAGATTGGTGGATTTTTCCCACCCAAGTTTTCCATACTGGCCCTTAAATTTTTAGTGCGTATTTATTTATATAGCATACTCATAAACTGCAAAAACATAAACAGTGATCTCTTACAACAAAAAAGACTTCTTTCCCCAATTTAAGAATAACAAAGTTGTTCATGACTATTCTTGCAAACCAAGCACTTATTTGCTTAAAAGTCTTCACCTTCCTCTATAGTGATCTTTAAGCAGAATCTGCACTGCTGGCCTACATCAGCTTTTCAGTCTCTCTTCCAAGAAGTCCAAGAAGGACTTGGACAAGAAGTCCAGAGATAATTCTTCACCCTAGAACAGTGCTTCTCAAACTAAATGTGCAACAAATTCCTTGGGTGTGTTGGGAGAGGGTGGCTCTTTAGAATTCAGATTTCCAGGAGCCACTGCCCTCCACACCTAAGATTTTACTTCCATTGGGATGGATCCTGGGGATAAGATTTCCACAAAGCCATCTGCCGAAGTCGTGCGAGTCAGAGTGTCCGAGGGCTGCACTGTGAGACACGCAGCCCGTGGAAGAGGGAAGAGGGACAGCTGCTCATTTCACTGCCTGTGGTATTTGGAACCCAACAAACAGGGAGAATGCCTGGCTTTTGCTTTTCAAAGTCTTCTGAACTGTGTGTCCCTGCCAAAGATCGTGGTTTAAAGGTGGAATTTACAAAAGTATTTGTTGTGCTAGGGCAATGTGGGACTATGGTAATATTTTTTCTTTTTATTGCTTTCATGTTTTTGTTTTTTTAGTTTTAGTAAGTTATTTTAATACTGTAACAGTTTGAGAACTTTATTAAGTACTGAAGTTTGACTTTTGTTCTTGCCCTGATAGTACTTACCGTGTGGGCCCAGAAGTAACAATTTTTTAATGGGTCTTACTGTCCATTACTTTTCCTAGAAGCTTCACCTTGGGGCTAGATTTCTCCTTTGTATACTGTAAATTTTAGAACTGGATGCCATCCTAAACTGAATCCTGTGCGTCCCTTTAGGAAGAGCCCCTTGTGTGGGGTGGGCACAGTTTGGCTGAGGGTGGCTCCCTGTGGGTGGGGAAGGGAGGTGGGGACCGGGGCTTGAACTCACCATAGCCTCTGAATTGCAGGGAAACACCACCTCAACTGCTCGGTGAAAGGCAGCAAGCACTTCCTCCACAGGCCCAGTGTCTTTGTCTCGGGTCTCCTTTCCAAAGCACCAGCCTCATCTTTAAAACATGCTGCGGCCCAGCAGGACCTCAGACTAGCGTGCAGGAGCCATGTACTCCCTGGGCCACCACCTCCCCTCCTGTGCGAGAAGAAACAGCGGTGCTTTGTCACCTAGGTGAACCGACAACTTCTGCTTTTTCCGGAAAGCCAGAGAACTGAAAATCCTGGATTAATTAAGTGGCAGTATTTCTTTTTGCACTTACTACACACCCTACTGTGTGGAAACCGCAGATTCAAACAAGCTTATTCTTGTACAGTTTTAATCAGTTCTTACTGTAGAATCTGGAGTCAATACTCTAATGTGTTTTTTATAAGTAATATATATTATGTATATGAAATGTGTATCTATAATATGTCTGTTTCGAGACAGATAAGACTGCATACTGAAATGCAGATAAAAGTGGTTTGTAAAAAAGTCAGAAGGTACTGGACTTTGTTACAAAGCATCTTGGGTGATCTTATATACATGAGCAGATGAAACATTTTATTGCCTAAATGAGGTTACAAATTCCTCTTTGCAGAAAAGGTTCCAGAATGCCGTTCTTTATAACCAAAGAACTTACATATGACTGATCGATTTTGCTGTCCACTCTTGTTTTCCGTGTACATATGTGTTTGACTGCACGCTTGGTGCCACTGCCCTTGGCCACCAGGCCATGCACTGACCTTCTGTCCTGTTTCATAAGCACACTGAAAGCTCTCACAGCCAGATTTCTTTGGTCTTCCGCCTGGCCCGCCACCTGCTGACTTGACAATGCATTATAACCATTGACAATGACCGGGGCTCTTCGTTCAGCCCCGCACGGCAGGCAGAGTGCGGAAAGCAGTATTACTGTAAAAACAAGGGCATACCAAGAGTTGGATTGGGATGGGGGAGGAATGTTGATTTTTGTCTTTTTGTGGTTTTGTTTCAAATTGGTAGGTTTCATTGTGGTGTCATTTTTACTGTTGCTATTGTACTTAATTCTGGAAAATGCTGAAGAGATGGAATGAGCTATAAAGTTCACAGGTGCCCACTTCGCCTTGTTTGCAGGAGATGATTGAATACAGGTGACCCTGCTGCCCATGTCTTCATTTGTCAGTTCTCCTGCTAATGGAGACATTGGGGGGATTATGTGTGCCGAAGTTTTTACAAAGGTACTTAATGTACCTGTTCTGTAGATGCCTGTACAGTTAGTCTGGAGGTACAGCAATAAGTGTGTATGAGAGTAAGAGAAGGTGCACAGCCCGCTGTACCTTTCTTCTCTAAGTTCCTACCACCAGTAAAGGGGTAAGATATTGGAGACTTTAACGAAAAGCTGCTGTTCATGATTTTTGTGTATAGTGAGCTGACTGTAGTATTTTACTATTGTCTGTTTTAAAAAAGGAAATTGTAATTTATATCCCCTTTCAACTTAATTGTATTTAATTGGTACAGATTGTGTGTGTCTTTTAGAATACAGACGGTCTAATTCAGATTTTAAAGCAGCGGTTGTTTGTCTTTAATAATACTGCCATTATCCAATCTGATTTTCCACATTTGTATGTCTCATGTCCCTGGAGCTTAAACAACAGTAGTAGCAGCCAACATTCACTGAGGGTTTACTATGTACTAGGCACTGTTCCCAACATATGATACTTATTACGGTATTTCCTTTTTTTCCTCATAGCAACAGATGCCGTAGGTACTATTGTTATTGCGTGTTTGGTGACTGGAAATCTGAGGTAGAGAGGTTAGTGACTGGGAGAGGGATTCCATGCATGCTTCTGTCAGCTTCTCCTCTCCATGTTCTGTCTGGTGGCATGGCGTTGAGGGGCAAGCAGGGCTGTGGTGCATGTCAAAGTCCCAGACTGACCAACAGTCTTGGGAGACATCTGCCGCAGATATGACAGTGTGTCATTCATGGTCACAGTGCTTAAACAAATATTTAGAGCCAGTATCAGTGCTCTGCCATCCATGAAATTATAACCAGAGATAGCTTGATATGAAAGATTTACCTAAATAATGCTATTACAGAATCTTTTTAGAAAAGTCTCAGTTGTTTACAATAGACTTTCTGAAGTAACCAAGAATTAGCTCCAACTGTTCTGGACAGAAGAGTGTCTTATATGGACCGCCAGGAAAAAGTAGAGAAGAAGAAAAAACCCAAAACTTCTCTGAATTTTACAAAATAGGAGTTGGGGTAAACAGTAGTTTTGTACTATTTAAATAAACTATGACAAATACAGTTCAAGACAAAATGAACAATTTATCATTCCCTTCACTAGAACAAGATCAGTGGTATTTGGTCATTGACATTGTCCTTTGTCATTATGACTATGAGCAAACTGGTTTTAGGGCATATTTTATTGGATAGATAAGTATAAGCATATGTTTAACAGTTAATTTCCAAAATACATTATTACCAATATCATGACATTTGTTTATACTTACTTGGACACATTTTATCAGAACAAAAATATAGCCTTATGTTTCTAAGGCACCCCTTATGGGAAGACTAACTATTAAAATACCTTTAGGGTTAGGTAAGAGCAAGATGCTATATTCTATAAAATTATCCTGCAGTAGCCAATACTTACTTTTAACTTTACATTATTCAAGTGTTAGAACTACGTTGGGAAAAAGAAAACTAATTACCTGATTAAGCTTTATTTTAAAAAGTAAAACCTTTTGTTCATGTAATTAAAAAGTCTTAAAAGAAGATGTAATTGAGTAAGTTCTTGCTATCTTCTTTTTTGGACCAAGAGCTAAAAACAGAAAAGGAGCTACTGGTATGTAATCACGTAGAGAGCTTTTTATATTTAGCTTTGAATTTGTTATAGTAACACCAGTACAAGTCTCTGTAATGTTAAGCCTACCTCCTAACTTAAAAACAACAACCACCAAAAGTCAATCTGTAATATACAGCAGTTCATTTCAGACTTTCCCCTAACCTAGAAGAAAGGCAGTCGGTTCAAATGTCCAGCAGCATCCCACCAGACATCTGGAGGCTCCTCCAACATCCAGTTGGTGGGGGGCCTGGAAGGGAGAGGACTCCCTGAGAATGCTGGCACACCAGCTCTCCTCTTTAACTCATTATGAACTGAAGCTGACAGTCGTGAGAGCAAAGTCCCATTTGTGTCTAATCCCTCAAGGTATGGGGAAGGATAATTGTAGGTTTGAGTGTCGTGAGTTCATTTAAGTTAAAATAAAACATAGTCATTATTTTTCAGATGTTGCAGGACACACACGCACCTCTGTGTACCAGAAACAAGAGACTTTTCACCTCTCTGAGGCTCACTGGGTGCATCTACTTCTGCATCGAGTCCTTAGAAGACTGCAGCTTGGGGTGCTGCAGGTGCCGTCAGCGGAGCCCGGTTGGCAGCAGCCGCCATCTTGGGGCTCACTGCAGGTTTTCTCAGCGCCGGATTATCCCCGAGAGAGGAACTCTGAAATCCTTATGGGACCCTATTCACGAAGGCAGTGGCAGGCTGATTAATAGAACAATGAATGTCTTGTAAAGGAAAAGGTAAGTTTTGAAATTGGAGACTGAAAGAAGAAAAGATTAACTTGAAAAGAGAAAAAAAGGCCCAGTTTGGTTTTATAGTACAAACCAACTTGACCCTTTCACAACACTTAAAACACTTGTAACTATTTAGATTTTAAAACAGGAAAATGTTGGTGTTTGTAACAACTTTAAACAGTTATTTTGGGCCTTCATATCCTAAAAATCTGCCTGTACCAAACCATTTAAAGATAGGTTTCTTTGGTATTCTCTTTCCATAGTCTAGCATGAGTTTGGAGAAATATCAAACAGAGTAGATGTATTTTTCTTTGACTAAAATCTTCAGAAAAGCCCTGGGCAGGTAGCACAGTTGGTTGAAGCATTGTCTCACTATGCCAAGATTGTCGGTTCGATCCCTGGTCAGGGCACATCATACAAGAATCAACCATTGAGTGCATAAATAGGTGGAACAACAGACTGATGTGTCTCTCTCACTCATTCTCTCTCCCCCTTTCCTTTCTCTCTAAAATCAATCAATTTTTATTTTTATTTCATGAAAATGCATCTGAGCCAAAAGTCACAGCTTTGCGCAATTTATTACTCACCCTTGTCGAATCACGTAATTTTTGCCTAGTGTATGGTCAATCACAAGTAAGCCAAGCTACTTACAAACACCAGAGTTAAAATACTTAGCTGCAGCAACTGCCGTAAGAGAGCAGTTTACCAGGAATAAGGATATAAGAGCTTACCTCAGTAACACTTGCACCCAAGGCTGTCTTAATGATATAAAACACCAGTCTACCCACATTATTTTTTAGACCTTCTGTATGTAGTGAGAAAGCTAGTCATTAACATTGCTGCAAAACGAATCACCCTCAAACTTGGCAGCTTAAAACAGCAGTAAACATTTGTCATCTCTGTGGGTCCAGATTTAGGAGTGGGTAGTTTGGGCTCCATTCGCTCCTGAGGTTGCAGTCAAGAGGTCAGCTGGAGTTGCAGTTTTCCAAAGGCTTGACTGGGACTGGGAGGGGCCCCTTCTAGGCACGTCCCCTCCTGATACTGCAGCTTGCTTGCCATGTACACCTCTCCACACAGTTGTTTCCTGGAGTGAGGGGTCCAAAGAGAACCAACAGAAGCCAGAAGGCCTTTTATGACCTGGTCTCAAAAATTACACTTGGTCACCTCCACCACAGTCTGTTCTTTAGAAACGAGTCACTAGTCTAGCCCCCACGAAGGAAAGGGAATTCACTCCTCCTTTTGAAAAGAGGAAAGTCTAAGAGCTTGTAGACATTTTAAAACCACTGTAACTACTTAAGAGTTATATAACAGAGGCCATGGGTAAAAGCAAACCTAACTGGAACCTATGTGTGAATATAGGAATACAGCTCGTTTATAAAGAGTATAGTCAAAAGGAAAGCCACAATTCCATGGAAGAAAAAGGAGATATTAATAAGGAAAAATTCTGGGATGATCTGAATGTGTGGGTTATAGCTGATAAACTGCAAATATTCATGTTAGACTCTAGAGGCAAATGATCAGAAACTTAATTTTTCTTTTTCTTTCTAAATACATTTTATTTACTTAGTTTTTTATAGAGAGGGGAAGAGAGAGAGGAAGAGAGGGAGAGAAACATCAATGTGTGCTTGCCTCTCACACGCCTCCAATGGGGACCTGGCATGCAACCCAGGCATGTGCCCCGACTGGGAATTGAACCAGCAACCCTTTGGTTCACAGGCCGGTGCTCAATCCACTGAGCTACACCAGCCAGGGCTTAATTTTTCTTAGTTTCACATTTGATTCTTTTCAGATTTGCTTCACTAGAGCCATAGGCACGTGGCACATGAATATATTTGCTAGCTTTGCTCAAAATAAGAATTGACTCAGGAAATTCAAACATCTTGCGTCAAGCAATATTAATGATTGGCTTTAGAAATAAAACTTGCCAGTAAGAATGTATGAATGTGGAATTTTTTATTTTTTTGATAAAATAATGGACAAAGGTAGTATCATTTTATTAAAATGTGATATACATCCGATTGGAAATAAGAAAAAGGGGTTCAAGGCTCTTGAAGCTTGTAAAATGAAACTTTATAGAAGAACAACTAGAAAAAGAAACTTAAAGGGATTTTTATTTATTTTTTTAAAGTTATTTATTTAAGATTTATTTATTTATTTATTTTTAGAGCGAGGGGAAGAGAGGGAGAGAAACATCAATGTGTAGTTTCCTCTTGCACACCCCAAACTGGGGGCCTTGCCCACAACCCAGGCATGTGCCCTGACTGGGAATCAAACTAGCGACCCTCTGGTTCACAGGCCGGTGCTCAATCCACTGAGCCACACCAATCAGGAATCAGGGCAAAGGGATTTTTAAAAGGCTGGTTTAAAAAGGAAAACAGGTTAACAAAAAAATTAAAAATAGGCTAATAAAAGTGGTGCAGACACATAGAAAAGGATTCCTGGATAGTTTCTTCCTGTTTAAAATTTGACTCAGGTAAATATTCGATCAACTCAGACTCAACATAGGAGCTCCTTTCCCAGTCTGTTGGTCTGTCCCTGGACCTCCTGGCCTCCCAGGATGGGTAAGGAAGGCACCTTTAGCTGGCCTGTCTGCCAAGGTAGGTGCCCGCAATCTCTTGCCCTCTGCTGCCTCCTGCTGACCCCTGGTTGAGAATATCGTTTCTCATTTAACTTTTGGTCACAGACTTTTGTCCCAGCTTCATCCACCGCTGATGTCAGTAATGTGTATCCTAATTGCTCCCAGGAAGCTTAGCAAACTCCCTCTGCTGACCAGGTCCCCCTGCTGGCCTTGCACTGGTACTTGAGAGACTGAGCTCTACCCACCCCTGGCGCTCAGCTCTGGGCTGTGCACAAACAGTCCCTGCTAACACGCTCGTGCAAGGTGAACCCTGCACAGTCACAGTGATGCTTACTGCTTAGCTTTCTCCTGCATCCTTCCTGGAGTTTTCCAGGAACTCCATGCCACCAGAAAGATCAGCTGAATACTTCCTGGAGCCCCTCTCTCTATTCCCTCCACTCTACCAAAGCAAGGCTGATAAGAAGCAGAGCATCAGCTTAGGCACTCTTGAATTCCCTCTCAAGCTATCTTAGCTTTTAAACTAATGTCCTACTTGTCACCACAGACCAAGACATGGGGACTGGTCTTTTCTGTGGACCGGAAGCTTCCTCATCACAGTCTGAACCTCTGAATCTCCATGTCTCTTCTCTTGTCCCCTTTCCTGATTCCTCCCTTTTCCTTCCCTTCCTATCTCACAGGAACTGCCTTTATATCATAGAACCTTTCTCTCCACACTTTGGCTTATAACAAAACTACATCCAAGCTTTGCTATGAACATGTAAAGGAAGGCTTTTGGAATTAAGGAAACTCTTCTGTCTGCAGCCCTACCACCCTGAATGCACCCGATCTCGTCTGACCTCGGAAGCTAAGCAGGGTCATGCCTGGTTAGTACTTGGATGGGAGGAAACTCCTCGTTCAACAAAACATGGCTCACAAGTTTACTTATTACTCTGATAAGGTATGAAAGCCAAGCTGTGTTCAACACAGTATCCACCATCCACAAAGGAAGGTACACCAATGACACAAAGAGGGGAACCAGAGGGTTACGTGATTTGTAGGCAGGAAAGATACTCTGAATTATTAACACATATCTCCATTGCATTGCTATTTATTTATTAAGTATAAAGGGCTCTATATTATTTGTCTCCTGAAATAATTTCAGCAACCCCATTAGGTAGATCCTGACATTACACCCATTTTGTAGTTGGGAAAACTGAGTCTTAGAGAGATTAAAGATTTGTCAGGATCACAAAGACCAGAAAAATGATGGACCTGAGCTTCAAACCCGGGAAGACTGTCTTAAGCAGAGTCTGTCAGTCTCCAGATTTTATTCAGAAGAACTATACAGTGGTTGCCACTGATTATACTTGACTCTTAGGGTTTCCAGCAGAAAAGGCAGTCTTTCTCCTGGTTAGTTCGGATATTATTCTGTCTGTATGTCTGTTATTGGTGGTCTCCAGCCTTTAAGGAGATGAAGGGTAGCTCTTAAATGAAGGTTGTGGCATCCCTGATACAGATCCTGTAAAAAGATGTTAGATCATCCTTTAAAAACAAAAAACAAAATAATATGCTAGTTTAGTTTAAAATGTGGTAAGAATAAGGGGTACTATAAGTCCCCACTCATTATGTGTGAGCTGAGCGGTGCCTGCCTGGTAAGAGTATGAAAAAGAAGAGAAAAGAGAAGCTGTAGAAGAGAAACCTGACAGGTACTACATCCAGGTGATCAAGTATGTCCCCTTGACATGAAGTGATGAAAATGGCACTTTGCCTCTGTGATCTCCGTCCCATAAACCCATAACCCTAGTCTAACTGTAAGAAAAACTTCAGACAAATTCCAGTGAAGGGGCACTCTTATAGTATTCCTTATCGCACTCCTCAAAACTGTCAGACGTCGAAAATAAGTAAAGTTTCAGATGCTATCATAGCCAAGAGGAGTCTAAGAAAATATGACAAATAAATATAACAATGTGATATCTTGGACGTAATCCTGGAAAAGAAAAGGAAATTAGGTTAAAATTATATATATTATACACACATATTCCATTTAACATGTATATGTTCCATTTTACATATCTGCCATTTAGCAAATAACTTCTGAGAGCCTACTATGTACTGGACACTGCAGTGAGCAATGATAGTATAGTGTTGAAAAATATAGACATTGGCCCTGATGTCACAGAGTAGACAGTTTGGTGAGAGAGTGAACAACAACAAATATATATATATATATATATATGTACACATATGTGTGTGTGTATATATATATAGTACATATATAATGTATTTATACATACACAACTATTTATATCATTTACAAGTGCTCAAAAGGAGAAGTTTGGTGTATTATGATCATGAACAAAGGAGGAACCCAATTTAGTCTGAGGGATTATCAAAAGCTTTCTGTAAGGAATCTATGTTTAAGATAAGACCTGAAGTGTGAATCGCAGTTGGCCTGGTGAAGAGAGGGGTATTAGACTCCAAATGGCAAGACCACTTTTAGAGCTCTCAAAATAACTAAGAATATCATAGGATTTCAATTCATTCAGTTGAAGAAAGAATAGAAGGAGGTATACTTTTAAATGACTATTAGAATATGGGGGATGAACACTAGCTTAAGGGGTTGGATTTAATGGCTGATGCTCTTAATACTGATAGGACGAATACAAAGGAAAGAACATCTTTGAGTGAGAAGATGACTGATGGATTGTTTTGGACAGGTACTCAATAAAGGTAGACTTCTGTCTCTCAGAGACACTTTCTGCCCCTACACAGATTCAATTTAACTCTCCTCTACCTCCTCCACTTCTTCCCCCTTCTTCTTTTACTATGCAGTTTTAAAAAGTATGATTTAAATATATTTTTATTACTTATTTTCATTACTAGCCAACTTTATTATCATAGCCTCAAAGCTGATCTCCCCAAGGAGGCGGTAGATGTGTACACTGAAGACTATGACATTGATGAAAGAAACTGAAGAAGACGCAGTAAATGGAATAATATCCTGTGTTCATGGATTGGAAGAATTAATGTTGTTAAAATGTCCATACTACTCAAAGCCATCTACAGATTCAATGAGATTTCTATCAAGATTCCAGTGGCATTTCTTACAGAAATAAAAAATATTCTAAAATTCATATGGAACTACAAAAGACACTGAATAGCCAAGCAATTCTGAGAAAGAACAAATCTGAAGGCATCGCACATTCTGATTTAAAACTATATTTCATAGAAACAGGCTCATAGATAGAGAACAGATTGACAGCTGTCGGAGGGGGTTTGCAGGGCTGAGCAAAAAAAATAAAGGGATTAAGCAAAAAAAAAAAAAAAAAACTTAAACAGTATGCTGATTACCATATGGAAAAGGGTGGGTGGGAGAGGTAGAAGAGGGTATTGGGGAGTAAATAGTGATGAAAGGAGATCTGGGGGTTGTGAACACATAATACAGTATGCAGATGATGTATTATAAAATTGTACGCCCGAATCCTACATAAATTTATTAATCAATGTTATGCCAATAAATTCAATTAAAAATATTAAAAAATAAAACTTCATTTCAAAGCTATAGTAGTCAAAACAGCATGGTACTGCCATAAAAACCCACAGAAACCAATGGAACAGATTCAAGAGTCCAGAAATAAACCCAAGCATATATGCTCAGTTAATATTTGACAAGCGAGCCAAGAATATTCAGTGCAGAAAAGACAGTCTCTTTAATAAATACTACTGGTAAAATTGGATATTCACATGCAAGAATAAAACTAGGACTTTTCTTGAAATGGATTAAAGACTTTTAACTTAAGACCTAAAAACTAAAAGAAACGTCTAGAAAAAAACATAGGAAAAATACTCCTTGACATTGCTCTTAGCAATGTTTTTTAAAAATTTTATTTTTATTTCTTGACTTGGGTGGGGGGAGACATTGATTTGTTGCTCCACTTATTGATGCACTCGTTGGTTGCTTCTTGGATGTGCCCTGACTGGAGATCTAACCTGCAACCTTGGTGTGTCAGGACAACACTCTAACCAAGTGAACTACCTGGCCAGGGCCAGCAAAGCAGCATAAGCAACAAAAGCAAATATAAACAAGTAAGACTACATCAAACTAAAAAGCTTCTGCACAGTAAAAGGAGTGACCAACAAAATGAAAAGACAACCTATGCAATGAGAGCAAGTATTGTAAAAACACATATCTGATAAGGGGTTAATATTCAAAATATGTAAGGAACTCCTACAATGCAATAGCAAAAAACTCCCAAACCATCTCATTTTAAAATGGGCAAGAGATCTGAATTGAAATTTTTTCCAAAGAAGATATTCAGGTGGCCAACAGGTACATGAAAAGGTGCTCAACATCACTAATCATTGAGGAAATCCAAACCAAAAGCAAAATGAGATATCACCTCACATCTATTACAATGGCTATTATCAAAAAGACAAGAAATAACAAGTGCTGGGGAGAATATGGAGAAAATTGCACTTGGTAAATTTATACTCAAAATCTACTTGAGTATATTGAAAGTTACTTAAAGAATTTAGAGATAAAAGTACTTGAAGAGATTGAAGACCAATGAGCTTGGATTAGCAATCAAGACTAAATCCATTCAGTTTTCATAAGTTTGGGGTCCATTGGGCTATTTGAGATACAATAACAATGAATTTTTATACATGGCAAAAGCAAAAAATATTTTAAATAAAAATAGAACTACCATACATCTCAGCAATTTTAATTCTAGGTATATTTCTGAAAAAAGTGAAATCACTATCTAAAAGATATCTGCACCCCCATGTTCATTGCACCCTTATTTACAATAACTAAGACATGAAAGCAACCTATGTGTCCATTAATAGGTGAATGGATAAAGTAATTGTGAGATATGTAAACATATACATACAATAGAATTTTAGTATTTATCCAATATCTTTAATATCCATGCTAATCTCTCTCTCTATATAAGTATGTGTATATATATACATATATCTTCAAGACTCATTCTTTTCCATCAATCTGAATGCTTCACTCTCTCCTAAGCGAAAATCCTCCTCATTCTTGAAGGGCTACTTTAGATTTAATAACTTAAAAAAGCTTTTGCTGACCCCCTCTTTGAGTTTCTTTTGGTATTCAGGTTTTTTTCTCAAAATTTTTTTCATTTGTCTTACATTGTAATTGTGTTTCCATGTTTAGCTTGCAAATTAAACTTTTGGTTCCTTTTGCATACTTGTACACTACCCTGCCTTTGCTTCAGATTTAGTACAGGGTTTTGTTTATGAAAAGTTCTTAGACATGTTAAATTTTAATATTTTAATTTTCAAAAATATAGCAGGTGTGGGTTCCACTTATATTTCATGTAATAATATGTTTTTTAATGTTCATAGAAGGAAAGAGTTTTAAATATGCAGTAATAGAATGCATTTCCATTTATTCAACCCATGAAAGCAGAAAGTCAGGATAGAAATAAGAATAGGCACTCTCAAATTAATCAGACATTGTTCCAAAACAGTTGTAAATCAGTTGATAGAAACTGAGACAAGATTTTTTTTTCTCATCCAAAAAAAGACACTCCTGGTCGTTTGGGGGTAAAGGGAAGTGTAGAAGTTGTGGTATTCTATGCACAGAGCCCAGAAAGTGGCTGGGTCCAATCCCATGCTCAGTTAGAAGATGCTCACTTATATCTGTTTGCATATTCACTGTATCATGTTTGAGGCCTTGCTGGCTCAATTTCTCCAGTGAATAAACCTCTGGACTCTTAAGGAGGTGGGGTAGAGAGAGTTCCCTGACTGCCCAGGTGTGTGCACCTGGATGAACCCATCTCCTAATTTCAGCCACGGCCACTCTTCATCAACAGCACTGGGACCTCCCAAGAGGTTCTGTTCATGTTTTGTCAGAAATACCCTCTTTGGCCCTTTGGCTATAATTGTCTCTGCCTTACAAAAGGAATTAATTTTCCCTTTTGCTTTTCTTCTTACCAAACTGTGATAAACTCGTCTGTCCACTGTTGTCTTCTTTTCCTACCTTTTCCCTTGTGGTTAAGTACCTTTATTGATTCATTACTGTCACATAGGAGGGGGGACCCCCTCAAAAAAATGGAATTACCTTCTGGAGGATGGGTCTTTTATAGTATAGGCTTCCTCAGGTAGGTGAGTGCTCTAGGAACCCCTCTGTATCAGTGTGCCAGCTGGCATTGTTGTGAAAGGCTGTGTTCAGCTTTGGTGAATTTTTCTTGAAGACTCTTTCAATGAATTTGCCAATTTCATGACAGGTGATTTACGAGCACACTTGCCCACACTGCACTGAGTATTCAGCAATTTTTGAACAAAACCAGCATGACCCCTGTGCCCCACTCCCCCATTAACCCCATCTTGCCCCAGGTGACTTTTTTTGGTGTCCCCAGATGAAGAAAGTCCTCAAACGGAAACATTTTGCTGCTGTGGAAGTGAAACAAAAACCAGTAGAAGCACTAAAAAGCTTCAAATTTGACAAGTTCAAAAACTGTTTTGAGCAACGGAAAATACATCTCAATAGGTGTATTGCATCAAATGGAAAGTACTTTGAAGATGACTGAAGTTTAAACATGTAAAAATAAAAATACAATTTTTAATAAATAAATTCCATTTTGAGGGGATTCCCCTTGTATGTTGGGTTGGGGAAGGGAGAGTGTGTAAAAGTGTCTGATTAGTCTGCTTTGTTTAACCAGAAGCCCTTGACTCAGCTTTCTGTACCATACTTTTATGTCAAACCTTAGGAAAACTCAAAAGCCCAATACAAACGATTTGAAGCATTGTTAGAGAAGAGGAATTTGAACTGTATGTGACCCTCAGTGTCTAGAACAATGAATGGAAGTTCTCAGGAAAAAATTAAATTTTCACAACATAAATTATGAAATCATGGGGGTTTTCCCAGGAGGTCAGAGAACATTGGTATCTCTTCTCTATCACTCATTCTTGAAACAACATAATACCTTTGTTCAAGTAGCTCCCTTTGGTTATCTTTGGAGTTAGATAATAACACATGTAGATATTCTGAGTTACTTGCATGAGTAATATTTTTACATGGGATTATCAGTGACTTCTGGTCATTTAAACTCAGGATCAAGAGCCAAAATAAAGGCTCTTCCTTAATGTATCTGACAAATCTGGACAGAGTTAATTGGAGTTAAGTGGCCATTTAGACATCAGATTTATTCTGCTTAAAACGTGGGAAGCAGTATAATTTAATGGCATTTGGAGTTAGAAAGAACTGGGTTCAAAGCTTGGCTCTAATACTTCACACCTCATCAAGTGAATTTAGGCAAGTTGTTTAACATCTCTAAGCCTCAATTTCCTTATCTGTAAAATGAGAACAATACTACATACTTCATAGAGTGGTTGTGAAAATTAAATGAGATATCACAAGTGAGACTGGTGAACCTGGTCTATTAATATTATAAAATTTAAATATATGTTTGTCTCTTTTGTCTTCTCTATGCTGCTTTGTCCTGGTGCCGTCAATCCTGTGTTGCCACTAATGAGAGAGAAATAAGTGATGAACATTAAGAAGGAAGAGTAAGATTTTTAAAAACTACTCAATGAGCTCTGCTGGTGTGGCTCTGTGGACTGAGTGCCGACCTGCTAACCAAAAAAAGGTCACCAGTTCGATTGCCAGTCAGGGCACATGCCTGGGTTGCAGGCCAGGTCCCTGGTTGGGGGCTAGCAAGAGGCAACCACACATTGATGTTTCTCTCCTTCTCTTTCTCCATCTCTTCCCCTCTCTCTAAAAATAAGTAAATTAAAAAAACAAAAACAAAACTGCTCAATGAAAACAAAGGAAAACACACCCCAGACAGCATAAAACCCATGGAATTTGAGTTAGGAGATATCCATCCAATCACTAAGTCACAAAGTTGTGACTTTGAGTATATAGCCTAAGCTTTCTGGGCCTCAGTTTCCTATAATAAAACACAATAGTAACTGAATAAAAATGTGTTAAACAAATGAATTAATAACAAAATGGAAAAGTGAATCCCAATTGGACCAATCACCACAAAGAGCAAGGTTTTGGGTCTAAAGTAAAAATACTTAAGACAACATAAGCATTGAGGGGAAAATCACATTTTCAGCCAAGAGAACACTTGGCGGGACCTGCTCATCAGGTCCATCCAGGCTGAGTCTCGAGGGCAGGGCCCAGAGTTTACCAGGGAGCAGCAAGCAGCCACAGGTAAGCTGTTCTCTGTGCAGCCCGCCTCCCCCCCACCCCCCCTCAGAGGAAACGTCTATCTGCAGCCAGGACCACGGTTCACCCTGGGCAAGCAGGGATCTTCATTTCTGGAGACAATAAAGCCCGACAGAAGAGGCACTTAACAGGACTCGCCCATTAGCTGTGGGGCTGGTCTTAGCTGAACTTGATAGTTCCTTTCAACCTGTGAAGTCTGATTTCTTTGGTCCCTGATTCCATCCCTGTCTCAGCCTTTCAGGGAAAAAAGATATCCTGTGAGAGAAAACTAGTTTCCTTTATTTACAGCATCTACCAGAGTGTCCTGTGGACAGTTGGCATCTGTTATACTTCCTGACCCATCAGTTTTGAAAAGCTAATGCTGCTTAATCAACTTTAAGGGGAAAACATATTTCTCAATAATTTAAACCTGGAGTGAGATATTCAGTATAAATTAACTTTCTTCATATAAAGGAACTATTGGAAACAGTTTAGATATTCACTGCTATATTTCCCATTCAGCCTGCCCACCTCCCTCATTTTTCAGGCCCTTAATATGGAGTAGTATTCTGATGTCATAATAATAAAACATGCCTTTTTGTTGAGTCGAGTCAATAAACATAGCTGACTTTTATAAATACCAGCTACCATCTCAAGGGGTGAGTCTTTCCAATCATTACTTATGAATGATTTTCAGTTCGTGTGTCTATTATCACTCCCTAGCACATATTCCTTTAAGAGCTCCAATTTAGCTCAGCACTCAACCTCATTTTGGAATAAAATAGGCCAATGATATTTCCAGCCTGGCATGTCCTACCTAGCCATATTCACTTAAAAAAGAAAGAAAGGTAAAATGTTCTCTCCAAATAAATTATGAGTGTTTAACAACAATATTAACAAATCAATGCAAGCAATTAAAAAATCTTACATTGTAATTAATCTACTTTGGAAATAGATTTTAATTGCATAGGCCCTTCCCTGCGAAAGTATCCCTAAGCCTAAATAAAAAAATTTAAAATTAAAAAAACTGAGTTGCTTAAATACGTTGAAGATTCTCCATAAGAGTTGAGCAGCATTTAGCTCTCTGGCAAATAGTTTTGCATTTGACGGACATGTGGTGTTGGAGTGGTCCTGTATGATAGGTTACACTTAGAATTTCTTACTAGAAACTGGACAGGGCTCCAAAGGCTGAAAAAAATGGGAGAGGAGCCCTTGCTAGTGTGGCTCGGTTGGAGCATCATGCCATACACCAAAAGGTTGGGGGTTTGATTCCCAGTCAGAGCACAAACCTAGGTTGCGGGTTCAATCCCCAATCAAGGCGCATATGGGAAGCAACCAATAGATCTCTCTTTCTCTCTCTCTTGCTCTGTCTCTGAAAATCAATAAACATTTTTTTAATTAAAAAATAAGAAAAATGGGAGAGGAGATAAATAAGAGGAGACAAGACATATGAACATCCTATTGGCCTCCAGGTTATCTTCTCTTTAAGATGGATATAGGGCTCCACACTAGGTTTGGTTCCCTGCAAGGGACCTTTAATTGGATTTTGCCACTCCAGGAGTGAAAGAGAAGAGGAAGAAGGCAGAAGATACAGGAAGAAAAGAGAGCCATTCCCAAAAGCAGGTCAGGGGATGAGTCCAACTGAGAGTAAAAGATATGTTGAGGGTTTAAAATACTTATTTCTAGGATTAACTCTAAAGAGTCTATAGGTCTGGGGTGAGGCCTGACAATCCATGTTTTTAAATGTTTCCCATTTGATGCTTATGTGAGATTTGTGGACTACAGTTTGTGCTTAAACAATCAGGATCTAATTTTTAGCTCTGCCTTTGGGGGAAAAAAAAGGCCTGAGGATATTTAAAGTTAGTTGGTTAGATACTCTCCTCTTTTCTCTATCCTCTCCTCCTCTTTCAAGATGCTAACTCTTGTATTCATTGCCCAGGGAAAGGATAAGCCAGGGCAGAAAGGGTATAACCTACCAGAGTCTTCCACAAATCTGAGATCCTTAGGGAAATTAGATACACAGGGGGAATATTTGGGAGCTGGAGAATGGGGGTATTGAGGAGGGTAGGCCATCCCTAGAAAAAGATGGGGAAAAAGGATTGAAAAACAGAAAGGAGATTGAGAAAATGCTGTTTTTGGCAGAGAGCGTTTGCGGGCTTGGGGCAGGGAGTCAAGAGGACACAGGTGCTTTTGTGTCCTCTGAAGGAACTATGTGTCCTCCCCTGGGGGAAGAGCCTGAGACAGTTTGTTTAATGACAGAGAGCATCATGCTTCACTCCCCAAGGGCAGACGCCCAGCAGGGCAATAAGAATCTAGATAGGGAATGACTACACTGTGAATCTAGGCAGGCAGAGCTTTAAAGGACTTCAGAAAGGGTTTGGAGGTTCAAATGGTTTAAGAAGCTGCAGAATACCTGCCCCTCAGTAGAACAATGAAGGAACAGAAACATCTGGATTGAAAGGGCCAGAAGGCTGGGAATAAATAAGAGGGGCCTTGGAAACAATTAGCCTAGACAGAAGACATCAAGAAACAAATGGTCCTCCACAGCACTATGTGAACCCTTAGAAATAACTCTGGGAAAGGGAGTATGGTGAAACCTGACATGACTGAGTTTATATTTCCGCTTCCTCTGAAAAAATGGGGTTTTGAAACAGAAATTCTGTTGAGTTAAAGAAATATAAAATTACATGTCTTGCATACCTGGGTTGTAGACACAAGAGTCATGTCTGCTACACTAAAAACACGTGAAATGAGTTGTGGTGGCATCCCACGATAAACCATTTAATAGCTTGGAGTAGGTGGGAGGGTGATGTGCTTGCAGATGAGTTTCTCACAATTCCAGTGAATAGCCATTGTATGCATATATCTCTCAAATTCTAATTTAAGATATTTTGAACTAGGGCAAAGAAGTAGAGTTGCCAGATTTAGCAAATAAGTTATTCCTTGCAATATTTGCAATATTGGAGACATGCTAAAAATTATTATTTTTCTGGAATTCAAATTTAACTGGGTGTCATATATTACCTGGCAACCTTGCAAAGAAGGGGACTCACTTATAGGTGTCTGGGGTCCCATAAGAATCCCTCAATGTACACTGATCTGGTTAGCAGAGTCCCTCCTGTACCCCAGAAATCCTGCCAAGGCCCTCGCTGAGAAGCAGCTGGACATAGCTCGATGAGAAGAGGCAGGCATGTCAGTGGGCTCAGCAGTTTCCGTAAACATCTCAGGCTCCACTCCCTCTGCCCATTGGCTGTGGAAAGTTCTAGAATGCTTCCTGACATAACAAAGGAAGTACAGGTTTTGAAACCAGTCAGACCTTTATTCAGAGCCCATCCCTGCCAGCTACCAGGTATATGATTTTGAATGAGCTACCTACACTTCTCTTTTAGAAAGATAATGAACACATGTAAACACCCAATGAGGTGTGTGGCATACAGTGGGTACTACATGGTGCTATCATTTCATGCATTTGGTTACTAAGTAAAAGTGTAGGATATTTTAAATCATATTCCTTGGTCTCATCCTTGGAAGATCCCACTTACATATTGTAATTATTTGGGAACACAATTTGTCCTATTGTAATCTTAGATCTATGTATCTCTGTCCAGTGCATATATTAAAAAATTTTATTTATTGATTGATTTTAGAGAGAGAGGAAGGGAGAGAGAGGGGGGCATTGATTTGTTGTTCCACTTGTTGATGCATTCATTGTTTGATTTTTGTATGTGCCCTGACTGGGAATAGAACCCACAACCCTGGCATATGAGGACGATGCTCCAACTAACTGAGCTACCCGGCCAGGTAGAGCATACATTTTTATAGTAGCTTCTTTTAACCTGGTATTTTGTGCTGAAGAATTTATTTACATCTTAAAAAAAAGGAATGACATTCTGAAATTGTACTCCTGTTCCCTGCTTGAGTGTCCTGATCACAATTCCCCTGAGCCTGGGGAGTGGGACAGTGCTGGTCTATGGGAAGCTTTTATTCTGTCTGCCTAATCAATAGTTTAAATGAGAGAACGTAGACCTAAAGCCATTTATGCAATACATATTTCCAAAAGGAAATCTGTCTGCATAAGTATTTATTTAAAATACTTAAAAATAAAGTAACAGTATAAACCATTTCTACATATATGCCTCTAAATAGCAGGACCTATGTCATCATGTTTCTACTGCAGAACATATGACCCAGAGTATAGTAAATACTTGTTGAATAATATTCCAAAGGTTTGGTTTTAAAGTATAGATCTTTCTCCCGTCAGCTCCCAGGTCCTATAATCCCTGAGGGAAAGCACTACCTTCCTCTGATTACATAAAAGTGATTTTTTTCTGTTTACCTCTGACACTACAGTTAGTACATGGTCTCAGGTAAATTGTGTTTAAAGAGAAAGGGGAGAAAAAGGTGTTTTAACAATAAAGTATTATTTTAACAAATTTTATTTTAAGGTATCTTTTAAATAAACAGAAAAAATCCATAACATAAAGGTTGTCCAGGGAAATAATGAATTGCAAACCTTCTATGAGTATGCATTCATCCATTCCATACACATCCATCTAATTTGTGCCGTGTGCTCTGGATATAAATTGTTAGGAGTCCATGAAGTGGCAATAAGGAGGGTCTTTTCTTTCTAATGTTTTATTTATTAGTCCTTCATTATTTACGACGTTAGTAAGTGATACTCTGCACTTCTGCAGCACCATTCCTGCAAAGTATCACTCATCGTCCTTGCCTTTATTTTACAGCTTTTAAATTGGGGTCAATAAGGAGCCAATCTGGGCTCAGAGGACTGACTTATGGAGGGTGAATACACCAAAGGTGAGTTCGGATTGGCCACGAATCTAGCGGAAGTTTTGAGAGTTTCCAGAAATGGCTAGTAGTGACTTTGGTCAGAATTTAAAATTTTCACTCTCCTTTCTCATCTCAGTTCTCCCTTCATCTCTCTTGTATCACTCCTTAAACATTTCCCCTTTCTTATGCTATATTGCTTGCATGGTTAGGAAGTTTTCAGTGAAAGTTGCTAAAAAAAAAAAAAAAAAAAAAAAGGTCTAACAAATGAGCTGACCTGTCTTGTTTAGATATGGTGTGGAACCAGCCACTGTACTTTTCTTTTCCTTAGCTTGAAATTGGGACAGAAAGCTTCTAAGAACTATTCCTTTTTCTTTTCTCCCCATTCATCTTAGTTTTTAATATTATTCAAAAGATTTCTGTTATAAAGTTAGTGATGAAGCAAAAGAAAGGTAAAGGTCAGCTCCCTTTTGCTGGCAAACCCAACCCAACCATGGGAGAAGGAAGACGCTGGTATCTGTGAAAGAACAGCTGCAGCGTGTAGGCCCATAGATGATGAGCCTAAGGGACAGGCAGTCGTATGCACATGGGCCGGCAAAGAAAACAGAAAAATGGCCTTTCCTTCCCAACTGTCTTCTCCCAGTGCCTTTTGTAGTTTTGTCTCCTCACCACCTAGCACTTGACCACTACCTGTTTGCAGAGCGCAGTTTTGCATAGGACTGTCTACTATAAGAGAGACAAGGAATTAACTATACTCAAGTGCTAGCAAGCATAAAGGTAATAACAATCATTGAGCTCAGCACTTCACCTGAAAGGAATAATGGGTCTAAAAGCAGATGCTTCTTGAAGGAAATGCTTATGACTTAACATTGACTCATAATGGGCACAAGATTTTATGACTAAGCAATTAAAAAAAAAAAAACAAAAACAAAGCTGGTTTAACCATCACCAATTTAAAGCATGCAAGCTGTGGTTTGGATTTAATTGTGACAAAGAGAAGTTGACTGTTGCTTGGTTAGGGCCTCTGTAGAGACTGATGGATGGTCTGCTTTGATGTTTTAATTCTATTCATGGAAAATGTGGTGGAATCTAAACCACCCTGCGTCCCCGTGGTTTTCCCTCATTGGGGGTGGTGGTGTGTTTCAACAAGCTTTGCTCAATGTTTGTGGAGTTGCCTTTTGTCTGTTTGGCAATACTGCATATTTAATATTGAATGTCATCTTTGCTTTGGAGGATATTTGAAGAGTTCTTTTTTGTTGTCGTTATTGCTGTTGCTTGTTTTGGTTTTGAAGAACCACATTTTTTTTTTGAGAACCACATTTTTCATTGCTTGTGATATCCTGTAGTCCTTACAGTGGACCCATACAAGATGAGATATACTGAGGACATAGGCCATGGGTTATAGATACTGGCTTAAAACATTGTTAACTAATCATCATGTTTGGTTAATTGCTCTGTTAAGTCAACTTTGCTACCTATGGTAACAGAGAATAAGAATGTACTAAATGCAGAATTTCACTTTGAGTAATGGTCTAAGTTTGGAAAAAGAAGCTAATGCAAATAAAAAGAAATTTCATTTCTGCTCATTTTGTCTCTGGTGAAGTTGAAATGTACCAAATAGTAAGAGAAAAAGAAGACTACATATTCTATAAGCTGCTGGTTCATCAACTCTTACTTAAATTGATGGTGGCTGTGTATAAATGAGGAACAGTAATTCCTAAGCTTGCTCTTTATAGAAACTTTGGTTAACTCATTACCTTGATGCCTTGATCTGTAAATATTCATATGAGCAAATGTGTACATATTTGGGAGGTGCACATGAGCCTTTTAAAAATGATTTTTCATTTCTTATATATCAACTTTTTAGGCCTTCTCTGTTGTAGAAATCAATAAAAATTAACTCTGAGTGTGTTGTGGAAAGAATACCTTTTATCACCAACTTCAGGGAATCTTTAGACTAACTAATCCATTATTATTTTTTTCCACAGAAGTAATTTTTGAAGAAAATACTGTATCTGAGTGTTGTCTTGACTTCATAGCACCTATTTAAAAGATCAAGCTATTAAAAGTAGGTAATCTACTTAATTGTTTTTTTGATTTGCTAGGTAGAAATCTGTTCTCATGCCTGTTCTTACAGTTTAGGGACGTGAAGTCCATAGATTTTACTTCAAGTTGCCTAACTTCTCATCTAGCATTTTAGATATTAGAATATTCCCTCTTAGAGTGTCTGCTTGCTTTTCTGCCTTACAAATGATTTTGTGAATGCTTTGGAAAGAGAAAAGTCATAGCAATTTTAAGGCCCTAGTCTGATACTTCTTTTCAAAATTTCTCTCTGCTCATAGCTTTTGGATTATGAAATGGTTTATTCTACATCCATGTTATTTTGTTTCTCATGAGTTAATTCTAAAAGAAAATTTATACAAATAAAAAAGGCTATTTGGGAATTAACAAAGCATTCTTTAAATATCTGCACATGCATATATTTCATAACTACTGTTTAGTTTCAGACTTTTAACATTTTACATATGCTTTATAAAATATGGTGGCATGGCTAATTTCTGAAACACTGCTTCTCAAATGTCACGTGCATATGAGTCATCACCTGGTGATACTGTTAAAATACACATTCTGATTGAATAGGCCTGGGATGGGAGGAGATCCTTTATTCTAACAAGCTCCCAGAGACTGTGCTGCTGGGTTGGTTGTGCCTTTCTGGTGGTGGAGTGGCGTGTACATTAGGGTTGTTAATATATTAATTAGTAGAATGCTCTTGAAAAACCTTTATAAGTATGGTCTGATAAATTTGAGCATTTTCTACAAAGGCTTTTAAAAAACAAAAATGCTTGGTACTCAGTGTAGCGTAAGCAAGTCTAATTTTTCAAATATTGTAGTTTCACATGTCTTGCAACCTTAATAATGAGTCCAGTTTTCTAATGTAACTGATGAGTTGTACTAAGAAAACTAAACTAAGCCAATAGATTTACTGTATGGGATGAATTCAATAGCATGTGTGGAGTTTTGAGGCTCAGTTATCTGTGTTAAGTGGTTAATAGAGCGGAGCATAATACAGAAAGCTTTTAAGTAAAATGGTAAGATATAATGTACTATGTGGACAAAGATTGTTTTATTGTGTTACACACTGACATCTACTAAATGATTAGATTAGAAACAAACACATAGTAGATTCTCAATAATTTCTTTCAATGTTTAGATTATAAATTATTTTTAAATATACATATCTTCCTTTAACCTTGGTCTCAATTGTTTGTTTATTCTATTTCATATTTGGCCTACAGGCCAAATTTTATTATATCAGTTAATTTATTTAGTCTTAACTATTCTCTATTCCCAAAAGACAGAGAATAAAGTAAGTTAACGAGACTATAATAATGTGCATCTTTAAATATCTTCCCAGAGAGTTGGCAGTTGTTCATTTTCACTATGCAATAAGACAGATCAGAATCTAAACATTTTAGTCAGTGTGGAGGCCATCAGAAAGAAGTTTCTAAAGTAAGAAGTTCTCCACTGAACTGAAAAAAAACAAAACAAACCCAAACATATTTTCAAAGAAAAAATGTTTTGAGTGGTAGGCAAGTTCCTAAATTGGCTATAAAAATAAGTGATGACAAAGGCAAGGCATGGGCTTTGGAGTACAGAGGAAGAGAAATCATTTCAAATATTTACTCTTCCATTATTTTAAAAAGAACTTTTAATATTTATTTATTTTTTAGAGAGGGGAAGAGGGGGAGAGAAACATCAATGTGAGAGAGAAACATCGATTGGTTGTCTCTTGTATGTGCCCATATCGGGGATCCAACCTCAACCCAGACACATGCCCTGACTGGGAATCTAACCAGCAACATTTTGCTTTGCAGGAGGATGCCCAACCAATTGAGCCACACCAGTCACGGCTTAAAATAATTTTTAAAATTATTTTTTATTTCTTTGGTGCCCTCAGATGTGGAGTTTCCTCATTTGTAAAACAAGGATAATAATTCCTCTCAGAATTGTGAGGATTATGTAATAATCTCTATGCTCATGAACATATTATGAATAAATGAATTCAGCCAGTCTTAATTTGTTATGCAGAATAGAAAACAAATACATGCAGGCTAGGAAAGATTCTGGAAAGCAGTTTAGCTGTGTTCCTCATTGTATTATTTATTACAATAAAATGAAACAGTTAATATTGGTAGCAATTGAATATTGGAGAAATGAGCTATAGTATATACAGAGTGAGTGCTATATGTCAACACTTGTCCTATGTGTTCAAGATATAGCAGTGAGAGAAATTCCTTATCTTCTTCAAGTTTAAAAACTAGTGTGGGAGAAATAATTTTCTATTAAAGTATACTCAATGAAACAACCGTAAACATAAGATCACTTCACAGGGCCATTTCAATTTTGTTTAGGCCTAAAGATTGATGGGAATAGAAGTAAATAATAAAAAGGAAAGGATGAATGAGAAGATAACTAATTCATAATACAAGATTTACAAGTGAGATACAGAATCTTGTAGGGATTTTAGGGATTAAATTTCATCATTTATAGAAATTGCTTAATTATAAGTAGTAAATAATTATTCCCCTCCCCCCAAAGTATTACCTTTTAATGTGGCTGGAAGGATTTCAATAATCCCTATTATTGTTTCATGCTATTTGATATTTTTCCAATATATATATAGTATCTCTTAGAAAAATGTTTAATAATTATTTGTATGTTTGAATGCAGGCAGATTCTTTAAATTTTATAATCATAATAACTCATTATAACCTATTCTACTACTAGTAATTCCTCACTGAAGAATGAGTTTTGTACCAAAATATATGTGAGGAACTCTAGGTTTAATAGTTTGTAACTCCAAATTGAATTTCAGCACAGAAACATTGTTATTTTAGAATCCCAAAATATGCACAAGAACATCTCATCTCATAGTATTTACCCTTAAATACTATTTAAGGGTAAAGTTAAACAGTGGGAAGTTTCAGATGCAGATTTCTTCTTGCCTCTTATTCCTTCTCTGCTGTCAAGCCTGATAGTTCCCAATAACTCAACCACATGAATGTGGTACTAATATGTTACTGTTCCCTCAAGAATTATTTTATTTCATAGAAATAACTGTAAAGTGGGGTAAACAATTGAAATCAAGGCTAAAGGGGGCTGTAGATATTTTCACATTTCCAAAAATCCTACCAATTTTCTCTTCTGAAATTTTGTCTTGTTTGGCTCAGCTCTTTTGCATATCCCTTCCATTGAAAGCCTGGATATGAAGTCTATCCCACACAGCCTCCAAGAGAGATGATTTTTGAGTCCCAGCCAGTCTACTGTCCTGTGCTGGAAATTCTGAGTCTGGTAAGGTGAAAGGAAAAATGGGATGCGGCTACAGTTTATTCTCCTATATATGCAGCCCAGTTAAAGATTCAGGTAACAGATCTTTCCTGTGAGTTAACGTAATAGGAATTACTTTACTCTGCTTGTCAAATAACTAGCTAAGAATTGTGAAAGGGAAATAACTGTATTTAAGAAGAATGAAGTACTTTAGGAGAAAGAGCATGTATACCTGGAGAGTCTTGAGGGGAGTTAGTGGTGGAAGTTGGCATGAAGCTAGAAAGAGAAGCAGAAGAGGAAGTAATTTTGCTTCTCATATTTGACAACTTTTAAAATAATCTTTGTGGTTATGGTCAGAGGTACCAATGAAAGATGTTTGCTCTGTAAACCTATGCCTGATACAGCAGGATTCCTTAGGGGCTGAAAGATGTTTGTTAAATATACCAAGGTAATGTGAGTTGGATTTCACATTTGTTTTTTGTTTTGTTTTTTTTTTTGGATTTCACATTTGACTTAACATGATTTATATAATGATAATAGATGCTTTTTTCTACCTATTCAGTTATTATGAACTATATATACATTAATCCTTTCATCAGAACCACCACCCTTTTGAGGTTAATATTCATTCTATTTGCAGATGAGGAAACCAAAGCTTAGGAAAGAGGATCAGTAATTTTTCCAAGGCCACACAGATTTTAAATTAAGTCTACCTGACTCCAACGCTATTTATACGATTTAAAGTCAATGATCTCAAATGGAATATTAAGCCTATGTTTTTCTACAGTTTTTTTTTTTCCCCTCCCTAATTAGTTGACTATTTGCCTCAAATCTGACTGCCCAGCTCAGTCAAACGTGCAATCTGAATTCTTTAGACCGGTTTTTGACCTTGAATGAGGGCTGGACCACGTGATCACCAAGAGCTCTGAAATGGTCAACTCCTACAATCTACTCTGTGGATGCAGGGGTTTAAGCCTAGCTCATTTTGTTAATATAGGTGTACTTTTATTACTGTTAATATACCTCTAATGTGAGTTAACTTTATTACATTTGCTTACCAGGAGATATAAATGAGTTACACAGATGATCACAACAGCTCCACACAAGGTGGATTTTATTATTATTTATTTATATTTAGAGAGAGGGGAAGGGAGGAAGAAAGGGAAAGAAACGTTAATGTGTGGTTGCCTCTTGTGCACCCCCAACTGGGGACCGGGCCCCTACCCAGGCATGTGCCCTGACTGGGAATCAAACCCTCCACCCTTTGGTTGGCAGGCCAGGGCTCAATCCACTGACCCACATCGGTCGGGGCACAGGTTGGGTTTTAAAGTCCCCATTTCTTGGAGGAGGAAGCCAAGTCGCAGGTTTTGAATTATCCAAGGTCAAGCTACAGAGTGACAGCCAGAATTCCAGCCCTTGTGTGTTTAATAGTAGAGCCCTTATATGTTTAATGAAACCTTAATGAAACTATGTATATTTTCTAATTCTGGATTAGGCTTAAGTATCATGGACATTTTTTTTTCAACCAGTTTTTATAAGATTTTATTAGTTGCTGTCTTTGATTTTACAAAGTGCTTATTTCTTTATGCCCACTTCTCCAATGGGGAGGAGAGTGGGACGGTCACTGCTTTTGTTAAACGCGTTTTTCAAAGTCTAAGCTTAGAGCCAAGAGTAGTAAAAGGAATCGAGGCCCAGGCTCTGTGCCTTTGTGGCTAGCCGCAGGTCTCCTTCCGCGTCATTTCTTTTTCTGGAGGTCGGCTTTTCCCCTGAACTACGTTTCCCAGTGTGCACCGCGGCCGAGAGCGCGGGCTCCATCGGCCCTTCCTTCTCTCTCGCCAATCATTCGGTCGCAGCGTGATGATGCAAACGCGTCGGGCGCTGACGAGTGACGGCCTTCTGGCTCGCGACCGCGGCGGCGTGTTTAGCAGCGGCAATAGGCGCAACAGCGGCGGCGACTGCAGGGACGACGACGCCGGGGCGGGCGCTGCGCGCAGAGGGGAGTGGTAGGCGGGCGGCGCCGGCGCCTTCAACTGCGGCAGCCAAGACTAGGGCGACGGAAGAAGGATCCCCGTCAACCGGCGGTCGAGTTAGGCCTAACCAGCGCGTGGAGCCGCTTGCTGTCCTCTGCGGGGGATCTCCATAGAGACTGTGACATACACAGAGGAGGGGGTCCGCGGGTGCTTACCGGACCGGAGCCAGCTACTCGGCCTCTGTCGTCGCCGCCGCCTTCCCTGCTGCCTGCGCGCTTTCTCTCTCCACTCAGCCCGCAACCTCGCAGTTCCTGGTGTGCGGGCGGACTTTCGGGCTGGGGGTGGGCGGGGGTGGGCTTTAAGGCGCCCGCCTCTGCCTCTCCCGCCCCCTTACCCGCCCCGGAGCGGGAAGCAGCGGAGGCTTGACTATGGCCTCGGGAGCCGGAGAAATAGGAGGGGGCGGTGGCGGCAAGATCCGGACGCGGCGTTGCCACCAGGGGCCAATTAAGCCTTACCAGCAGGGACGACAAAAGCACCAGGTACGGGGGAACCTCGACACCCTGCGGATCGGGAACTTGGCGGGAGGGAAGAGGCGGTGAAGGACCCTGGCGCCCCACGTGGAGGGGACGAGAGGGCCTGCGGAAAGGCCCGGGCGAGGCGGAGGGAGCTCAGGCCGCTAGGGTGGCGACGGGAAGTGGGCTGAGACAGGCCGATCCTTGCTGCACACACGTGTGGTTAGGGCCGCCTCTTCCCAACCCTGCAGGGCTGGGGCTTCCCAGAGCCGGCGCAGCGCGGGAACAGAAATTCGAGGCCCACGGTGCCCGCGTTTCTTTCGTTTTTGGCGGGGATTCGGGGTTAGAGGGTATTACTCATGTCCTCTCGAGGGAGAATGGAAGATGTGATGGGATGCCGCTACGCCTGTTTCCTACTCGCCCGCGGTTCAGTGTTCGTGGGGAGGGGGCTGCCCCGAGGAAATCTGACTTGAGGGCACTGGGCATTGGCGAGGGCGCTGTTAGTACGTGGGATAACCTCGTCTCAACCTAGTCATTAGTTCTCCCTCTCCCCTGCTCAGGTCCCCTCCCGAATCTGAGCGCATTGGCTTAGATTTTCTTTTCTTAACCGGGTTATAGTTACCGTGGCATTGGGGCATTTTGAAAGCCCTTCTGAACTCTTGGTGTCTCTCTGCTGCGAGACTTTTCTTTCCTTTTTCCCTCTACCTGCCCCCACTCCCTTTTATTTTGGAGGTTAGAATTGCCTATTATGCACAGTTGACCAGGACGCCACTTCTGATCTCATGCATAAAATATTTTAACATTATGGGGTGTATTCCAGAAGTTTAGGTACTTTTGACACTCCAAGAATGTTGGAGGTCTTATCATTTAACCATCTTGTGTACTTCGTGGGTGTTGGAAATTATGAAAAGGAATTTATCCTATTGTAAATGAGACATTTGATTCTGAGAAAGTTCCGTTTTTAAACTTGTTTGTTATGGGAGTTGAGTAGGAAAATGTTAACTTTAATAAAAATCACTTAAAAACTCAATGATACTAAGATGGGAAGTGAGTGTGTGTCTTAAACTTGTTAAAAAACAAGTATATCTGAAGGGTCTCATAACTTGTTGCATACTTTTAAAGGTAGAATTCATAGATTGCTTTATTCTGGGTAATTATGAATAGTGAACACTTTAACATGTTTGCTAGTGTTAAATTCTATCATTAAAAAACAATTTTTGAAGTAAAGATTTGGGGGAAATTTTTAACAGTAGAAATTGTGGTTTACAATATTAAGTAGCTTTCTACTAATGGTTAGAAATCTTGGCATTACTGTTACTCTCACCAGTTTTCCCCTAAATATATAAAGAAAATGCTTGGTTTTCAGTTTTCTTTGTGAGGACCAGGGGTACATGCACGCAGATTTAAGATTAGAATTCAGGCCACAAGCCTGATCATTTAACCTTTTGTAGAATGGAAGTGAAGACACATGCTTTCTGTTTCTCCTGAGGAGTAAATGTCTGAGTGCTTCCTTAGATCTGAAAAGAAGGTTAGTACATAAGAAAATGAAATGTTTAGAGTTTAGAAAGGGGATAATATATTCCAGGTGGCTAAAGTTATAACCACAGTTTATTTTAAAATGTACCTAAATAAAAATCTAAATTTGGGTAAATGATGCCTTAATATAACACCTACGATCCAACCTGTCTTAGAGTTGATATAATTTTAGGCTATGTAGTTTTGTTTTAGAGCTTGATAATTTATCATTCCCCCCACCTAAAATACCTTCAGCTTCTTGTTTTAGCCATTTAATTGAAAAAGAAAGAAAGTTTTAGCTTTTTAATTGGTATTAAAGATGTTTGGGGGTTTCTTGATCAACACTGTAGGTGTTACTTAACATTGTCAGAAGCTACCAAGGAAAAGTATCTAGGACTATACAAAAGAATACTCTAATATTACGATTTTTTTAAAAAATCTTAAAATAAGGACTCGTCTTTACTCCTTACTAGAACTTTTGGGACTTGCTGTTACCTCTGTGTTTTGCAGCAGCTGCTGAGTCATCATGAATAGCAGGCAACTTCATGACATTGCATGTTTTATACTAATGTTATTCGATTAAGTGTCCAAGGGTTTCTGGGCAAAAATGACGTTTTTGGTTGTGTAGTAGAGGGTTGGAATAAGAATGAGAGGTCTGGCACTGTTGGTTAATGGATGTTTGCCATTGCCTGTCAGGCCAGCTGGCTTGTGCAGTCACGTAGTACCTGTGACTTTTGCATGTGTTTAACTGACTTGCAATTTCCTGTTTTGACTTCTGGTTTAGCTCTGCTGAAATATATCTAAAGTTTGCATTTTTACTTTTAACTTCTGATCTTTAAAATGCCATCTTGCTTGAATTTGTGGAGACAGAAATCTGTTGTGTTACTCAACTAACTGAAGGGTGTAATAAGAATTGTAGAAGCATATTTGAAGAACAGCATTTTCAATTGCCTTCTCTCCTACCCCCTAATTCTTAGCCCACATGCATTTAGGAAATGGTGTCATTTTTCTAGTTGGGAGTGAACAGGTCATTAAAGAGGATGTGATTAGTTCTTGTCACCTGTTCAGTCTCCTTTCCGATTTCCTTTTTGTGCAGATTGTCAGGCCCAGAAAGTCAGCTCTGGAAGGTCAAGCTGCTTTTCTTAATAGCCACCACAAAACACTTGAGCCCATGGGCAAACCAGAACCTTGCCTCTGGAAGAATCTACTGCCACCTCCTGGTGAGAGGGAACTACTTATTTTTGCCCTTTTTTGGGGGGGGGCGGTGGGGGTTGTGCTTCAGAGGTTTTGTCTTCTGGTTTGGAGCTAAGGGAATCCACTCATTTTATATTTCTAGATGTAGTTTGTCTGCTGCATTTAGCCACTTCAGAAAGAAGGGAAGTAAATCCCTTTATCTATTCAGTAGCTTAGGTCAGGAGCCTGCAAACTTTCTCTAAAGGACTGGATAGTAAATATTTTAGGTTTATTGCTGCAAGTTATTTGCTTTGTTTTTGTAACCCTTTAAAAAAATCTAAGTACCATTCGTAGCCTGCGGCCTATATAAAAACTGGCCAAGGGCTGAATTTGGTCTACAGACAGTGGTTTGCCAAACCCTGCTTTATAGTGGGGTTTTTGTTTGTTTGATTGTTTTGGTACCTTCCACATGATATTTTTGTTGCAAATAAGTATGTCCTTCTTGGTATGGGAAACCTTAAAGCATGTTCTCAGTTTTGAAAAGGAGGGATATTTAGAGATTGAATATTTAACTCATTACTGAAGTCACTAAATAGTTTTGAATTTTATTTTATGCTTATCCTCGCTATTTAATTGTTTCCATGGAAATAAAAATGAGAATAGTTGATAGGAAAAAGTACTATAATGGAATCAAAGCATTTGGGTTTGAGTTTGTGTTCTGCCAAGACTTGTAATAAACTAGTAAATGAATACAAGTTAACAATTATTTAAGTTCTTTGCGCTTAATTTACTCACCTGTAAACTAGAAATTGTTGTGAGGGTTAAATGAAATTAAGTAAAGTTTTTAGAACAGAGCCTGGCATGTAAAGTAAGGACTCATTTGAAATTGATTAGCCCTGATGGGGTGGCTAAGTTGATTGGAGTGTGTCCCATAAACCAAAAGGTGGGCCCATAGAGGAGGCATATGATCAATATTTCTCGTATCAATCTCTGTCTCTCTCTCTCTCTTTCCCTTCCTCTCTTTAGAATCAATAAATGTATCTTCGAGTGAGAATTTTAAAAAAGTTGTGATTAAATAGAACCTTTTGATATAAATGTTTTAATTGTCTCCGAATTTTGCTGCCTCTTTGTAGAAGTTTTTTCTTTTCCTTTATGTACCCAACTGTATCTTTTATAGGCTCATACTGGATTAAAGGACTTGTTTGTTGAATGATGAGACCAAACCTTAAACTATTCGTCGGCAGCCGTCTGTCTCGAGAGACGATGGTGTAGCTTCTTAAGAGTCTATCTGCACCGCCGAGAATGGTTGTGCAGTCCGACTCGGGAGTGACACGGTATCTGTCTCCTCCCGTGTTGAATCGACATCTTGCGATGACACTGCAGTGTCCTCTCCAGTGAAGCTGAAGCTACAGAGCCTGGGCAGGGTGATATGGAGGGTCTGCTGTTGCCCATGCAGCAGACCCCCCCTCTCTTCGCAGCTGAGGGATCCAAGGGAAAGACGGAGTCAATACAGCTTGGCTTCAGGTGCGCCGCAGGAGTTGCCGGTGTTGACTACAACGTCAAACCGCCTTAGGGACTCCGGCTCCGGATTTTCTGTCGGGGTTTACTCCCTTAGTCTTTCCCCTGAAGAGGTATGCCGCAAGGCAGCGGAGGTTTTTTGGAATCAGAGTTTTCCTTCTCTGATGTGCCCTGACTGGAAGATCGAACCAGCGACACTTAGCTCGCAGGCCGACGCTCAATCCACTGAGCCAAACCAGCCAAGGGCTGGTTTAAACTATTACTACTCTCTTAAGTACTTCTAAAATGTTTTCCTTATAGAAATGCTAGTCATTTAAGTGTATAGAAAAATAAATTCAAATATTAAGTTATTTCAAGAAATAGTTTTTTTTTTTTTGTTTCTAATGAGAGGCCCTTGTGTGTAATATTTTATCAATTTACTAACTAATTTTTCTAATAAGATAAATGACAAAAATGTCCGCATGTCGTCTCCATTTCCTGGAAAGTCACCTGATGAGGCTGCTAGTTATCTATTAGTTTGAAGTAAAATGAAGACTTTGGCCTGATGTCACTAATTAAAACGTTTTTATTAGGCACAGTATATTACTGGAAAGATGCAATGACCATATATTTTAAAAAATGTTTTATGTGTAGCTACTTAGCTAATGGTCATGGTTGTAATGTATTTTTAAAAGATTCTTCTGTTTTGAGAAGCACATATACACTTAAAAGTCTTGCCACCAGATATAATGCAATTTATTGTGTTTACTGTTAGAAACAGGATAGTACAATGCCTTTTCTGTCTAGAGATATTCCAGTTAGCTTGTCAGTTTGTTTGATTTCACTATCTTTCATAGTGTGATTGAGGAAATGAACTCTTACATCCAGTTTTCAAACAGAGTGTGTAAGAAAAGTGGGTTAAGCTAGTTTAGCTATTTATTGGATCTCCTATTGCTAGCTTGAAGGTCCTTTATGGGGATACCTTTTCTTGTCCTTGTTTTGATTACTGTTCATTTTCAATACTACCTCTATAATATGGATAATTAAAAATAAGACTAAGCCAGGTCATGTTTCTCCCCACTGTGCTGGTGACAGAGTTTCGAAGGAGTTGGAAATGTGTGGCCAATTGTAGTTTTTAATTTTTTAGCTAGAAAACTTTTTATGCTTATTTTCTGGCTTGATCTCTTGAATTTGAGAAGAGAAATGAAAAGTTTGGATTTTAAGTGGCCAGAAGGATTTGGACTAAGTGAATAGAGAAGGCTTGGCTGCTGCCTATCTATTGGCTGTAAAATGTGACAACTAATAGTTTAGATTTGTAGGTTAAATTCAAATTACTGAAACTAGATTCATTATAACTGTATTAGAATTTGAATACTTCATTACTTTTTTCCTTCATGGAGATAACTTGAGTGATAAAGGTGGACTACTTATGCATTGTTTAAGAAAAAAATTGGAATTAACTGGAAGATTAGGATGGCACTATGTTTTTACTTGTATTTTTATAATTACATATTCTTTAAGTCTCATGTGAAGGCTTGGGTTGGAAGCTCTTATTTTTCACTTGGGCTTGGAGGGATCAAGGGGTACCGAACACTGAGTAGACCAACTGTATAAAATAAGACTTCCAAAAAGTTTGGAAGAGCCTGGTGACGTGGGAGTTGAAAGGATAAGGAGAGTGTGCACAGAACCCTGGAAGAGAACGAAGGGTCAGTGAAATAAAGGCACCTGAAAGAGCAGATAGAAATCAAAACAGTGTGTATTCTGGTGGAATAAGGCTCCAGAACCTTAAAACTGAAGATGGATTACATTTTGATATTTACAGTTGGAGATCTAGTGAAGTTACTTGAGAAAGAAGATTTTATAATCTAAATACTGCTATTTAGTAGAGAATAATAAGAAAGGAGTTGAACAGGACTGAAGTCAAGAAAATAGGAATAGAGAGCTCTATACGGAGAAGGAAGGCTCTCTATACATTGATGTGCCCTATACATTGATGTGCTTAGTGTATGAAAATTAAATTCACTTTTGGCCACCAAATTGAATATTTATTATAAGTTTCAGTGGAATTTTTGACATGTTTTGCCTTAGTCCTTGGAGAGAAAAGACCCAATCAGTTTAGCCAGTCCAAGTTTAAAGATTCACGCCTTTATCCTTGGATTCAACTTCATTACTTATAGTTTTCTAGAATAGACTTTGCTTTAGGATTATGAGAAGTATTTTTAAGGTTTTCTTTTTAATAATCACCCAAGGATATATTTATTGATTTTTTAGAGAGAGCAAAGACTGGTGTTGTGGTAGGGGGGGAGAAAGAAACATAAATGTGAGAGAGAAACATCTGTTGGTTGTATATACACGCCCTGACTGGGGATCAAACCCACAACCTGAGTATGTGCCTTAACCTGGAATTGAACCCCCACAGCCTTTTGTGTTCAAAATGATGCTGCAACCAATTGAGCAACCCAGCCAAGGCAAGATTTAAATGCACCATTTTGTTGATTTTTCAAAGACCATTAATTTTGCTTTCTTTAGCTACTTTTCTGCTTCTCTTTATTTAGTTGGCTTTGTGTTATTTATCATTCCAGAGGACGGTTCAGTTTTCCTGTGCTCTTGGATAGCTTCACATGCTTTTTTTTCCTGGAGGAAGGGTTATTAGTGTAGCAACAAAAGTAATATTTGCTTAAGGTGAAACTACTATCATTTTATTTAAATTCTAGAATTACTTATTATTTTTTTAGAAACCTCTCATGGAATATTAATATGTGGGAATAAGGTTGGTTGAGTAGTGCAGTTGTAGATCAATTAAAACCATGTGTCAGCTAATCTGTACACTGTACAGACTTAATTACCATCATGTTTGACAAAAATTGCCATCATGTTGAAAGTACAGGGCACTGTTGGCCACATACAAGGGAGTAACTTTACCAGACTTGGAGGATCAGAGGTTTTCTGTAGGAAAATGTACATCAGGTTATAGTGGTGGCAGCCAGGCTCACTGCTGAAGCCTCCGAAAGGAGGGAGGAAGCTAATCTGGTAAATTAGGACTTGAGTATTCACTCCTTAGTAGACCTTTACAGTAGACCTGTATCTATTTTCCCCTCTAGTTTTTGTTTTCTTTGTTTGTTTTAAATGTCATAAAGAATTCTTCGTTCAGGTTCACATAGGAAACTGGTTTACCCCATTCCTGTTAAAGACCTGAAGCATTTTCTCTAAAGGACTCCTGAAAAGAGAGACCTTTCTGGGTAGTAGAATCAAAGGAACCTTTTTTTCTATAAGAAAACTATTTTTCCCCTTTTCTAGCTCCCTTCAACTCTTTCTCAGTTTTCCATTGGTGGCTGAAGTCTATCTTTAGCACTTCAAAACTCTTTTAAAAAATTGCCAGGCAGGGAAGTAGTTCTCCAAATTTAGTTGAGACACATGGTCCCTTACCTCTTTATACTCTCCTACCCAGTTCTCTGTGGATCAGATTTCTTTACTTAGCAGCTTAAAAAATTATAATATCTGGTAGTTGGTTATTTACTGTAAGTGCCAAGTCTTTAACACTGGAAATAACATAGTTTCAAAAGTAGACTTGTATGTCTGTGTCTGGTTTGATTTTCAGAGTTGATATTATGAAGTATTTATAAAAATTGGTGTAATATAATTTTATAGATAATGAGATAATCATGGAACTACGGTGTTCTTTTATATAAAACTTTGGTGTAGTTAAGCTTATGCTCAGGGTTTTGTTTACTATGGCCTTAATTGGGATAACAGTCACTAAGATTTTAGTGCAGTGGTTCTCAACCTTCCTAATGCTGCAACCCTTTGATATAGTTCCTCATGTTGTGGTGACCCCCAACAACTCCCAACCATAACTAAAACATAGTGATTAATCACTAAAACAATATGTAATTATATATGTGTTTTCCGACACACATATGTGTTAGGCAACCCCTGTGAAAGGGTCGTTCGACCCCCAAAGGTGTCGCAACCCACAGGTTGAGGACTGCTGTTTTAGAGGATATTAGTGCAGTTGTTCTCAAACTTTAATTGGCAGAAGAATCACCTCAGTAGCTTTAAACAAATTTTCATTTCTAACATGCTCAAGGGTGACACCAAAGGTGCTGGTCTGAAAACTTTAATTTGAAGACCACTGTCCTTTTTATAGTGACTAGATACACAAGCTACAGAACAAAAGATTACATATAGATTCTCAGACACACACATGATTAAAGGGGGATTTAAAAAAAAAATCTCACTTGGGGATATAGTCATTGATCTTAGAGAGAAAGGAAGTGGGGGGAGAGGAAAACATCCACATGAGAGAAAAACATCTATTGGTTGCCTCTCGCACACACCCCTAGTGGGGGTTGAACCTGCAACCTAGGTATGTTCCCTGATCATGGATCGAAATGCAACCTTCCATTGAGACACTTCACTTGGCCAGGGCCAAAGAGGAATTTTGATGGACAGTTATTAAAAGTTTATTAGATTTTGCATTTATTAAAGGGGTTACAAGAAGCTTGATCAGCATGTACCAAGGACACTCCTATATTTGAGTCTGTACTTTAGTTCCTTCAGTTATAGTACTTCACTAGAAATTTCATGGCTCATTCCTCACTTTTTTTAGGTGTTTGCTTATATCAAACAGCTATCCCATTTTGCTTCCCTCCTTTATTTTTGTTCATAGCACTGATATCATCATACGTGTTATATATTCTATTTACTAGTTTTTTCATTTGTCTCCCTAACTTACAAGTTGTAGGAAGGCAGGAACTTGTTCCTTGCTGAATCCTGGTGTTCTGTACCTGACATATACTATGCGACCAATAAATATTGACAGTAAATTGAATGAAGAAAAGCAGTGTCTGCTTTTACATGTATGAGTTAGATAAGAATCTAAAATATTCACCAAAGTAGAGCCTCTTTTCTGGCCTATTTGTATACTTTTTTACAGAGATAAAGGTTGGATGATGTAACTTTTAGGTAATAAGAGTACTTCCCCAAGTGTGGTACATATGTTCCATTGTTGATAAAGAAGCTGAATCTTAACTGACAACATGGACTGACTTTTTAGTTTTCATGTTAATTAGATCGCAAGAAACAGTTCACTCTGGATGGTTCAACTGAAGTATTGAATATGTTTAAGAGAATCTGCTTAGGCATATGCTGGTGATTAAAGGGATACATTCAGAATAGCAAGAGGCCCAGAGACTAGCAGTAGCAGAAGCTGCTCCCATTCCTAGGACTGGAAGGATCAAGGTTTACCTGGACTAGAGAAGGGGCCGCCTGTCTGGAAGTTTTAGAGAAGGGACACTTAAGCAGAGAGGGAGCACAGAAAGAAAGACTTCTCTTTTTTCCCATCCTCTGATAATCTGGTATTCTCTAGTATCTCTTGTAGACTAATTCTTCCAGAAGTCAGCTTTGTCCTACAGCCTATCAAGAATGGAGTGAGAGCCCTAGGCTGGTAACTCAGTTGGTTAGAGCATTGTCCCAATATGCCAAGGTTGCAGGTTCGATCCCTGGTCAGGACACATACAAGAATAAACCAATGAAACGTATAACTAAGCGGAACAACAAATTGATGTCTGTTTGTCCCTCTCCCTTCCTCTCTCTCTAAAATCAATAATTTTAAAAAAAGGAGTGAGGGAAGGGTAAGTGAAGACCAGCATAGCATGAAATTTGTGAACTGATAGACTATTGTGTAGGAAAAGTTAGATTTATTAAGAGAAATGAATGGATAGAAAGAAAATCATTAAATAATAGTACAGGTAAAAATCATGGCCACAGTTTGGGAAATACTGAGGAACTAGTTCTATAAGCTGCATTGTATCTGCACAGTCCACTGTACAATTGGTTTTTCTCATTCATTTTAGAATATTTTACTGTGATATATAGGGTGGAGCAAAAGGAGGTTCACAGTTATATGCAAAACCATTTATTCTCATTTTATCATTTATTAATTATTGTATTATTTTTCCATATGGACAACTGTAAACCTACTTTTTCCCCCATCCTATATTTTAATTGTTGTCTGACCAGTGCTCCACATTATATGTTTACCAGATAAATGAATCTTAAGACTTTTTAAGTACACATAATTTTATTAACCTCTTATAGAGGGACTTTTCCCTTAGAATGTACTGTAATATTATTAAATGGATCTAATTTCCTAATCTCTTCAACTAGGATGGTGGTTCACAAACTTAAAAACTTTAGCATACATCAAAATCACTTGAGCGTTTGTAAAAATGGGTGAGCCCTCCCTAACTCCTGAGTTTTACAGGGCTGGGATAGGGCCTGAAGTGATGCTGATATTACTCGTAAAGGAACCACTAGTACTAGAGTGTACTAAGTTTAACCCTTTTGAGTGCCATGCATAATTGGAAATTTGCATCAACATGAGAAAAAATTATATCAGTATATAACTTGAGGTACAAAAAAAGAGAACAAAACATAAAATACAGATTATTCCATTGTTATTTACATTTATAGCCATTGAAAAAAGAGTCGCTGGGAGCAATGCTGGCACTTTTGGGAAAATTTGTCAGCATCACTCACAGCGACGGCACTCAAAGGGTTAATTTGATTTTTAAAAAGTCTTCACTCAAAGGTATGTTTATTGAACTTTATTTTTTTAAGAGAGAGAGAGGAAGGGGGTGGAAGGAGAGGGAGAGAGGGAGAAAAGAGAGAGAAATGAGAGAAACAGGATGTGAGAGAGAAACATCAATAGGTTGCCTTCCCAACTGGGATTTGAACCTGGAACCTAGATATGTACCCTAACCTGGAATCCTGGAATCAAAGCTGCTACCTTTTGGTGTACGGGACAATGCTCCAACCAACTGAGATACCCTGCCAGGGCTGATTTTTAACTTGTCTTGATTACTTAGAGTCACTTACCCTATAGAGGTATATTGAAGTATCATCTGTAGGCTTGCTTTCTTATGATGGTTCCAGATCAGTTTTATCATCTATATTTCTTTACTGTCAAGGTCTTCGTGCTGTCATTCATTGTGCCATTAGTAACTTCTCTCTCTCTCTCTCTCTCTCTCTGTAATTTTCTTGTACTAAGCTGCTGTGGGCTGAGATTGATAAATTGGTTAATTTTAGTTTAGAAAAGAGAAGATCTCCAAGCAAAGGATATGAGCTTTTGTGAAGGAGCTTTATATCCATTTTGACTGTTTAATTTTGATTACTGATTATTACCCAAAGTATCAGATGCTGCCACAGAAGTGACCTTTGGTTAAGTATGGTATTAATTTAAGTTCTGTACTTGCTACAGATAAGCAGGGATCACAGGAATCTGATACTTTTAGTAGCTATAAACACCTTAGAGGAAGTTCACAAAAAGCTTAATTTACACTAAATTCTTGCTCTACCACTTCAGCTAATTTATCATTTCATATCAAGCATGAGTCTTACAGTTTTCAAGTCTTATTTAAGCTGTATTATAGCTTGTAAGCACTTTCGAGTCTTGAAATATGGGGAGAAGGTAAATACTAAGTGTAAGTAGTAAGTAAAATTTTATGTTTTTTATAAATTTTAAATTTGGTGTATGTTTTTATAAATATTAAATTTGGATGTAGGTTTATAATCTTGGTTTCAAAAGTAACTAATACTATGTAACATTAGCCTAGAAAAGGGAAATAGTGAAGTTGTTTTTCAGTAGTGAGTATTCTAGGGTTGTTGGCTTCATGAGTTGTGAGAGAGCTGATACTGTAGATCTGTTTAAAATTTCTGTTAGGAGAATACATGGAAAAATAATTATGTATTTCCCAGTTGTTACCTACACCTTTTTAAAGAATAAGGAAAATACTATTCAAGTGCTAGTATCAGAGATGCCTTCCATCTTTTCCTTTGACAGGATTTTTCAAGGCCTAATAGTCTTAGCTCTGTTTTCATGGTTGATTTACGTATTCTGCCTTGACTTTATTGTTTTTCTGTACCTACCAATTCATTTTTTCCCTTCTATGACTTTCTCTGAAATTCTACTAATGCTAATTTAGGAAGGCTGTTGTTGCCTAAAATTGGTTGCCTCACCCCAGTTTGTTTTTGCTAGCTTTCCTCCCCCTCATTAGTAATAACATTGTCAGTATATGTTTGTTATATATAGTTTAAAGATTTTATTTACTTATTTTCAGAGAGAGGGAAAAGGAGGGAGAAAGAGAGAAACATTGATGTGCAAGAGAAACATAGTTGGTTGCTTCTCACAGGCTCCCAACCAGGGACCTGACCTGCAGCCAGCCATGTGCCCTGACTGGGAATCAAACTGGCGACCTTTCGGTTCACGTGTCTGTGCTTAATCCACTGAGCCACACCAGCCAGGGCAGTCTGTTATATTTTTTAAATTGCAAAGTGCATTCACATATTTCATGGGATCTTCATTATAATTCTTATTAGGTAGTAGCAGGAGGGGGTGTAATTCTGATTTTACCTAGAGTTACTGAGTACAGAGAGGTAGTACTCAAACTTCATAGGTCCTGCCAATCCCACCTATACTTTAACTATTCTAGTATTTGTGTTTGTATCTAGGGCAAGTTATTTAACCTCATTGCGTCTCCATCCATAAAGTGGCACTATTAATGCCAACTTCGTAAAAGTACTGTGAGGATTAAATTGAATAATATGTATGAACTGCTTAGAATAGTGTCTGATACATAGCAAAGCTACACTAAATGTTAATACTGATAGTTATACTATATTTTTCTCCTTTTTAAAAGTTACTATAATAAGTGAGTTCTGTAGATTTTTCAGGCAATATTTGGTATAACAAAAACTTACCATCGAAAAACATCTTAGATTATTAGATTAGATTAGTTGTCTTATTTCCTGTCTTTAAAAAAAGCTCTTGGCCCTGGCTGCTGTGGCTCAGTGGATTGAGTGTTGGCCTGCGAGCCAAGTGTCTCTGGTTCGATTCCCAGTCAGGACACATGACTAGGTTGCACATCAGGTTCCCAGTTGGGGGCACAAGTGAGAGGCAACCACACAGTGATGTTTCTCTCCCTCTCTTTCTCCTTTCCCTTCTCTACAAATAAATCAGTAAACAAACAAATAAATAAATTTTTAAAAAAAGATTCATTAGTAAGTTTAAAAAAAGTCTTTAGTTTTATAAGTCTAAATTTTTATTTTTAAAAGAATGTGCAATAAAATAATTGCTTGAGAAAGCTGTGAAGGTATTCATATTGCTTCTTTTAATATGCTAAGATCAAAATGGATGTATATCTTATTAGTAATTAAAAACTCAAGTCTTATTTGATTGCCTACTGGGGTTTTTTAAAGATTAGTATAATATGGCCATTTGGGGTAGTTATTAAATCATGGATATACGCATATGGAAGAAAGAAAATGTAGAGATTTGTCTATAGAATTTGTAAAATACCATTATATCAGCATTAGTTCAAGTAACTGAATTTTAGGAAACTTTGTTGGAAACAGTTGTGTTTTTCTTGTATGGCTTTCTGTAAGTTGATACTTATTTAAAAAGATAAATTTCTAAAATTGCCTTATGTATTTTTTCCCTCAACAGGGCATTCTTAGCAGGGTTACAGAATCTGTTAAGAATATTGTGCCAGGATGGCTACAGAGATACTTCAACAAGAATGAAGAAGTATGCAGCTGCTCAGCAGACACAAGAGAAATACCACAGTGGCCAGAAAATAGAGAAGACGATCATCTAATATATGCTGGTGAGGAGAGCGCTAATATTCATGATGGGAGAATCACTCCTGAGCCAACAGTCAGTAATACAGAAGGTAAATGGAACGTGAATATTTTGTTATGAAAGATAGGTTTTCATGCCTTAGTTGGAAATATTTTTATATTATCTGGCTATGGTAAATCTAATTGGGTAGTACATGAAAAATGTAGGAGAAGGTTGATGATCAGGTTCAAATTGGGTACCTTCCTTATTTATTAGCTTTTTGTTTATTAAGGGAGGCTGATATAGTGAGGCTGATATACTATATCAGCCAAGAGTGCAAGCACTGATTTTAGACTTGGTTTTGAATTTTCAAGCCATCAGTTGTTAGACATGTGGCTTTAGCAAGATAATTTTCTTCTCTGTATCTTCATAAGTTCCTTTGAAAATACGGTAAATGTGAAGCCCTTAGACTAGATCCTGGCTCTAAGGGAGAACTATAACTTAACTATTAACAATGAAACTGATAATGCCATGAATTAGGGTATGGTATAACTGCAGTTGGCTCCTGCCCTCTCTGCAGCAGCTCAGCTGGGTTATATTTCATTAATCCTATAATTACGTAACTGCATTTTATTAAAAGAAAAATTTTTAAATTATATTTTATTGTTTATGCTGTTACAGTTGTCCCAGGTTTTCCCTCTTTGCCCCTCTCCCCAGACCCCGTCCACTCCCTCAGGCAATCCCCACACTTGGCCATGTCCATGGGTCATACATATATGTTCTTTCGCAACTCCTGATGACTGTTCTGTAACTACCAATTTGTACTTCTTAATCCCTTCACCTTTTTTGTCAATCATCCTGACCTCCCTTCCATCTGGCAACCATCAAAATGTTCTCTATTTATGCATCTATTTTTGTTTAGCTTGTTTGTTTTTTAGAATTAATTGTTGTTAGACATATATTTATTGCCATTTTATTGTTAATATTTTTCATCTTATTAAAGAACGCCCTTTAGCATTTCATGTAATACTAGTTTGGTGGTGATGAACTACATTAGTTTTTTTCTTGTCTGGGAAGCTATTTATCTGTCCTTTGATTTCTAAATGATAGCTTTTCTGGGTAGAGGAGTCTTGGTTATAAGTCCTTCTTTTTCATCACTTTGAATATTTTTTGCCAATCCCTTCTTGCCTGCAAAGTTTCTTTTGAGAAATCAGCTGACAGTCTTATGGGAGTATCCTTGTAGGTGTAACTAACTACTTTTGCCTTACTGGTTTTAAGATTCTCTCTTTGTCTCTAACCTTCGGCATTTTAATTATGATTTGTCATGGTGTAGGCCTCTTTGGGTTCATCTTATTTGAGACTGTGCTTTCTGGACTTGCATGTCTTATTTCCTTCACCGAGTTAGAGAAATTTTCTGTCATTTCTTCAAATAGGTTTCCAGTTTCTTGCTCTTTTTCTTCTTCCGGGACACCCTCATATGCGAATGTTGATACACTTGAAGTTGTTCCAGAGGCTCCATACACTGTCCTCAATGATTTTGGATTCTTTTTTCCTTCTTGCTGTTCTGGTGGTTTTTTTGCTTCCTTATATTCCAAATCGCTGATTTGATTCTTGGCTTCACCCATTCAACTTTTGATTCCCTGTAAATTGTTCTTTATTTCAATTAGTGTATCCTTCATTTCTAATTGCATCTTTTTTTAATGCTATTGAGGTCCTCGCTAAGTTCCTTATGCATGTTTATAACCAGTGTTTTGAACTCTGCATCTAGTAGGTTGCTTGCCTCCATGTTTTCCTTGAGTTTTGTTCTGTTCTTTCATTTGGCCCATGTTTCTTTGTCTCCTTATTTTGGCAGCCTCCCTATGTTTGTTTCTATGTACCAAGTAGAGTTGCTATGTCTCCCAGGCTTGGTAAAGTGGCCCTAATGTAGTAGCTGTTCTGTAGGGTCCAGTAGCACAGCCTCCCCTGTTACCCAAGCTGGGTACTCAAGGTGTGCCCACCTGTTGTCATTGAGCCTTGATTGCTTTTGGCATGTCCAGGTCAGCCACTGACTTGTGTTCTTTCTGGTGTCACACAGCTTAAGCTACAAAGCAATCTGCAGATGGCTGATCACTTGGCTGGGCCTGGAACTGCCCAAGAGAGGCCAAGCTGTCCACCAAGATTGGCTTCTGTTAGTGCGAGGCCTGGGGCAACTTAGCAAGAGGTACAGGATCCACTGAAGCCAGATGCTGCTTGTTTGAGGGAAGTTAGGAAAATCTGAAGTATGGACCAAGACGAGCCATTCCTATGGAAGTCACTGGACACAGCTTGCGTGGGCCTGAAAGTTGGGTGGGTCAGGGTGCCAGGGAATCACCAGGGTGGGGCAAACAAGAGTGAGTCAGGTTGATGGAATCTCAAGGTATGGGCACCTGCCTGCCTGCTCTATGGCTTTGTGGGGAAAACACTCAGAAAAGGAACAGCACCTTCTGCCAGCACTTCTGTCTGGCTCTAATGCTTTTCAAGCTGCTGCCCTCATGCTGGAGCTCAGAGGGAGTGAGTCTGGGTAAGTCTGTTTGTGGACCCTTTAAGAGGAACTGACTGAGGTTCCAGCAGTTTCTGTCTTCCACAGCCTCAATCTTGTATGGGGCTGGGACCCCTTGCTCCTGAGATACCATCCTGATTTTATCTGCCACATGTGGGTGTTGGACCAGTCTGTTCCACATCTCCTCCCCTCCTACCTAGTCTCGATGTGGTTTCTTTTTTAATTTCATAGGTGGTTTCTTCTTTAATTTCGTAGTTGTAGGACTTCCGTTGAATGCTCGGTTTCTGATAGTTCTGGATGATGGTTGTCTATAGCTTCATTGTAATTTTGATGTGGTTGTGTAAAGAGGTGAGTTGTGTTTACCTAGGCTATCATTTTGACCAGAAGTCTCAGGGACTGCATTTTTGTCTTAAACTTTTTTGAATCCTCTTGTAGCTTTATGGTGGGGTTTATAAATATTAATATTACAAATGTTAAAGCTTTAAAATAACCCATAAATATGGCATATTTGGAAATTATATGCTGTCATTTCCCTTTAGATATTTTTTACAGTTTTATTGAGATATACTTCACATATAGAACTAACCCATTTAAAGTGTACTGTCCAGTGGTTTTTATATATTCAGAGTTGTGCAGCCATTATTGTAATTAGTTAGAGAACATTTACGATGGTGAGCTGTTGGGGTTTAGATTTTTTTCTGCTAGGTGAGTGGAAAGGGTCGACCATACAGTGTTTGTCCTTTTGTAACTGGATTATTTCACTTAGTTTAATGTCTGTCTCTAAGGTTCATCCATGTTGTAGCATGTATCAGAATTTATTTCCTTTAAATGCTGATTAATATTCCATTGTATGTCTACACCACATTTGTTCATCTGTCACCTACGGGTTATTTCTACCTTTTGGCTACTGTGAATAATGCTGTCAGGAACATGGATGAACAGATCTCTTTGAGATCCTTCTTACATTCTTTTACATGTATACCCAGAAATGGAATTGCTGGGCCATATGATAATTCTGTTTTTAAAATTTGAGAATTGCTATATTGTTTTACACAGGGTCTACACCATTTCACATTTCCTACCAACAGTGCACAAGGGTTCCAGTTTCTTCACATTCTTGCCAAAATTTATTTTCTGCTTTTCTGATGGTAGCTGTCCTAATGGGTATGAAGTGGTATCTCTTCCTGATTTTGATTCGCATTTCTCTGTTGATTAGTGATATGGAGCAACTTTTTGCTTGTTGGCCATTTGTATATCAGCTTTGGACTATTGTCCAAATTTTTTTGCCCAATTTTTAACCAGATTATTTATTTGACTTCTTTGTTTTGTAGTTGTTTATATATTCTGGATATTAACACCTTTTCAGATATGTGATTTGCAAATATTTTCTACCATTCTGTGAGTTGCCTTTTCACTCAATTGCTTGTGATTTTTAGTGCATAAAGTTTTTGAGTTTGAAATAGTCCTGTCTTTTTTTCCATATTGCATGTTATGTCCAAGAAGTCATTGTCAGGATCATTGTCATGAAGCTTTTCCTCTGCGTTCTTTTACAAGTTTTATAAAAGTTTTTGGTGTTATGTTTAGGTTTTTATTCCATTTTGAATTAATTTTTGTATATTATATAAGATAAGGGTGGTTTCATTCTTTCGCCTGTGGATATTCAGTTTTCCCAATACCATTTGTTGAAGAGACTGTCCTTTCCCCGTTGAGTGGTGATATTGGTACCCCCGTTGAAAATCATTTGACCATATATGTGAGGGTTTATTTTTGGGCTCTATATTCCGTTTACTCTGTTAACATGCTAAATTATATTAACCAGTCCCTAATGATGAGTGATTTCTTGCATCCCTCAATTAACTCTTCCCAGTGATTGTGATTCTAGTCAAATAATTTTAACAGGTCTGTTAGGAACTTTGGACATATTTAAATTACCTATTTTAAATCCTTTGTTAAGTACAACACCTTGGCTCTCTCTGGTTCAATTTCTGTTGACTACTTTTTCTTCCAACTATGGATCACAGGTTTTTTTTTTTTTTATGTATATCAACTGATTTTTTAGTATGTAAATAATTGTCATTTAGAATAATATATGTAGAGATTCTGGATGCTGTTGTCTTCTTCTGAAGAGTATTGATTCTTGTTTTAGCAGGCAGTTGTTACTGAATGATCATTTTCAACTTTATAGGCTTAGTTTTATGCTTTGGTAATGTCTATCTGTTGAAAGTGCAAGGTGTTTCTAAGTCCCCTAAAGTGGTGGGACTTAGCTTCCCAATTCTGTCTCTCTAGTGGCTTTTTAGAATAGTGTATACAGGTCTTTTTCTAGGACTTGATCCTTAGTCCCAAGGGGAAGCTTTTCTGGTATCTCAGCTGAGTGTCAGAGATTTAAGGAGATGTTGTGGGATCTCTAAATTCTGGAAGCCTGGGAACTTCATTGTTCTCAACACTGCTTTGTTCCCAAACACTGCTCACCTTCTAGTACTTGTTTTCTCAACTCTATAGCAGCTGCTATTTGGTAAACCTTAGAAGGTCTCTCTCTGTGTATGTATAATCTCCTCTACTCTCTGGATACTCCTATGTGGTCTTCCAGAGGCCTGCCTTGTTTTCTATTAACCAGTGCCCTTAATTTTCATTTCTGCCTCATACATTTTGCTTGGACTTCAGCTCTCTGCACCAGGTCTGAAAAATTTCCCAGATAGAATGCTAAGTAGTAATAGGGTTCACTTTGTGAGATTTTTTTGTTTGTTGTATGCATGGCATTTTCTTTTGTCTGAAAGCGGTTGTTTCATATATTTTATCCCTTTATTTACCCAGTTTTATAGTTAGTTACAGTAGAAGGGCTAATCTGGAAGTTATGTTATTTCAGTCTAACAGGAAGAATCTTTTGGAAACTTAACAAAGGATTCTAAAATTCTTGAAAATACACCTGAAGATGAAAAGAGAAATTCTGAAAAAGAATAAGGGGAATGTGGGGTAGGTTGTTGTAACTTTTACAGCCATTAAATGTGTTCTAAAGCTATAGTGTTTAAAACACTATGGCACTGGTATAGAAATATACAGATATATCATTGGGGAAAATGGGAAAATCTTTTGGAATTTAGTGCAGATAGTCCCCTACGTAACTAAAAATTATTCAGCTTACAATTTTTGATCCTGTGATGGTGAGAAAGCAATACACATTAAGTAGACCTTTTTCTGAGCTAGCAAATGTGGTAAAATACTCTTGTGATCCAGATCCTGGTCAGGCATGAGATCACGAGGGTAAGCAACTGGTACTGAACTCTCCAGTATAGTGTGTTGCCAGCTTTTTTGGATATTGTGTTCTGAGACTAAGGTAGACTAGGCTAAGCTATGATGTTTGGTAGGTTAAGTGTATTAAAATGCATTTTTGACTTAATGGCATTTTCAGCTTACGATGGGGTATCTTGACGTAACCCCATCATATGTTGAGGAGTCTTGTATCTGAAGTGAGTAAAATTTTTCATTTCTCATAGTCTCAGAATGCTAAAAGTCTCTGTAAACAAGATGCAAGTTATTTTCTGAATTACAAAAGACACCATCAAAAACATGAATGGGCCACCTCCAGTCAAGATTGCAGCATAGATAAACGTGGTACTTGAATTCTCCCACGACCATATCAAAATTACAACTAAACTACAGAACAGCCATCATTCAGAACCACCTGAAATCTAGCTGAATAGAAGTCCTGCAACTAGGGATTTAAAGAAGAAGATACATCGAGACTGGTAGGAGGGGCGGAAAGGTGGAATGGGCTAGTGACACACCCACATGTGGTGGATAAATATCGGGAGGGATATCTTGGCTGTGGAGGTCCCCCTGAGGAGGAGGGGTCCCAACCCCACACCAGGCCCTATAGCCCAGGGTTCTAATGCCAGGAACTTCCAATAACTTCTGGCTCTAAAAACCAGTGTGGATTGTGGCTGGGTGAGATGGAGGGCTTAGGGAGTCCCAGGAATTTCTCGTTAAAGGTCCTGTCTATGGACTTTCTCAGACTCACTCCCTGTAAGCTCCAGCACTGGGGCAGCAGCTAAAAGGGAACCAGGGACTTATGGGTAGGAACTGAATTATCTGGCATGACTGTGATAGCAGGGGTGGCAGCTTTCTGCCAGAGAGAAGTGCTGGCAGAGGCCATAGTTCCTTTCCTGAGCCTTCCCCCCACATAATTGGCAGACCCTATCTGAGTCTTTATCAGCCTGGCTATAACTGTTTTCCTTGCCCTGGTGATTTCCTGAAAACCCCACCCAACCCAAATTTTGGGCACACCCAAGCTGTTTCCAGTAGCTTTTCCATAGGAATGGCCTGTCTTGGCTCTTGCTTCAGACTTTCCTAAAATCTCTTTAAAAAACAGCATCTGGCCTTAGCATGCCATGTATCCCTCACTAAGTTGCCAAAGCCCTGACACTTGAAGCAGCCAGCCTTAGTTTGCTGTGTGGCCTCTCCTGGGCACCTCCGAGTCCAGCACAAATAGTAACCATCTGCAGATTGCTTTGTAGCTGATGCTGGGTAGCCCTGGGCAGAGCACACCCAGGTGGTGGCCGAACTTGGCCTGTACCTCCCATGAGGCCCCAGAGCCAGCGCACCCAGTGAATAGCTTCAGACCATGTTGAAGCATGACCTAACCACCTCCACAAGTGACACACTCAAGGGGTGGACTCAGTGAGCACTAGAACCCCACAGAAGCAAGTCCTGCTTTGTGGGGTGGACCCCTCACAGCTCATCCACCATGGTCATTGTGATTGCAACCAGTCCTTATAGCCATTTGACTGAGGGGTAAACCTCTACCACATGACGTGCTAACATCAGTCAAGGATCAACAATAGAAGGGTGTACACAGCCCATATGTCGGGGAGCGGTGGAACCTGGAGTGCCCAGTTTGGGTGACTGGGGAGTCTGTGCCAGTGGACCCTACAGAACACCAACTATGTAAGGCCACTTTACCAAGCCTGGGAGATGTAGCAGCTCTACTTAGAAACAAACACGAGGCTGCCGCCAAAATGAGGAGCCAAAGAAGAAACATGTACCAAATGAACGAACAGAACAAAACTTCAGTAAAAGAACTAAATTAAATAGAGACAAGCAATCTAGTAGATGCAGAGTTCAAAACACTGGTTATAAGGATGCTCAGTGAACTTAGAAATCAGTAGCATAAAAAAGACTATGGAAACCATACAAAAATAAAAGAAGAAACCATCTGAAATGAAGGATACACTAACTGAAATGAAGAATAATTCACAGGGAATCAGTTGTAGAGTAGATAAAGTAAAGAATCAGTGATCTGAAATATAAAGAAGCAAAAAAACACCCAATCCGAACCACAAAAAAGAAAAAAGAATCCAAAACCAGTGAGGTTAGTGTAAGAATCGTTTGGGACAATTTCAAGCGTAAAGTGTCTGTGTACAGAGGCCCTTTAAGAGAAACTGTCTGGGACTCCAGAAGCCTCCATCGCACTCAGCCAGAAGGAGAAGAGAGCAAGAAATTGAAAACCCAGTTGAAAAAATAATGACAGAAAACTTCCCTACTTGGTGAAGGAAATAGATGTGCAAGTCTAGAGGCAAAGAGTCCCAAACAAGATGAACCCAAAGAGGATCCCACGAAGACACATCATAATTAAGATGCATAAGGTTAAAGACTGAGAGAGAATCTTAAAAGCAGAAGAAAGCAGTTAGCTACCTGTGAGCTAGTGGGGTCCTGCTGCCTCCCTCTAGGCAAAATTACGGAGGCAGTGGTTTGGTGAAAAAGGAAAGGAATCCTTATTCAAAAGCTACACAATTTGGGAATAACAGCTTTTTACAGGCATTAGTCGTTTGAGCCTATCAACTAAGGCTAAAATCTTTAACTCTAGAGTGCCACTATCATTCCACTTGTTAGTTTTTAATTACCTTATTTCGATAAGAATAGTTTACAAACTAAAAACAACATAAGACACAAAAGCTACACAATTTTGGAAGAATGGCAGGCTTCTGCCTCAGAGCTTATCCCCTCTAGAGCACCCAAAGAAAAATAACCCTGTCACCCTCTGCCAGGCCAGTCCAGTCCTAGGACACACCTGAGTTCCTTCTCACATTTAAAATATCATCCTTAGGGAAAAGCAGGTGGCTACAATCATCCAGACATCCTCGAGGAAGAGAAGAGAGAGCCCCAGTCTCTCCCCTTCTATTTAAATCTTCTGGCCCATAATTCCATACACATTGGAGGCATTCAGCTTCTTAGCCAATCCTGTCCTAGACTGTTTACCATTGCCTCAGGCAACTTCTCCTAAGGCCCCTCCCCTCTCCCTAGTGATCTGATCAGATATCTCTGAATCAGCTATAGGGATCTCCCATAAAAATGACTGTCAGCTGATTTCTCAACAGAAACTTTGTAGGCCAGAAGGGATTGGTAAGAAATAGTCAAAGTGATGGAAAGCAAAGACCTACAGCCAAGATTACTCTACCCAGCAAAGCTATCATTTAGAATCGAAGGACATATAAAGAGCTTCCCAAACAAGAAAAAGGAGTTCACCACCACCAAACCAGTATTACATGGAATGTTAAAAGGTCCTCTTTATAAAGAAGAAAACGAAGATAAAAAAATATGAACAATACGATGGGAATAAATAACATACCTATGAACAACTGAATCTAAAAAAGCAACATAAACAAGCAGAACAGAAACAGACTAACAGATACTGAGAACATTTTGACAGTTGCCAGATGTGAGGGAGTTCAGGTAAAAAGGTGAAAGGATTAAGAAATACATATTGGTTGTTTGAGAATAGTCATAGGGATGTAAAGTACATGTGGGGAATATAGTCAGTAATCTTAACAACTATGTATGGTGTCAGATAAGTATGAGATTTATCAGGATGATCATTTGGTATGTTATACAGTGTACAATCACTGGTGTGTACACTTGAAACTAATATATTGTATGTCAATCAATTGAAAAATAAGATTTTTTAAAAAATGAAAAATGTGACTTCATTTCACCAAGTGACAATTATTTATAATACTTCAGATTGTATTACACTGATCTTACTGATCAAAAAAAAATTAGATCTCATTTATCTTACTAGTAAGAGACTATATCAATAAACAATTAAGAGAAGAAGAAATACAAATTACTAATGAATCTAGGGGAGGATGCTCCATATCTCTTATTTAAATAAATGCAAATCAAATAATGTCATTTGAATATTAAGTTGACAGAAATCAGTAATGGTTAATATCCAGTGACAATATGGGGGAAATGTACATTGTTATTGCTTTTTGTGGGAGTATAACTTGACAGGAAATCCTTGGATCACAGTATCATAAGCAGAAATGAGCGTATACTCACTCTGATTCAGTATGGTAGAGCAATTTCACACATAATAGCATATCCTTTCAATTCCCAGGATATAGCCAACTACTTTGGCTATTTTATGCTCCCAACTTTAGATTTACAGAAGCAGACTTTTTTTTTTTAATGTAATTATTTTTTATTTTATTTTTAGAGAGAGGGGAAGGGAGGGAGAAAGAGAGGGGGAGAAACATCAATGTGTGGTTGCCTCTCATGCACCCCCAACTGGAGACCTGGCCCACAACCCAGGCATGTGCCTTGACTGGGAATCGAACCAGCGACCTTTCGGTTCTCAGGTCAGCACTGAATCTACTAAGCCATACCAGCCAGGGCTGAAGCAGACTTTTTTATGGATTTCTTAGGAATATTTGTTTAATAATTTCTTCTCATGTCTTTCTTACATACTTAAAGAATCATATATTTATCTAAAATAATACTCTTAATAGTATGCAGATATAGGTGCATACATGTTTGATGGAGTATTGGGAAAATAATCTCAAATACTTAAAACAGTATGATACAATACAATGTGGTCTTTAAAGGAAGTGCTCTGTATGTAGAGACAGAATTACACTGATAAATGAAAAAAATCACGGAACAGGATGCATAAGCATGTTTAGGTAAAACCAATATTTGTGTGTTCACATACTTTAGTTCCTTCTTTCCTTATCCACTGTTTCACTTTCCGTGGTTTCAGTTACTCATAGTCATGTGCAGTCTGAAACTACAAATTGGAAAATTCCTAAGTTTTAAATTGCGTGCTGTTCTGCATAGCATGATGAAATTTCGGGTGGTCTTGCCTTGTCCTCCCTGGAACGTGAATCATCCTTTTGTCCAACGGCTACACGCTCCCCACCCGTTAGTCACAGGTTATCAGCTTGACAGTATAGCAGTGTTCAGGTAACCCTTATTTTACTGAATAAATGGCCCCAACCCACAGCAATATTTATAATGCCATAGATAAGTTGGAAAATGCTTCCTTTAAGTGAAAAAGAGCGAGTTCTTAATAGGGAAAGAAAAATATGCTGAGGTTGTTAAGGTTTATGGTAAGAATGAATCTTTTATCCATGAAATTGTGAAGAAGGAAAAAAAGTATTTTTGCTATCACATCTTTTGTGTAACTTTTGTGGCTTCAGAAGTCACAGCCACAGTGCTTAGTTAAGATGGAAATTGTGGGTGGAAGACATGAACAAAATACATGATCAAAATACATGATCTGAGTGATGACAACGTGTTGTACCAGAAAACACTGACCTTATATGAAGACTTCAGCAAGGTGTTCCCTGAAATGAATGACCTCATTCACATAACTTTTATTATGATACGTTGTTATAATTGTTCTATTTTACTAATTATTGTTAATCTTCTACTGTGCTTTATTTATGAAATAAACTTTATTAGAGGTATGTATGTAAAAATATATAGTATATATAGGGTTCAGTGCTCTGTGCTGTTTAAGGCATCCACAGTGGGTCTTGGATAAAGGGGGACTACTATAAATTATCTGGGAGATATATAAGTTTAATAGTGGTTGTATGGAGAGGGATAGACTTATCCTTTTTATCCTTCTTGTTTTGTGATTTTCTTATATAGCTTTGATTTTATTTTATGAGTTTTTATACTGATTCCACTTCATGGAAAATCAAGAACCGTGCACTTTTGGAAGTTGTTATGTGAACAATGAGATATATTTTGACACTATGTTAGGTAAATTAATTTAAGTTAGTTGAAACCTTGTTTGCCTAAAGAATATTTTGATTGGGTTTATCTTGGGAGGCCTCAGTGATTTGAATTAAACTATTATGTAATATGTTTTCTCAAAGTAAAAACAGCATTTTGTTGTGATGGTATTTTGCTTTTTCTATAATATATGTCCATAATATTAATACTTTTCTTTTAAGAACCCTCAACAACTAGTACTGCTTCAAATTATCCAGATATATTAACAAGGCCTTCTCTTCATCGGAGCCATCTGAATTTCTCCATGTTGGAATCTCCTGCTTTACACTGTCAGCCCTCCACATCCTCGGCATTCCCAATTAGCAGTTCTGGATTTTCCCTTGTAAAGGAGATTAAAGATTCTACCTCTCAGCACGATGATGATAACATCTCAACTACCAGTGGATTTTCTTCAAGAGCTTCTGATAAAGGTGTTCTTGGCATTTGGTAGTAAATCATTTTGGTAGATAATTTTTTTCCGACTTAGTTTTAATTTTTATTTTCTACTTAGAAAAATCTAAGGTCTTGTAATTAATACCATTATTATACATTACATATTTTTGTTTCAGATATAACTGTTTCAAAGAATACTTCGGTGCCCCCTCTGTGGTCCCCAGAGGCTGAACGTTCTCATTCACTCTCACAGCACACAGCCACCAGCTCAAAGAAACCAGCATTCAACTTGTCTGCCTTTGGAACACTTTCCCCAGTGAGTGCTAACTGGAGTTGATTTAATCACATTAGTTTTGAATGTTTATTGCTTACAGTCTTATCATTTATTTCTGTGCAGTCACTTGGGAGTTCTTCAGTACTTAAAACAAGTCAGCTTGGAGATTCTCCTTTTTATCCTGGAAAAACAACGTACGGTGGGGCAGCAGGTGCTGTGAGACAGCCTAAACTGCAAAACATGCCGTATCAGGTTGGTTGGAATAAGAGCAGCTTTTTAACCTTACTTTTTTTTTTTAAACAAAAGATTTACTTTTGTGTTTAAAGATTTTATTTGTTTATTTTTAGAGAGAGGAGAAGGGAGGGAGAAAGAGAGGGAGCGAAACATGAATGTGTGGTTGCCTCTTGTGCACCCCCAACTGGGGGCCTGGGCCACAACCCAGGCGTGTGCCCTGACTGGGAATCGGACTGATGACCCTATAATTTTTTTTTTTAATAAATAATTTGGCACTCAAATATGATTTTGATTCAGTTATTCTTTGATAAAATGATAGATGTATATATTACAATCTTTTCATTTAGGGACCATGTGAATATTATTTTAGACCTAAGCAAGCATTTTATGTTAGATTTGTGTGTGTGTGTGTGTGTGTGTATAGGAAGTGTGATGACTAAATTCCTTTTTTTAAAAAAATTGAGGTATAATTTACATACAGTAAAATTTACCTTTATTAGAGTATTTGAATTTTAACAAAATACATACAGTTGTATAACCACTTCTGTAATCAAAATATTGAACATTTTTATGACCTCAAAATTTTACCTTGTGCATCCCTGTAGTCAGCCACTCTTCCTACTTCCACCCTCTGACAACCACTGATCTGTTTTAGTTCCCTATAGTTTGGTTTTTCCAGAATGTCATAAATTTAATTATATAGCATATAGTCTTTTGAATCTGGCTTATTCTGCTTTGCATAATGCATGAGATCAATCTGTATTTTTGTATATATCAGTAGTTAGTTCCTCATTTTTTGCTAAGTTATAATACAGCCTATTTATCCATTTCCCAGGGAAGGGACACTTGGGTTGTTCTCAATTTTTGGTAATTGTGAATAAAGCTACTCTGAGTATTTTATGTGAATATTAATTTTTATTTCTCTTGAGTAAATACCTAGAAGTTTGACTGCTGGCTCATATAATAAGTAAACATTCAGCTTTATAATAAACTGCCAAACTGTTTTCCAAAGTGGCTGGTACCACTTTGCTCTTTACTCAATAATGTAAGAGCATTCTGGCCAGCACTTGTTGGTCATTAGTTTTTTTGTTCTCTGTTTTTTATTTTAGCCACTCTAATAAGCAAGTAGTGGAAACTGCAACTTGCTGTGGTTTTTATTTGCATTTCTCTAATGGCATTGAAAAGCTTTTAATGTGCTTATTTGCCATCAATATATCTTCTTTGGTGAAATACCTGCTCAGATCGTTTGTCCTTTTTTAAATATGGTTTTCTTCTTCCTCTTCTTTCTTTTTAAAGAATTTATTTGTTCATTTTTAGAGAAAGGGAAGGGAGGGAGAAAGAGAGGCTGAGAAACATCAATGTGTGGTTGCCTCTTGCATGCCCCCAACTGGGGACCTGGCCCACAACCCAGGCATGTTACCCAACTGGGAATCAAACCAGCGACTCTGATTCTCAGGCCGGCCACTGAGCCACACCAGCCAGGGCAGTATGGTTGTTTTCTTATTAATGGGTTTCAAGAGTTCATTATTCAGGGTATAAGTCCTTTTTAGATATGTGTTTTACAAATATTTTTATCTTTTTTTCTGGCTTGTATTAACAATGTCTTTTGAAGACAATTTTTTTTTTCTTTTGATGATATTCGATATTTTGGGTTTCTTTGTTTGTTGTTGTTTTTTTTTTGCTTGTATGGTTCATGCTTTTGATGTAGTATCCAAGACATTCTGGCCTGATCCAAAGTCATGGAGATTTTCTCTTATGTTTTCTTGTAGAAGCTTTATAGCTTTAGGTTTCAGTTTAGGCCTGTGAATCATTTAAGTTAAATTTTGTGTGTGACATGAGGTATGGATCAATATTTATTTTTCAAATATATGAATGTCCGATTTCTCTAGTATGTACCATTTGTTGAAAAGACTATACTTTCTCCATTGAATTGCCTTTGTACCTTTGTCAAAAACAGTTGACCATATGGTGGCTCTATTTTTTGACTTTATATTTTCCATTGATATATGTGTTGATCCTTTTGCCAACACTGAACTGTCTTGATTACTATAGCTTTACAGTAATCTTGAAATCAGGTAATATGAGCCCTCCAGCTTTGTTCTTTTTCAAGTTTGTTTTGATTTCCTAGTTCCTTTGCTTTTTCATAATTTTAGAATCACCATATCAGTTTCTACAAAATCTACGGCGGTTTTATTTGGGATTACATTGAGTCTAAAGATTAACTTGGGGAGAATATACATCTTAACAAAATTGAGTCTTCCAATTCATGAGCACTGTCTCACCATTTATTTGGGTCTTTTAAATTTTCTTTCATCAGTGTTCTGTAGTATTCATCACATAGGCCTTGCACCTATTTTGTTAGGTTTACATCTAAATATTTCATGTTTTTGGTATTAGTCAAGAATAAATTGCCTAAGTGGTCTATTTAGTAAATTGAATTGATAGTTAAAATACTTCCCAGCAAAGAAGACTGCAGGCCCAGATAAATACCCTGGTGAATTCTACCAAACATATAGGAAAGAAATAATACCAATTTTCCACAAACCTTTTCAAAGTCTTCCCAACACATTTATGAAGCCAATATTACCTGATAAAAACATACCGAAGACATTAGAAGAAAGCTACAGACCAGTATTTCTCATGAATTACAGACACAAACCTTCTCAACAAATATTTACAAATTGAATCCAGCATATATACAAACACTTATTACATCTTGATCAAGTGGGATATATCCTGGAAATGCAAGGTTGGTTCAACATTTGAAAATTAATGTTATTTACCATTAATTTATTTTAAAGAATAAAAATTGTATGAATATCTCCACAGGAGCATAAAACACATTTGACAAAATTCGGCATCCATTCATGACAAAAATTTTCAGCAGATCTAGGAATAGATGGGACCCTTTTTAGCCTGATAAATCATGTTTACAGAAAATCTTCAGCTAAGATAATAAAGAGAACAAGGACGCCTACTATCATTGGTACTATTAAATGTATTACAGGTCCTATCCAACACCAAAAAGAAACATAAGGCATACATATTGAAAATGAGGAAATAAAATTATTTTTATTCATAGACTGTGCTTATATACATAAAAGATCTCAGATGTATCAACTTACAAATGAGTTTAGCAGAATCATAGAATACAAGGTAAATGTATAAAATCAATTGTACTTAAATATATACGTTAGCAGAGAACAATGGGAAATTAATAACTTTTTAAAATATGTCAATTTAAGGCAAATTGCACTATTCTTTGTTTTGTCCTAGGAGTTTCTTGAGGCTCTTAAAAATTCTTTTTTATGCATATATTGTTATGGTACTTACATTACAGATTTGGACATTTTAGAAATGGAAGAGTAATACTTCTTAGCATGTAATCTATTGACAGGCATAGAAGTTGCACAGAAACAAGTATATTTGAAGATATTGTCTTGTCTTTAGCGTGGTTTCTTGTTTTCCTAATTAGAGGATGTTTTATAAATAGCTGTAATTATGAGTCTTATTTCTGAGTATATATGAAGGGCAATATTATATTATTTAAGGAAGTGCTAGCTGGATCTCGGAGTGACACAGGGACTATTCTATTTCTTTTTCTCTTTTTTCCTTTTTATTAAATCCATTGGGGTGACAATGGATAACAAAGTTATACAAGTTTTCAGGTGCACAGTTCTACAACATATCATCTGTACACTGTATTGTGTGATCACCACCCCAAGTCAAGCAAGTTTTCTTGAAAGCTTAAACTGGATTGTATTATTTTTAAAAACCCACCTTTTTTGTACAGCTAAAATAGTTTAGCATATTAGTAGAAGATAGGTGAGGCAAGCCCATTTGTAGAATAGTACAAGACAATATATATCTGTTAGTTCCTCTTCTGTTTTTTATATTGAATCCTATACTTTTAATGCTGAATCCTGACATGTAATTTGAATCCTTCTCAACACAGGCTTCTAAATATTTATCATTGACATTCAGGATGAATCTTTGCTTTTTCTTTCCCAGAGTGTTAGAGTGGGAAAGTGTAATAAAGATTCTCTAACTCATTTCTATTTTATAGATTAGTGAACAAAGGCCCCAAGAGGCCAGTGGCCAGTAGCATCCAGTGACAGGACAGATTATCATAATTTCCTAGAGGATTTTAATGTTGCCTCATGTATGCTAAAGCCTCTGGTCTGAACAGTAGCAATCCTGATGGGCACCAAGTTGTTAATAAAACTAATGTAGAATATTGTAGCTACTCTAAAAATACAATGAATGTTTGGTATCAGATAGAGAAATGTTATTAAAATACTTATTTTTATTCAGTTTTTCCGTTATTGTGAGCTATTTGTATAAACTGGGTTATATTTTGATTGTAGTAATGTATCTTTTTTATACTAAGCATTGTCAGACTGTGATTTGTGGTAGTCACTTGGTTATTGGAATATGGTACCACATTCTTGAGAAAAGCAAGTAATTCTACTGGAATTTGTAAATATTGCTTTTGTATTAAAGGTTACTTCCCTACTTAGAAGCATATTTCCTTAACTGCAATTTTAAGAAAGTGAAATAATTTATTAAGAAATAGCCTATGGATTTAAAATTTTTCTTATCTTTAATTTTGAGAAACAAGTCAGTTTAAAATTTTCACCGCAGTGGAGTCTAGAGTCTTTGTTTACTTATCTTGGAGTTTACTATAATAAAAAGAAATGATTTGAACACATCGATTTGTTGTTCCACTTCTTTATGCTTCCATTGGTTGCTTCTCGTATGTGCCCTGACTGGAGGTGTAACCTTCAACCTTGGCGTATTTGGATGATACTTTGACCAACTGAGCTATCCAGCCAGGGCTGATTAAATTATCATTAGTTTATTGTTCTTTGATTTAAATATTAGGGATAAATAGATTAAGGTAAGGCTGAAATGTTTTACCATATCTTATTTTTTCCATTTAACATAGCTGGGAGAGCTTTAGAGTGATGCATGCATTGTTAAGGTGATTTATCAGCAGAAAATTAGATTTTCAATCAAGGCATAAAGAAAAAAAGTTAAATATATAGCTAATGACACTACCCACAGATAAGTTGTTAGATTAATCCTCTTTTGCTTTGGCTAGCCATTCTATTTTGTAAATATTTTTATTTTGTGAAATATGTGTTTTAGAGCTTACCTTTCCAACAAATAATACAAATTTTACTTTGTAGACGCCATTCAGAAGACAGATGAAAGCTAAACAACTGAACGCAGAGTGCTATGGTGTGACTAGTTCAACAGCTCGGCGAATATTGCAGTCTTTAGAGAAGATGTCAAGTCCTCTAGCGGTAAATTTTTAAGATCACAATTCAAAGCAGAAGTGTGACAAGATTTGAGTTTAGTAAAAATATTAATTTTGTTATTTCAACATTAATAGGATGCAAAAAGAATTCCATCTGTTATTTCTTCTCCACTGAATTCTGTAAGTTGCCTTTTTAACCTTTTAAAAGTTATATTTTTATGTATTGGTGATGAAAGTCCTATTTTTCAGAAATTGCCATCAATTCTAATAGTATTTTATTTTTTCAGCCTCTTGATAGAAGTGGGATAGATTCCACCACAGATTTTCGGCCTAAAAGGGAAAAGGTAAGACTTTCTTAGCATTTATTTTTGTAAAGTTTCAGCAACTTTCGTTTTATTTTTAACTTAGCAAATACACAAATTGAATTTAATGATAGTCATAGGGAACATGTTTGAAAAATAAGATTTTTAAAATGTGCATATTGTTGCCTCTTGTGAGGGTGGCCCTATGTGTAGTAAGAGCTCAGTCATTATTTTTTGGTTATTTGGCAATTTCTTCTTCAGCATCTTGGCAGTTGTTTATGAGTAGCTCTTACCTTTTGATAAATAAAACTAGGAGTGACAGCTTGAAGTGTTTAGTAATTATAAATTCAGTGAACTGAAGCAGTCACTGAGCATAGTTATCTTTGAAAACTTTCCTCATTAATAAACATTATGTCAAATTTGTAGTGTGTAATAAAATTTCAAATTGGCATATCTTCCACCAGTCAGCCAAAAATGCTGTTCCAAGATATCAGAATTATTAAAACAATATAATATAGATTGTATATTGACAGCCCTTTTTAGTGTATTCTGTTTCGTTAAAATTAGCTTTGTAGATTATCATGGAAAACATAAAATGCTTGGTAGGGTTAAAAATATATTTTTTGTTAGTTCTTTTTGTGGCTAGTTAAGTATCCTTCACAGGAAGTAGCTTCACAGATCCTTACTTGTGGAAGTATTCCAACACCAAGTTCCTCAGAAGTAATTGATTAAAATTATCATAGTTCTCAATTAATTTGGGGACTGTGTTTGAGATATTGGTAAAATATAATTATTTTTACTGAAATTCTTTTTTTATTGTTTATTCTATTACAATTGTCCTATGTTTTTTTCCCCTTTTTGTCCCTCTCCATGTTGTTCCACTTATTTATGTACCCATTGGTTGCTTCTTGTATATGCCCTGACCAGAGTTCTAACCCGCAACCTTGGCGTATTGGGATGATGCTCTAACCAACTGAGCTGCTGACTAGGGCTTGTGGAACAGTTTTAAATATAGTTCCCATTTTGTTTGTGTGCACATCTGTGTGAAAAGTGATTAAGTCTGGAATAATATAGTCTATGAAACCCTCTTGGAACTTTGTGTGTGTATATGTAAATAAACATGCATGTATGCACCCTTGGTTCTGTTACTATCAGTTTTCTTTTAGTTAATTGTTTACATTTACTTGGTATTTCTCTGGGAAGTACTCATAGTCTCTAGTTCACATTAGCTGTTGTCAACTAATTTTTAGCTACGCATCACTGCTAATATATGAAAATGAAAGTTTGTCCTTGATTTTTTTTTACCTATAAGGTGGTCTGTCAGTATCCCCCCGTTCAGAGACTCATGACCCCAAAACCAGTATCCGTAGCAGCAAACCGAAATGCTTATTTTAAACCATCTCTGACCCCGTCTGGTGAATTAAGGAAGACTAATCAAAGAATAGATAAAAACCACAGTGTGAGTATATGTTTATTTTCACTAGTCTATGAATAGTGATTAAAATGAATAAGAATGAGAATAAATAATGTAACAAAGAAGTACTTTACTATTGCAGTCTACTAAGATAATGCTCACAGTTATGAAATAGAGTGCTTTAAAATGGCAAGGAACCTTAATCAAATCCCAAATTAGTTTACTAGTAAATACTAGTATGTTCTAGTCATTTTAGGTTAAATAATTTTGCCAGATTTGCTTTATCTGTGTGTTTTGTTTGTATTGTTGGACTATCTGAAAATAAATTTCAGACATCACATCTGTTCATCTCTTAAGTACTTTTGCATGCTTTTTCTTTTTCTCTCTCTTTTTTCTTTTGATTTAATCTTCATTGTATTTTTTCCATTACCATTTAGTCCCCTTATATCCCTTCCCTCCAGCAATCACCACACTGTTGCCCATGACTCCTTTTTCCTTTTTGCTCAATCCCTCCCTCCCTAACCATCCCCCCCACCCGCCCTCTATTGGCTGTTCAGTTTCTTCATAACATTCCACTACAAGTGAAATCATACAATATTTGTCATTTTCTTACTGGCATATTTCACTTAGCATAATGTTCTCCAGGTCTGTCCATACTGTTGTAAAGGGTAAGGTTTTCTTTTTTATAGCAGAATAGAATTCCATTGTGTAAATATCCCATAGTTGTTTTATCCAGAAAATATGGAATGCTTCACAGATTTGCATGTCATCCTTGAGCAGAGGCCATGCTAATCTTCTCTGTATCATTCCAATTGTAGTATAGATGCTGCCAGAGTGAGCATGACATGCATTTTCTAAGTTCGTTCGTTTTCTTCGTTTTTTTCTTTTTTTTTCCTTCCTTCCTTTCTTTCATTTATTTATATTTTACAATTACAGTTTACATTCAGTATTATTTTATTTTAGTTTCAGGTGTGCAGCATAGTTGTTAAGACAATCATATACTTTACAAAATGAACTTTATGCTATTTCAGGTTCCCCTCTGGCATTATATACAGCTATTTCAATATTACTGAATATATTCCCTGTGCTGTACTTTATATCCCCATGACTAATTTGTGACTACTGATTTGTACTTCTTAATCCTTTCACCTTTTTCATCTAGCTCTCCAACCACCCTCCTCTTTGGCAGCCATCTGTATGTTCTCTGTACTGTGATTCTGTTTCTATTTTGTTTATTTTGTTCTTTAGATTCCACATATTATGAAATTATATGGTATTTATCTTTCTCTGACTTATTTCACTTAGCATAATACACTGAAAGTTCATCCATCCTGTTGAAAATGCAAAGATTATCATCTTTGTTTATGGCTGAGTAATACTCCATTATTTATATATATCACAACTTAACTCATCTTTTGATGGGCATTTGGGTTGCTTCCCTGTCTTGGCTATTGTAAATAATGCTGCAATAGTCAAGGGATGCATGTATCTTTTTGAATTAGTGCTTTTGGTTTCTTCAGATACATAAAGAAATGGAATCCGTGGGTCATAAGGCAGTTCCATTTTTAATTTTTTTGAGGACTGTCCATACTGTTTTCCATAGTAGCTGTACCAATCTGCATTTGCACTAACAAGGTACAAGGGTTCTCTTTTTTTTCACATCCTCTCCAACAGTTGTTTGTTGAGTTATTGATGATAGCCCTTTTGACAGGTGTGAGGTGGTTTTAATTTGCATCTCTCTGATCATTAGTGACATTGAGCATCTTTTCATATGTCTGTTGGCCATCTGTATGTCTTTGGAGAAGTGTCTGTTCAGGTCTTCTGCCCATCTTTAAATGCGATTATTTGTTACTTTGGTGTCGAGTTGTATTAGTTCTTTATTAATTTTGGATATTAATCCCTAATGGGATGTAACATTGGCAAATATCTCCTTACATTCAGTAGGTTGTCTTTTCATTTTGTTGATAGTTTCCTTTTCTGTGCAAAACCTTTTTAGTTTAAGGTAGTCCCATTTGTTTTTTTCTTTTGTTTCTTGTGCCTGAGGAGATGTAGGGATGTATCAGAAAAAATAGTGCTAAAAGAAATGTCAGATGTTACTACCTACATTTTCTTCTAGGATTTTTGTTGTTTTGAGTCTTACATTTAAGTATTTAATTCCATTTGATTTTATCTTGTTTATGCTGTAAGAATGTGGTATAGTTTCTTATTTTTTTTTTAATGTATCTTTTCAGTTTTTCCTAACAGCATTTAATGAATAGACTGGGTTTATAAAAAAAATTTTATTGTGTTTTTTTGTTATCATTTATCCCCCCCATACACCCTTTGACCTCCACCCATGCCCTTTCCTCCCTGCAATAACCACACATGAATAGACAGTCATACATTCTTGCCTTTTTTGGTAATATATTAATTGACCATTTAGTTGTGGGTTTATTTCTGGGCTCTCTATTCTGTTCCATTGATCTATCTGTCTGTTCTTATGTGAATATTATGCTGTTTTGATTACAATAGTCTTGTAATATAATTCGATATCAGGTAGTGTGATATACCTTGAACTTTGTCCTTTTTTTTCTCAAGATTGATATGGCTATTCGGGGTCTTTGGTGGTTCCATGTAAGTTTTTTGATTATTTATTCTAGTTCTGTGAAAAATGCCATTGTTATTTTGATAGGATTTCATTGAATCTATAGATTGCTTTGGGATAATATGGACATTTTAACAATGTTAATTCTTCCTATCCATTAGCACAGGTATATGCATCTATTTATTTGTACCTTCTTCAATGTCTTATAGTTTTTTCTAGTATAGGTCTTTTACCTCCTTGCTTAAATTTATTCAGAGCTATTTTTTTTGTTGCAATTGTAAATGGAATTGTTTACTTAGTTTCTTTCTCTGATAGATCATTATTGTGTAAAAATGCACCCTATTTCTGAATATTATTTTGTATTCTACTACTTAACTGAATTCATTGGTCAGTTCTAGCATTTTTTAAGAGAGTATACTTTATTGATTATGCTATTACACTTGTACCAATTTGTCCCTGTTGCCCCCTCCACCCAGCACCCTCCACACCCTCAGGCAATCCCCGCACCATGGTTCATGTTCATGGGTCATGTGTATGGTTCTTTGGCTACTCCATTTCCTATACTGTACTTTACATTCCCGTGGCTATTCTGTAACTGCCTACCTGAACTTCTTAATCACCTCACCTCTTCACCCATTTCCCCACACCTCCCCTCCCATCTGGCAACCATGAAAACCCTCTCTGTATCCATAATTCTGTCTCTGTTCTTGTTTGCTTAATTTGCTTTTTAGATTCATTGTTGACAGATATTATTTATTGCCATTTTATTGTTCATAGTTTTGCTCTTTTTCATAAATAAGTCCCTTTAACATTTCATATAATAATGGTTTGGTGATGACGAACTCCTTACATTTTTTTCTTGTCTGGGAAACTCTTTTATCTGCCCTTCTAAATGATAGCTTTGCTTGGTAGAGCAATCTTGGCTGTAGGTCCCCACTTTTCATGCCTTTGAATATTTCTTTGCCAATCCCTTCCAGCATGCAAAGTTTCTTTTCAAAAGTCAGCTGAGAGTCTGTGGGAACTCCCCTGTAGGTAGCTAACTACTTTTCTCTTGCTGCTTTTAAGATTCTCCCTTTATCTTTAACCTTTGGCATTTAATTATGATGTGACTTAGAGCGGGCCTCCTTGCATCTATCTTGTTTGGGACTCTCTGTGCTTCTTGGACTTGCATGTCTCATTTCCTCCACCAAATTAGGGAAGCTTTCTTTAATTATTTTTTCCAATAGATATCCAGTTTTTATTAACTAAAAATCATCGAATTCCTGATTCCAGATATTAAAATTCACAGAAGAGTGGCATTAAGAAAAATAAGCAAGCATTTAAATATGGTTTCATATTTTTCTAGACTGGATATGAAAAGAATATGACACCAGGACAAAATAGAGGACGAGAAAGGTAATGTCATCTTTATGGCTAAACTTCTTTATATATAAATTTTAGGTTCTGTATATAATTTACATGTGACTTTTTGAGACTAAGAAGTTTCAAAAATTGAAACTTTACACATAAAAAGTTATCTGTCAGCTTTTAAAGTCACATTTAGCTGTACATTAATTTTCTTATTTGGTAGCAGTTTTGATTTTTAAGTATTCAGTTCAACAAGTTACAGACCAAGAGTAATATATCATTTAATTTTTTCCCCCCCCTAGTGGTTTTTCTTACCCAAATTTCAGTATGTCTGCAGCCAATGGTGTGTCTTCTGGAGCAGGCAGTGGAGGCGGCAAGATGAGACGAGAGAGAACACGCTTTGTGGCAACTAAACCTCCAGAAGAGGAGGTAGGGTTACATATTAATACTTTTGATGTTTATTTAAAGCTTTGGTGTGTGGTGGTGAGGAGGAGAGATCTTGGAGGCATGAAGTTAAGGGAGACTCAACACAAGAATAATTTGCCATTGAAATGGTTCCTTCAAAGAGAGAGAGAGAGACACGAAGGGGCGGGGAGGGGGGGCGGGAGTGTGCGTGTGTGTTTTAAACTGCCAGGCTTTTTAAAATCACTTTCACTGTGACTACAGAAAGCCTAACATAGTACTGAAAAATTTCATGGGTGTCTTTAAAAAGCCATAATCGTTTTAATAAAAGAATTGCAATTGAAATTATTTGACCTTTAAAATATTACTATATAATTAGGTTTTGCAAATTTCTGAAACTTACAAAAATGGATTAATGTGGTTTGTATTCATCTCACTTGTCCTTTTCTTCGTATTATTTGTGGGCTTTATCAGTGTTGTGAGTAATAACTCTAGGTTACTTAATTTCAGTAGGAAGATTTACCACAGTCCATTCTGCAGGATATATTTGGGTTGATTCCTAATATATGCTAAGGTGAATATTTATGCACTTCACCCTCAGCACATGTGCAGTATTTGCCATAGGCTATTTATCTAGGAATGGAATTGTTGGATTATAGGGGATGATAGACAAATTAAAATTATTAGATGTTGCCTTATTACTCTTTAATGTAGTTTTACAGTTTAACACTTCCACATGACAGTAGGTAGATATGCTTTTTCTTTATTCTTATCAGTACTTGATTTTGTTGATATAAAAAGTTTTACCAATGCGGTGCCTGTGAAGTGGCATGTCATAGGAGTGTTCTTCTGCATTTTGCTGTTCACTGGGGAGCGGAGACATCTTTTTGTGAGTTTTTTAGCCATTTGGGTTTTCTCTTTATCTGTTTTTTTTTTCTTTTGGGTTATTTTATTAGGAAGAGTTCTTTATATATTCTGAGTATAAAAGTTTGTACAAGATAGGGTCTAATTGGAGATTGGTTAAATTAACTTTTTCTATGTGTTGCTCTATTTGTTTTCTGTCTACTTTGAGTTGAAGGCAGGTCTCATTTCAGTCTTCTTATAAGTTAATTTCACCTAGCTGGATCATTGAAGTTTTCATTTGTCATTTGTTTGTAATTAAAATTTCATTTGTGACTTTCTCATTGACCCATGATTTTTTTCAGGAGTATTTAGATTTTTAAACAGGAGATCTTGTCTGACAGTTTCTGTTGACTGTGAAATCATGTTTTGATTGAAATTGCTGTATGTATTAGTACTTTTTCATGTCTATGGCAAAGCCTATTTTGCAGGCTTATTTAGAATGGGAAATTTTTTGTTTTTTCCTTATCTGTTTCCCCTTTTTTATTTAACAGTTTAATTGGGCTCTTTCCAGAGGCACAGCTCATTAGAATCATGAGTTCTTTGGCAGTTGGGATTTTTTGCCATATGACCTGTCTTTGTTATAGTTATGCTACGGGCCTTGGCTCAGTTTCTGGTCTTGCCACTCTGTTTTTTCCCTTTGATTCTACTTGTTGCTCTGCCTGGAGTGTTGTGGAGGGAGGGAATTATTAATATATTTTGTCATCTTGAAAGAAAATGTCTTGAGAAAGCCATTAATTATGTAATATACAAAATTTTGTAGTTTTCTTAGCAAACCAGTTTTCTTTTGTCATTAAAGTTCTTTATGTAGATTTAATTATTTTTAAGAAATGGGTTATTTGTCTTGCCTTATATACATAAGGAAATTAATATCTGGTTGATATAGCATGAACTTGTTCTTTAGACACATTTTTATATTTCTCAGTAAAATGTGTGGCCCTACATTTTTAAAGTTTATCCCTGTATGAGAATAGTTATTAGCTTGGTTCGGTGTTTACCAAATGACAGATTTTTGAGTTTTGCTCATTTCCCTTCAGTTTCAATGTCAGGTTGATACCTGTAGCTTAATTTTAGCTGTCTTGTAGATTTGCATTTAGTGAGACTTTGCTGTAATGAGACATTTGAGGGGGCTTAAAATTAACTTATTTTGGCTGTTCCTACTTGGTGTATTAATTATAAGGAGCTTTATGAAACTCTTAACTCCCCAGCTCTCTATCACCTCCTCCCTTATGTGGGCCCCTCTCTCTGTTCCGGTCAACTGCCAACTGCCAATTTCACATCCCAGGATGCTTCACCCAACTTCTTCTGCCTCTTAACTCTCCCACACTGGAATTACAGTCTCCACATTTCTGAGGAAAGAGGTACTAATAGGTGGCTGCCCAAAATTTTCTGCCAACCCTGTGTTTTTCTTAAATTTAGATATAATAGTTTTGGATAGATGCTTCCTTACTTAATTTGCGTTCAGGGCTGTTTTTTGTTTGTTTCAGATGGCACGTGTGTTTAGACCATGTTGTTTTCTTAAGTCAGTTATACTTAATGGGAATTTTTGGTAAAAGATTGGAGATTAATTTTTGTGGGTTTTTAAATAGGCTTTCAGGAAAGGTCAGATGGAAGAAATTTTATTTTTAATGAAATATAAACAAGTTACGCTAATTTTAGATACATTTCTACTTAATAGGGACTGATGTACTGTAATTTACTAAGCATTCAGTTTAATAGAATTCTATATTAGAAATAACCCAATTTGCAATATGAGGTAGTAAAAGTGTTTTAACTCAGCTTATCTTAGATTCCAAAATTTGTAAGGATTGTGTTTTAGTCCCTAAACATTGTACCTCTACTGTGATACTTTTTTATAATGAAAAAGTTTATTGATAAGGAGTTTATAATAAGATTGAGTTTGGGGAGATTTAAGTGCTTAATGTTGTCATGTCAGGTACAGTTCTGCCACTCCCTGGTATGAGTGACTTTGATTAAATTAACCTCTTTGTACATCAGCTTCCTGCTCTTTAAAATGGGGATAAACCTTGACTAATGTGGTTCAGTGGGATAGGTGTCATCTCACAAAGCTAAATGTCACTAGTTCGGTTCCCAATCAGGGCACATGCCTGGGTTGTGGGCCAGGTCCCTGGTTGGGGGCATGCAAGAGGCAAACGATCGATGGTTCTCTGATGCATTAATGTTTGTCTCCCTCTTTCTCCCTCCCTTCCCCTCTCTGTAAAAATAAATAAATTTTTTTTTAATAGGGTTAAGAAAAATATATTTAGCTTGTGTCTGTAGGCTGTCTGCCATGTAATACCTATATGATATAAGGCCATATATCTCTCTGCCTCAGTTTACATCATCTACGGTATTAAGTGTCTGCCTCATGTGAGATAAGCCATGTAAAGGTATTACAAAGGTCATATATAGTAACTCACAGATTTGATGGTGGTTGTGTTCAACTTGAGGCATCTGTAAGCGTCCAGTTACAGTTCTTGACTTAGTTTCTCCCAGATTTGTGGGACCTACTTCTGATCAATCAAGTCAAAATTTTGGTGACTAAGACTCAAATTTAATATTGGTTTAAAGTCAATAATAAAAAGAATTAATAAGGGCGAATATGTGGCTTAATGAGTTGGCATGAGATACAGGTTACTCAGTTGATGTGTCTAGGTGTTGTAAAGGGTCTAAATGGAAGCAGAAATATCTCTACAGAAATACTCAAATGTGTCTTTTGTTTCTGTCTTCCTCCTCCCCCACATTTGATTATGAGTTTCAAAGAGAAGAAATTTTGCAAGATTGGGTGGTGAACCCATAATATTAGCACCTAAATTGTAATATTTTGTCATATTTACTTTAGCAAAGAAATGTTCATCTTATTTTTGAGGTGCATTTCAAAGTAAATTTAAGACTTAACTCAGTATACTTCACCCTCAGATACTTCAGCATGCATTGCATGAACTAGAGTTAAATATATAATTTTTTAATTTAGCAAGAATTTACAGGTAGTGAAATGTAAAATTCTTAGGTGTATCATTTAATGAATTTGACACATGTTTACATCTCTAATGCACACTCCTGATGAGGTGTTGAACATTTCCAATCCTTTCACTCATACTCCTTCCCAGTTAATACTCATTACCTCTTAACCCCTGGAGTAATCACTATTCTCATTTTTTTCACTATATATTGGGTTTTGTTTGTTCTAAAAGTTAATATCAGTACAGTTATTCAGTGTGTATTTGGGGGGGGTGTCTGGCTGTTATGAATAAAGCTGCTATGAACATTCTTGTACCTTTATTGTAGACATATGTTTTATTTCTCTTGGGGAAGATACAATACCAAGCAGTGGAAGTAGGAGTAACATTTTATACTACCACAAGCAGTGTAGCCATTCTGTTTGTGTATTGCGGTATATCATTGTAATTTTAATTTGCATTTCCCTGATGACTTAGTAATATTGTATTCTTGTTTATGTCATATTGGCAATGCATTAATAATTGTCTTTCTTTGTGAGGTCTCTGTTCAAATCTTTTGCCCTTTTAAGATTGGATGGCCTTGTTGAGTTGTAGGAACTCTATGAATTCTGGACCCACATACTTTGAATGATACATTTCTTATAAGAAGTCTGAATTTACTTTTTCCCATTATTTTCTACTGTTCTGTGTATCTAAGAAACCTTTGTGTCTCCCCAAATAAGGCTGTCCTGCTTCTAATGCCCTGGCTCGATTGGAAACTCCTTGTCCCGCAGAGGTTTCAGGACCATGGTGGAGAAACAGATTTATTCAGGACACTATATTTTGTCTGGAAGGATGGCAAGTGGCTAATTTCTCTAGGAGGAGAGTGCAGAATTCCCATGTCCAGTGCCTTTTATTGAGGAGGGGATTTGGAAGATACAGGGTCAAGACTTAGGAATCATCAGTAAGCTTTCAGTTGCTTGAGTTAGAGGTCACAGTTACCGATTATAGATATCAATGTAAAGAACACTGTGACCATTCTGTGTCAGGGTCTGCTAAACATCCCGATGCCATGCTGAAATCAGATGCAAGGCTTCATACATTTTTAGCTACACATTTTTTATAGTTAACTGAGATAAGAAAAGCAGAGCAAGCTCTAAATCATAATATGCATTCTTTCAATCCAATTCCCATGGGAACCCTCTGAGTGGCCTTTGGTCCTGCTTGCCTCACAGCCTTCTGGTTTTCCTTTGAGACTTAAAGGCCTTCCTGGGGGCGGGGTGGGGTGGTGGGGCTGGCTCACGGCTTGCGCTACAATTCCCGAAATCACATGGAGAGGTCCCCCTCACCCAGGCTGCAAAGAAGTTCTTTGTAATTATCTTCTGAAGATAATTAATAGTGATTTTATATATTTTTTCTAATTTCCTTTTTTATTTTTTTGTAACCCGTGGATTATTTAGAAGTGTTTTTAATCATGATTTTAATGTTCTGATATGCATCAAGACTTGTTTTATAGCCCAATGAATGGTTTGTTTGATGAATCTTGAAGAATGTATATTCTGCAGTTGTTGGATATAGTGTTCTGTAGACATCAGATAAGATGATGGATAGTATTTCCTAGATTTTCTTTGTTCTTGCTGACTTTTTGGGGAGGGTGTCTGGTTAATCTTAAAATTGTTGAGAAATAGGAGTTTTAATTGTCAACTTTTATTTGCTATATTTTCCCCCTAATTTTGTCAATTTTTGCTTCATATATTTCAAGGCCCTCATTAGAGCACACACCTTATATCTATTATGGCTTTTTAGTGATGTGCCTCTTTTAATATTACTAAATGCCCTTAAAAATTTTTTTGAAATATTCTATCTTAAAATCTACTTTATCTAGTATTAATATAAGCCTGCCATTCTATTTTTAGAGTAGGTTTTCTTAGGCTTATTACTTGCAGGTTATAGCCTTTTTCAGCCATTTACTTTCAACTTGTGTCTGTATATTTAAGTCTCTTGTAGATAACATATAGTTGATTCTTGCCTTTTAGTCTGTTTTTGCCTTTTAATTGGAATGTTTATTTATAATTAATTATTCATATGGTTGGATTAAGGCCTATCAGTTTTTTAATTTTCCCATTTGCTTTTTTGTTGTTCTTTTCAAAAGCTGCCTTCTTTTGGGTTAATTGAATATTTGTTTGAGTTCCATTTTAATTACTTGTTGGCTTTTTATCTGTTTCTTCATGTTACTTAGTGGTTCTTCTTGGAATTACTATGTTTGTCCTTACAGTCTACTTTGTGTTAATATTGTATCACTTCCTGTGAAAATTTAAGAATCCTGCATCTTTATAGTTTGATTTACCACTCCTCTTCCTTGTCATTTTATGTTGTCATTGTCATTTATATTACATTTAGATAGGTAGGCTATAAACCTATAATTATTGCTTTACAGTTAAAGAAATTAAGAGAAAAAAAATTTTTTTTTATGTTTGCTCTCAAATTCTCCAGTTCTTCCAGAAATCTAAATTTCCATTTACAGTATTACCTCACTTACAGCTGGTATTACATTCCAGAACCCCCCCGCCCTGTGAAGTAGAAACCTTAAATTTATTCTACACTCTTAAACCTACGTAACTTTAACAACATACATATACAGTACTGCAAAATCTCGCGACATAGTGAAAAATCTGCGATAAAAATTAAATATAATATTTTTTAAAATCCTATGACAGAGTGAAGCCGCAATAAGTGAACCGCGATATAGCGAGGGACTACTGTAGTATCATTTTCTTTCACCCTGAAGAACTTGTAGAGCAAGTTTTACAGCGACAGCTTCTCTTAGTTTTCTTTTACCTGAAAGTGTCATTACTTTTCCTTTGGTGGAGGGCTTGAGTCTACTAATGTGTGATTTATGTATAATAAACCTCATTCATTTGAAATATTCAAATTACTTTAGTTGGCAGTGAACTTACTGAACTCTCTCTCCTTTGTGGTGGGCAGTAGCTGAAACTCTTCCGTCTTAATTGGTTGTTTGATGCCTGCCTTACTCACATGTCGTTTACAGGTCTGCCAGAGATACGGACAGTTTATATGCAGACATCGGGCTCCCCTTCTATGGCTCTTCAGTCTTGCATCTCCCCTCATTTTCTAGCTGCTGTGGTCACCTGTCTGTTGTCCTCTGATTCCTCCTCCAGCACATTTGCAGTTTTCTCTCTGAATTTCAACTATCCAGTGACACCAACTCAGAAAGAGAATAGGAAGCTTTCTCTGCTCTTTTTTTCCAAGTCTCTTATTCCCTCCATTTCTGCTTGGTTTTGTTTGCTCTCCAGTGTTTTCAGATAGTGTTGTGTTTTGTTTTGTTTTTGTTTTTGGTCCCCATCCAACAACATTTTTTGGTTGCCTTCTTGTACACACCCTAACCAGGGACTGAACCCACAACCTGGGTATGTGCCCTGACCTGAAATCAAACCTGCAGCCTTTCGGTCCATGGGAGTACACGCCAACCAGCTGAGACAAACTGGCTAGGACTCAGATAGTTGTCCAGAGTTTATAATTGTTATCTGTCAGCATTGGTGAGATATAAACTACTCCATCATTAACAGAAGTGAAACTCTGCTCTAAATGTGAGTCATTTGAGACCTGGGTGGCCTTTTGCTATACTGGGTTGAAAACCAAGGGAGTTCACCAAACTCATTAGCACTGATATTTATTAAACCATATGTAACTTTATTTCTTGTTAATGTCACAACTACAGTATATTATTTTTTCTTTCATTTTCATTAATTAGGAAATTGGTATTGAGGGTAGTATTTATTTAATTCAAGAGCTTACATTAACATTGAGTGGTGTTACCTTCTTCCTATTCTAAATTTACCCAAAACTGTATAAAATCTATCTGAAAGTAAAATAGATAAAAGAGTGACATGAAAGACGAACTATATCATTATAAAACTTACTGTGTTTTAGGAAATGGAAGTACCAGTATTGCCGAAAATCTCTCTACCCATCACCAATTCTTCACTGCCTACCTTCAACTTTAGTTCCTCTGTGATCACAACTCCATCACCAGGTAGTCCTGCACAATCATCAACAAACAAGGTACAAAACTATTACACAAACAGAGCTGATTTTTTATCTTTCTTGTTTATTTTTAAAAATCTAATTCAGTTTAAAGCATTGATTAATTTTCATTATGGAAATCAACTCAGTAAGAAGAGAAAAATGGAAATGGTGTTTTGCTTTTTAAAAAACATTACATTATAATGGGATATGTTATAATGGCAGTGCTCTTCAATTCTTATGCACTAACGCATTGAAGAAAGAGATGATTGCATATTTCCAAACAATGTTGTCAATTGAGATACTATTCTTTTTCTGTAAGAATAGATACATGTTTTTATTTTTTAAGGCAGATTAATATGTTTAATTTGCTCCTGAAATTTTTATGCTTTTGTTTTGGCTTTTACTTTTTAAATCTTGTTCTAAACCTATGCTTATAGATGTTATTTTTCTTCTTTAGACAGATATGCATGTTTAAAATTGTGTATGCTCCTCTTCTAAGAGGAAGGCAGATTTTATAGCAGTTACTACTAAGTATGTTTTAGAAGCTAAAAAGTGATTTTTAAATCTAAACAGGGAAAGTTTTGCTTTTGGTTTCTTTGGAATAATTTGCTTAAGGTCTATTGTCAATTTCTTTTCCTAAAGAGTTTTTTTTTTTTTTTTTTTTTTAAATAAATTGGAAAACCAGGTACAAATGACCTCTCCAAACAACACAAATAGTCCCATGTTTAGATTTTCATCTCCAATTGTAAAATCTACTGAGGCAGATGTACTACCTCCACCATCTGTAAGTAGCAACCAAGGAATATTTCATGTTAATTGATTTCAAAGGCATACTGTATTTTTATCAAATCCAAGATGCCATCAGTGGTAGGAAATACCATTATTTTTCTTCCTGGTTAAAAAAAAAATTACAGTGTACAGAAAACTTGAATGAGTGAATGCTTCTGTATTTTTAACTGCACATGTGCACACATGCGCATACACACGTATATTCATTTTCTCATGTACCATTTAAAAGTTAAGATACAGACATCTTAATACTGTCCATATTTTCCACTAAGTAAAGGACATTCTTTTGTATATCCACAATACAATTTTCATATTCACAAAATTTAACATGATACAATAATATAATCCATATTCAGATTTCCCCATTGGCCCCAGACTATCCTTTTAATTGTTCTTTTGTTTTCTCTTGATCCTAGGTCCACGTAAGATTAGGACCTAATCAATGAAATCATAATGCATTTAGTTAATATGTTTCTTGAATTACCTTTAACCTAGATAAGTTTTAGATAGTATGTTCCACAATATGTATTTGTTTATTTCTTGTAATAAAAATATTTTGGGTAAGAATTATAAGTTCAGCGTTTAAGTTGCCCTATTCTTATTTGGCATGTGCATCATTTTAACATGTTACTCTTTGTTGTTTTTTACTGTGTCATTGTTTTTTGCCAACTAGATGTTCCAGATCATTTGTAGTTTCCCTGATGCATGTCTGAAATCTCCAGTGTGCAAAAAGTCTCTAACTTTTTATTAGAAAATAACATTTAGCAACCCATACTTAAGCATTAGGAACACATTATTTATGTACTGCTTTGAAAGAAAAAGGGAGCTTAGAAATTAAAAACTATGCTATTAAACTATGACACTACATTTTTTATAAAAAGCGGCCCAATTTTAGAGATTGTAAAATATGGAAAACTGAACCTTAAAATAAATGAAATTTAATATATATTTTCCATTTGGAATAAAAAAAATCTCTATTTTGATATTTCTATAAAATTAATGTGACACTTAAAAGATAACTTTTCTCTTTACAGATTGGTTTTACATTTAGTGTACCTGTTGCAAAAACTGTAGAACTTTCTGGCTCTAGTAGTATTTCAGAACCAATTACAAATAGTTCTGGTAAGTAAAAATTTCTCATAAATTTTTACATAAAAATAGTTGCATACATTAAATTAATGTTTCAAACCCTTTCACCTTTGGAAATTCTTATAAATGCTTTCATTTGAATGAAATTAGCTCTAAAAAGTAAACAGCTAATATCAACCTTTTGACAATGAATGTTTTTAGTAATTATCCTCAGAGATATTTAACTCTCTAAATGTAAATATTACAGTTTGATTGTGAGGGTGATAGTCACAACAGCAAATTTATGCATTGTCTTTGTTCAGTCAAAATAAGTATGTTAAAAAAGAAGTCTTATAAGAAATCACGAGTTGTTTACATTATAATTGCAGTGGATTCCATCTCTAAGTTTACTGTTCAGGTCACAAGCATTTTTATGTGTCAGGGTTATGCTGGCCTCTGCAATTAGTAATACATAATTTTTGAACTCAAGAAATCGGCATAAATGAGGAAGAGATGAATAATCAAGTAATTATTTTATTAAAAATATATCATTTTCTTTTTTTCTTTTTCAGATTTTATTTATAATTTAGAGAGAGGGGAAGGGAGGGAGAAAGAGAGGGAGAGAATCATCAATGTATGAGAGGAGAGAAACATTATCGGTTGCCTCTCACATACTTCCAACTAGGGACCTGGCCCACAACCCAGGCATGTGCCCTAAGTGGGAATCGAACCAGTGATCTTTTGGTTTTGCAGACTGACCGACACTCAACCCACAGAGCCACACCAGCCAGGGCAAAATACATACATATACATATATATAATTTTTTTTCAGTTGCAGTTGACATTCAATATTATATTAGTTTAAGGTGTACAACATAGTGATGTGGCAGATGTGGCATTTAAATAATTTATGAAATGATTTTCTTGATAAATTTATTACCCAATTTGACGCCCTATGTAGTTATAATATTACTTATTGACTGTATTTCCTAGACTGCACTTTACACCCCCATGATTGTTTTGTTTCTGTCGATTTATAGTTAATCTCTTCCCTTTTTCACCAGTCCCCCAGCTCCCCACCATCTGACAGCCATCAAAAAGTTCTCTTGTCTATGAGTTTGTTTCTATGTTTGTGTGTTTTTCTGTTTATTGATGGGCATTAGGGCTGTTTCCACCTTTTGGTTGTTGTGGATAGTGCTTCTGTGAATATGCACACACGTGTACTTGTGTGAATACTGGTTTTAGTGTTTGGGGTACATGCCGAGGATTGGGATTGATGGGTCAGGTGGTCTTTTGAGGAACCATAGAGTTGTTTTTCTCAGCAGCTGGCTCATTGCACTTTCCCACTAGCAGCATATGAAGGTTTACATTTATTCACATTTCACCACACTTAGTACTTTAAAAAAAAAAATAGCCATCTGTTGGCATTTCCCTAGTGTAGACCCTCTTTGTGTGCTTGTTGGTCCTTTATATAACTTTGGAGAAATGTCTAATCAAGTATTTGATCATTTAAAAATGGGCTTGTCTCCTTGCTGAGATGTAAGCATTTTTATAGTCTAGATCCTATATTCTTATCAGACATACGATTTGTAAATAATGTATCCAATTCAATGGATTGTCGTTTTACACTTCCTTGATAATATCTTTAGATGGACAAAGGTTTTTAATTTTGGTGAAGTTCACATTTTTTTCTGCTGTGCTTTTGGTGTCATATCTAAGAATACATTGCCCAATTCATGGTCATGAGGTATAGGGGTAGGCAGGATTTTTTGAAAATACTTTTTAATTGACAAACACTCCAATAGAAAAATATGGTTATTTATATTATAAAAAATTTCAAACATCCCCTGAAGTTGAATAGTAGACTGAATCCCCAAATACTCTTTACCTAGCTTCAACATTTATCATTTTATGACCAATCTCATCTGTCCCTCTCTCCCTTCTTCTCTGAGTTCTCAAACATGCAAACACACCTATCAGTTGACTCTGAAACAATTCCACACATATTTCATCTGTAAACTCCCCCCTTAAAAAATATAACCACAAAACTCATACTCAAAATACAGAATTCTCATTTTAAGTAAAAGGATATGTTTTTGGAAAGTTTGGGAAATATAAAAAGGAAAAGCAATAAATAAAAATCACCCATCACTAGTGGCCACCTATTAACACTTTAGATGTAAACATTCAAAATCTTTTGGACTTTCTAACCTGTTTTTATTGTGGCTTTGTAACATTTTGCCCTGTGAGAGTGCTGTAATTTATGTAATCAGCCTCTTATTGAGTATTTATCATCCAGGTTCTCAGTGTTATGGCTGAAGGGAAGTTTCAATCATAAGCTGAATTTCCAGAAACGGAATAACTGGCTCAATTGAATATTTTTAAGGCTTTTTAAAATCAGTATTGTAAACTGCTGTGTAATTGATTACATGTTCCATGAAGGGCGTCAGCTTGCTCTAGTTGCCATACGCTTTTGAATGTTTCAGCTTGATTTTCCTTATTACCAGTGAACCTACTGGGTAGTAATTATAGTTTATATTTTTGTCCTTTTGGAGGGGAGAGATACACAGTGTGGGAAATAGTATTTTTAATTCCTTGTAATGGCAATTTAACTCTGTACTGTTAAATAATTTTTTCATATTTTTGAATTTCAAGCTTTTTAAATGATGTTTTAGAAGTTGACCCAAGTAGTCTCTGAAAGATATTTTTAATACATTTAATTCTAGTTCAGTGCTTTTTCTTGGCATAATATCTTTTATAATTAAAAAAGTTACAGCTCAAGATCTCACTGCAGTGAACAGTACAAGCTGTAAGAAGCCAGATGAAGATTATGAGGGCCCTTTTAGACCTGCAAAAACCCTGAAGGAAGGCAGTGTCCTAGATGTTCTGAAAAACCCTGGTAAGATAATGGCTGCCCTTGAGGAAGTTTAAAACTTTAATTATAAAATCATGATCTTATTTTAATGTCATTGTGTTATACTTTAGGCTTTAAGAAAATTTTGACTCCTTTGATAGGGGATTCACTTCTGAATGTAGATGTAATCAGATGCAATTCTTTTAAGGAAAAGATCTTAGGAAGCTCTACTTATTTCTTTAGAATTCAAGAACTTTATACTAAATGAAATTTCTAAAAGGCAAGTATAGAAAGAGAAAATGAATGACAGTAGAGAGAGACCAATATTGAATAAAAGTAAATAAACTTGATGATATACTTAAGCAGATATACTTGAGCATGTCTTTCTCACCAGAGTGTTGAAACTGCCTTGTTCTTCTCAATTATTCCCAGTTGTGGTATAACAAGTCCAACAAACATTTGCTGATTCTAACATATTTAAGACATAATACTCACTTGAAACAAGATATGAAAGCTGGTAGGTAATAATATGAAGGCAATAACTAGAAATTTTCAAATAGGAATGTTTTCAGTTTGAAAATCAAAGAAGATAGTCACAGTTCAATTGTGATGTGTACTATAAGAATGTAAAGGTGTTTGTAAGATAATCTAGTAGCTCAGAAAGAATTTAGACCTAGCAGAAGTTCATGTCTAATTGAATAGGAATTTCTAAATAAGGTTGGCTTCTACAACAAGATTTAGAAGAATTGGTTTCTTTTGGTTTAGCTCTCAGTAATTTAGATGAATTTATGCAATTATGGCAGAATTCCAGAATGTCTAGAATTAACCAAGTAGTAGGTAAACATCAAAGTTTATCTTCATATAAATTAAACTTTGCGTTCATAATGCCCATTCCCCAACCCCTTTAACTTTAATAGTAAAAATTTGGAGATAATATGTTCTTTTGAGGGAGAAATTAGGAAAATTCAAAAAGTGGGAGAAATAGTAATCTGTAACACTTTGAGATGGTTATTGCTGAAAATTTTGTCTACCTTAGTGACTTAAATTAATCATTAACAAAATGTTGACCACTGGGAATAACTGAGCTATGTGGATTGTTTCCTTATTATGCTAAAAATAGCTCTAGGCTGAGTTATTTCTTGGTAGCCTTAGAACAATCTCCTAACAACTTTCTATTATCTTATTCCCCTATGATTTTCTTGTCCTTTGGTGCTTAAGGCTGGAGGAAGAGGTCACTGAGTTTTTTGGTATGAATAAAATAAAAAATTAATTGGTCCAAAGTAAAGGATGGAAATATTTCCACAAATAAAGCGTATTTTCAGTGAATCAGTTCAGTGACAGCAGTTTGGGCATCCCAAGCAAGGACTTTTTCTTCCTATTATTCTGTGGTTCTACTTAGATACCTTAGTTGTCTAAATATACCTTTAGTGGTTACAAATAGGTATACTTACAATGTGAAAGGTTCTGCGATAATATTGGAAAGATATTTGAAGCAGTTTTGTTTGAATTAGTGTTTGGTAACTTTGCATGGGCTTGTATTTGAGTAGCATGAGCTTGCCCTCCATTAGGATTGACTCAGTTAACAATTTTTGTACTTCTGGGCTTTACCAGGTGGTTTGTTATATATCTGTTGGAGTTTATCAAATTAGTCATTGAACTGTTGATGTTTTAAAGCTATGTATAGGTTCAATATAATTAAAAATAATTATTAACCATTCTGTTTACTTTGGTGGAACATCTATCTGCCCTGTGACCATACCTATACAGCTCAGCTGGTTTTTACCAAAAGTAGAGAATATCACAGTAGTGGATTAGGACTGGACAAAATTTAAAAATTACAGATATTGAAGTCATTTGGTGTAGCCGAGGGAGCACCTGAAAGGAGATAACAAATGGAGAAAGAAGGCTATGAATATACTGGAGGTCATTGTTGCAGGAATGTAGAATGGAGCAAGACATTGATGATGTGTATAAATCAGTGGGTGACTATAACTAAAGCTTTAAGGTAGGATTGGTTGAATTATAATAAATAGGAATTCTTAGAGGAAGAAGGTGATAGATTGTAAATAAAGCATCCTCTGTAGAATTTTAACCAGGCAGGTGTTACTTACGTAATTAATAAATAGTGCTTTGGTGAAAATCACCTCTGAAGTGATCATGGATTGTAGTAACTCAGCAATAAGGTAAATGTTTTCTCCCAGTAATAATATTTCAGTTAATGTTTTGATTAGAAAACCTTCCCTAACTTTTTCTTCAATTCCTCCCTCCCTCGGCACCCTGTAGGTTTCGCATCACCGAAGTCAGATTCTTTTGCTGCTGATCCTACCACCACAAGCCCAATAGTTTATACAAGACCAGCAATAAGTAGCTTTTCTTCTAGTGGGATTGGGTTGGGGGAAAGTTTAAAAGCTGGATCATCGTGGCAGTGTGGTAGTTGTCTCCTCCAGAACAAAGTTACAGACAGCAAGTGTGCATCCTGTCAAGCGACAAAATTGTCACCAAGAGATACTGCTAAACAGACTGGAATTGGGACACCAAGTAAAAGTGGCAAGACAACTTTTTCTGCGTCAGGGATAGGTTTTGGAGACAAATTTAAACCAGCAGTAGGAACTTGGGATTGTGATACCTGTTTAGTGCAAAATAAACCGGAAGCAATAAAATGTGTAGCTTGTGAAACACCGAAACCTGGAACTGGTATTAAGCGAGTCCTTACATTGCCAGTGGCTTCAGAAAGTGCTGTCACCGTGGCTGCTTCATCTTCCAGCTGCACTGTGACCACTGGTACCTTAGGATTTGCAGATAAATTCAAAAAGCCCAAGGGATCTTGGGAGTGTCCAGTATGCTGTGTTCCTAATAATCCAGAAGACAATAAATGTGTGTGCTGTATGTCTGAGAAACCAGGTACGTTTATGGCTGTTTGGAATAATTTTGCTCATTATGTTAGTAGAACATTTTAATTTATTCTCTGTAAAATCTCTTAAGAACAACCTGAATGTTTTACATGTTTCAGGATGAGCATTTTCTCAATACTCTTAAGTTTTTAAAGCTATATTGAGTTTTAAATGACTTGTTTTGGGCTGGATTTGTATATTTTCTTAGGATAGGCTGTGAGTTAATATGTTGACCTCTTCTTTGTATGCATTTTTATCAGAAGCTTCTCGCTCCTCAGGATCATTTTCAAAGTTGACTGTTAACAGAAGTTGAAAGGTCTTAGAACAGGGCGATCTTTTTCAGAACTATACAGAATAAGATACTGCTTTGTCTCTTTTTCTCTGAGTAGAAGTGAGAGTGGCTAGTCGTCATTTCCAGGGAAAGTTTCGTTAAGGGGTGGACAGGATTGCTTTATTGAAAAGGCTGTCACTGAATGTTAATGGCAATACCTGTACCTGTATTCTATCTGCCAAAGATATTGCAGTGGTAGTAAATTATTCAATCAATCAGTGAAAATTTTAACTTCGGCAGCAAAAAAAATGGAATTAGGTTTGAGTTTTTCCTGTTTCTCTGTTCATTTAAAGAGTTAATAAAGATTCACATCTGGAAATGACTCTGCTGTTTTTGTAATACTGTTACATAATTATTTGGTACAGGTATATGGTGACATGAATACTAAATAAAACATGTGAGTATCTTGGGAATTAACATGTGTAGTTTTATGTCTGCAATGAAACACTCAAGTTATTAGTCTAAACCCCTGTCTGAACACAAGGGGTAAACCGTATTTCTAATTCCTACTGGACATTTCTGTGAGAATAAGACTTCAGAATCTTCATTACTTTCCCTTCCCACCTGACACCACTCCGACCTTGATGCGGGAAACTGAAATTAATTCTGAGTTAATGGGAGGAGAATAAAACTGAGTCAGGCAGTGAATTGTTACACATAAGCAAAGGAAGCTTATATATGTACTAAAGAACTTTGTGTTCTGTAATGAGCCATTTTCAGCAGAGGAGTAGTATGGTCAACTTTGTATTTTGATAAATCACTTTGTGGCTTTTTGAAGGGTAGATATGAAGGTGACAAAATTTGGAGAACAGGACAGGTTAGGGAGGTTGTATCAATAATATAGGCAAACATAATGGTGATGTGTAGTAATGAAATCAAGTAAGGATGGGAGGGTTGTAGAATAACATACTGTTGAAGACATGATAATTTCAAACTGCTGACATTGACTTTCAGATATATGTGAGGCCTTTGGGTATACTGATAATGGACTGGGCTAAAGATACAGATTTGGAGTCATTATTAGCCCATAGTTTTGTAATTAAGTCGTGGGAGTGAAGGTGATGAAAAATGAGTGGAGTGAATAGAGAAGATGGTCTAAAAATGAGCTCTGCTAACTTAAGGGAGTGGCAGGAATGAACCTTTGGAAAGTTAATTTTTTAAAGGAATACCCAGAGAGGAAAAATGTGGCACCGGTTGCTTCTTGGAAGGATGTATTTAAGGGAGTAAGTCTCAATAAGAAAGCTATTATTCAGGCAGTAGAAGGGTCAGAAAAGATAATGAAAAAGATACGAGAACTATGTAAGGGAGGGGGAGCCAGCTATTCAAGCTAATCAGGTGGATAGTGGAGCTACCAACTAAGAAAAGAGACCACAGGGATGGAGCTCAGAAGTGTGGATTGCAGGTACGCAGATCAGGAAACTTGCGTTGGTGAGTAAAACTATTGGAGGAGATGAAAACTTGTGAGCAGGCAGTGGACCAATGGTGTATCCTCAGGGTGCAGGTTTGTTGGCAAGATGGAAGAGAACATACCAGTAAAACTGACATCAAGGTAACTGGAAGAAGTGATGACAAATGGAGACTATGTAGAGAAGTGGGGATATCGGAGTGAATGGCTTCACTCTTATGGGTGGGGCGAAAGAAGGTTGACAGTTGTGAGTACATGAAACACAGTTTATTCTTTTGTTGTTATTGTATTATTTTCCATATGAACAACTGTAATCTTACTTTTGCCCCACCCTGTATTTCTTCACACTGTGCGTTGGTGAGCTATCCTTCCTGTGCTGTCTCCTCTCCCCACAGAACTTCCTAGTTCTGCTTAAAGATTGAAATTTTTCCTCTGAGGATCCTTCTCCTGCCCACTTAGTCATTTCTTCCTTCCTTGTACTCTTGTATTAATTATTTATCACTTTTCATGTTGGTGATGGTGCTACTGTGCATTTGTTTTACTTTTTCCTTTTTGAGACAATGAACACCTTTAGAAGTTAAGCAATGTGTTATTCATCTTTATGTACCCAGAGTCTAAGTGCATTATGGTGTTCAATAAATGTCTGTCCACTGGCTAGCTTATAATGGAAATGCCATGAATATAGTAGGCGGTGTCAAGTAGAATTGCAAAGTAGGTGATAGAACACCTCTGTGCAAAAACGATCTTTTCAAAGGCAGAGAGTAGAGACCTGTGCTTTGGAATCTTGAATTTAATATGGTCTGTGGCTGTGTATTTGATTTGTTAGGATATTGCCTACAATTCATATCTATGTTTTATAATGCTGTACTGTTTTAAGAAATTGGACAAACGTTTTTAAGGAAAATTTAGTTTTTTAGGCTCTGTTATCAGCATGAGTTTTTTTTAAAACCATGGCTATTCAAACTTGGGGCTAAGGGTGTAATTATCCCTGAGGAAGGTGAGTGTAAACTACTCATTTATAAGATTAAGAGCAATCTAAGATGTCTATACTGTTTTTAACAATGAATATATTTCTGACATATTCTTGTCTTAATAACATTAAGAAAAACTGAGCATTTAGGCTTAGTGGTGTCATCAAGATAATGGCATAATGTAAATTAGAATTTCCGTATATTTCCACATTGTTTTTTAGGAAGCTCGGTACCTGCTTCAAGCAGCAGCACCATCCCTCTCTCTCTGTCTTCTGGAGGCTGCCTAGGATTGGACAAGTTCAGGAAACCTGAGGGAAGTTGGGACTGTGAAGTATGCCTAGTGCAAAATCAAGCCGATTCTACCAAATGTGTGGCATGTGAAAGTGACAAGCCCGGCACAAAATCTGAGTTTAAAGGTAAGCCATTGGTAAAGGGCCTTCTTATATCACTACTTTAAAGTGAAATATTTGTAAATAGCTTTAGTTTTAAAATTATTCATTCTTTTTTAAAAATTCATGTAAAATGGGGCATGGTCCTGGACTTTTAGTTCTCATCTATTTCTGAATTAGTTAGATTATTTGCTGGTCAGCAGTGAGATATCTTTTCTGCCGCTGGGTAAAGAACTGTTCTGTCTTGTAATACTGAGTCTGAGAGAGTCTAACTTTTTGTTAGTAACTGTAAACAGTCCTTTGGCATCTAGATGAATTTCCTGACTCTTACTTGACTGAAAATTTACACCCGTAGAAACATAGCAGAAGTAATCTAGTCCTATAGCACAGTAATTGCCTACCTTTAAAATGTGTCCCTTTGAAGCAGAGGGGATTACTAGTTACTGGTTTTGGCACCTTTATTTTTAGCTTTCTGCATAATATCACTTAAGGGTCTTAGAGACCATGTGGATAGCCATTTGCTTTTGAAATTCTGCTATAATATTATAATATTTCAATTAGGTTTCTTAGGGAAAGGAAAGAGGGTGGGTAATCATTAAAAGGGGAAGTCTGAAGATGACGGCTTGTAAAGCTTGCCTCTCACGTTTGTCTTACATACGGGTAAGCAGAGTCATGGGTAGATATCTTGAACCCTTTACTGATTACTGTTATGAGACAGTCAGCCAAGTGCTTCATTTCCAGTTTATTCGCTACAGAAAAGCATTATGAAACCAAGACTTTGATCTTGTCAATTCAGTTTTTTTTTTTTTTTTTAAATATTGTTTCCACTGATAAGATTCTTCTGGTTCTTTGATGCTAAATTAAAAAAAAATTCTTAGGTAAACAACACATTCACAAAACTTAAAAATCAAATAATGACAAGATTCACAGTGAAAAGTCTCTTGTCCCCATTGGCTTATTTTCCATCCTTCTTCCCTCTACCTTGTTAGATTATATACCATATTGTCTGTCATTCTGCTTCCTTGATTTATCACACATTAACTTGGACATACATTTGTTCTTCATTCACAGCTGCCTGGATTGCATATCGCATTTTGTATGTCTTTGAGTTTATCTTTAAAATAAAAGACACAGCTGTAGAATCGCTCAGTCAGCAATGTGTTTGTAATTTTTGGTAAATATTGACAAAATGCCTTTTACAATTTTGTTTTCTTTTAGACACCCACCTGCAATGTATAAAGTATTTGCTACTCCTAGTAACATTGTTATCAAACTTGTTTGAGCTCTTCCAGTCTGATAAATGAAAAGTAGCTTGTCTGTACAGTTGTGAGGATTGGGATATAGTTCTCATGCTGAATTTTGGGCAATTTGGTGTGTTTACTGCCATTGCTAATATTCTTCAGAGTAGGACTTTTTTCAAGTTATTCCCACATGCCTTTGGTTTTCAAGGTTTATGTTTGTTTGAAAGAATAACAGTAATTCAGTGTCTCTTTGGTGTCTTATATTTTGAAGGCTTTGGTACATCTTCCTCATCTTCAAACCCAGCAGCCTCATCCTTCAAATTTGGTATCCTGTCATCCTCTTCTGAGCCTTCTCAGGCTTTAACAAGCACTGGAAATTTTAAATTTGGAGATCAAGGAGGCTTTAAAATAGGTGTGTCATCAGATTCTGGGTCTTTAAATCCCATGAGTGAAGGCTTTAAGTTTTCTAAACCAGTAGGGGATTTTAAATTTGGAGTTTCATCTGATTCTAAACCTGAGGAACTTAAAAAGGACAGTAAAGATGATAATACTTTTAAGATTGGACTTCCTTCTGGTTTCAGCAATCCAGCTTCTTCATCTCCATTTCAGTTTGGGGTGTCTAGTCTTGGGCAGCAAGAAACGAAAGAGGAACTGCCTAAATCTTCATCTGCAGGCTTTAGTTTTGGTACGGGTGTTATTAACCCCACTCCTGCTGCTGCTAACACCGAGGTGACCTCTGAGAGCAAGAGCAGCTTCAGCTTTGGGACTATAGAAACCAAGAGTGTCTCAGTGTCTCCTTTTACGTGTAAGACATCAGAAGCAAAAAAAGAAGAAATGCCTGCCACTAAAGTAGGATTCACTTTTGGCAATATGGAACCTGCTCCCCTGCCATCTGTTTCGTTGTTTGCTTTGGGGAGGACAGAAGAGAAACAACAAGAGCCAGTCACTTCTACTTCTCTAGCGTTTGGGAAGAAAGCTGACAATGAAGAGCTGAAGTGTCCACCATTGTTTTCCTTTGTGAATTCAGAACAAACCAAAGAAGAGAGTTCTTCAAAGTCAACCTTCAGTTTCAGTGTGGCAAAACCACCTGAGAAGGAGTCTGAACAGCCAGCAAAGGCCACTTTTGCTTTTGGATCACAAACAAGTACTACAGCTGGTAAGTATTAAACATTTCCTTTTACAAGGGTCTTTGCTATCTTGACAGATGCAGCAAGGCAAGAAATAGTTCACACTGAACCATATATGTGAGAGAGACCAGTGATGAAACTCTAGAACGGAGCCTAGGATTTTCAGCTTTACCTGTTTGTATGAAGCTACCTACGGATCTAATTTTGAGAAACATAGCTCTCATGGAAAGCCCACAATATTGTGCAATTATTCATGTCTTTCTCCCTTCTGTTTGGGCTTTATAATCAGAATTGGCATATACTATTCAGGAAAATAGGCATTCTTTCTTAAGCTCATGAATATTTTCTATTTAACTAATGAAATTTTATATATAGGCCTTTATTTACAAATAGAGATAACCAGTCATCATTAGCCATGTAAGGAACATAGACAAATATAATTAATTCCTGAGAAATAGAGGTGAATATGAAAACTAAAATTCTGAAGAAAAAGAAATGAAATAGCCTTTTTAAAAGTTAAAAACCTGGTTGGTGAAACAAAATTATTCCGTGGACTGAGTAGCAGAAAAAAACATAGCTGATAATCAGATTAGTGAACTGGAATTTTTCAGAACATAGTGCAAAAGTAGAGATCCAGGCTAGACTCACAGGTTCCATTGGAATAAGAGTGCTTAGAAGGAAGCGCAGTATGGAGGAATTATCAGAGAATTGACAGAGGCAAATTTCCTAGATGCAAAGAAAGACATTGGTCTTAAAAATGGAAGTGGTCCACTCATTGGCAAAGGCCAGTGAAATTTTAGGCACCGAGTCAAAATCCTGAATGCTTTCAGAGGCCACAAATGAGCAGTTAGCAGATTAGCATTAGGCTTCTAGTTTGTAACATCAGATGCTGAAAACAGAGTAGTGTGCCCAAAGTGAAAATAGTCTTTGAACTTAGAATTCTATAATCAGCCAAATTTCATCAAACATAAAGGCAAAATATAGATGTTTCCAGATAAGTAAAAAATTAAAATGTTGAATGCCCATGAACGTTTTTGAATAATAAATTGGGAACACAAACAAAATCAAAATTAAACCTGAAAAAATAGTGTGACTACAACAAATAGGTGTGAGTAGTTTTTGTGTATTGAATTTTTACTTGGAAATTTAAAAACACCCTTCAAACAAAATAAAAACTAAATTATCTACCATTAAGAAAGCAATAAAAGTGAGATAGGTTCTAATCAAATTGACTATTTCCATTTGAAATATACTGACTTGAAAGTGAGCTGAAATGCTCAATTTTTTGTAAACCATACTACTGTCCGTGCCATAATGTGACCAGCCCTGTCTAATAGACAGTATTGGAACCGAAACATTATTGGAACAGTTTCAAAAATATCTTAAATAAGGTGCTTGGATCCAGGATCAGCATATAAAAATCAAGAGTTTTCCTCCAAAATCAGCAGTAAAGAGTTGGACAACATATCTTATTTGTATTTTCTGACATTTCTAATTTGTATTTTAGAATAGCTGTAGAACCTGTTACATGCTAACATTATAAAGACATATTTAATACTTGTTCCTGAGTGATATTTTCCCCATCCTAGCCCCCTCCTCGAATATAATTTTAATTCTTAGAGGAATTTCTGTGGGTCTTGGAAAGCTAATCTATTTCTCAAATTTATATGGGAGGAAAATGCACAAAAATTTTAGAGAGAGGGGCGGGCACACAGACAGCTTTGCCTTACTAAATATCAAACCAGACTGTAAAGCTACAATAATTAGAACAATTATTGTAACAATAACTGTAGAAGAAACAAATGCACATATATTTCGAATTCAGTGTCATAAAGATGGAGTTACAAATGAGAGAGCAAAGGCTACACTCAATTGACTGTCAATTGAAGTTCTGATCCTGCTAACATAAACTGCAAAATCAGATTTATAAAAGTACAGTTATCTTCCACTCTCTGAATTTGTTATCCAAACATAGTATCTATCCAATTAGATTTGGATTTAAGGGATATTTTAATTTTTACTAATCTGAGCTGAAGGTTTTCCTATATAAGGCAGAAAAATCCACAGAAGAAAAGATGAATAAATTTAATATAACATATATGCTGATTTAATGAATGAATGAAATTTTATAAAAAATTCTGTTTTCTAATGACGTCTTAGATTGTAGGATAGGAAAAGTGCTTTGTGTGATTGCTTGCTCCTAAAGATTTTGTTGTTGTTTCTTAATTTCTGTCATACAGACCAAGGTGGAACAAAGCCAATTTTTAGTTTCTTGAACAACAATTCTTCTAATTCAAGTACACCAGCCACTTCAGCTGCTGGTGGTATATTTGGTAGTTCCAGCTCTTCCTCCAGTGCACCCATGGGTGCCTTTGTGTTTGGACAGGCCAGCAATCCTGTGAGCAGCTCTGCATTTGGTAACCCTGCTGAACCCAGTACATCTCAGCCTGTGCTATTTTCTCAAGAGAGCAAACCAGCAACCACATCCAGCACGGGTACAGCTGTTACCCCGTTTGTCTTTGGTCCAGGAGCCAGCAGTAATAATACTGCAATTTCCGGTTTTAACTTTGGAGCTACAACCACGTCTAGCTCTTCAGGTACTTTTAGAAAAGAAAAATACACATGTACTTGCATTGGCTTTAGTTATGAGTTATCAGCTCTTAGGAACTAATACAGCAGCTTATCACAAAATGGCCTGGGTGCCTTTACATCATCTATACGTGGGATTTTGTATTATTCACTCTGGTATAATGCACATCTTGTGTTTAAGTTTTTAAACATAATTAAGTCTTGGAAGCAATTTTTCTAATCTCAGCCAGAGTGTTATCTTTAGTTTTTCCATATTTTCTTTTTGAATTGTAAGTTGTTAAGTAATCAGACACTGGGAATTATTTTATTAGACATTAGTCCTCATTGTGAAGTGTGTACATGATCACTGTATTAGCTGATTTCTGCAATGTGTTAAAGTTCTGATGAGGTCAGTTGTCTTCTTAGATATATTCCCTTCACCTAAGACCTTTTTAACTATGAAGGTGGAGTCTTGTTAATGGAAGTTTTTGTTTTTATGGATTCTCTATAGTTTTACTAAACAATGCATTCTTACAATCATTATTCAAAACTTAGGATTTTTTTCAGCAAGCTTAAGAGTCTGAAAAGCTTGAATTTTGCTTTGATTTCATAGAGATTTCTTGAGGATTATCTGTAGCCATCTTGATGATTTAAGTAATTCTTTGGATCTACAGGATGCTCCTTTGTATTTGGCACTGGACCTTCAGCACCATCTGCCAGCCCAGCATTTGGTGCTAACCAGACCCCAACATTTGGACAGAGTCAAGGTGCCAGTCAACCTAATCCCCCAGGCTTTGCATCTATATCATCTTCAGCAACATTATTTTCTGCTGGTTCTCAGCCTGCACCACTGACTTTTGGGACAGTGTCAAGCAGTACCCAGCCTCCTGTGTTTGGACAACAGCCTGGTCAGTCTGCATTTGGCTCTGGGACGGCTCCGAATTCCAGTGAGTGCATGTAGTAGTGATGTAGTTTGTATCTGTATTTTATCTGTAATTAGGTTCTGTGTGTCTTAAATGTAATTGTTTTCCTTGAGCTTTGAGCTTTTTTTTTGTCTCTTGTATACTCAGCAGAATAGAAATGTATGTTTAGTCTTACATGTAAACCACTTTCCCAACTTTGACACATTAAGCATTTTTAATGTATTAAAGCTTTAAGGCAGCGATTTTTAACCTTTTTCACCTCATAGCATATAGAAACTACTAAAATTCCGCGGCACACCAAAATATAAAAATTAGGTATAAATTTGAACCGTTCATATCGGAATGCTATTGTTGTGTTGGCTGCTGTCATTTTTCTGTTTGACAGTCTAAGGGAAAAGAGGTCAGTGCCCCTGACTAAATAGTCAGGTGTTGCATGATTCAAAATTTCTTATGGCACACTGGTTGAAAATCAGTGCTTTAAGGTATTAAAGCATTTGATTAAAATGCAGCTATTTCTTAACTCTTTGAGTGAGGTATTGGATTCATTCCATCCCATTTCTCCCCATCTGAATTTTGGGGCATTCTAGCCTAGATTTTACCTGTAGTGTTTTCTAATTTTTATGATTGGATTTACTTCAGGAAGTTATACCCCAGCTCTAGTACTCTTTCCCGAGACAGTCCAGCTGAGTTGTCTTGTGATGCTTCCCTTTTGATGATGCAAGCCTTTTCACTTGTCTTGCATATTTAAACCAATGTTTCTTCGTTTTTTTAAAATATGGTTAATCACATGGTATTATGCAGGGTGGGGCAAAAAGTAGGTTTACAGTTGTGAATATGTGAAAGTTATTTTTGTATTATTTATTAATTATTGTATTATTTTTCATATTAACAACTTACATTTTCCATATAAGCTTACTTTGCCCCACCCTGTAATTAATGATGTATTTTCTGAAAATTACACTGTATATATTTTTCTAATTGCGAAATATAACCTCATATGGGGAGGCATGAAATATAAATGAACAGTGTAATGTTGAAGCAACTTCTTGTGTAACACCTCCCAGGAGCCCCATCTGTGTCCCTTTTTTGAGCACATTTCTCTCTTTCATTGTTCTAACGGTGTTTTGACTTTTAGGGTAATCACTTGGATTTTATTTTAAGTTAACTACTAATACATAGAGCCCTAGAAAATACAGTTTTTGCCTGATTTTTAAGTATGTAAATGGAATCCTGTATTTAGTCTTTTGATTCTTCCCTCTTTCACTCTATCTTATTTGTAAGGTCCACCCATGTTATTGCATATACATTATTTGTTTTTTCATTGCTGTAGAGTTTATCACTTTCTGAATATACCACAGTTTTTCCTTATACCATTGATGAATGTTTGAGTCGTTTTTTAGCTATTAGGAAATACAGCTCTACACATTCTTGTATATGTGCCTTGGGGCACACATGTATCTTTTTCTACAGTACATAGGAGAGAAATTGCCGAATTAAAGGATCTGAACATAACTTATACTTCAGTTGATAATACAGACTTTTCTTGATGGAGTGTGCCAATTCATATCCTACCAGCATTGTATATGAAGGTGCTCATATTTGGATTCTACATAATTTTATTTTTTGTGAATTCTTTTTGTAAGTGTTTTGGGCCATTTTTCTATTCAGTTGATTTGTTTTTACATATTGATTTTTAAGACTTCTTTATGTATTCTTGGTGTTAGTCCCTTGCCAGTTAGTACATGCAGCAAAATTTGTGACTTATGGTAACCATTTTAATTGGGATTTATCAATTGATATTTTTTTCTCACAGTATGGAATTGGAGAGTTTAGCTGTCTTTCACACAGGTAACATTTCCCTCAGTCCTAATACAAGGGGCACTGTATAGTTAGGTTAGTATTCTGAGCATAAGGCTGCAGTGTGGTCAACTGTGATTTCCCCTACACAAAGTTTTGTTTTCTTTGGCATTAGTAATTCCCTATTTGTAAACATTTCCTTTGTAGTTTTCATTATTTATAACTAGCTTTTTTCCCATTTGCATAGATCTCTTTTCAATATTTTCAAATTAGTTTTTTTTCAGTATCCGAAAGAAGTTTCTCACAGAATCTCTTAATCGGCCCTTCCCACTAGACTTTCTATAGAGGCTTTCTGTTTAACTGGGGTCTTGGGGATTCTTTTTACCAATTATCTTGGAGATTCCCTTTAGCTTCCTCTTAAAGGCATCTCTTTCCTGGGTATCATGTCTTCTTCCCTCTCATTTCCTTGCTTTGGTAGAGCAGACCTTCCAGTGATTTCTTAAGGAATTAGGGAAGAATATCATGAGACCTTACATTTCTGGAAGGATCTTTTTTTTGCCCCCATGTTTGGGAAGATTTCGGTTGAAAATATATTTAGATTGGAAATCATTTTGATAATTTTGAAGGCATTTCTCCATTGTGGACTTTCTGACTCCCAAAGTTGCTCTTGAAATCTTCCTTGAGCTTTGCTTTTTGTCCTATATCTTCTTTCTGACATCTCATTAGAATCTTTTCTTTTGCCTCCAGTGCTGCGACTTAGCAAAAAGATGTTCCTTGATCTGGTTCCATTTTTATCCACTGATTGTGTAAGGAATTTAATGTCTTTTTGTAAACTTCTATGCTTGGGAATTTTCTTAAATTATTTCTTTGAAGATTTGAGATTTTACTTCCACTAGTATTATTTTTTGATCCCAAGCATTCCTTTTTTATTCTGTGGTTGCTTCTTTTTTTATATCCTTCTGTTTTTATTTCAGAAGAGTTATCTATTATCTCTTAAGGACATTATTGATGAGGTATATTTTTTTCCTTAGAGCTTTTACTTTGTTTTTTTTTTTTTTTCTTGTTTTTTTTTTTTTGATCTTAGTATTCTTATGAATTATTTTGTTCGAATATCTGGTGCTTCTCAACTGTCTACTCATAGTTTTGTTTTGTTTTTTAAATTCTGGTAAGAATATTTAACATGAGACTTACCCTCTTAACAAATTAAGTGTATAATACAGTATTGTTAACTATAGGCACAATGTTGTATAATCGATTTCTAGAACTTACTTGCTGTGTGTAATGAAACTTTGTACCTATTGAATAGCAACCCATCCCCACCCTATCCACTGCCCCCACCTTTGGCTATTTTAGATAACTCATATAAGTGAAATTATGAAGTATTTGTCCTGTGACTGGCTTCTTTCACTTAGCATAATGTCCTCCAGATTCAACCATGTTTTCTTGCATATTGCAAGATCTCCTTTTTCATGGCTGCATACTATTACACTGTGTGTAGATGCTTTTTTTTTTTTTTTTTTTTTTTGGAAGTGTTCATCTGTCAGTGGATATTTAGGTTGTTTCCACATCTTGGCTATTGTGAATAATGCTGCAATGGACACAAGAATCCAAATATCTCTTTGAGATACTGATTTCAAATCTTTTGGATATATACCCAGAATGGAATTATTGGATCATATGATAGTTCTATTTTTAATATTTTGAGTAACCTCCATACTGTCGTTTTCCACAGTGACTGTATCAATTTACATTCCCACCAACAATGCACCAGGGTTCCCTTTTCTCTACATCCTCACCAACACTTACCTTTTCTTGTCTTTTTTATAATAGCCATTCTAACAGGTGTGAGGTGAAATCTCATAGTGGTTTTGGTTTGCATTTCCCTGATGATTAGTGATGTTGAGCGTCTTTTCATGTCATTTGTATTTTTATCTTTGGAGAAATGTCTGTTCAAGTTCTTGGCTCATTTTTTAATTGGGTTAATTTGGGTTATTTTGACTATTGAGTTGTAGGAGTTCCTTATATATTTTGGATATCAGCCGCTTATCAGATATTTGGTTTGCAAATATTTTCTTCCATTCTACTCATAATTCTGGATACCTAAATAACACTTGATAATTCTTTGTACATGGATAGGGCATGTAGATCTTGAATTTCATTGTGGCTTTATCTGACTACCCTGTGTACTTGGGAAGAACTGGCCTTTAGTATGTTTAGTCTTTCATATTCTCCAGAGAAGGTCTTTCCTAGCCTTCCGCTTGGAGGGTTGGTCTGTCCTGATTGCCAGTGTTCTGGGAGCTGAGTCAGAGAGGAAGGCTGCAGTTCTCAGTATTCATTATATCAACCCTGCTCTTAATCCTTCCATTTTCAGTATAACGTTCTTGCCTTTAACAATTCAGGATGATCCTGTCATCTCTCCAGAGATGAAAGCTTTGTTTTTCTGCTCCAGTAGAGGAGGAAAACTACCATCTTGTTTGGTGTAGGGGAGGGATTGAACCTGGGTGTCTGGTTCTTATTCTACCATCCTTCCCTTTTTGTTTGTTTGCTTGTTTGTTTATTTTAAGTCACACCTTCATTTTCCCTTCCAGAGGTACCTGAAACCTAAACCCTTTGGGTATGTTTAGTGTACATGGGATTCCTTCTCTGTCTTTCCTGCTAGGTTACGATGCAGTTTCAGTCAGCCTGTTTTCTCCTCTTCCCCATTATAGGAAAAAGCCCTTTACTGTTATTGTAACATAATTTTTGAAGAAGTTAGACTAAATTGTTTATTGATTCTGCTATCTTTAACCACAAGTCCGTCCACTCTGCCCTTTTTTCTTTGGTCATGGGTAAGTTGGGTCACTTGTTAGAAGGTGTCCAGTATGTTCTGTGTCAATAGAAAAAATACTCAATTTTCTTTAAGTGACTGAAAGAGAACCTAACTCTTACCTATATTTTGTACTAGAGGGTCAGAGTCATTTCTAGAAAAACTATCATTTTTACTTTAATGTTTTTTTGTTTCAACTGTTTTAGGTTCAGTTTTCCAATTCGGCAGCAGCACTACAAATTTCAATTTCACAAACAACAGTCCATCAGGAGTCTTCACATTTGGTGCAAATCCAAGCATCCCTGCAGCCTCAGCCCAGCCCTCTGGTTCAGGGGGCTTTCCATTTAATCAGCCATCAGCTTCATTTACAGTGGGGTAAGAGAACTTTTTGTTGACATGGAGAATTTAGCATGGTAAGGGTGCATGCATATGCATGAATATGTGTATATGTTTTGTTTTTGAAATCACCAAGGTGCAGTATAGTTCAGGTAAAGTCAAGTATGTTTTCTAATAATGATTTACCATATTACAGTTTTGGAGGATCATAGCCTGAAAAAAAATTGCGGAGGGGTGTGTGTAGGGGGGGGCATACAACAGAAAATATGTTTACTTGAACAATGTCTCTTTTCCCCCCTTGTCACTGGTCACATTTAGAGTTACATTGTGAATTTAAAATTTTGAGCATCGATCACATTTTGAAGTTTTTATTTTTCACAGGTCAAATGGGAAAAGTATGTTCTCTTCTGGAACATCAGTTTCTGGTCGCAAGATAAAGACTGCTGTTAGACGCAGGAAATAAAGGTCGCAATGGTGTTACACACAAGTTTTAACAAAAGCTGGTGTCTTGCTTTTAGATATTGGATTGTACTACATGCTGGGTTATCTGAAGTCAAATCTGCCTAAGGACTCTTTAATTTTGGAATTTTCCTCCTTTCTTTACAAAAGTCCTGCCATTACCTCTCGCCACGCCCTTTTAAAAATAATAATAGCTAGACTGATGACTGATTCTTCAGCAAAAATATTTTATGATCCAGCAGATTATTCACTGATTTGGCTTAGGCTGGCTGAATTCAGGAATAGAGCCCGCTCAGTGAATGGCTTTGTATAGAACCTCTTCGTCTGCACCGTTATGTGCGTTGATATGCGTTTATGGAACGCACTAATATTGTAATTATATCTGAGGAATTCTGTATAGATTAGAGGATATTGAAATGAATGATTTCTATGCTGAGTTTGTGCTGGTGTATGTGTGAAGTGAGTGAGTTGGGTGTATTGTGCACTAACATTTTCTGATAGAGGAAGCCTGATTAAAGAATGGTCCATGCCAAGGACTTGTTAGATCTAGTTCCTTCTCTACTTAGTAATTATATGCTATTTCTATATTTTCATTCTTCTATCACCTGTCTTGCCTTTTTCATTATTTTATTATGAAACTTGTGTAAATACCGTTTTGTTTCTGTACTTTTTTGGCATAACATAAATCTGTGAACTTGAAGTTTTAGTTTTGTGTTAGAATTTTTGTTGTTGTTTGGTCTTGTCTCAGATTTTATTATGTAAATCCCATTATTCAAAGTTGCCTAAATCCATTTAGAAATCTTTAAAAAAAATTGGGGATTCTTAAAGTGAATTTATTGGCTTTTCTGATCCAGTTTTGTTTGGACCAAAAACCAGTATTGTATAAAGTATTAAGCATATATTTTTATATTTACTGAAATGGACTGTGGTGACTTTGGATAATAAGGAAAAGTTTAATATTAAAGCCATGTTTATTACAGTATAATTAACATGTTAAACCATGGGATAAATGCCATCAATAAAAAATTGTGAAATCCTTTTTTGTTCTAGTGTTAACTCTGGAAGGGGACCTTTTTTTAATAAAGGTTAATGGTTGGTTAGATGAGAAGTTCCAGAGAATGCTTTTAAGTGATTGGGATCACTATCCTAAGTGAAAGGGAAAGTGTCTGACTTTACAACATATTGAAGGTACCTTGCTTTTTGTCTGGTGCTAGAAATCACACCTCCTCTGCACATACTTAAATTGACATATTTTTGTCAAAGTTGGAAATAAACACACAACCATTTCTGTTTGTACTTATATCTTCCTTGATAGGTGACTAGGCACTGGCTTTCTTTTTTCCCTTTAATTTTTATTGATTTTAGAGAGAGCATCATTGATTTGTCTTTCCACTTATTTATGCATTCATTGGTTGCTTCTTGTATGTGTCCTGACCTGGGATTGATCTCACAACCTTGGTGTATTGGAACAACGCTATAACCAACTGGACTATCTGGCCAGGGTTTTTGATAGAGTTCTTGGAAATAAATGGCCCAAGCAGCTCACAAAAACTTGTGTTTCTTTTGTGTAATTTTTCTGATTTTACCAGTTTTTTAAAATCTAGATTTCTGTGGTTCATAAAAGAGCTCTTGTTGGACAGCATTTGGTAAATTTATTCTTCAATTTAAATGCACAGTTATGTTGTACTTTTGTTTTGCTGAACTTCTGGTTGGAGTGTAAATTCAGAACTTTAAAAATGTTTAGCTTTTTGGTGTGTGTTTACAATGAAAAGATATTTTTTCTATTAAAAATATCTTAGGCCATCATCCAGTGCTGGTTTGGGGTTAGAAATTTTGTATTTATGATACACATTTGACATGGACCTGTTTGGGGGCAAACACTGACGGTGAATGTTGGAAGAACTGGAAATGTGTGGTTTTAATGCTGAGAAGTTAATGCCTAACTAAATTGCCATTCTTAGTCATCTCTAGGCCAGTATGGTTGGGAACATTAGGGTTTCTTCTCTGGGAAAGATTTTTCCTAAGAAATGTGCTGGAAAGGTTTTCTTTCACTAGTCGTCGTCGGCAGCCGTCCGTCTCGAGAGACGATGGCGTAGCTTCTTGAGAGTCTATCTGCACCGCCGAGAATGGCTGTGCAGTCCGACTCGGGAGTGACAATCCCTGCCGCACTTGGTACAGGTGAAGGCAGATGGCCGTTGTTGCTGCTGTTGACGCTGCTTCCGCCTCGATCTTTTCTGGACCGCCTCCTCGTTGCGCGCAGCCTCTGCCCGTGACGTACCTTGCCTGACCGCGAGCCTCCAGGCTAGGCGGTCGTCTGCTTGAACTTCCCATGTGTTGAGATTGATGGAGCTCTTTCACTAGTACCTTTTTAAAAAAACACAAGTGACTGAAAACCATACTTGAAGTGGCTTTTTCTGAACATGAAATCTTTTGGCCCTCTAAACTGAAACATACAGGGCTGTATTCAGGACTTGGGACTTGATTTTTTTCCATCTCAGTGGCTGTAATTCTCAGACCGCACATGGTAACAGCTCTGACTTCCAACCTGTCCCTATTGAGGCTCAGCTGAGGTATCTCCTTTATTAGACTGGCTTAGGCTGTAGACCCACTTCTGATCTACTCCCTGTGGTTGTGATAGCAGCCTTGGGCTGGCTAGGTTATACGCTTCATGCACAAGTGAAAATTGACGGCTGTTTGTGGAAGAGGGGTAAACATGGAAAGAGAAGAGTATTAACCCACTTTTCACGCTGAAACAATAAGGAATTGTTTTTAACTGAAAATAATCCCTAAATGGAGGAATGCCTTTTGTAGAAATATTGAATAATCAGGTATGTTTATATAATTTGGTTGACAGACAAGAGAGTCTGCTCTCACCGAACGTACAACAGTATAATTTGTGTCAAATGTACATTCTAGGACCTCCTCATTAGAGATTCATTCACTGGGTCTGGGTAGGGCCTAAAAATCAGCATCATTAAATAAGCAACTGGAAGACTTGCCACTTTTAAGTGCTAGGTTGTTTTAATTTATGATTTCAGGCATTAAGAATGCAAAAGTACAATTCAGACCATGGGGGAAAAAATTTGTCTTTAAGCTTATTATTTGTTAACAAATTCTCCCCTGATATTGGGTTAAGATTTTATTTGAAATAAAAGTGGTGGACTAATTTTAACAAATAATCAAGCCTTAAATTATTTAGCCTGGGAAGAATTATATTTGCTTTAATTATATTAGTACACTCATGTATTGCTTGACCAGGGTTATGTTGAGAAATCTGATTAGGCAGTTTCATCACTGAGCCTAGTACACACCCAGGTATATGGTATAGTCTGTTGCTCCTAGGCTACAAACCTGTACAACCTGTTACTGAACACGGCAGGCACTTTGGTAATGCATTGTACTATGACAGTAAGGTGGCTCCGTTGTAATCTTACGGGACCACTGTTGTGTATGTGGTCCGCTGTTGACTGAAACATTACACAGGGCATGACTGTCATTTCCTGGGCCTGTTTACATAGTTTGAAACACAATTGAAATTTTACAAAGGTTAGCTTGTGTTTAATGAAAACTGACACATTTGGTACAGTAAAATTGAGGACATGGGCGTCTTGGGTCTAGCTACACACACCAACTGTATGACCATGTCAGTGCTTTATTTCCTTATATATACGCAATGTTTATAAACTTAAAAAGTCCATTCTAGTTCCACAATGTGTAGTTTGTGGCTGAGCTTGTTAATAGCACATTATGTACAGGACTCAAGACCAGGCTATAGTTTAGCTAAATTTAAGTTTATCCCCTATTATCTTTGTCCTTGAAGAACCTGTTTTCTATCCTGTCCTCTAGATTTGTAAAGGTTAGAACAAGAAATGCTTGTAAGACTCAGGACTAAGTTTAAACTGCCCAGCTGTCATTTACTAACTATGAGACTTGACTTTCTGGTTCCTCATGTGTAATATGGGTCCTTAACATCTTGCATGGTAGTTGGGATGGTTAACTTTAAGGAAAGATAGGATTAATTGGACATTAAGCTTAAACATTTAGGGGTAACTTCTGAATGACTTGCTAAAAGAATATATCCCCAAAAGTAGATGATTATTTTGGTAGACTGGTATCTCTGAAAACACTCTAGCTGACTGCTGTAGTCATTCTCCCGAAGGCAGAAAGCTGTATTTGGAAGGAAGGTCTCCCTTGGGAGATTCTAAAGCAAACATTCAAAGAAACAGGCAAAACACAAAATCACTGGTGACTGAATTATTTATTGAGACAGAATACAAACTGGTGGGGTACAAATTATTAAAAATAGAATGCTTTATTTATAGGCAAGGCATCAGACACTGTTTGTGGGTCAAGCCCTATTATAATGATGGCAAGGAAATTATACATTTACAATTTGAAATGAGGGACTTCACCTAGCCAGGTACATATTGTAAAGATTTTGATCATTGGTATAGGGGGTGGGGAATGGCAAATAATTGAAATGCCTGTCAGATTTTAGGAATACTGCTGTTCTTTAGAAATATTCTTCAAAAGAACTACAGCCTGGGATAGGTATAGAATGAAAATATTTAGTGCCCCTATTCCCCTCAAAAAGCCCTTTTATTCCTAAGTAGCAAATTGTTTTTCAACTTTTACCGGCCTTTTGCTGGAAATACATAAGCATTAGTGAAGCACAAGGGAACATTTTTCTTTAAGAGTTAAAACAATTTTTATCACCATTTAAAACAAAAAACTGAATATTCATTTTTATAGAAAAAGTGGCCCTCACATATAATACATTTTTTTTGCAATCTTAAATACTTGGGTAAAACTGGAAGATAAATGTTTACGTAGAAGGAAGTAACTTCTGAACCAGTCCTACACAAATACCATCATTGGGCAATACTTTAAAGGCTTACTGTCCAAAAGTGTTGGCTTTATCTATAGTCATAGACTAGTCTAAAAGCAAAGCTTGTCATCACTCACACTTAACCTACCCCAGGCCCAGCGTGAATTAATGTCAGACTCTCTCAAGGTGAACTAGCCACTCAAAGGTTACCTTTGGTAGCGGGTACTGAGATTTTCTAGATGCCTAAAGTTAACCATCCTGTGGTTTTATTTAGCATTCATTGAAATAGTATTCTCACTTACCATGACTCCTAATTTTTGTTCCATTTGCTTATGTTGTAAGTGATGAATAATGTTTGTACTATGAAGACAGCTTTCTGCCTTCATGGCTAGAGCTTTAGCATGAGAATTATACTTTGACATAGAAAATCAGCATTTCTATAAATTACATATACTAAATGGAAGAGTATTGAAAAGAGGGATTCTCCACTCTCTACGACCCCAAGAGATAAAGGGACTCCTCCTTCCCCATTGTCATTTTTTTTTTTTTTTTTAATTATTTGGGAATCAAAATCTTGTTTCCTAAATGGTGAATTCATAAGTAGAAACAGACTTGGGATTTTTTTGTTGTTGTAAAAATAGAATATTTATTTTATAGGGCTATATAGTATAACTTGAATACTGAGATGGATCTAAATGAACCTACATAGATGTGCAGTGTTTTAAGTGTAACAAGGTAAACAGGACTACTTGTTTGCTTTTTTTAACGGTATAAGTATAGCCTAGATGGTAAATCATCCAATATCTGAGGGGAAATAATACATTCAAGGTAAAGAACACAGTTACATGACTGGCAAAAATAGTGTATGTATACACTAACTGGTAAGTTTATGTAACATTTCCTAATTTCTAGTCTAATAAAATTTTAGTTTTATTATTTTTACTGTGAAGGATCATAACATTTTCCCAGAGGCTACAAGGTAACTGACAGGCTTTCTGTGATGTTGGTTTTAATATAAAATTATTTTGAAAAACATGGTTTATGAAGTTTTACAATAGAAAAGGCATTAATAAAGGATACTGTTAAGGTTTCTAAGCCATCAAATGTAAATATTTTCACAGTTTCAAATATCAAAGAAAATCCCACTTTAAAAACTGAATGATAGTAGACGTGTCTTACATTTGCTAATAAACTTAAGACCAAAAATTAAGCCTAGATTGACCCTTTAAACAATCTAATTATGAACTGTCCAACACAGGTTAGTGTTTTTTGGCTTTGTTTTGTTTTTTTTGAAAATAGTATCAGAGCTGGAGAAAACATCTAAGAAAACTTAGTTCAGGTAGACTTCGCAGGCTAACGGGCCATCTAACAGAAGTGCTGCGCACATGCTCTTGAAACTCCCTAACTTTGCTCCAATATAAAAATAAATTAGAATGGTGATACAGTGTTACTTTGCTTAACATTTCCCTCAAACTATCATCCCTGGCAGGCCCAACATAGAGGGTTTTGGCTCACAGAACCAAGAACTTAGACTAATATCTTGAAATACTCCTCTTCCTTGTTTTAGAACACCCATAATGGTATAACTGCTACTATTTCACAGGCTACCTGTACTTAATCATGAAATACTCAGATTATGTAACTTGATGTTTCAAAAGTTATGCGACTATTTAAAATGTAAAAGGAAAGTAGTGTGTAAATATCCTGTGCATAAAGAGAAGTTATAGTCAGAACACTGAAAAGCACTAATACTTTCTTCATGCTGTACATATACTGGGAATATTGTTTTAAAGTAAATATGCAACACTTTGATGGAAGTGGTTTATCCTCACTTATTTATAGTTTGATTTAGGGCACTAAAATACCTGCACATGAATTTTAAGTCAAATTTACAGTGAAAGCCCCCTCCCCCCCTTTAAAAGCAATCACCGCCTTTTCTTTTAAAAGTCAATATTAATATAACAATATGACAATATTTTTCATCATCATGCAAAACTTGCCCCAAAATACATGTTGAAATATTAAGAATAGTTGTGAACTGCAGTATAGATTTTAAAACTTTACGTGAGGGAACTGCTAGGCCTGCCTCATTTGCCCCTTTCTCTTGCAGCTAACTCACCACCTTCTGTGATGGGAGGTAAGTGGATTATCAAATTTGTGTCCTCACTTCCCCGCAAAAGGAAAGACAATTTCCTCAAGAAGTGTTTACAATGAACAATGTGTTTACAAAACACAACTGGACATACACCATTATTTTGGGATAAACCAAAATTAAGTTTTAAAGTTTCATTTGGAGATTTCAAAGCTGAAAATGCTTTCAGCAAATTCTAAAGCCACAGATCTTAGTATATATATTGTCCATTATTGATTATGAAACCACTTGCCTTCTTTTTGATCTAAAATTTTAACACTTGAATTCAACAGGTTTTTCTTCTGGAAAAGTTCTTGGCATTCAAGTAAATCAGTACTTTCACAATAGTCACCTGTATCACACCGGAGCAACTGCTTTAATTTTTAAATTACCAATTAATGTAACCCAGGGATACTGGTGGCCTTGATACATAATTTAGTCTTGTCATTATTCCAGAGAGTATGGAATTCAGGGCTTTTGAGGGCATCATCTGACCCCATTTCTTTTTACCACAATGGTTCCTGCTACAATGTCATAGGCTGTTCGATTATGCTGGAAAAAGAGCAGTGTGATGAAAGCAGGGAAAAAAGAAGCGATAGAAAAATTCTTGATCAAAGCTCGTATAGTGGACCTAAGAATAAAAGAATAAAGGAAAATCAGATAAATTGTATACGCATCACATATGTGAATATTCTATCAGGTACAAATTATGTATTTAAAACATTCAAAGTATAGTGAGAATTTTTACCTTTGATACCAGAGTTATTTTTCAAGTACAGTACCAAATTATGATCAAACTATTTAGCTATTTCTAAAGATTTCATCAACATAAAAGACTAGAACTTCAACATGAAAAGCAGTAATATGTTTTATAATATTTTCTAGTATTTTGCCAGGAGGAAACCATTCCCTTTACTTACCTTTTCTATGGTCACTCATTCCTGTGTTTTTAGTATCTAAACTAAGTATACTTACTGCAGTCTCATTTTCTACCTTCTGTGAAGTACTAGGATATTTTTTCTTTATCCTCACCCAAGGACATGCTTATTGATTTTAGAGAGTGCAAGGGAGGGAGGGAGGGAGAGAGGGAGAAAAACAAATGTGAGAAACGTAAGTTTACTCTTGTTTGCCTCCTGACTGGGGATGGAACCTGCAACCCAGAAACTGAACCCGAGACCTTTTGGTTTCTGGGAAGATGCCCTAACCAACTGAGCCACACCGGCCAGGGCAGCTCTGGCATTTTAAATTGCTGTGTTCTTTTTATCAGTTCTCTTTCTTTGTGAGATCTTGTGATTTAATTAAAAATTAAAAACCAAAAACAAAAACTTGCAATAATAGCTTAGAATGGAGAATTATCCTACAAATGTTAGATTTTTGCTTTTTAGTATATGCAAAGGCTATAGAAAGGCACAGTGGTAAGAGTGTGTTCTGGATCCAGATAGCTGGTTTCAGATCTACTTTCTAGCAATCACAAGGTATATTCCACATCTATAAAAAGGGGTAATAAAATCTGTTATAACGTTGTTAGTATTTAGTTACAATCCAACTCTGAATCATTCTGGCAACAATTCCAGCCAATAGCTTGTTTTGCTCAAATAATTACCACCTACTCACCTTCACAACTTCCATTATCACTCTGTACCTTTCCCCTGAGGCAGATGCTAACAGCTAACTATGAGTACTGGGAGTATTACAAGCAGGATTTGCATGCATGCATAGTTACCAAAACTCTTTACTGCCTATTCAGGATGGAATGATAACAGGTATTGCCAAGTGAAGGCTCAAGGCAGATAAGTAACTGACCCAATATGCACAGGTCTAGACTCTGGAGAATAAATAAACTAGGCAAGGCAAGCAGCACTGACATAGATAGCATCGACACCTAGATCATTCTTTCATCATCATGACTTGTAATTCATAAAATGATTCTTCTGAAAATGGAAGAGGGGTCTACAATCATAACTGAAAAACTTTTAATAAATGCAAGTCTATTACAGGATTCCATAAAGAAAAAATACCAACATCCTAAAAATACTATACTAAATGGTATCTTATGAACTATATTGATAACTAAAAGTTTATAATCTTTGTAAGTACATAATAGAAGAAGATAACTTACGTTGTAATGCTAACATTTGAGGAAGGAATCACTAAAACCCGACTTGGTGCAATAAGTACTGACGTATCACATGTCACAACTCGAAGCCCCAGCAGGAACTTCCCTGGGGTAGCTCCGCCTGCTCCCCAAATGCAAATTATCTAAGGAAAGAAGGATAATTTAAAAATTCACCAGCTCAACCATACCAATTTTATTATTTTTTATTGATTTTAGAGAGAGAGGAAGGGAGAGAAACATCGATTTGTTGTTCCACTTATTCATGCATTCATTGGTGGTTTCTTGTATGTGCCCCGACTGGGGATTGAACCTGCAACCTTGGCCTATCGGGAGGATGCTCTAACCAACTGAGCTACCCAGCCAGGGCTCAACCATACCAATTTTAAAGGTAAGTTTTTCTGCCATATTGTTCATGTTTTAAAAATTTCAAGTTGAAGGAATTTCACAGAATATTCAAAAGGTTAACCGTTTAATACATATTTCTGAAGATGTTAGGGAACATCTTCAATATCACCAGTTGTCTACTGTAGTTATTTCTCGGTGATCCAGCTGTTTCTATGGAAAAATAATTTCAAGTTCTACAACTAACTTACAAGTACATTTTTGGACCATGAGACAAATACAGTAAAAAGAAATTATAAAATGTCTCCACTCTTAAGTTTATTTTTAATTTGAAAAGTTTTGTTAAAATTATTTGGAAAAAATAGAGACATTTGACAAATACATAAATAATTGTAAATTTCCATTAGATTTTTTGTCTTGGGTTGACAGTCTAAAATTAGATAAATATTAATACTTGCTGAAGTCAGTAGCTTACCTCATAGAAACAAACTAATAATCTGTATATAAGAGCCACAACCATCATTTTCTGCAAATCTTCCATTGATGTGTCTTCGTCTATTTCTTCTATTATATAATGCATAGCAAACTTGGAGATATCCCTACACAAAATAATAGTTTGGATTATAAAGAATTAGTTATCAGATCAGTTGCATTGATTTTTTGTTTTCTTTTTTTTTTTTTCAGATTTAATGTGTTTTATTGATTAAAATGATTTTTTGTTTTCTATTAGTGTTAGACTAAACTTTAATTGAAATTCTAAACTTATCTTTAGGTTTCCAACCATCTTGTTTCACAAAACATTAGCTAATCTAACAAATAGGCAGTACTGTCCTGAGCAGGCACTGTGCATGCCCTGGGGATATAATGGTGAGTGAATTCAACATGGTGTCTGCTTTCATGGAGATTCTAACCAAGCTGGGTTAGCAGAACAGTAATAAAGTGAGATGAGGGTTGTGATTGGAAACCATAGTGTACTACTGAAGCACATAACAGGTGCATTAGAGCATGTGCAGCTTCCCAGGAATGACATTTAAGTTGAGATCTGAAGGATGAAGAGAAGTTAGACTAATACGGGAGAAGTTTCAGAGAGAGGGACTAACAAGGGAGAAAGCCTTGGAGCAAGACAGTTGAAGCTATGAGCAGTTTGGTATGGCTCAGATATCAAGTATAAGAGGTAACAGTGATTAAGAAATAAGGGTATCTTAAACCATATGAAGACAAGACTTTTATCCTGGTGACAATGAGGAACCACTGAAGGAAGGGTTTTAAGACAGGAAAGGAGCAGAATGAATTTAGGAACTCTGGTTTTTATTAGAGACCAGATTGAGATAAAATGGGAGACTGAGATAGCAGTTAGAAAACTTGATATATAATCCAGGCAAGAGATTACATTAACTATTAAAAAACGGTCTGGGTTGATTCAACAGAAAGGAGCCGGTACTTGTAGAGGGCGGGAGAAGAGACAGACAGGAATCACAGTAACACTCATGTTCCTGGTAAGAGCCCTGAAATTTGATACAAGGGTTTGTATCTGTCACTTATTACCTCTGTAACTTTGTAAATTCTGGGTTTCACTTGTTCCAAACCCAAATTTCAATCTCTATAAAGTAGGTGGTATTAACTTCTACAGTTCATAATGGTACAAGATTAAGAATCCATATAGAGAGGTGAGCTCAATGTCTAGCATGTAGGAAGTACTTAGCAAGTGATAATTACTACTATGATTATTAATATGAAAGGTTGATTATTCAAATAAATAGCACACTTTGCAGTTCACTTGGGACTTCCCCGATAATATAAGCAATCCCATTTGGAAATCGCAGCTAGCTGCTTATTAACATAGTTCATCTACCAAACACTTTTTATACCTAGTAAGAGGGAAAATGAGTTCTGCCTGAAAAATAGTTGACTAAAATCAAACCAGGCCTGGGGGGCTCCTTTTACCTACTTTTGATAGGTGAGATTCCCACAGATTTGGCATAATTTATTGTTATTCTGGTTTTTTGTAGTTTCTTAAAACTAAAGGAAAAAAACAAATCTCACAAAACTATAAAGAAATCATTTCACTCACTGGCAAGCTGATTATCCATAGTCACTTGCAGGCATAAACAGAACTAAACAAAACAAGATTTCTAGAGAGTAGGTAAACCCTTCTGCAAATAGTCTTAACTTACTTTATTCCACTGAGGTGCATAATACTTAAGACAATGGTTGCTTTTATAAAAAAAAGAATAAAGAAATCCACCATCTCTGCCATAAATCTGTGGGCCAAGGATGGAATAACATACTCTCTGCCTGTAAATTAAAAAAAGAAAAGTTAGGAAAACTAATTTCACATAGGCCTTGGAACCCAAGCTAGGTAAACAAATGCAGAATGTAAAGTCAAGATACAACCTGCTAGTAAAAATACACACACACACACAAAACCTTGCAACAATCACTGGCATTGACTACACCAATAGTACATGTTATTAAAATATAGCAACACCACTTCACTATTTATGAAGTGTTTAAAGTTGCTTTCACATCAATGTTTAAAATATGATTTCACAGATAAATTTAATTATTTAACGTACTCAATGCATTTCACTAGGTACTGAAGTGAAAAAGAATTGAGGTGATCACAAGCCTATGACACAAAACTAAATATTTTTTTTAGTAAAAACCAAGGTTAAGTATAGACAATTAGTATTAAGTAAATCCCTTTGTTCATTTTATCTCTTATTTAGTTTGTCATGCTTTCTATGTAATACATCAATCTGTCATACTAAATTCTGAATGGGATCAAATTCATGAACTTATTCTAGTCCCGTATACCTGTGGCTGAATAAATTTAATGATAAACTAAAAAGTCTAATGCAAAATATTCTAATTATACAGAAATGAACAGAAAGGTCATTCAGTTACGCACAAAGGTTCATAAACTCCATTTGTATTCAGAAATCTTTTATATCAGTTTCACTACCCTTAATATAAAGACAATACAGAATTCTAATGTATATTACCATGTATTCTATAATATATAGGTAATATACATTAAGTCCACGTCTGGATTTCCAGCATTACCCATCAACCCACTGGACATACACCCCCATCCCCAAGTAGGTTTGCCATCTGAGAATTAAGCTTTGAATCTCACTCTCTAGAGCATGGAAATCAAGAGGATGACTTGAGAAGCACAGGTATCTTTACACGCAGAAACGACTAGTCCCCGGAGTAAGGGAATCAATTCGCAGTGTCAGGTCTAAATGAAGAAACTATAGCCTCTCTGTACACCGGGAATTAAAGGCCTGAGCAAACTAGCTGAAGCACGCGGAGAAACATCAATCGGAGGAGCAGCAACAATTATATGTGCAAAAAGCGAGCCTACTCTACCTCCCACGTAGTTCTCTGAAGACCCTTCTGCTCTGCCCACCCACTCGCAAGCACTTCTCACCTGCCTGGCGCCCGGTCTCGCCCGGGGTTCGCGAAGGCGTGGCGGATCCTACCCGAGTTGCTGTGGTTGTCCGGACCGACCCCTGAACTTGAGGAGCCCGGGGTCCAAGACCCGCGATTGGAGCAGGAATGGCGATGCTGGGAGCCGCCCCCGGGTCAGGGCTGGCAGCCGCGGCGCTCAGGAAGTAGAAAGGGTTGTAATAGCCCAGGTGGAGGGGCGGCAGCGCGGCGGCCTGGGGGACAGCCGCGCCACCTGAGGGGTAGCTGGGCGGCGGCGGGGGCAGTTGCGGGCTGCAGTAGGCTGGGAAGGTGGCCAGGCAGCTGTGCCAGGTAAGGTAGCCGCAGTACGACTGCCACAGCCATTCGTGCACCTGCCGGGAGTACTCGCGAGCGCTCAGCCGCGCAGGCTTCTCCCGCGGCGACGTGGATTCGGGTGCCTCACAGCCCGCTGGCTCCTGGAGCCCTGCGCCACAGTCGGATGCCGCCTCGCAGCGCTTCCCAGGCTCGCGCTGTGGCTCTGACCCCTCCGCCGCCGCCGCCGCAGAGGGCGGGAGGCCCGGGGCCTGGGGTTCGGCCTGTGGCCCGTCATGGGGGCGTGGGCCAGCGGCTGCGGCGGATGGAGGGCCTCTCGGGGATGGAACGGGTTCGTGGTCGCCTCCGCCATCGTTCTGCCCTGGAGGGCGGCCTCCAGCCTCCTCCGGCCCCTCTGCCATTTCCCCCTCAGCAGCACTCCCTGGAGTCCGGTCACTGCGCCTTCTCCCTTCCCCACTGACCCCTCCCAAACGGCCCCAGTAGCCACCGCAGCCACAGACGTCAACAATCCTCCACCGGAAGCGGAAACCCCGCCTCCACGCATAGTCGCCAGCCGCAGGGCAGGGCGGAGCAGAGTGAAGCGTGGGAGGGAGAGAGGCGGCAGTGCGGCTGCTGTCAAGGTGCAGGCCTGGGCGATCAGCGGCTGGCTCTTCCGCTCGGAGTCCTTGGCTTATAGCTTGTTGGAACCTGACGGTTCCCAACCCCTCAACTCCCACATCTTAAGGTCTTAAGTCTAAGGCCCAGAGGCTTTTTCAGATAATTTAATCCCACAGGACAGGGACTGGGGCTGTCCTAGCAGAAGCTGCTGTTGCAGGAAGAGGATTTCCTAGAAAGCTTCCGGGCCTCAGCGTCACTGCTGCTTCACTTTTTCTATTATTGAGCCTCCTTCGTTTTGCGCTCTGGACACAAGGCTTGTTGCTTATTTCTGCCTGCAGTCGTCCCAGTTAAGTAGTCCTGTGCCATTTGTACTAAAGGTGATACAAAACATATAACCGTAAGACGTTTAGAAATTAATAACCAATCTAAACCAGGACATATGTCAAGAGAGTTTGGCTCAACTGCAGATATTTTCGTTGTAAGAGAATGGAAGAGGGATTATGCTGATTTAAGAGCTGATCCTGGAACTAATCTGTGTCCATAAAAATCTTACCTTTCACTGCTGTATACACAACCCTATGCAGCGAAACTGCCTTTCCTCAAACCCAGTGTCTCAACCTTTGGTGCCTTTTTTCTTTATTTTTTGTTAAGGCATATCTCAGGGCTTTGGAGACTTCTCTGAGCACCCTACTCCAGTTTTGATTTCCCCCTCTGAAGTATGAGGTCTGTCCAGAAAAAGTCCAGCCATTGTTAATATAACAAGAAAGGTTTGTGTGATATAGATGTAACCTTGGCAGCCAAGGAGAGTGGACTGTAATGTACAACTATGGAATTAAAGAAACCACTTTCATCCAGAAGGTAGGGGGGTGCAGACATGGAACAGGCTAGTCCCTCACCCATGTGCGGTGGATAAAAATTCAGGAGGGATATGTCGGGAGCATGGAGTCCCAGCCCCTCACCAGGCCTCCCAGTCCAGGGTTCCAGTGCCACGAAGATAAGTCCCTACAACTTCTGGCTGCACAAAAACCATCGGGGATAAAGTCAGTGGAAGAAACTGCTGGAGCACCAAGCAGTTCATTTTAAAGAACCCACACATGGACTCACTTAATCAGACTCACTCCTTCTGAGCTCCAGCACCGGGGTAGAAGCTTGAAAAGCACCAGTGGCATACTGGGAGAAATGGAAGTGTCCAGCATCAAGGTGAGCAGAGGCCATTATCCCTTTTCTAAACCCTGCCCACCACAGAGCTGGCAAGCTGGTGCCATATCTGAGACTCCATAAACCTGACTAACACTGTTTGACCCATTTTGGAGATGCCCAGAGACTGCAGCACCCAACTTACCGGCCCATCCAAGCTGCTTTTCCATATGAATGGCTGGTCTTGGCTCATGCTTCACAACTTCCTAAATCCTATCAAACAAGCAATAGTGGGCCTCAGTGAGCCACAGGCCTGGCATTAGCCGTAGCCAGCCTAGATTCACAGCTTGGCTTTGCCTGAGAATCTCCAGCACAAGTAGCAGCCATCTCAGATTTATTTATAGCTCAGGCAGGGTGACCTGGGCAAAAAAAAGGTGTGAGCTGACCCTGGCCTGCACTACCTGGGAACTCCTGGGCCAGCACTCCCAGTGGACAGCTACAGACCATGTCAGAACACTACCACCCTGCCCCTGCACAGCTGATCTTCCACAGAGGGTGGAGGTTGGTGGTCAATGGTCACAGCCAATCCTTGCAGCTGACTGGCCTGGGTAAAGCACTCCCATTGATCTGCCAGCGACAACCAAGGCTCATCTAGGGGAGGAGGGTGTACTCAGGCCACACGAAGGGCACACATGAAGTACCCAGCATGGGTGATAGGGGAAGCTGTGCCACTGCATCCTACAGGACACCTACTACATTAGGCCACACCAAGACAGAGTCAAAGCAGCTCTACCTAATACATACAAACAAACACAGGGAGGTTGCCAAAATGTGGAGACAAAGAGACATGGCCAAAATGAAAGAACAGAGTAAAACCCCAGAAAAAGAACTAAACAAAACGGAGATAGCCAACATTTCAGATGCAAAGTTCAAAACATTGGTTATAAGGATGTTCAAAGAAATTAGTGAGGACCTCTACACATAAAAAATATCTAGTCAGAAATGAAGAATATACTAATTGAAATAAAGAACAGTTTACAGGGAAACAACAGTAGACTGGATGAAGCTGAGAATGAAGTCAATGACTTGGAACATAAGAAAGCAAAAAACAACCAATCAGAATAACAAGAAGACAAAAGAATCCAAAAAAATGAGGATAGTGTAAGCAGACTCTGGGACAACTTCAGGAAGTCCAACATTCGCATCACAGGGGTGATAGAAGGAGAAGAGAAAGACCAAGAAATTGGAAGTCTATTTGAAAAAATAATGAAAGAAAACTTTACTAATTTGGTGAAGGAAATAGACATGCAAGTCCAGGAAGCATAGAGAGTCCCAAACAAGATGGATGCAAAGAGGCCCACTCCAAAACACATCATAATTAAAACGCCAAAGATTAAAGATAGAGAATCTTAAACACAACAATAGAAAAGAAGGTGGTTACCTATAGGGGCGTTCCCATAAGACTGTTAGCTGGTTTCTCCAAAGAAATTTTGCAGGCTAGAAGGGATTGGCAAAAAATATTCAAAGGCATGAAAAGCAGGGACCTACAACCAAGATCGCTCTACCCAGTAAAGATATCGTTTACAATTGAAAGGCAGATAAAAATCTTTCCAGACCATTATTATATGAAATATTAAAGAACTTACTTAAGAAAAAGAAGATCAAAACCATGAACAATAAAATGGTAAAATTACGAATACAAATTGATCAACAATTGAGTCTAAAGAACAAACTAAACAAACAAGAAGAACAGAGACAGAATCATGGATAGAGAGAGCATTTTGAGGGTTGTCAGATGGGTGTGTGTGGAGGGGTGAGGGGATTATGAATTACAAGTAGGTAGTTACTGAATAGCCATGGGGATGTAAGGTAGAGTATAGAAAATGGAGTAACCAAGAGGCTTATACGCATGACCCATGAATATGAACAATGGCGTCGGGATTGCCTGAGGGAGTGCGGGGTGCAGGGTGGAGGGGGGCAAAGGGGGAAAAATCAGGACAACTGTAATAGCTTAATTAATAAAATATAAATTAAAAAATAGAAATATCCTACCTACAATGGAATGACACATCCTGGAAACCAAATTTGCAAAAGTAAAAATATATGTTGAAGATAGTGGAAAATATATATTACAGAGGGGGAAATTATCAACAAACCTAGAATTTATAAGTAAATGGATCATCACTCAAGAATGAGGATGTGATGTAATGCACTACTTTGAATCCAAACAACATTAGTATTCAACCCTAACAATGTCCCATCACACTCAGCTAAGGATTAAAGTCTCAGGAATGTAGAGAGTATTCATGAGTCAAAATATGAATGAATTCTGGAAATATGGTGGTACATAAGTTTTGGATATCTATGAATCCCCACATAAATACAGTATATAGTGAAGCCAAAAATGCATGGGACAACATTTGCAACAAAACTGCTATAGATGACAGATAACTCCACAAACCCCAAATGCAAGAAGGTGGGGTCAAAACACAAATGCAAAACTTTCACAGTGTCAATACTGAAAAAGGCACTTAAAAACTGTAAACATATTAAGAAAATGATATACGACATGAAGGAGAAAAAACAGAATAAGAAAAATTCAGAATGAAGTAACAGAACTTGGCAAAGAAATAGAAATAAAAGAAAAATTTATTTCAGAAAAGAATACTAAACTAGGAGGAACATAGGAGTAAGCAAACACAATAGTGCCCAAAGAACACTAGAATTTGAAAATGGGATTTTCTTAAGTCAAAAATAAAGACAAAGACATAGAAATGATTTCAGATAAATGATAAATATTGGAAATAGACAAAAAAGATCCAAAATATGGATAAAGTGTCTCTGATAAAGAACACCAATCTAGCTAGCAGAACAAATACAATACATTATAATTCAAGAGAACTTTTCCTGAAATGTACATATTATATATGTGTGTGTGTGTGTGTGTGTGTGCGTATATAAAATATTTACATATATTCCATAATTCTTGAGCAGAAAATGGAAATAAGGGTGATGGAAAATAAAGTTAAAAAAATACCAGGAAAAGAAGAAGAAAAAAACCCAAGGGAACAAAATGGGGGCTGGGAGTGGGGAAGGTGGGGTAGGGTATTATCATTTTTTTTACTGTATTTTTTAAGAAATCTATATGTCTACATAGCCCAGAGGAGAGTGTGTTATACATAACAGTTGTAGGCAGGTTAACATAAGATGCCTCTGTGTGTGTGTGTGTATTTATATATTATATATAAAATATATGTTATAATATTTTTTTGCTGTGATGGCAACAAAAAAGGAAGGAAGGAAGAAAAAAAGAGAAAGGTGGGGCTGACTTCAGATGTGGCTGTACAGAGGGGGTGCAAATAAAGTCCTCAGGATCTGGATTCTGTCTCAGCAACACAAGATTTTTTTCGTTTTGTTTTATCTCAGTAGAATTGAATCTTGAATGGTGACTAAAAGGGATTGGATATCCATCAGTCTAAAAAGACCATCCCATGAGCTTCTGTTACAGGATCCTTGGGTTGTACCTGGCTCCTAAGGACTTTAAGGTCCAGTTGTTCACCTTTCTTTTTTCCTTTTGATTTTGTGAGTGACACATTCTTTTTTTTTTATTATTATGTTTATTGATTTTAGAGAGAGAGCAATGGAGAGAGAGAGGGAGAGAAAGAGTAACATCAATATGAGAGAGAAATAATGGATCTGTTGCCTCCCATATTCACCCTGACTGGGTATCAAACCCACAAACCAGGTATGTGCCACAACCAGTAATTGAACCCCCAACCTTTTGATGTATAGGACGACGCTCCAACCAACTGAGCCACACTGGCCAGGGTCAGCTTATTCTTATAATAAGTCTTTTTTTTTTTTTTTAAATTAGCCAGAGTCTGATTCTTTAGATTTTAACCGAAGAATCATATCTATAACAGAATAATAATCACAAAATTCTGTACCAGTTGAACCATACAAAATAGAATGATTAATTTTTTGCTTTTCAACATTTCTTTGGAGAACTAGGCCTCCCTCCATTCTTAACCTATGTGGTTCAGTTAAGATTAACTTCACCTCTCTATCCCTAAAAGTAGACATATGAGAATTTTCTATCTCCCAGCTACAGTCCAGGGATAGGAAAGTGGTTGGAATTGGGCTACACTGAACCACAGAATGTTGTCATCTGGAAAAAGATACTCTTGGTCCACTAGCCTGCTAGCTACATGCAAGGATGGTAGGAACCTGTAGCTGCTTGTGGCCATTTTTTATGCCACATGAATTAACCTTGCCTAAAAGTGAAACCAATGTAGAGGAAAGTGAAACTGTGAGGCAGAGAAACAGAGAACGTACTCTTGTGACATGTTTCTATTCTGGATCCAGCTATGTCTGAAACCATCTTCTGGAATTTTAGAGTCACTCAAGCTAATAAATTCCTCTTTCCTTTGTTTCTGTTACTCACAACCAAAGAATTCTAATACAGACTGGGGTTTCAAAGTTCTTCACATTCCTTCTTTTTCCTTGTCTGCGAACCAAATAGCTTCCAGCTCCTGCAGCATTTTTTCATGAGGAGAAAGGTTGACATCACTATTTATAGCTTTTTACAGGTTGACATCACTATGTCAACTATTTTACAACTATTTACTTTCAACAAACTTCCTTAGACCTGGGTCACAAAATATTTAAATGGTACCATCTTGGTGTTGCTCTTGAAAGCATTTCTCTTCATTGATTACAAACCAGTGCTCAGGTCAGAGGCCAGTGATGTTCACTCTCTTCCATTGTTGGGAAGCTATTTGCCACCAGGCATTCTTCTCATTACCCCATAGTCTGGCTGTAATTACTTCAAGAGTAAGTACTACGTACCAGGGGCTGCACACTACAACCTCTGAGGAGCCTTTAAAAACCACCATGTCTGGTCCTTACCCCTAAAGATTCTTAATGTACCTGTTTTCGGTTAGGTTCAAGCCATCCATATTTTCTGAAAACTCCCCAAGCAATTCTACCATGCACCAGAGTTGAAAGAGCTGCTTGCACACATTGAATCTTTACATAGACCTAGCTGGTTCTAACCAAAAATTGTTGGTAACTGTTTTCTAGTTCCTCAAGTGAGTATGTAGACTTTCTTCACCTACTGTAGTCATTTTAAGTGCTGGACACTATTCCGGATACTAGGAGTACAAAGGTGAATTAAACCAAGTCTTTTGTAGTTGAGAGACTACAGAATAGATGGGAGAGATTGGTAGGTAAATACGTACGCAGCAAAGTGTCAGCCAAAGGAGGTTTTTGTGAGTTCTCTCTGCAAGGAGACAGAGCTGTAAATAGGGAAGGGCTTTATATAGGAGCTGCATTGAGTCTTAAAAGTATTTATTATAAGGACATAGTAAGGAAGGTTATTATGAGGAGAGGGTGAAATATGAGCCAAGTTCATGGAAATAGCTCAGCTGATATTTATAGTCTGGGGTGGACGAGTAGAGATAAATTTAGAAAAGTAGGGAGAGGCCAGATTATGAAGGACTTTTGTCTCATAAGAGTTTGGGCTGTATCCAGTGGACAACAGAAGCTATCGAGGAGCTGTAATCAGAAAGATAAACCTGGTCAGATTGTTTTTGTCTTATTTTTTTTAAAGAAACGTCTCTCTGTTAACCATGTAGAAAATGGTTTGAAATGCTGCAAATTTGGAGACAAGGACTCCAGTTGGGAGATTATAATCTAGTTAAGATGAAGAGACCCTAAATCAAGCCAATAGCAATGGGATATAAAGAAGAGGAGGCATTTGAGTGAAATTAATGCATAGTTTGCATTAATTTACTATTAACTAATTAACTAATTAACTATGCAAACTATTTGCATAGTTTGGTGACTGAATGGATTTGAAGAGGGAGGGAAGGAGAGAGAGAGAGAGAGAGAGAGAGAGAGAGTAAGAGAGAGAGAGAGAGAAGCATCACACTATCTCTGGCTTGGATGCCTGAGTGAATGGACTGTGGTGCCATTCATAGAAATTAAGAAGACAAAAGGAAGCATGAGGTGGTAGGAGGAGAAGCAATAAAGTGCCTGTGAGGTGCCCAACTGATGCTGGCTGTTGACTATATTGTACCATAAAGATACAGATTGAGGAGTCAAAAGCATACAGGCGGTCCTTGACTTGACAAGTAGTTGGAAAACTATGTGAAATGAGAAGAAAAGAAAGCCAAGAACAGAGGCCAAGGGAATATAGAAGAAGAAAGACGAGGAGGAGGAAGAAGAGGAAAAGGAAGAAGAAGAAAAGAAGACTGAGAAAGGATGTTGATGTGGGAGGGAAAGTAGGATGAGTAGGAGGAGAGACTTTCCCTAAAGGGAAAACCATAAAGTGTCAAAACTATAAAGAAATCAAGAACTGTGGTGGATATTTTTCTTTTGGGGGTATCTTACCATTTTTTTCTTTTGTGGTAATAACACCCCAAGTTCCTCTTATTGACTAACCCATCTTTCAATATGTGCAGTTGGAGAAGGACTGTCAGGGCCTTCTTCTCTGCCACTCCAAGCCACGAGGTGGGCATGTGACTCAATTGAACATGCTCACTTGGAACTTGGAAAGTTGATCCATGTAAGTGATCCAGGGATAGTATAAATATAATGCCAGCAGAGATCCCTGGTAAGAATGTTGATAATTTCTTTCTGTCTACACTTTTTTCTTTAATATCAGAGGGTGTGATATCCTTCCAATAAATTCCTCTTAAGTATAAGTTAGCAAGTCCTGGTTTATGATCCTTCTAACTATAGAACCTTACCTGGATTCAGCCATTAGGAGGTCACTGATGGGTTTGCCTGAGTAGTTTCATGGGGTGAAGGGTGAAAGTCTGATTGAAGAGGGAATGAAGGGTGAGGAAGTAGGGATAATAATTGCATTCTACAGTAGTCCCTCTCTATTTTGCGGTTCACTTATCACGGCCTCACTGTATCGCAGAATTTTTAAAAATATATTTAATTATTTATCGCAGATTTTTTGCTATATCACAGGATTTTGCAGTGCTGTATACGTATGTTGTTAAAGTTATGTAGGTTTAAGGGTGTAGAATAAATGTAAGGTTCCTACTTCGCGAGGGGGTCTAGAACATAACACCAGCGATAAATGAAGGAATACTGTAATCATCAAGATGTTAGGGAAGTAGCTAATTATTCTGAACCATGTTTGAATCCATGTTTTGCTAGTACAATTAAAAAGAGAGTTCCTGAAAATTGGGGAGCTATGAATCTCGTATTTTAGTATTAATTTCTCTAATTTTTAGCCAGATTTAGTTTATCAACATATTCCAACTATTCTTACTAATAACATATGACAAGCGCAACACACATAATGGCAAGTTGCTCTTTAAAGGGTCTATTTTAGAATAAAGATGTCTGATTTAATACATTGATAGAAAACAATGTGAAAAAAGTAAAACCACAATGAATGTCTTCTTCTGAGACTTTGTCCAATGAACCAAATAAAAGATTAAAAGTAATTTGAGACTTCTGGCTAAGATGGAGGCCTAGACAGACATGCTGCATCTCCCTCGACAACTGAAAAGAAATACAACTACCTCAAAACTAGAGACAACCAGAAGTTCCAGAAAACCAAGCTGCATGGAAGTCCAACAAACAAATATATAAAGAAGAAATACTCATCCAGACAGGAGGACGAGTGGAGCCAGAGCCAAGAGGAGGTGGTGTGGTGGTAGCAGCAGTGGTGACAGCGGCAGGCTGGTGGAAAGCACAGTTACATGTTTTAAAAAGTTGGGAGGGACACCTGGGGAGCACTCCCAGCACTAGACCAGACCACTCAGCCCACGGTCCCAGCTCCAGGGAAAATAAAGCCTCATTGCTTCTGACTGTGCAAACCAGTGGGGGTTGGAGTGGAGGCAGAAACTGCCAGTCTGTCAGTAGAGTCTGCTTGTTTAAAGGGCCCCATGATCCTAGAACATCTGTAGACCCACCCACTCTGGGAACAACAGCCAGGGCAGCAACTAGAGAGGTGCCGGTCACATATGGAAGTGGGATAAGTGCCTGAAAAGGGGCGAGTGCTGAGCAAGCAGCATTGTTCCCTCTCAGACCCCTCCCCCACACACAGCGCCACAATGTCGTGAAATGGTTTGCCCTGTAATGACGAATACCTAAGGCTCCGCACATTACAACATAACAGGATCAACAGCTCTACCTAAGACACAAAAGTAAACAAACACAGGAGCCTGTGAAGATGAGGAGACAGAAATGTATGGCCCAAAAGGGAGAACAGATCAAGGTTCCAGTGGGAGAACTAAGCGATGAGGAAATAGCAAACCTCACAGACGAGGAGAGAGCCAACCTAATAGATATGGAGTCCAAAACACTCGTAATAAAGATGCTCACAGGCTTGACAGATATGCTTGAGTACAGCAAACACCCAAGGGAAGACGTCAAGGCTATGCTACATGAAACGAAGGAAAATCCACACAAAACCAATGGTGAAGGGAAGGAAACTGGGGTTCAAATCAATGATTTGGAGCATAAGGAAGAAAAGAACAGTCAACCAGTAGAGAATGAGGAAACAAGAATTGAAAAAAATGAGGAGAGGCTTAGGAACCTCTGGGATAACTTTAAACAAGCCAACATCCGAACCACAGGTGTGCCAGAAGGAGAAGAGCAAGAGCAAGAAATCGAAAGCTTATGTGAGAAAATAATGAAGGAAAACTCCCCAAATTTGGTGCAGGAAATAGACATACAAGTCCAGGAAGCACAGAGAGTCCCAAACAATCTAGACCCACAAAGGACCACACCAAGACACATCATAATTAAAATGCCAAAGTTTAAAGATAAAGAGAGAATCTTAAAAGTAGCAAGAGAAAAGCAGAGAGTTACCTACAAAGGAGTGTCTATAAGAGTATCAGCTGACTTCTCAAAAGAAACTTTGCAGGCAAGATGGGGCTGGCTAGAAGTATTCAGTGTGATGAAAAAAAAGCAAGGATTTACAACCAAGATTACTCTATCCAGCAAAGCTATCATTTAGAATGGAAGGGCAGATAAAGTGCTTCCAAGACAAGGTAAAGCTAAAGGAGTTCATCATCACCAAGCCATTATTATATGAAATGTTAAAGGAACTTAAGAAAAAGAAGACCAAAATTATGAATATTAAAATGATAACAAACTCACACCTCTCAACAACTGAATCTAAAAAATAAAAACAAAATCCAACTAAGCAAATCAGAATAGGAACAGGATCTTAGGTATGGGGATCATTTGGAATGTTATCAGCTGGGAGGGGGAATGGGAAGAAATGGGGAAATGGTGCAGGGAGTAAGAAGCATAATTGTATGGTACAAAATAGACAGGGGGAAATTAAGAATAATATAGGAAAGGGTGAAGCCAAAGGACTTACATGCACAACCCATGGGCATGAACTAAGGGGGTTACTGGACAGAGGGGAGCAAAGGGAAAAAAATTGGGACTACTGTAACAACATAACCAATAAAATTACTTTTAAAAAAAGTAATATAATGTCAGTACTTTTATTTTTTTATTTTAAAAAATATTTTAAAATATATTTTATTGATTGTGCTATTAACAGTTGTCCTAAATTTTCCCCTTTGTCCCCCTCCACCTGGTACCCATATTCCCTTCAGCAATCCTCTCCCTCAGTTCACGTCCATGGGTCATACATATAGGTTCTTTGGCTACTCTACTTCCTATACTGTTCTTAATATCCTCCTGTTTTGTACCTACCAATTTGTACTTCTTAATCCCTGCATCTTTTCCCCCATTCTCTTCCTTCCCTCCTCCCAGCCGATAACCCTCCAAATGATCTCCATACTAGGGTTCTGTTTCTGTTCTGCTTGTTTAGTTAGTTTGTTTTTTACATTCAGTTATTGATAGTTGTGAATTTGTTGCCATTTTAATGTTCATAGCTTTGATCTTTTTTTTCTTATATAGTTCCCTTTAACATTTTGTATAACAATGACTTGGTGATGATGAACTCCTTTAGCTTTATCTTGTCTGGGAAGCAATTTATCTGCTCTTTAATTCTAAATGATAGCTTTGCTGAATAGAATAATCTAGGTTGTAGGTTCTTGCTTTTCATCACACTGAATACTTCTTGCCAGTCCCTTCTTGCCTGCAAAGGTTCTTCTGAGAAATCAGCTGACAGTCTTATAGAAACCCCTTTCTAGGAAATGCTCTTTTTTTCTCTTGTTGCTTTTAAGAGTCTCTCTTTATCTTGAACTTTTGTCATTTTAATTTGATGTGCCTTGGTGTGGTCCTCTTTGCATCTAGCTTATTCGGGACTCTCTGTGCTTCCTGGACTTACATGTCTATTTCCTTCCCCAAATTAGGTACATTTTCTTTCATTATTTTTTTCAAATATGTTTTCAATTTCTTGCTCTTCCTCTTCTCCTTCTTGCGCCCCTATGATTCAGATGTTGGTATGTTTGGAGATGTCCCCGAGGCTCCTTATTCTATTCTCATTTTTTGAATTCTTTTTTTCTTCTTGCTGTTCTGATTGAATGCTTTTTTCTCCCTTATGTTCCAAATTGTTGATTTGAATCTCGACTTCATCCCTTCCACTGTTGGCTCCCTGTGGATTTTTCTCTATTTCACTTAATGCAACCTTTATTTCTGTCTCGGTCTTTTTTATGCTGTTGCAGCAACAACTTCTTTGAGCATCCTGATAACCTGTGTTTTGAACTCTGCATATGATAGGTTGCTTATCTCCATTTCATTTAGTTCTTTTCCCAGAATTTTATCCTGTTCTTTTATTTGGGCCATGTTTCTTTGTCTTCTCAATTTGGCAGCCTCCCTGTATTTGTTTCTGCATATTAAGTAGAGCTGCTTTCATTCCCTGTTTTAGTAGTGTGGCCTGTTATAGAAAAGGCACCCATCTGGATGAATGTAGCTTCTTTAAATTCTTGGTTGTTGGACTTCCATACATCTAGATTTTCTGGTGAATGTTGGTGATGTTTGTTTTGTAATTTAGTTGTAAGTTTTGCTGTAGTTGTGTGTGGAGGCCAAGTGTGTTTACCTATGCCTCTTTCTTGACCAGAAGTCTCATAAATTGCCCATGGAGAGCTGGGTGGTCCAGGTCACGGTCCCTTGCATGCACCTGATTTCAGTGCTTTTAGAAATACTCTTATAATAAGGTATATTTCTTTCTTTAGCCAAATGTGGAGTAAATTGCTCTATGATGCTTTTCTGCCCTCCAGTGGTTATTGAAAATCATTAAGAAATCTATCTTCTATTTTTAAATATTTTATATTATAAGAATATATTCTCTCTGTAACAGAATTTTTTATTTTTGGAGTCCAAAGTGACTTATAAATGTATCAGCATTTACAAGAGGCACATGTCATTCTTAAAAATGGTCAGAATGCATAAAACAACAGCAAACCTCATTATATAAAGTCAACTGACTTGAGGCAACCAGTAGGTGGAGGAATTTCCAAAGCTAAGAATTCCATCACACTATCCAAACCCAGCTTCAGAACCTGGGAACCATAAATACTTTTGATGCAGTCTTCTTCATCTTATACTAACAGAAGCTAAAGACTGTTGACTAGCCCCAAGTTATACATACATATACATATATTGTCCATGAAATTGTGGTACCAAGAAAGACTAGGTTAAGATTAGATCTTACTTGTGAAATATGAGATTTGGGGGGAAGTGAAAGCTTTTTAGGTATCAATAGCATGAGATTAAAAGCTGAAATAAATAGGGTGTATAAAGAAAGTGATTATGACATGGGAAGAAAGAGGCCAAAAATAGGAGCCCTGGTCAAATGTTAGCATTATGATGTGCTTAAAGGTCAAAGGAGGGAGCATGAGCTTGGCTTTGACCCAGTGAGCAATAAAAAGCTATTATGAAAAACAAAAGGACAAATATTTATAAAATATAAATTATTGGTACAAATGAATGTGAAAAACACTGACTTGCCTCTGTCCATTGCTCCTTTATTTATTACCACTAGAAGCAACCAATCCTGAGGGAGAAGCCACAAAGCCTCTTAAACACCCAGGTCAGTTTAGCCTTTAAACGCCTAACTCAAATTCTTTCCTTAGAATCTCATCTTTGGCTACGGCACCACTCCTCCCAAACATCTTCCTGAACTCTCTGCAGGACAGAGTCAATTAGCCTAAATGCTATTCTCTCCCTCCCTATGATTATTTACTTTATTTGCATGATTTCCCCCCACTGTATTATCATTATCATAAAGTGGGACTGCACTATCAGGCCAAAGAGGCGCTGTAAACATTCAGGACATTAACTGAAACTTTGACTCAACTTCATTAAATTTCATTCTATTCTCAGCCTCCCTTTCTCCTGTGGTCAAAAGAATGAAAAATTCCACAGTTCTCCTGATTTCTTCTCCATTTTCTCTCTTGTCATCGGGTTTTGTTGACATGTACTCTCTATTCTAAATTTAATGGCTCAGTGTGTCCTTACTAACCAACCACGAAAACTTACCTTCTTTCTGTATAATAGGTTCCTCTGCATGCTTCATCAATTTTATGCACAATTTTATAGGCCATGTCATGTTTTTGCCAGCAAACTGGAAAACTTACTGATGGTACCCAGTGTTGATGAGGTATGGAGAAACAGGTTCACTCTTACAGTTTGTGGGAGTGTAAGTTTATACAACTTTTTGAAGGCTGATTTGATAGCATCCACCAACATTAAAAATATTTGAGCCTTGTGACTAATTAATCCCCATTTTAGCAATCTGCCTTTCAGAAATATGAGCAGTAGGGTATGAAGAAGCAAGTGCAGCATATTCTTTGCAGGACTCTTTGTAAATGTAAAACAGTAAGAATAAATGAGGTAGCCATGAAAAATTAAAAGATTAGAAAGCAGGTTGATAGTATAAATTGTCAATAAACCCAATAATTACTTCTTTGAAGAAAAAAACAATACAGTATATAAAATTTTGGCAACGTTAATTAAGAAAAAAGGAGGAATCACAGATATGGGACATTAAGAATGAGAAAAAAACATACAATTTGAAATACTAAAATGATTTAAAAATAAAACAATATATTTAACTTCATTCCAACAAATTAAAAAAGTCAAGAGGAAACGGATTATTTCCTAGAAAAATATATATTGCCAAAATTGACTCAAGAAGAAAACAAAAACATGAAGATTTTTAAAACCACTGAAGAAATTTAAAAATCAAATGACTACCCATCAAGTGGTTGCTCTGTTAGTTATTTTTAATTCTCATTTTTTTATTTTATTGCCTTGAGCTCAGGAACAATGTCTATATTTTTTGCCTTTTGGAATTTGACATATTAATATCAAACTATTATATGACTAGTTTTTAAATGTGTTCCCTAAGATATTGGAAAAAGTCAGTACAATTGGCACTTTCCAGCTAATCTGCAAAAAATGCAGAAAATTCTTTATTTGCCTACTTCTCACTTATTTTTAGTTACAAGAGTAAAATATGATTATTATAATAAGTTGAAACCACCAAGGAATATCTTTACACCCCAAATAATTACCATCCACGTTAGTATAGCTCTTTCTGCATTCTGCTCTACTTTTTCAAACATAAAAAAATGCATTTTAATTTTTATAATTCTTTAATATTTGCTTTATTAATGTATTTCTCTAATATTCCTTTGATATGTTTTGTTTTCATAACTTTTTGGCTAGAATGCTTATTATTCTACCAATTTTTTAAAAGAATGTTTCTTTTTTTTAGAAGATTTTATTTATTTATTTGTAGAGAGAAGGGAAGAAAGAGAGAAAGGGAGGAAGAAAGAGAGGGAGAGATCAATGTGTGGTTGCCTCTCGTGGACACCCAACTGGGGACCTGGCTCGCAACCCAGCCATGTGCCCTGACTGGGAATCGAACTGGAGACCCCTTGGTTCAGAAGCCAGCGCTCAGTCCACTGAGCCACACCATCCAGGGCTCTATCATCTTTTATATGCAGTGCTTCCATTGTTGCTAATTTGTTATTGCAGTGTTGCTTTTTCTTTGCTTGAAGAATTATTTAGAAGAGTAATTAAACTTTTTAAGTGATTGGATTACTTTGCTAAATCTTTTTTTCCCCTGCTTTAGCTTTACTGCCTTACACTCAAAAACTGACCTATGGAATATTTACTTTTCAAATTCTCAGGTATTTATTTTACCCTAACATAGGATGAAAGCCATAAGACACTGGAAAAACCAGTATATTCTCAATTTTCAGAGTTCTAATAATTTTTCAAGTTAATCTTATTAATGATACAATTTAGATTTTTTTATCCGTTCATTTACTTTGCCTACTCAATCTGTCCAAGGCAGAAATATGTATTAGAGTATATTCTATTTTTAAAAAAACTCATCCTTTGGTATTTTAAAGTCTTGCCTAATGTATTTTCATGACAAACAATTCAACACTGTGGCAGTCAGAATTTTAAGATGGTCTCCAAAAGTTCTGCCCCACTGATGTACATGTTGTTGAGTGTGAGATCTGTGCCTGTGGTGGGATATTACCCCATGATTAGATTACATTATAATTAAGGTCAATACTCAATCATTTTTAGCTTAATTAAAAGGTAGATTATCCTACGTGGATCTGACCAAAGCAGGTAAGTGCTTTAAAGGAGAATTTAAAGATCAGATATAGGAGAAGTCAGAGAGATTGGAAGTGAGAGAGATCCTCATGCTGGCCTTGCAGAAGGAAATAGCCCTGTTGCAATCTGTCTATGGAAGGACCCATGAGGCATGGACTTCAGGGCAGCTTCTGGAGCTAAGAACAATTCCCAGCCAATATCCAGCAATAAAACAGAGACCTCACTCTTACCATTTCAAGGAACTGAATTCTGCTAATAATCAGAATGAGTTTGGAAGAAAACCCCAAGCCTTAGATGAACTCTAGTTGAGACTGGAGCTTCACGGCATCTAGATTTAATTTCAGTCTTGTGAGGTTCTGACCAGAGCACTCAATACATCATGCCGAGACTTCTGACTATGGAAACTAGGGGATGATAAATGGGCATTGTTTTAAACTGCTAAGTTTGTAGTGTGTTATGCAGCAATAGAACTTATACAAACACATAATGACTTCTGAGAGTTATATTTTCAGTGTGAACTGTGTCCATTATTATAAAATAAAATAATTTCCTATTTAATATATTTACTCTGAATTTTATAGTATTATATATTATTATTGTTGTTGTGACTCCTGCTTTCTTGTTTTTGCATTTATTTAATATCCCTTTTTCCCATCCTTGTAGTTCTAATCATTTATGATGCTTTGTTTAGATGGGGCTTTAATAAACAATGTACAGTACTTTCTCCTTAATCATGGGGGATACATTTCAAGATCCCCTGTGAAGGCCTGAAACCACAGACACTACCGAATCCTATATATACTATGTTTTTTTTCTTGTAATACATACTTATGATAAAGTTTAATTTATGAACTAGGCACAGTAAGAGATTAACAATAATAACTAATAGTAAAAAGAACAATTATAACAATATACTGTAACAAAAGTTATGTGAATGTGGTCTTTCTCTCTCTCCTTCTCTCTCTCTCTCTCTCAAAATATCCTGTTGTAGTGTGTGTACATTGTGGACAAAGAGATGATTCACATCCCGAGCAGGGTAGGATAGTGAGAGACCGTGAGATTTCATCATACTACTCAGAATGACACGCAATTTAAAACTTATGAGTTGTACTCCTGGCCAAGATGGAGGCATAGGTAGACATGCTTCGCTTACTTCCACAACCATAAGAAGGAATACAACTACCTCAAAATTAAAAACAACCAAAACTACCAGAAAATTAAACTGCATGGAAGTCCAACAAATGAAGATATAAGAAGTGATACTCATCCAGACAGGTAGGAGGGTGAAGCCAGGGTGGTGAAGACACAGTGCGGTGGTCGTGGCGGTAGTGGTGGTGGTCATGGCGGCAGTGGCAAGGCAGTGGCTGGTGGAAAGCAGTCACACATTATAAAAATTGGGAGGAACATCTGGGGAGTGATCCCAACCCTAGACCAGACCATGCAGATCATGGTTCCAGCACCGGGGAAAATAAAGCCTCATTGCTTCTGACTGTGCAAACCAGTGGGGGTTGGGGTGGTGGAAGAAGCTGCCAGTCTCTCAGCAGAGTCCACTTGTTTAAAGGGGCCCCATAGTCCTAGAACGTCCGCAGACCCACCCACTCTGGGAACAACAGCCAGGGCAGCAGCTAGAGGGGCGCCAGTCCCATACAGAAGTGGGAGAAGTGCCTGGAAAAGGAGTGAGTTCTGGGCAAGCGGCATTGTTCCCTCTCAGACCCCTCCCCCACACACAGCGCCACAACATGTGAAATGGGTTGCCCTATACTGATGAATAGCTGAGGCGCTGCCCCTTACAACGTAACAAGTGCAACAGTTCTACCTAAAACACAGAGGCAAACACAGGAGGCTGCCAAGTTGAGAAGACAAAGAAGTATGGGCCAAAAGAGGGACCAGATCAAAGTTCCAGTGGGAGAGTTAAGCGACAAGGAGATAGCCAACCTAACAGCTGCAGAGTTCAAAACACTGGTGGTAATGCTCACACACTTGACAGACATGCTTGAGTATGGCAAATGCATAAGGGAAGAAGTGAAGGCTATGCTAAGTGAAATGAAGGGATATCCACATGAAACCAATGGTGAAGGGAAGGAAGCTGAGGTTCAAATCAATGACTTGGAACATAAGGAAGAAATAAACAGTCAACCAATACAGAATGAAGAAACAAGAATTGAAAAAAAAGAGGAGAGGCTGAAGAACCTCTGGGACAACTTTAAATGTAGCAACGTCCTAATCATAGGGGTGCCAGAAGAAGAGCAAGAAATTGAAAACTTATGTGAAAAAATAACGAAGGAAAATTTCCCAAATTTGACAAAGGAAATAGACATACAAGTCCGGGAAGCACAGAGTTCCAAACAAGCTAGACCCAAAGAGGACCACACCAAGACACACTATAATCAAAATGCCAAAGGTTAAATATAAAGATAGAATCTTAAAAGCAGCAGGAGAAAAGAAGAGAGTTACCTAGAAAGGGGTTCCTATAGAACTATCAGCTGATTTCTCAAAAGAACCTTTGTAGGCAAGAAGGGACTGGCAAGAAGTATTCAGTGTGATGAAAAGCAAGGACCTACAACCAAGACTACTCTTTACAGAAACGCTATCATTTAGAATGGAAGGGCAGATAAAGTGCTTCCCAGACAAGATAAAGCTAAAGGAGTTCATGATCACCAAGCCATTATTATAATAAATGCCAAAGGGACTTATTTAAGAAAAAGAAGATCAAAACTATAATCATTAAAATGACAACAAACTCACAACTATCAACAACTGAATCTAAAAAGTAAAAATAAAAACAAACTAAACAAATAACCAGAATAGGAACAGAATCATAGGTATGGGGATCATTTGGAGGGTTACCAGCTAGGAGGGGGAAAAATAGGGAAATAGTGCAGGGATTAAGAAGCATAATTGGTAGGTACAAAATAGACAGAGGGGGTGTTAAGAATGGAGCCAAAGAACTTACATGCTTGACCCATGGACATGAACTAAGGAGGGAGGGATTGCTGGAGGGAAGAGGGTACTCGGCAGAGGGGAGCAAAGGTAAAAAATTGGGATGACTGTAACAGCATAATAAATAAAATGTACATAAAAATGATTTTTAAAAAAGAAAAATACTTATGAGTTGTTTATTTCTGTAATTTTCCATTTAATAATTTTCAACCACAGTTGACTGTGGGTAACTGAAACACAAGAGCAAAACTGAGGGTTAGGGAGGACTACTGTATATACTTGTTGAATTAAGTTTCTGTATTCTCATGGTAAAATTGGTTATATATTGGTTTTTGTAATATCTTTGGTCTTATTTTTCATTTTGCCCTATTTTTCTATCTCATTCTTCTTTTTATTTTCTGTACTTTTTTTATTTTCTCTTTTCCAGTCTTTTAGGAAGTATACATTTATTTTAAATAATTATTGATAAATTTAAAAGAAAATTTAAGGTTCTCTAAAGAATTTTTCAATTTATATTTTTCCTGAAGTCAGGGACTATGACTCTTGTATCCTTAGTGCCAATCATATAGAACTGTTTTAAAAATGTTTAATTTGCTCAGTTGATATCATTAGGTTTTAAGCAATTATACTGGTAAATAGCTCATCACTTTTTTGTTCCCTTTGGGTTATTTTTTTTTATGTTTATTATAAAACATTTTCTTCATGTGTACTCTTTTGAAACAGAAACCTGTAATCTAAAGCAATTAATTGATTAAATAAATTGATGAACTAAAAGGTAATTATCTTCTTTTGAACTTGGTTTTAAAAATTATTGTGGCCAAAAAAACTTATGAGAATTTTAATAATTACATGCTCTAATGCTTATTCTGACAAATTCAAGCAGTAAAGAGTAAGGGGGAAAGCTTTTTCTCTCTAACCTCATACTCCAAAAATAGGCATTGTTGCCATTTTAGAGTGTATCTTTGCATATTTTTTCTGTTATAATGATTATAGCAATAATAATAACTAATATTTATTTAACCTTTCTATGTGCTATATGTATTGATTGAATTCTCAAAACAGCCCAGTAAGTACTATTAGTACCATCTCTATATTAGAGAAGAGATGAACAAACTGAAGTGCAGAGAAATTAAGTGATTTTCCCCCCAAATTATGCAGCCAGTAAGTGATAAAACTATGATTCATTCTCTTAACCACTGTACTAAACTGTCTTTCATTAAATATGTTTATATAACTTTAAATACAAACAAAATACAGTTCTTTTAAAATTGACTTACATTTTAATAAAAATGTTTTTACAACCTGTTTTTCTGATACATTCTCATTTTCCTTAATGAATTTGTACATCTTTCCAAAGTTGCTGAAGATATTTCTGGTGAGTGGACCAGTAAATCACACAGTTCCTTAGGTGGCATATTAGTTTCAGTAAGCGAAACTTCTCTGATAAATAAATCCCAATATGTAAAAGTATAAACATAATATAGGTTTATTTCTCATGTAACTACCTAGGGCAGGGTCAGGTCAGGGAGTGGCTATCTTCCCTATTGTGACCCAGGGACCCAGGCTAACTTGTTATTCTTGCATAACCAGAGCATATTGTCATCTGTATGATTGAGGCTGGTTGTCATATCCAAGATCTGGCTGGTGGAAAGGAAAGGGAACATGGAGAAAATATACTCTCTTAGACTGAATTCTGAAGTAGGGTTTACATTACTTAATACTCATACTCCTTCAAGAAAAATCTAGTCACATGGCCATTGGACTACAAGGGAGGCTGGGAAATGTAGTCTACTAAGGAAAGAAAACAGATCTTGGTGGACAGCTAGTGACTCTGGCACAGGCAGTTTTATCATATATTTGTTAATCATATTTGAAAAAAGTTTTTTTTAACACATTGATCACATTTTTAAAGAATGACATGTTTTTAAAGGTATCACAGGTATTCGTCAAAAGGACAGACCTCTGGTAAGGGGCAGATCCAGAATGAAAAATACATCTTCTGACTCTCAAGCCAAAGCTCTTTCTAATTAATACAAGCCCTACTTTACTTTTTTTGAAAAGTTAATGAGATATGAAGTTAAGCCCTGAGGTGTTAAACAGAGACATGTCTGAAAACTATAGCATATGGAATTAATTTGAGAAATAGTTATATGGCCTGCTGGTAGAGCAGCCTGCAGAATGTTATCCATATTGCTGGTGTAATTATTTTAGATGCTAACAAATGATAGAACATTTTGATAACTCTGTAGAGTGCCAGATTTTAGTTGTGATAGGACATCACTCCCTGAATTCCACAGCCACTGATAGGCTTACATTAAAATATTCCTTCTTTATTCCTTAGATACTTGCATATCAGTGATGGCTGAGCATATAGGAAAAGTGCTGACCATTTACATAGTGAATTTGGACAGGTGATTTGGATAACTTAGATTTTCAAATGCTATTTACTTTTCAATAAGCATATACCATTAATTTATTTTTGCTTAAATTAGTCAGATAAATATCAAAATCTCTGTTTCAATTTGCGATTGTAACCAGAACTAAAGAAATGAGATTCATAATGGCAGAGGAAATTTTTTGTTATTTCTGCCAACTTTTCTCTATCTCAGGATATCGAAAATGCATATAACTTACAACTCCTTTAGATACCATATTTCCATAAATCTACATCCTTTTTCTGAAGATACATATCGTAAGTGGCTCTTATGAAATATTTCTCTGGACCACTATGCATCTTTTAGTAATCCTACAGGACAATGTTTTTAAGTATCCATGAAGGAACGTAGGTTTTTATTATCCTTGATTGCAGAAGGCAATCACTTGCCTGGAGCTGAAAGTCTGCATCAGTCTAACTCTTGTATTTTCTCTATAGCTTTTAAATTGAAGAAGAATGCCCAAAGCAGGGATGGTTGTAACATCAGCTACATGTGTCATTAGCTCTGCCCTTCTAAGGATGTGCCATTGGTTATGTGTGGGTATGATTATGCCCAAAGGGACAAGGAGCAGGAAAAAACAGTCTTCTCAAACAAATTTCACTCCTTCCAAAGAAATCTACAGAATTGTTATGTTCCCCATTATAAGTTTATTAGGTGGCATATTAGTTTCAACTTATGAGTTGAAGAAATGAGGCCACAGAGTTATTAAAAATAAAAATATTTTAGTGCATACTTTCTGATGAGTTTCTAAGATTAATAATTGATATAATGGGAAATTAACTGAATTTTAATGAAAAAACCTTTTTGATATTGGTAAATAGGATTTAAAAATTAAAATTATTTTTAATAAGTGTGGTCAATGATACATTTCTTTCATCTGGATTTTCATGTCAGTACCAAGTATTATTTGATTATGATGGTGCTAAAACGCAAGGTATTGAAATAAAGTGGACTTAAAACTCAAGTATTCAAAGATGTAGTTTTAGACAAAAATTATCTTTCAATATGAAATGATACATTGTACAGGAGGGAAAGCTGAAAAAAATTCTCTACTGATAGGCAAATGTTACCCTTTGTTAGTTGCTTTACCTCTAACTGGTAGCCTGTCTAATGTTTAGTTTCAAATCTCAAATGTCTAATGTCACCAGAACTCAGCTTTTTCATCTTTAAAATGAAGGGATTCCTTAGATAAACTCATCTAGATTCTAAGAAGTTGTGTACAGTAGACATTTTCAATGAATGAAAGAGTGAATGACTTAACTATATGTATTTCCTACCAGATCTAGAAAGAATTTCCACAGATAAGGAGAAATAGTTAGTACCAACTACTCACTTTAAGACGTCTTGCTGTGAAAGGAAGACTCAATAAGAAATAAATTATCTGCCCTGGCTGGTGTGGCTCAGTGGATTGAGTATATACTGGCCTGTGAGGCAAAGGGTTGCCAGTTCGATTCCCAGTCAGGGCACATGCCTGGGTTGTGGGCAAGGTCCCCAGTTGGGGGCTCATAAGAGTCAACCAGACATTGATGTTTCTTTCTGTTTCTTTCTACCTCCCTTCCCCTCTTCCTAAAAATAAGATTAAAAAAAAAAAAAAGAAAGAAATTATATAATGGAGTCAGCGTTCTCAAGGGATTTTCAAGACAATCAAGGCTTTTTGGAATTAAAAACAATGTTGGTCCTATAAAATGATACTTTGTAATATGTCAAGGTAAAGAGATACAAGAAGCACTTGCACACAATTTCTTTTTACCATTTTTGTTTTGATTTTTTGTGAATTTGCATGACATGCAACTCTCCTAAGATTTCTTACCCTTTGACAATATTTATTCGGTGATAACACTGTTAACACTGGACTTCAACAATGTGCAAGAAAAAAAAAAAACACATATTGGAAATGCAGCATTGTTTCTGGTAATTGTTTTCCTAAACATTATCAGATTGTCTTCCTTTTCCAACAAATTCAACCTATTCAGAAAACCAGTAGGTGACTTAGGGCACCAGGGCTGGTAAAATAATTGTTTGAACCTCAAGTTCAGATTTTCAATATCTGTGGTGAAGCATTTTGAAAGGCTGATGCTAAGTCCTTGCAAGGCCAGTTAACAGAGTCCACGAATTTTGAGTGGACTTATTTTTCAATATAAAATTATTACTATATTATGGGTATGCAGCATGTCTTTTTTAGAGTTTTCCTTCCCAGTAAATTTTTCCTTCAGAAGTTTATTTATAAATGCATTATAAAAGTTATTTATATTATACATTAAAAATATATAGTATATGTAATGCTATTATTATGCTTATAAGCTAAATTTATTTTCTGGGATGTTTATATTAACTGAGATCAATAAGGGAGATTTTCTCAATGAATAGACCTTGAATTATAGAACAGCTCTAGAATTTTCTGGCTGACTTTTCCAACTACAAATGGCTTTATGTGATATCTGTCTTGGAGAAGCCATTCTTTAGGGAAGCTGATGGCATGCTGGATACGTTACCTAATTCAACCAGAGGACTCAGCTGTCTTTCCTGAATCTGACAGATGAGCAAGAGGCAAATCAAAGCAGAAAAAAAAAAAAAAGAACTTTAACACCCAGAATTCATCACAGCATTTAAACAATCAGAATTTTACTTTATTTTAGAATGAGTTTACAGTTGAAAAGAAAGGTATTTACTAAAGCCACACATTATTTTATGGACAAAACTTTTATTGCAAAACCTTGGTACATGATGAGCATTTAGTAATTTTAATTCTATATGGCTATAGAAGATACTTAAAAAAACAGAAATGGTATATTCCAAAGGCTGTAATAGGCACAATATATATGCTTGTATTGGGTCTGCAAGCATTATACATAATTCATTACACGTGATCCAAGAAGTTGCAGATTTTCAGCACTATGTACTAAAAGATACAAAGGAGTATCATATTATGTTGAAAAAAGCATGTACTATCAATACTACAATATAAGAGCAGCAGGCCAAACCAACAAACAATTCCTTGGGTTTTGTAAGAAGTAATACCTTTATGGCTTTTTCATGTTCATTTTTGAGACTGGTTAGGAAGTCTGGCAAGTGGAAAAGAAGAAAGTAGTCTGTAAGAAAACAGTAAAGACATCACTTACAAGGCATCTGATATTTAACAGGTTCATAATTGCTAAACATAAACTGAGCTTGATCTGAGAGCAAAATTGTGAGGTATTATATCTGCTTCCTCCAACCAATTTTTTTTGGCATAAAAATCTTTATGCAGAAAAATAAGTTTTCCAGGTGACAAGTCGGAAAAATATTTATGATAAATCATTAGCATTTACTTGTGGTTTTTAGTAACTGTAAATAAAGAGTATAGGTCTTCCAAGGACCAAGAAACTGGATATGGTCTTTAGCATGTAATTTTGTTTTGTCAAAACATGGGTTGAAATGTGTATTCATGCTGACAGTGTATCTATGCTGATAAAGGTGAACATGTTGTAAAAATAAGAAAAAAAAGCAGATTTTTTCACAGCATACTACCACTACAGCATATTGAAATTGTGTAAAAGGTAAAAATGTACATCTTGGATTCTCAAAGGTTTTATTTTCCAACTAGCAATTAGACATAAGTGCAAAAGTGAATCATGCAATATTTTTACCTATAAGCTACTGTGTTAATGATATGAGGGAAACAGAATTCTTTTTTCCCTTTAAATGCATAATGCTCACAAGTTATCATGTAGAGCTCAAATCACACACAAAGGCAAATCATGAAGAAATGTTAAATATTCAAAATGCCCATGAAGGCATGCCAGAAATTATGCTGTTTCTATAATACGTAATTGTTGGAGGCCACAGCTAAAGCAGTAGGAGCTACTGCAACTTCTAGGTCTGTAACGCTGCTTTTTATTTTTTTTAAATTGGGAGGTTCAGATCAGGGGGTCTGGTCTTTCTGGAGGTTAGCCCATAATTTCTGCAGGTTCAGTGACCAACTTGGATCCATCCCATGTTGTCTTGAACTGTTCAGGAATAGGAAATTCTCTCTGGAAAAAGGCAAGAGGAACAGAGTTATTTAAACCAAGGCCTCCTTTACTGTCACATGATAGACAAGGACGTTTTATGGAACTCAAACCTTTATCAGAGAGACTTGCACATGTCAGTTCTGTGACTGTCAGCCTCATCATTAAAGCTAGGACTTATTAAGAACCAGACAATTTTTTAAAGCACTGGATATATGTGAACTCAGTTAATCTACATCCCTACAAGCTAGATATCATTGAGATGCCGTCTACAGCCTGAGAGGTTAAGCCTCTGACCCAGATGATATCACTAGTAAGCAGAGCAGCCAGAGTTCAAACCCAGACAGCCTCTCATACCCATGACTCTCTCCCAAAACTCAAACATGTACAGGAATCAACCGGGAATCTTGTTGAAACTTGGCTTCAGTAGATCTAGGGAAGAGAATGACAATCTGCATTTCCAACAAGTTCCCAGGGGATGCTAAGGCTGCTGATCCCCAGTCACATTAAGCTTTATCTGGTGCTATTTGTCTTCTCTTTGACAAAATATAAAAATGTGCTTCAGGTTACATATAAATTTCTCACCCTTCACCCTGCCACCCCACTCTTCTTATTGGGAAATAGATGCACACATACCCGCCCTCCCACCCCCAAATGCAGATTAGCCTAAATAAAAGTAGTTTGAAATCTCTCCTTTCCCCATGAGGTTCTCCAGTCATTTCAGAAGAGGATCAAAAAAGAAGGCATGGAGCAGTCCCCCACTGGCCCCGGCTCCGGTGGCTTCCCTGGACTTACGTACCACAATGTTCTAAGCTGATGCCTGTGCTCACCACTGGTGAGGTGTGATGTTTTGTGGGATATGCACATGAGTACATATCTTTCTAGGTGTAGGATCCAACTATTTCTTCTGGGAGAAGCCACTTATTTATTTATTTTAAAGGAATAGCCCTTTCTATCATGAGTGATGAATTTTCCCTGAATGAAATCTGCAATGCAGAGTCTTACAATGAAGGAAAGAAGCCACAATCTTAATAACCTTGTGTGTGTGTGTGTAGCTAATATCCCTTCTGGGGCTCTTCTTAATGAGTAAACAAGGCCAGGTAGAGAATACTCTGGAGTGAAGGCACCAGAGTGTAGAGAAGATAGTAACTTCTCTACAGCTGTTTGAAATTTTGGGGGTGTGGGGCATAAAGTGATAGTAATATGGAGACACATCTTCTCTGGGGGACTGATTTCTTTTGGGATGAATCATCCCTACCCTCCATTCCCAGATTACAATGTCTACAGCAGGACTTCCATATTGCTCTCTATTACCTTTCACTGGAAAAAGCACAAAGAGGGCCTAGGACAGATGGCACAAGATAATTTATGTACAGAGGGGAGACTACATTTTCATGCTCAGGTCTGGACCTATCCTCATCATTTAGATCAGCGGATCTTACTCTTGGCTCCATACTAGAATCACCAAGGCAGATTTAACAAATGCAGATGTCTGGGTCCCATGCCCAGGGATTATGGATTAATTAGCTCTGAGTGCTCATCCAAACCCCAATGCTTTTCTTAGCCAATCCAGTTCCCATGCAGCTGAGCCTTCTGCTTCAATAGCTGCAAAGGCCAAAACCCGCCCTAATTTTTGGCTCACTTCTCTGGACCGGTTCTGTAGTGGCTTTAGCACCTCAGTAGCTTGTTTTAGGTGGAGAATGGGAGTGGAGACTCTTCTCCAGTTCAGGGTGATGCTGGCCATATACCTAGTTGTGAAATATGGCCCAATGCTGGCAGGGTTTTGTTTTTTAGACTTAAATGATAAATTGTAGGCTGCAACATGTAGGATGTATCTGGGTAGCACTGGAGGACTTACTGAGAGATGGGGAAAGTGGAGACTAACAGGCATTTGGTCCTGCCTAAAATGTCCAGGCCTAGAAAACATCCCTGGGTTCAAAGAGCCCATAACATGTATTTCTACTTTGGTTTTACAGGATTAATATGTAAAGAATACTAACATGTTTTATTGGTCCCATAATCATGTTGTGGCTGTATTGCAAATAATCACTCTTCTTGCCTCGGTAGCCTGTCTGGTAATGGCACGCAGAGTTAAGTAGGTGAGTTGGGGTTCGAATCATGCAGAGCAGAATTTATATAAACTATGGGCCAAATGTCTCCATCTGGACAGGACCAATGTCTTGCAAGGAAAGGAGAACATGAAAGTAGTCACGTTGTCTGCCTAAGGAGATTATCCCAAGTGCTGACAGTGATTGACCCTGACCCACTGGCTGATGGGGGCCTCTGCTTCCAAATGTATGCCTGCCAAGTCATGTTTTCTCCTGTGCTTCCTGGTTCACTGGCCTCTTGCATAGTTAGAATCAAAGGAGGGAATGATCTCAGAAGTGATAAGCAGTAGAAAGCAGTAGCTTGTTTCCCTACAGTAACAACTGGCAGGTCCACCCATGCATTTATTTATACTTCCATTCCTTTTTTTTTTTTTTTAATATTTTATTTATTTTATTTTTAGAGAGAGGAAAAGGGAGGGAGAAAGAGAAGGAGAGAAACATCAATGTGTGGTTGCCTCTTGCGCACCCCCAACTGGGGACCTGGCCCACGACTCAGGCCTGTGTCCTGACTGGGAATCGAACTGGTGACCCTATGATTCACAGGCTGGCACTCAATCCACTGAGCCACACCAGCCACGGCTATACTTCCTTTTCAATGAGTGAGGACATCTGCATGCTTCTGTTAGAAGCTGCTTTGTTGGGCAGAGGAGGCAAAGAAAATAAATGGTGGCAAAATCGCCTGGGCTGGTGATTCTCTGAAAGGTCGCTGGGTGGATTCTAGGTCCTTAAAATACAGAGTTCCAGATCCCCCTGCAAGTTTCCTGAATCTCACCTCCAGATGCAGACTTTGGGAGCAGGCATGTTTGTGAAGCTTCTCAGCAGAGTCTCATGCTGGATTGAGAAGCTCCAATGTAAGAATACCTACATAAACTGGTCTACTTATTATTATCACTCCCTCCATTTTCCCCCCAAAGCATTTCTCCTTGTTTTCTGTTTGCCTACACCATAGCCAAGGACAATATTCTGTCCTAACTAATATGAACTCAGATGTATGATATACTATGTGATAAAGGCTAGCCCCTTCAGTGATTATTAGTCAACTGCCTAGAGAGTCACAAATCCAGACATGAGTCGTCGGCAGCCGTCCGTCTCGAGAGACGATGGTGTAGCTTCTTAAGAGTCCATCTGCACCGCCGAGAATGGCTGTGCAGTCCGACTCGGGAGTGACATGGTATCTGTCTCCTCCCGTGCGATGACGCTGAAGCTACAGAGCCTGGGCAGGGTAATATGGAAGGTCTGCTGTTGCCCATGCAGCAGACCCCCCCTCTCTTCGCAGCTGAAGGGTCCAAGGGAAAGACGGAGTCGATACAGCTTGGGTTCAGGTGCGCCGCAGGAGTTGCCGGTGTTGACTACAACATCAAACCGCCTTAGGGACTCCGGCTCCGGATTTTCTGTCGGGGTTTACTCCCTTAGCCTTTCCCCTGAAGAGGTATGCCGCAAGGCAGCGGAGGTTTTTTGGAGTCAGAGTTTTCCTTCTCTGATGTGCCCTGACTGGAAGATCGAACCAGCGACACTTAGCTCGCAGGCCGACGCTCAATCCACTGAGCTAAACCAGCCAGGGCTCCAGACATGAGTACAGTCAAGGAAACTACACGGGGAAAAGATATGAAACATGACTCTGAATGCCTCTCCTGCCTATAAATGATTCTACAAATGAAGCTCATAAGTCAGTAGCTAATTAGTCAATCTCAAAGAATGTTAATAATTAAGGCTCAAGAAAAATTCTTCACAGTCCTTTAAAAGGCACTTACATAATCGCCATCCTGAGGGATAAGTATGTTCATTTCAGATGACTTGGCGCTCACTATCTCGCAGTCCAACGCATCTTCACTGAGGTATACGTGGCAGCCTTCTGTCTTATTAATGGAAATCGTTGGCACTTTTCCCATGACCTGAAATAGAAAAAAAATAATCTGGGACCAAAGCAAAGAAATAGGAATTACAATATTCTTAAATAAGTATGATTCATGGGTCTAACCAGGCTTTAGGAATTGTTGGGTCAGAGCAGGAGGCTGGTTAAAATCCCAGTCTCTAAGCTGAATTGGTAGGTGTCATTTGGGGACAGAATGAAAGGACCTCACAAGGGGATTCTCAAACCTCAGGGTCTCTTTCCTGAGACAAAATAAAGGGATAATTTGAAAACAGTAAGCTAAGGTTGAGAAAAAGTCTTACAACCCTGTTAGTGGCTTTGAAACATATATTTGATTTCATGATAAAAGAAACAAGATGCATTTCCCTTTATGTGCTTAAAATTTTAGTTTTGACAAATCTCTATAAAAGTTGGATTAAAACAAGTGCTAATATTGTCATTTAAGAGCAAAGAAATTATTCTGTAATTGAGATCTTTCCTGAACCTAAATAGGAATAAATAGGAAACACTACAATTCTTTTCACATAAGTCCTTCGCTAGATAAAAATCTCACTGGCTAAGTGTGAAGCTTAAATGAAATAATGAATGTCTAGTTATTTTGCAATGTATTAATTTCAGGAACGAAAACTGGAGACCTAGTTCAAGCCACTCATTGTATAGGCAAAAGGGACCATACACAAGACGAGGCAATTCTTTGTATTGTCTTAAAAATCTAAGTGCTATAAAAATTTCGATCAGTTTTAAATTTCTCTTTCAACAGTCAGTTTTCAGACCTCCCCCCAAATCTCCATAGAAGTAGACTGTTCGTTCCCCCAATGACCATATTACAACTCTATAATTTTCTTCCTTATAATGGTAATTGAAGCGATAAAGACATCTCCTCTTTCACCCTGAAGAAAAGGCTGGATTGCAAAGCAAAGGAGCAACTCCTGTTGATGGTGCAGGTGATGTAAAGAATTCCTTAGGGGGAGTCTAGCCAGGTCACCACACTTCTCTGTTTTCTCCCCTCTCCATAGAAAGTGGACACCGAGTTGGAAGTGAGCCCCAGTACAAAAAAAAAAAAATAGGCAGAGGTAGTTCAAGGTCAGGTAAGCACAGGACTTTGCCATAAATAAAATAAAATAATAATACATATATCTGTATTTCGAGAATGTGTCAGCAGTAACATTTCTGGTGATCCAGATTAGTTTGTTTTATAATGATGAAGAGTATGTGCATACTGACCATGACTGTACTACTAGCAGGAAGGAAAGAAGAAAAGCAAGTTGTCAGTGAGTCATAGATGGTTTACGAGACAGAGTGGGGCCACATGAGGCAAGCACACTACGTTAATGCATTGTATTTACATAGATCTATGTTATGTGAAAAATGCTGAAATGCCCTATGTATCTGAAATTCTGAAAAGGCAATTAGCAGAATTTAAAAAATAGCCCTGATATAGTAAGAATTGTCATTTCCACAGCATTCTGATCAATATTGCATTAGAGTACGTTATATACACACCTTTTTCCCCTGGCAGTCGTTGCTTATCAGCAGAACTGGGCCAAAAGTAGCTCCTCTGCTGAGTGACAGGGGACGAGTGACCTTGCCCAGGCCAATGCTGTAGCATTTAAATTGTGTTTCAGTATTAGTTTTGTTTTTCAAACATTTATTTCTCCATAAAAATTCCCAAAATTCCATGGAATCTCCTAGACTGTTCTCTCTTTCATAATTTGTACTCTTTTCCAGGATAGTTTGCCAAAAACAGAATTACTGGATCAAATCATATAAACTTTTGTCTGTGCCCTTTTTTCCCAATTTCAGTCTTTTTAACAGCAGTACTAAGGTAAAATCTGCAAACATAAAATTCACCTAGTTTAAGCATACGATTTAATTATATTTAGTAAATTTACCAAGTAGTGCAACCATCCCATTCAATGAAGTTTGAGGCTATTTCCATCATCCTCAAAATAACCCTAATGCCCATTTATAGTCAATCCCTGTCCTCCCCCTCAGGCAACACTAATCTGCTTTCTGGCTCTATTGTGTCCAGGCCCTTTTAAAAGAATGTACTAAATGTTTTGAATAGATAATAACACTCACTTGGTTTGAACATCCAAAAGTTCAGAAAGTATTCAGTAAAATGTCTCTCTCTCTCGTTTCTGAACTACACAGCCAAATTTCTCTCCCTCTTGGACACATAACCATGGTTAATATTTTTAGAAACCCTGACCTTATCCTAAGAAATTACGATATATTTCAAACAAAGAAACATAGAAAGAATATTATAAAGTATGTAAATACAGATATGTCTGTCAAACAGCTTTATCAGAGTTGAACATTTGGCTTATTTGCCTTTTTTGAGGATTATAATCTTATAGTATCGTTGAGGCCCCTTCTGTATGATCCACCACCTCATTCACCTCCCTTATTTCCTCCCCAGATGTAACTACTCTTCTGAATTTTGTGTTTATCATTCATACCAGGTCTGTCCCTTGGGTAAAGTGACCTTGGGCCTTCATAAACATACTTAACATGTGCGTATTGTTTTGCCTGTTTTCAATCTTTGTGTAGAGGGACACATTGTACAGTGCCTGCCATTCTGTAATGTGTCTTTATTGTGCAATGTTGCTTTGAGTTACCTGTTTTTACATGTAACTGTACTTCATACATTTTAACTACTGTACAGTATTCTATTAGTGGGATTTATTTGTTCACTTCCCAGTTGGTAGACATTTAAATTGTTTTTGTTTTTATTGCTATTATGAATGATACTGCAATAAGTAATTTTACACATCTCATGGACGTATGTACTAGAGCTTCTTTAGTGCACATACATACCTAAGAGAGAAATTGCTCGGTCACAGGCTGTGAATGTCTTTAACTTTATTACATGGTGCCAATGTACTCTGTACAGTGAATGCAATAGATGTACTCTCCTGACACTTGTATAGCAGGGGTCCCATTGTACCATTTCCTTAACAACCCTTATCCCATCAGACTTCTTAATATACGGGCAGTCCTTAAGCTGCCTAGCTATGATATACATGAGTTTCAGCTAATATGCCCTTTATAAAGTAAGGACAGCCTGAATGCAAAATTTTGATTGTGAATAGATATCTTTAATTGTAGTATTAATTTGCATTCCTGTTTCTATTAGGTCATGTACATTTTCATATATTTATAAAATACTTCTGTTTTTTCTTTTTTCTTCTCAGAATTGCCTTAATATTCTCTGCCCATTTTTCTATTGGGTTATTGTTTTTCTCTTATTGATTTGTGTTAAGTTATTTATAAATTCTGGTTACAAATCCTCTTTGATTATCTGTATTACAAATGTCATTTTTAAATCCACGGCTGTCTTTCAGCTTTATATATGATGTCTTCTGTTGAATACATAATTTTAACTTTAATGTGGTTAGTCTGTCCCTTTCTTTAGTTTGTGTTTATTGACCCCAAAACAACAAATGAACAAATAAAACAAAGAAACAAACTCATAGATACAGACAACAATATGGTGGTCACCAGAGGGGAAGAGGGGGTGGGGGAGGACAAAGAGGGTAAAGGGAGTCACATACCTGGTGACAGAAGACTAGATTTTGGGTGGTGAGCACATAATGGAGTACACAGATGTTATAAAGTTGTACATCTGAAACTTACAGAATGTTACTAACCAATATTACCTCAATAAATTTAGTCATTTTTTTACAGTGTAGTGGTGAAAAGCCCAGTAAAACAAGAGAAATATCTATCTATAAAACTAGAGTACAGTTTTAACAAACATTATTAGGAAACATCAAATAATGAGTGATTAACCATATGATAAGAGTGTAATCAAAGAAAGATGTTATAATTGGCCAAAGGGAAGAAATCCTTTAGCTTTTGCACATTATAAAATCCCATTTGGCTAAATCAAAATTATCAAAGGGATGCAGATTTTCTCCTGTTTGGCAAATTTCTACTTTCCAGGTTGTTTATTTGATCTCATTGACTCTTCAGAAAAATTTTTTCCCCTCCTTACTCAGAACCAACTTTTACTGAGGGGAAAAAATTCTTTTTGGGATGGCGCTATTATGTTAGGATAATTTCTTAGTATTTCTGTTCATTCATTAGTTGATTCATTACATCTCTCACTCATCAAATATTTATTGAACACCTAGTACGTGGAGGTCTGAGGTTGTAAAGATTAATGAGCTGTTCTTGAAATAGAGATGGCAAACCAGTATTTGGAGTGCAAAACAGGATGTGTTCTATGTGATTGAAAAAGATGAATTACCACGGCCTGAGGAGTAAGAGAGGGCTTCCGAGAGAAGGTGATAGAGCTGCGTCTAGAGAGAAAGGGAAGGTTGCCATGGTCTGAAATACGTTCTTTCTTTTATAACCATTTTCTAGGTGGACACAAAGAGTCCCTTGTAGGCAGAGTGGATGATCTGTGCAAAACTACGTGATTAAAAAGGTCACTTACCTGCATTTGAATGTCCTTAGAGTTGATCACTTCCACAATGCCCACTACATTGTCAAACACCAGACCAAACTTCTTACAGTTGTCTAGGAAAATAAAAATACTCCACTGCATATACACAGCATATTTATACAAGCAACTTACCATGGTAACTATAATGCTATAGTTCTGCCTTACCAATTGTAATGGAATTTATTTTCCCTTTCAACTGTAGGGTAGACTTGTTGCATTTGAAAATGTAAGCCACTTGTTTTAGTTCGGTCTCTGAAATCACAAGGTCATTCCTGTCTTCTTGGTACTCCTAAAATTAAAACATATGCAGATATTAAATATAAGGGTGTATAGATAAATTGAATCCATTGCATACTATGGAGTTCAGCATTCATTAATTGTAGCTTTTTAATATGTTCTTTCTTTTAGAACCATTTTCTTACAGACTAAACCACACGACTTACTTTGTCATTGTGTTGGGAACAGATAGAACTGCTGCTGGGAAGAGGGGCTGGTGTTAATTTGCAAATAGTCAGGTATCAGGCACCCTGGCTAGGGGGCTGGGCTGGAGCAGGGATGGAAGAGCTTTATTTTGAGTCTGGATGCTGAATCTGGACTTAATGACGCTGCAGCAAATCTGCTGTGTCAGCAGGAGTTGGGCAACTAGACTAGTAAGGGTCACTACAGTGGTCTAAGTCCCAGTGTGTTTCCAGACCATGGCAACCTTTCTGGGGACTTTGGTCCTCAATCTTTAGGGAAGCCCCTGGGGTCAGCAGGGGGCACCAGCTTCAGTCAAAGTGTCCCTGTCCTGCTCACACAGGGGGGAGGTGGTGGGTGAAGCACAGGCTATATCAGCATCCCCATCAGTGGGATAGAATGAAACATCCTACAGCTGATCAGAATGGGGGCAGATTAAAAGTTTATGCAAATAGTGATCAAACTCACAGAGACAGAAAGTAGAATGGTAGTTGCCAGGGGCTCAGGTAAGGGGGCATGGGGAGTTAGTGTTTAAGGGGTACAGAGTTTCAGTTTTAAAGATGGAAACAGTTCCATGGATGGATGGTGGTGATGGTGGCCCGAAGTGTGAATGTACTTAATGCCACTGAACTGTTAAGGTGGTAAATTTTTTTTTAAAATAATATTTATTTATTTTTAGAGAGAGAGGAAGGGAGGGAGAAAGAAAGGGGGACAAACATCAATGTGTGAGATACATAGATTGGTTGCCTCTCACACACCACTAACTGGGGACCTGGCCTGCAACCCAGGCATGTGCTCTGACTGGGAATTCAACCGGTGACCTTTTAGTTCACAGGCCGGCGCTCGATCCACCGAGCCACACCAGCTAAGGCAAAGTGTGGTAAATTTTGTGTTATGTGTACCTTACCACAATTAAAAAATAATTTTAAACGTTGAAGAGAATAATAAATGGAAAATAATGAAAAATTAAAAATGTTTTTGGAAGCATTCAGAAAGGCTCTGGTTTGTATGTTTGCCAGCCTTTGCCTCCGTCATTTTCACTCGGAAACCCTTAAGAGCCTGGGATGTGGTTTTGCCCTTAGTCCTATCATCAGAGTGTGTCAGGAAGAAGCCTAACGGGCTTCACTCACAACTCTCCATTTCTTTCCTTCCAACTCAAATACAGGAGCATGTTTCTGAAGAGGCTGTGATTGGGGAGCCTTGGGGCCTGCAGTGTGGCTTTTGGTGGGAGATGGATTTTGTCCTCCTTGAGCTCGCAGGCTGGGATTCTTGTATGTCTTCTGGGCATCTGAGACATGCCGGAGCCCTGCGAAGGTAAACACAGACATGTTGATCTCCGTTTTATGCAAAGGGAAATGTCCGTAACTTCTTAGATCAACATGATGTAAACAGTACAAGAATTTTGGTTAATGCTATTTTCATAGCCTTCTAGTGCTTTCTCAACGTTAAAATGCAGAATTTGAGACGGAAACACTGTAAGCATTTTTCAATTTGAGGAGTCACTTCTTTTTTTCATTCTTTTTTAATCCTTGCCAAAGGATATGTTTCTTGATTTGAGAGAGAGAGGAAGCAGGAGGGAGGGGAAAGGGAGAGAGTGAGGGAGAGAGGGAGAGAGAGGGAGAAACATCAGTGTGAGGGAGAAGCATTGATCAGTTGCCTCCCGTACGCTCCCTGGCCAGAGATCAAACCCGCAACCTTTTCATGTATGGGACAATGCTCTAATCAACTGAGCCACCTGGCCAGGGCAGAGGAACCTCTTCTTTAAAGAGATAAGAGGATAGATAAAAATTCTCCGAGAAGCAAACCATCATGCCAAAAGGGATTATCACTTGATTTACTTCTTCCATGGCTAAAGCATTCCCCAGACATAGCCAAAAGTTTAGGCCGTTCCTTTAAGAATAGGTCAGAGTACAGAGTCAATTTGGGGTTACAGATCCATTCTCTTACTTTTCAGCTGAGGAGGCAGTGCAGCTAATTGGAGCCAGAGAAAAATTTAAATTTTTGGTTCTTAACTCCCAGCCCAGTTCATAGGGACACTTATACCATAATTTCTGTTACCCATGCAAAGCAAAAATACATTTGCATTAAGTTTTTGGCAACATGACTTTATTAAATGCTGTATGATTTTTAAAAAATTAACTGTTCACTGTGAGGACAAAAGTAGTTCAATGATATAACTCCTTGACAACTCTATAGACTGCTTGGGGACACAGGTGCCATCGTTTATCATTTTTATCTCACTTGATCTTGATGCCTTGGTTGTAGATGGTGCTGCACATCAGGGGCTGAAATGGTGAGGCAGCATGCGGCGGTCAAGAGAACCCAGTCTCTTGAGTTCTTTCTGGTCCGTGCAACAACCCACTGAACCCATCTACATTGAGATGAAGGTTTGCAGGCCCTGCCTTCCCAGCAGCAGCTCCCTGCATGTTGGGACCCTGATGGAATGATGCATCCATCATCGCGGGCTCCTGGGGGGGCCACATCTGTGTGCCCAGAGCCCCAGGGAAACAGCTTCAGGGTCTGGTTTTTCTCACCTTTCGTAATTGCCTCCCCTTGGTTAAGTTGTGCAAATAAAGCTGAGCGTGAAGGAGAGGGCTCTTCTTTTCTGTCTTCATTCTCAAAAAGTGGAGGTGGGCCTGGAGGAGGTGGAGGAGGAGGGGGTGGAGGAAGGCCAGGCCCGGGAGAGAAGGCCGATGCAACTGATGCCACTGGACCCTGTGGGGAGAGGGGAGACGGAAAGCACGGCATTGAGATGGATGTGCCTGCCGAGTGCTGGCATTTTGCTAACATCACTTACAACCAGTGCTGCCAGTGAGGAACTGCCAATGAGAGCCTGGGTTGCAAGACTCACAAAGGGCACCCAGGAGGTACACTTGTACATCACGGGGCTGTTCGGGACAACGGGGACAGGGAGAGGATTCGCCTTGAGAACATGGAGCATGACTCAGCTGTATAGACTTGTCAGTAGAAACTCCATTTCCAGGATTCATGCTGCTAACTCAGAGGCAAACAAAGCCGTATGTACAAATTCATATCCAAAGCTAGGGATATGAATGAAACTGAGTCATGGCCAATTGAGAATCATAAGAAAAAAGTGGTCCAACTGATAAAAGGATTCACTTTTTTGGAACACCGAAGAGAGGGAGTTGAAAATTATTCAGTGATTATTAGAGTTTTTTTTTTTTTTTTAAACCTTTCTGAGCTAGAAAAGAAAGTAATATTGAAATTCTTTATCTGGAACTTTTTTCCAAGCACGCATGACCCCCAGGCAAGGGCCATGTGTGGCCTGGATGCAGGGTCCAACGCCTATTTCATGATTTGGTTCCTCTAACGCTGATTGTTAGTGAACCAACTGAAAACTGAGTATCTACAGAACAATATCTATGCTTATTCTTATTTTCTTTGCTATCTGAAATGCAACCTTTGTTTTTAATATGAAGTTCTAACAAATTGAAATGGCAATAGACGGATTTGTTTTAACATTTTGAGAGGACCCCATAGAGGCCATTGGTACAGAGCTTAAAACTGGTAGGAGAGAAACACACATGTACAATAAAGTTGTCTTATATACCATTTTACTTTTAAATCCTTAAGTAGAACACTGTATTCTAATTAGTTTCAATACCAAATGCAATATGTAAAACATTATACAGCGATAAATATTTACAAAGACAGCATATCCTTATTTTCCTGAACAACTCACTATTACAAAGAGTCAGTATCAGGTTTTTAATCTATGGCAGGTTTTAGTTAAAAAAACGACAACAACACAATTTTCGAAGTTCTTATATAATCTCTGTAAAGTGTAAAATTACCCTGAAGTAAAAGATTCTTCTCTTAGTACAAATTGCCAAAATTTGACAGAAATTAACAAAAATAGTCATGGGGATGTGAAGCACTGCATAGGGAATATAGTCAGTAATACTGTATCATTATGTATAGTGCCAGGTGGGTACGGGCATAACAGGGTGACCACTTCATAAGGTATATAAATGCCTAATCATATGTTGCACTCCTGGAACTAATATAATATTGTAAGTATGTTAACTATAATTAAAAATAAATTAAAAAAAGATTTTTCTCTATTCACAATGCATATCTTAAAAACTGAGCAGTCTAGAGATCTCATCTCCTGAAGTTAAAATATGTGATAGTTTTTGTTTCTAAGGAAGACCAGCCTGACTCCGTCAGGATTCTCAGGTCAAGCAGAAAGTTCACATAGTTCTTGAGACTGACCAATTTTTTTAAAGTATATTAAATGTTTCTATTATGTTACTGAGGTGAAATTTGAGAACTTACTCTGATTCATAAAGAGCATCAAATATAAGCTTTTTGCATCAAATAATATTTGAGTCCTCAGTTCCAGGGACTGAGAGCCACAAAGTATTGCTTTTACTTATAAGCATGTAATAACTCAAGTCATCAGTGAGGGGACAGACCCCTCTCTCACATCTGTAACACTGCAGCTTTACAGCCCTCTTATTTGGTGGAAAGGGAGCTGATACTGGCTTCTAAATCTTAGAATGATTTACATAGTTCCTTCCCTCTCAGAATTCGGAGCCTCTCTCCAAGAGCCATAAAAGGGCACTGAAACCAATCAGCCGCATACTCGACTTTTTGGAACTTTGATACATTCAGATGGCTGACCCAAGAACACTAAACAAAGGGTTTACTGCAGCAAATGTTGCATATAAAAGCCAAAAAATAGGAGAACTCAGGACCAGCTGAAACCCTGCCTTGGACTTATCCTTTGTGTGTTCTGGTTCCTGCCAGTTTCAGCCCCAGCGAGAACACAAAACTAGGTTCTGGTTTCCAGGGTGACTTCATAATTAGCATTCAGGGGCTTTACTGTATACAGTGTACTTGAAAGCAAACTCATTAGACATTCCCTTAACAGGAGCTCTGCGGGCTGCCTGTTGCAGTGCAACTTTGCCCCTTTCTCCTCTCTTCCTCCTGTAGGGTATTACACCACACAATTCCAGAACCTTCTGCATTCTCACATGTGCCTGGCCACGAGTGGCAGCCACGTCAACTGGGATCACAGCCCAGTGTTAAGTCTTCAGGAATTCCAATAAAAACAGAGGGGAGATGGTCAGGGAAGGAAGGGAGCCAAAGATTCTGGGAAGTCTAGTATATGCCAGGCACTAATTGTTTCCATTCATTTAACAGATATTTAATGCTCAGTACAGGACAGGCTCTACGCCAAACTTGTCTGAACATTAGAATCATCTGAGGAACTCTTAGAAATTCCAAAACCTGGGCCACATTGCAGAAATGCTCTCTGGGGAGGTGGGACACAGACATCTCACTTTCTGAAGGTCCCTAGGGGATGCCAAGGTGCTGATAAGTTTGGGAAACCCACTCTATGCTATGCGCTGAGATTGATCTCAGGCATCACCACTTTACTAGGACTGTATTGAAATCCTTCTTAAACAGAAAATAAAGCAGGAAATCAGAAAGGCTGACTCAACATTAAGTGGTCAGTAAATGATAGAGACGTAGCTCAAGCACACACCTGCTTGATTCTAAAGCCTTCTGCAAGATTGGTGGTTGCCCGAGGTGTGGTCCAGGGAAATGGGTGAAGTGGGTTTAAAGGTACAAACTTCCAGGTCTAAAATAAATAAATCCTAGGGATGTAATGGACAGCATGCTGACTATAGTTAATAACACTGTATTGTGTACTTGAAAGTTGCTAAGACAGTAAATTTTAAAAGTTCTCATCACAAGAAAAAATTGTAATTACATGTTGGGTGGATACTAATTAGACATCATGGTGATTGTTTCACAGTCTATATAAATTTTGAATCATTATGTTGTACACCTGAAACTAATATATGTCAATGATAGCACAATAAAAAAAAATTTTTTTTTAAAAGCCTTCTTCAGGGAAATCTTTTATGCCATATTCAGACTTTTATTTTTTTAAATAGTCACTAGTCAAATTAAAGAACCAGAGGTATTGGATACCTCAAGATATATGTAGTGCTACTCTTGGGCCTCTTGAAATTGGTGTAAAACCAGCTTCATTTTTATCTCCATTACATCTCGCTCTATCCCTTTAATGCCTTAGCAGCTGACTGAGCTCCTACAGCCACTCTGGAAAGAGGCTTGATCCTATGGGGATGGAAGAAGTCTTGGGTTTTGACAGGGGCACCTCAGCATCAAGTCACCCTTGATGCTGGTTTGTTGTGAATCTGTGCTCTGGTTCCAGAAACTGGTCTCTTGCCTTATTCATTGTTTCTGAGTACCCACTGGTTCCAGTTATGGGGCGCCTGAACCCAGATCTTGGTTCCCTGTTGCTCAAGTTGTTCTGGGATGGAGACCTAATTACCCCTCTGGGACAGCAACGAGCTTTTGGTGTGATTTCCTTTAAGGGAGAAACTCTCATGGTGGAGGTAATGTCTAGACTGAATGAGGGTAGTGGGTGTGATCAGGGCTCACAGCCTCAGTTGCCTGCGGAGGGGTTACTACCTCTCATTCTCACGGGGCGGAGGCCCTGTGGGAAGCGGAGCTAAGTGGAGAAAGGAGCGCTGGGGGACGGCAGGCTGGCTCCCTCACACTCCAGTCAGGTCTGTGCAGGGATGTGAGAGGGTAAATCGTCTGGGGGAGCTGAGACAAGAGCTGAGAAGAGCCTCTGAACCAACACTACTTGCTCCAGGAATCTGAGAGAGTCACAGGGATAACTTTTAATTAGCCCGCAGACTGCATTAATTTCTTGAAACAGAGGTGATAGTATGGGGTCAGATCTACACATGCAGAATTAAAGTAACACATTTAAAAAAAGATGCCATTTACTTGCAAATTATCCAAATATTTCTGGTCCTTCTAAAAGAATCCTTTTCTTAATAAAAGATTATTTTATGGTGTGTTTTAACATGACAACTACTTTAATTTTATTTCTGAGGTGTAGAGTTATACATCTAAAAGCTCAGGACCTACAGGATTTTGATATCCTGTGACTGGCACAGATCCCATGGATTGGAAAGTAAAGTTGAGGAACCTGAATAGAGGCTACCTTAATTAAGCAGCAATCACTCTCTCTCCCGACTTATGCTTTTAAAAATACTACTTTATTAAGTTGAAGTAATGAGCCTCGAGTACCTTGGAGCCCCAGACTGAAAAAAAAATTGAAAAATTTTTTAATTTTTTAATTTAAGTCATTTCAGCAATGGCTTAAAAAAGAGAAAAGCAGTGCTTTATTATTTTAAATGGCCTTATTCAGGGGCAAAAGTTCACTTACGTTGCAAGAACAGAAAGTGCAAAATTTTAAAATGCTGCTTTTGAAAGCTCTATTAAGATTCATTTTGAGAGCAGATGTTTGATTATATACTTTTGGGGGGGGGCACAAAGACTTTTTAAAACGTCTGCAAATCCCTTTCTTTAAATTAATTTCAACTGTCCTGGGAACAGCTGCCTTCTATGGTTTTAAATATATGAACTATAACTATAAGATAATGAAACCATTGTATGTGGCATGTGAAAAGCTTGCAGTTCTTTGCTTGATACATGTATACTACATATAAAATTATGTAACTATATCATAGATAATATATTCATGTACTGATGTGCATTAACTTTTTCATTAAATGTTACTTGCAATAATTACTAATTTCATTATTTTAGAACTTGGATTTTATTCTGAAAGGGACTACTTCTAGTTCTGTAAAAAAATTTTTTTTATTCATTGATTTTAGAGAGAGAGAAACATCAATTTGTTGTTCCATTTACTTATACATTCACTGGTTGATTCTTTCATGTGCCTTGACCAGGGATCAAATCCACAACCTTGGTGTATCAGAATAACGCTCTAACCAACCGAGCTATCCAACTACTTCTAGTTCTTAAGTGAAATCTCCACATTGTTTTGCTGGTGGCAATTACTTATATAATTAACACCCCACTTCTATCCCCAACAACAAACACCATTGCATTAGTTATCTGGTTAATTTGGACACAGTATAGCTTTGGAGCTAAATAATCTACATAAAGGACTCTAATTATCCATTTTGTTGAGTTTGACAAAGCATGACTAATACAGTGCTTTTAGACAGAGGTTTTATGTTTTTGTGACAAAATTAAGCAAAACGTGAAACATTACTGGTTAAGTAAACAAAAATAGAAGAAGAAGAAAAAAAAAAAACAGCTAGAAAGAGAAATGTCCCCATCTTAGATTTTCTGCGTGATGATTAAATTGTTTGGACATTTTCAACTTCCACATTTTAAATTCTAAGATTTTTCAACTCTATTACATAAGGGTAGCAGATGATCTGGTTTAAATAGAATCCAACTCTAAAAGATGGACTGAAAGCGAATTAGAGTAAGTGGAACTCATTTGTCAGTTTGCTCAACAAATTTACCAAGGGCTACCTTGCAAGGACCTGGGTATATGACGAAGAAGGAGGCATATGTCCTATTTGTTAAGAAGCTTATAACCCAGTGGGAGTGCCGAGTACATAAATAAGTTAACTCAGATGCAGTTTGAGTTATCTATTTGTTCCAAGATACTGTCCCATGAGCCAAGGGCGCTGGGGGCACAGAGGAGAGTGGGCTCAGGACAGCCAAAGGGGCTGCTATGGCTGCACCATCGAAGGCTTTGTAGAGAACAGAGGTCCTCTGAGAGACACTGAGGGGCTCTCAGCATGGAGAGATATAGATATAAATAACAATAATCTCCAACTCTAATAGGTCAGCCAACCTGTATCTTGGCCTGTGTTTTTACAATTTTTGAAGAAGCAGAGACCAAGAAAATAAAAATAACATGTGACAGTATCTTGGATCCCATTCTTCCTAACAGAGCTTTTGTTATGATGTTTCTTCTATAAAATGAGCTAAGTGATAGTAACATTTTGAGCCACCTGTCTTAACTATTTGTGGAGATCATAGATAAAGCTGCAAACTGAAACAGCTGACATGTGGTGGTAATGGTATGGGTTTTACTACCCCGCCTCCATCCTTCCCTCACGGCCAGTGCCCCAGTTCCCCTTCATGTACACGCTCATGCACACATGGCTGTCTTCTGGTTCTTGGTTACATTCTCTCTTTGACTGTCTGTCCCAAAGCCATTCTGGCCCACTAATCACCTGATAGCAGTGACAGCTTACCAGTGCCAAATTACATGCTCTAAAAGCAGTTTAAAAATCTCCAAGCCATTTTAGTCACAAATACATTTACATTAATTAACATGCTAAAACTACAGGGATTCTTAGTATTTATAACCGAACATTTTGTTCAAATGCTGTTTTATTAATTTTACCAAAGAAAAAGAGTTCAAATGTGTAATCTGATATAAAATAAGAGGATGACTACCCTCTCATATTCCACAACAGGAGGGAGATTAAAAGAAAGAGCCACCAGTTTCAGAACTAAAGACTAGCTTTGTATATACATGAATCAGACAGTTTTCATAGCAGCAAGAAATGCTTTACAAATTTGCGATTTAGGGTTTGTTTATATTTTAGGCATCAAAACTAGTTTCTGTTTTATGCTAGATGTATTTTGATCAAGAACTACGTGAAATCAATACATTTCCAAATTTGTCAATTTCTATAAGTACTCACAAATTTACATTCATATTTACATCACACTTTTATTGGAAGACAACTATAATCAAGAAAAAAACTTGCACATAAACTAACAGATGGTCACGCTGCACGACTCAAGTGCAAGCCAAAGTGAATTTTATGACTTTAGTCTCTATTCTCTTATTTTTATCACTTCCGATAATTTTGAGACATCTTCTGCCAATGAAAACAAAATTTCTGGGGACCTTTCCAAGAAAACAGAATTGTTAAAAATGCTACAATGAAAGGCTGCATAACATTTTAAGCATATGCTTATTAACATTTTTTTTAAAAGTCAATGTAAGGAATATTTCCTATTTCATCTATGGTAATGGAACACGATACTACCAATTATACTTACTTGCAGTCTAAATAAAATGGTGCTCCCACACTTATGAAGGAAATGTGGGGCTCATTTTGATCACTTTCCTTCAGAGGGAATTCCAAACACCCTTATGCTGAGATAGAAGTAAAGAGGGAAAGTAGGAAGAACCCAAATCCTATGACTTTATCAATGACTTTTGATGGCCTCACTTTTCCTATGCTCCCCCTTCCTATGACATCTTCATGTCATGCCTTTGATGACCTGGAGGGATATGAGCTCTGGCAGTAGATGAAAGAAGACAAAACAAAAACCAAGTGCCTTCAGAGAAGGAATAATAATTTTAAGTGGGAAACAGTTTGGGAATGATGCATACAATCTTACAGTAGTTTGTGGAAAGCAGTAACTTAGTGTTATTATTTTCATTGTTCTCCTAATATATATATTGAATGTGGCCCTTCAAAAACCACAGGTGGTGAGTTCTGTTAGACAGAAAGTACATATGTTTGGTAAAAGCAGACCAAACTCTCAGGGCAGAGCCCAGAAGAAGGTATTGAACACATTCTAATTTGCTCAAGTTATCCAGCTATTTCGCACAAATTTTTTTGATAAGTAGTCTCAATGATTAGTTTGGCCTTGCCTTGCTTTGTTCCTACTATCAGAACTAAATCTGGAATTTCCAGATTGTCTTTCTTCTTGTCTGCTAGCATTGGCAGCTTGAAAATAAAATTTCTCATAAAATAAAAGGAAAGATAAATTTTCCACGGGAAAATTTTCCAGAGTTAAAGATAGCAGAGTATACTCATTGAAGAGACAAACTATAGATAGCCAACAGCTATGAAGACCAAGAGTGCCTGACATGTGGCTTGAATCATCTGGACCATTACTTTATTTGGCCAGAAAGGCCTAGGTCTGAACTACCACTGAATTAAAGCTTTTGATCCTCTTTCAGATTTCAGGGCCATAAAAAAAAAACTACTGTATCGCTCAAATTACCCATACTTGGTAGATGGCAAAGGTGGAGGTGAGGCAAAATAATAGCTGTTACAAAGCTGATTTACATTTGGCCCTGTATTACGTTATTTACTTAGGGAAAAAAAAAGTAGAAGCATCACTATCTGTTGAGCTTTATAGCTGAGGCACACTAAGACAGAGTAACTTTTGTCTCAATTTCGGTTCCAAAATTCACAGGAAAGGTCAATCGGTGCTTAAGTCTGGGAAAAGGCCTGTTATTAGCTCAGCTTGCATCAGTGGTGCAACCCGGACCAACAAACTGTGGTCTGGGCTTGGCACTGTGTTGTATTCTAGGAAGGGTTCATTTCACTTTAGAAGACAATCTGTATCTTTCCCCCATCCCTTCCTAAGAAAACCCTTTTGTTTAACCTAATGTTACATGCATTTCCCGAGTTTATACCAACTGGGAATAAGGGACATACAGGTGGCAAGTGACAGGTGGAGGGGAGGCACTGGTGACCAATATGCCCCTATACAATATGCATCATTCATTTCAGTTACCATCATTTGATAGAAAAAAAAAAAGAAATTTGATTTACGTGACTCTTGAACAATGGACACAATATGTATAGTTAATGGAATAACACTGTGAAAATTTCACTGTGAAGAAATGTGATTACACATTAACACATTCAATTTAGCAAATGTGTTTGGACATCGTGTGTGTTTCAGGCCCTGACCAGTCACTGCTGCAGATTCCAGTGTGGACTGGGAAGAGGACTCTGCTCTGGGTGAGCTCACAGCCTCGGGAGAGAGAGGAGAGACTGCTGTGCTCCCAGGCCATGGGCACTTGGCTATTGGCCTTGTATCTTTGCCCAGGCTGTACCTTTGTTTGGAAAGCTCCTCCTCAATTTACCATCTGGAGAATTCTTAAATATCCTTCAAGGCTCAGCTCAAAGTTCTCTTCTTTCATAGGTTTTCTGGAGCTCTCCTAAGAGGAAATGTCCTGCTTCTCTATTACAAGGACATGTTGCGAACACTCTTATTTGTCTCTGAAGTCAGGCTCGGTCATCTTCCCAGCCTGGGCTCTGAAGAGCCACTCAATATTCACCATGATGTCACCAATCATGTGGCCCAGTGCCTGAATCAGTGTCAGTGGTTCACGAATAAGTAACTGCTTTATAAAATAGAAAGTGCTAAGCATCACAGAAGAAATGCAGATTTTAAGAAGTGTTATGGGCGTTCTGTGGAGGGAAAGGAAAACTTCCAGCTTGGGGCAGGGCATGGTCATAAGCAGACATCAGAGAGGCTTCTGGGAGAACTGACCGTTTGAAATCACTTTGAAGGATAAACGGATTGAATCTGACACAAGGAAGCAAGAGAAAGGCAATTCCAACAGCAGGGACATGAGTGTTGTCATTACAACAAATATATGCAGCTGAATTGTTAGCAATCACACTTACAGATCCACATTAGTATTGTCTTTCAAAGCATTACCTTGGATGTGATACATTTGCTTAATGGAAGTATCACTACTCAAAATTTTCCTTTCGAATTGCCTTCACACCTGTTTACCAAAACATATACACCAAAAAATCACTCCTGCCTTTGTACTTTGCTCCTTTTGACTAAAAAGGATATTATTTGGATGAGTTTCTCTCCAAAGAGGGTCTCACTGGTTTTGGCTATTTGAAAGATAAAAGTCATTTTTAAAGAAGGAAGATTTGCTACCACTTAGTTTCCTAAAAAGGATGAAGCAGAGGCTTTATCTGTCACTCTCCTTTCTCACTGGGAAGGGACAGGGCGATAGTAAAGCCACTCAGATATGAAGGAGATTACCAGGAGGCCCAGTCTCAGGAATTCGTGTGTGTATGGGGGTCCTGGGGGCAGTGGGGGCTAAGAGGCTGGGCCCAAAGGCATGGTACCTTAGTAGTGAATCAGAGCCTTGGGCGCCCAGTATGGCTCCACTCTGGGCTGGGACTGACAGCTGAGTTCACTCGGGGTGTCCTCCTATCCAGGCACCCCCAGATGTGCTCTGGGAAGCACCTCAGCATGCACCCTTAAATCACAGCCTCCTGATTTTCCTAAGAGGGGCTGGAGAAGAGACTGGGCAACAGGATACCCCCAGTTGCACCACTGCCTCCAACATCACACATTAAAGAATTTTATATAAGCACACTTAAGTTAAAATATTCCTGAGGTGATGGTTTAAATCAATCAGGAACATATAAGAACTTGCTGGCCCTTGGGTAGAGAGAGTTCAAGTTCTTGCCCTGGCTGGTGTGGCTAAGTTGGTTGGAGTTCTGTTCCATAGACCAAAAGGTCGCGAGTTCAAGTCCTGGTCAGGGCACATACCTAGGTTGCAGGTTCAGTCCTCAGTCAGGGGGTGTACAAAAAGCCAACAATTGATGTTTGTCACATCGATGTCTGTCTCCCTCTCTCTCCCCAACCCTTCCCCTCTTTTTAAAATCAATAAGCATGTCCTCGGGTGAGGATAAAAAAAATTAGAGAGTTCAAATTCTTGGTCATGAAAATGTTCTGGCAAATAAAATAATCTTGATCATTAACGTAGGCAGTTTTAAAAGCAACTACTGTTTTGATTTAGGGAGAGAAAGATTGAAATTCTCTAGAAAACATTTATGTATTCTTATCAACTAACAATAAAACTCAAAGGTATTTATGAGACAATAAAATAGTTCTAAATATAAAAAGCTTACTGAGAGCTTTATAGTACAGCTAACTCTAACTATAGTGTATAAAATTGTAGATACTTATTTTTAACCTACGTTTATCCCAGCGAAGATATGGCACAGGTAAAAATAAAATCATCCCAAAACTTCCAAAGGCAGAGTTTGAACTTACAGGCAGTATCTATCAAATAAGACAACTGGTTAATAAATAAGCAATCATTACATAAAACCTTCTTACTCTTTAATTCTATAAACTTGCATCTACCTCCAACACTCTAGAAACTCCCTTCTTTTTTCTTCTTTCTGATACGAGAGAGAGAGAGAGAGAGAGAGAGAGAGAGAGAGAGGGAGAGGGAGAGGGGGAGGGAGAGGGAGAGGGAGAGATCAGTTGCCTCCCGTATAAGCCCCAATGGGACCAAATCCACGACTGAAGTATGTGCCCTTATCAGGCATTGAACCCACAACCCTTTGGTGTACAGGATGATGCTCCAACCAAACCAAGGCACCTGGCCAGGACACCAAAAACTGCTTTCTGAACGTCACTAACAGGATAGAAGATGGCAGCCTTTTTCCAGTTCTTACAGTGACAGTGATAGACACGCCATCTTTCTTAGGGCTCCGAGACCCTGGACTCCCTAGTCCTCTTGTCTCCTTGACTGATTCTCCAAATAATGGAGTCCTCCAAGCTTTTATTCTCCTTCACATTCTCTTTTTTCTCATGTATGTAACTATCATCTGTAGGCTCTCCCCCCAACAACCCCCCTTCAGTGACATTCAGACCCGCGTTTCACCTGCTTGCTACAGCTCTCCATCTCCATGGATGTCTCACCTGCACTCCAAAAACAAGATGGTGAAGGCTCGCTCCTCTAGTAACCCCTCCTGTCAATTTCCCTATTCTCACTGATGTTGTTATGATTCTCCCAGACTTCCAGATTGGAAACTATGTTTAGAGTTAATCTCTCTCTCCACCCCTCTCTCTGCCACTGACGTTTGGCCTCCAACTCAGTGTCCACCCCAACTCTTTCTTTGCATTGCCATTGTCACACTCTAGGTCACATACCAACTACCCCACCCTTGGCCATCCCCTAGTCTCCTAACATGTACCATGGCCTCTAATCTCTTCCCTTTTTCCAGCTGTCTTGCATAACTTTCTGCTTAAAAACCTATGATGAAGGAAAAAAGAAAAAAACAAAACAACCCTGCACACCACATAGGAACATCTTCTTAGGATAACACATGAGGTTTCAGCATCTGGCCCCAATTTGCCTTTCTGTTCTCACCTTTTGCTTCATTCCGCTCTGCAAAGCTACCAGCTTTTGTCTCAAAGGGCTTTGTTCACGTCCTATGCACCTGAGCTGAATTCTCTAAGAATTGCCTTTCCTTTACTGTCCACCTCAGGAACACCTACTTGTCCTTCCAGACCCAAATCCAGTGTCAGCCCCTTTGTTACCCTTCTTGCCCACCCAGGAGTCTAATTAGCAAGGTTTGTTTCCAACATAGCCTTATACTGTTGTTACTTACTTTTGCTTCAAAATTAAAACTTGTTGTTTGATGGCAGAAACTGTAACATAAATATAATGCCGGATATGTGCTCTGTACATGGTAGGTAGCAATAAATAGTTACTAAATAAATGAATGAGTAAAAGTTAATGATTTCCCTGGAGTCTCCCTCAAGTTGGACTCCTTTGGTCCAACTTAAATATACAAGAGCAGTGCTTTTCAAACTTTAACATGCATATAAAGCACCTGGGGAAGCCTTACTAAAAGGTAGGTTCTGATTCACAGGTCTGGGGTGGGCCCGAGATCCTGCATTTCTAACAAGTCCCCACATTGCTGTAGGCCGGAGAACCACACTGTACTACAGGATTGGGCACCCCCCCCATATTTTCCTGGTCTATGCTACTTATCATGCTTTGCGCTTACCTCTAGCACGTTACTCACCATTTTCTATCATGTTGTATTGTTTATCTATTCAGCTAGAGTGTGAGTTTCAGTGGACAGGAACTGTGTCTTCTGGGTCATATATCCATTTCTGTATTCTCAGCACATTGCTCAGAATACAAAGCGGGGCAAAGTAGGTGCTTAAGCAATGTTTAATTCAGGCTGAACTCACAGCATTTCCACTTGCTAGTCAATAACACTCCTGATACCCTCTGAGCACCATGGATCTCTTCCACAGGAGAAAATTAGGAGCTAAAAACCCATGAGCAATTAATGCAGACTGACTGCAGCTGTGGTCAGGCAGACTGGAGAGAGCCTCTCTCCGTAGCCAGAGAATCCATGGGCTTGTGGTCCAGACAAGCGACACACCATCTGAGGCTTTGTTCCTTCATTTTGATTGATAAACTCAAGACATAGGTTTGGGAAGACTTTACATTATTGTGTGTAAAATGCCTGTATCATATGTACCTTGAACTTCTTGTAAGTAAATGTTTGTGCACTCTGCCAAAAATTAGCAAAAATGATTATTATTTAAAAAAAAATAGGACTTCTGGCCAAGATGGAGGCGTAAACAGACACTCTGCATCTCCCTCCACAACTAAGAAATACAACTAAGGAATACAACTGCCTCAAAACTAGAAACAACAAAAGTTCCAGAAAATCAAACTGCATGGAAGTCCAGCAAACAAAGATATAAAGAAGAAATACTCATCCAGACAGGTAGGAGGGGTGGAGCCAGGCGGACAGGATGTGGTGTGGTGGTGGCAGCAGTGGCAGCAGTGGCAGGCTGGCAGAAAGCACAGTCACACGTTTTAAAAAACCAGGAGGGACACCTGGGGAGCTTTCCCAGCTCCTCTAGCCCACAGTCCCAAAACTGGAGAAAATCAAGCTTTATTGCTTCTGTATGTGCAGACCAGTGGGGGTTGGGGTGGAGGCAGAAAGTGCTGGTCTCAGCAGAGTCCGCTTATTTAAAGGGTCCCAACGGTATTACAATGTCCTCGGACCCACCCACTCTGGGAACCATGGCCAGGGCAACAGCTAGAGGGGCATTAGTCCAGTGCAGAAGTGGGTGAGGTGCCTGGAAAAGGGGCGAGTGCTGGGCAGGCAGCATTGTTCCCTCTCGGACCCATCCCCCACATACAGCGCCACAACGTGGTGAAACAGGTCACTCTGTACTGACAAATCCCTAAGGCTCTGCCCCTTACAATGTAACAGGAGTTATAGCTCTACCTGGGACGTGGAGGCAAACAAACACAGGAGCCTGTCAGAATGAGGAGACAGAGAAGTATGGCCCAAAAGGGGGAATAGATCAGGTTCCAGTGGGAGAACTAAGCAACGAGGAGATAGCCAACCTAACAGATGAAAAGATAGACAACCTAACAGATGCAGAATTCAGAACATTGGTGATAAAGATGCTCACAGGCTTGACAGATATGCTTGAGTACGGCAAATGCATAAGAGAAGAAGTGAAGGCTATGCTAAGTGAAACGAAGGAAAATTCACACAAAACTAATGGTGAAGGGAAGGAAACTGGGGTTCAAATCAATGATTTGGAACGTAAGGAAGAAAAAAAGTCAACCAGGGCAGAATGAGGAAGCAAGAATTGAAAAAAATGAGGAAAACTTCCCAAATTTTGTGAAGGAGATGGACATACAAGTCTGGGAAGCACAGAGGGTCCTGGGCGAGCTGGATCCAGAGGGGACCACACCAGGACGCATCATGATTGAGATGCCAAAGGTGAAAGACAAAGACAGAGTGGCAGAGGGTTGCCTACAGAGGGGTGCCTATAGGACTATCAGCTGATTTCTCAGAGGACACTTTGCAGGCAGGAAAAGACTGGGAAGCAGTATTCAATGTGATGAAAGGCAACCTGCAACCAGGATTATTCTATCCAGCAAAGCTATCATTTGAAATGGAAGGGCAGATGAAGTGCTTCCCAGACAAGGTAAAGCTAAAGAGTTCATCATCACTAAGCCATTATTATATGAAATGTCAAAGGGACTTACTTAAGAAAAAGAAGATCAAAACTATGAACACTAAAATGACAACAAACTCACAACTATCAACAACTGAATCTAAAAAATAAAATCCAACTAAGCAAACCAGAATAGCAACAGAATCATGGGTATAGGGATCATTTGGAGGGTTATCAGCTGGGAGGGGGGAGGGGGAGAAATGGGGAAATGGTGCAGGGATTAAGAAGCATAATTGATTGGTACAAAATAGACAGGGGGAGGTTAAGAATAATATAGGAAAGGGTGAAGCCTAAGAACTTATATGCATGACCCATGGACATGAACTAAGAGGGGTGGGATTGCTGGAGGGAAGGGGAGTACTGGGCAGAGGGGAGCAAAGAGGAAAATAATTGGAAATACCCTAACAGCATAATCAATAAAATATACTTAAAAAAATTTATTGTGACTTGAAAAATATGTAAATAAATAAAAAGAAATACATAAAATAATTCTGTTCCTAGTTTAAATAAAAATTTAGACATAAAGATTGAGTTTTTGCTTTCAAAATCAAAGGAAGACAGATAGGCCAGACTTGAAAATGTAAAGACATACATACTTAATGACATGCTACAGAGTCTACATTATTTACAAGTCAGGGTACCCTCTGGCTGAATTTTAATTTGATCACAAGCAAACTGTTTTCGCTTTGTGAATAGATATTTGTTCTTTAAGTTTAGAAAGTCTGAAAAGAAGTATGTACCTGGTCTCCTGCTTTGAGGAAAATAAGGCCCCACCTTGGGTAAAATTGTAACCATTTCCAATTAATATTTACATTTTCTGGAGGTTCAGGGGAGATTAGGATGGATGACAATTTGTGTACAGGGTAGATTTTTTTAAAAATTCACATTTTAACAGAAAGAATTATTACATCACCACTACATAAGACTTTGTACACATTCATTCTGTGTAGTTTTATTCTGCTTTATAAATAAGTGCATTGTAGTTGTTTTCATAGCTAAAGTAATTTGGAAAGACATATGAAAGGACAAAAATCTGTCAAGTTTAACACCAGAAAGTTAAGAAAAAAACACATTTTATCCTATTTATGAGATTATTTTCATGATCTTTTCCCGGACAAATCCACACTGAACAGAGTAAATAGCTGGAATGTTGATCTGGACAATTCATAGAAAAAATTTGTTATTTTGGTAATTATAAGTGTAAAGATTAGGTGTTAGTTTTTCAGCTTTAATTATCTGATTTGCAAGAACTACCAACGAATATTACAAAACTGACCAACTGCAAGGGATAATAATTTACAGTATTGGGTTGCTGCCAAAAGATCAATTTATTCCACAAAGGGTATTTGAGACCTAGCGCAGAGGAAACTATGTAAATTAATATGGAAAAGAGTTCCCAATAATTAAACTACCTCAAAACTGCAAGAAGTTTCTGGTGTACAGTCTTAGGCCATGGTCATGCTGAAGACAAGCAACAGAAACCAGAAGATTGCATTTGCCACAGTAAACACAATAAGAAATTCCAGATAGATTACTTTGCAGCTGCTTCTTCCCCTGAAAGCAAACCCCCCCCCCCACTTGTGCACATGAACCCTCTTGCCAATCACATCCTGAAAAACGTCTGGCTTCAACGTTTTGCATTTTGCTGTGACAACTGAAGGGAGCAACAGTTGTCTGACACAGCTGTAGTCTGAGTGTGCAGGTTAGGAGGGGGGCACAGGCAAATACAGTTAGTTCCAGCTGCTGACTCAGAGGCAATGAGTCTTTCTCAGAGCCGCACACGCTTGGAAACTCAGTATCCAGCAGCATGCATGCAGTTAGCTGGTCACTAAAACCACATAGTGTGTGAATTGCAAAACCCAATTTGAAAGAAGAAAACAAGTGATTCACAATACTGGAAATTTAGATTTTAAATTAAAGCTATATTTAAAAATATTTTGTAATAGTTTTTGTTACCCCAAATCTTAGAAGAGAACAAAAATACGTAGAAATAGGTTTATGTGCATATGTCTTAAAACTTGTCAAAAGATTTAGTACATATGATGTTATCTCTGAATCAACATTTTCTTATCATAATCACATTCTTTTTTTATTTTTTATTCTATTATAGTTGTCCCAATTTTTTCCCCTTTTGCCTCCCTCCCTCCATCCAATGACTCTAGCCCACAGTCAAGCCCCTCTCAATTGTCTATATCCATGTGTCATTCATATATGTCCTTTAACTAGACCCTTCCCCTTCCTTCCACTATCCCCTCCTACATCTATCCGTCTGTTCTACGCTCCCATGTCTCTGGTTCTATTTTTTCTTGTTAGTTTATTTTGTTCATTAGATTTCAGTTACAAGTGAGGTTATATGGTATTTGTCCTTCACCAACTGACTGGCTTATTTCACTTAGCATAATAGTCTCTAGTTACATCCATGCTGTTGCTAAAGGTAGGACTTCTTTCTTCCTGCTGCATAGTATTCCATTGTGTAAATGTACCACAATTTTTTAATCCACACATCTACTGATGGGCACTTCCCAGCATATAGCTAATGTAAATAGTGATGCTATGAACATAGGGGTGCATAAGTTCTTTTGAATTGGTGTTTCAGGATTCTTAGGGTATATTCCCAGCAGTAGAATTGCAGAGTCAAAAAGTAGTTCCATTTTTAGTTTTTTGAAGAAAGTCCACACTGTTTTCCATAGTGGCTGCACAGTCTGCATTCCCACTGACAGTGCACTAGGGTTCTCTTTTCTCCACATTCTCACAATACTTGTTTTTTGTTGATTTATTAATTATGGCCATTCTGGCAGGTGTGAGGTTATATCTCACTGTGGTTTTAATTTGCATCTCTCTAATGGCTAGCGATGTTGAGCTCCTCCCTTTTTTTTTAAATTGTATTTTTTCCATCACCATTTATCCCCTCCTAAACCCTCTTCCATTCCTCACTTTTAAGATCTGGCCAAACCTTTACTGTAGGATGCCTCCATTAAAGAAGTGAAGTAGATGCTTTGCTTTATAGTGATTACCACTTTGAATAGAATTTCCCATAGTATATGTTAGGTTGCCATAAGCTTTTTGTGGTGCATATAGGAATATCATAAAGGACTGTCCATTAAGATTGAATATGTTTGTTAAAACTCCTGAATATTGTGGTATCAATGAACACCAACACCACATGCATTTTACACATGCATACTTTTAGCATAGTTGTGATCAGTAGGCAAATAAATAAAACTATTTTTATTTAGTCTTTTTTCCCCCCCAAATTCCATTTGAATAGATAATTCTAAGAGCCCTTTTCCCTCTTCTTTGCAAGAATGCTGTGATTCTGGCTATCATTGTTTACCATTCATTTTGCTGGCATGTTGTCAGACCATAATAAGTGAGCAGAAATTCATTTAATTTATGCTATGAATTATGTTTTGGAATCGTTTAAATAGTTTTTAATAACTTAAATAGAAATTTAGATTAAAATGAAAACTGTAATTTTTATAATATACTTTTAAGTAGTTTTACCCCAAATTTATAAGAAAAGAACATAAATATCAGGAAGTAGGTTTCTATGCATATGTCTTGAAGCTTGTCAGTAGCTTTTGTATATATGATGTTATCTCTGAACCAGCATTTCTTCACCATAATCATTCTCACTTTTAATATTTGGCCAAAACTTTATCATACTACTCTTCTGTTAAATAAGTGAAGTAGATGCTCTGCTTTATAATGGTTATCATTCTGAGTGTAATTTTCCAGTAGTATGACATGTGCTCAATAAATAATAGCTGTCATTTTTATTGTGGCAATCCATGCTGCCCAATGCGTGCTCTAAGGATCATTCATATTTTGCATATTTAAAACATTTATAAACATTTTTTTCAAAATGTATGGATCTCATCCAGCATCTTATAAAAAATGAAATAAAATAGAAAATATATGAATGCACATCATGTGGTAAGAAAAGGTATTGTTTTGTAAAACTTATTTTAGTATTGCGGGTATGGTGTGTGTGTAAAATGTATTTCTTATGACAAATTGTCTTAAAAAGTTTGAAAGTTATTGTCACAAGGCATATATTTCTAATGAACATATGAAAAGATAAGTATTCACTCTAGAATAAAGCAAAACAGCCACTACATTTATTTTTCTATAATTAATAATCATTTGTTTACATTCAAAACACAATTACTCAGCTTTGCACATTGCATTAAAGGTATTTAAACCGTTTAAAAGTAATTTTCTGTTCATTTGCCATGGGCACCATTAGAGAATTAACAGGTGTTTGTTGACATGATTATTTTCTACAAATGGATTTTTATTCCTTTTATATTTATCTACCATGAAATAATAAAACACCTAATACTCTGGATGTTTAGTTTGCTCTTCTCTCATGACTACCTATCTTCATGACAAACATGTGACAATTCCTCTTTATGACAAATAAACCTATTACAAAACAACACCTCATTGGAAATGTATAAAAAATAATTCCAATTGGTCTACAATAACACCCAACCACATCCACACATACCCTTCTTCATTAAAACCCTTCAGATGGTTAGGACTTTTCTTTCAGAAATCATAATGCTGTGAGCAGAAGATAAATAGTCAACTTAGTTACTGTATCTTGCACTGCACGTTTCAGCTTATGGAGAAAATAAGCAAAGTAGAAAATAAAAAGGAGTGTCAATTTTTAAGGGTCAATGTTAACATTTGTACAAGTGTTGCGGAACAAATGCAGAAGTCCCACACTCCCTTGAAAAATCACAAACTCTGCCTTCACTTTAAGCCTAATCTGCTGACATTAACAATTAAAATTGAGGACAGGTGCTGGATACGGCATCAGGGAAGTGTGGGTTCTACCCTTGAATAGAATTCACAAATATGCCATTTCACCTCAGTGTTTACTCCATCAGACCAGCCACTGTAACTACTGAAAGGTAACATTCATTTATAACAGAAGGGATTTTCCACGAGACGCATTTCCCAAACAAGTACATATTCTTAATAGGTTAAACAAGATTCTAAAACACTCCACTCTCAATTTAGTTCTGTTTACTGAGTATTTATTTACTCAGAACCAAGCACTATGTTAGTTGCTAGAGATAGAGATGAGTTTCCAGTCGAAGGAGAGAGCTCCAAAAGCCCCCCAAAATTACAATTCTATAACCTAAGGCTATGATTGAGGTATAATAAAGCAATGAAAGAGGCATAAAGGGAGGGCATCAATTCCAGACGGAAAGCCAACAGATCAACGAAGTCTCTGAAAGAAGTGATGCTGACCTGGAGTCTCCGGGAAGAAAGAGGGGGTACTTCCCCCAGGGAACTCAGGTCATATAGCATGATTTGTCTGGGACATTGCGATGAAGGCTGAAATTCGCAAATTTTGAAACAACAGTTTGATTTGGTTTGACCTCAGCACTGCACATGGTCAGGATTCCATGAATAGCGCGGTAGTGCTTGGGCTCCAGTGAGCGAGAGAAGGGAAGATAAGGGAGAAGGTGGAAGAAGAGGGCTAAGGTCAGATCAACATCTCACACAGGAATTACAGTGGGAACAGACACAGCCTGGGATTTTAACCTAAGACTAGGATATCACACAAAGTACTAGAATTGCTTAAGCATTCAGAAATGTTATTCGGTAAACTTTAAAACACCAAAAGAGAAAGCAAAAACATTAAAAGTCACATTTTATTCATAATTCTATCTCCTTAAAATTAATGACAACTTCAAACCTTTCTATTTCCTTCAATTTTTATCACAGTTTCTTAATATAGATGCCATCTGAACCCTTCGAGTGCCACATGTAATTTGAAATTTGGATCAACATGAGAAAAATTATATCAATATATAACCTGAGGTAAAAAAAAAGAAAAAGAGAACAAAACATAAAATATGAATTATTCCATTGTTATTTACATTTATAGCCATCAAAAAAAGAGTTTCTGGGAGCGACGCTGGCACTTTTGGGAAAATTTGTCAGTGTTGCTCACAGTGACGTTGGCCCTCAAAGGGTTAAAACTTATAAACTTTTGCACTCTATCACTAAAGTATCTCTGAATTTCCCATGTAATTATCATGTTTTTTTTAATAGCTGTCAAGTGTTCTTACCATAGACAACTTTACCACTTCCTGTATGTCATGTAGGCAGTTTCCAGATTTTCCTATGACAAATGACATTGTCATAAATAATTTCTGCATGTATATTTTATCGTATGCTTTCCTGGAGGTAACTTCTAAATTGTGAGATTACCAGGAATAAATATTTTTATGATGTTTTGTTGCCCAGGTAGAAGAGAGCTTGGTACTTACTGTTTTGCTCCAAGTAAGGCCTGTGGTGTGGTGTTCCTTGATGTACGTTTGAAGCTCACTCCAAATGTTCAAATATGACTTCACCCAGTCCACATGGCGTAAATCGCTTTGTTGTAAAAGACAGTGGAAGAGAGTGGAGTTAGGATCCAAAATCAGGCTTAAAAAAATGTTCAACTATGACTTCACCCAATCCATATGATGCAAATTGCTTTGTTATCAAAAAAAGTGGAAGAGAATGGAGTTAGGATCTAAAACCAGATTTTAAAAAACAGGGAGACACATGTAATCCAGTAACCAAGCTGGATGAGCCTGGAGCATTTGTCTTTATAGTCCAGTCACTGTGAACTGATTCCAAAGAGAACCCTGAAAGAAAGGTGGTCCAGGTCTCTCCTGAGGGGAGCTGCGTGCCCTGAGCTCCAGCTGTGGAGCAGAGAGGGGGGACCACAATGGGAGATCCCACAGAACCAGGCCAATTCAGGCAGATGACTGGAGAGGTGACCCTTACTTTCTGTACTGCCTCTAATGCAAAATGAAAAACCACGTGCTTTCAGGAAGGAGAATGGTATTGAAAAGAGAAATAAAACATCCTTTGATTTGTTTTCTAATAATTTGGTTGAATTATTTGGTTGAAGTGTAACAAAATTTGAGAGTTTTAGATTGGTAAGGAAGCTGCTGTTATAAGAAAGATGGTTTCCTACAAATGGGTATCATTCTATACTTCTAAAGGTAACATTCACTTAAATTATCTTAAATTGATACTCATAACAGCAATGCAAGCTTGGCAGAGTATTGCCATATTTTTAATCCCAATTTTGCTGAACCAAGATGTAGTAAATGCTTACCTTTTATAACAGGATTGAGACAACTGTCAGAAATAGTAAACTTGTAGATAGGCAAAAATAGTTGCATTTTCTTTGAATAATTTCCACCCACACATTTTTTCCCTACTTCGAATGAAGTTGTGGTAAATGAGAAAGTGATGAAGTCTCAGTTAACAAAAACTTAATTACGAGCCTGGGCCATTCACCTGAAGACAATCACCAACGGAAATCTCTATTGCTAACGCTTCCATCACTAATGACTTTTCTCTGGATGTAATTGTTTTGTTCTCCTTGAAAAGCTCCATGAGAAGGACCACCTCATGTTTAGAGTCTCATCGTGTTAAGTCACGCCATTTAAGAAAAGTGAAACTGGGAACTGAAGTCATAATTATCATCTACTCCTTGAAGATGAAACATGTGAGTGTGGTTTTGTTCTATATATTAAGATTTACTGTTTATATTAATCAAACCTGTGAAAAAAAATCTCATTTTCATTTTCTCACACTTTCACAGTCAAATCCTAAAAGGCTAAGTATAGCTTCATATGTCTCTCACATCAGTTTCCTTACCCTGTGGGGTGTGTGAGGGTCTTAGTACAGTGCCTTGCACATAGGAAGCAATATATACAACAGCTATTGTTAGAGTACTAAAATCATTTCCATATATGGAACATATATATTGTTATTTAATACATATATGTGTTTATGTACATATGTGTATGTACATATAACACACACATCTACAGACATTCTAGAAATAGCAGGTTGCTTGTTTCTATTAAAAAAAGTGTAACAAGTGCCCTGGCTGGTGTGGCACAGTGGATAGAGCACTGGCCTGTGAACCAAATGGTTCCCTGGTTCAATTCCCAGTCAGGGCACGTGCCTGGGTTGTGGGCCAGGTCCCCAGTTGGGGGTGCCAAAGAGGCAACTACACATTGTTGTTTCTCTCGCTCTCTTTCTCTCTCCCTTCCCTTCTCTCTAAAAATAAATAAATAAAATCTTTTAAAAAAAGTTTAACAAGCAATAAAGCTCAAGCATGTATAGGAAACTTCATTGTTTGTTTAACTATTATAGCATGATTTTGACTTGAAGAAAGTTCTAGCAAAACTTGTAATAAGGAATAACAATATGTCTTCTAGCCTGAAGTCAGTCTCACTGGACAACACATTAAGCAGGACCCAACTACACATCAGGAGCTATAAACCCATCCTTGGTTTTCATTTACCCTGGAAAAAGCTATGGTAGGGTCATGTGATTTTAATAATTATGACTCAGAGAGACCATACCTCTACAAAGTCAAAGTAATTAACTTACTCTATTCATTTACTGAAAAAGAGCCAAACAACCAATCAAGGGTTGCCCAGATGCAGAGTTGACCGCCCACAGGACTTTTGTTTAAACCACAGGGAAGCCTGACTCAACTCCTCTCCCCACAGCCTGCCTGCAGGTAGGCAGCATGAGTGACAGGGAACGGAAACATGCTGCAGCAGCACTGAGCCCACAGAGTGAAGGCACAGCTGGCTTGGGTGCACCCATAAGTGGGTGTACCATGAGTGGTGGGCAGTGTTCTGCTTGACAGGTTACCACCCCTGGAAGCTTGACCAGTGACTTGGGACTGGTCTGACACCTTACGGAAGTGAAGTGAATGAATCTCCAGCTCTGGCTGCATTTCCCTGGCATATGGTACAGTCTTCAGGTGGTCTACTAATTGTAATTGAGTTGTCGATGCTGCCAGAAGTACGTTTTCTACTCAATAGCTAACATTGAGGGACAAACACTGGACTCTATTTGCATGTGTACAAAAAAGCAGAAAACCACAACCTTCCTGGCTATGCTGCCACCTAGAGAGAATCACTCACATCCATGGCCCTACATACACTCAGGTCGGGACTGGGAGAAGACCAGGAGCTGATGAGCTGAGATAAAAACAAAAATGGCTTCCAAGGGCGATACATGAAAAGGCAGAGACCTAGGTGGTGCCTAAGGTATCCAGTCCTGAAAAAATGACTAGATACAGAAGATCTTTTACAATGTGGAAATCACTATGGGCATAGGTTCATGCTGACATAATTTTTATGTCCAGCTCTTATAACAAAATTGACTGTTGAACTGTTATTTTTATGTGAGAAGAGCAGGCATCTTGCACTTTTGATGCCTTTTCTGTAGTCTCTGATACACGTGGCAACATTTGGAGTTGTATCATTGGGCATTGCCCCAGTCACAGTTTTCTGGGTGCAGGAAGTCTATTGTTAGGCATAATTAATTTATTTGAAGTTCTCCTGGAGTGAAAGAGGAAAAAGCCATGCCTAAGTCTCCTAAAGCTGCCCTCCTTAAAAGCTATAGGGCCTCTTTTGCTAACACAGAATAAATAAACTCTATGAAGGTAGCACTGTAGTTTCGGAGACATTTTCCTGGATATTCAGTTCTGGTGTCTCTCCATTTGGTCCCATTTTCAATTTTAACCTTAATCTAGGTCTCGCTAAGATCAATGATTTGGGTTTAGAAAGCAATGGTTTTAAAATGTAAAAGCTGGTTCTACAGGCAAACCCATTGGTTCAGACTCATCTGTACTTCCCACAGCTCTCTGAGGGTTGCTATTCTTATAAATGTCTCTCTCCATCCCAATTGTATTTCATATTACCACAAGCTCTGCTTTCCCTCTCATGGCCTGGTTTATTGTCTCATATCACTTCTGTTCTTTATTTATACTTCATTTTCTGATTCCCCCTTTCCTCTCTCTGTTCACCCACTGACTCTATTATGATTAGTGTAAAAGTTTTGTGACCATATGGGACTGGTCTATCACAAATCATCACAGAGCTCTTGCACTAATGTGGGAATATGTAATAGATAACATGGATTCAAGTGGGAGAGTTTATTCATTACGAGAAAGCTAGGCACACTTTCTAAAACACTTTCCATTTTGCTTTACCTGCAAAGGTAGGATTTTTCATTTACATTCATAGTAAATTCATTAACAGCTCTTGAAAGCAAGTAGTAATGAACTATATTAAATTTTAGGGACAAATATCGAATAAGCACTTAACTGAAAACTTGGTCAATAAAAGAAGGTACATACCTGTGTTTGTAGTCCTTTAAGACCCTGTTAGTGTAAAAGGTGGCAGCATCATTCATCTCCTTGACATAAGGACCAGGTTTAGGGGACTGAGAGAACAGGACCATCACCCAAGCATAGAAGGAAAAAAAAAAGGATAAGAAAGAAAATGTCTTAAAGAAGAAGAAAAGCAATGGAGATGTTGACCTGAAAGTTGGAGTCAAACTTTGCTCTGTAAAGACTGATGAAACACTTTCCACATCTTAGAACACAAAGTACTGAACTTCCAACAGCATAAGGAAGTGCATAAGTCAGCCTGCACAGACTCTGCAGTCAGTGTAACAGGCAGAGGATGAAGGAACCTGAAGGGAGCTATGGATTCTCCTGAACACTCCAAAGATGTGACGAGGGGCAGGGGCGACACTCCACCTGGACTCACCACAGCTATCCACCCAAGGGCAGGGATGCTTTCGCTGACGGCTGAGAGGTGGTTAAACATTGTACTGCCCCGGTTCTTCTCTCTGAAAGTCTGGATTTCCTGAATCTTTTCTGATATTGGTTTCAGAAGCGCAGCCACGTCATTCTGTAAGCAAACATTGAGAGTTGTTACTAAGGACAGGACAAGCAGGTCCCCTTCTTGCTGGCCTAAGCTTTAGTCAGGACTCGCCATTTGCTGATGGCTTTCAGAATAGAATGGGTTTTTGTTGTTGTTGTTGTTATGATAATACTATATATACTTTCATTCCCTGAAGTATGAAAAGTGCACATTGTTTCGACAGCATTAATGTCTCCTGAGACATGGAAAAATCTCAAGAATATGATACAGCCCTATTTTAGAGAATCATGTAAAGGACAGAGTGAAAGTGAGTGTGGATCAATTATGTTTTCAAGTGGAATGCATAGATCACACGCTGTAATAACACAGGTCTAAAATCAGGGTGGGTGAGAGGTTAGTAAAAAGATAGCTTTCTATTCCTGTAGGAAAATGATGTGAAAGGGGGTCCTTGCTCTTATCAGAGTTACCATAAAATCCATATGAAAAAGTGGAAATATTTCACTAAAGCTCTTTTTAAGAAAATATGATGGCTTATAATATTTATAGTTATCTTAAAGTATGTTTTGATTTTTTTTATACAATGCCCTGGGTCAACCTGGTCTATGACTACTGATTAATTCAATAACAGATTTCTCTAGCCATATAAAAAATGACTTTCAAAATTATGAACTTCTGGTCAAGATGGTGGCACAGGTAAATGCAGTACTCCTCCCACAACAATATCAAAATTACAACTAAACTACAGAACAATGACCACTTAGAACTGCCTGAAATTGAATTGAATGAAGTCCTACAACTAGGCAATTAAAGAACAGCCACATCAAGACTGGCAGGAGGGGTGGAGACATGGAACAAAAACATGTGGCAGATAAAAATTGGCAGGGATATCTTGGTTGTAGAGGTCCCTGCTGAGGAACAAGGGGTTCCAGCCCCTCACCAGTCCCCCCAGCCCAGGGTTCCAGTGCCAGGAAGAGAAGTCGTCATAACTTCTGGCTGTAAAAACCAGCAGGGATTGAGGCTGAGGGAGACGGAGGCTTCTGGAGTCCCAGGCAGTTACCCTTAAAGGGCCTGTGCATGGATTTACTCAGACTCACTCCCTCTGAGTTCCAGCACTGGTACAGCAGCTTGAAAGGCACCAGAGACATATGGGAAGAATCTAAATTGTTCAGCATCAGAGTGAAAGCTGGGGCAGGGAAGATTTCTTCAAGACAGAAGTGCTAGAAGAGGTCACCATTTCTCTGATGAGTTCTCCCCACACAGAGCCAGCAGGTGGGCACCATATCTGAGATCCCATAAACTGGGCACACACTGTTTGTCCCACCCTGGTAATAACCCGAGACCAGCCCCACCCAACTTGTGGACCAAATCAACCTGTTTCCAGTGACTATTCCATAGGAATGCTGTTTTGGTTCATGCTTTAGATTTTCCTAAAATCTCTCAAACAAGCAGAATCTGGCCTCAAAGCCCCATACCTCTCACTAAGTGGCCCCAGACCTGGCAGCAGCAGCAGCTGGCCTTGATTCACAGCTTGGCCTTGCCTGGGCACCTCCAAGCCCATTATAATTAGTGGCCATCTGCAGATTACTTTGTAGCTCATGCCAGGTGGCCCTGGGGAAGAACACAGGTGGTAGATAACCTTGGCCTGTGCCTCCCAGGAGGCCCCAGAGCCAGTACACATCGTCAACAGCTTCAGACCATGCCAAAGCACCAGCCAACCACCTCCAGAAGTGACACCCTCAAGGCAAGACTCAGTGGGCACCATAGCCCTGCTGAAGGAAATCATGCTCTGTGGGATGGGCCCCTGCACAGCTGGTCTTCCATGGTGGTTGGAGGTCAGTGTGGTAAAAGGTCAGTGTCCGGTGGTCAAAGCTAGCCCTTTGCAGCTGATAAGCCTAGGGATAAATCCCTCACACTGACAATACAACAGCAATCAAGGCTCAACTACAGGAGGAGGGTGTCATAGCCCACACTGTGGTGCACGTTGCGTGTCCAGTTTGGGTGATCAGGAAGGCTGTCACACTAGGCCCTACAGGACAGCTACTACATTAGGCCACTCTACCAAGCCTGGGAGACATAGCAGCACTACCTCATATGTAGAAACAAACACAGAGGGGCTGCCAAAATGAGGAGACAAAGAAACATGTGCCAAATGAAAGAACAGGACAAAGCTCTAGAAAAAGAGCTAAATGAAATAGAGACAAATGATCTAGATGCAGAGTTCAAAACATTGTTATAAGGATGCTCAATAAACTTAGTGAGGACATCAACAGCATAAAAAATAACCAGTCATAAATGAAGAAAACACTAACTGAAATGAAGAATATTTTACAGGGAATCAATAGTAGAGTAGATGGAGCCAAGGATCAAATCAATTATTTTGAATATAAGGAAGCAAAATCATCCAATCAGAACAGCAATAAGAAAAATGAATACAAAAAATGAGGGTGATATGAAGAGTCTCTGGGACAACTTCAAGCGTACCAACATTGGCATCATGGGGTTGCCAGAAGAATAAAAGAGAGAGCGAGCAAGAAATTGAAAACCTATCTGAAAAAATAATGACAGAAAACTTCCCTAATGTGGTGAAGGAAACAGACATACAAGTCCAGGAAGCAAAGAGTCCCAAAAAAGATGAATCCAAAGAGGCCCACACCAGGACACATCATAAGTAAAATGCCAAAGGTTAGAGACAAAGAGGCACTCTTAACAGCAGCAAGGGAAAAGCAGTTAGTTGCCTACAAGGGAGCTCCCTTAAGACTGTCAGCTGATTTCTCAACAAAAACTTTGTAGGCCAGAAGGGATTGGCAAGAAATATGCAAAGTGATGAAAAGCAAGGACCTACAACCAAGATTATTCTACCCAGCAAAGCTATCATTTAGTATCAAAAGACAGATAAAGAGCTTCCCAGACAAGAGAAAGCTAAAGGGATTCATGACCACCAAACCAGTATTACATGAAGTGTTACAGTGTCTTCTAAAAATATGAACAATTAAATGGCAAAAATACATACCTAACAAAAATTGAATCTAAAAAACAAAATAAACAAACAAGCAGAACACAAACAGACTCATACATAGACACAGAAAACATTTTGATGGTTGCCAGATTGTAGGAGGTTAGGGGCATAGGTGAGAAAGGAGAAGGGGTTAGGAAGTACAAATGGGTTGTTACAGAATAGTCATAGTGATGTAATAGTCACAGGAATATAGTGAATAATATTTTAATAATGATGTATGTTGTCAGATGGGTGTGAGATTTATAGGGATGATCATTTAGTAAGTTATGTAATATCTAATCACTGGGAAGTATACCTGAAACTAATATAATATGTATGTCAACTGTAATAAAAAAAAAGACAAAAATACAAAACAAATTACGTGAGCTGACTTATGAAGCATCACTTACAAAGTACCACTGAAATAGGTGCTTTTAACATCTCTCCATATATCGCCTTATCATTCCCTACGTTCTCTGTTTTGAAGACCAGATACAAGGTTACAGTACCTGAATTTTTTTTTGTGTGTGTGCTCCAAAGAAATAGAAACAGTCATTTACTTCAGCTTTGTGAAAGCAGTTGAAGACACTTTTAAATCTTATTTGCAGGAAATAAAATAGGAAAGCCACTAAAGTTTTTAAATTTCTTTAACCAAGACTTCAGAGCAAAGGTTCAATCTTGGCTACATATCAAAATCAGTTGGAAGCTTTCAGAAAGAGGCCTGGACCCCACCCATAGAGACTCTGACTTAACTGATCTTGAGGTGACCTGGGCTGGGGGAGATTGGAAAACTTTCTCAGGTTAGATTTTAATCACTGCTACAGATGGTGGTAGCTTAATACCACTAAAGTTGTTTCCACTAGGGAAAGCAAACCATTAAGGAAGTAATTATGTTCAGCTGCTGCAGCTTCCAGACCTCTCTTTTCCTTCTTGACCCCTATATATACCCTCCCATAAAAGAGATGTTGTATGTAAGGGCTTTGGAATTAGAACGATCTTAATTCAAACCTCAGCTCTGCCACTTACTACCTATGTGGCCTCAAGCAAATCACTTAATCTGAGCCTTGGTCTCCTCATTTGTACATCAAAGATAATACTTATAACCTATAAACTATAGGATATACAGAATATTAAACCTCTGACACATGGAAGATTTATGGTAAGTGGAAGTGGTTATTATTATTATGCAATTAGCTCAGACTGGAGGTAAAACAGATGTTCCCTGTAATATCTAATACTAATTTGCTTCAAATAAATGACTGTGTATTTAAATTATTTTATTTTTCAATTACAGCTCATATACAATATTATTTCAGGTGTACAGCATAGTGGTTACACATTTATATAATTTATGAAGTGATCCCCCAATAAATCTAATACCCATTTGACATCACACATAGTTATTACAATATTATTGACTATATCCTATGCTGTACTTTATGTCCCCGGGACTATTTTGTAAATGCCAATTTTTACCTCTTAATTCCTTCATCTTTTTCACCCAGTCCTCCAATCCTCCTCAAATTTGGCAACCATCAGTCTGTTCTCTGTATCTATAAGTCTGTTTCTATTTTGTTTGTTCATTTATTTTTTTCTTTAGATTCCACATATAAGTGAAATCATATGGTGTCTTTCTCTGTCTGATTTATTTCACTTAGCATAATACCCTCTAGGTCCATCCATGTTGTCATAAATGGTAAGGCTTCATTCTTTTTTATGACTGAGTAATATTCCATTGTATATATGTACCATATCTTCTTTATCCAATTGTCTATTGATGGACACCTAGGTTAATTCTATATCTTGGCTATTGTAAATAATGCTGCATTGAACATAGGTATGCTTATATTTTCAAATTAATGTTTTGAATTTATTCAGATAAATATCCAGAATTGGGATTGCTGGGTCATGCTGTAGTTCTATTTCTACATTTTTAAAATGCTTTCGAACTGACATCGGTTAAACAATAAGAGGGAAGACTCTCTAGCCAGGATCTTCCAGAACTCACAGCATCACTCTGGTCACAACTTCTCTCTACCCATTGAAAGTAAAATTAATCAGGGAACTTCTAAATCTTGTGAAGCAACACATGGTCATTATTGACCTGAACCAGCAGCTAACCAATCCAGGAGTCCCACTGCTGTCATTTTGGAAAGAATCAAGACTTAGCACCTAGAGGACCCCATCCACTCTCTATGCTGCATGTTTGTGTGTCTTGTCTCCAGAAATATTAACTACACGTTGCATAATTAAGTACACAGGCAAGTCTGAGTTCTGAGATCTAGCTAGAGAGAGTAGCAGCAAAGACAAAATAAGCTGGAATCATTAGTAAAGCTAAGGGAAGATTTTAAAAAGTGCTTTCAATTCAAGTCAGAATTAAGGCATTGTTAAATCCCACCACCTCTGCAGAGCTGTGGATGTTTTACTGTTCTTTGAAAAACAGAGAAGACTCTATAATAAGTATAGTTCTTTCAGAAAAATATCATGTTTAAGTTTTTAAAGCCATTGTTAAGTTACTTTGAATTTTGGACATTGTTCAAGGGTAGAATATATGTTGGTTAGGATGTTTTCACAGCTGATTCATCTCCAAAAAAATTTTTCCTGAAGGCTGCCAGCTCTGAATATCCTCGATGGTGACCCAGTATACTGAGAGAACTGGAGGCCTCCCATAGAACTATGCCTTTTTGGGGAGATCATATTTAGCCAAGAGCTTTATCTGGAGCTAAACAAAACAAACAAACAAACAAACAAACAAACAAAAACAAGCTTTTATCAAGAAATCTTTTCTCCAAAGCATGATCTCCCTTGGCATTGTCAATGTAGAATGGAATATTCATTTTGCTTCTATTCTGGGTTTCCATTGGACATACAAGGAAACCCTGAGAATTATCAATGATACCATAAATCATTTATGATTTAATGGAGCTAAGCTTATCCATGGCTGTTGCACTGCCATTGTTCATAATCCACTCCAGGACCAAGACCATGTCGTAGATGTCGATGCAGGGAGGTGTGCTGTATAGAGTTGTTTCCAGCCTGCACTTTGCACTCCAGGACTGACAGGCACTCTCTGAGGGCGAACCCCAGCAGGTCATCCTGGATAATCACCAAACACCATGACCCCTGCGGAGCCAACATTCTTCTGTGCACCAGCAAAAGTCACACCCAACTTAGAAATGTCCACTGGCTTGGGATAGGAGGTTTAAAGATACATCACAAACCAACACTGCTTCCTTGACGCCAGAGAGTCAAACACTATACCAGGCACGGTCTCGTGGGCACGCTAACACACATAGAAGGCATCAGGGCTGAGGGTTCAGGTGACTGGGTCTAGAATTTTTGTATAACTCCAAAGTTTAGGGTGGATGATATTCACAGTCCCAAACTTCTTGGCTTCTTTTGAGGTTTTAGCTGACCAGGCTTCTGTCACCACAAAGCACACCTTCCTGCTTTGGTGCCAATTAGGTTTAAGGGGACAGCACTGAACTGGCCAGATGCACCTCCTTGCACAAAAATCTCCTTGTAGTTGTCTGTAACAGCTAGCAATTCCTGAACAAAATCCTCTGTGTTGTTAAGAATCTTAGCAAAATCTGATGGCCTGTGGCTCATTTCAAGAGCACTAATCCCAATGCCTTTCTAGTCTAATAATTTTTTTTTTTTGTATCTCTAACAATACAGAGCAGCAGCTTTGCAGCTCATCCCTGCCCTGCCCCCACCACTGCCCCCAAGTCAGCTGGCCCAAAGTTGCATTTGACTACCCACCTCTGGGTGTCCATGGTGCTGCAGCGCCCCCAACCCTGCAAGTCATTGCAGGAGATACTTTTAAGCTTTTGAGGACCTTCCATACTGTTTCCACAGTGGCTGCACCAGTCTACATTCCCACCAACAGTGAGCGCACTAGGGTTCCCTTTTCTCTGAATCCTCGCCAGCACTTGTTTGTTGTTTATTGATGATGCCATTCTGACAGGTTTGAGGTGGTATCTCATTGTGGTTTTAATTTGCATCTTTCTGATGACTGTGTATTTAAAACGAGAGGCTCCAAATAAAATCCATGTAGGCTAACAGAATTTTAGGAGTTTGGGAATCTAAAGTGGGTCTTCTAGTTTAGCTTTTTGACAGACTTATTTGAGTAGGTCACACCAGTATTTTAAAAAATAGAATAAAAATGTGAGAAGGCATTCACATGTAGTAAGCGTGAGTGTTTTTTATTAACATGTTTCAATTAAGCAGTGCAGAAGTGTGTGTGTGCTGGGCTGCAAAGTACAATGTGTATCTTCTTATGAATTTCAGTCTATAAATTTAGGAAATGTGGATCTAATCCAATTCTCTCATTTTATGCAATTGGGATACAAGCTCAAAGAGGTTACTTTACTAAGTCAAGATCAGCTAGCAAGTGTTAGTAGAGCTGGAGCTAGAACCCAGGTCTTCCGTGAGGCCTGAAGATGATTCTCTATATTGGGTACTTGGAAAACCACACAGAGGTTTCTTCTCTGTCAACAGGATTAGGGAAAGGTATTGTGAAGAGATGAAGGGCTCAGGTGTAGAATGAGACCACTTGGGTTCAAGACCTTGCTCCACAGTGCACTAAACTCCAGGACATTCCACAAGTTACAAAACGTGTCTATAATTGTATGATTACATCTGTAAATAGTGTCTATAATGGCACCCACTCCCCACAGCTGCTATGAGGAGTAAATGAGAGCACAGGTCTGCATTGGTACAGCATTAGGTACATTGTGGGTGTTCAACAAATGGTAGGTGATCTCTAAGGTTTCTGCCAATTAAAGTCTCTGACTGACAAGATGCACTGACCAGCTCTTTCCTATCACTGATATGCAAACACAGGGAGAGTGACTCCCTAATTAAGATATGCAGACAGACGGAGGCATGTTTTTACTTGGGAGAAACAAAAAGAAATACAGGGAAAGAAAGCAAAGTGTGCTCAAAGTTCTTAATGAACTTTTTAATTCTTCCATGTTGAAGGAGGGGAAAACCAAAAAAAGTTGCTGCAGCAGCCAGCCAGATCTTGTGAAAAATTCATGAATACCTTCCCACCTTCTCACCTTCCCTTCTAGCCATCACAGAGACAAGAACTTATGGATTTGGCCTGAGGACCCTGAATCAGGGTTGTTACTGGATGAACTGTGTTCTTTCCAGATTTCTGTGTTGAAGTCCTAATTCCTGGTACCTCAGAATGTGATTGAATTTGGAGGTAGGGCTTTTAAAGAGGTAATTAAGTTAAAATGAGGTTATTAGGCTGGACCCTTAACCAGTATGACTGTCCTCACTTGAAGAGATCAGGACACAGACAGGCACAGAGGGAAGAAACCAGGAGAAGACAGCCAACTACAAGTCAAGGAGACAGGCTTCAGACAAAACCTGCTAACACCTTGATCTCAAACTTCCAGTCTCCAGAATTGGGAGGAATCAAATATGTGTTGTTTAAGAGCCCCTCCACCACCTCCTTCAGGCTGTGGTACTTTGTTCTGGCAGCCTGAGCAAACTAATGTAGGGGTGAGAGACCAACACAGGAAAACAAACACCCCAAACCTTCAACAACAATAAAACAAACAAAGCCCTCTAAACATTCCTGTCCCAAACACAACTATTCCATGCTTGTTTGCTAATGGCTGCCAAAAGTCAGGTTTAATTCCTCTCCCCAGAATCTTGCTCTTTAGAAAGCAAACATTTTTCTCTTCATGAGATTCTTTTTAGTCCAAATTCAACACCCAGTCAAAGGTGTTATCAGTTTTCCCAGAAGGCAGCTGATTTTTAATTATGGCAAAACTACTGAAAAGCATCTTAATTTTCTGCAACACTTTGCTAAGATATAATATTCTTGATGTAATGACATTTTAGAAAAAAATCCTCACTTGAGGATATGTTTATTGATTTTAGAGAGAGAAGAATGGAGAGAGAGAGAAAGATCAATGTGAGAGAGAAACATTGATCAGTTGCCTCCCGCATGCACCCCTGAATGGGGATTGAACCCACAACCTAGGTATGTGCCCTGGTTGGGGATCGAACCTGCAACCTTTTGGTGCAAGGGATGATGCTCCAACCAATGAGCTACCTGGCCAGGGCACAATGACATCTTTGAGAAAGGCCAGAATATCTGTATTGTTTGTGAAATCTGGCCTATTGGCCCAAAGGGAAGAAGAACCAGAAAGTGTATTTATAATGTTAGATAGATTTATTAAAGTTATATTTGTTTATCTCTAACTTCTCAAGAACAAACTCCAAAGTCTGAGAAGACAGATTATTCTGGAAGATATTTTATATCAGTTATCTGATGAAAGCATTATAAAGATTGAGAAAGTTTCCTTCTGCCTTAGCTTGGCAATTTCATGAAGAATTATATTCATTAAAAAAATAATAAGAAAGCAATGATGAGAGAACGAAGTTTAATAGCTATTTGCACAACCTTAATAAATAGTACAGCTTTTATTTTGTGCCAATGAACTTCTCCTGTACTTTAAAGTAGGCCTACATTCTCCAGCTCATCCTGAACTTTCACAGCTGGAATCAAAAGCAGAGAGAACATTAGAATTACGGAGATTTCCATCAAGGTTGATCATGTGGGACGTCATGTGAAAAGTAAATGGGGATGTTATTAGAGGTACTTCCATCTGTTTAAGCATTAAGCATATATTAGGTGTACTCAATAAACATAGGTTGAATTGTACTGATGTCAATTAACACAGCAGAAGGGCTTTCCACTGATGGAAGGAGATAAATTTAAGAGGCACCCTGGGTTTTTTCAATGGAACGCGTTGGCTATAGCTACTCAGACACATCTAAAAGCTAGCATGCTTTGGAATAACTTCAAATCCATTCATTTTACATATGTCTCCCTCAGATTATTTTAAAAAACTTATTACTCATTTTTTTTTTTAAATTCTGGAAGATGCTTCCCTGAAAGAAAAATTTTCAAGGCTCATGTGAAGATTAGCTGCAAAATCTCTTCTGTCTTCCCCAGGTTTCTGTGGCTTTAACAGTAGGTGAAAAATGGCCAAAATGAGGAATACCATGCCCAAATAGCAAGTTTCGGCAAATGTTTCCAAGGGCTATTTTAGCTTCATGGGACTGGGTTTTGGAGAGTATTTCAGGACTTTATGACTTTAGTTACTGCTCTAAAGTTGAAGAATTGAGAACCATTATCAGTTTCATCTCAGTTTAGCTCCAGAAATAATTGTTTTGCAGAAAGTAAAATTAAAGAGCTTTATCAGCAAGCTTTGTAGAAATGTTACCCAAAAAGGGAAACCAAATTCCCACTCATGCTGTTCTGCAAGGGATGGAACAAACCCTGGGAGTTTGACCTCAAAGATTTGTCATTAAATGAAATAAGTCTGTTATTTCTGGAATCCAGGGTTCTAACGTGGTTCTACATCAGGTAGAGAGTGGATCCATCTATTGTTACTTCTTTTTAAATAATTTCTTTTTCTTATTATAAAATTAATACCACATGCTCTTTATGAAACATTAATAAGTACAGATGGGAAGACATAAGTAAACAATAAACATTCTTAATTCCACCACAGTGAGAACTACTGCTAAATGTTTTTTTTTTCTTATAGATGTAATTATTAGGGATATCTTCAAAATTAACATAATTGATTTTAAAATAATGGTTAAGACCATAAAGAATGGTCCTCAGAGTTGGAGGCATGCAGCTCACTTAAAAAAACAAGCACATAAACAAAAACCCACCAATCTATTCTTGGCAAGTATTATGAGGATGTTATCATTTTAGAAAGGATGTTTTAAGCATAAATACAACAAAGGCATTACGTACAACTCAGGCAAACTTAATGGCAGTAAAGTAAAAATTGGACTTTTTCTTTATTGGATCTCATCTACATTTAAAACTCTAAGAAACCTAATATTAAACAGTATTTCTTAGCCACCATACTACCAAATATTGATCATTATTACTTTTGCTTATGTGTTTTTGTGCAAAGTTTTAGCAGTTGATTCTATTTGGGTGCATGTGTGTGGGTTTTAGCACCGAAAACATATGGAAATATATACCTCAAAGTGTTATTATAAAATTTTTATTTAATTTTATTGGCTTATCCATATATTCTAAATTTTCTAATATGTATATGCATTTCTTTTATAATTAAGTTCTGTAACCTTCAATGGTAGAAAAAATTTCTCATAGGTGTGATTAAGTTTATATATATATAAATATTAAGCCTCTTTTTTACTATCAGGGAAGTGGCTTCAGGAAAACATATTCAGAAGTTACCGAAATAAATTATGCAGATGAGGAACAGTTACCATTTTCTCAGGCAAGAGTTATCCCTATCCACCCTGGCTGCTCTGGCTCAGTGGATTGAGCGTTGGCCTGCGAGTCAAGTGTCACTGGTTCGATTCCCAGTCAGGGCACATTACTAGGTTGCATGTCAGGTCCCCAGTCGGGGGCGCGCGTGAGAGGCAACCACACAGTGATGTTTCTCTCCCTCTCTTTCTCCTTTCCCCTCTCTCTAAAAAATAAAATAAACAAATAAATAATGTTTTTTAAAAAACAAGCCTCTACTAACAATACTTAAGAAAATGTCATATTTCTTCTTAAATAAATTTTGTTTTCTTTTTCCAAAAAAAAAAAAAGTTATCCCTATCAGAAAGTGTTTGCTCTAAAAATATATTATTTGGATAAATTCTAATAAATAAAGCAATTGTTTTCACCATTTTAAGTCAGGAGAAAATTGTTATTTTTATCAGAAATGTTAATTTGAGTATACTTGCTTGGTGCAATTGTAGATATTTCCCGATGCTCATTCCCTTCCTGTTTCTCATATATAAATATTTTCTACTATACAGAAATACTTTGAGGATTTCAGAATATGCCTCATGGAAATACTTTCAGAAGCATTTGTACATTTAGGACCACTTGAAAATTTAAAACATTTCAAACTGTCACAGGAGTCAATCTAAATAAACAAAACCTACTGAGCACCACAAAAATATATGACACTATGGTAGTTGCCATTGTATTACATCATGACAAGTGCCTTGGAAAATATTTTTATATGTTCTTAAGGCTTCACAATCCACATACACTTTTTACTTTGGGTTGCTAAACTCTCTTAAAAATACACTCAAGAACTCCAAAGCCTTTTGCTTATATTCCTTAAAATTCATTCTTATTTTTTAAAGTATATTTTATTGATTATGTTTACAGTAGTTTCAATTTTTTCCCCTTTGCTCCCCTCTGCCCAGTACCCCTTCCCTCCAGCAATCCCACCCCCCTTAGTTCATGTGCATAGGTCACACATATATGTTCTTCAGCTTCACCCTTTCCTATATTATTCTTAACTTCCCGTCTATTTTGTATTTATCAATTATGCTTCTTAGTCCCTGTACCATTTCCCCATTTCTCCCCCTTCCCCCTTCCAGCTGATAACCCTCCAAATGATCCCCATACCTATGATTCTGTTCTTATTCTGGTTTGCTTAGTTGGATTTTTTTCTTATTTTGTAGATTCAGTTGTTGATAGGTGTGAGTTTGTTGTAATTTTAATGTTCATAATTTTGATCTTCTTTTTCCTAAGTAACTCCCTTTGACATTTCATATAATAATAGTTTGGTGATGATGAGCTCCTTTAGCTTTACCTTGTCTGGAAGCACTTTATCTGCCCTTCCATTCTAAATGATAGCTTTGCTGGATAGAATAATCTTGGTTGTAAGTCCTTGCTTTTCATCACCTTGAATACTGCTTGTCAGTCCTTTCTTGACTGCAAAATTTCTTTTGAGAAACCAGCTGTTAGTCTTATAGGCATCCTTTTGTAGGTAACTCTCTGCTTTTCTCTTGCTACTTTTAAGATTCTCTCTTTATCTTTAAACTTTGGCATTTTAATTATGATGTGTCTTGGTGTGGTCCTTTGTGGGTCTAGCTTGTTTGGGACTCTCTGTGCTTCCTGGACTTGTATGTCTATTTCCTGCACCAAATTTGGGGAGTGTTCCTTCATTATTTTCTCACATAAATTTTCAATTTCTTGCTCTTCCTCTTCTCCTTCTAGCACCCCTATGGTTTGGATGTTGGCTTGTTTAAAGTTTTCCCAGAGGTTCCTAAGCCTCTCCTCATTTTTTTCAATTCTTGTTTCCTCATTCTGTACTGGTTGACTGTTCTTTTCCTCCTTATGTTCCAAATCATTGATTTGAGCCCCAGTTTTCTTTCCTTCACCGTTGGTTTTGTGTCAATTTTCCTTCGTTTCATTTAGCATAGCCTTCACTTCTTCCCTTATGTGTTTGCCATACTTAAGCATATCTGTCAAGCCTGTGATTATCTTTATCATCAATTTTTTGAACTCTGCATCTGTTAGGTTGGCTATTTCCTCATCGCTTAGTTCTCCTACTGGAACCTTGATCCATTCCCCCTTTTGGGACATACTTCTCTGTTTCCTCATCTTGATAGCTCCTGTGTTTGTTTGCCTCTGTGTTTTAGGTAGGGCTGTCACTCCTGTTATGTTGTAAGGGGCGCAGCCTTAAGTTTTCTCATCAGTAGAGGGCGATCTGTTTCACCACGTTGTGGCGCTGTATGTGGGGGAGCAGTCTGAGAAGGAACAATGTCGCTTGCTCAGTACTCGCCTCTTTTCCAGGCACTTCTCCCACTTTGTATGGGACTGGTGCCTCTTTAGTTGTTGCTCTGGTTGTTGTTTCTAGAATGGGTGGGTCTTCGGACGTTCTAGGACCCTGGGGGCTCTTTAAACAAGCAGACTCTGCTGAGAGACCAGCAGTTTCTTCCTCCCCACCAAACTCCTACTGGTTTGCACAGTCAGAAACAATGAGGCTTAATTTTCCCTGGTGCTGGCGACCATGAGTTGTGCAGTCTGATCAGGAGCTGGGAATGCTACCCAGGTGTCCCTCTCCACTTTTTAAAACATGTGACTGAGCTTTCTGCTGGCTTGCGGCTGCCGCAGCTGCCGCCACCACTACACGGTGTCCTCTCTGCCCCGGCTCCACCCCTCCTACCTGTCTGAATGAGTATTTCTTCTTTATATGTTTGTTTGTTGGACTTCCATGCAGCTCAGTTTCCTGGAACTTCTGGTTGTCTCTAGTTTTGAGGTAGTTGTTTTCCTTCTTAGTTGTGCAGGGAGATGCAGTGTGTTTGTCTACGTCTCCATCTTGGCCAGAAGTCCTTTCAATAGTCCAAAAATAATTCTTAAAGAGTAAAACCAAGGAGACTTGGGGAAGGAACTGCTTTGGATCGTTGCCTTGTACTGACACCTAAGAGAAACTTATAACATGCATGAACGATTTTAAATTGAATGTTCAACAAGCCATTATACTCATCAGCACATATTTTTAGTAATAACTTGTTAAAACAAAAACTATTTCAGACATACAGAAAGCATAGAAAGTAATAATGACAGGCACCCATGTATACAGAACATAACTGAATATTGCGCTGGGGCCCAGGATCCTCACTATGATGTCCCCTTACTGACAGGTGCTGAAGAACAGCTGGAACTGCAGAGGTCTGGAGCCTGGGATGTACAGCTGTTTAGATAAGACCCCGGGGTGGCACTAAAGTTTGATGTCATATTGTTCAATTTTTGTCATAAAGGTGGAACAATGTGCACTGCAAGTTGTCAACTAGGCATTTTTAATGTAAAGTATTTTCTGCAGAAACATTCAGCAAACCATAGGCTAAAGAGCATCTCCCAAGTCATTTTCTTACCTTTCTGATAATAATTTACACTGTTGCTATCAGTAGATTTTAACTTGTCAGAATCATTCAAAGCCTTAGTTAGGATTTTGGGACCATTGACACAATGAGCAAGGGACATATCTTTGTTAGTTCCCACTGTTTTCTGTGTCTGCCACTGTTCACAGGTGGGAGTCCTATCTCTCATCATTTCTAGTTTCTGTGCTACAGTATGTTGGGAAGCACTCACTCTAAAACCTACAATTTATTCATCAGAACAAGAACATAGTTCTGCTCATGCAACATGTGGGCCACCATTTTCTCTAAGCTCTTGATGTTTCAGAAGGGTAGGGTGATATAAAACGTTAAGTTCAATGAAATATAAATATTTACATAGTGACTCACAATAGTTTGTCGCCTTACAATATTTTATGCCCTGAATCTTGCTGCTACAGGGGTCAGAGGAAGTGGGGGGGGAAGACCTTAACATTAACTGTTCCCCCAGGTTAAGATTTATAGTTTTCATTAAAGTTGTTCTGATAGGTAAATCTTTTACTGGTAGTGCAAAAAGATAATAGCCAGTCTGAGAAAACATCTTTCCCATTCATGCACTCATGTGCAGGCTAACAGATGAACCTGGGATGCACATGAAGCTCTAGTGAAAACTTCCTGTATGGCTGGTCTTGACAACATGAGTTCTAGAAAATGCTGGGTTCATGGCAGGGACAGAGGATTAGCTAGATTATTTGAGATCCAGGAAGGAAGCAGTGGGTCAATAATGGGCAATGACAAATAAAGACATACAAAATCTTGGCAGAGAGAAACCAGAAGGGAAAATTAGGCTGAAAATCAAAAGCTTAACCTGGTTATCGTAATAAGCATATGAGAATAGACTGGGTGGCCAAGGGGAATCTGATCTTGCACTTTGTTATTGTTTCAGCTTATTTTATTGGCCCAGCTGAGAACACAACAATTCTTACCCTATCTGGGTAGGTACCATCTGGCTTCTGACAGTGATGAATTTTATAATCCCCTATAATTTTACTTTATGGGATTCTGAACATTAAAGCAGAAAGGCAGTAGATCTCACTTAAATGCCCAGGGACTTTATTAACTAACAATCTCCAGGGATATAAATTGGAGAAAACTGCCAAAACCATTCAAATTCACCAGCTACATAAAATTGAAAACAATATACTGTAATCAGAAATTAGTTCTTTGAAATAGAAAAACAAACAAACAAACCTGAACTGCCACTAATTTTTTTCTACCAACATTTGTTGAGCATTAACTGTTATGTCAAACACCATGTTATGTTGATTGTTTTCATCAGCCGTGTCTACTTTCTCATGAGAAATCTCAGTTTAAACCAGCAAAGCCACCATCTGAAAGATCCCCACCCAGTCACCTGCATTTACTGGGTTTCTGTCTTTCCCTTGGATAAATGTCCCAGGGATAGCCAGAGCTTTCCTCGGAGATTCATTTATGCAGAATGTTGCTGAGATGACAGCTATAGTTTCCTTTTGAAACTCAAGGATGTGAACGATTTCAACAACTACCCCGTGAGTCTATAGACATCCCACAGGGTAGTTTCTGTGCTGCAGTATTGTATCAGGCTTCTTTGATAGTGTGCCCCAGTCATCCTTAATCACAAATGTCCTTTCTCTTTTAAAGTTAGCACAGTCTTTGTAAGATTCCAGTGTTCACTTTTCTCAGAAACAGTGCATCCCACCATGTGTCCCACAGAGCACTGGCCCCAGCTTGGTGGGCAGCTGAACGCAAACGGTGCTTCCTGGTCAGTGGAGCTGAGGGAATTCTGCCTACGGCACCCACTCCTCCATCTGGCCAGTCATGATTCACCTCAGAATACTAAAGGGGGTACTACTGAAACCTATTTAACTATGTTTAACCTTTTTATCTCCCCCTTACCCCCTGCCCCCAGTTTTCCAAGGTACTGGTATTCTGTAAAGCAGACTCTGGGAAAGGTTGCTAGGGGCCATGTGGAGTGGCTTTGGGGATTCACAGAGACCTGCCGGGCTGCTCACCATATATTCACTTGTCCAGTTGTTCTTGCTCATTACCATGGAGACACTTTCAAGGGCATTTAAAGGAGGACAAGATGTCTCTTCTCTCTCACCACCAACACACACACACACACACACACACACACACACACACACACACACGTTGTTTTTAGGAGCTATAATAATCTCTGGGAGGGCAGTTGGCCTAGCCCTCCCCCTCTGCATGAAGATTCTATCTCCTATTGCTGTCTCCCTGTCATTCTTTTTTTGGCCAGCCCTGCCCTCTGCTTCCAATCACCATTGGCAGTTACAGTCTCTTCCTCTCCTTTCTCCTTATCTTCTTTTTCTTCTTTTTTCTCTCACACTTTTAACCTTGTGTGTGGAAAGACAGGCGATTTAGAAACAACACCACTAAATCATAATATTCTTTGCTTTTGCAGAGCAAATTGATGGCTAATGACATTTGCCTTTAGCCTTCAGGTCTTGAGCTCTGTTCTCTCTGAGCTGCCCATGGCCATGGATGCTTTTTTGTTTCCCAAGAGGGATTTTGACTACTTCCAAGTCCAGAGGAATCCCATGGTTTTTCCTTATTTAAGGCTTCTTTATGCCATGGATCCCATGCACTCCAAGTCTATCAGTGCCTGTAGATTGCTGTGCCTGGCTTTTCACACTGACCCCAAAGGGAAAGTGAGGCTAGCAGGATGTGTGAAGCCAGCATAAAATGTGATGCACATCCAGAATTACTTTCTATGAGGCATGTGCAGGAAGATTATTCTTTGATTTTTGGCTCAGTTATTAGAAATAAAGCTTAGCTCTTGAGTATGTAATAAAAGGGAGATGATTGCATTCATTATATGTCTATAGAGAGGCACCTTGTTACCTGTTTGTTTATTTCTTCCTTTATTCAACAGACATATACTGAGTGCTGTCTATGTGCCAGGGCTGGGCAGAGCAGTAAACAGTCCAGACAATTCACAGCAGTAAACACACAGGGGCTCCTAGGCCCTTGTCCTCTTTCATTCAGATGTGATGGGGTGCATGTTCATCAGGGTATTCAAGAGAAACAGATTTTGGAGGCTGACAAGTGAATTGGCAAGCTGGAGACCCAGGAGAGCTAATGGTGTGGCTCTAGTTCAAAGGTCTATGGCCCAAGGCCCGAGAAGAGTTGGTGTTTTGCTGAGTCCAAAGGCAGGAAAAAGCTGATGTCCCAGTTGGAAGACAGTCAGGCAGGAGGAAGCCTCCCTCACTCTGGAGAGGGTCAGTGTTTTGTTCTATCCAGGCCTTTAACTCATCAGATGGGGCCCACCCACATTAGGACTCAGTCTACTGATTTAAATGTTAATCTCATCCAAAAACATCCTCACAGAAACACCCAGAGTAATATTTGATCAAATATCTGGGCACCCTGTGGGCCAGTCAAGCTGACATATAAAATTAACCAGCACAGGAGGAGATAAAGAACAATAAACATAATAAATAACAAAAATTATATAGCATGTTAGGTATTAGAAGCCACAGGGGGAAAAGATAGTCAAGTGAAGGGGTTCAGAAATATTCATCAGGATGGGTTTCAACTTAAAATGGGATGGCCAGTAGGTCTCATTGGGAAGGTGACATTTTAATAAATACTTGGAGGAAGCATTAGCCATGTGGATATCTGGGAGAAGCAGATACAACCATACCATCGCAAGAGGGGAAAAAAGCCACCACAAAGGCCTTACCTACGGCTGGAATGGGTCTCCAGTGTTCAAGAAATAGCAAGCAGACTAGTTGAGCTGGAATGATGGAACGAGTGAGGGGGAAAGTGGTAGGCCTCAGGTGGGAGAGGACATGGCAGGGGCACAGATCATCAGGCTGTTGAGAGAACTTTGGCTTTTATCCTGAATAAAAGGAAGATCACGCCAATTTTGAGTAAATAAATGACATGATGTAATTCTCTTTTATAAGGATCACTCAGGCTGCTGCACTGAGAACAGACTGGCAGGGAGAAAGCAAAGGTGGAAGGGAGATCATATTTGAGAATTTGCAGCAATTTGAATGGAAGATGAAGGGAGCTGGGTGACTACACTGGATAGTGAGAGGAGTAGACTCTGGATTGGATGTGGGCTATCTGAGCAAAGAAGGGGTCAAGAATGACTCCTTGGTTTTTGACCTGAGCAAACTAGAAGAATGGAGTTGCCATTACCTGAGGAGAAGAAATTGCAGAGGGAACAGGCTTTAGCAGGAAGAACATGAGTTCAGATTTGACCCAGTGTTTAGTCTACCCTTAACTGCACTTTCCCAGGGACCACAATTCACTAATATTTGCAACAGTGGCTGCAGATGCCCTCAATTCCCCTCCCCCTACGCCCAAGCTCAATCCCTTTCTGGTTTCCACACTTCAGCTTGTTTTCATTTGGGGGCACCTTCTCAAGTTAGTACAACACAATAAATGTTCCTCGCATACAAAGATGGTGCTTGTGGCCCCGATCATCAGGGGTGAGCTCTGTGCTGTGTCTGTCCTGGCGGTGGCTTGTGCCGCAGCAAACGCTATGAGACAGCTAGGTGGGTTATGTGGACATTCTGAGGACTCTGATACCATAATTTATGACTGAGTATCTGGACCCTTCTGCAACTTAGTCTCCGACCTTGCTTGAGTGACTAGGCCATTTTGCAGTTTAAACTCTGACTCCACCTGACAAACTGCATTCTTTGCACTTTTTCACTACCAAACTTGTTTTGCTAGTTTATTTGGCAGACTCCAAGAGAAACTGAGGCACTGGCCCTGCCTCGTCTCCCTGACCCCCTTTGCTGAACATGTCTCACAGCCCCATCTGTTGGCCGTATCTCATGACTCTACCTGCTGACCACGAGTCAATTAAAACTGTCCACTATTCCTATCTCACAACCCCACTTGCTGACCACTGAGTCAGCAGACCCCTGAAAAATCCAGTCACCACCACCAATCAGAAAATAACTGATGTAAGTTTACAGTCTTTTCCCCTAGCAACCCATCCTTTTGATCAGCAACTCCTCCCAAGTCTGGCCTTTAAATCCCTTGCTTTAGTCTTATCACCTAGAACTTGCCTTGGGTTTATGCCAAAGGCTACATTCTCTGATTTGCAAATCACATTAGAATAAAATTCTCCTTTCTCTCAGAGGAGTCCTGTGGAACTTTTGTTTACAGTTCTGTGGTCGGTGGTAAAATTATTTTTGTTAATTTCCCAGGTCAATGGCTGATTATATCCTGAAACTAGGATCCACAGAGAGATCAAACCTTGTACTTGGCTTCATCTGTACCTTAGTTTACCTAACTGTGTAACCGATGGAGACATGCTAATTAAGATGGTTGACTTCAGGGAGACCTGATCATGCTATGGGAGGGTATGTTGGTTATGTAGGTTGCATTTTTATACTAAATACAGTGCTTGTTACATAACAGGTGAATGAATGAATGAATAAGCAAACTATTGTGAAGTGGCAAATAAAAATGAACCTTCTGAGAATTCAGATATAATCTGGGTAGCAGCAATAACTTATCTATCTAAAGATACAATAGTTTATCCTGTTTTGATTTTTTAAATCATAAATGAAGAAAATGATCAGATATTGTTTTAAAAGTTTATTTATTTATTTATTGGTGTTTATTTTATTTATTTATTTTATTATTATTTTTTTTAGAGAGAGGGGAAAGGAAGGAGAAAGAGAGGCAGAGAAACATTGATGTGCTAGAGAAACATCAATTGGTTGCCTCTTTTATGCTCCCAATAGGGGATCTGGCCTGCAACCCAGGCATGTGTCCTGACCAGGAATTGAACTGGTGACCTTTTGGTTTGCAGGATGACACCCAACCCACTGAGCCACACCAGTTAGGAAATCAGATATTTTCTTTTATGCTCTTCTCTTCTGTTTTCCTTCAAAAGCTTTTTTCTGCCTGGTGTCCTCTTACACTGACCTCATCATGCTTTCTTGTTCCTATTATCTGTTAAAATATTTATTGAACACCTATTATGTGCCAGGTATAATCGTAGGTCTTTGGAAGACATTAGTGAGAAAAGAAAGACCTCCCCTATGGGATTTACAAGTGGTAAACAAATAAGGGACATAATAAATATGTCACAGTATGAAAAAAAGGAGTTGAGCAATAAAAAGGAATCAGGAGTGCTGGGGAGTTTTTATTTAATGTAAAAAGGTTTGGCTGACTAAAATATTTGAGTGAATTTTGGTTAATTCTATTTGATTTAGCTGGTCTGACATATACTAGCAGCTCATAAGAATGGAATATGGTACATCAGTGAGAAAAAAACAAGTAGAAGGGGATAAAAGTTGCTTTCTGAATGCTCAGCATCACTAGCCATCAGAGAGTGCAAAGAAAAACCACAATGAGATACCACCTCACACCAGTCAGAATGGCCATCATCAACAAATCAACAAACAACATGTGCTGGCGAGGATGCGGAGAAAAGGGAACCCTGGTGCACTGCTGGTGGGAACGCAGACTGGTGCAGCCACTATGGAAAACAGCATGGAATTTCCTCATAAAACTAAAAATAAAACTGCCTTTTGAACCAGCAATTCCATTGTTAGGATTATACCTGAAGAATCCTGAAACACCAATTCAGAAGAACCTATGCACCACTATGTTCAAAGCAGCACTGTTTACAATAGCCAAGTGCTAGAAACAACCTAAGTGCCCATCTGTAGATGAGTGGATCAAATAACTGTTGTACATTTACACAATGGAATTCTATGCAGCAGAAAGAAAGAAGGAACTCCTACCATTTGCAACAACATGGATGAAACTAGAGAGAATTATGCTTAGTGAAATAAGCCAGGCAAAGAAAGAAAAATACCATATGATATCACCTAATACTAATAAACAGCACAAACAAATGAGCAAAATTAAACCAGAGGCATGTAAACAAGGAGGAGACTAACAGTGACAAGGGGGGAGGGAGAGAAGGGTGATAAGAAGGGGAACGGTCTAGTCAAAGAACATGTATAAATAACCCATGGACATAGACAATGGGGTGGGAATTGACTGTGGGAGAAGGGGTGGAAAAAAAAAAATTCTTACCCTTAAAAAAAAAGTTGCTTTCTGCCTCAAGTGGCTAACCTGAATTCAGCCACTCACAGGCTATATAGTTAATATGATTGCTGCTGAAGACATTATAGAATAAAACCTGCCAGCTGCTGTTTCAAGTAACTGCACCTTGGTGTTCAATCCTGTTTTGATTTTTTCTTTTAGGTACCCTTTTTCAGCTCAGGGTCCTTCTGACTTTATTAAATATAGTCAGTTTCTTTTTTTTTTTCTTTTTTGATGACCCTGTCACTGGCCAACATCATAAGAAGTTGGTAAATTTACAGAGAGAAAAACTGTACCATCATTTTTATGTTATTTATCTAGATTTTTCTAGATAGTTGATTTTAGAAGATTTCTGTAAATTTCTAGGATGTACCTTTCCAGCATCACACATTAGGGTTGCAAAGTACAAATTACAATTTCTTCAATGGAAAGGCCAAAGGTCAAACTCTTTCCTTCTTTCTGGCACATTAAATGCTCCTTCTAGCATAAACCTAAGGGCAGGTTGGGGACTAGGGCAGCTGAGTTAGGCAAACCCCAGTGGGGTTTGGTCTTCATCAGTAGGCCATGTGAGGAACCCCACGGAAGTGTATATGAATCCTCTGGCAGTGAGCATCATCTGAGGATCGGTTTAGGGGAGGGAGGAAAACAATTATTGACTGTCCGCTATAAACCAGGCACTATACCTTATATTCTATATCTTAGTTTAAATATCACAAAACCTTGGAAAGATTGGCACTATTATTCCTATTTCACGAATGAGGAAACAAGGTTGAGAACTACTTAGTGACTTGCTCAAGATCATCTGGCTAGAAGTGGTATTTCAACCCAGATATGTCTGGCTCCCAAAGCTTATACTCTCAGGCAGAACAAAAAAGCATTGGCTTTGTAGTAGTCCACATCTGGGTTTAACTCTCACCTTTCACACTAGTCGTGGCTAATTCCTCTCAATAAGCCTCAGTATCCTCCTATAAAATATGTAATACCCATTTGTAAGGTTCTGGTGGTTACTAAATAAGATCATGTGTGCATAATGTCTGACATACAATAGAGGCCTAAGAATAGTAGCTGTTATTATTTTCATAATTATTCTAACATTTTATTGACCTTGGACACTGAAGAAGCAGTAAGTCACTGGTAGACAAATAAAACTGAATTATTGCTTAGTTAAACATCATAACTGATAAAAGAATTGAGAGTAGAATGCCTACAACATGCACTCAGAGTGAGCTTATAGTGCAGGCCCTCATGGACAGAGTGGGCACTTGGGTCATCTCTTCCTGAGAATCACAAGCAATTTACTTACCTGCTTCTGGTACACACTAGACAAGCTGGAGTACAGGTGGGGTGCCCTGACAATCTCTGGAGCATTGAGGAATAGTCCTTGGGAGAGGCTGCCCAAGTTCAGTGCCAGGTATAACTGTGTCACCGTTGATGGGCTGGCACCATGCTGGATTCTGAGAACTGCCTGTCGAAACCAGTACTGAATAATAGTTATTGTGCTGTTGATTTTCTTGAAAGGCAATTTCTCTTGTAGCCATCAGTTTTAAAAATGGTGGAATTAACGTCAGTTTCTAGACTCTCTGGTGCAAATGTTTCTCTGTGTTTGTAGGAGTGGACCACAGGCAAGATATGTGCCAGCCCCTGCTGGCAGAATGTCCTATTTGCTACGCTTTCCCCTTGAACAGAAGGGACACCACATGGGCACCAGAGTCAGCTCTGGGTTTTAGTCTTGATTCTGCTCCTTATTGATGGAGAGAATAATATCCACCTCACAAAACAGATGTGAAACAACAGGTGCTGCATATTCATTAATGCCCCTCCTCCTTACACTTCTGGGGTGGCATATAATTTGAGGTTGCTGTGCTAACTCAAAGTGTGTACTTCAATGATGAACACATATTACTATTTATCGAGATGCTTTGATGTGACTGATACTATGGTTTCTACCTCAATAGCCACTGATTCTCAAACGATTATGAAATTAAATATTATCCCCGTTTTTCAGCAGAGGAAACTGAGATTTAGGCAGACTTAATATTTTATCTCTGAAGTTAATGATGGTTTTTAATATGAATGGTTTTTTGAAAAAATAAAATTCATTGAACAATTACTGTCAATTAACATAATGACTACTGTGCTGTTCACAGATGACAGGGATGGTCACGTGAACACATGGTGAGTGGTGTGACGTGAGCCTTAGGAAGGTGAGTTACGAGTAGGTCTGAGGTGGATGGGGTCAGGTGGGACAATCTATTAGAGGGACCATGTTTGCTCCTTGATTAAGAATGAGAAGAAATGTGAGGGGAAAAAGTATTCTAGGCTGAGAGAACAGCAGACAAAAAGAAAAAAAGAAGCACAGTGACATAAAAACTCACAGCATGGCAAAAATGGCACATTTTACTGGCTGGCACAGAACACGAATCCTGTGGGGGTGTTGTGGGTAATGAGGCTGCCAAAGGGGGGGTGTGCTCTTGGGCAGCCCTGTGTGCAATGCTGAGCAATGTGGATTGCAGTAAGGAGCCCTGGGAGGGTCTTAAGCCCAGCACTGCCTGAATTGGAAGCTTAAAATAACCAGTCCGGCCCCAGGGAGTTCAGACCAAGGAGCAGCGAGGTGGCATCAAAGCAGAGGCGCTGAGGCCAGCAGGGGGGTGTTTACAGGGTGTTAATAAGGGATGGAGGGAGGCAGCGGCAAGGGCAACTGGGGGAAGGGGATGGATCTGAGAGGAATGGAGGACAAGGGTGGAGTCTATTTCCTTTATGCTGTGTCTTGGCCACCTGGCACAGAATCAACACTCAACTGAAGGCTGCGCTGAGTAAGGTGGGTATGAAAAGTGATGGCAGAGGAAGACAGAGGATGATTCCAGGGCTCCTCGTGTGGAAGATGCTATTTAAAACTGTGATTGTCCTTTGTTAATGAAATTCAGGAACACCACTGGATTCCATGCACAAAACAGAGATGGGGCACACCTTCCAAGAAGCCCATCCTGGAAGCTGGAGGTGACCATAAAACTATGTTATACAAGGACTTTCAGATATCCTGAGATTTCCACAGGACATGGAATGAGAATTCGAGCCCATCTTAACTGAATCTTAAGGGGAAGAGTGACTTCAGCTGGCCTTTGGGTTATGGTCATAGAGTCAATAAGAGAAAACATATTTAAATCTGTAGCCTTTAACGACCCATGTGATGTTATGTGGGCTCTTTCATAAGAAGTACTCCAATGGTATTTTTATGGCATCCTGGCCATGCTTAAATATTATGTTATTTATCTATATTTTTCTCTTGAAAACATTTAAATGATCAATAGTAATAAATTCCTGGAGTTTCACTTCCTACTATTTTGTAGGATTTTTCTATTTTATTGGTTCTTAGAGTAGGTTTGGCTGCAAACACAGAAGATTGTCCTACAAGAGGGATGTTTAGGTCTTCAAACTTTCACAGCACCATGGCTCTGTGGATGGTGGGAACATGACAGGTGGTTCTCTCCTATTCCTTCTTCCCTGTCCCCCTCGTCCTCAGAAGGATCTGCACTGTGTGGGAGCCTGGCAGAGCCTGCCATGGAGGTGGAGTTTGACGGCTACTTTAACAGAAGGTTCTATGAGTCTCTGGTTCCTGCCAATGAGGAGATGGAGCATTTGAAACAGTTAAAAGGAGGTCAGGGTGGGAAGAGAGGGCTACCATTTAGATTTTCCTTCCAAACACATATACTTTTTGGAAAAGTATGACCTTTCTAATAATTACTAACTTCTTTTGAATTAATGCTTTTCCAGGGTCAGTAGAAATCCACCAAAAGCAATGAAGGAGCTTACAAGAAAGGAGGAGGAGTGGTGAGACATGGGAGCTTGTGCAGCAGGAAAAGGGAGCTGAGAGAGTGAGGCCCATATTCACTATTACCACTGACCCCAGGGCTAGCCGCAGACCCAAATCCCAGAAGCTGCTCACTTGCTCTCCTGGGCTGGAGGATCACTGGTGACCAAGACCGGCTGGGGAAAACTGGGTGGCACTGGTAACCAGAGGCTTGTGCCCTGGGCTGGGAAACACCCTGCGGATCCCTGCAGGTCTCTGGCAAGCTCTGTAACTGAACATCTGCGAGCTTTGATCTCTCCATCTGGAGATGGAGTGAGTGTAACATTACTCCCCATGTGCTCGAGCATGGCATTGTGAAAATTAACAGGTGATAGAAGAATTCTGAGATCCTTGAATTAAAAGGTGTCTTACATAGATTCACACAACATGCCATCAGTATTTATGCCATTTCTCTTAGGATTGGGGAAAAATGTAATTCCTATTTGCCATCTTGCTTATCTCAAATTCTCTCCCCACTGAATTCACCAATAAAGTCACAAAAAAATACTGTCTCTTTTATATTAGCACTTTCATTATGAGCAGACAAGCTGGACAATAGCATTTCAGTCTTGTATTTTGGATTCATTTAGAAGAATTTTCACACAAGAAAATCATAAAGAATAACTTCAAAGGCAGTGAAAGAAAATCGTCTTTGGTTAAGAACCATTTTGTGTCCAGAGAAACAATGGGATGTGGATCCCGAGATAATGTCACAATCCATCCTTCATCTGTAACAGAGACAACTCCAGGTGTCCACAGGCAGTGGCTGAATGTTCTCAAAACCAGACGCCTACTGGGTTTTCTTACTGACAACAATTACCTGGTGCTGCCACAGTTGGACTTCCTGGGCAGGCACACAGGTGTTGCTGGCACTGGACCCTGTCCCCCACAAAGCCAGCTATCTACCCCAGCCTTGACTGGCACTCACAACACATGCCTCAGCCCCATTTGTATCCTGCTTGGCTTCTCCATTTGTTAACCACCAGGAAATGTGTTAGGTTGAGATGAAAAGCAAGGTGTTCACAAATTGGTAGAGAAATATGATACTTATCCTGTCAGCTGAAATGACCCTGACAGATGTTTTTTGGTTAAAATTAAAATTGTGAGACCTATCATGTTACCCCCGGTGATGCCGCCAGATGTATAGCGTGTGTCTGACAAAGAGGCACCCACTGGTCATTTGAGCCCGGCTGTGGGTTCCAACAATTCATTGCCAGGCTTGCCTGAGAGAGGGCCCCGCCCAAGTGCTGAATACACAGAAGCAGGCTTGTGAGAGCAGTAAAGAAATGATTCTTTTCTACCTTTTTCCTGCCCACAAACATCTGTGGTATCAGGGAAGAGCTCGGGAAAGAAAATGAATGGAGTTAATCATCTTCGAGTCTGGTCTGCCGACATGGTTTTCACCTCAGACTGGCAGCCTCGGCATATCCCCCAGGACCTAAGAGTGGAAATGGATCAGTTCTTCCCATTCAAGTTGCTGGGATCCCTCTTCCCACTGGAGTTACACCACTCCAAACAGAAGTGACCTGTATGTGTCCAGAGACTTAGAGGAGAGACACAGGAGAGAGTGTAGAGAGCCGTTTTCTAGAGAAAGCTCCCCTGGTTTGTATCAGGGTACTCCTGCACATAGTTCATGAGTATGGCCCATTTTTCTTATAACTGAACAAGGAACTGGTCTTTGCTGATGTGAAAAAAATCTGCTGGCAATATCAGAGAAAGATCTCTAACCTGCCCTTAAGGCCAGACTTCCTAACAGCTTGTGGTCCCAAGGGGGAAGCTGGGCATGTGACAGTGCTAATCAAGGGGTCCTGGGCTCCACACAGGTTTGTTTCCAGCCATTCATATCTTTATGGACTGGTGTTTGGTTCTTTCACACAGGAGCCTAAGCCCAACCCTATCGCACTGTAATAATGAACCCAGGCAAACTGTATCCGTTGTCATCACCTAGCTGCACCCTGTAGGGCTTGCCTACTGCTGATTGTATCTCCTGAGAGGGTGGCCACCCACATACATCTCTACATGCTCCCTGCATACACATGATATCTTAGGAAGTCATGCAGATTCTCACAGAACTAGTTACAAGCATGAGAAAGAAAACAATAGAAGAAAAAGAATTAAAGCAAAGAGCTGCATGTTATGTACCCTGGACTCTCCAGACAAAACTTTGTGGACGGTAAAACTCCCCCCCACCATAAAATGACCTCAAATATGGAAACAAAAAGATACAGAAAACACAATATGATGCACTTCATAAATCATAAATAAATCAAACAAATAAAATTCACTAATTAACAGCCTGAGTCCCATGTAACAGTTTTGCAATTTAAGGGAGAATGAGCAAAGCTCCATAGACCTGGGGCTGTCTACTTGAATATGCGGTGATAGGAAGCTCAGCAAAACTTGTGAATTCTATAAAGGAATAAAAACACAAAGAGGAGAACTGGTACAGCACAGATGGTGAGCATTAATGACATGCTAGAACAACTGACCGACATTTTGGTTGCATCACACGGATAATATTGGAACAGTACCTGACAAGCCTAGCATTAACCATTGAATTATGCCTCCCCAACTTATATGTTGAAGTCCTAACCCCAAGTACCTCAGAATGTGACCTTATCTGGAAACAGATGTTGCAGATCTAATTAGTTAAGATGAGGTCATACTGGAGTAGGGTGGTTCCCCTAATCCATTATGATTGGTATCCTTACAAAAAGGGGAAATTTGAACACAGAGACATGCATACTGGGAGAATGTCATGTGAATATGAAGACAGAGACCAGGGTGGTGTGTGGACAAGTCCAGGAATACCAGGTTGCCAGAAAAATCGCCAGATGCTGGGAGAGAGACCTTGAAAAGATCCATTCTCGCTACCTTCAGAAGGAGCATGGTCCTGCTGACACTTTGACTTTGGATTTCTAGCCTCCAAGACTGTGAGACAGTACATTTTTGCTGCTTATGCCATTCAGCTTGTGGTACTTTGTTATGACAGCTCTAGCAAAGTAATACACCTAGGAAATAGAATAAAGAATCTCAGGCTTTGAAGAGCAGGAGAAAAGGACTGTCATGAGCACAGAGTTAGAAACAGAGATAACAGAAAAGTTACTGAAAACAGCACTGTGGCATAGACATCATGAGAATTCAGACAAATATGCTCAGTGGTGGGTGACTTCCATGCCCACATTTCCCTTCACATGTGTGCCTGTCACTTAAAAAAAAAAAAAAAAAAAGAAGACAAAGGCAAAGCTTTAAAGCTACCACAAATAAAGGAAGTTGGTACTTAATGATGTAAGAATAATAATGTAATTAGATTTCCCTCCTTAGACTTTGGAGGAGAATAGTGCCGTGTGGAGAAACTATGACAAAGCCAAGAAAAAGTACTTAACTAGGGTCATCTTGCTCTTTGAAGGCAGAGGGGAATATTTTAAGACTTAGAGGATTTAAAACAATTGGCCAACTAAAAATACAAACAATAGATCACAAAGACCGATAGTAATTATGATATTCTAGGAAATAAGTAAGGCTAGACAGAGATTTAAAGGTCTCTTTGAGAAGCAAATGAATTGGAGTATTAAGCAGGATTAGTTAATGATCCTTTCATTAATAATAAAAACAGTTGGTTTATTAGAAAATAAGTTCTTGGAACTATCAGGCATTAGCAGAACCTCAAAAGGATCCCAGATAATAACTACAAAAATAAACGGTACTAGGGGAAACAAAAGACTTCTGTTTCCATAAGGGAATTAAAGTTTACTTAGCTAATAATTGAAATAAATAGAAACAATTAAAATGGATTTTCTGAAATACATTAGTGTTAAAATGTTAACAGATGGACCACTTAAAGTTATCTTTTAGTCTAGCTCAAAAATAAATGAAGCTTAAAATCCACTGCAGAAAACAGAGAAATGAAAACAAAAAACAGTAAATGACAACAACAAATATAAATTTACTAGGTCTGAAGGATAAACAATGTATCATAAAGTAAATGTGACCAGCCTAAACTTGTATTAAAACAAAAAATTAATTGACTGGATTAAAATATAAAATTCAACAATCTGTTGTTTAAGATAAAAATATATTTAGCACCAAGACATTCTGATAGCTGGGGCTGGGGAGAACAGTTTGAGATTTAACCCACTTAAAAACAAGAGCAGAGATACTGTGGGCTTTTCCATTTGTTACATGCAATTCCACACACTTGGATCCTGCTTATCTTGAAAGACTGGGTTCAAGAGGCCCCTTCCCTGTAACTTCTCCAACTTCCCCTCGGCATATTCAGGGCTGCTCAGCCTTTACTATAATGTACCACGTTTAGATTTATCTTTTGCCCTTATTAGACCTTGAGCTCCTGGAGAAAGCAGCTCTTTGTGTTTCTAAGCATAGCTAACCAAAGTATGGAATATTATATTATCTGTTAAAGAAATGAAAAATGTATGGATTAGAAAGAGAAGGGTGGACATCACAGCCCTGTCAATCCTTCACACAAACAAAGGAATACAGGCACAAAAGTGCTCATGTTTAGGAAACTCTGGCTGTCCAGTATGATGAGGACATTGGATTAGTTATGGGGGAGGGGTTTGGGGAGAAAACTCACGCTGAAACAAGAAGTTGCAGTGGGCCTTGAATGTCATCCTATGGAGTCTATGGAATGGATTGCATAGGCAATGGGACACAATGTGACAGGATTAGTTTTGTTTTCTGTTTGTTCACTTTTTTTGAAACAGTACTTTTGATGAAATAATGGGGAAAAGAGCTTTGAGGCAGAGAGGCTAGCTGTAAAAGGCCACAGTTATAGGTTTGTCAGTGAGTGGGTAGGAGTTTTTCTTCTTTTCCTGTCTTTATTTTACAGTGTTTTAAAAAGCAAGCTTATAATATCTTTATATGAAAGCATTTTAAAAGCAGCCCATCTCTTTCTTTTCTTCTCCTTTTCTCTCTTATCTTCACCTTTTCTTCTTCCTTCTTTTTAACTCCCTCCCACCTTCTTTTATCCCTCTCTTCCTTCTTCTCTCCTCCCGCCTTCCCTCTTTTTCTCACCTCCTTCCTTTCCTCTGTCCTCTCCCTCATCCTTTCTTGCTTTCTGTATTAGGGCACTGGGAATGGAGCACAGGTCCCATGAATTCCTGTGGCCTGGTGTTGTCAGGTCTCAGAGGCTGGTTAGGTGTGAGGGGTGAAGGAAAAGGAAAAGGAAAAGGAAAAGGAGGACTTAAGAGGATTTAGGAATTTCTAGTTCAAGTGGCAGGGTGTTGGGGGAACCACCAACTGAGAGAAAGAAACAGGATGTAGAATAGTGTTTGGCTGAGGGATGTGTGTGTGTGTAGTTTTGCACAAAGTGCATTTGGGGCTCAAGGATGGACACCCAGACTTGGGTTAAGAAGAAGTAAGAGTATGAAGTCTGGAGATGTGCAGTTGGCACCATTAGCACAGGGGTTACTGGTAGCACCATGGAATTTGATGAAATTGTCCAGGGAAAGCCCAGGTTCAAAAAAGTCCTTTTCTGATGATATAAGAATAAAATCTTAAAGAAATATGTACACTATAAGGGTCGTCGTCGGCAGCCGTCCGTCTCGAGAGACGATGGTGTAGCTTCTCAAGAGTCTATCTGCACCGCCGAGAATGGCTGTGCAGTCCGACTCGGGAGTGACATCGTATCTGTCTCCTCCCGTGTTGAATCGACATCTTGCGATGACGCTGAAGCTACAGAGCCTGGGCAGGGTGATATGGAGGGTCTGCTGTTGCCCATGCAGCAGACCCCCCCTCTCTTCGCAGCTGAAGGGTCCAAGGGAAAGACGGAGTCAATACAGCTTGGCTTCAGGTGCGCCGCAGGAGTTGCCGGCGTTGACTACAACGTCAAACCGCCTTAGGGACTCCGGCTCCGGATTTTCTGTCGGGGTTTACTCCCTTAGCCCTTCCCCTGAAGAGGTATGCCGCAAGGCAGCGGAGGTTTTTTGGAATCAGAGTTTTCCTTCTCTGACTATAAGGGTAAAGAAAGGAGAAGTTAGAGAAAGAAATTAAAAGAAACAGACAACTTAGAACAGAGTTTCATTCTCAAGGAAAGGAAAAACGTTGAGGAAAGTGATGGTCAGTGATCAAGGTTCTTCAAGGATGTTGACTGGAATGAGGACGATTAGGAAGATACCAGCGTACCAGGAAAGTCTTTTTATTTATTTATTTGTAAAGTAATAAAGAGAGAAGACAGACGACAAGAGATAGAAAAGTGACAGGGAAGTGAGGACACAAAATCAGGGAGGACAGAGTGATCTTAGAAAATCTGGAACTGAAGGGAAGCTAAGAGATGACTTCGGTGGTCAAAAAATCTTTTTTTTTTTTTTTTTTTACGGCAAGGGAAACCTGATTTGGTTTGAAGACTAAATAGAAGGAGCCAATAGAAAGAGAAAGAAGAGAATAATTGATTAGATAAGGTACCAAAGAAATTAATAGGTGGGCAGTCACACGAATGGGAATACTTATGTTATCAGATTAAAAAAAGAATTCTGAATAAAAACCAATGAGGATTATAATGGACACAACCTATCTCAACTGGTAAATGTTTATATTCAAGCAACATAAAAATTTCACATAGGAAAAGTGGGGAAAATTCAAGAAGAAATAAAATTAGTAACTGCATAACAAACTCTCTCTAGGACTTGTCTGAACAAAGAATAGAGACAAAATGGAAAACTGAAAAAAAAAAAAAAAAAAAAAACCCCACAAAAACTAACAGATATATCAAATGACCTGACAGAATTAAAAATATTTTTCCACTAAAAACAGATCTGTCCCCCAAACTTATCACATAAGGGAGACAAAATCACATTTAATAAACATACACCTATATTTGTTCACAACCAGTCCACAGACCAGGATATAATTACGCAAGGCCTTTCATGATGTTGTGTTGAATATGATTCTCTTTTTGCTAGAGAACATGCATCCCATTAGCATGGGGAAGACTCTACTTTTCCAGAATGTCCAAGATTCTTACTCTAAAAAGTGATTGGGACTGACTTTCTATGGGAAGCCGGGGTGCTTGGTGGTGGCAAATGTAGCTCAGCCCCAGAGTGGAAAACCACTGGGAGCATGGTGGCACAAAGGACCCACTCCACACACCGGTTTTCCCAAAGGGAACCAGGCCTGTGTTTACATAATAGTTAAAAGCTTGTTTTCTGCTAAAGGACTCCCACATCCCAGGCAGAGAACAACAGATGTTTAGCATGTAACCTTGAACCAGTCTCTTAGAGTCTATTCTGGGCCAATTTCTAAGAACAGGATATGGCTAGACAAGTTATCCTTATCATCCATGCATGTGTAACATTCTTTTCTCTAATATGTAAAAGTAATAATCATATAAGGCAATGATTGGCGCTATGATTCACAATTTTCTTGGATGTAATCCACCTAAGAGATCAATAAAAGCCTGATACGGCAGGGGCCAACTGTGCTTTCTCCTCTAGAAAGTGGCCAGTTCTGTCCCCTCTTCTCCACAGGATTCTTGCAGTCGCTCTGCATTTATTCCCTTATCCACAACGCTGTGGACTCAGATGGTCAGAGTCAGCGACATCTGGCACCTGAGGACAGGGACAATCAAAGGGTATGAACCTGTGTTGTGGACCATGCGTCAACCACGGGTCGGAGTGCGCGCGATCAGCCCCAAGGTAAGGGCCGACGACACTGAGTGCTTGCCAGTAAGGTCGTAGGGTGCGTGATAAGAGGGAGGGGATCATTTCTCAGACCGCCTCTTGCGGCCCTTTCAATTTCTGTCTCTTTTCTCCATTTGCCCATGTAAAGAAAGTACATAGCGAAAGAGTGTTTCGGTTTTGACCAGACTCCGAAGATTGCTTTCAGGATGCAATTAGTGTCAGTCATAGGGTTTATATGAGAGCACTTGGCGCTTGCCAAGCTCCGAAGATAAAAGGCACTTGCTCCCCTCGGCTTGAGAAATCGGGTGCTCCCACATGAGTCGGAGCCTTGCGAGGGTGTCTGGGATCAACTCCCGAGATGGGTAGAGGCCTTATAGGGACCCCCAAAATGATTTAAGATAACTTTTGGCTCGGCCAGTAATGCGCGATATAAAGATTGGTCATCTGGTGCATTCGAGCCCCCCTTCGCAGATTTTTAGACACTTGCAGGAGAAACTGAGACCCATAAGCAGGGTCAAGGTACCCGGAATCTCCGGCAGCCCTCCCTGACTATTTCACATCAACAGTACATCCTTGACCCACTACATTAAAATCCCTCAGTAGCTAGTTAGTTAGGGCTCAGTGCAAGCAGAGGAAATCAAAGAGACTTAAATTGAAAGCAAAATAAAATAAACTCATCATTTAAAATGAGCTCAGGTTTATCAAAGGAACAAGAAGTTTACCTACGCCTGTTGCAGCAGCTTCTGCGTGCAGCAGGATGTAACATGAGACAGCAGCATATCATTCAGCTTTTACAGACTATTAAAGAATATTACCCTGCTTTTCCTGATAAAGGGACTTTGGATATTGAGACTTGGGAGAAGGCAGGAGATAAGCTAAAATCTCCATAGGATTCTTGCAGTCGCTGTGCATTTATTCCCTCATCTACAACGCCATGGACTCTGCTGGTCAGAGGTCCGTGACAATTTTCCATGTACTATTTGTTTCCACAAACACAAAGATAAGAGGAAGCTCCCAGAGACTCATTTAATAAGTGATCTTGGGAGAAGGTCTTAATCATCTTGAATATCTGGGGTCCAGTTGGTTTTTTATCGTTTATTCATTCTGTTTCTTGTGGGGCACCTACTGTGGGCACTGGACACAGGGGTAGGCGTTCATAGCTAAGAAGTACTGAATAATCACATTCTATTATATTAGTCCCTCTCTGGTCCTTACTGGTAGTGATTTAAGAGATTATTACCTAAGTCAACAATTAAATTGATTTGGTGCCAGGAACAACATAAGAGCATAAAGAGTCCATTAATACAGGGAAAACAACTAAGTTTAGGGTAACCTGAGAGAAAATAAAGATTTTAAAAACAAGTTCAAGGAAATTCATGTGCTGTGATGACATGTGGTGACAGCACAGGCAGCCCTGTGTGTCACAGCTCCACTTCTGTTTCCTGCTTTGGGGCTACAAATGATGGACAAAGACACCAAGAAGAAAACAGGAGGAAATATAACCTGACATCTTTTGAGCTAAGAAGTTCTAAAGTGCAGAGAGACTTCCGTCCAAGATGGAGGCTTAGACAGACATGCTGCATCCTCCTCCACAAATAAGAAGGAATACAACTACCTCAAAACTAGAAACAACCAGAAGTTCCAGAAAATCAAACTGCATGGAAGTCCAGCAAACAAAGATATAAAGAAGAAATACTCATCCAGACAGGTAGGAGGGGCAGAGCCGGGGCAGAGAGGACAAGGTGTGGTGGTGGCAGCAGCAGTGGCAGTGGCAGGCCAGCAGAAAGTGCAGTCACACATTTTAAAGTCAGAAGAGACACTTGGGGAGCATTCCCAGATCCTCACCAGACCTAGGAACTCACGGTTCCAGCACCAGGGAAACTTAAGCCTCATTGCTTCTGACCGTGCAGACCAGTGGGGGTTGGGGTGGAGGCAGAAACTGCAAGTCTCTCAGCAGAGTCTCTCAGCAGATGGTCCTAGAATGTCCACAGACCCACTCACTCTGGGAATGATGGCCAGGTCAGCAGCTAGAGGGGCACCAGTCAGGTGTGGAAGTGGGAGAGGTGCCTGGAAAATGTGCAAGTGCTGGGCAGGTGGCATTGTTCCCTCTCGAACCTCTCCCCCACATACAGTGCCACAACATGGTGAAACAGGTCATCCTGTACTGACAAATCCCTAAGGCTCTGCCCCTTACAACATAACAGGAGCGACAGCTCTACCTGGTACACGAAGGCAAACAAACATAGGAGCCTGTCAGACTGAAGAGACAGAGAAATATGGCCCAGAATGGGGAATGAATCAAGGTTCCAGTGGGAGAACTAAGCGACAAGGAGATGGCCAACCTAACAGAGGAAAAGATAGACAACCTAACAGATGTAGAATTCAAAACACTGTTGATAAAGAATCTCACAGGCTTGACAGCTATGCTTGAGTATGGCAAATGCATAAGAGAAGAAGTGAAGACTATGCTAAGTGAAACGAAGGAAAATTCACACAAAACCAATGGTGAAGGGAAGAAGCAGGGTTCATATCAATGATTTGGAACATAAGGAAGAAAAAAACAGTCAACCAGTACAGAATGAGGAAGCAAGAATTGAAAAAAATGAGAAAAACTTCCCAAATTTTGTGAAGGAGATGAACATACAGGTCCAGGAAGCACGGAGGGTCCCAGGGGAGCTGGACCCAGAGGAGACCACACCAGGGTGCATCATGATTGAGATGCCAAAGGTTAAAGATAAAGACAGGGTCCGGGGGCAGCAAGAGAGAGGTGGAGAGTTGCCTACAGGGGGGTGCCTATAGGACTATCAGCTGATTTCTCAGAGGACACTTTGCAGGCAGGAAGGGACTGGCAAGCAGTATTCAATGTGATGAAAAGCAACCTGCAACCAGGATTACTCTACCCAGCAAGGCTATCATTTGGAATGGAAGGGCAGATGAAGTGCTTTTTAGACAAGGTAAAGCTAAAGGAGTTCATCATCACCAACCCATTATTATATAAAATGTCAAAGGGACTTACTTAAGAAAAACAAGATCAAAACTATGAATATTAAAATGACAAAAAACTGAAAGGATCAAAGATGGCGGAGGAGTAAGTGGAAGCTACATTAACTTCCTCTCAGGACCGGTCTGGATTTACAACTTAATTTTGCAGAAATCATCTGGAATAACCAACTGAACACTAGCTGGAGAGAAGTCTTATAACCATGGAGAGACAGAAAAGGCCGCTACATCACAACGTGACCAGTAGGGAGTGCAGAGACGTGGAAGGGCTGACTGGGCTCCCATGGGTGGCAGCTGAAGGGACTGAGAAACAGCTCAGCAGCCCGGGGTTCCCCCTGAGAAGGGCAGGGTCTAAACCCCCAGCTGGGATTCCCAGCCTACAGCAACAGAGTGGAAAGTAAAATAGTATCCAGCTGTGAAAAGCGAAAAGTCACAGGGTTTCTTGCTATCCAGAGAGAAACAGCTGGAGGAAAAGAGCTCTTAAGTGGATCACATATGAAAATATTTTGGCCTCCACTTACCCTGGGCTCAAGCAGAGGGAAGGCAGAGAGGACTGGAGACACGTGGGGAGAGTTTGGCGCGGTGGCTTTGAGGGGAGAACTGGGGGAGCAGCCGACCGGGTCCCAGTGCTGACTCATCCCCAGTACTGCAGGCAGACTATTCCCCTCCAGGTGGCATCAGCCTGAGGGGAAGCAAAGGCCCTGCCTACAGGAATTAAACTGCCACACCCACGGTCCTTAAGCCTGATGACTAATCACAGATTGAATAGATTAACAACTAAAGAAGATCCCTGGCGTCTCCAACAGGCTGCCTAGGGCCAGACTGGTACATGATTTGACGCCACCAGGGGCAGATCCAGGAAGTGCAGATCATTCTAAGAAGCACCAACAAACAATAGGAGTCACAAAAAGGGCGAGAGAGAGAAACAACCCCCCATCGAAAGGAAAGGTAGAATCCCCAGAAAGAGTGCTAAATGAAATAGAGGGGAGCAAACTATCAGATATGGGATTCAAAACATGGATTATGGAGAAGCTCAATGAGCTCAGCGGAAACCACAAGGAACTCCAGAAAAACTACAAGGAACTTACCGAGAATTACACCAGCGTGAAAAAGGACATAGAAGCTATCAATAAGAGCCAGGAGGAAATGAAGAATACAATCTCTGAATTGAAGAACACAGTAGAAGGAATTAAAAGCAGGCTGGAGGAAGCAGAAGATCAGATCAGCGAGCTGGAGGACAACATACACAAAAACTCCCAGACAGTGCAACAAAATGAAAAAAGACTGAACAAGACTGAAGAGGTTCTCAGACAGCTGCAGGAAAACAGGAAACGTAATAATATCCATATCATAGGAATTCCAGAAGGAGAAGAAGAAGAGCAAGGGATAGAAAACCTCTTTGAAAAACTAATGACAGAAAACTTCCCTAACATGAAGAGAGAAAGAGTCACACAAGTCCAGGAAGCACAGAGAGTCCCAATGAAGATGAACCCCAACAGGCCCATTTCAAGACACATCATAATTAAAATGGCAACATTCAAAGACAAAGAGAGAATCCTAAAAGCAGCAAGAGAGAAACAACTAATAACATACAAGGGAGCTCCAATAAGGCTATTATCAGATTTCTCAGCAGAAACACTACAAGCCAGGAGGGAATGGCAAAAAATATTCCAAGCAATGAAAAACAAAGGCCTACAACCAAGAATACTCTACCCAGCAAGGCTCTCATTCAAGATGGAAGGTGAAATAAGGAGTTTCCAAGACAAAAGAAGGCTAAAAGAATACATCTCCACCAAACCAGCATTGCAAGAGATGCTAAAGGGTCTGCTTTAAGAAGATGAAGAAACAGAGAGAGACAGAGAGGAACACAAGTAGAAAGGGGGAAAATGACAATGAATAAGTACTTATCGGTAGTAACCTTAAATGTGAATTGATTAAATGCTCCAATCAAAAGACATAGGGTAGCTGAATGGATTAGAAAGAATGACCCACATATATGCTGTCTACAAGAGACCCACTTTAGAACAAAAGATCTACAAAGACTGAAAGTGAAGGGATGGAAAAAAGTATTTCAAGCAAATGGACATGAAAAAAGAGCTGTGGTAGCAATACTTATATCAGACAAAACAGATTTCACAGCAAAGGCCATAAAAAGAGACAAAGAAGGACATTTCATAATACTTAAGGGTAAAATCCATCAAGAAGATATAACCCTTATAAATTTATATGCACCCAAATTAGCAGCACCCAAATATGTAAAAAAATTTTGAAAGACTCCAAGAAGGATATAGACAGAAACACACTCATAGTAGGGGACTTTAACACCCCATTGTCAACAATGGACAGATCTTCAAAGCAAAGAAACACCAAAGATATTGAGGCACTGAACAACACTCTAGATCAAATGGACTTAGTTGATATATATAGAACTTCTCACCCCAAAGAAACAAAATATACATTCTTCTCAAGTGCACATGGAATATTTTCAAAGATAGACCACATGGTAGAACACAAAACAAGCCTCTACAAATTCAAGAAAACTGAAATTATATCAAGTGTATTCTCAGATCACAATGGCTTAAAATTGGAAATCAACTTCAAGGAAAAAACTCAAAAACACTCAAACTCATGGAAAATGAATAACATGCTATTAAATAATGAATGGGTTAACAATGACATCAAGGAAGAAATCTAAGAGTTTCTGGAAAATAATGATAATTAACATACAACAACCCAAAACCTATGGGATACAGCAAAAGCAGTCCTGAGAGGAAAGTTCATAGCACTACAGGCCTACCTAAAAAAGCTAGAAGAATCTCTAATAAAAAATTTAACCCTACAGCTACAAGAACTAGAGGAAGAACAACAAGCAAAGCCCAGATCAAGTAGAAGGAAGGAAATCATCAAGATCAGAGCACAGTTAAATGACATAGAGACTAAACTAACAATTCAAAAAATCAACATAAGTAGGAGCTGGTTCTTTGAAAAGATAAACAAAATTGACAAGCCTTTAACCAGGCTCATCAAGAAAAAAAGAGAGAGGACCCAAATAAATAAAATCAGAAACGAAAGAGGAGAAATCACAACTGATACCACAGAAATACAAAGGATTGTAAGAAATTATTATGACAACTGTATGGCAAGAAATTTGACGACCTGGAAGAAATGGACAAATTCACGGAAACATATAGTCTTCCGAAACTGAATCAAGAAGTAGCAGAAAGCCTGAATAGACCAATAACAACTACTGAAATTGAAGCAGTAATCAAAAACCTCCTGGCACACAAAAGCCCTGGACCAGATGGCTTCACCGGATGAATTCTACAAAACATTTAGAAAAGGACTAACTCCTATCCTCCTCAGACTATTCCAAAAGATACAAGAAGAGGGAAGACTCCCAAAATCGTTCTATGAAGTCAGTATTACCCTAATTCCAAAACCAGGTCAAGACAGAACAAGAAAGAAAGCTACAGGCCAATATCGCTGATGAACATAGATGCTAAAATCCTCAACAAAATATTGGCAAACAGGATCCAGCAACACATTAGAAAGATCATACACCACGATCAAGTGGAATTCATCCCAGAGATGCAAGTATGGTTTAATATTTGCAAATCAATAAAGGTAATACACCACATAAATAAAATGAAAGACAAAAACCACATGATCATATCAATAGATGCAGAAAAAGCATTTGATAAAGTACAAGACCCATTTATGATGAAAACTCTCAGCAAAATGGGAATAGAGGAGGCATACCTTAACATAATAAAGGCCATATATGAGAAACCTGAAGCCAACATCATACTCAATGGGCAAAAACTGAGAGCATTCCCCCTGAGGTCAGGAACAAAACAAGGATGTCCACTCTCTCCACTCCTATTCAACATAGTCTTGGAAGTTCTAGCCACAGCAATCGGACAAGAAAGAGAAGTAAAAGGCATCCAAATTGGAAAAGAGGAAGTAAAACTGTCATTATTTGCAGACGACATGATAGTGTACATAGAAAACCCTATAGACTCCACAAAAAAACTACTTGAACCAATAAATGAATTCAGCAAAATAGCAGGGTACAAAGTCGATATTCAGAAATTGAAGACATTTCTGTACACCAACAATAAAATCTCAGAGATAGAAACTAAAAGAAAAATCCCATTTACCATAGCAACAAGAAAAATAAAGTACCTAGGAATAAACTTAACCAAGGAGGTAAAAGACCTGTACTCAGAAAACTACATAACGCTGAGGAAAGAAATTAAGGAAGATACAAATAAATGGAAGCATATACCATACTCATGGATGGGAAGAATCAACATCATTAAAATATCCATACTACCCAAAGCAATTTATAGATTCAATGCAATCCTTATTAAAATACCAATGACATATTTCACAGACCTAGAACAAATACTTCAAATATTTATATGGAACCAGAAAAGAGCCTGAATAGCCACAGCAATTTTGAGGAAGAAGAACACAGTAGGAGGAATCACAATACCTGATATCAAACTATAATACAAGGCCACGGTAATCAGAACAGTCTGGTACTGGCATAAGAACAGACATATAGATCAATGGAACAGAATAGAGAGCCCAGAAATAAATCCAGGTCTATATGCTCAACTAATATTTGACAAAGGGGTAAGGAATATCAAATGGAGTGAAAAGAGCCTCTTCAACAAATGGTGTTGGGATAACTGGACAGGGACATGCAAAAAAATGAAACTAGACCACCAACTTACACCATACACCAGAATAAACTCAAAATGGATCAAAGACTTAAATGTAAGTCGTGACACCATAAAAGTCCTAGAGGAAAAAATAGGAAAATTTCAGATATCCCACGTAGCAACATTTTCACTGATATATCTCCTAAGGCAAGGGAAGTAAAGGAAAGAATAAACAAATGGGACTACATCAAACTAAAAAGTTTCTGCTCAGCTAAAGAAAACATCAGCAAGATGAAAAGTAAACCAACCATATGGGAAACCATATTTGCCAATGATATCTTGGACAAGGGATTGACCTCCAAAATATATAAAGAACTCATACGACTCAACACCAAGAAGACAGACAAACCAATTAAAAAATGGGCAAAGGACCTGAACAAACACTTCTCTAAAGAGGACATATTGAGGGTCCATAGACATATGAAAGAATGCTCAACATCACTAGCCATCAGAGAGATGCAAATAAAAACCACAATGAGATACCACCTCACATGAGTCAGAATGGCCATCATCAACAAATCAACGAACAACTTGTGCTGGCGAGGATGCGGAGAAATGGGAACCCTGGTGCATTGCTGGTGGGAATGCAGACTGGTGCAGCCACTGTGGAAAAGTTTGGAATTTCCTCAAAAAACTAAAAATGGAACTGCCTTTTGAACCAGCAATTCCATTGCTAGGATTATATCCGAAAAATCCTGAAACACCAACTCAAAAGAATCTATGCACTCCTATGTTCATAGCAGCACTATTTACAATAGCCAAGTGCTGGAAACAACCTAAGTGTCCATCTGTAGATGAGTGGATCAAAAAACTGTGGTGCATTTACACAATGGAATTCTATGTAGCAGAAAGAAAGAAGGAACTTCTACCATTTGCTACAACATGGATGGAACTAGAGAGAATTATGCTTAGCAAAATAAGCCAGGCAACAATATGCTGTCACCTATTACAGGAAACTAATGAACAACACAAACAAACGAGCAAAATTAAACCAGAGGTATGTAAACAAGGAGTAGACTAACAGTAATAAGGGGGGAGGAGGGAGGGAGACAAGGGGGTAAGAAAGGGAAGGGTCTAGTCAAAGAACATGTATAAATGACCCATGAACATGGACAACTGAGTGGGGACTGAATGTGGGAGAAGGGAGGGACAGGTTGCAGGGAAGAAAGAGGGGGGTAAAAAGTGAGACAACTGTAATGGAAAAACAAACAAAAAATATTTTTAGTGGGGGGAAAATGAAAATATGAAGAATAGAATTGTCAGTTCAGTGAATATTAGAAAGACAAGGATTTTCCTTCACACTGTATATTTTTCTCCCTATCTGATCCCTCCAGAATTTGGCATTCTAAAGAAGTAAGTAATGACATAAGTTTCTTTGCATAAAACTTATGAGACCAGTTATTAATAGAGGTTTGTTTGACCAAGACTTTGACTGGAATGTCATGCCTAAAGGAGACATGCTTGGGCTATGGTTGTTACCAAAAAGCCCTGAGGAACTGGGAATGACTTTCGAAGGTAAAAAAAGCCCACGAGATAAAAGGCCTGATACCTTGGTTGGATGTGTGGTCCACAGCAATCTTTCCAGGGAAGGAATGAAGGTTGTTTTCCTGAAAGATGGCTAGAAGGGACCTTAAGGCACAATGGAAAACCAGCAGGACTTGGGAAAGACGGGTATGTACAGGCAAGGCTGAATGCCAGGTACGTGGCTAAGCTTCTGTGGCCTGAAGGGCAGACCGAAGGTCACCCTAAATGTTCCTTGCGTAAGTTCCAGCAAAGCAGAACTAAAGATCATAAGTGATCATTTGCTGCTCTTGTTGTGTTTATGCAAATGAACAGGATAAATTAAAAATGGAACTTAATGCAGTCCCTTTAATGACAAGGAGGGTAATCTTAGGGAGAAAAATCGTTATTCAAGGAAAATCACAATGATCAGTGGCAGACTATAAAGTAGTGCAGCTAACCGTCTTTAAAGTTTCTTTTCATTTAAAATATGTTTTCATTTGAAAGTTAAACTATGTCTGTGGTATCATCAAAGATGTTTAATTTACAGGCAAAAAGAATGTCTAATGCCTTGCAACTGGATGTCTTTCCAATAAGACAGTCTTACATATTTAGAGACTTGTTTGTGGGTTATGTTACATAAATTAACATGTGTTTTCTGTTTTCAAAGGGCATAAGCCTATGATCTCATTACCTGAGTGATTGTCTGTATGTATAGGCCTCACTTAATCCTGTCTGCAGCGGTGCCTCATGAGACTCAATGGTTTGGCTGAACTAAGTGGCTGGGTTGATGAAGTACGGGGGGTCTGTGGGCTTCACTTTACAAAACCGGTTTCTCTTTTTTATCCAAATGGCTTGGACAGAAAGGGTCCAGAGGTCTGAGGCGGGGGGGAAACCTAAAATATTTCCCTCAGTCCAAACTAAGTATAATGGGCAAGAGGGTTTTGGACAGGTGAGATGTACCTGGCATACCTTCCTTCCGAGAAGCCCTTCTTTTCCCTAATGTGGGACATTGAAAAATTAATACCTGTCTTTTGTCATCTAGTGATTATGGATTGAATGATGTCCTTTAACCCTGTTGCCAAATCTGTTGCCCCCAGAATACAACAAGGATGCCAATCTGTTAAACCAAGCCTGCTGTTGTCCGGCGACAGCCAACTGACCTGGAGTCAGCACGATCCTTCCCCATGTGGGAAGGCCACCCTCCCCTCCACACCCTACTCTTATTAGGGACTTCTTGACCCAAGGGCAGGTAGGACGACGACCATGTCCAGCTCGAAGCAGCTAGAGGAGCTCGAGACCTTCGCCCATTGTCCTTCATAAGATCATAAAGGGTCTTAAGTCTGAGAGGGAGGGATTGTTATTTTTTATTGTTAAAATAATTAATTAATCATTTATTTAAAAAAAAGAAGAAGAAGAATATATGAAAGGGTGAAGCGGGAGAGCTTGTATGTACGACCCATGGGCACGGACTTTGGGGGGATTGCTGGGGGAGGGGGGTGCTGGGAGCAAAGGGGAAAAATTGGAACTATTGTAACAATATAATCAATAAAATATACTAAAAAAAATGACAATGAACTCACAACTATCAACAACTGAATCTAAAAAAATAAAAATAAAAATAAAATTTCAACTAAGCAAACCAGAATAGGAACAGACTCAGAGGTATGGGGATCATTTGGAGGGTTATCAGCTGGGAGCGGGGGAAGAGGAGAAATGGGGATATGGTACAGGGATTAAGAAGCATAGTCAGTTGCTACAAAATAGACAGGGGGAAGTTAAGAATAATATAGGAAAGGGTGAAGCCAAAGAACTTATATACATAACCCATGGACATGAACTAAGGGGGGTGGAATTGGTGGAGGGAAGGGGAGTACTCGGCAGAGGGGAGCAAAGAGGAAAAAATTGGAAGTACTGTAATAACATAATCAATAAAATCACTTAAAAAAAAAGGAGAAGTTCTAAGGTGCAGAGCCATGCACTCAGCTCAGAACTGCCTCCCTCCCTTCCAGCTGGTAAACCACGGGGACATGCTTTTCCTTCTCTGCCTCTTTCCTCACATTCCTTCTGTTTCTCTTCTCTGACTCCTTTTCCCCTTTAAGTCTCAGGAGACAGAAGAATAAAGAAAAATTGATTGAGAAGACCAGGGTCAAAGAACCATTCCAAACATATCTATGGGAAGGTCTCTGAATGTTGTGGTTCTTTTGTTATTAGTAAAGAATAATTCAATCTCAAGTACGCTATTAGAGAATTACAGAATGATACAAAATGTCTTCATCCAGGCCAGTGAAAGGCTGTCAAGAGAGGGAACCAAAAGGCAAAAGTTCTTACTTTCCCACACAAAGCATTTTAAAGACAGTGGGGCGGGGGAGGATAAAGAGGGTAAAGGGGGTCAAAATACATGGTGATGGAAGGAGACTAGACTGTGGGTAGTGAGCACACGATAGAAAATACAAATGATGTAGTACAAAACTATATATCTAAAATTTATATAACGTTATTAACCAATGTTACCCCAATAAATTTAATTAAAAAAATTGGTTATCAGGCAACATTTAAGCTGATGTAATTAGAAACAGCTGAGAGAGAAGAGTTTTTTTTGAATGTCCTATGTATGGTGCATCCTATACACTAATTTGAGGTCAGAGGTTTGGTATTTTTATATAATTGTATCTTATCTTGTGCAACAGCTGTGCATTTTACCTCAAGGTAAACAATATCCTGTCTTACACATGTTATATATAAAAAGACTTAAAAATTAAAATATTTGGATCAACCATTACCTCTCTACAAAAAGAACCTTCAAATTCTAAAAAGTCAAGTCAAATCATTATTGATGAATATTTACTACAGCCATCATCAGTTTCAGATAGCTAAGTTATGATATAGGCTCTTTATGAGCTGGATAAGCAGTTAGAATTCATTAGAAACTCATAATAATTATGCAGGACTTACAGTCACATTTTCCTGTTTTAAATAATTATAATATTTTAATTGTACCTTAGTATTTTTAGTTTTTAAAAATTTTCACACAAGGACGTTTTTTTCATTGCTTTTATAGAGAGCGGAAGAGAGAGTGAAAGGGAGAGAGAGAAACTTTGATGTGAAAAGGAAATCAATGGGCTGTCTTCTGTACACACCTGGACCAGGGATTGAACACGCAACCCAGGCACATGCCTTGACTGGGAATCAAATCTGTAAACCTTCAGTTATGGGACAATGCTCCAACCAACTGGGCCACACAGGTTAGGGCATATCTTAGTTTTTATAGTTTGCTCTGTCTGGGCTTTATTTATTGTCAAGTTGGTAAAAAAAAAATGAAGTTTTAAATTATACCCTGTTCCTCTGAGACAATACCATCTAATTTGTCACTTTTCAATAGGAATCCTGTACACATTCAACTATAGGATAACTAGCCAAAGAAAATGATGGGACTCTTGCTGTTTGAATAATTTACATCCAATTTGTGTGATTTGCTGTCCATTATTCCATTTAGAGAATGCATCTGGATAGAGATGGGATGGAGATGGGATGGAGCCTGGAGCTCTTCTGCACTGAAGTTTCTGTGGTTCTAACTGTGTGACTACCAGCTTAAGGGGGCTGACACTGGATATTCACTACAATTTCACAACCTCAAGAAATACCGATTTTCACAATTTGCATGAAAACTCTGCACAAGGAAGAATCCCTCTTATTGGAACGTTTTCCAATAGTGCTTAAACATCAGGCCAGCTGGATCTCTATAGCTCCTGTGAATTTAACCAGCACACTCTTCCCAGAACCTATCCTCTATGACCGTTGAAGGCTTGAGCTACATCTGTCACCCAAATCTCACTGTGATCATTTCTCATCATTAGCTTCACACATCCAGAAATGAACTGCTCTGTGGTAGCCTGAAAGGTATTCATTTTGTAAAAAGATGCCTATAAGAAATGGTATCTTTGAAATGAAATGCCTTACTAACACCCTCTCACTTGATCTTCCTCTAATATTCCCTTTTCCAAATTTCCATAAAAGGAGTACTTTTTCAAGGCTAATTCTATGTGGCTGATCCATGACTTATATTTGATAGCACAATCTCTACCAAATGTCACTCTAAATCTTGACTTCTGTTTGTTTTGGTAAAAGATAACAGTAACACTAAACAAAAATGTCATTTAACTCTGTTCCCTTCTTGTGCCACTGTAATCTATGAACCCAACTTTTATTCCACAAACAAACCAAAAGTGATCAGGAGCCCAAGTCTCTCTTCTTGTCAAACTTGACATCAAATAAAATACAGTATAGTTAAGATCACAATATATCAGAAAAGCAGAGACACATATACTCTAAATATCTCTGAAGCTCTTGGACCCTTGCTGAGAGTGTGGGAAGTATGCACAAAAACTAACAGTGGAATATTTCTAAAATAACACATAAACAAGTACTTTTGTTTTGACAAAAACTACTATATAGGTGCTGATAAAGTTCAGAGCTATAAAGAGACTATCAGAAGGCATGGTTAATATATTCCCTAATAGAAGAAAAGTTAGGAATGGTGATTATGGTGAAGGCATGAGGATTGGGACAGCTAAGATAAGTGCAAAGCACAGGAAAATACGAATCATGACAATTCACATCACCCAGGCCCTATTTCTCCATCGTCTGTTCTCATACAAATGAGATAATAATAGATGCAGGAATGCCAAATGCTATGAATGCTATAAAGTAGGCATCTTATAAATGTTTAGTTAAAAAGAATCCTAGAAATAAATTAATGGAGTTGAGGCAATTAAAGAGGGCTGGAATATGTAAGGTGAACAGGGCTCAGCAAAGATCTGAAGCAACTACTTACAGGCAAATTTATCTAATAAGCAATTCCAGAAATGGAAACACTAGTCCTCCTAGCAGCTAATCCACCAAAGTCTGACAAGACATTTTTTTTTTCCTGTTTAGTTTATGAAAAGAAATAATCATCGAAGAAGTACATTCTCTAGGTGTTGTCACTAGAAACCTAAATATTAAGCTGTAGTGGGGGAAGTGATGTGGAGAACAGAGGGGTAAAAGCTTCTGTGTGTTTTCTTCTCTTGATTAGTTTGGGAAAGGTATCTCCTTTAAAATAAACTGCCATCAGTAAAATGCCCTCTTGTTCAAGTTAGGAGAGGATCTACAACATGTAAAATGGTGAATTTGGGTTTTTATTAATCTGGCAATGCTAACTTTTTCATATTCAAAATTTATGTTTTCAAATCTCTGGAATGCTCAGTGCATTTTAGTTACTTAGGACATACAGTAGTTTGCCTTCTCCTAAAAAACAGTTATGTAAAATTTATTCTTATTATTTGTAATTTTAGTAACTCAGGGAAATATCTGCATTTTTAATTAACAGCTAGGTATACAAATTAAAAATACTGCACAGTGAAGCTTAAATCTTGCCCTCACTAGCGGGCGCACAAAAACACTAATATCAAATGATGGTTTTGTCATGTGATCCATCCTCCAGCACATACAAATATAGAACATGACCATAAAAAGTAATGGACCATGCCCTCTGCTAAGTAATTTATGACAGCAGATCCAGACTGGAATGCCAGCTGGAATTACCTTCCCTCCATCTGCTATTTTCACATATACAGTTTTGTACAGATGATAGAAGCTATGTCCTACAGAGAGGAAGCAAATTAAGGCTGCTGGAATGGTGAACAAGTAGCAAATCTGAATCAAAGGCCAAAATATGTTTGGTTTTTAAAAAGACTTGTTGAATGATTCAATGAATGACGTCTTTTAAAATTGATATTTGTTTCAGGCCATAAGAGCAAAACTTGCAATGCTTTCAGTTTTTTGTTTTTTGTGTTTTTTTTTAAATATCAGATTAATGGTGGCTAGCAAGCGAACATTTAGCTTCACAGTGGAGAGTGATAGATAGTTGATAATTATTTTATTACATATTCAAAGTGATCCCAACATTTGACTAAACAGAGAATGAAAAACTCCCTATCCCATATCCATAGTTCCAGCCTTTATGAAGACTCTGCCATCAAAGCAGCCGGGAACTGTAACAAACTTTGTGTGAAATAGCTGATAAAACAAAATATATTATCCTTCTTTATTAACTGTTACCCCTTGGATAATCCCCAAATCCCCTGTGTGTGATAAAGACCTCGCTTCCTTTGGGCTGCCATTCATTATCTAATTCGGGTTTTACACAAAGAGAGATGAGCTAATGTGCCTTATCAGATTAAAAAAAAAAGTAACCATGAGTGATGTCCCACAGGACAGGATCTTAGCAAATCCTTTCTGCCTCCATAGCCCGGGCTTCTAAATACCTATAAAGCTACTAACCATGGTCAGAGCTCACAGGCTCATTCAGAGCTTTATGTGTTGCTAAAGCAAACAGTCTGGGCAGAAGAATGACAGAATTACTCTCCTTTCTGTTGCCCTCCTCTCTGCATCCTGATAAACTAATGATTAGCCTTCCTGTTGGGATTCAGCACTGACTGGGTAGCTTCAGGCTGTCAACCCAAGCAGACCCTGATATAACACAAACCTTGTCCTCTCCTTCCCTCCCAGTGCTTTATTCTTTGTTAACCAGCATCTATAGCTAGCCTTTATGTGCTAGCCAGGGTGTAATTACGGAGGTAATTTTCTTGCCATGGAAAGGCTCATGGGGAAAGCCAAGGCTTCTTTAGCCTCATTTCTCCACCTGAAACATGAAAGCTCACAGAAAGCAATACGAAAGGTATCAGCCAGCAATCAGGTTTTACATGCTCTTCATAGATGGTACTTGAGCAGGTATTTCAGTTGGGCTAAAGCCTATACTCTTCTCTAGAAATTAAAAGCATTGCCTTTGGGGGCTTTTGAGGTGGTAGTGAAGAGAACGAACCCATTCTGGAATATCAATAAGAGCAGCAACTTATGTATATTTATGAAGTGAGATGAAAAAGTTAATTTAGAAGAGGCCATAAAAGGGGCCATTGGTTAGATTCAGGATTCCTTCCTGAAACTGTCAAGCCAGACCCCTGGGAAACACTTCTATTTGATGAAAACATACGGTATAATACAAAAAGTAAAATGTTTTACCTTTCATTTCTCTTATAGTTTTTCTTTTCTATTTTCAAGATAAATGTAGATTATGTATTTAAAAATACATTAAAATATTTGCTTGGCACATATAATTAATACCAGTTATTCAACAGAATATTTTCTTAATGCTTTTGTATTAAGAAAAAAGCTTTATTAGCAATATTTTAAAGCAGGCATTTCATTTTACGTCGGGGTCAGAATTACTTTCTTGCATTATGTTATCTGTCATATGTCCCCTAACACAGAATTTAGCAGCACTAATCACGGCCAAATCTTCCAAAAGATTCAGCAACCCTGACTGAGCAATATGGTGACGTTTTCTGGGCACAGACACAAGGAACACTTGGGATTTTGGCTTCTTCATTCGTTTGCTTTTCCTTACAATTTCCAGACCTGCCACAAGCACCAACTAATTTACCCAAGACATGCTCTGAGACCAAAGTCACGTGACCATTCCGTTTGGCAGTTTAAAATATTAGACAATAATTTGACACTTTATAGTTACGGTGAAGCATTACAGAGAAACAAAGGATGAATTCACTCTAATGAAAAGAAACTTTAAGATATTTGTATACATGTATTTATGTCTGTATTTCTCTCCATATACCCAAGTGTAATACAAACAAGTTCAGCTGCTGGATTTGAAAATCTTCCTGTCTTTCTCTGGACGGGACTAGGTTATTAACCTGGGAAAACCCACGTGAGTATTTAGAAAGACAATCTATTTCCACCAAAATAGACTTTATTTTAGCTAAACCAAGTCACCCACTCTGGCACATTGGCTAGATGTTCACCAAATCTATGACTTCTTCAATCCAGGTACACAGGCTGATTAAATTCCTCAGCCACCCTTGCTGCTAGGAATGGCTATGAGACTGAATGAAGGTGGAGGTGACACGTGCCGCTTCCAGGCCTGGCCCACAAAACTTCGTAGGAATGATCCTGCATTCCTTTTCCCAAGTCAATGGCCAGAGACCTAGAGGAGGAGGGAGCTGCCACGTGGAAGAAGACTGGGTCCCTGAATGACCAGATAGAATACCATCAACTGAATACCAAGAGCAGGCTTTATGAGAGCAAGAAAAAAATGTCTATTCTGTGAAGCCTTCGATAATTGAAGACTTTTTCCTAAAGCAGTTGGACTACCCTGGCTCATACTGAGCTCTTCTCTTCAGTCACTTGACACTTGCTGCTCTTCTCTTTCAATCCTTACCGTAACTTTATGAGGTAAAAACTACTGTCTCCATTTTAAAGATAAGAAAACATGGGCTTGGAATTTAACTGCCTTCCCCTAAGTGGGTAATTTAGCAAGTTGATTTGGTTAAAGTGGAAATGTATTGTGGACTTTACCAGATTAACTGGCCACAAGCCACCTTGAAAAATATAGATTTTCAAATTTAGGAGACATGGATGAATCTGTTTTACTTGCATTCAGAGGAGCAGAGCTAATGAGAAGATCTGTGATTCAAATCCAGATAGGCCCAATTCTAAAGTTTCTATTCTGGACCCTCACAAAGTACTATGTCTTATAAAAATCTCAAACACATTTACACCTACTAGTATTCAGTAATCTGGATCTATCAATATGTCAAGTAATTAGCAGAAGTCCTAAGGTTACTACCTCTAGGCTTTCTTGCTTAGTTTAAGAGTAACACATTATTTACAAATTAGATTACTGCTCCACGCATTAAAAAGTCCTTCTGAGGTGAGTGCTTTGAGCAGAGAACTGTACCGGGCATGCGTGATTGCTCAGAGATGGAGGAGTGGCCAGAAGGAAGCTCTCATCCTCCTACCCTTTGTAATTTTTCAGATGGTATTAAAATGAAATGAAAGGATCAAGAATCAGTTTTAGATTCCTTCTCTATACATGGGAAGGCACTGTTTCTTTTTAAAATTCAAGTCCAAGTAAAGACAGAAAAGGAGAGGGAGGCTAGAAGAAACTTACCTCTCACTTCCGGAGGAATAAAAAACACAGACTCTTAGTCTTTTCAACGGAATAAAATCTACACGGCAGTCAATGACCATAAGTCAGTTTCTCTTAAGTTGGAAACTTAGGGTTAACTTTTCTCTCTGTGTACCAGTACACATTAATTCCACAAACTCACACACGTGTACACACAGGCCATTTCATTGTCAGGACTTAGCAGTATAAGAAATGTTGGAGAAAATATGGAAAGTGTGCCTGGGAGGGAAGAATTCTTACTGTGCTTGGGGCCATTCCCCAGTTAGCACACCAATGCTTCCCATCTGCCTACAAATTAACTGGGGCCGGAGAAGGTGGGACTTCAGTCAGTGGCCACCCAGGAACCCCCATTGATGGCATTCTTGGGGTGGTGCCCACCCAGGGCACTGACCTCCTGGAAGTTCCATTTTCAGTTCGGGCCAGAGCTTTGGGGTCACTCATGATGGGGAAGATTAAAAATCATGTTTTACATGTCTCCCAGGTGATGTGAGATGTCTCAGTGTGTCACCTCTCTCTACAATTAAACACTTCCTACTGTTTTAGTTGGACATAGAAGTCTTATAAATACCTGTGCAGTGTGACTCTTATCATGTGCAGTGTCTGTGAAAGGGACTTTGGAAGGTGAGTAAAAAAATGAACCCTAGTCTAGATGCCATGGCCAGGGCATTAATGTGTTACTGAATTTCATATTTTGTACCTGTAAATTGGAAATAACATATTTTCCCTATACCCACCTGTTGGGAAAGTAAATGAATAGTTGGATATGCCGGCATTCCTTGAAATTTTCTGCACTTACAGAATAGGGGTTTCTTGACCATTTTCTCTGTGAGAATCTTTCCATCAATGGGGAAGAGATGGGCTTGATCAATTGTCACTAAAATTCATAGACAACAATACTGAAAGAACTAGGTCATTCTTTTGTTCAAAGACCACTTCTCTAAATTACAATGAGGGGAGAGAGGATGAGCATGAGATATTCTGTGTATGTTTTATGAGTTGTTTTATGTCATGAGCATTGTAATTTATCAATGAGAGGGGTGCTTTCAAAATGCAAGGTGTCATGACCCATTAGTTCATCATGAAATCTACTCAGTGGGTCATTATCAGTATTAAAGAAGGAAGAAGAAAAGAACAGAGCAACAGAATGGACTAGAATAAAAATGTCAGTATTCGGTGTACCTGGTAAGGGGAACTGTTGTGGAACTGGGTGGTGAAATAAAAAATACATTTTTACATGGGTCATGGTTGAAAAATTTAAAAGCCCTTATGTTAGAGAATACAGAAACATGTTTTTTAGTTCAAAATGAGAAATGAAATTTGAAATTGGATGTCTTCCTTGTCAATTAAGCCTATAGACAAAGCTCTTATCCTGCCTCTCCCAGGACAGATAGAGGTGAGGGTAGAGAAACTCTGAGGGGCAGGGAAGAGGAAGCAAATGGCAAGGTGGCTTCACATTTTGGTTCTGTGGCTCACGGCCTTTAAAAAAACATTGTTTTAGAGTCTGGTAAGAGAAGGGACTCAAGTCAATCTGTATTAGTTTTCTATTGCTGGATAACAAATGACCACAAACCTAGTGGCTTAAAACAATATCTACTTATCTCAGTTTTTATAGGTCAGAAATCTGGGCAAGGAAAAGCTCTGGTCTCTGCTCAGGGTCTCATAGGGCTAAAATCAAGGTTTTGGCAGGGTTATATTTCCATGTGGGGCTTGGGGTCCCCTTGAAGCTATGTAGTTATTGGCAGAATTTGGTTACTTGCTGTTGGCAGAGGGTCCTGTCTAGAAGCTGTTTTCCCCCTACATGGTAGCTCATGTTTTCAAAGACAGCAGAAGAATCTCTCTCAAAGACAGCCACTTTGACAGTCTGATATGACACAACATAATCACTGGGCTGACTGTCCCATCACCCTACTCATAACCTACTCAAAGGATTGATATCCTATAAATTCACAGGTTCCACCTACACTCAGGGGAGGGGATTATACATTAAGTGGTGGAAATCCTGAGTCCCTTTTAGAATTCTGCCTACCACAGAATCTTCCCTAATAGTTAGACTTCGCCTAAAGCAACAACCATCGCCCATTTAAAGCAACTTAAAAGAAATGTGCAAGTCTGCATTTTCCAAACCGGTACACCAGTCTTCTGCAGGAGTAGATATCTTACAAAAAGCCTCCATGGTCAAATAAGTTTGCAAAACATGGGCTTAATAATATTTAACATGTTTCTTTACTGAGCAGAGTGTGGGTTTTCCAATCATATTTAACCCAGGAAAAAAATTTTTGAGTTTGTGCTAAATAAATCCACCCCTTCATTAATATTACTGTAACACTACTACTACATTGAAGGAGCTGTATTACTGCTCCTGCATTGTCATTTTATTTCCTCTATGATGTCTTTGCTGATACTTTTGTTTACAAGATCCCAACTCCCTGGATTTTGGTAGCACGAATGGTTTTACCTTGTTTGATTGGCAGTTTGCTTGTAACAGATAAATATAAAATACTTTTCCTTTTTGATGGTCACCCTTACTAAATTTAATCTCTTTGAAGGCTGGCACTCCTGGCTTATAACAATGTAAGAACATTGGGCACCGATGCGTGTGGTGAAGCAGGTTGGCTGAGACTTCTGGAACTCAGACTTATCCTGGGGCGACCCATCAGCTTTAAAACTCAGGAGTAAACCAGTTACTCTCTCTGAAACTCTCCTGGCTCATCTTTAAATTGAGAGTGCTATGAGAGATGATTTCTAAGGGCTCTTTCGACCTCATACTTAATATATGCCTGTTCCCAAGCCCGGTCCCATCTCAGAGCTGTTTGTTTTTACAGTGCCTGGCCCACAGTAAGCCCTTGATAAATAATTGCCCACAGATGGACTGTGAGCTTTCACTGTTGTGGGTTCCTGTATTTTCTCAGTACTTGCCTGTGTTCTAGGAGGTTACTAGCTTCCAGCTGGCCAGGGTGCTTCCCATCAGTTTTGGGCATCTAGCTTACTACACTCCTCAGACCAAAACTGACCACTGCTGTTGGTTTAGCCTGGGCTCATGCTTCCGCGCAGCTGTGATCACCTTCATCATCAGGATTGGAGGCACAGCCTAGGCCTCCTGCCTAAAATATCTTTCCTTCCCAATGTTTGAAACTCGTATTAAAGACTCATTCTCTACTATTTTATCTCAGGGCCTTGCTACAACTCTAACTTAATAATCATATGAGTAATTATTTAATAACTCATCCACTAGAAATTAAGTCACCTTGTATAGGCATGAAATGTGAGCAAGAAATAAACCTCTGCTGTTAGAAGTTACTAAGGTTTTGAAGATGTTTGTTACTGTGGCATAACATGACTTGCTTTGATATAGAAAAGTTTGGAGAAAAAAAGATCAGTTTGATATTGACTACTGAGGGATTTTATGTGTGTGGAGATTTTAGGTGGTAAAACCTAAATTCTCGCTGCCCAAGGTACAGCCACGAACCAGCAGCAATGGCATCACCTTGTTAGAACTACAGGTTCTTAGGCCCCACCCTGGACCTACTGACCCAGACCCTGCATTTTAACAAGACCTGCAGGTGATTCAAATGAAGATTAGAGCTGGAGAAGCAATGCTCTGGAGGCAGCTGAAAATGAAAGTTGGCAACACCTGAAATAAATTTGAGCTAGAGGCATAACTGTGAGAGTCACTAGTTCTCAAAGTGTGGTCCAGGGACCAGCAGCATCCCCATCATGTGGGGAGTTTTGAGAAACGCAGATGCTCAGGCTGCAACGGGGTCATATTGAACTGAAAAGTCTGTAAGTAGAGCTCAGAAATCTGTGTTAACAACCCCACATGTGATTCTCATACATGCTACAGTCTGGGAACTGCTGCCCTATGTCAATGAGAGCTGCAATTATAGAGTTAATATTCTCCTGAAAGGACACTTATAACATTGTTTCCACGAGAAGCTATAACCTTTATGACAATCTTTATCATCTATCTTTAGAATGTACATGGGGTAAATAAAGGCCTGGCCTGGACTATTCTCACCACTGTGGTGGTAACTTCCAAAATCTGTTTTTCTACTGAGCGGAAGTACTAGGACAGTCCTCTGGCTAAAGATGGAGAGGACAAAAAGGGAGGCAGGCATCAAAAAATTGCTTCGCATTTCGCCTACCTGATGCTGTAGGGGCTTGTTACTCTCAAAGCACGGTGACAGTGCTACAGGGAACACTGGCAGTCCATGCCCTTCCTGGGCACGAGTCCCCTGAGACAGGTCCATTCCTCTCCCTTTGATCAAGAACGCAGCTGAGTAAGAAAGGGGAACTACAGATATGACACCCAAGAATTTGTGGAGCCACATGCTCGGACACACTTATCCCTGACCATTGCTCATCCCAGTGCACTCATTCATCTGTTCATTTGTTCACTCGTTCACTTCTTCACCCAATGTTTAATGAGGATTTTATGTGCAAGGCCTGCAAGGCCAATGGAGAAGCTGTTTGTTTTGTGCTTAAAGAAGGGATTGCGTGGGTCACCAGCCAAGAAAGTCATGGTTCTTCCTTCTACCCAAGTCTCTCAATGATGCGTTGAGGTTACCTCTCTTCTCACTTTAATGACAGGAAAGTCAGGCTCAGTATGTTTCTAGAATGCATCACATCATGATTTCCTACTTGCACTGTTCTTTTTTTGCAAAGAGAAAAAAGAAATCAGGAACTGAGAAAGCCAAGGAAGAAAATGCATCCACAGAGTAACATAAAATATTTCCATCCCTACAAAGCTTTCTGGCTAGGCTATGTGCTACTCATTTCCTATAAGGGAAATGATCCGGCCATCTATCCAGGTGGCGTTGGCAGCTCTGGCTACAAGTTAGAATCACCTGATAAGCCCATAAAGCTATCAAGGCCGAGACTACTCCTCGCACCAATTAGACCGGAAACTCTTGGGACTGAGATCCAGGCAGTGGTATTTAAAAAAATTTTCTGAGTGATACCACTGCACAGGCAGGGCTGGAAACCACTGTTCGAGGGAGGGTCTGGGGTGTCTCAAGCGTTGGCCCTTTATGGAGCTGAGCTTCATTTCCCAAAAGTCAAAGTCCTAGTTTCCCAGGATTTTCAGCTCAACTTTTTCAATTTCAGGAGTTTGTTTTAGAATTCAAATTGAGCTATTAAATATAAGCTATTGTGTTATAAGGAATATTCAATTATCTCCTATATTTATATGATTGTTACTAAAATTCAGATGCAGAATATTTAGTCAGAAGAACAATTATTTTTTTCTTATTATCAAAGTATGCTGGTAATAGATCTACTTTTTAGTTTATTTATACTACTTACGAAATAGAATACAACCAAATTCAAACATAGAATATATGAGGATTGTCTGAAAGAAGTCCAGCCATTGTTAATAATATAATGGGAATGGTTTGTGTGACATAGATGTAACCTGGCAGCTAAGGAGAGTGGACTGGAATGTGCATGTGTGAACAATGAGGACTTCACTGTCCTAGTCAGTGGGGACGGTAAACGCCATTGAGTGAGCATGTGTCCTGGGTGGCCGTCACATTAAAAATGTCTGCGTGAACAGAGGAAAAAATCTGCATCAGATTTTGCGTTAAACTTGAACATTCCATTGTGGAAACTATTTGGATGATTCAGAAGGCTGCAGCTATGGGCAGCTGGTGATTGACAGCTTCACCTTGACAAGGTGCCCAATTATGCTTTACATCTCATGAAGTGTTTTTTGGCAAAATGTCAAATCCCCCAGGTGACTCAGCCCCACTACTGCCCAGACTTGGTGCCCTACAACTCAAATCACCTTTGAAAGGGGAGAGATTTTAGACCATCGATAAGATTCAAGAAAATACGCTGAGGGAGCTGATGGTGATTGGGAAAACTGTGTGAGGTCCCAAGGTGCCTACTTTGAAGGGGACTGAGGCATCATTGTCCTGTGTACAATGTTTTTTGTATCTTGTATCTTCTTCAATAACTGTCTCTATTTTTCATATTACATGGCTGGATACCTTCTGGACAGAGCTTGTATATATGATGATAGGTGTAAACATTTTTGATAACAAAATGGCACAAAGTATGAACTAAAAATTAGTAGTAAATGCTTTCTTGATTATGAAACGGTTGTGAGGTCAGTAAAAAGAATAGGATACAGATGACATAAATAAATTGACCTTTTAAATTGGTGATACCAATTACTACAAATTTGGCCATAATTAGATTATGAAGACAGAAGAAATGTTCCATATCATGATGTAGCGTAGAGATAGAGCTTACATGTGCTATAAATCTCATTTGCAGGCTGTCACCCACATTAACTGGTTCTGTTGCTTCTTCTTTTTTTAATCTTACATGGCCCATTCCCTAGGCAGCCTTGTCTCTCTGGATACAATCTTACCTCTTGGGGCTGCTGGTACTGAGAAGCCATCAGAAGGAAAGCCCGCTGGGCCTGGAAAGCACTGTGCACCATTTCTGCCTGGGGACAAAGGGAAAGAGGGGAGTTTAAATGTTTGTGCTTCTAAACAGAGAGTTACCGTATGATCCAGAAATTTCATTTTTCCCAAGGGAAAAAAATATGTCCACACAAAAATTTGTAAATAAATGTTCATAGAGGCAGTACTCATAATAGCCCAGATGTGGCAACAACTGGAATGTCCATCAGCTGATGAATGAATAAATGAAATGTGATATGGCCGTACAATGGAATATTATTTGGCATTGAAAAGAAGTGAAGTGCTGGTGCATGCTACAACATGGGGGAACCTTGAAAATATGTTGCTGAGTGAAGGAAGCCAGTCACAGAAGATCACATTTGTATGAGTCTGTTTATGTAAAATGACCAGACAACGCACATCTACAGAGTGCTTGGCAGGGACTAGCGGGAGGGAGGAATGGGGAGCAATTGCTAATGAGTATGGGGTTTCTTTTGAGGTGATAGAAATATTCTAGGATTAGAGAGTGGTAATATAGTCTCAAGCTGGTGAGTAAACTAGAAACCACTGAATTATACATGTTAAAAAGTGAATGTTAAGGTATATACATTACTATATCTCAACAAAGCTGTTAAAAAATGTTTGCATCCCAAAGTGTTTTCAAAGGGTATCTTTCTTGTCCTCTTTCATAGCGTGTCCAAATCTGTTCCATACCTTCTGGTGGAAAGAAAATTGTCCCTTAAGCTATCCTCATAAAAATATGCTAACTGAGAGCCAGTGGCTTCCGCAATTGTTCACTTAGATGGACCCAGAAGAGATTTCAGTGCTACCTGAACTCAACGCCACAAAAAGGAGTTGAGCAGGTGAGAATGTCTTCAAACATTTGGTATCATATTTTCTTATCCTCACCCTCTACCCATTCTTAACTAATTAATTCTTCAATTTTTTATTAAATACAGAAAGTTACAGAAGAGTCCAAGAAGAAAATAATTCCAAGCACTCACATCACCCACAATTAATCACTTTTGGCCCTTTTTTTAGTTTTGAGAAAAATTTGCACAGTTGTTTTCATAACACAAAGCATGATGATTTTGAATAGCTTTTTAAATTCTGAAGGTTACAAAGATTAAAATTTTTAAAAATGCCTCACAAAATAGAAATAGTCATTATTAACATTAGCTGAACATTTAAGACACATGCACAGATAGACTTGGATAAAATGAGACTGTACCCTAGATGCCATTAAAAAAAGTATAAATTTTAATTATCATTATAATTTAGTAAGATGAAAGAGAAATAATTGATAAACTTCAAATAAAAGTTTCAGCATTATAATAATTTTGCCCAAACTGAGCATTCTAAGGTAAAAAAATTATAAAATACTATGAGATTGGAATAACTATGTGTGGCATTTTAAAATATAACATAATATAGTTCTAGACAATTTTGATTGGGAAGCAATTGAGAAAGATAAAAACATACGTACTTCTTCATTTCTATCTCTAGTCCCATATCTTTTTTATTTAGCCCAATTGATAGCATTCATATTTTACCTGCAATATTATTTCCCACAGTTGTTTAGGATTAGTTCTATATTTAAACATACCTAGTGGTTCTCACCAGCCATTTTACTATGACTTCTCTATTTCTGAGTTATTTTGATGTTTTTACTGGTTGAACTCTCATTAGAAAAAAAAAGTCTCAAGAACTTTTAGTTCTTTGGGTTTAAGCAGGTCTTCCTGTTGTCTTTATATTTAACAACATCTTGGCTGGATATACCATCCTTGAGTCTCTCTCTCCACTTTCAGATAACATGGCACTATGTAGCAGTGGAAAAATCTGAAGCCAGCTTGTTTTTCTTTTTCCATTGTAGGAAATTGACTTTTTCTGCTTTGACATCTGAAGAATTATTTCTTTATCCTTTGAATGTAATAGCTTAACAAAGATGCTTAGGTTTTGAGCATTCTATATTATAGTTCCTGGAAGAGACTTGGTCCTTCATTTCTGGGAAATATTCTTATATTTTTAAAATATTTCTTCCATTTCATTTGTTAGAATCCCTATTCAGGGACTCCAGTTATAATGCCCAGGTTGTATAATATCTAAATGTATTTATATCTTTTAGATTATTTATCTGCCTTTAATTTCCTTGTCTGTCATCAGTATTTATGTGATTATATGAATACTTCTCTCTATTGTTAAGAAAGATTTTCAAAAGGCTTTCTTATGTACATTAACATTTCTATTTATATATCGTTTCTGCATTAATGTTGTTTTTGTTCTTGATGTGTTAGATTTTCAATTTTCCTTTTCATTTCATTCTTATTGTTCTATCACCTTGCTTTATGCTTAAAAATATATTTATACTCTTACTAAGTTCTAAGACTAAGTTATAGTCTTACTAAACCATTGTGAGAAATCTGTCTCTCTCTAAGTTTTATTTTCTTTGAGGGCTAGTCTGTCTTTCTTTCGCATGCTCTGTTCCTTTCTGACACACTATGTAGCTGCCACGTGGAGATTCCTTGAGCCTTTGGCCACCATATTGGAGGTCAGCTAATTTCCCCTTTCAAGTGACAGTTCAAGGGCTAATTGCCTCGTGCTTCATCTACTCTTTAGGGTCTGATGGAATAGGAGATAGGGAAAGGGAGAGCTCAGCTGGCTAGTCTTTATTTGCAAATTTGGGTGCTCATTCTTCTGGCAATATGTTAATGTCCAAAATCAGGATTCATTTCACCCACTTGAAACACAGGCCATTCTGATAAAGATTTTAGATCATTTCTTCAATTCAGAACCCAGATATGAAGCTTTTATATATAAAGAGGGAAGCAGCCCCATGGTTTCCATTTCTTGTTTCATATTTTCCTCTCCTGATTTCATTTTTAAAGATATGTTTTTAAAGTGGTGGGGAGCAGAGACAGAGGTAGGAGTCAAAGCTACTCAGCCATCAATAACTGTTTTGAGTTATGGCTTTTTGCTTGGTTACTATTAGTGAATTAAAAAAAATTTTTTTCGTCTTCATTTGTTGGGAAGAAAAAGATCTGATTTAGTAGTATTTGATCATAACTTTGTATTTTATCCTCGTTGATTTCATTTTTAATCTCCTCTGTTAGCTTCACATCCATTTTGGGTCAGTTTCTACCTCTCTGCCTTCTTAGATGATGTCTTACTTCTCTGAGAGATAGGTAAGAACTAGATTGATATATTTCCAAAAACAGATAACTAGAATAGAAGCAATAAAATTAGTTTTATTTCATCCTAGTGTCAATCAATATCAGACAATTTTCTGGGCTGGAAGGGCAAATGTGTTAACTGGGAAATTACTAATTTTTATTATTCTACTTCATTATCATCTTTTGGTATCTGACAAATTTCCCAAAACATTTATGGAAATTTTGTTTCTAACTTTTTTTATTATTTCTCACCCAGGGATTTTTTTTCTACTGAGAAATGCTTGAAATCAAACCAAAATTAGTAATTGTTTATTTGAAAATCACAAATTCAATTATCATCAGTATAACAGATTAAGTGTCAAAAATGTTTAAAATGTTCCATTTTGGAGTACACTATCTCCTCTTCTCTTTGCCTGGGGAGCTGGTTGCTGGGATTATATTTGGAGGAATAGAGGGTTTTTGAATTTTACTGGAGGTCATTATGACCCTATAAATGTGAAGCTCGGAGCTGCATGAATGTTTACCCATGTATCTAAATGTGTATTTTCAGTGGTTCAGAAGGATTTTTGTCATTGGTTCCAAAAAGAAACCTATAAAGTACAACTTTCCATAGCTTGGATATAAATAAAATAACTACATTTCTCCCAGCAACAATAATATAGAGGTATTGTCCTCATCTATGAAAAGCCTTGCAGAGTCGACTGAATTACAGTTGCTGTGGGAATAGTAATTTGGGATCGCCTGACTTCTGTAATTAAAATTGCAGCTCAGTAGTAACATTAACAATATTTTTGTAGTTATCGCAAGATGAACACTATCATTAGCCTTTTTTACTTTCCCTAGAAACAACATTTAGCCTGTTGCTAATGGAGCAGTTTTCTGGTGGGTTGGATTAGTAAAGATGGCCAGTTTCATTAATTAACCTCTTCCCCCAAATGGCCTCTCACTCAACAATACAGGTGGAGGTTGGAGCAGAGAAGAGCTAAATACCTAGACATCTGCCTCAGGTTTCCCTTTCACTTTGCTTATGTAGACAGATCTTTCTGAGGATTCAGTGGTGGGCTTCTTCCAGCTCCCTGGAACTCTGGGCATAATCAGACTAAAACCACATTGATTTTTTAACCTCATCAGTCTGCATGTCAAAGGATTTTCATTTGACCTTTGAGATTTGCCTCATCCACCTGCTTCTTGCTCCTGGAAAGTTCCATGAGTTCCCTGAACCAGACAGCATCCTATTTAGGAGCAATTTTACTGAACCTGCTGAGTTCTAATAACTTGAAAGGGAGAATTTGGCTCACTCAGGCAGTTCAGAACATTGTGAAAGAAAAAGCAAAACGTAGGGATTTTCAGTAATGACAAATAATTGAGGGTTTTTGCTGAGTTGTCCATCACACGTGCAGGGATCAGAGAGCCTCACTGATCTTTGTGAGCAAACACGCACATCCATCTGCCTATGAGCATGTGTGTGCAGAGAGGAAAGGGACAATTTTGTTAAGAGTCAAGGCTTTGCATTTTGCTTGAACTCTTATCAGTTACCACTTGGGCAACTGGGGTTCTTGGACAGATAGGTTGGTGGACCAACTTATTATGTGGTCCCAGGGGAGAGATTAGGAGAATGAACTTCAGTCATCAGTTTAAAACAAGCCCCAGGACAAGCAAACACTATGTAAATATGACTTATTTTCAGTTAATTCCCTTGGGAAAGAGCTGGCTCTCTGAGGAAAATGAATCTTTGAATACTTATCAAAGCTTTGCATGGTTTCACTGGGAAAGCTATGGGCTGCAAAGTGCCTGTAGATGATAAAATGAGCAGGTGCAATGTGGGAGAGGCACAGGCAGGACTTGAAGGAGATACACAAAGCATCCAGCCAGGGTGCCTGTGCTGTAGGCATTTCCAGCTCTCCTGAAACTGCATCAATCCTCTTCATGAGAACCAGACAGTGAAAGGAAGGAGCTTCTCCTCTGACTAAGGTCAGGGGAATGGGCATCTGCTCACTGGGTGCAATTTGTGGGTCCTGGAAAAGTCACTCTCAATGCCATCACCACATTCCTTCCTAATTAGTCTGCCAATGTTCCACATTTCATAATTAGAGATTGCATTTTTAGGTATTATTCTATAGGGGCCTCTACTCTATCCTAATGGAGAAGTCACTTGACTCGCAGTCACTGAAAAGACAAAGAGGAACTTGATAGATGAAAGCAAGACAGAAAAATGGGCCAACAAAAAGAGGTGATAAGACACCAAGGACAGATTTTACCTACTTCACAATTTCGCTTAAAACAAGATTGAAGATGCCAAATTTTGTAGACATGAACACAAGTACTGACTAAAGTCAGATTATGAAAGGGACCTGGGTTGACATATTAAGAAGCATGAAGACGGCTTATCCCAGTGGTTCTCGACCCTGAGTGTACATTATAGCCACTTGGAGAATTTGTTGAAACAGACTGTTGAGTCCCAGCCCCAGGGTCTCAGATTCAGTAGCAATGGGTGGGCCCAAGAATTTACAATTCTAACAAAATCTCTAACAAATGCTGTTTGCTATACTCACTTACTAGTTCCAACAGGGATTTTTGTTGTTGCTGTTGATTCTTTTAGATTTTCTACATAGATAACGATTATATCATCTGCAATAAAAAAACAATTTTATGTCTTCCTTCCCAATTTGTATACCTTTTAATTCTGTTTCTTGCCCAATTGCATTAGCAAGAACTTCCAGTATGATGCTGAAAAGGAATAGTGAGAAGGAACATCCTTGCCTGGTGTCTGATGTTAGTGGAAAGATTTCGAGTTTCTCACCATTAAGTCTGATATTAGCTGTAAGTTTCCTGTAGATGGTCTTTATCAAGTTGAGGAAGTTCCACTCTAGTACTAGTTTACTGCATTTTTATCATAAATGGATGATGGACTTTGTCAAGTGCTTTTCTGCATCTGTTGTGTGACAATGTGATTTTTCCTTTTTAGTCTGCTGATGTGATGAATTACATTAATTAATTTTTGAATGTTGAATCGGCTTTGCATACTTGAGATAAATCCCACTTAATCATGGTGTATAATCCTTTTTTATACATTTTTGGATGTTATTTGTTAATATTTTGTTGAGAATTTTTGCATATATGTTCATGAGATATATTGACCTGTAGTTTTCTTTTCTCATAATGTCGTTGTCTTATTTTGGTATTAGGATAATGCCTGTCTCATACAATGACTTAGGAAATATTCCCTCTGCTCTGTCTTCTGAAAGAGATAGTAGAGAACTGGTATAACTCCTTTCTAAAATGTTTGGTAGAATTCACCAGTGAACCCATCTGGGCATGGTTCTATTTTTTGAAGGTTATTCATTATTGATTCAATTTCTTTAGTTGATAAAGACCTATTCAGACTTTTTATTTCTTCTTGTGTGAGTTTTGGCAGATACATCTTTCAAGAAATCAGTTCATTTCATCTAGGTTATCAAATTTGTGGGCATAGAGTTGTTCACAGAGTACCTTTATTATCCCTTTAGTTTCCTTGGGATCTGTAATAACGTGCCCTCTTTAATTTCTTTTTTTTTTTTTAAGTGGGAGTGAGGCTGAGTCTTTTTATTTATTTATTTATTTGTTTGTTTCTTTATTTTTAGAGAGAGGGGAAAGGAGAAAGAGAGGGAGAGAAACATCACTGTGTGGTTGCTTCTCACACACCCCCAACTGGGGACCTGACGTGCAACCTAGTAATGTACCCTGACTGGGAATCGAACCAGAGACACTTGGTTCGCAGGCCAACGCTCAATCCATTTAGCCACAGCAGCCAGGGCTCCTCTTTAATTTCTGATATGAGTAATTTGCATCCTTTTTCATTTTTCCTTTCTTAAGCCTAGCTAGAGGCTTATCAATTTTATTGATCATTTAAAAGAACCAGCTTTTGGTTATTGATTATTGATCTTTTATGATCAATTTATTGACTTCTGCTCTAATTATTATTATTTTCCTTTTTTTTCTAGTTTCCTAAGGTGAACACTTAGATCACTGTGATCTCTCTTCTTTCCTAATATATTCGTTCAATACTATAAATTTCACTCTTAGCACTGTTTTCAGTTTTTAGTGCATCTTCAAAATTTTGATCTTAAGTTTTTATTTTCATTTAGTTCCAAATATTTTTCAATTGTGGTATAATTGACATATAATATTAAACTGGTTTCAGGTGTACAACACAATGATTTGATACTTGTATATATTGTAAAATGATCACCACAATAAGTCTAATTAACATGAGTTCAAACTATTTTAAAATTTCTTCTTTGACTTAAGTGTCATTTAGAAGTATATTGTTTAATCTCCACATATTTGGGAATTTTCCAGTTACCTTTCTGTTATTGATTTCTAGTTTAATTCCATTGTGGTCTGAAAGCAGATGTTGTATAAATCCATTCTTTTAAATTTGTTAAGGCGTGTTTTATGACCCAGAATGTGATCTATCTTGATGAGCTTGAGAAAAATGTGTATCATGCTGTTGCGGATACTCTACAATATCTATTATACTCAGTTAATTGATGGTGTTGAGTTCAACTATATCCTTACCTCATTCTCTGCCTGACGGATTTACCCATTTCTGAAAGAGGGGAGCTGAAGTCCCCAAATATAATAGTGGCTTCATCTATTTCTTTTTGCAATCTTATCAGTTTGATGCTCTGTTGTTAGGCACATACACTTTAAGAACTGTGATGTCTTCTTGGAGAACTGACCATTTTATCATTATGCAATGACCTTATAACTTTTCTTATTTGGATGTCTGCTCTGACTGAAATTAATACAGCTATACCAGCTTTCTTTTGATTAGGGTTAGCATGGTGCAGGTATCCCCCATAAAACATGGTACTTCTATAAGACGGTTTTGCTCTAACATGATAAGACTGTGGAAGGTATCCAAGAATTCCTGGTAGAAGAAGAAAATGATGAGGCAATTTTTGTGAAAATGACATCTGGAATGTGCCAAGATAATTTAGGGGATGATAGCACCGATGAAAAGGAAGAAGTTAAATGGTTTACTCTAAAAAGCATAAAGAAAGGCCTAAACTTAGCCAAACAGTTAGTTGTATTTCTTAAATGAAGATCTTTGCACTGAAAGGAGCACAAAGTTTAAGAGAGAACTCCAAAAGTGCTTAGCACCAAATAACAAAATTTATAAAGATCTCTTAGCTAAAAGCAAGCAATCTAAAATAACAGATTTTTTGCAAAAACTAGAGCATAGAAATCAAGATAATGCTGAAGAAAGTTCAGAGTATGAGGATATCTTGTCAAAAAGAAAAGGCATTTGGTTAATGGAGCTTAGTAGTGATGACGAAGAAAACATTACTTAATTCATATTAATATATAATACTTTTGATGAAAATTGCTTTAATAAGATATTTAATAAGAGAAAGATATTTCTATTAATTATAAAATATAATAGTATTTTAAAAATTTATTTATTTTTTCTGTTATAGTTGTCCCATTTTTTCCCCCAATGCTCCCCACCAACAGCGCCCACCCTTGCTCCCACAGTCCACCCCTACCCCGTTACTTTGTTGTCCGTGTCCGTGGGTCATTTATACTAGTTTTTTGACTAAACCCTTCTCCTTCTTTCCCCCCTTCTCCCCTCCCTTCTCCTCCTTGGTCGCTGTCAGTCTTTTCCTTGTTTACTTGCCTCTGGTTCTATTTTTCTCATTTGTTTGTGTTGTTCATTAGTGTCCTGAGTTAGGTGAGATCATATGGTATTTGTCTTTTGCTGCCTGGCTTATTTCACTAAGCATAAGACTTTCCAGTTCCATCCATGTTGTTGCAAATGGTAGAAGTTCCTTCTTTCTTTCTCTTGCATGGCATTCCACTGTGTAAATGTACCACAGCTTTTTGATCCACTCATCTACAGATGGGCACTTAGGCTGATTCCAGCACTTTGCTATTGAAAATAGTGCTGCTATGAACATAGGTGTGCATAGGTTATTTTGAATTGGGGTTTCAGGATTCTTTGGGTATAATCCTAGCAATGGAATTGCTGGATCAAAAGGCAGTTCCATTTTTAGTTTTTTGAGGAAATTCCATACTGTTTTCCATAGTGGCTGCACCAGTCTGCATTCCCACCAACAGTGCACCAGGGTTCCCTTTTCTCTGCATCCTCACCAGCACGTTTGTTGATTTGTTGATGATGGCCATTCTGACCAGGGTGAGGTGGTATCTCACTGTAGCTTTAATTTGCATCTCTCTGATGGCTCATGACATTGAACATACTTTCGTATGCCTTTGGACTCTCTGTATGTCCTCTTTGGAGAGGTGTTTGTTCAGGTCCTTTGCCCATTTTTTAATTGGATTGTCTGTCTTCTTGGTGTTGAGTCTTATAGGTTCTTTTTATATTTTGGAGATCAATCCCTTGTCTCAGGTATCATTGGCAAATATGTTTTCCCATATGGTTGGTTCCCTTTTCATCTTGCTGATGTTTTCTTTTGCTGAGCAGAAATTCTTTTGTTTGATGTAGTCTCATTTGTTTATTCTTTTCTTTATTTCCTTTGCTCTAGGAGATATATCGGAGAAAATATTGCTACATGGGATATCTGAGATTTTCCTGCCTATGTTTTCCTCTAGGACTTTTATGGTGTCACATCTTGCATTTAAGTCTTTGATCCATCATGAGTTTATTCTGGTGTGTGGTGTAAGTTGGTGATCTAGTTTCATTTTTTTGCATGTCCCTGTCCAGTTCTCCCAGAACCATTTGTAATTTGAAAATGATATGCTGAGATATAGGGTGGTTTTTTTTTTTGTTTGTTTGTTTTTTGCATTTATGCTGCTTGCTGTTCTCTCAATCTGTGTTTTGATGTCTGATATTCATTTGGGGGGAAATTCTCAGTCATTAGTGTTTCAAATATTTCTTCTGTTTCTTTCTCTTTTTCTTCTCCTTCTAGTATTTCCATTACACATATATGACAACTTTCATAATTGTCACACAATCCTCGGATATTCTGTTGTTTTTATTTTTCAGTCTTTTAAAAAAATTTTTTTAAAGATTCTATTGATACATCTATCTTTTAGCTCAAAGGTTATTTCCTCAGCCATATTCAGTCTACTAATAAGCTTATCAGAGCCTTTTTTTTTATCTCTGCTACAGTGTTTTTGATCTCTAGCATTTCTTTTTGGCTCTTTATTTATATCTATCTCTGTGCTTACATTGTCCATCTGTTCTTGCATGCTGTCTACTTGATCCACTAGATCCTAGAGTCTATTAATCATAATTATTTTAAATTCCCAGTTTGATAATTCTAACATTCTTGCCATATCTGGTTCTGATGTTTGCTTTGTCTCTTCAAATTGTGTGTTTGTTTGTTTGTTTTGTCTTTTGGTATGCCTTGTAATTTTTCTTGATAGCCAAACATGATGTAGTAGGCAAAAGGAACTGTTGTAAATAGGACTTTAGTCATATATTAGCAAGGCGTGAAGAGAGGAGAAGCGCATTTTGGTCCTATGATTAGGTCCCAGTTTTTTAGTGAGCTTATACCTCTGGGCTGTAAACTCCACAAGTGTTTCTCACTTTTTTCTTCCACCTTGGGGCAGACAGGATGGCAATAGTGGGCTGGACTTGAATATTTCCCTTCCCTGGCGAAAGACTAGAGCCAGTTGCAGTTGAGTATTTCCCTTCCTCAGTCCAATTAGGCTTTGAAAATATCCTACCAAGTTAGGCTCTGGTTAACTAGTTTCCCCCAAGGACAGGTCTTGTTAAGAACAGGTCTTGTTAAGAACAGAGTGCTCTGGCTGATTTCAAAATACTTCCTTTTTCCCTTTCCTGCTAGAAGCCCAAAGGGGTTCTTCTCCAATATTTACTGTGGAAACCTAATCAAGCTGCAGGAGGTAAATCTCACAATATTGTGGGGGCCCTCAAAGACTGGATCCCTTTAGAGTCCTTAACTCTCAGAGTTGTCTGCACTGAGATTACAGAAATTGGTCTTTTACAGTTCAGTTTCCTACCCCAGTACTGGTACCTGTGATAGTTTCCCTACGAGTTTCTGCTCCAGTAAGCTCCAGTTCCTGTGTTTGTCTCTCAGTCAATCTTAGGGACAGTAATTTGTCCTGTGTCCTCCCTTCTCTATGGATCCAAGAAAAGTTGTTGGTTTTTTAGTCTGTTCAACTTTTTACTTGTTAGGATGGAGTGATGACATCCAAGCTTTCTGACGTGGAACCTCCACTTGTAAAAAAATTTAATTTTTACTTTTTGAATTTATTGGGGTGACATTGGTTAATAAAATTGTTTACGTTTCAGGTGTATAATTCTGTAATACATCATCTGAATATTGTCTACTTTTCTAAAGTGAGAAAAAACTTATTCCATTTTAATTTTCAAACAGCATTTTGGAAGTTCCATCCCAGTTTTATCCTCTTGGGAACAGAGCATCTCCCGGTTATCTGCCTTTGATGTAAGTATGTGAATGTGTGGATAAGGTGCAAGGTGGGTGGGTTATGAACGTCTATGTGGAAGGAGCTTAGGGGCAGTTACCTGGTGGAAAGGATGGTAGGACTGTGATGGTGGAGAGGGGTGTAAGTCAGAGGCTCTATGGTTAACCCTATTTTTACCTGGAATGTTTCTGTTTGTTAAAAATGGCAAAGTTCTCTAAAGATGCTTTTATCCTCACTAAGAGATTTTATTTTTTGTGCTTGTCATGGCTATTTTTATCATACTTATCTGGTGGCACTGGGAAGAAGATTATTGGGGTTGGCGGGGGACTAAAACAATATCCAAAGTGCCTCACTATGCCATCACAACCAGGAATAAAATATACTAGTACATAATGCTTTTTCACTATGACTTCTTTAGTTCCTATGGACTATTGCCAATTTGGCATAAGTTTGGAAAAGGGCTCTCTCTCTTCCCAATGTGCCAATAGAAAAGGTCAAAAGAAGGCAGAATTACCTTTAGCAAAGAAACCAGAACATCTGCTGTGCTAAAACTTGTTCTGAGGGCAAAATCTGCTTTGTTAGCAACACAGTCTAAAGCTAAAAGTTAAGAAAAGAGAAAGTGGGTTGACTGTTACTTGCTGTCACAGTCACACAGGAGAAGGGCTACCTTTGCTTGGACTATAACTGGCCCCATCACTTCAGTAAACATCTTGGTATATCACTTGGAATGTCTGTACCCACCCAGTGCTTGGCATGTGTCACTTGTCCCTTACATATGACTGGCACATATTATGGTTGTTTCTATTATATCAAAGAGAAAATAGAATTTTGACACCATGAAATAAGTAAACCATAATATCAATGGCAGTTATTTCTGAGTAGTGAGATTATAAGTGGTTTTTGTTCTCTTCTTCAAACTTACTGTCAATTTTTCTACATCAAACATTTACATTTTATTATCAGAAAAATTATTTAAGAGATATAATTGAGTTAAATAGAAGTTAATTAATTTCACAAACAAAAGTATTTTCTGAGTAGCTACTACATGCCTAGGTGCTACTAGATATAAATCAGGGGAAAGAAGTTGTGAATATAGCAAGTGATTAGTGAATATGAGTGATAAGTGATAAGGTACTAGCTGTGTGGAACAGAAAACAAACATCCAATCATGAAAAAAAATTGATGGATCACCATGATTGAAAAAATGTCTCATTTGGCTGACTTGACAAAACACAAGAGGCATTCTCTAAAAAATAAAAGGGAATTTATTCTTTTTTGAAGAAAAATAGTCCTTCTTTCTGGAACCCAAGAAGCACAATGGTTGGTACCCAGCCACTTATAGCCATCGTTTCCCTCACCATCGCTCTCTGCTGTTCAAGACTACAGGGTGCCCTGAAGCCTGTGACTCAGCCATGACTGCCTTTTCGAAGTATCCAGTGTGTGCACAGTTTATAGAGTCTAAATTTACAGCCTCACTAGGGGAAGGAAGCAGTAATGTCACACTCCACTTACTTAAAAATATGTTGGCAATGCTCCATTAAATCATAAAGACAAGTTAATTTAAAGACTCTGGTCTGTTCAAATACCAACCAAGTCCCAGTCAACTTCAGGCTCTGCCTTAGCCAAAACATATATCAAAAGGGCAATAATTTTATATTAGGTAATTGTTATAAATTAGTATATTTACTGCCTGTACAGTTGACTGTTTTTTTCCAACACTACCACTCACATTGGCAGAGAAAGGAGGCATGTTTATTGAATAGAGCTAAATAGTGTTGCAGTCCAGAAAGGAAAGATGAGTAGGTAGATTGAGAATGTCAATGTTAGACTCCTAGGCACATTTTATAAAAAAAATAATCATTCAGGAACTCATAATAAAAGAGGGTTATTCTTCATTAATAGGACTGTTGCCTTGGCAACTTCAAGCTCACATAAGTATTTACAGCAGCCGTGGTGCACAGTTCTGATGCTAAAAAGCAGCTCCAATGTCTACTTTCTGCATCCGAGTCTGAAGTCTTCCATTATACATCTCAGCAGCATTTTTGGTCTCAGTTAGAGTGATCTTAACACACAACCAACTGCATCCAAAACATGTCACATCCAGCCCCAAAGAGGCAATTGAAACAAATTTCTTGGTAAGTCAAATGGATAAAAGGTAGAACTGATAAATGGTTTTCTTTTGCAAAAAAGATGATTTATATAGGGAAATATATAGCTTTGATTTTATTTTCCTGCTTATCCAGCAGAGGGCAAAGTATTTGTGCATTCAAATCACACACTATTTCCCTAAAATTCTTATTTCCCTAGTTTCCATAGCCAAAACCACTTTTAGACACTACAAGAGTCAATGTTTGTGTAGGAGGGAGGGCAAGGGGGACAATAAATATTAGGGAGTGCTTGCCATTGACCTAGCACACTTCCAATTCTAGGAATTTGCCTTGAGAAAATAATTCTACAATATAAAATAATGTTTGCAGAAATAAATGCAACTTCATTTCTAATAGGGGAAAATGAAAAATGTCAAATGTCACTAATTTTTAAAATGATTGTAAATAATACTAGATGACCATTATTACAGGGACAGGACTAGGGTGAGGCTGGGGAGGACCCCAGGTATGCTCCCTCTCTGGGTCACACCCTGGGGCCTGACTTGTCTCTTCCTAGTCTGGACCCTGCATTTGTGTACATACATTGTCTATGATTACATCACTTATATATGATTTTGATTCTGTAAATCAATTATGGTTTATAATGAAATATTATGCAGTCACTAAAAATGATAATGTAGACCTAAACTTACTGACATGGGAAGACTCTCAGAATATATGGTCTAAGTTAAAGAAGCAGGGTACACAAACAGAATGTACAGAAAATTTTGTGAAATTTATAATAAAATCAATCACTGTAATTAAAAAATCCCAATAGAGAGCTCTTCGAAAGAGTGAGTATTTCTTAAGGCATAAGAGTACAAAAAAACACTATTATCTAAGTCCATTGGCTTTTCTGGCAGGCATGAGTATTGTTATAAGTTTGTATTCTGAAAAAAAAGACATTCTCCTAAATGAAAATCATTTTCAAATTCAATTATTGCATAGCTATAAAAAAACATTTGGCAGATCGCCCCTTCTCAAAATCTTTACCTTGGTTTTCTAACACTTAAGAAATCTAAAGCATTTTAGCAACATGTTTAAACCAAATCTTATGATTTAGGAAGCTAGAACTGCTTCATGGTTGATGAGTCTTGGATCTACAAAGGAAAGGATACTTGGCTATTCTGCTGTTCTAAGAACACTCCAAAATACTAGAGGCAACAGGTGCTCTTATTCCAGAATTCACTGTAACACTAAGCACTGTTGTTCCTCTTGTATTATTGAAACCATTCTCTTACTTAACTGTCATGTATGTGTGTGTATATATCTATATATATATCTATATCTATATCTATCTATCTATCTATCTATCTATCTATCTATCTATCTATCCTGTGTCTCCAAGTAGGTCATGTGTTTTTGAGGACTAGCCCAGTGGTTGCCTACTGGGCCTTCGTTACAACAGAAGCTCAGTAACTACCGCTAGTAATGAATGACTTAAATGAGTGGAAAGCAGTGTTGTATAGCAGAGAAACTGTGAGCTTTAGATCTTCAGATAAACTTGAGATAGAATCCAGCTCTACCCCTTGCTAGTTGCATGGTTATAAGCAAGTTACCCAACCTTTCTGAGTCTTGGCTTCTTTATCTCTAATGTTACTTACTCAAGAGTTCTCCTAAAAATCAAGGGAAGCAATGTTTGTGAATAGTTGGCCAAGTGCCTGACACATAGCAGGCCCTCAATAAATGCTAGTTTTCTTTCCTCTTCTCTACAATTGCCTCCCTTACTAATATGGAAAATGAAAACAAGGCAGGGAAATGAAGTTGATCTCTAGTGATGATAAAATTTAGCTATGAGCCAGATTTTGTTCATCCAACAATCGTATCTACTCAATATCAATCCATCTACACTGAGATCTTATATTAACTCTCGACCCTTGCTGAAACAGTGGTCCCCAAGAATTTCTAGGCAGCTTGGACCCCTGACCACTAGGGTGCCCTGCAGCAAATTTGCATGGGATGACACTACCTTGGGCTTAAATTTTCTCACTTGTCTTTTGCTGTTCAGTGAAATCACTTCCAAGCAATACCTTAATTCCAAGGTTTTTTCTTAAAGTACCAAATATTCCTTTCCCTTTTATCTGATGACAACAGTTAACATGTACTTGTAAAAGGTTCAAAAGACATGGATATTTAGGAAGTAAAAGCTTTAAGTAAGTTCTCCCACTAAAAATGACCATTGTCAGCAACTCAATGAGTAGTGTTCCAGACTTCATTTTTAATAAACCTTTCTTAAACACACACACTTATATATACATATATGATCTCTTTGCTTTTGCTTGATTTCTGCTCAGTTATCATCAGAAAATCTTTTTCTGCTTTTCTGTGTCCCATTTCTGAGTTGCAAAGTTACCGTTATAATAAAAGGAGTGTGATATACATTCATAAAGAAAAAGAAAACTCCTATACTTGGTAGTGAACATAGAAAAGAATCAGGCCCGACATCAGCTGAAAGTATAAATAATCTGCATAGAAATACCCATCTATTTCTTTGTCTTTCTCTAATTAAACTCACACTTTCCTAGGTACCAGCATTCATGGTAAATGACTGTTTTTCATTTAATGTTACTGTTTTCCTGCTTCATTTAACTAAAAGCATAATGGAAGATTTTTTTTCTAACATTTTGCATTACATAAGTGCTACTCAAAAAAACCTTTGCTGAAGGTTCTTATTTTTAATTTCTCATCTGTCACAGACTAGTACTTTAATAAAATAAAGAGTCTCATGAGAAACATGAAATGACAACCAAACACTAGATTTAACAGGCTTAAAGTTACTCTGATGAATTGTTATAAAAGTTTTCAAAGTCTTACTTACAATTTATGAACCTATTTTGTGGCAGTCCATCAGCAGAGATGTGTGGATGGCAGCCATCTACGTACTACATGTGGAGTAAATGCTTTCCTGTTTCTTTGCAGAAGACCTGCACCACCTATCGCTTATATTAGGTCTATGGACAAATGTCTTTCAAGTTTCTAAGACCAATTTACAAATGAACTTTGGGGTGGGAGTCCCCATTTAAAAGTCTGGGACTGTCTGTTTTAGGATATATTGAAACGAGCTACTGACTATTTTCACTTTTCATCCAGATGTTTAAAATTATATAAATACAGGTAAAAACTCTTGAAACCAGGGAGAGTTGAGTATTAGAAATACACAGTGAAGTCCCAGACAAATTTTAATTTACCACTGGCCCTTTTGGACTCCAAAGTTATTTCTTGCCTGATTACCATCATTTTGAATGTTAACAATCAAAGGGGAAAGCAACAGGCCTAAACCCAATCCAAACAGAAACAAACAGAATTCTATTTCTTTTTAAAATATGACCTTCAGTATATAATGGTTATAGTAAGGTTCAGAAAAATATCCTGTCTCAGATAGAGCTCATGGGATGGCTATTAGCAATGATTACGTCAATATCTTGATGGATTATAACATCATTCATGAATTCTCATCTAGCTTTCTTAAGATGTCCTAGGGCTCTAGACTTTCAATGGCTCACTTTCCTCAACTACAGAATAGAAATGAGAATGAAGGGAAGAAGGGAGGTACTGAATAAGTTTTCAGGGCTCTGATAAATTCAAGACTTTTCTGTGTGTGTGTGTTATAAACAAAAATTTATAGTTTATATTTGTCCATACTTCACCTGCTACTTCATGACTTAAAACCTGGACATTACTTGATCCAAATAGCCATAGTATATTCATACACTCATAAACACAATAATTCATTAAAGAGTTGATTCATGCATTTAAACATTCATTTTCAATCATTCATTTAGAAAACATTTATTAAGCACTTGCTGTGGGCACAGCACTAGACACTGAGAGGCCCAGAGAAAGACAACATGCTTTGGAACCTTGAGATAAAACCCAATGATCCACACGTGGGCCCTCAAAGATAAATCATACTACCTCTACTGCATATTAATGTTTTAACTAAAACAGTCAAAAGTATCAGCATGCCCAGTACCTTACTATTTAAGCTATTCACTTTGCTAAGTGTTTTCTGAACGGGGAAAAATTTCTATTGCAAACGCATATGAGAGATAAATTAGTAATTCATTGAATACTCTGTTTTCTTTTCACGTACTCTATTGGATATACTAAAATGTGCTGGCTTGCAATGTGTTATAAAATGTATAATGTCATGTTTTAAAACAGTGTTGGCGGGTATAAGGGGACTAAATGGCAATGAAAAAAATACAATAAAAAATTTAAAAATATTTAAAAAATAAATAAAACTTGCAGTGTTAAACCACAATCTAAACAAAACTAGAAAGTGAAAAAATATACTAAAGGTGAGAAAGCATATTTTGCACTTGCCTTATGCACACTAACAAATCTGCAAACACAGTCCCTACAATCAGAGTGACCCTTTGGTCAGAGCTCCCATATATGTGACTAAGACTGTTTTTTCTCATATGTTGCTAATACAGCATTCTGAGGAACTTTTAGGTGAATGGTGCATATGCAAATGTGCATGTGTGTGCTGTGTGTGAGAGGGTTTTGTGGAGATAGGTGCAGGGGTACAAAATAACAAGGTAATCGAAATGAAATAGCGTCATTACTTTTAGAAAAGTATTAATTTTCAGACACTGAAACAGCCTCCAGTCAAACAATTAAATCATCTTGAAGCCTAGACAGAAAACAACAACAAATGTTCCAATTATTAGCATAGTTTAAGAAAGAAGGAACAGTAGGGAAGAAAGAAACAGGCAAGAAAAGGGAAAGGAAAACATTTTGCGGTATTGGGCAGCATCACTAACATTGCAAAACAGTCTTCTAAAAGGGTATTTCTAGGGAGAAAAATCTTTGGAGAAAAGTTGCTGGTTACCCCCAGGAACTCCTGGCATGGACTGAACTGTAAATCCTCGCTATGCATTTATGTAGAGCAGCACCATTCATATAAAACTCAATAATTAATTTTTTTCACTGGTGCAGCCCCAAAGGTGCTAGCTGGTGGGTCACATGACTTCCCCCACCCACAGAAGTGTAGGCATGCTCAGAATGCATCACTGCATATTTTAATTCTTCTATTTTGTTTATGCCAGTGAACATAGAACAGAGAAGGAAAACCAGGATTGATAATTTACCGTAGGTTTCCTTAGAAGGTTTCCTTTAAGAAGCTGAAAGAAAAGAACTCGGATGAAAGTTTGACAAAAATGCCCTGGCTGGGTGGCTCATTTGGTTGGAGCATTGTCCTGTACACCAAAAGGCTGCAGTTCAAACCCTGTTCAGATCACATACCTGGGTTGCAGGTGCAATCCCCAGCTGGGGAGTATACAGGAAGGCAACTGACCAATGCTCTTCTCTCTCTCTCTCTCTCCTTCTCTCTCTAAAGTCAATGAACAGGTCCTCGGGTGAGGATTTAAGAAAAAAACTTTGATGAAAGCATATTTATTGTCCAAGAAGATAAAAAGGCAGGTACCATCTTGACCTGAGAAATTCATGGAGCCTTATTCAATTGTTTCAGCAAAATACTTTGGTGACAATTTTATTTTTGGTAGAGTAAATGGGGCAATCCTGGTAGTTAGTGATGCCTGGTGGCCCTTTAAGAGATCACTAGATTACAAGTCCAATTTCTTATTTGCCTGTCCCCAAAGATCTAAATGTGCTATGAAATTAGAATGCTCAAGGAAACAGGGATTATATGCTCTAAAATCAAACATCCTTAAGTTAAAAAGTAGCCAAAAGGATGTCCAATGAAGGCCAGCGACTTAGCAGGACATGGGCTGTGAGCCATAACATGTGTTGAGTAGGAAATTATGTATTCAGTGCTGAGAAAAAAATTTTAGACATTCTTGGGAAGCAATGATGACAGAGGCTGATAGATGTGTGGAGTTACTGAGTTCTGCAATTGTGGTGCAACAGCTCAAGCTGAGACAAGGTCAATGTAATGAGGCAGAAATGAAGTCCCATGAGGAACAGGCTTCATCTGTCCTGGAGGTCACCATTCTCCCCATTGCCTCCTCCGCACTGCTCTGAGAAGACACATGGCGGACACGAGTTACAATGATATTCCAGCCTCTCCACAGCCCTTGTGCCTGAGCCAACTGTCAGAATGACCTTTCCTCCTATTGTGGAAGTTTTGTAAGGGGAACGCTAGAGCTGTAGAGTGAGAGGGCAGGAGGAAGGTGACACGTAATTGCCACTTGCTCCTCACCAGAGGTCCAGTTACCGACAAAGGCGTTGGGAGACACAGGTGCCCAGCAGGTCAAAGTCAGGCACCTCCCAACGCAATGGATCAACCCACTGGAGACAAGATTCCTGACTCTGCCATCAAGACATGGTGCTCCATTCAACACATCACCTACATCACCTAATCTCTCTACATTGCAGTTTCCTTCTCTGAAGAAAGAAGGAGAGGGTGGTAGGAAGGAAGGAAGGAAGGCAAAGGAAGAAAAATAAAAGGAACTGTGTATTGGAATGTATGATTTCAAAGGTATTTCATTCTGTAATAATTCTGACTATTGTGACTGCCTAAGACAGTAAGAAAGGATATTCCTAATTTAAAGCCTGTATGAAATCTAGAAGCTGAATTCTTTGTACAAGTCATTTTCTAGATCTTTGCCATTTGGAGAATGTGAAAGACATACAGATCCTTTGGGTTTGAGATTGCTAAGGTATCTACATCTAGTTATAATAAAAATACATGTTCACATTAAAACAATTAGCAGGAAACCAGAAGTTAAGGGGAGGATCAACTTGGCTGAAGGTGAGCAGGAGAGTGACAGGATCTGTGTTGAATGGGCTGTTTCGTTGAGTCAAAACTTGTGCTTCTGATTTTTTTTTTTTTTTTTTGGTGGAAGCAGGTGGGTCCCTATAAAGATCTGGATTATAAAGCACCAAAAATGTAAATAATCTCTTTTTAAATCAGTACAAGTTACCTATAGGTGTTTTCTAAAGTCAAAGGCAAAATACACATAGTAAAACAAATGTGTATTTTTATACTATTTACTTCAGAGATAAGGGTATTAATTATCCCAGAAATAGGGTCCATGTAAAGGAAGAAGTGATAACATGTAAGACCGAGAAGGACAGACTCATGGAAGCTTGCAGGTCTTTTTAAATGAGGGACCCTGATTTTCTTCTACAGCATAGGAAAGCAAGACACTATTTTATCTTTAGTGTCCTTTTGCTTGCTTCACATGTTCAGATGGCTGAGGTGCTTTCCATGGTACAGCTCAAGATCTTTTTATAATGATGGTTATGCTGCCCTATAATAAGCTTTTCAGCTGGAAACCGAATAGTCCCCTCATGCTTTGATGCTGAGGCTGTGGGTGAGTCTCTCAGATGGGTTGTGAGAGCCAAAAGGCCCTTAGCAGTGAGGCTGTCCAGCTTTATTACTGAGCAAGTGAAGGGACTTGCTCAAGGTCATGCTGTAAAAAGCAAAGCCAGCTCTAAATTCCAAATACAAACTGCTAGTGCTAGTTAGAGGAAGATGCTCCTTATTTTGCCACTCTTTTAACTTGTAAACTAGCCAGCATGGCATGAAATGGACATTTTGCAAAGGATTCAAATAAATGACAATGCCTGGAAACATCTAGAATAGTGATGGTGACCCATCTTAAGTGCAGCTATAAAACTGTATAAAAAGGATCATCCTTTATAAAGTCAGAGAACTCAATTGTACAGTGCGATTTCATCATACTGTGCTTACGTGTGTTATACTTCTCAGCTGTTTCTTTTTTATCCATTTTAATCAATATAGGAAATAAATGTTCCAGGCTTCTAGAAACATTTCAAATATAAATTCTCTAAATCTCCAAAAAGAGTTTGAGTTAGGAAGAACCCTATGATTTGCAGCTGTTTTATGATTTTCAAATCACTTAAAAATAGTCCTGAGATTAGTTTCATATACCATAAAAAAAACAACAGGACAGCTTTGCTAAAAAAAAAAAAAAAAAAAAAAAAATCACATTTGTCCACTGGAGGATAAATGATGTCTGACCAAGGGCTTGGTATTACAAGGACCAGTTCCTAGAGAATCCTTTCCTGTGACATTGAGGGCTATATTTACTCTAAACATCTACTATAAAATTATGTATCGTTTATTCTTTCTTAAAAGGGGTGCAAGCTCTGTATGTAATCCTGGGTTGAAGAGTAATTCAAATAAGCCCTTCGGTTTATGGTGCATATAAGAAGGCTTTACAAGATCTAATCTTTGCTAAACCTGTTATGTTCTTCAGTTCAACAGAGCTTCCTAATTGTAGCTATTAGTTCCCCCTTTTCTGTGGTCTGTTCTGTCAATAGACTATTGAGTGTTCAGTAAATTAAGCCCAACCAGCAGCCAACACATCAAGACAGACGTTAAATCATAGCTTGGCTGTCCTTATTCATTATTTGTATCTGAAAAAGCTTTTAAGCACACGGACAAGATTTAACATGATGCTCATTTGTGTCACTCTCAGATTTCCATAATGTACAATCAGGTATGTGAGGGCTTTTTTTCTAGGCAACAGGTGTGTTCTTGGAACAAAGTTCAACCCCCACTTCTGGCTTATGTGAGAGGCAGCAGCTGCAAGCTCACTGTCAATGACACATGGTTCTATAAGAGGGAAAAAATAAACTTCTTGTTCAATGTATTAAAGTAATGGGCAGATGGATGATAGCTGCCTGTACTTTTCTTTGTCTTGTAGAATCAGAGTCTAAATTTTCAGATAACAATGTTTTTCTCTTTTTCTTCTCTCTCTCCCTCTCTCTCTCTCCCCTCTTCCTCCCTTCTTCCCTCCCTCGCTTTTTCTCTTCCTTTCTTCCTTTCTTCCTTTTCTATCTCCTTACCTTTGCTTCTTAATTTTTAAAAAGCACTATGTATTCATTACTGAGAATATTTCTTTATTTGAGTCATACTGTTTTCAGGCCAATAAATGGGAAGAAGAAAAAAGTAAATATAAATCAAGATCCATTTTATTTTTAAGTCAACTTTGTTGTAAAAAAAAAATGTAAAGAAACTGTTTACCATGCAATTTGAGAGATTTAGTATGAAAACTCTATATTTAAAAAAAAGTAAAAATTAAATATACTTGTTTATAGGCCTCATTATTCTCTAGTAAAAAATACAATATAAAATTTTGTGAGATATTACTAATAAGTTATAATATGCTGTGTACCTCAGAAGCACAATGTCAATATTAGTTAATAGTAACAACAATACAATAATTACTATGATTATGTTCAAGAGAGTAAATGTTTCTCAATCACTCAAGAATCATTTTTAGTGTATTGGGGTAATATTCCATTTTATATGTTATCTCTCAGGAATAATCATATCTTAGAGCATAAGAAGCTCAGTGACTATTTTTCTGTATACAAACAAAAATATTAAGCTCAAGAACAGACCAGAGGAATTATAGAGCTCTGTGATATTTGAAGCAAACATGTCTTATTACACAGACTTTTCTAGAACTCATGTATATTAGAACTTCCTCTCTAGCCAATGGGTATTTCTTTTTCTATTTTTTAAAAGACTTTACCGTATTTATTTATTTATAGAAAGAGGGGAAGGGAAAGAGAAAGAGGGAGAGAAACATTAATGCGAGAGAGAAACACTGACTGGTTGCCTCTCGTATGTACCCCAACCGTCACCCAACAGGGGACCGAACCCATGACCCAGGCACGTACCCTGACCAGGAAATGAACAGGAGAACTTTTGCCTTGCGGACCGATGCCCAACCAACTGAGCCACACTGGTCAGGGCACCAATGGGTATTTCAACACGGATATTTAATAAAAATAGAGGTCATGAGAAGAATCTTCATTTTTCTTAGATGTGGTGAACAAGTTTGTTGCAAATGTGACAATAAGCATCTGTTAATTACAACCCTGGAACCTCTGGTAGAACCTGAGTCACCAGATCCCTCGGAAGACTTTCTGTTGGGTGTTGAATATAATGCCTAGTTGGTGAAGGAGTAAAGAGAGAATCCCTTTCTGTTTTTTGTTTTGTTTTTGTTTGTTTTGTTTTTAACCCAAACCACAATTTTATTCAGAAATCAGATTTTATCTAAATCTACACTGAAAATGGTTTTACCAGGATTGTCTCATTGTTGAGAAATCTGTAAGCAGATGGATTTGGAATTCAATCCTCTGTGAGAAACAAAGGCAAATAAAAAAGAAGAACTTGGTGATTAACTTCTAGGTTTTTAATTAGTTTTGGTTATTACATTAGATTTTTGCTAAATGCATGCAAATAATGACTAGCCTTAGAGAGGATGCTAAACATTTAAAAATGTATACAAAGCGTCTAAAACTGGAAAACTGGCCTAGATATCATTAAAGGGCTCTACTAATCCAGAGATTATCAAATTCTATGACTTTGCCTTCCCCAAGCTGTACTTTTCAAAAAACAATTGTGGTAAAGCACACATAGTATCATTTTAAGTGTACAACTCAGCAGTGTAAGTATATTCACACTGTTGTACAACAGCTCTCCAGAATTTTTCCTGAAGTTAGTTTGCATTGCAAAACTGAAACTCTGTACCCATTTAAATAGTTCTCATTTCTTCCTTCCCCCACCCCTGGCAGCCATCTCTCTACTTTCTGTTTCTATAAGTTTGACTACTCCAGATACCTAACATAAATGGAATCATACAGTAATTGTCTTTTGTGACTGGCTAATTTCACATAGCATAATACCCTCAATGTTAATCCACATTGCAGCATGTGTCAGAATGCCCTTCCTTTTTATGGCTCAGTAATATTCCCTACAGACCATATTTTGCTTATTCATTCATCCATCCTCGGACATTTGGCTTGCTTCATTTTGGGGCTGTTGTGAGTAATGCTGCTATTAGCACAGGTGTTCAGATAGCTCTTTGAGATCCTGCTTTTAATTCTTTTGGGAATATACCCAGAAGAGGAATTGCTGGATTGAATGGTAATTCTATCTCTAAATGTTTTTGAGGAACTGCCACACTCTCTTCTATACTGACCGCACCGTTTGACTTTCCCACCAGCAGCGCACACAGATCTCAATGTTTCCTGATCCTTGCTAACCTTTTTATCTTTCTATGGAGGACAGGAGAGGAAAGTACTCACATGAGTCTCCACATCACCAGCAAGGATCCTGCTCTTCTTTAAAAACTCAGCCACCATGTTGTTCATCAGTTTATCAAAGGCTTCCACTGAGGGTGCCACACCTTTGGAAGAAGAATCTGTTGTCATTCCCTGGTAGTTTACAGAAAAGCTGGTACTGCTTTGTCATAGGTGATATGAAAGTGTAATATCATTCATGTCACTTCCATCTCTTCACTAAGTCATTTATTCCTTCAATCTGCATTTATTAAACACTTCTCAATGGCTCAAGAAAACAATATTTTCTTATTTCTTCATCCTCCTCAGGAAGCACTTTCACCTACATAATTTCACTTAATTCTCCCCCAGACTCCGGAGGTAAGTGGAGATGTGAACAGAGGACGTGACTTGACCAAAGCCATATGCCAAACAAGAGGCAGGTCCAAAAAGGAACAAGCCTTATGAATCCACAGCCAGTGTACTTTCTTCTGTATTGACCAGACCAGCTGCTATAACAACTTTGCAAACAGTTACCAACATGTTATCCAGGACAATTAAAAAGTAATGCGAACTCTGGACAAGTAGGAAAAGAAAGCTGATGTCAAACATTTTGTCCCTTCTTCACTTCCAGGGGGTGGAGAGGAGGCGATGATGGGCATGGAAGGACTGCTGAGCTATTGCAAGGTAAGTTTGGATATGTCAAACTATTGTAAAAGTTGAAGCGACAACAGCTCAACCTGGTATGCTCTGAATTTCTCTCCCTATCTTTTAATTCACAGGAAAAAAATTTCAAAGTCCTGAACTTTATATCCTTAATATTGAGAAAAGTAATATTGAGAAACTCAGCATTACAGACTACTAAAATCCAAAACAAAGCTAGGGTTCCCTTTCTCATATTGGACAGAAATATCCAAGCTCATAGAGGTATAAGAGAAAGGTTTCCTTTCTTTTCCCTTTTTCCCACTTGCCCATTTCCACAGGCCCAAAGGGTGCTGGAAAATGTTTACAGCTCTCTGTACCCAGCCTAACCTCCAGGCAGGCTGCTGAAGCTGTTATCTTAAAGTTCAAAATGCAGTGTGTACCAACTTCTAGAATATAAAAGGAGTGCAAGTTGAAAAATTCCTTATGGATCCATCTGGAAACAGATAAACCTATTTGTTGCTGTGGGAGAGGCCTGAGAGGTAGGTCTCTGCTGAGTATTTAAAGTAGTAGAAAGTTTCAGAAATGTGACAGAGGTCTCTATGTGGAGATGGTACAATGATAAAAGGGAATATTTTCTGATTATCTTTTATCACTCAGCTCTGCTCACACCTCGGCCAGGCAGCCTCTAATGACCTCTCTCTCCCCAGTCCACATCCTTTGAGCATCCCTCAATCAAAGCAGGTGCGGCCCTGCATGGTAATGCATTGAGACCGAAGATTCTAGAGGACTTGGACTGTGTATAATTCATCTTGGACTTCCTTGAACCTACCATGGTGCTTGTCACTTGGCAGGCATGCAAAAACATTTCTTTCCCTGTTGAGCCAAACTGACCTGATTGTCAGGGGAAAAATAAAACATATCAAAACATATCATAACACCAGTATCATAAGGCAGTTCTTTGATCTGTGCATAGATGGATTTATAATGATTGGATTCCTTCCAAAAGTTTCTTTTTTAAATAAAATAATAATTTTTAACTTTAGTTATAGTGTTATTGTAATGATGATGTTTATATTTAAGGTGAGAGGTTGTTCTTAAGGATTTTTTTCAGAATAGAATTTAGAAAATTAGCAAAGCTTACTAATTAAAAAGAAATGGAAACGGTGTTGTTTAGGAGAAGAAAAATGTATTAAAGATGGATATCACTCAGTCGTTTCACTAATTATCCTACCTACTGATTACCCTACTTCATTTCAAGTAGGATAATAAATTGCTGGCTAAGTTGTTTTAAAAGACAGGACTTTAATAACTGGTTTGGAATGATTTGCTATATGAGAAAATATTTGCTTAAATACTTAAGTAATTTAATTATATACCTCCCAATTTTGCTTAGCCTATTAATCTTCTCAGAATATTTTTTATAAAGAAAATAACAAAAGTGCACTCTGGTAGCTCTTTGAGTAAGTAGAGTTCAAATTATAGGTTTTTTTCCCTGTACTCAACAACACTACACAATCTCTTAGGAGCTGGATTTTAATTTCATTTTATGTATCCACGGGCTTTATATTTGAGGTTGGCAATCTTAGAGAAATGTCTTTTGCTCACCAGATGCCAAAGTAATAAGAAAACAAAGTTACTAAAGAGAACATACAAATATTTCCTTACAAACAAGGTGTATGGTATAGTTAACAAAAAGAGGCTTAAAATGAAACCACAGATGTGTCTCAGTTGACGCATCTTACAGGCCCCTGGCAGACTTCCTTTCAATAACACCCCATTTCGTTTCATTCAGAGCATTTTAATTTTTATTATGTTCAGGGGGAAAAAAACCCAGTTTGTGCATTTGTGCTCACACAGTAATTTTTGTCCCAGGGCATGTAATACAAGGCGCAGCTCCAAATACGCCTGAAATTTTAGAAGCACCAGTGTGGATCTTGCCTGGTGAAAGCTTTGTTTGAACGCCCCCCCCCCACCCCCCCGCTCCACAAGGCTTTTCTCAACCCCCAAAAGCCTGACAGGATTCAAAATGGGTCAGATAAGGAGGAACCTTACGTGAGACAAGAATAGAGTTGCTAGATTAAATACAGATAGCCCAGTTAAATTTGAATTTCAAATAAACAATGAATAAATTTTTAGAATAAGTGTGTACATGCAGTGCATCCTGTGCAGTATTTGGAACACACTTACACCACCACCACCACCACCTGCCCCCCCCGCGAAGCAGCTTATCGGAAATTAAAATTTCAATGGGTGTCCTGTATTTTTCTTTGCTAAACCTGCAACCTTAGGAAAGAAGAAATTGAAAAAATTGCTGTAGATAATTTGGAGAGTTTGCCATACTTGGTATCATGTTAAAGAAATAGTTAACTTTTTATGTTTGCTCACATAATTTTTAAAATTTTTTTTTAAAGTGTGGTATTAGCATGTAATTTTAGAAGCATATTTGGTGGGGAACAGGCACAGATAAAACAACGTGATGTGATCATGTAACAAGAAAGTCATATTTAAATTCATATCAGGCTCACTTCTTTTAAAACTGCAGTTCTTAAATTTCATGACTTGTTCTCTTTAAAATTAAAATCTACAGAATAATAAATCCTTTCAGTTTACTTTCTAACTGAGAACATTAGTTTCTTTTTGATAATTATTTAGATAATATATTTAGTCATTGAGTGTGGAACAGCAGTATAAACACTAAAATGAAAGAGTAATGATGTTTGGCACATGGATTATGCTCTTAACAGGCAGAATTCTGGTGGTTTTCGTGAAACCTCTGTTTCCTTCCTCTTTTCCAGGGGTTGCTCGCATCTGGTTAACGTCATGTTCACATATAAAGGAAGGAGTAGGGAAGTTGTAGAAGGTAGATAGAAACGTTTCTTGAGAACTAAGTGATGGGGACAAAACTAAGTGACCCACGTAGAGACCAGTAATGACAACAGTTTGGGGCCCTACCTCCGCTGACACCATTAATTTCCCCACAGTTCTCAGGAGGTCGGTGTGGCATCTCAGACAGCAACTCTAGTCGGCTGACTGCCCGTTCCAGCCTGTCTATCAGCCCTGGCAGCTCTGCCATTCTAGAAGAACACAGGAGCAAACGGAGGCCGTGTGAGCGTCAGGCAGGGTTCCCAAGCTGACACCGTCCCACCTAACAGTGACAAGGAGGAAAATAAAAATTACTGGAAAGGTCTTTAATTACCTAGAGAGTATGTCTACATGTCAGGAAAATATGTGAAATGCAAAAGAACGTAAAGCTTGGAACAACCCCCCCCCACAAATTTTATCGAGCTTATTTCTATTCAATGCAATGACTTTTACAAGCCCCGTATGCAACACAGAAACATCTGCTCTCTTCACACCATTATCAAGTGTTTCCTTGGGTGCTCCTTTGAGCTATGATACAATCTATGTCTAGCACTTACTTAAAAGCCCAGGAATATATATTTCACAATTAATATTGCCAATTCCTATTGCTAAATGGTGGGAGCATGTTTTAACCATTTCCAACAATTCTTTCTGTTAAAGTAAAATTCTCCAGGGGACACTAAACCCATTGATAACCCTTGTTTACTCAATTACTTTAAATCAGGAGCCCAGTGCATCATTTAGCAGGCCAACGGAGACCACCACCTCCAGAGGAAACAGTCTGCTACTTACCATTAGTTTGTTTCAGTGTTTGCTGCTGAATTATTTCAAATTACAATTATTCTGAATGGTGGAGATTTTAATTTAAAACATTAAAGGTGGTTACTTCCCTTTGATGCTGGTTACTTTTACACAAAATTCAGTTTTAGGTGAGGTGGTTTTTGGAGACAGCTATCTTCAGTTATACAACACTCTTGGCTGAGATAAACTGGCTTTGAAGCTGAATGAGGAACTGGGGGTAAAAGTAAGACTGGGTATCTATCCATCCTCCCTGCTTCCCAGTAGGTTAGCTACACGGAGTGCACACAAGATGAGTACCTGAAAATTACGGGCCCTGGAGTGTAATGATATTAACGCAACCTCTGAGGAATGGAACCCAAGCTCATCTGGCTAGATTCTTGAGATCCAGATGATAGGTACCGTAACTCTGACCATACCAACCTCGGATTTTGCTCTTGGCAAAATCATGCTGCTGCCCCAGAGAGAGTAAAACAGGCCTCATGGCAACTTCTCACTGTTAAGAACTTCCCAAACATCATTCTGAGCCACAGAGGACTGGCATGGTCCTGCATCAGAGACTACCTCCACCCCCAAACCCTCACCCCCACCCCACAGAGGGTGGGTAAATTTTATTGCTCTAAGATGTGTAACTATTTTCTATTTCTGCCAGGTAATGCAGGTAATGCACTTTTCTTTTGTATTTTGTAGTCTGTTAGTTTTGAGCTTAAATGTAATGATGACTTGCCACTGTCTTTTTAAAAAACAAAGTTATACTTAACAAAACATGTGGCCAGCTCTGTAATTCTGCATCCAAATGTCAGATGGTCATCAGATATGGATGGGGAAGGTTCACTGTCTATTTTGGAATGTCATCTCCTTTAAAAATGCCAGCAGCGACTCTTCCAAAATATGGGGCAGTGATCTCTGCAGGGCTGAAATCAGCATCTAATCCCAAGGGGATTCAAAATTAGAAGTTTTTCATTTATTCTTTTCCTCTTAACGTCAGAGCTTTTGCTTCCATCGCAAGTGGGAAAAAAAAGGAAGGAGAAAATTAATTGAATCCATTACATAAGCTTGTAAGGGAACTGGGTATCCTATAGGTGGGGGAAGGCCATTTGAGAAATGATAAAAGTCCTTCAAATCTTTTAATAGTCACCCATCTGTTCACAGTTATCTATGTTCCCTGTTACTCAACTTGCCAAATGTTACCACCATAGACCAAGCCCATGCTAGGAAAAGAAATGTTTGTTTTCTTAGCATGCTCCCTATCCCCCAACAGAAAAGCACTGAGTGGCCCCCAGCAGCTCTGGGGCTGTTTCAGGAAGGCCTGTTACATTTCACACATAGGACTGCTGTCCCTGACTGCGGCTTAATCAGCCTCCCAGACAAGACCCAACTGAGCACTATCTAATAGTGCTTCATATGTTGAAAGACAACAGGAGTTAGCCCATGAACTGCAGAGCTGGGCAGATTGGTGTGGAATGCAGTCTGAAAGTGAGTCAGATGTCACTTCAAGCAAAATCACTGTGAACTGAAGTCTTGCCACAGCCTCTTAAAGAGGTCAAAATACAGTTCATGTAAAAAAACTGGAAAGATGCCTCTGGGTTTAAAATTTTAGAATAGTTTCTAGGAGAGATAGAAGAACAAGTAAAAGAAAAAACATACCAGGACATCAAAAAATATACAAGTTAGTATTTCCAGTGCCAATGACAGGGTCCAAGATGACTGTGCCCTCTTCTCCCCAAATACACACACTCATGCACGCAGGTGTGCACATGCACACTTCTCCCCACGTGTGCACTCAGGTGCAATCCCTAGCCTTCAAGAATGAAGAAAGGACAGAGCTGTAGATTCTCCAAATTCTTCCCAGGCAGTTCCATTCACCTGGGTTTTTCAAAATGGATTTAGCTTAGTTTTGATGAGGAGGTGGGAGCCAGGAATCAAGAATTAGGCTGAGGAATGGATAGGGCAGTCAAAGCAAATGCAGACAGCAAGATGAGGCTCGGGAATGAGTAATGAGTCAGGGTCAGAGGACAGATGGATGAGTTTGGATCAGGAAGCCAAGCAAAGGAGGGAAAAATGGCAAGATGGTGGACGTAAGATGTTCTAAGAATCAGATGAGAAGCAAAGAGAAGCTGGATATGTATTTGGAGAATCAAGAGACTGGGTTAGATGCTGCTACACAGATTTTCTAACCAAGTAGAAGCCAGTCCCGAGTTGAGGTCCCCTAGAACCTACAGCTTACAGAGCATAAACATCATTATTTGATCAGAATGTGAGGGTGGGTGAAAAGGAAAAGCTGGAGGAACATAGAATTTCACAACCTTCTCTTTTTAATGTTTTAGGAAATGATATTTGAGGTTAATCTTAGTTCTTTGTTTTGTATTATTTTTTTAAGTATTCTCTTTTGAGTTTCTTTATAATGGGATGTATACCTTATGCTTGTTTGTCCTTTTGAAAACAATTTTGATTTCTCCCTTACTTTTCCTTTAAAGTTTAGTTTTTATTTTTATCAAAGCCAAACATGAACAAATATAAAGAGTACAGAGTTCTACAAGGCTGCCCCCTTCCATTCTTTGTCTTGAGAGTCAATCATTTACAATTATTTTATCTGTTTATTTTAGCAATTGCCCCCTTACCCCTAAAAAATATGATTACAGCTCTATGTCTTGTTTGTTTTCTTCACTTTTAGGCGTTATCCATTGAGTTCCCACAAAAAACAAGAAGGTTTACCTTTTTCTTGCCCTATCCCCACCAGCACATACACGCATATTTCCTTTTATCCCATCCCCCCAATAGCATTACAGCCCAATTTTTGTGTGACCAATGATCTGTGTTAACACAATTATGACGATTCACTGCTGAGTTATGACATGTACTAAGATTACTTTTCATATTTTGCACAACTTGTTTTCCTAGAGCCATATTTTTGAGCTTCTCAGTTTTCTATACACTTAAAAATTAACCATCTCCAAACTCTTCTCCTGGCTGTGTAAGTCCCCTTTCAATGGGACCAAACACATCTGGAATTCTTAGTTTTTTCTTCTCAGAGGTACCTTTTCTGCAGAATTACTCCAACTGCATGAACACTCCCTAGGCCTGCTGCACATCTGTAACCTGGTATCTGCCTTCACCTTCAATGAAGGGGGAAGAGAGAAATCATCATTCTAGGGATTTCTCACCTTCAGCCGCCCCTTATGTGGTATTAGCTGTTTTCTGGACTCCACTTCCTTCTCTTTCTTGGTGTACTTCCGTGATCGGAAAGAGCATTGTCTTCTGAAAAAGGGTGCATAAAAGTTCGAATATTTTGAGATCTTGCACGCCTGAAAATATCTTTATTTTGCTCTCACATTTGATTGGTGGTTTGGCTGAGTATAGAATTTCAAACTGGAAATTTTCCTCAGAATTTTAAAGGCATTGCTCCAATGTCTTCTAGTTCCCTTGGTTGCTTGAGAAATCCAAGCCATTCTGATTCTTCACCCTAGGGATGTAACCTGTGTTTTCATCTCTCAAAGTTTTGGGGATCTTCTCTTTGTCCCCAGTGTTTGGAACTTTCATGATGATATGCTTTGTTGTTGGTCAAATATTCTCTTTATAAGTGATTTTTAAGAGGTTTAGAAAAGGTAGGAAAATGGGCATTGCATATTTTATGTCTCTGCGTGACTTTATAAACCAAAGTTTTTGGTTTTTTTTCCCAAATAAAGAAGTTAGCATTCTAAATATTTAAACAATTCAAACATCTCTCACACAAATATCCTACATTTACAAATATTTCATACACTTCAACAGGAATATAGGCAGTGAGTATTCTCAGAGGTATCTTTGAGAATAATATGGTGTGCTGGGAATATAATTTGTGCTGGGAACATAGGAGAAATGATAGCTATCATAATTTTAAAACTTTTTGCTTCATTGGTCATTTTATAGAACCCATCCTTAAAGTACAGATATTCGACTCCTAACACCGTTCAATGTTATATCAATAGCATCACAACTACGTTAAAGCACTAAGAGAGAGAGAGCACATTTCTATTTTTCCTGTAGCAGTTTCCCATGCTTTTAAACATTTTATAAGATCTCAATAGTTTTTCCTCATCTTTAACTAGGGTAGTATAGAGGCTTCAGAATCACCATCTAGGAGACTTTGGGAAAAGAGCTTAATCTTGGTTTGTTTCAGTTACTTCCTGTACACAAGGTTACTAGAAGTATACATATGAAGACATGCATAGCCTGGCACATCGTCAGTAATAAACTTACTAGCTACTGTTATGAAGACATCCTATCTCATTTTGCTTTCCATGGGAATAGGTAGATCTAAATACCACTACCTCAACTCCTCATGGATTTGAAACGTTCAATAATCATCTAGAACATCTGGCCAAGGAAAATGACTACCTGAAAACTTTAGGGCAGTATACTCATTATTATCATTTTCAACATTTCATTTCTCTAAAAGAGGTTTTCTCATATGTATGTGTAACAGTTACTATAAAATGAAAATTTTGTTATGCAATTACTAGTTTTTTTAGTCACATATATTCCCCCTAAACATTTTAAATTATTATATTAATAATATAATAATTATTATTATTTTTGCTTTTAAATAGTCCTCTGTGAAGGACACACACAAGTGTAATTTCTGTGGAATCATTTTTGGAAAATAACACAAACTGTCTTATACTTAGTGATAAGCGTTCTACTAAGGTCCTAACTACTTAGTCTAAGAGTTATAAAAAGCAACTTTCATAGGGGCTTTGAAAATTGGCACTCCATGGCCCAGAATAAATGGTGATAAGCCCAGAAGAGTAACCTGTTTGTGTGTATAATATTCTTGGCACCTATAAGACATACTGTCCAATTAAAATACAGCCTTCTGCTATCTTTTCTGCTAGCACATGCGCGCTTTGCTTCCCAAGGACATTACTCCGAACTCTTCAGAGGCTGCTACTCTTTGTATTTCCCACTGAGTCTGCATGCTGCCATGTACTTGGAGAATTCTATAAATACTTTTGATTGACTAATTAATTGGCTACCACTCACTGTCTTTCCCTTGCCTGCCCACATCCTGGCATAATCTCAGATCAGGCAGAAAGCCAGACTTTCACAGGAGAAATTTCCATTTAAAAGAAGACACTAGATTAGTTTTTCCCACTTAAAACCACAGTGGCTTCCTCCACACTTGTTCTCTCTAATGTGAACCTTAGGCTTTTCCAAAGTTCCTCCTTATATTTTAGAATTTCAAAATTACTAAAACTACACATTGTCTAAAGGGTTTTGTAAAGTCCTCACAGCAAGTTCTTAAAACAAGTAAGGCAGAATGCTACTTTGGTAACTTTTTCATGTTAATAAAACAGCTGGGTCTCCTGGGAGTCTGGGTTGCTAGTTTAAAGCTCTCCTATTAGGCCAAAGGTGTAATAGTGTTGAGAGTTTCTCTTCTGATTCTGTAAGGGAGACCCAGGCCCAGCAGACTCCACAGATCAAGAGCCAAAGATTAACTAGAAAATAGAATTGCAGTGACAGGAAACTGAAGACTTTTCAAACTTTTTCTCATGGTGAGGCTCGGCAGCTGGCTTATATGTGAGCTCTCGAAGAACAGTCAAGTGGCAATAAACCACATTGTCTATAATTCCACCGAGATTAAACAATGTTTGTTAACTATTATCAAACCAGACTGTCCCAGATTGTTAAATTATCTTTACAGTGACTATATGAATTATATTCTTTCCTTTCTCAGGAAGCTACCAATCACTGGAGGGGAAGTCATCTTGTAATTCACTATTACTAATTGGAGTAATAGTATGTATGAAAACCAAACCATGGTACTTATTCACTCATTCAGTGACTAGCTCACTGAATATGTTTGTTTCATTCATTCAGTTAGTCCCCACGATCTGCTAAGTATAATGCTCATATCTGGAAAATCAAGAGAGATTAAAATACATTTCCTGCCCAGCTGTAGTGGGAGGGGGCTGGAAGCAGGCCCTGCTTGGTAGAGCCAAAGAGTTGTTTCACTAAGAGATACATTCACGTTGCCAAGGTGCCCGCCCTCATATCTTTTGCCTTCTCTCCTACAGAGCATTTCCGGAGCCAGCTTCTCACCAACCAGGGAAAAAAAAAAAAAACCACACTATCTTCTTTTTATTGTGAAGAAGTCCCAAGAGTCGATGAGTTTTGAAACAGTGTAATCAGAATATAAGAGGTCAGAGAGTTACACAGAAAAAGAACACTTTAAATTTTTCACAAAACTAGAGAGAACATATATAGATCCTGATTAGCCAACTGATTTTTATAAAGCCTCTAGTAATGTCCCAATGCAGAGAAAACAAAAGCAAATCTTCAGGTTGACTTTCAAAAGGACCTCACCCCAGCTCTCTATACTTCACCACACTCCTGAGATCCAGTCACAGAGAGGACTCACCTGCTCCCCTACATGCCGTCCAATCTGTCCTCTGTTCTGTGGTTCTGTTGTGGGACCCACTATCTCAAGGGTCCTTCCTGGCACCAAGTCACCCATTTTCCAAACTCCAACTTCTCCGTGAGTCCCACAAATCAGAGGTAGCTTCCCTTGAGGCATTAACTTCCTGTCATCTTTATCAGATCCACAGTAGACTACAGGAGGTAAAATAAACGAACCACATATAGAAACTACGGCTCCAGTCCATTTGCCCTTTGGACTCTGGTGGTATCACTCCTTAGAACCATCCCTGATAAGTCTTGTAACAAATATTTCTCATTGATCTCTGAAGATAAGAGGCCAGGGCTTCTTGAGGTAGTGGAAAAAAGCATTGTTTGATATCAGAGAATCTTAATTTGAGACCTTGCCCGCATCATTGGGCAGATTACCTAACCTGTCTCAGTCTCAGTTTTTCACTTCCAAAACATTAACTCATTCCTTCTTCATTCACTGACTTAAGAAAATCATTTACGAATGTGTTTGAGCTGTGTTCCGTGATGGTTGGTGGGGCTACACAGGGGGATGAGACGCAGACTCGGTCCCCAAGGCACCATGATCTCCTTGAGGAGAGGACAGTTCAGCTGTTGAGGGCAGACCAGTGGTCTAGGACACCAGGTAGCAGGAAACTGGGTAATTTCAGCAGGACAGAGCCCAGTGGGAACTGAGATTTTGAGGAAATCTAAGCATGTCTCATGAAGACCGGCTCTGTGCCTTGACTCGGGGTGGAGGGACTGGGTATGGACAGAGCCATAAAATCATGGACTCTGGAGGCTGAGTGGGACAAGGACAGACCCCTATTCCACTCCCCCACCATGCAGTGGCAACTCCTTTAGCTAAATGTGAGGTAAGGGCTCTTCGTGGAAAAGGAGCTCCCTCCCTAAACCCCGCCATGACCCTTTCTAGGCTCCAATACTGTTGGGGAAGCTTTTTCTCTTCCTGTGTCCCCACACTGCCCTTCTGCTCTTGTTTGGGCCATTGAGGAGGTAGAGATCAGAGAGATGCTTCTAGGAGTTCCCCAAGGGTCTCACCCTGGCACAGAAAAGAAAAGCCAGGGAGACTCCGCTGGGGCAGGCTATCACAGTCTGGGCAGGCTTTTCACAGACCTTTTGTCTCTCCATAGGGTAAATGTATTGCTTTCCTTGTATCCAGAAGATATAAACAACTCTTAAACTCAATATTAGGAAGACGAATACTCCAATTTAAAAATGGGCAAAATATTTGTATAAACATTTTCCTAAAGAAGATATGCAAATAGGCAACAGTACATATAAAGATAGTTAACATTAGTAGTCATTAGTAAAATACAAATAACCCAAAAGGATGGCTACAACCAAAAAGACCGATAATAACAAGTGTTGGCGAGGCTAAAGAGAAATTGGGACCTTCTTATATTGCAGGTGGGAATGTATTATAAATGGTGCTGCTGCTGTGAAAACAGTTGGAAGTTTCTTAAAAAGTTAAGCATATATTTGCCATATGACCTAGCCATTCCACTTGTAGTTATCTATTCAAGAGATAAACATATGTACACACACAATAACATATACAAATGGCCATAGCATTGTTCATAAGAGCCAAGAAGAGGAAACAACCTTAATTTTTAACAGTGAATGAATAAATTAAATGTGGTATATTCATATAATGCAATATTACTTATCAATAAAGAGGAATGAAGTAGTGAGGCATGCTACAACATGGATGAACCTCCAAAACACTGTTATACGTAAGAGCAAGAGACAGAAGACCATGTGTTATATAATTCCATTTATATGAGTATCTAGAAAAAAAGCAAATTTGTAGAGACAGAAAATAGGTTAGTGGTTGCCTAGGGCTGGGGACAGGAATGGGGAGTGGCTCTAAATGGGCACAAAATTTCTATTTGAAATGATGGAAATAATTTAAAATAGGGTTATGGTGGCAGTTGCACAATGCTGTAGCATTTTAATAATTACTGAACTGTGAAAGTGAAACAGGTGAATATCATGGTATGCAAAATTTTAGCTCAACAAAGCATTAGAAAACAAATAAAAAATAAATACTGCTCCTCTTTATAAAGGCAGAGTTGAAAACCTATTAAATCTGAGTAACTTGACGCTATCATCTCCCAGCAAAGTGATAGGGGGGAAACTAAACTTAGCCAGACACTTCTGAGAAGCTACACTCCTCTCTCCTGGAACTGGTCATAGGGGCCAAGACAGGGGACAGAACAGAGCAGCAGTTCTCACCGCTCCTTTCTCTCCTGTGCATCAGGATCACCGGGGAGGAGTTGGGCCTCCCAAATGCAGATTCATGGGCCCACTCTCAGCAATACTAATTCAATGGTCCTGGGTATTTCTGGGAATCTGCATTTTAATAAGTACATGTCACAGTATGAGGTCCCACACTTTGAGAAGCCATATAATAGAAAAGTGTACGGGAACGCTGTGGGAGTATAATGGGAATGAAGGGGTCAGGGAATGGGGTACTCAACTGAGCTCTGGGAAGTAGGGAGGGTACTGAAGTTTGATTAGGAACTTGGCTAAATCTCAGAGGATGAGGTGTTATTCAGAGGAAAGATAAGTAAAGGCATTTCTGAGCCCATGGCCAGTTTGTACAAAGACAAGGAAACAATACAGCCAGAAAATATTTATTGAACATTGACTATGTGCCAGGAGGGATCTAAGAGAGAGGAGAAAGAGGGGGATTGATGGGTAGTAAGAAAGAATGGGTAACAAAGCTGGAAAGGGACTGAAGGAATTACTACCAAGATGACAGTGGACTGAAGATTTGAGAAATGTGTAAAATAGGGAAAATCTGAGAAAGGATTAAATGGGGTTAAGAGGGAAATGGAGAAGGTAGGATGTCTTAGACATCTTGCTCTGTGGTAGGGTGGTGCCAATTTAACCAGAGCTAGGGACTGGAGGTGGCTAATGAAGAGAAGCAGCTCAGTTTTAGACCTGTGAGTTTAAGTGCCTGTGGCGATACTCAGATGATAGTTGGCAGCTGCAAATAAGAACCCAAAGTTCAGGGGACTTCTGGAATAGAATTATAAGTATTACCCACCTAATAATAATAACTGCCCCAGGATTCTTTAGAAGATTAAAGGAGATTTTGTGAACTATAAAGTGATGCCTGAGTGTTGTAATTTATCTCTGAACATGCCACAGCACTCATCATTATGATCTGTCCCCAGTGAGTGCTCAATCTGTGAACTATGATTGCACGTGTTACCACTTCTCCTGTCCCCAAACACAATGACCATAACATCTCACACAGCAGTCTTCTGAGACCATGCCATACAACAAATAAACTGCAGAAACACTGGTAAGCAAAGCATAAAGGGGAAAGCATTTCATATGGTCAGTTGTTTCATACAGCATAACTAGAAATATTTTACTTCATTAAAGTTTGTCATTTCATTGTTAAGAATGCCATAGCTCTCTGGAATAATAAAGGCAATAAGGTTTGCTGAAATTCTTCTTAATCTCAACATTCTGGCATTTATTGTAAGATTTATATACACTTGAATAATAGAATAACCCTAAGGATCAGTTGTTAAGAGCTGGACCAGATTTATGTGTGGGCGTTTTCAGTGAGCGTGACTGTGATTACTTGAGCTAGAAGAGCCAGGGGATGGATTTGGCCCAGGTGCTCTCCTCCAACCCCTCTCTGCTTTCTTCACGTGTCTTCAGGCTCCGGGTCTGCTTTCAGACTTGACTTCGATTTATTAGTTGTAACAAAATCAGTTTTTAAATAGAACTGTGAGCCACCAAAAGACTGCAAAGTGCTTCTTCTTTGCTCTTTAGGGCTGGGAGCCCAAAGAAAAGGGGAAACAGATAAAAGGCAAACCGGAGAGAAAAGAACGATGGGGTGTGGGGAAAATTAAGGGAAAAGGGGAACAAGGGAAGCCATAGAAAGGAGGAGGGAGCCACCAGTGACTTCATGAAGGGATAAGCCCATTGTAGCCTCTGTTCAAAATGCCAAAAGCGACGTGGGGTGGTGAATGTACAACACAACATACAGATGATGTATTACAGATTGTACACTTATTATAAAACTATATAATTTTGTTAACCAATGTCACCCCAATAAATTAAAAATCTTTCTTTAAAGGAAACACAAAAAGCAACTCTGACTCTGAAAGATAAACAACAGTGGGTGCATGGAGGAGAGTAACCAAAACTTGAAAAAGAGGCCCATTTGGGAGTGTGTTTCTGAATTTTCCATTTCTCTCCAGAGTTTGCCCAAAGGTTGGAACTGTGCAGGGGGTGCAGGCAAGGAAAAACCCCAGAGAACTTTGCCTTTTTGGCCAGAAGAGCTGGAATGGAGTCCCCTGAAAACTGGAGAATGAGGAAAAGAGCAAGTTTTCTTTTTCCTGATTTCTTCTCCCTTGAGTGAGCACAGTCACAGAACTGTGCAGCATAAGCAGCTAAAAGTTTCTCCAAAAGAAACCTGGTCTTATTGCCAAAGAGCAGGAGAAGGGGCCCTTGTGGTTCAAAGAGTGTGGGAGAATCCCTGTCATTTATATTTTTCGTCTCACTTTTCTCTCATGGCTTTGCCTTGAGGGTGGTTCTAGTCTATAATGCAGCATTTTGAGCAACTAAAACTTCAAGAGAAACCCAGTAATTCTGGTCAGAAGACCAGGAAAGAAAGGCTCTTAAGGGAGAGGAGCCTATGGGGATAAATCCCAGAGAAGAGAGAACTGAATAAGGGGATCCCCCGATTGTGTGCATGACAGAGTGCAGGCCCCAGGTTCTCTCCTAAGCTCTGCAGATGTGGGACAGATCCAAAGGCTTTCAGAACTGAACTATGACATAAGCCACTGCTTAAATCCTGGACTAACCCCTGAACTGTGCTGCCCTGAGACCCAAAACAGCAAATGCTTTGAAAACTGAACTGATGTGGGAACCACTGTCCACAGAATGCAAGAAAGAACCAGGTCGACTGCATGATAAGACAAAAAACTGAGCATTTAAAAAGGATACAGAGCCTCATGACACTAAAAATGTCAAGAGTTCAATCCCAAAATGTTTGACATGCAAGGGACTGGGCAAATGCTTTCAATTCTTAAAAAAAGAAAAAAGGACAATCAACAACTCCAAGATGACACAGATGTTGAAATGATCAGATTTATAGAAGCTATTTAAACTCTGTTCTGGGAGATAAAGGTAAACACTCTTGAAATGAATGGAAATATAGAAGTTCTCAGAAGAGACACAACTTATAAAAAAGAAACAAGTAAAAATTTTAGAACTGAAAATATTAGGTTAGTCAGTTTGGCTTTTTCTGTAAGATGGCTTTAGTAGCGCTAAGTTGTCTTTAGCTTCATTTGAAACAATTTTGTTAGATTATATCGTGACAGCTGTCATATCAGCAGGCATTTTTTAAAAATTATCAAAATTGGTGAATTTTTGTGCAGCTATTTTAATACTGAAGATGGAAGAAAATATGCAACATTTTTGGCATATTATGCTTTATTATTTCAAGAAATGTAAAAATGCAACTTAAATGCAGGAGAAGATCTTGTGTAGTGTGTGGAGAAGGTGCTGTGACTGATTGAACATGTCAAAAGTGGTTTGCAAAGCTTCATGCTGGAGATTTGTCACTGGAGATTTGTCACTGGATGATGCTCCACGGTTAGGTAGAGCAGTTGAAGTTGATAGTGATCACACAGGCATTAATTGAGAACAATCAATGTTAACCATGCAGGAGAGAGCCAACATGCTCAAAATATCTAAATCAATAAAGTTATTGGTGAAAATGAAAAATTTGTCTTTTATTTTATGTAAAAAGCCACATGGATTTTTTGGCCAACCCAACACAGTAACAATAAAAAACACATGCTGGATGAGCTAAATGACAGAACAGAGATGAAAAAAGGAAGTGTCAATGAACTTGATGATATAAATATTACTTATTCTGAAGAACAGAAGAAAAAAGGTTGAACAACAACCACAAAATGAACAGAGCCTAAGGAATCTGTGGGACAATATTAAAAAGACTACCATTATAATGTCATTGGAATCCCAAGTGAGGACAAAAACATCAAGGTAGAAAACATATTTGAAGAAATAATGACCAAAAACGGTGAAGGCTGTATACATCTACAGATCCAGTGACAGTGCTATCTACCTGGTCATTAGACACATACGTGCATACACACATAATACCTTACAGTTTGTGCCTCCAAAGGAGAAAACAAGAAAGATGAGTAGAGTGAAGATATAGCTGCCTAAAAAAACTAAACAAAATGTGATGGGCTATCTTCTTTTGAGAAGTGTCCCAAGTACCAAGACCTTTACTTCTACATGTCTCCCCTAAATCTAGTGGAACAAGGCATTATTAGAACTATGTCAATCAATAAATTAGTCATCTACCAACACTAAACTTGTAGAAAGTATTTACCACACTACAGACCCTTGATTTGGGCTCAGAAAACAGAGGCAGGATGAGCTACAAAGATATTTTTAAATTTTATTTGTTTATAACCTAAAATAATTTTGTAAAGCTCTTTTGCACATTGTTAGATAGACATGTAAAAACTTTCACCAAAATGTGAATAACTGTGAAGAAGGTAACTTTCAGCACTCAGTAAACACTAACATATAAAAGTAAACTATCACTTACTGAAATTCATCACCATTCATTTTAAAGAAATACATAAACAGGCAGCTCTTCGAAAGTCATAAATTTTGCATAATTACATTTTCTCCTTGAACTTATATTTCCCTTCTTCTTTCCCTATAAAAGCTTATCTCAACTTTATGTATTTATACTTTAACTTACCCTATCATACTTTTTCTAAATCAAGATACGTATATACACTTAAATTTAAATCCAATGGCAAAAAATGCTCTTCTGATTGTTATCATTGCAACTATTATTAGAATGCAACTTATCAAAATAATGCAGATATTACAACTGTTGTCAAATAATTACTAAATGTAAATAAAAGGTAAATTTTTATTGGGAACCCCACTCTTTTGAGCACTTTTATTTTTCAATTATTTCATGCCTATGTGGATAAGTATTTAAATTACTAGAATGAGTCAAGATTAAAAACCAATTTGATTCTCAATTTTTGTTTTTATCAATGAAAATGTTGAGAAACTATTCACACAAATGAGGAGATGGGAATGGGTGAGATTTTATAATAGAAATGTTATTCAATTTTTTGAACTCCTGATTTATATAATAAATATCATGATGATGAAATATCAAAAATCATTTTAATCATCAGGGAAAGAAAAAGTTGGGGAAAACTGAAATTTAGTGAGTACCCTAATTATTTACTAATCCATCTGGGTTATCTCAACCATTCATGATGGCCTTTGCCTAGGTAATTCACAACTATTACACAGAGATGTTAATTTGTAGAAAACGTATTATGAAGCAAGAAATTATGCTCTCTGAGAATGCAAATAACTTTTATCATGTGGAAGTTCAATTGACTTCCCTCTTAAACTATGAAGAAGCCAGTGTTACATCCATTAAGCAAATTCATTTCAGCATTCCTATCAGCAGTCCACTTTGTACACTTTTCTGGTTCTCTTATTTTTTTTTAATATTTAAAAAGTTCACTTTTCTTTTGTATGAGTCATGTTTCATCCTCTTCTAAATTTTTCCTTTAACATCAGCCTACAATTTCATTAGATTATCTTTGTTTTTTTAAATCAAAGACTTAGAAAATATATGATTTGCAAAGTCTAAGAATTAGAATCATTGATATTCTCACCCCTAAAACTGATACATTTGAAATGTCCCCCTTTTTACCCTCCCCATTCTCTAGATTTTTACATCCTTGAACAATGCAATTTAATAAAATGGGTTAGAGATATGCCTTTTAATCAAATGGACTAATAAGATAGGTTAGAGATAGGCCTTTCTTATGAAAAGTGAGAGAAAGGTAGTCATAGAAAAGAAGGTGGGCAACACCTGTGTGCATGTATCTTTGGAAGTCTCTACATGTAGTTAATGTACACAGTGTGAAAATTGCTGGCCTAAGGTAGGAAGCATAAAAACGAGTGCCGCCTCTCATTCTATACTACCTAGACTCATTTCCATTAACAGCCTCTTTTTAAAGTTTTCAATTACTGAAGAACTTAAATTAGGTAATTGTTCACCTTCCATTCAGAAGAAACACTGAGGGTTGAGGAGATCTAATGAAAGGAGATGTTAGAAGCAGGATGGAAGAAGGGAGGAGGAAGCGGTCCACAGAAGGAACTTTGAACAGCTGAGGGTAGGTACCATGAGAGTACTAAGACATGAAGAAGAAATGAATATAGAGGAAAATTCAAAATTCAAACTTTAAAAATTTTGTCCAAATACTTGTGAATCTACATTGTACCCCTGGAAATACCTAGTCACAGCTTCTACTGTGCCAGAGATGGTGCCGGGAAAAAAGACTGTGTTTAGCCTAATGCCAAGCAACTGATTAGATGGACTTTTCCATCAACCTACTAACTGGGTCAAATATTTGAGCTTCCATCCACTTGAGAGAGGTGAGCAGAAATACCACACAGTATTCCTTAGATGAAAAGACCACCATTATATCACACTAGTCCCTTACCTACACACTCTGGGCAATATAGAGACTTCTAAACTCAGATTCCATAAAATGGACACCCCAGAGTACATATCAGACTATAATCAGACTGAAATATGCATTCACCACTTAGAAGCTTATTTTACCTAGCTCTGGAGACTACAATTCTGGTCCAATTGGACTGCTTCTTGTTGCCTTAGAATTAAATAATCAATTTATCTCATAAGAATCCAGTGACTCTTCTCTGAATAAAACTATATAAAAACAAGGTTCTGGAAACGGATGGTGCTGATTATTGCATAGCTTTGTGAATGCACTCAATGCCACTGAATCGTACAATTTAAAATGGTGAAAATGGTAAACTTTGTTATGTATATTTTACCACAATAGAAAATAAACTTTTGAAAAATACCCCACAATGGCCTGTTTCAACCTAGGGTGCTTCCCCTCTTCTAAGTACAGTGGAAATATCCTGAATAAACTGCAAAAGCTCATAGCCTGAATCATGGCAGATTGAGAAAGTGTCCAAGGCTAAAATGCCAGATCTCCAACTGGCATGTTACCAGAATAACCAAACTAATTACGTTAGAAACATTGAAGTACCCAGCAGGTTACCATACAAGGGAAATGTTAGTGAAGATTAGTAACCACGTATGTACTTTGCTTAAAGTAATTTTCCTTTGATTTAATAAAGTTATCCTCCATCCCATGCTAATCCCAGGTGATTTAAGGGGATTAAGATGCTCCTCTTAGGACATGAGAATATAGATATTACAATTACAATTTAAACAGAATGAGAAATCAGGCTCTCAGCTCTAGTCACTTTATCTTAGTTTGGAGGAGTGAATAATCTGAGCAAATACTGTTTATCTATAAGAGAGAAAAAGAATCAACTTTCTTTTTAGGTCTTTAAAATACATGGCACATTCACATTCACATGGAAGAACTCTTGCACATGTGTGTCAAGACACCTTGAAAACAAATCTTCAAATCACATTCTTTGCAATAGCAAAACATGTGACCCAACCCAAAAACCCATTAAGAGAATGGATAAGTAAACTGTGGCATATTTGACAACAAATGCTACATAGCTACATGCAACAATATGGATAATTCTTTAAAATATAGTGTTGTTTTTAAAAGCTAGAATATTATATATGCCCTTTTTATAAATCAAGAATAAGCAAACCTAAACAACATATTGTTTAGGAATACATACATATGTCATAAAACTGTTTTACAATAAGGGACATGGGGAATGACATAGGAGAAGCCCACACAGAAATATGCAACAGCATATGTAACAATCTAGTTCTCCCCCTCCCCCACAGCCTTCTGTTTATTTTAACTGACTTATTGAGATATTACTCACATATGATACAATTTACCCATTTGAAGTGTACAATTTAATGATATGTGCAACCATCACTACAGTTAATTTTAGAATTCTCAAAAAGTAACCCTGTACCCTTTAACTAGCACCTTCCCATACCCCAACTCCCAGCACTAAGCAACCACTAATCAACTTTCTGTAATTTCCCTGTTCTGAACCCTTTGATATGAATAAAATTATATAATATGTGGGTTTTTGTGACTATCTTCTTTCACTTTGAATAATATTTTCAAGTTTCATGTACATTGTAGCATGCATCAGTACTCACTTGTGGCCAAATAATATCCAATTGTATGGATATACCACATTTTATTTATCCATTTATCAGCTGATGAACATTTGGGTTGCTTCCACCTTTTGGCTATTATGAATGTTGCTGGTATAAACATTTGTATATAAGATTTTGTGTGGACACAGTCTTCCACTTCTCTTGGATATATGTACTTAGAAATAAATTGCTTTATTATAGGGTAACTCTATTTAACTTCTTAGGAGTTGTCAAACTGTTTTCCAAAGCAGTTGTACCATTTGATATTCTCACCAGCTGTGTATAAGGGTTCCAATTCCTCCACATCCTCACCAAGACTTGTTATCTAAGTTTTTGAATATAGCCATCCTAAAGAGTGTCGAGTGGTATTTCACTATGGTTTTGATTTTCCCTTTGCTGATGGATAAGGATGCTGAGCATCTTTTCATGTGCTTATTGGTCATTTCTTTGGAAAAATGTTTATTTGTGTCCTTGGACAATTTTTATGTTGGGTTATTTATCTTTTTATTATTGAATTGTAAGAGCTCTTTACATATCTTGGATAAAAGTCCCTTATCAGATATATGATTTTATAATATTTCCTTGCATTTTTTTAATCTTTTTGCAAATATCTAATTCTTAAGTTCTAGTTTTTAGAGCTATGTGATGGGATCACAGAAGGTCATTTGAATGTAATATTTATAGCTTACATAACTTAGAATATTATTTTTATGTATGAAATATTGCATAATCAGTGAATTAAAGACAAAACCTCATGCATAAAAATATCTGTTAGGTAATATTCAAGACAAAAAAAAAAACACTGTAATGACCCAAATAAGTTAATGCTACTCTTGAAGACTTTAACTTAACTCCTAAGTATGACTTAGGCACTAGGAGAATCTGGCTCATTAATCCTTCCAAAAGATTCCTCTTCAAACTCTGTCACATGGTAGGTAGATGGGAGCAGCAAACTACTACCAACAGGACAAAATTCTCCCCTCCCTTCTTGGTTTTGCTTTTCCCCCTGTTCTCCCAAGCCATGAATGATTTTTACATTTTTAAATGCCTGGGGGGAAAAGAAGAAGACTATTTCATTATTGGTGAGAATTACATGAATTTTAAATTTCAGTGTCCATAAGTAAAATGAAATGCAGCCATATCATTCCTTTATGTACTGTCTATGGCTGCTTTCTTTCAAGGTACAGTTGAGTAGTGATACTAAAGAGATCATGTGGCCAGTAAAGCCTACTACCTAGCCCCCTTACTCAAAAAGTTTGTGAAGACTTTTGGCCAAGATGAAGGGCTAGACAGACATGTTGCCTCTCCCTCTACAACTAAGAAGGAATACAACTACCTCAAAACTAGAGACAACCAGAAGTTCCAGAAAATCAAGCTGCATGGAAGTCCAACAAACAAACATATAAAGAAGAAATACTCATCCAGACAGGTAGGAGGGGCAGAGAGGACATGGTGTGGTGGTGGCAGCAGTGGTAGCAATGGCATGCCAGTGGAAAACACGGTCACATGTTTTAAAAATTAGAGAGGGACATCTGAGGATTGCTCCCAGCACCAGACCAGACCACACAGTTCATGGTTCCAGTGCTGGGGAAAATAAAACCTTATTGCTTCTGACTGAGCAAACCAGTGGAGGCTAGGGTGGAGGAAGAAACTGCAGAGTCTGCTTGTTTAAAGGGCCCCCATGGTCCTAGGATGTCCACAGACACACCTACTCTGGGAACAACAGCCAGGGCAACAGCTAGAGAGGCACCAGTCCCATATGGAAGTGGGAGAAGCACCTGGAATGGGGAGGTGAGTGCTGAGCAAGCGGCACTGTTCCCTCTCGGACCCCTCCCCTATATACAGCGCCACAACATGGTGAAAAGGGTCACCCGTACTGACGAATACTTAAGGCTCTGCCCCTTACAATGTAACAGCTGCGACAGCTCTGTTTAAGACACAAAGGCAAACAAACAGGAGCCCGTCAAGATGAGGAGACAGAGAGGTATAGCTCAAAAGAGGGAACGGATCAAGGTTCCAGTGGGAGAAATAAGTGATGAGGAGATAGCCAAACTAAGAGATATAGAGTTCAAAACACCGGTGATAAAGATGCTCATAGACTTGACAGATATGCTTAAGTACAGCAAACATATAAGGGAAGAAGTGAAGGCTATGTTAAATGAAACAAAGGAAAATCCACACAAAACTAATGTTGAAGGGAAGAAAACTGGGGTTCAAGTCAATGTTTTGGAACATAAGGAAGAAAAAAACAGTCAACACAGCACAGAATGAGGAAACAAGAATTGAAAAAAATGAGAAGCTTAGGAACCTCTGGGACAACTTTAAACACGACAACATCCGAATCATAGGGGTGCCAGAAGGAGAAGAGAAGGAGCAAGAAATTGAAAACTTATGTGAAAAAATAATGAAAGAAAATCTCCCAAATTTGGTGAAGGAAATAGACATACAAGTCCAGGAAGCACAGGGAGTCCCAAACAAGCTAGACCCAAGGAGGACCACACCAAGACACATCATAGTTAAAATGCCAAAGTTTAAAGATAAAGAGAGATTCTTAAAAGCAGCAAGAGAAAAGCAGAGAGTTACCTACAAAGGGGTGCTTATAAGACTATCAGCTGATTTCTCAAAAGAAACTTTGCAGGCAAGAAGGGACTGGCAAGAAGTATTCAAGGTGATGAAAAGCAAGGACTTACAACCAAGATTACTCTATCCAGCAAAACTATCATTTGGAATGGAAGGGCAGATAAAGTGCTTCCCAGACAAGGTAAAGCTCAAAGAGTTCATTATCACCAAGCCATTATTATATGAAATGTTAAAGGGACTTATTTAAGAAAAAGTAGATTATAACTATGAACACTAAAATGATAACAAACTCACAATTATCAACAACTGAATCTAAAATGTAAAAACAAAATCCAACTAAGCAAACCAGAATAGGAACAGAGTCATAGGTATAGGGATCATTTGGAGGGTTATCAGCTGGGAGGGGGAAGGGGGCAAAATGGGGGAATGGTGCAGGGATTAAGAAGCATAATTGGTTGGTACAAAATACACAGGGGGAAATTAGGGATAATATAGGAAAGGGAGAAGACAAAGAACTTATATGCATGACCCATAGACATGAAATAAGGCGGGGGGATTGCTAGAAGGAAGGAGGTTATTGGGAGGTGAGGAGTAAAGGGAAAAAAAAAATGGGACTACTGTACTGTAACAACATAATCAATAAAATATACTTTTAAAAAGAGTTTGCCAAACTTTATACATCAACAAATTGACTTCTCACTCAACAATGAGAAGCAAAAACTATTTCCTTCTAGCCAAGACCAACTTAATAGTCACCTTCATGATTCTTCATAGTCAATTTCTTTTTCTTTGAATAAATATTTATAAGACACCTTGATTCTAATTATATTAAGGAATTTTAGATTTGGGGTTTCATGGAATAGTCTTTCCTTGCAAATGATGCAATTTCAAGAAGTCATGATCCAGCCACACTCAAGTTATTGAGTTAATTATTTTAATAAACTTCTTTGTCTGCTCATTACATGCCCTGAGTCAAATACTATTTGGTGCTATAAGAACTATTAAAACTCATCCTTGCCCTCAAGAGGCTTGCAATCTAATCAGACTCTAGTAACTATAAGAACAATTTCCCCAAAGATCTCCCCACTGTTGTAATCTTACAGTAACTGGGCTTAGATATTTTACCTACAATTCTAAGGCTTGTTCCTTAAATTAAAAGAAATCTTTATTAGCCATAAAGAAATAATACACTCAGACAATTCTGGTAAACTAAGGTGCATGAGTCCTGTGGGCTTCTGCTTTCCCATGACTCTAGAACTACAGGTTCTTGATCTTTTCGCCAAGGGTTCATCTCCGCTTTGAGCGTTTGGATCTGATCCTAGCTCGATGTCCTATATGCAGTCACCCACATTTACTCATTGTAAATAATGAATTAATTCCAGTATTGCTAAATCTTGCAGCCTATTTGTGGTGAGAATAAAGGATAGGCCATCCGCATATGTATCAGCCCTGAAAGTGATAACAGCGCCGCTGCTTCCATGAACAACCTTCTACCCAAAGCGGTCAGAGACCTGGCCGTGAGGTGCTCCTTTCCAAACTGTCCGTTAAAGCCTCAGTTGCCTTCGCAGTTTTTTTTTTTTTTTTAATAACAGTGACTCATTGCCTCAAGTCAGGTTCTGCAGAGAAGCCAGGTCCGTTTTTGTTTTTTGTTTTTTTTCCCAGCACTTTTTGATCCAGGATGACTATAGTCAGCTCGAGTCCAATGACAGCCCCAACCCTCCCCCACGCATACCCCCGTGGGGCTCAGAGCCCAGCGGGCGGACACCCACAAAGTTTGACAAGCCGAGCGAGCGAGGCCGCCGCCGGCCCAGTGGCAGCCCGCTCTCCCTGTCCGCACCCGCCTTCGGGGCGACCCGCGGCGCCTAGGACAGGGGACGGCGGAGAGGGCAGGGCGCGCTGCCGCGCTGACCCGGCTGGGGCGTCCGCCTGCGTCCGCGCCGAAGGGCTTCAGGCATCTGCCCCGGCTCCCGCCAGCGTCCCCGCCCCAGGTCCCGGGCGTCCTGCCCCCACCGACGCCCGCACCGCCTTTCTTCCCCCCGCGCCGCCGCCGCGTCCCGGCCCCTCTGCCTCCCACCCTTTCAGCGCAACTTCCGAGCGCCGGCCCGGGAGCCCCCACACCTGCACCCAGGGCCCTCCTAGATGTCGTCGGGCCCAGCCGCTCCAGGCTTACCTGCTTGGGGGTCCTGGGGTCTTGTCCTCGGCGACACAAATCTGGGTCCCGCCACTCGAAACCTCCTCCCGCTAACCCTCCTCCCCTCCTCCTCCTCCCCCCTGAATGGGAGTCGGTGTCAGTCACGCTGCTCCTGGGGAGAGTCGCCGGTGGCTTCCGGGAGCTCCAAATACAGACAAGCCAAGGTGGGGGGAGAGAAAGAGAGCAAAGCTCCGTGGGTGGGGAGTGGAAATAAAGGGGAGCAGAGAGGAGAGGGGGATGGAGGGAAGGAGGGGCAGATGGGCCGTGGGAGAAAAGAGAGGGAGATGGGGAAACAAGAGGAAGGGAGAGAGGGCGGCTGCCAAGCGCCAGGCTGTGAAAGCAATGAAGTCATCGCATCAGGCAGCATTGCAAAGAAGTCTGGAATGATCCAGGAAGCTCCTGGCTGAACAAGCCACACACAGATTGGACCTCTTCTGCAACCCCAGTACAGGGGTAAAGACCCCGACAGAAGAGTGAACATCTGACGCTTTAGCTGGGCGTCAAGTTGAGGTGCACTCATATCTTGAAACAACATTTTAAAATGTATTTTACATACAGCATCTTTAAAAGAAACAATATATGCCTGCTTATTTTAAAACAAATGTACCCCAAAACAATCTACTTTTTAAGTGAGAATTTGTGGCCATTGCTCCATTGTATATTGACTATAATTACAAAATTGTGAGGCTTTTAACTTTTTTGTTTGAACTATTAGAAGGAAAACATTGATTTTTCAATTTTCATCAGTTTACTTCAATCTGTAAAAGTGGACTTGAAGTTCTTTGTTGAATGACTGCCAGAAAAATAATTATAGATAAGATAAAAGGGGCGGGATATAATTGATACTTTTTAAAATAAAATTTCCAAACACGAAGATGAATATCTAAAAAGCCAATATTCTGTGTTGATGACAAAATTGCCTGTAATTTAGTTCTGTGCATTACAAGAGCTTATTCTGACCACATAGGTCACAACTTAAATGAAAGTCACTCCTATCTCACATTGCTCTTGGCTAACAGTGGTGATGAGGAGTACCTTTTGCTTCCTTTTGTCTAGAAAAAAGAAAAACAAAATAACAATCTTGAGAAATGAATGTATACGCTGCATATATCTTGAATTAGTGTCATCCTTATTATACACATGCCTTACATTTGGTAGGTATTCAATACATTTACACTGAAGGATGAAGTATTATGTGTTTAGAATGTTTATGTTCCAGGAATATAAAAAATTACATATATATATCCATATATATATATATACCCATAAGACCAATTTGTACAGGTTCATAGGAAACTTCCAAACATCTAGTCTAATATGACTTTTTTCCTTAGCATTAGCTTCAACAAATATTAATAGAGCATTTCCTTTAACTAAGTATATTTTGCATTGGAGTATAAAGTATAAAGGGAGTGTAAAGGTGAATAAGGCAAAAATCCTGCCCTTAGGTTTATAATATAGTAGGAAGATAAAGAGCGTATAAAAATAACCACGGTATAGGGAAGACTGAAAAAAAAAATGTTCTAAGAGATACATGAACAAAGTTCTGTGGCTGTGCAGAAAAGAGGCAGGTCACTTCTAGTACTGTGGATCAGAGAATGCATCTTAGTGGAAGTGAAAGTTGAGCCTTTAAAAGTAGAAATAAAACAATAAGAGTGGATGATGGGGGAAGGACACTCAAGATGAAAGGAACAACAGGGACACAAATGGGGGAGGTGACAAAGGATGGACATGTATGAAGGACAGTCAGTGAGCTTAGCTGGAATGAAGAATTATGGGAGCCAGCTCTGGGAAGGAAGGATAGGTGTTTGAACCCTAAAGGGCAGGCAGTTTTGGAGCAGAATAATGATAACAATAGTTAATTTGGTGATTCTATCTAGGATTGGAAAGAGATAAGGGGCAAAAGAAAAAAAATTCTCTAAATCTTGCAGTTTTTCTTGAGATTCCACCTCAAACCTGTCTTTCTCCTTAGCAGATGATCTCATCTGCTGTACAAGATCTGCTGCCATGTAAACATCCATGCGTTCAACTTTTCTCAAAACTCCTACCTCAAAACTTCTCTCTTCTCCTCTGGTCCCTAAATTTCATTTTAATTGATTCCCCCTTCCTTGCCAAAACCAATAATATTGTTGTCTTATTCCACCTTGGGCCTCTACTCTTGCATCTGAGCCTCCTCCTCTCCATTGATTTTACCCGCCTATACTACACTGAAGTTGCAATCAGCCAGGGCTGTACCAAGAGCTGACAATATGGTAGACACATGGAAAAGAGGGACTTGGCATTGGACTGGGTCTACCATTCTTCTGCCTTTCATTATACAGTGTAAAACTTTTAAACGATTTTATATGAAATGGCTTTGCTAGAATCTTGACAGAAAGTAGATGACTCAGGACCTAAACATTCATAGTCCATAAAGTTTATACAAACAAGTATCAAAGGGAACCCAGGCTTTCAAGATTCCCTTCCAGAATTCTGCTCCTGGGGTCCAAATGCACCTCTGTATCAGTCTGACATGCAGGAGGTTAACCACCTCTGCACTGGCTTGGTGAACAGTTCTTCCCAAACGGGTGTATTAGGTGGAAACCAATGAACCCTAATATAGCCTCTCTCCTAAGCATGTTCCTGCTGGACTATGAAGAGAGCGTAGGTCCCTGGATTCCAAGTTGTGATCAGATTCTTGTCCCTGTGCTGTCTTAACGTAGCCCCCACTACCATATTGGTGTATGATTTCTTACTAACCAGTGGAAAACACCCAGTGAACGCAATGTTCTTGTGGGGAGCTTTTCCCGGCCCGAGAAAGAATAGATAATGATGGTGTGCCTGCACAAACACTCCTTCTCAGGAGTCAGAAGATTTCAAGAACTTGTTCCCAATGTGCCAAGGGAGTTTGTATTTTATTTTAATGATTCTCAAGTGAAAGAGTATCAATGGTAATTGCACCAGCAGTTGAGTCACACATTGTGGGTGCTAAGAATGCAGTACTCTCAGCAAACAAACTAATAACCATAGCTGAGACGTACTGAGCACTTACTATGTGCCAAGCTCTGTTCTAAGCATTTTATATGTATTAACTCACCAGCTTTATGAGGTGGTTTTTGTTCTTATCTGCATATTATATATCAAGAAATGGGCATAGAAAGGTTTAACCATTTGCCCAAGACCACAAAGCAAGATAGGTAGTGGGATTTTGGCTTGACTTTTTGCACTTAACCGTTAACCTTTGTAGGAGCAAAGAAAAATGAATATAAAGTTGCTAGTCAACATCACAAATACTATAAGACTAGGTATCTGAACAGTTGTGGTGGGGTGATGTCTATGCATCACCAAGAGTACCTAGAAATAAAACTGATATCCTGCTTCCACTGAGCTGATGTAACAGGGATAAATAAACTTGACTAAAGAACGTGATAGAACTTTATAGTAGTGTACTTCAGAGTGCAGAGAATGCGGCAGTAATACTCTCTTGAGTTTTTGAGCTATAGACAAAGATAAGTTATATGAGTTAAGTGTGCCCCAATCTCTGCAATACAAACTCCCTCAGCAGGTGTAATAGTGAGTCACTGATTCCTTTAGGCAGATGAATTCTTTACTTTCTTTCTTTCTTTCTTCTCAAGGAGGGAACCAGGATAGCTCAGCTCCTGCATCTTGAGCCTTCTCCTCTCTCCATTGTAGCATTGGAACCTTGTGGCAGAGAAGTCAAAGATCCTGAGAAGAAGTTTAAAACATCCCAAACTTTAACCATGCAAAGTCTCTAGTAAGGATTTCTATCTTATTTATTTCCATATGTCCTGACCTAGAATGTAGAAGAGAGAGCTCTTTGATGGCTCTGCTCTGTGGTGTGATTTTCCCTGATATGTTACACTGAGCTTTCACCTAATGGAGCAGCAACATGTACGGCAGAGCCGGCCACATCACACCACCTCTGCAACATGACCACTACTGCTCACCTTCTCCTCCACCACCACCAGCACCCCAGCTTGTTTTGGCTGCCCCTTGGTCTTCGATGCATAGTTCTAGAACAGGGAAACAAATAGGAGGTAGCAGCACTGAGCCCTCTTTTTTTCAGTGTAAGGATCCTTAGTAATTACTTTGATGGCTCTGTCCACCCACAAATGGTGTGGGGGAGGGGAGGGGATGAGCGCAAGTTGAGTGGATCATCCGTAAATAGAAGGGAAGGTAAACACCAGTTTCCCCAGCTGCTGCAAACACTAAAAGTGACATTATATCTCAATGAACAGAGATTCTTAACCTGTGATCCCTAAACAGGCTTCAGGTATCTATGAGCTCCATGAAATTCTATAGGATGGGACAAAAGGAGGTTTACAGTAGTGAGTATGTGAGACATAGAGTTTATTTTTGTATTATTACTTATTCTTGTATTATTTTCCATATGAACAACCGGAAACCTCCTTTTGTGCAACCTTGTGTGTAGTGTTTTAGGTTTTGTACATTTATCTGAGAACATGGCCCACAGCTTTCATGATATTTTTTCAGTCATCTATGTCTAAACGTTATCGATATCAATGACTTACAAAAGTGCAAAACAGAGGAAAGCAGTTCCTTCCTGAGACCTTCAGCTAACAGCATCGCAGCTGAACACAGGCTCTGCTTCTCCAGAGCAGAGGTGTGAAAAGCCTTGCTCAGCAGAATCATCCAGGACGATCACGTTTGGTATGTTTAATTTTGGGGGAATATCTTTTTTTTTTAAGGGCATCCTCTGATGGCCATACCTTAACTCACAGGGATAACTCACTAATCCCATACACTGAGGTGGACGTGGGCTGAGGTTCAGAGGCATTTGAGAAGGTGAAGGGGGCTGGTAGACACCACTCAAACCACAGGACATGGCCCTAGGAATCCACTTTGTGGATAAGGTCATCCCTGCATGAAATGTGATTAGAAATGGATAAGACCACCAGTCCTCAACGTTAGGATACTCTTTATAGTCCACTGACTTGTTGGAGCTACACCTAAATACTCCAGTCCTTCCTTCATTGAATACCTTTGAGATTTTGTTTCATTAAATTGAAAATAAATTATTTTCTTCTTTTTTTTTTTTCTGATTTTCAAGTCTCCCTTTTCTGTTTCTAAGTGCCTAAAAACAGGACCATACATATCTCAAACATATTTTATATCATTATGCAATGTTAAGGAACGGGTACCCAGAATCTCTTCTTGTCACATGCCGACAAATTACCTCCATTTCCTTGTTAACCAGGTGCGCTTGTGTTGGGCACACCTGCACAGCTGTATCCAGTGGCTCTAACCAAGGACAATGCATGACATGCAACCAATGGTCAGTAAACAGTATCATTGGTTTGTTTCCTGAAACAAATCTAGATTTAAAGTCAGAGCTCAGAGAAATGGACAAGTTTGTCCAAACTCATACAGAAAAATAAAACTATTATCACAAGTGTTAAATTTTTTTTTTTTAGATTCCAATTCTAGGGACGAAATAAGATGATAGCTTTAGAACAGCCAGTAAGAGAATTATTATTTTCTGATAAAAGAAAAGTCAGAGCTAAAAGTTTAGAGACAGCTTAAGAGAAGGGGATTATCCAAGAGAATTTAAGAAACCTAGAGGCCAATATTAACCCATAATGGGAATAGGAAGAAATGCCAATATGGTATTCGGTTCTTTTAATATGAGTTTAAAGGAGACTTGAGAAGGTGAAATTGCCTGAGGCCAGTGGTTTAACAAGAGTTTATTAGTAAGGAGGCAAGCTTATATATATTTCATTTTAATGTTGTATCTTAAAATAATGAAAATATAAAACAGATGATAATAAGTATATCATCCATTTCTTTCCCTATATCTTCTATGTGATATATATTGTAGCTGTAAGTTAAAAGTGAAGCTATAATGTATAGCTAAAAAGAAGAATTACATTTCAGGTTTTAAAATAGAATTATGTTTATTAAGTGGAATGCTCCTTCCTTTCTCATTTAATCATGCAGACATAAGAGCTTATACAAGTGCTTTAAGATGGGGAGCTAATTAATGATGACTCTGAAAGAAAAATGGAGGGATGTAAAGAAATTTTCCTAGAACTTAGCCAACATTAACAGCCCCCTTTGAAGTGGCACAAATACTAAAATATCCATCCACCTGGAACACAGAAAGCTCTCAGTAGATACTGGTTGAGCTGAATATTGTGATAAATAAAATTCAGGGAACAATATGAAAAATATACATTATCTAGAAGAAACTTTCATTGTTGAAAATATTTTAAAGCAATAACTGTAATAAGCAGTAGGCTATTATGAATTTAATATTGTATATGTATTATATACTTAGCATGTATTAAATACAGAGTACACTTAATATAAATAAAATTAAGAGTGACTGACCTGCAAATTCCTGGAATCTCTAAGACAGCAAGTGGAAAATTCCAAAACAATAACTCCCTCCGATTAGATATATTCCTAGTCATGGCACCCGAAAAATTTTTATAAAAATGAACAGCGCTAGGTATTCAAGTTTCTGCATGTTTTAGTTCAACAGTCATCGACAAACCAGGAAGGATTAACTTCAAACAAATTTCTTGGCCAAATCTCATACTTGGAAAATAATATTCTATTGAGTTTTATGGATTCCTCACTTTTTTGGAAACAATGAAATCTGGATTAAATATTTTGTAATGATGCTTTAAAAAAAAGCAAAACAAAACAGGCTGTTATTAAAACTTTGTCTTTATTTCTGACACCTCAAGAGCTCTGTTGATATGATGCAGTTGTTTCTCACCAAATGGAAGGGATAGAATCATGAACTATTTAGGTGTCTGATGTCTGAGCCGTGTTACTCCACTGTGGTCAGAGCAGCGACCATTTGTCTCCTTCTTCTCCCCTACACTTCCCGTGCTACATTATCTCCATCATCTTGTGACTAAAGGAGAAAATAACTCCGCAGCTGTCAGTGGCTTTCTCAGCTGCCAGCAAAGAACTTGGTCATACAGAGGGGAATTCATGAGTTCAGGAAAAGAGAGTCAACATGCACACTTTTGATTACAAAGTCCAGGCTTCTGCTGGTAGTAGTGGGTTACGGTACCTCTGTCTGCACCCACCAGAGCTCCCAGAAGGATCTCTGAAGCTACAGTTGATTTGGCATTTTCTTTATTCTTTTAGCTTCTGTGTTACTGTTCTTTTGAATGAACTCTCACGTGATACTAGACCATTAGCACTGGGTTTCCTGTGATAATAGAAAAAGCATGCCTTGTTCATTTTATGCCATTTCAGAAAATTTCTGGGTCCTATCAAATCTGTTAATAGTGGACTGGCTATGGGAGGAAGGGAGCAGCTCTGACTGAGGAGCTGGGGTCTTGCTCAGCAGTGGCTCTTTTCTCAGGCGTCTACTTTTGAGGGGTCAATAAGGGCTGGAGGCTAGAGAAACTGTAGGCTACATTTTTTATTTCATGTTTTAAGAATAATTAAAACATTAATGGATAAAATTATGCATTTTTGAAACTTTAATAAGTTCTTAGCTATACTTTGGTGGATTTCCTCAGTTGTGATGAAATAAGTGGGTAAAATAAAATCTATGTAACCTCTGAAGATGCTTGTGGAGAGAGGGCTGTCAACAGGGAGGAGGAAAATTCTACAGCACAAAATGGAGTGCAGTTTACAGGCTTAGACAAAAGTAGGTTTACAGTCTTTTGAATGGAAAATAATATAATAATTAATAAATAATAATACAAGAATAAACTCTGTGTTTTGCATATTCACAGCTATAATCCTATTTTTGCCCCACCCTATATATTTCCAGTTTCTGACATGAAGAAGAAAAAGGAGGAAGAGGAGAAAGAGTAATAATAATGCTGAGGGCTTAAATCTAAGCTGACTTGGGGACATGAGTGATTAATTTCTTACTTCTTACAGGGGTAGCAATGAAAATTCATTCTTCATTCAACAGAACTTGATCTTCAGGCAAGTCTTGAATTATTTACTACAACTTCATGAAAACTATTAAAGAGATATATAAGATAAGACCAGGTTGCCCACATTTTTAAAAAAGAAATTACAGAGAAGTCTGAATACCTGTGTGTTGCTATTCAAACATGTTTGATGGTTGATAACCCTTTTAAAATTATTATATACTTGAACTTCTAAAATTTATGTATTACGTACATTTATTTAGAAGATGATTCAACTACTTTTAGCATCATGAAAACCTACATTTTACAGTCCCATAACTGTGTTTCTCTTTAAGTTCTAAAACTCAAAAGATATTCTCATGCCTGATTTTTCCTGCATTCAGGATTTTGCATAAAGTCTGATGGATCATTACTAAAGATTACAATGAAAAGTAACTATAGTCATTACCCTCTTGTAATCTAAAACTGTCAGAAAGTAGCTGTCTTGCTGAAATGTTTAGTTATCATCCTCTTGATCATGTGTAATCAGAACCTGAATGAAAAACACTTCCTAAGAACAGCAACTTCATAAGCCTTTTATTTACTTTGATCTGATTCTAAGTATTCATTGAGAGATTTTTGCCCTCCCACGCACACAAAGACAGAACTGGTTGCAAATTGGAGCAAATGTTGACACAGATCTGCATTTTCCAGAATTCTTCAAGGCACCAGTAAGAGCTCCATGGCCTCCCACAGAGTGGCCAAAAATAGCCAATTTTCCAATGGACCGTGGAAAATTGGCATATATCTGTGAGGGAAACTTATTCATTATGTAAGAGGATATTCTGTAGACAGGTTTTCAAGTATCTACATTAAATCCAGCCCAGGTGCCAAAAGTACCAGATCTTGCTTTTGCCTGGTACCTGGAGTAATGATGACCAGGCTGTGCTCTGAGCCCACTAGATGATGGCTGATACATTGTAGCATTTGCTCTGTGTATTTTAAGACATGCAGCCAGTATAGTGCAATAATGTTTCCAGTTCCTGGTTTTGGAAGTAAGAACACAGCAAATTTCATTTTGCACTTTATTTGTAACCTGTCATGGTCAAACACCTTTAGCAGCCCTCTAGAGAGCAGTACTATCCAGAAGAACTTCGGAGATGATGGAGTTGTTTATCTCAATTTGATTTGAAAAGTTCAGTTTGGCTCCTGCACACCCGCCCCCACTTCATCTCCCAGAGCAAAAGCTTCCACCACCACTGCCCGCAATCATCTTCTTTATCAGTTACCCTTTGGTGAGGAAAGAAATTAAATAGCAATCAAGGGGAAGAATAACAATGAAACAAATTTCTAGCAAGTTCTCTAGAGTTGCTCTGTCCAATATATTAGTCACTAGACACATGTGGCTATAATAATTTAAATTAATTTAACGTATTAATTAATTAAAATAAAATAAAATGAACAATTTAGCTTCTCACTAAATACATTTCAAGTGCTCAATAGCCACATGTGCTAGTGGCAACTGCTTCGGACAGTACAGCATTTGGTCATTCGGTAGGTTGTAGGAGAGAAAGAGTTGAGAGGAGAAAAGGGTTCCACCACTTAAACAGCCCATTTCTGACACTTCCCTCATCATCATCACCATCATCTATTGCTTCTAAATTTTAAAAATCACAGCCTGCAGCTGAAAATCAGCAGCATGGCTTCTTATTTATGTAATATATTTATATGATAAGGAGGTCAAACACTTTTCAAATATTGCTAATATTCAACTTTTATTAGCAACTTTATTGATGTATAGTTGACATAAAAATAAGTTACACATATTTAAATCACATAATTTGTTAAATTGTGGCATCTCTACACACCTCCAAAACCATCACTCCAACCAAGATAATGAGAGCATCAGTCACTGCCAAGAGTTTGCTCTCCCTCTTTTGTAACCCTTCTCTCTTGCCTCTCCATCCCCTTCTGCCCTTCCCAGGCCCCCACTGATCTGCATTCTGTTATCATTGATTAGCTTCCAATTTCTAGAATTTTATGTAAGTGGAACCAAACAGTCTGTTTTCTTTTTTGTCAGGCTATTTTCTCACTCAGCATAATTATTCTGAGATTCATATATATATATATTTGTTTTTGTTGAGTAGTATTCCATTTTATGGATATCCTTCAATGTGTTTCTCCATCTGTATGTTGAAGGATGGTTGGAAAGTCAAAGGATATACAAATAAAGCTGCTGTGTACATTTGTGTACAAGTCTTTGTATAAACAAGCGTTTTACTTTCTCTCAGGTAAATATGTAGGAAGGGTATGACTAGGTCATATGGTACAGGTATTTTGAAAATTTCAAAGAAACAGCCAAAATTCTTCCCAAATTGGCTTTAACACTTTATTTTCCCAGTGATGCATGACAGTTCCAGTGGTCCTGAGTCCTCATCAGCACTTGGTGGGTTCAGTCTTTCCAATTTTAGACATTCTGATCTCTAATAAAAATTCCCATTGCTCTTCTTCTAAGCTTTTATTTTTTCATCTGACAGGCATATTTGAGTATATGACATTGATTTCTTGTTATTTTTAAAATTAAAGTCACCAAAGTGATATGTTATTGATTTTTTTTGGAAATATATGAAATAACATCAATTTTTACTTTATGGTAAGGCATGAACCAAGGGAATTAAGAGAAAGGATAGAAGAGAGACCTTTTTATAGATCTGGATGCAACCTTCTTTAAAGCCTAGATTACCCTATAATGAATAACTGCTATTTTTATATTTTGCATATGAAACCTTATTTAAGGATTAATAAAGCACAGAGGTGGTTTATATAAAGGATAAAAATTTAAAATAACTTAAAATTTAAATAAACTGACTCTTAAAAAATTTTAACTAGTACATAAATAAGAGTAGAATGCAAACTGTAACAGTCTTCTCCCACCCTAGCTACTGCAGAGCATTTTCATTGTGTCACTGCATAATCATGATGAGGAGAGTGTGTGTATTTCTCAAAAATGTCTTTAAATAAAATAAGCACAGTAAACGATGTTCAATATCAATCATAATAAACATACAAAAAATAAATTTTACTTTTAGCAATGAAAAATTTGAATTGCAATTAAGAAGGCAATTTCATTTACTATAGCATCAAAAACAAAATATTTAGAAGTAAATTTAACAACATTAGGGCAAGATTTATACACTTAAAACTATAAAACATTATTAAAAGTAATACAGAAAAATCTAAGTAATTGGAAAGATATCCCATATTTGTAGATTAAAATACTTAATATTGTTAAGATGCCAATCGGCAGCCGTCCATCTCGAGAGACGATGGTGTAGCTTCTTAAGAGTCTATCTGCACTGCCGAGAATGGCTGTGCAGTCCAACTCGGGAGTGACACGGTATATGTCTCCTCCCGTGTTGAATCGACATCTTGCGATGACACTGCAGTGTCCTCTCCAGTGAAGCTACAGAGCCTGGGCAGGGTGATATGGAGGGTCTGCTGTTGCCCATGCAGCAGACCCCCCCTCTCTTCGCAGCTGAAGGGTCCAAGGGAAAGACGGAGTCGATACAGCTTGGCTTCAGGTGCGCCGCAGGAGTTGCCGGTGTTGACTACAACGTCAAACCGCCTTAGGGACTCCGGCTCCGGATTTTCTGTCGGGGTTTACTCCCTTAGCCTTTCCCCTGAAGAGGTATGCCGCAAGGCAGCGGAGGTTTTTTGGAGTCAGAGTTTTCCTTCTCTGTAAGATGCCAATACCCCGAAATAAATATACAGATTCAACATAAACTTTATAAGAATCCCAGCTGTCTTCTTTGTAGAAATTGACAAGTGGATTGTAAAAGTCTTATGGAATTGCAAGACACCCAGGACAGCTAAAAAAATCTTTAAAAACATGAAATGCAACTACTCATTTTTTTTTAATTTCAAATCTTAGTAAAAAAAATGAGAGAAATCAAGACAGTATGGTACTGGCATAGGCTAGATATATAGATCAATAGAGTAGAATTAAAAGTCCAGAAATAAACTCTTAACATTAATTAGCAATTGGTTTGGGAGAAGAATGACAAGACAATTGAAAAAAGGTAAAACAGTCTTCAACAAAGAGTTGAAACTAGCTATTACTGAGGCAACTGGATAAACTTATACAAGGGAATGAATTTGGACCTCTAGTTCACACCATATTTAAAAATTAACTCAAGATAGAGCAAAGAACTAAATATAAAACAGAAAACTATAAAACTTTTTAAAAAAGCATAAGTGTAAATCTTTAAGATCTTAGATTGCACAATTTTTTTTGCTTATGACACCAACAGCTTAGGAAACCAAAGAAAAAAATAGGTAAATTGGACTTCATCAAAATTCAAGCATTTTGTGCTACAAAGAACACTACTGAGAAAATGAAAATAAAAATTAGAAAGTAGGAGAAAATATTTGCAACTCATGTATTTGATAGAGGCCTAGTACCAAGATATATAAGAAAATGTTACAACTCAGCAGTAAAAAGACAAATAACTCAAAGTTAAAATAACCCAAATGAATAGACCTTTCTCTAAAGAAGATATACAAATGGTCAATAAGCATATGAAAGATGCCCAACAATATTAGTCTTTAGGGAAATGCAAACAATCAAACTACAACAAAATACCACTCAGACTCAGTCGATGGCTAAAATAAAAAAGACAGACAATAACAAGTGCTGGTGAGGATGTTTAGAAATTGGAACTCTTACTCATTGTTGTACATAGATCACTTTGAGTATTATTGACATCTTAACAATGTTTAGTTTCCAATCAATGTGTTACAGAACCAGCCAATGGTGTTCTGGAACAACTATGAAGTTCAATTCCTGCCACCAAGAAGTATGACTCCCAAGGCGAGAGTTTGGTAATAAAGGAAAGGGGCTATTTATTTAAAGGTTATACAGATTCAGAATAATAGCAGGTTTCTGCTAAGTCCCGCTCCCTTTAAAAACACCCCAAACAAATAGCCCTGCCTCCCTCCGCCTTGCCAGCCCAGTTTCAGAATACACCACTCAGAACTATTATCTTTCATAAGAACAGAAGTCTGCTGCTTAGCATTTCTGGTCACAGGTCCACTCTAAGCATCTCTCACATGTCTATATGCTTGGCCATGCAGGTCCCTGCAGCTCCACCAGCTCTGTCACTGTCTTATCCCGACCTCCAGACCTTGTGGCAGACCCCTGTTACTCAGCCCATTCTAATCTTAAATGCTTGATTCATAACTAATCTTTAAATGCTCGGCTCAGAACTTCCTGTGTGGCTGAACATCCAGTTCTTCCTATGGTGCATTAGTGTCCATTGTTTTTGTTAGCTCCCCAGCGTCTTCGACCCTCATTCAGCTGCCGTCTTTAGTTAGGGCAAGAGTTCCCAGTGGCACACGGGCATCCGGGGTGGACATCCATCCCTGCAGCTCACGCAGGCACCATAGACTTCCCCTCTGGCCATGTCACAAGTCACTCTGCCAAGTCACTTGGCCAGTGCACGTTCTTATAGTCATGTACACCATTTGCAGCTTCTGCAGCTTCTCCCTTCAGGAAGGCTCAGGCTGTTCACCTGCCTTTGTTATGAGATGTGCCTTAAACGCTGTACAATCATCCCTCTCTATATCGTGGTTCACTTATTGTGGCTTCACTGTATGGCGGAATTTTAAAAAATATTATATTTAATTATTTATCGCGGATTTTTCGCTATATCGTGGGATTTTGCGGTACTGTATCCGTATGTCATTGAAGTTCCGTAGGTTTAAGAGTGTAGAATATGTTTAAGAACATAAGTAGTGTTTATAAAAGTGTGGAAAAGGTTAATAAGGGACTGGGAATGGTTTATAAGTGTGTGGGAAGGGCTTATAAAGCCTTAAAATATATATAAATACTAAAATAAATGTAAGGTTCCTACTTTGCAGATTTTCATCAGTTGCAGAGAGGTCTAGAAGGTAATACCCTCAATAAGTGAGGGAATACTGTACTTTCCGCTTTTAGGGCATTCTTTCCCCTGCCATTTTGCAGGATTTGAGCTTCCCTTATTTTCAGGGGTGTATGCTCTGTACCCCATTATAAATGAACATGGGATATCTATTTATTGATGCTTTCTCTAATTGTTTTCAGCAACATTTTGTAATTTTTAGGGTACAAGTCTCTTGTTTCTTTGGTTGAGTTTATGTCTGATTATTTGAATCTTTTCAATGCTATTGAAAATGGAATTATTCTCTTAATTTTCTTTTCAGATTGTTTATTATTAGTGTATAAAAGTGAAACTAATTTTTGAGTCTCATTTTGTATCTTGCAACCTTGCTGAATTTATTAGTCCCAACACAGGGATAGACAAAAGTAGATTTACAGTTGTGAATACACAGAACACAGTTTATTCTTGCATTATTATTTATCAATTATTGTATTACTTATTTGTATTACAACTGTGAACCTTCTTTTGCCTACCTCTATATTCCTGCATTGTGAGCCAATAATATATTTACTGTAATAAATAATTTTGACTAAGAAATCATCCAGCTTCTGTAGTGTTATTTTATTTTATTTTATTTTTTGCTTATATTTTGTTTTCTAGTGAGATTGTGTTTCAGGATTATGGAAGTACATCATTCTCATTTTAAATGACTTAAGCTATTTTAGAACGGCATAAAGTGAATTGGTGAAAAAAAAGAGAATAAATTATTTGAGGAAACTACTTATTACTTTAAAGAAAATTCTTGAGATGATTTCAAACTTGTGAAACAATATAATTATATAACACTAACAGATCTATTCAATTGTAGTGATAGTTGTGTAATCATTCTTGGAGTTTTTTTAGCTCTTGATATTTTGAAATTTAACTTTCACTTTAAAAATGGTAAAGCTGGTGTAAGTGTGTCAACTGCTGTCCTCAACAGTCCTACAAATTGGAGGAGAAGGGGAAAGCATGCTTTTGGAGCAGCACTCTCCAACCGAAATATAACTTGAGCATGTATATAATTTAAAGTTTTCTAGTAATCACATTTTAAATAGTAAAAAAAATAGAAAGTTAATTTACTATGTTTTATTTAACTGAATATATTTTGAATAGCATCCAAAGTGTAATCCAATTAATTATGGGTGAAATTTATTTTTGAGATCATTATTGTACTAACTTCATGAAATACAGTGCATATTTTACACTTGCAGCACATTTCAATTTGTACTAACCACATTTCAAGTGCTCATTAGACACATGTGGCTAGGGCAATAGAGCAACTTCAGAGTTTCATATCTCCTGAATTTACGATAGCAGAATTTTTGTACCCATAAAATCACATTATGCAATACCTGATTATATCTCAGCATAATATTTGTGAGGGCTCTCTAAGTGGCCATCTCACAACTTGCTCAGTATTTGGGGTCTATTGCCAACCCCCTGCAATCCTTGGATAAACTGTTTTATTCACAAACATTTTTGGTTTCTGATTCTTTTTTTCTTTTTTTTAAATAAGGAAGTTAGTCTCCTGGTAATCTCACTCAGTACTTAATAAAGTGGCCACTCATTTCCAATTTATAATATCTGGTCTCAGTTAAAGCATTTTAATTTAATTTTAAAGAGATGTACACATGTCAAAATAATAAAAAGGAATATATAATGGAAAGTCTCTGTTACCCCTGTTTCCTATCTCAACTCTAGAATCTCCAGTGCTTAATCATTATTAATTAATTATTCCTCATTTATCTTTTCACCTAATGAAGCTTAAGCTTTGGGAAACTCTATTTGCCTAGATTTCTTCCAAGGCTCTTGGTGGGGGTCCCAACAATGTGTTCACAAAGAAGCATCTTTTTGTAAATATTGCAAAATATAAGATATTTTCAGCTATAATCTGTTAAGACCCTTGTATCTTTTCACTTCAGCTTTCCTTCCATTAATACTGTCCCTCATTTGGGTGGTGGTAGAATGGTTACATTCAATTTTGGAATCTAGCCAATGGAAAGTTGCATTAGGTATCCATTTTATTTAGTTTTAGAAGTGGTTTATAATTACTTCCACATATAGTTAAGTTATTGGTAGCTGTTGCAATGTAGGAATAGATTCTAGGCATATCACTGCTGCTCACTGTGCTGGATTACCTGCCTCAGGACACATAGGTACAGGACCAGAGACCATGCCATCACAGAGACATGGCACAATTTACACACACTGGAAGAACACATGCAGTGAAGGAAAAAATAACTTTTAAAACGTAGAGTCAGAGACTTCCAGTCAAGATGGAGGCATAGCTGGACATGCTTTGCCTCCTCGTGCAACCATAGAAAGAGTTACAACCATATCTTAAAAACAAATAACCATAACTGTCAGAAAATTGAGCTATATGGAAGTCTGACAACCAACAATTTGAAGAACCCACATTCATCCAGATGGGTAAGAGATGGAGTGGAAAGACAGTGTGGCTCAGATAAGTGGCAGTGGTGGTGGTGGAACAGAGGGTCCCACATTCATGTGTGGTGGATAAAAATTGGGAGGGATACCCAAGGAAGAAGTGATCCCAACATAAGGCCAGCCTGCACAGCCCAAGTTTCCAGCACCAGGAAGATAAATCCCCATTACTTCTGACTGTAAAAACCAGTGGGGGTTGGGGTAGAGAAAGAAACTGACAGATTTTTGCTGCCTAAAGGGCCGGCATGATCTTCAAATTTACACAAACCCCAGTAACTGGAAGGGCACCAATCACATACGGGAAGTCGATGAGGAGACTGGAAATAGGGTGAGTGCCAGACAAACTGCCAGAAGCCAGACAGCAACACTGTCCCCTCGCTGAGCCCTCCGCCACAAACAGAGCCAGTAAGTGGTGAAGCGGGTGGCCCCGCCTTGGCAATTACCTAAGGCTCCACTCCTCACAATTTATAGGTACCTCTGTTACATAGGCCATGCTACCAAAACAGGGAGTAAAAGCAGCTCTATCTAATACACAGAAACAAACACATGGAGGCTGCCAAACTGAGGAGGCAAAGAAATATGGCCCAAAAGAAGGAACAGAACAAACCCCTAGAAAAAGAACTAAATGAAAGGTTGATAGCCAGCCTATCAGATGCAGAGTTCAAAACACTGGTGATAAGAATGCTCTAAGAACTCACAGAGTATGACAAAAAACTAAAGGGAGAAATGAAGCTTACACAAAGTGAAATAAAGAGAAATACACAGAGAATCAACAGAGAAGGGAAGGAAGTCAGGATTAAAATCAATGATTTGGAACATAAGGAAGAAAAAACAATCTACCAGTACAGTATGAGGAAACAAGAATTGAAAAAAACAAGGAGAGGCTTAGGAACCTCTGGGACAAATATAAATGTGCCAACAGCCAAATCATATAGGTGCCAGAAGGAAAAGAGGAAGGGCAAGAATTTGAAAGCTTATGTGAAAAAATAACGAAAGAAAGTTTCCCAAATTTGGCAAAGGAAATAGACATACAGTTCAGGAAGCACAAAGAGTCCCAAAGAAACTAGACCCAAAGAGGACCACACCAAGACACATCATAATTAAAATGCCAAAGGTTCAAGATAAAGAGAGACTCTTAAAAGCAGCAAGAGGAAAGCAGAGAGTTACCTACAAAGAGGTGCCTATAAGACTATCAGCTTATTTCTCAAAAGAAATTTTGCAGGGAAGAAGAGACTGACAGGAAGTATTCAAAGTGATGAGAAGCAAGGACCTACAACCAAGATTACTCTATCCAGCAAAGCTATCATTTGGAATGGAAGGGCAGATGAAGCGCTTCCCAGACAAGGTAAAACTAAAGGAGTTCATAATTACCAAGCCATTATTATACGAAATGTTAAAGGGACTAATTTAAGAAAAAGAAGATCAAAACTATGAACATTAAAATGATAACAAACTCACAACTATCAACAACTGAATCTAAAATGTAAAAACAAAATCCAACTAAGCAAACCAGAATAGGAACAGAATCACAGGTATGGGGATCATTTGGAACGTTATCAGCTGGAAAGGGGAAGGGAGCAAAATGGGGAAATGGTGCAGGGATTAAGAAGCATAATTAGCTGGTACAAAATAGACAAGGAAGTTAAGAATAATATAGGAAAGAGTTAAGTCAAAGAACTTATATGCATGACCCATGGACATGAACTAAGTAGGGTGGGACTGCTGGAAGGAGAGGGGTGCTGGGTAGAAGGGAGCAAAGGAAAAAGAAATTGGGAATACTGTAACAGCATGATCAATAAAACATACAAAAAAAAAAAAAGAGTATGAGCTCAAGGTAAAAAGTGGATTTTAATGGTTACATAACTCCATAATTGACTAAAACTCTTCGATTGTATACTTATGATAGATAAGTTTTATATAATGTAAACTAGACTTCAATGAAGTTATTTTAAAAATTAAGACTGTTTTCTCATATACCAAGACATCTGGATGTAGATGCTCTACATCTAGTAAATGGTTTGACCATGTTGTCAGGATTCATCCAATGTTTTTCTCTTTTCAATCTGCCAACCTAATGCTGTTAACTTTCATCCTCATGCTCATTGCCTCATGAGCTAGCCTGCTGCTGATCTAGGCATTGTATTCACATTCAACTCAGAAAGAAGGTGCGGGAGGAAAGAGAATGCTGATAGCTGTATCTGTCCTTTTTTCCTCATAAAATCTAAATAGACTCTAACCTACATCTTTAATTAGACAGACCTGTTAAACATGGTTCATTTTGTTTTATAGCCCCTCTTCAGGAAGGAGGGGAAGAGATATTGGCATGGTATTAGGATGCTCAAACAAGAATTTCTGACACTCTTCTTTTCCACCAAGGAATAAATAATAGATTTCATTATATTGAATGGTATTAAACTATGTAGATATTTCTGGAAGAAGGAGTATTACTGGTATAGAAATCATTCTAAAGATACCTACTTGTTTCTTCTTACAACCACAAAACTGTTATGAAAGTTTTTTTTTTTTTGACATAAAAATACAGATTTAACTTTACAAAGATGGGAAGGACTTCAAAATAAATATTAGAATAGCGGCAATTTTCATTCTTAAAATACCTTTTAGTAAGAAGGCAAATTTAGACAACTGATGAAAATAGTTGGCGAAAGGACAGGAAAAAGAAACAAATACTTCTTTATTTTAATGTACCAGGCCCAAACCAGTCTTAAATACCTTAAATACCTCTGTAAAATCTTTTATGTAGAAAGATTCACTCCAGGTGTCAAATGTTATAGGCATTTTTCTACTCTGCATACCCAACTAAATGTGTTCCCCACTTCCAGTTGAGGAGGCTTGTTTAACTCATCAGAGACTATAAGCATATCTATTCGCAACTCCTAGTGGTATCTGTATTGGCAGCTTGACAACCACAGTGGGAGTATTAATACCATAGAAATTGGCAGATTCTAAAAAAACAGTGTTATTGTTTTTTCTTTCTGAGAGTAAACAACTGCTAGCATACTTCTGCCCACTTGTATCAATTTTAAAGTAACATGTCATGTTGCACACGTACACAATATGAGTTTCTGCCTCTCATACACAACATGAGTCCCCAAAATGGATTCGCTTTTTCCTTTGAAGGGTCATTTTTTCCTTATTGACAACAGCATGCACACCAATACCAACACCAAAACCAAGGCAGCCAGTAGCAATTTTATGGCCTACAAAAATTAAGCTATGAACTATTAGGATGAGTAATTTGGTTTTATTTTTGGTGGGAGAATGGTTAAAATGTAAATTCATGGCACAGTAGTTTTGTATAAGAGCAACATGAAAACTCTTGGCAGAAAAGCTTCCATTGCCTTGGCCCAGTGGCTTAGGTGGTTGGAGAGTTGTCTTGTACAAGGAAATGTTGGGGGTTTGATTTCCGGTCAGGGTACAGACCTAGGTTGCAGATTTGATCCCTGGTCAGGAAATGTGCAGAAGACACCTATCAAAGTTTCTCTCTCTTTCTCCCTTCCTCTCTCTCTGAAATCAATAAACATATCCTCTGCTGAGGATTAAAAAAAAATTTCATTAACATAGTAAAGTCGGCATGTATAGCATAGTATTCTCCTCCCCATGGAACTAGGTGCAGGGCAGGAAATTTATCTACATCTCTAGTCTCTGTTGCCTAGGATGTGAAGGACTTTGTTTCTCGAATATCATAAAAAACCACCATCAGAGAAGTATATAAGTATGGTGAGGAGTTGCTACACCACTACTACCAGCATCTCAAATGGTAGCAGCCATCCTTGACACTAGGTGACGTTGCATGATTGTGGTGGCCAGGGTGGAGCAAGAAAGAGTGAAAAGGATCTCTATTTGCCCCCACTGGGATGAGGCTGAGGTTGAGCACAAAGGAGTCTATCTGCTTCAGGCACACAATTCTACTCCATCTTCAACAAGATCTGTCTAGACTAGATGTTTATCATCTCTTTCAGGTTTGGAATTTAAGGAGGTACTTGTAATAAAGGAGTATATGCACCATAGTCATTGAGGCAGAAGTTCCTTGGACTCCTACTCTTCTTCTTATGCCTATCATAAGACTATCATTCTTGACAGAATTGATCAAATGAATAAAAATATTGATTTTTACAACTTAAAAAACATAAAAATGCAATAAAGATTAAAAATAAAATATAAAAATTTCAAAAAACACAGGTCAATATTAAATCATGTCATAAAATTGTACACTTTTAGAATCCCATAATTGGCCTTTAAGGCTGTCTGACTGATGCTTTTCCACTTCATCTAGCGAGAAGTAATTCTTTGCTTGAACATCTCCAGCAATAAGGAATATAATACCCAATAGAACAATCCATTTTATACTTGGACAGGCTAAAGTTCTACTTCATAGAGACTTGAAATTTGTCTTCATGAAACTTTCCTTCTTTGGTCCTAGTTTGAATCTTGAGAAACCTTTTTTTCAGCTATATAATTGTGAATGAAGAAAAGGATTCTATAGAAAGTAACTTCACAGGATGATCTGATTAAAAATTCCTAACTGGGCAGGTCATGTAGGTAGTAATGCCTCAACCATAAATTCTTCTTTTTAAGTATGTTTATTGATTTTAGAAAGACAGGAAGGGAGAGAGAGAGGGGAGAGAGAGAGAGAGAGAGAGAGAGAGAGAGAGAGAGAGAGAGAGAGAGAGAGAGAGAGAGAGAGAGAGAGAGAGAGGAACATCAGGGGGTTGCCTCACATATGCACCCCAACCAGGAATGAAACCTGAAACCTGAAACCTAGGTCTGTACTCTGACCAAGAATCGGACCTGCAACTTTTTGGTGTATGGGATGATGTTCCAACCAACTAAGCCACACTGGCCAGGGATCAGTCTTAGCTTTTTAAATAAAACGTTTATCATTGCTTAAGTACCTCTGTTCGTTGTTACTATGCATCTCATTTAACACACCGTTGAGTAAGTCTTAACCACCCTCAACAAAGCGCATAGTCTTAACTGTTTTGTAATCCAATCCCTGTCTTGCTTTTGCCCACATCCATGTAACCTTCCTTAAATTTCTTCCTTAATTTCAAAAGCATAAAAGAAACTGCAAAACTGTTATTCTCTGGAACATTTGAGATCTTGCTCCCTGCTTGCTCCCTGCCAGGATGGTTCAAATTAACTCTTATAAATTTTTTTTTTTACAGGTTTAGATGTTTCTTACATTGACATAATCAAATTGGATGGCAACCAAATTATATTTTTTGGTTATTTGGAGTGTCAGTCAGCTAAAAGCTCTGTCTTGTCAAATTAGATTTTATTAAACAGTGTTTCCCTCATTTTGTATTTGTATTGTTTGATTTCTATACTTAAGGGTAGGACTTTACATCAATCCCAAATCAATTTCATTGTCTTAGATTTGATCAACATTTTGTCAAAGATATTTCTGAATTCCTAGTTTTATAATCCAACATATTAGCTATTTTTCCAGCCTCACATCATTTGAAAAATCCAATAAAATGCATTTTTTCCTATGAAAGATACAGATAAATATATATTTTTTAAATGGAACCTGGGACAGAGTCCTGGAGCACACCACAAGATAGTTCTCTTGGTGGGGAATGAAGATCTGGATTTGGTTGTTTCTAACAATTACAAATTTACCTCATTATTCTTGGATCCAATCCATTGATAAGGACACTGGGATATTGTGATACAATAAGAAATATATACTTTTGGTCTTTGTTCCCAATTTCAGGCACAGAGCTCCTAAAATCCTTGTAATTTCCTAAGTGATAAAGTTATAGGAAATTTTTCTGTTATAATATTTGTTTTTTGTCTCCAGTTCCTGAAATAGCTCCAAAGCAATAAAGGGGAAAGGTGTATCTTTTGTATTTTTGTATTCATAACAAGCCTTAGTCAGCCACATTGAAATTTATGTTAATGAGGTGAATTTTGGAAAGACTTTAAGGATGAGTGTTGGTTGCCAAGGGGATCAAGCATGTGATTAGAAGGTCAGAACTTTCAGCCCCAGCTCCTGACCTCCAGGGAAGGGGGGGGGGCAGATCAGAGCCTGAGTTAATTATTAATTACCAATGATGTAACTAATTATGCCTACATATTGAAGCCTCCATAAAATACCCTAACTGAAGGGGTCTGGAGAGCTTCCAGCTTGGTGAACCCATCAAGATTTTGGGAAGATGGTATACCCAGAGGGCATTGGACACTCTGCACTCCTTCCCCATATCTTCCCTATGCATCACTTCCATTTGGCTGTGTCTGAGTTGTGTCCTTTATTATAAATATGTAATAATACTATATCATTATTACCATAATAAAAAGTAATAATAAGTAAACAACTGTTTTCCTGAGTTTGGTGAGCTGTTCTAGCAAATTATCAAACCTGAGGATTGGGTCTTAGGAAGCCCCGATTTATAGTCAGAAGTCCTGGAGGCCCAAATTTATCATTGGAATCTAAAGTGGGATCTGTGCTAGCTCCAGGCAGTTAGTGTCAGAATCGCTTGGTATGTAAAACCCACACATTTGGTGCCAGAAGTAGTGTAAGCAGCAGTAATATTGAGATAGGGTATGTGGGGAAACAACTGTAACCCATAAAGGCTACAGGGACTGTCAAGGAGAATAATAAGACCACCCCCAGGAGTTTTATGTCTCAGAACCAGCAGAAGACTAGCTGGATCCAACCTGGTCACTACTTTCACCTTGCAGTACAGTAGTCCCTCTCTATAACGCGGTTCACTTATCGTGGCCTCACTGTATCATGGGATTTTTAAAAATATTATATTTAATTAATTAAAGCAGATTTTTCTCTATATCACGGGATTTTGCGGTACTGTATATGTATGTTGTTAAAGTTACATAGGTTTAAGAGTTTAGAATATGTTTAAGAACATAAGTAGTGTTTATAAAAGTGTGGAAAAGGTTAATAAGGGAGTGGGAAAGGTTAATAAGGGATTGGGAATGGTTTATAAGTGTGTGAGAAGGGTTTATAAAGCCTTAAAAATATATAAATGTAAGGTTCCTACTTTGCAGATTGTCATCTATCATGGCAGGGTGTGTGTGTCTAGAACGTAATACCCATGATAAGTGAGGGAATATGGTAACCCCCAACCTCATTATTCGCTCATTGTAATATATCAGTATACTAAACCACACACCTGAAACCATCATGATTGGAATTGAAAAGCCCATATAAGGGCACAAAATGGTTGATGGACCTCTTCTGAGAATTTTCCACGCTTTAAATCCTGACTATTCCTCCCTCTTATTGAAGCCCGTACTCCTCCATTAAATGAGCCTCAATAAAAGAAGTAAATCCCACCAGGGAGGGGCAGCTCTGTCTATGGAGTAGCCATTCTCTGTCTCCCTGCTTCACTAACAAATTCTCTTTCACTTTAACTCTATGCTAGCTCATGTTTGAATTCTTTACTGGATAAAGCCAAGAACCCACAGAGGGTTACAGACCTTTATGTCCTCAGATCCCTGGCATACCTGTGCAGTATTAGAGAAAAACAGAAGTTTTCTTTTAGATATCATTCATGAACAGATTCCTAATGAATCCACGGCCACCTTCATTGGTCACCTCTTGGCTTTCTATTAAAAATGATCACACAAATTATAAATAAATTCTATTTGTAAAACTATAAAGTACAGGAGGAAAATGACTGAAGAGTGAAAGTTCCCTTTTCACTCCCCTGCTCTAGTCTCATGCCTTTACTCAGAGGAAGCCACTGAGAAATTGATGTTTAGTCTTCTGGATACTTTCTTTTATATTTACACATATGTATTGTTATATACATTTTGTTTCTTTAAAAATGTATTGGATAGTGTTCTGCATTATTTCTTTTAACAAAGTACTTGAAGATCTTCCATAACAGTAAAAATTGTCTATAATGTCTTCAAAATCATCCTCAGTTTACCGCAGTCTACTTTACTATTCCCCTACTGATGGACATTTAGGTTGGTGCCGAAATTTTGCTTTTATAAACAATGCAATTATGAATATCCCTTTGTCTTCAAGTAAGTGAGAAATAATTCATTTCTAGAAATAGAATTGCTATGATAAAAGGTGTGCACATTTGAAAATCCTAATGAATATTATAAAATTTTTTCCAACTTATATTTCTATCAAGAGTACTCTGTAGACTAGCTATGCAAAGTGTGGTCCAACAATAAACAGAATTCTCATCATCTGGGAGCTTGTTAGCAGTGTAGACTCTCAGGCCCCATCCAGACCCACTGAATCAGAATCTGCCATATAACGAGAGTTCTGGTGACTCACATGCTCATTAAAATTTGATAAGCACTGCACTTTATATTCTTTCTCTCTCTAAAATATTATCAATCTTCTTAATTTTGCTCATTCCCCTTTATTTTCCAAGGACTTAAAAACTATTTATTTAATAATATTTCTTAGGCTTTTGTCTGGGACCTCTGCTAAATGTAGAGGTTGATCATTCACAGAATCTTCCCTTTATGAATAAGAAAATAATATTTTCATTTTTCTAATTTTTTGGCATGTATTTCCTTTTCCAAGATTCCTTAAGGACAACTCACAATTACTTAACAGATTCATTGGCTGGTGGCCTCCATATTCTGGGACATCAGTTATCTGGGTTGGGAGACCTAAATTTATTTAAGCAGTGAGGTGCTCTCTGAACTTCTCATTGTGCTTAAATCTATAGGGAATTCACAGACCACATGGAGGATGATATTTTAGAGCCATCAGAAATATGTATGCCACACTTGATAACTACTGTCCTGGGGGATCATTTAACAAATGCTCATAGAAGTTCTACACTCATTCTGTTTGTTGGTTATTTAAGAAAGGTTTATCCCCTCTGTGCTCTGCCTCCCACAATGTCTCAAGGCAAACAGTTCCTCTCGGTTTCCTATGGAGGGAAGGCAGAGTTGTGCTAATTGGAGTGAACCGTTTCTGAATTATTGCCTAATATGACTTTGTATGCACTAGCATACGACCTTCTGTCTCCTACAGGTGACCAGCAGAACTATTGGGAGGATCAGAAAGGGACACAGCAGGACTGAGGACTTTTTATGCAAAGCATCACTTTGCTATTGAGTAAAGAGTATGATAAAAGTGTTGCCATTATGACATTAGTAAATATAAAACTAAAAGAAAATTGCTTTATCTATAAACCAAAGTATCATTCTTGGGTCTATTTGTTCCTATGAATACTCTGTTTCCAGGGGACCTTAAAGCTCAGAGTTGACAACAGTTCCTATTTATAGATTTCCTGAAAGAGCGAGTTAAAGAAAAAATAAACTTATGATTCTCAACCCTTGTAAAGAGATTGCTATGGGTGAAAGCAGTGCCGTGGTTCACTGTTAGGGGTAACTTGTCTTCATGGTCCTTTGAAATCAACTTTAATGAAAAGTATGTATTTTCTTATCAGTACTTTTGGGGTAATGGTGTGTGTGTGTATGCATGTGAGTGTGTGTGTGTTTATTATAATGTACAAGACCTTAGTAATTATTGCTCAAAGAACTGTGATACTCATTTATTTAAAGATTTCCTGGAAGCTAGAGATTCTGTTTTCTCAAAAGTCCAATATACTTTCAGCAATAATTTATGCACAAAAATGATCTGAACAAATTATACAAGTCCTGTATTACTTAAAGGCCTTCTTGCGGGGTGTCTTTCTTGAATTTGAGCTCCATCACAAACATACTTTCTATATAAATATTAGTTAGCTGCATTCTGTTGGCTTAATTTGCTTAGAGATTGAAAATAAACAGAGAAAATGAAGTATAACAATGATATATAAATTATACATTAAAAATGTACCAAAAGGGTGAGGGGAAACAAACCTATTCCACTAATGGGAGAGCCGTAATGGCCCCTGTTTGATGAATTTTCCTGACTTAAACCCCCAAAGTCTGTGAGTGAAACATACATAGGGAAAACAAAAGATTTTACTAAATTATAAGAAAAAATTTACTTGCAAGGTATGGATGATGAGCTGGGGGAAATAACCATGTTTCCATATTATGTTATTGGGAATAAAAACCAAGAGATTTTCCTGCAAAATGAAGTGATAACTTAGTACTTTTAAAAATTAATTAAATTCAAGTATATAGTGATTTTTTAAAGAGAATTTTCATAAAAGATAAAATCATGACTTTTACATATATATATAAAATGAAGACTTTATTTAACTCATTAATTAATAAGGAAACCAGTAAAATGTCATAACTGGTTCTAAGGAGAAATAAAAATGTGGAGGCATAGGTAAGCCATGAAACAAGTTTTTCAAATAGATGCAAAAATGATTATTTCTGCAGAGTAGGAAGTGGAAAGCAATTGTATCTCCACTTGACAGAATATATTTGCAGGTCTATTGACACAAAATATTTGCATTACAGTTATTTTCTGTACATTGTAGAGTTATAAGATAGCTCAAAGATGATAAAAGACACAAGTCCTGAAGAACCAGATAATCCAGGAAAGTATGATATAAGCAAAACATAGCTTTTCATTGAAAACATTTTTGGTACATTTCAAAATCTTTAACAATTTTTTCCTGCATAGAAGATACAAATACAAACCCAGTCATCCCTAAGATTGTCTAAAGTTCTTATAGTTGTCCCCACTTTGGTGTCACCTTCTGTGGTTTGTTACCTAGGGTCAACTATAGTCTGAAAATATCAATTGGAAGATTCCAGAAATAAATACTCTTTACATTTTACATTTTGTGCTATTTTGAGTATTGTGATGAAATCTTGAGCTGTTCCATTCTGTCCTGCCTGGCCGGTGTGAATGATCACTTTGTCCAGTGTCTCCATGCTGCAGACTCTCCCTGCCCATTAGTCACTTAGTAACCATCTTAGTTACGAGAGAGAGAGAGAGAGAGACCACATTCACATAACTTTTATTACAATATATTGTCATAGTATATGAGTAATATAGTGTTTGGTACTCCCATGGTTTCAGGTGTCCACTTGGGGTCTTGGAATGTATCCTCTACAGATAAGGGTGACTACTGTAGTTTGTACATCTGACATAGATGTTCTCTTATCAAATATGATTTTATTCCAAATAGAGAAATGATATGTATATATATATTTACTTATTTGGATGGTGAAGGTTCATCTTTTATTATTGAGAACACATAACCCCTCTTGCAGCGTGCATCTTATGAGGTTTTATGATGAGCTTATGCTAGATTGGAGGGGTGATATCAGAACTGGGAGGTGGAAGTTGGGGGACAGCTGACTTTGAATCTTTGGAGGATATTTACTCTGGAGTTATCAAAGAAAATATCAAGAAAGATTTCAAAATTTTTTTTATATTTCTGGAAATTTATTTATAAATTCTTCTAAATCTTGGAAAATATTATCTTTTAAAAATCAGAACATTAAATTAATTTGTGAGTCCCAGGTAAGCCATTAATTTTCTGAGTTTTTCTCTTTCGACCAACTGATTCAAGAGTTTCATACACTTTTGTATGCACCACTTCCCTTCATTTTTGCTTTATAATTTTTTATCTTAAAGTTCAAACTGCCTTTTTACCACCAATAATGTACAGCAGTAAAGAAGTTGTTCAGATGTAGCCCTCATGTTTTGATCAAAACAATTTCTTTCAAAGTGATTCATATTCTCACACTTTTAAAACTGTGCGAACATTTATGTCATTCCTAATATACCAGAAAAGCTTCTGCTGTACCAAAGGCCAGAAATAAAATTAGAACAGTGATATAATTAGCATTGTATATACTAAAAGAAAATGGCAGGTATTTTTGATACTTACCACTTGGGAATGGGAGGGTAGGGTTTGTCAGGTTTAAAACCCAATGCATCGACAAGATTCTGCTCATGTCTTTTGAGTTTCAAATGGTATTACTACTGGCAGCATGCAATGTCATCTTTTAGAAATACAAAAACTGGCACCAGAAAAAAATTGTTCTGCTTCTGGGGAAAAGAATCGAGTACATTTTGACTTTTGAGCTTTTCAAAGCAACAAAACTACTTCTCTTCAGACTGAGAAGCTATAATTTTGTGCCTGATAAAAAAGATTTCTTGAGACAAATTCTTCTTTTAAAATGCCTTGATTAGATTGTTTACCCTTAACTTAAAATTGTGCCTCAGTGAATTTTTGTACAAAATTGACTTAGTGTCTTTACTTTTTTTTCTGCAAGATCTAAAATCTAACACTCTTTGGACTGTCACCTCTACTACTTCGATATGTCTGGTTGACATGACTTCATGCTTGCAGGGGAATTTATCACTTAGGATGGGTTGGTGTGTCTGCCTCTCACAAAGCTTTGTAAAGATCATTGAGAATGAGTATGATAGAATGGAATGGAAGTAGCTCTCCACGCATTTTGCCGTCTATTTTTTCTCTTCTTCCTCAGTTTTTTTCACATGCTAATGCTGGCTACTAAAAGTATCTTTCATTTCTTATGCCTAGCAGCTGGTCTACTTCAGGAATAGATACTGTGCTTCCTCAATGGAGAGGAATCAAAGCCTATCAAAGTTTAGCATGGAGTCTTGAACCAGAGAGGTCTGGGCTTGAATTCCAGCCCTAGTATTTACAGCCATGTACCCAGGGAAAAGTCACATTATTGTTCTGTTTTCAGGTTCCTCATCTATAAAATAGAGATGATGAGATTAGCACCTACTTCAGTGGGTTAAAGATTAAATGAGTTCGATTTTGTAAAATGCTTTAGAACACAGCTTGGCACTTGATACATATGATACATTTTGAATTAATTAAACTAAAATAATTACTTTTAATTGTGAAGACTAGAAACAAGATAAGTGTCCATCCATAGGAGACTGGTTAAATCTGATATAGTACATTAATAAAGGAGTATATTATGCAAATATTTAAAAGAATGTGGCAAGTTTCCCTAAGATGGGAAGATCACCAAAGAAAAACACCCACATACATATATATGGACATAGAAAATTAGATCAGGAAGAACATGTGTGTAACTAAAATCAGTTATTTCTGAGTGACATAAAGAAAGATGTGGGAATTCAGGAGGCTTCTTTTTAAATTATATTTCCTTTTGTTCTACTAAAAAAATTAATCCACTTTCAATTATTACTTTTTTATTTAAAAACTAGTTAATTATGATTTTAAGGGAAATGTCATAACTGTGAAATATTAAGGACTTGAACTTAAATTTGTTACCTAAAAACATAAAAACAAATGTAAGAGATTCTGAACTACTCTGGTGTTGTCTTTTGTGTTAAACCCACTAAAATGTTTTCTTTGGGAAGTGAAAAGTAGCACTGGAAATTCTTCACTCTCATTCTCTTTTCCAAGGCATGAATTTTGCACAACATAAGCAATATTTACTATAATTGAGGTACTTATTACTTATAAGTATAAAATTGAATATGCTTCAGCCTGCCTATCCTCACTTAGGAGTTTTTGTTCATTTTTGCAGGAGGTGGATGCATGTGAATGAGATAACAACAGAACCAGAAGTGAATTACCACAATGAAAACACAGAAAGCTAGTGATGCCTTATAAGCTGATAGTCTGGTTGCCCCAAACATTTTCCCTATTAGTCTATTATGATGCCTATAGTTCCTACCATTAGTCACTCTTTAAAGTATAGACACTATGCACATGGGTTTTATTGTAATAAAGAGGAAATCATTATGCATAGAGGACAAAAAATGAAAAAGTTGAAGTGAGTGAGCATTAGGTAGCTATAATGACTGTGGACTTCAGAGATAATGCCCAGCCATGAGAAAGACATTTATTTGGTCAAAATTGGGTTTGGATTCTGGCTCTGATACCATTATGTGTCCACCTTGGGAGTTGGTTCATATCTCTGAGCCTCACTTTCCTACTCTGTAAAATGAGGATGATAATATGTTTAAAATATATGAAAATACAAAAAACTTGTTTTTTCTGTATATTGCTAGAGCTGAGAACAGTAACTGGCATACTCAATAAATATTAGTTGGATAAACAGATGAATTAAATTAGGTGATATAAACTACTTAAAAGTAGGAGGTGGCCAGTATATCTTAGTTCTCTTCTTTTGGCTCCTCCAAGGCATTTATTTGAAAATGGTCTTTGTGGTGTGTAATGGATACTATGACATTAGGAACTGACTTCAAGGACTATAATCAAGGATGGATTTATCAGCACTGTCAGTCTAGTGATGCGTTTGAAGACTTACCATGATGCTTTATTCTTTTAATCTGTTAAACATTTTTGCCATTTATTTGGGTAGAATATAAATGGTGTAGTTCATCAAATATTTTGCATGACACCATGCTAAAATAAAGGATATATTGGAGGATAGAATCAAGATATTTTGACTGATGATTGTTAAGGACAGAAATAAGGTGAGCTTTAGCAGGACAAATTAAAATCTCGCATTTGGGTCCAAAATCTCCTAAAGCACACGAACATGATGGAGGAGACTTTGTTTAATAGTTGTATATGTGGCCAAACACAGAAGTTTTTGTTTTCAATAAACTCTATATGTATCAACTTCAAATATTGTTTGTATCAAATAGGTCATGCAATCTTGAGTTGCATTAATGGAAGCATGGTATCAAATAAGTGTGTTATCAACTCAAGGTAGAGCATGGTCTCTATTAAAATTTTATTTATTTATTTTTAAGAGAGGAGAAGGGAATGAGAAAGAAAGGGAGAAAAAGAGTGAGAGAAACATGCATCATATGCCTCTCGCATGCCCCCAGCCAGGGGAACTGGTCCACAATGCAGGCATGTGCCCTGATAAATCAAACCGTCAACCTTTCAGTTTTTGGGAAGATGCCCAACCCACTAAGTCACACCAGTCATGGAGAGTGTCATCTCAGTGTACCATATGATTATTGGAAGGCTGCGTTCTACTCTCAGAGTCCCAGTTCCAAAAGAGTATATGAACACTAGTTTGAGTTTAGAGATGAGTGATCAGTATCGTGAAGGGACTAGGTACTATGTGTGTGAGGTTTGATTAAAGAAATAGAAAATTTAGTTTGAAGGAAAAACTTAGATGAGAATAAAATGTTACTAGGCTGTCATACGGGAAATATAGCAAATTAGGTTTGATCTATAAGGCGCCAACAGGTAAGCTATCTTTCACAGGGACAAGTAATAGAGAGATTTTTGTCTCAGTGTAAGGAAGAATTTATATGAGTGAAAATTGTCCAAAGATGGGATAAACAATTGTATTTTTCTTCAGTGTATAAAGAATGCAAATCCTTTAGAAAAATCAGAAAACAAAAATATTTGAATATAAACACTGTTAATATTTAGAAACGTCATGATCTGTTTAAACTTAAACATACTAGTGCATCATGAAAAAAAGTTTTGAGTTTATTTTATTTTATTATTTTAATTTTAATTTTTAATCTTTATTGTATTTTTCCCATCATCATTCAGTCCCCTTATATCCCCCTTCCCCCACTAATCACCACACTGTTGTCCATGTTCATGAGTCCTTTTGCCTTTTTGTTCAATCCCTCCCCCACCAACTATTCCTTCCTCCACTAGCTGTCACCCTGCTCTCCATAAATGAGTCTGACTCCATTTTCTTGTTAGTTCAATTTGTTCACTAGATTCCACATACGAGTGAAATCATATGGTATTTGTGTTTCTCTGAGAGGTTTATTTCACTTAGTATAATGTTCTCCAGGTTCATACACACTGCTGCAAATGGTAAAACTTTCTTTTTTTTTTTTTTTACAGCCAAGTAGTATTTCATTGTAAATGTCCCATAGCTGTTTTATCCACTCAATCTATTGATGGACATTTGGGCTGCTTTCATACCTTGACAATTGTAAATAACGCTGCAATGAACATAGAGGTGCTTATGTTCTTTCAATTGGTGTTTTGGGTTTCTTCAGATATATTCCCAGAACTGGGACTGCTGGGTTAAAAGGCAGATCCATATTTAATTTCTTGAGGTAACTCCATACTGCTTTCCACAGTGGCTGCACCAGTCTGCATTCCCACCAACAATGCAAAAGATACCCCTTTCTCCTGTCATTGCCAGCATTTGTTTGTTGATTTGTTGATGATAGCCATTCTGACAGGTGTGAGATTATATCTCATTGTGGTTTTAATTTGCATTTCTCTGATGATTAGTGATGGTGAGCATCTTTCCATATGTCTATTGGCCATCTGTATGTCCTCTTTGGAGAAGTGTCTATTCAGGTCCTTTGCACATTTTTTAATTGGGTTGTTTGTTTGTTTTTTTGGCGTTGAGTTTTGTAAGTACTTTACACATTTTGGATATTAACCCCTTATCAGATGTATTGGCGAATAGGTTCCATTATTCTCTGTGTTGTCTTTTTACTTTGTTGATGATTTCCTTTGCTGTGCAAAAACTTTTTAGTTTGATGTAGGCTCACTTGCTTATTTTTCGCTTTGTTTTCTTGCCTGGGGAGCTATATCTGATTTAAAAACTTGCTATGAACAATGTCCAAGATTTTGCTGCCTATGTTTTCTTCTAGGATTTTTATGGTGTTGGGTCCAACATGTCAGTCTCTGATCCATCTTTAATTTATTCTTATGTGTGGTGTAAGAAGGTGGTCGAGTTTCAGTTTTTGCACATATCTGTCCAATTTTCCCAACACTATTTATTGAATAAACTATCTTTAGTCCATTGTATGTGCTTGCTTCCTCTCTCAAATATTAATTGAGTATAAAGGTGTGGGTTTATTTCTGGGCTCTCTATTCTGTTGCATTGATCTATGTGTCTGTTTTTATGCCAGTACCATGTTGTTTTGATTACTTTGGCCTTACAATATAGTTTGATATTAGGAAGCATGATTCCTCCAACTTTGTTCTTCTTTCTCAGGATTGCTGTTGCTATGTGGGGCTTTTTGTGGTACCATATACATTTTTGAAATATTTGTTCTAGTTCTGTGAAATGCATCATTGGAATCTTGATAGGAATTGCATTGAATTTATAGATTGCTTTGAGTGGTATGGATATTTTAATTATGTTAATTCTTTCTATCCATGAACACAGTATATGCTTCCACTTTTTTGTATCTTCTTCAATTTTTTCAGTGTCTTATAATTTTCTGAGTACAAGTCATTTACATCCTATTCCTGGGTATTTTATTCTTTTGGAGCAATAGTGAATGGGATTGTTTCCTGAATTTCCCTTTCTGATAGTTCGTTATTGGCATATAAAAATGCAACTGATTTCTGGATATTAGTTTTGTATCCTTCTTCTTTGCTGAATTTGTTTAACAGTTCTAGTAGTTTCTTGGTGGAATCCTTGGGGTTCTCTATATACAGTATCATGTGAACTGTAAATTATAAAGACAGTTTTTCTATTTCCTTTCCAGTTTGGATGCCTTTTATTTCTTCTTCTTCTCTGATTGCTGTGGCTAGGACTTCTAGTACTATGTTGAATAAGAGAGGTGAAAGAGGACATCCTTGTCTTGTTCCTGATCTTAAGGGAAAATATTGTAGTTTTTGCCTGTTGAATATGATGCTGGCAGTGGGGTTGTCATATCTGACCTTTATTATGTTTATTTAGGTGATAAGAGAAGATGCTTGATATGATTTCAGCCTTCTTAAATTTATTGAGACTTGATTTACATCATGACATGGGGTCTATCATATAAAATATTTATGTCCACTCAAAAAGTATGCATGTCCTGCTGTTTTGGGTTGAAAAGCTCTGAAGGTATCAATTAAATCCATTTGATCCTGTATGTCATTTAAAACTGCTATCTCCTTGTTTTTCTTCCTGAAAGATCTATCCATTGAAGTCAATGTGGTGTTAAAATCTCCAACTATGACTGCATTTCTATCAATTGTCCCTTTATGTCCATCATAAAGATTTGCTTTACATATTTAAGTGCTCCTATGTTGGGTGTGTAAATATTTACTAGGGTTACTCTTGTTGGATTTTTCCCTTTATCATTAGGTAATGTCCTTCTTTGTCTCTTACTGTAGCCTTGGTTTTAAAGTCCATTGTGTTGGATATAAATATTGTTACCCCAGCTTTATTTTCTTTTCCATTTTCATGAAATATCCTTTTCCATTGCTTTACTTTTAGTCTGTGTTTATCTTTTGATCTGAGATGGGTCTCTTGAAGGCAGCATATATATGGGTCTTGTTTTATTATCCATTTGGCTAACTTAAGTCTTTTGGTTGGAGCATTTAAGGCATTTACATTTAAGGTGGTTATTGATAAGATACATATGTAGAGAAATTTTATCATTAAATTGTTTTCCTCTGTTTCTTATTTTCTTTCTCTTAAAGCAAGCCCTTAACATTTGTTGCAATATTAGTTTGATGTTAACAAACTCCTTTATTTTTTTCTGGTCTGGGAAGCTCCTTATTTCTCCTTCGATTTTAAATGAAAGCCTTGCTGAGCAAAGTAGCATTGGTTGTAGGTCCTTCTTTTCATCACCTTGAATATTTCACGCCACTTCCTACTGGCCTGAAATATTTCTAGTGAGTAATCAGATGATAGTCTAATTGGTGCTACCTTGTAGGTACCTACCTGCTTTTCTCTTGAGGCTTTTAGTATTCTCTTCTTGTCTTTAAACTTTGTCATTTTAATTATGTGTATTGATGTAAGCCTCTTTAGGTCCAACTTGTTTGGGACTCTCTAAGCTTCCTGGACTTGTGTGTAATTTTCCTTCACCAGATTATGGAAGTTCTTGGTCATTATGTCTTCAAGTAAATTCTCAATCCCTTACTTACTCTCTTCTCCTTCTGGTATTGCCCTGGTGTGGATGCTGTTATGTGTCATGTTTTCCAAAATGTTTCTTAAGCTCTCCTCATTTAAAAAAATTGTTTTTTCTTTTTGCTGCTTTGCCTGGGTGTTTCTTTTTTTCTACCTTGTCTTCCATATCACTGATTTGATCCTCTTCTTCATCTAACCTACTATTTATTCTTTTCAGTGTATTATTTATTGCACATATTGCATTCTTTATCTCTGGCTGATCCTTCTTTATGGTTTCTATGCTTTTTTTTCATGTTGTTGAGTGTCCTTACAATCATTACTGTACTCTAAACTCTCTATCTGATATCTTGCTTGCTTCCATTTCATCTAGTTCTTCTTCTGGAACGCTCTTGTTCCTTCATTTGGGGTCTCTTTCTTTGTCTTCCCATTTTGGCTGCTTCTTTTTATTTTTCACCTTAGTTGTTAAACTAATCAAGCTGTAAGCAGCCTTGCTTAAGCTCCACAAGGTGGGGCAGTGTACTTCCTGTGGTCATGGCTATTGCTTCCCCTCAGGCTGATGCCATTTGGAGGGAACTGCTCTGCCTGAGAAAAATGACTTTGGCAGTATGGGGAATGACTCAGCATAGGTATCCTGGAGGCTATTCCTTCAGTTCTCTCCCCAGAGCCACCAAGCCCAGACTCTCCTAAAGTGTTTCTAGTCCACTCTGCCCTCCCTCTGCTGAAGGTCAGGGTAAGTAGCTGCAAACATAATTTTGTGTGTTGGCCTTTTATGAGTCTGTTTGTGTCTCTAGTCACCTCTCCCTGGCAGACTGAATCCCTGCTGCTTTTCACAGCTGGATGTTATCTGGGTTTCTTTCCAGCTCTGGTGCTATAGGCTGAGGAGCCCAGTTTGGGGGTCAGACCCCACACTTCTCAGGGGAATTCCCCAGCCACAAAATATCCCTCTGGAACTTCAGCTGCCACCCATAGAAGCCAGGCCAGCTCTCTTGTGCCTCCTCCACACACCCTACCAGTCTCGTCCAGTCTCATTGTGGTGGAGTGGTTTCTTCTGTCTGTCCTTGGTGACAAGGCTTCTCTTCAACTAGTGTTCAGTTGATTATTCAGGATGCTTTATCTACAATTTAGTTGTTTTCCAGATTGGTTCTGGGAGAAGGTTAGCATAGCTTCCACTTACTCCTCTGCCATCTTGGCTCTCCAAGTTTTGAGTTTAATAGTTCACTAAACTGGGCAGATATTCATACAGCAGTTGGTCCGACCTCTGTAGTGAAGTTACAAACAGGATGACACTTAAGATTAAATAATATTTTGAGCTTTCAAATATTAGAGCTTATTATCTTGAAGATGCAAGGAACATCAATTCTATTGATATCCTAGCTCAGTCATTGACCTTTGCTCTAAGCCTCTTGTGAATGTGAGTGTCAGCTCAATCCTTGGTCTCTAACAAGCTCCATCCACAGCTGGTTAACTAGAATGGAAAGCTGATGCAGTTGCCAAGCAACTCAGATTGGGATAAATATGCCTTCCTTCTCTAGTGTACTAGGTAAGTGGATAAATAAACATTCTTCCAGTGTGACTCAATCTAATCTTATGAGTGTACCTCTAAAATGAATGAAAGAACCAAGGCAGATATTTAGGTAATTCACATAAAAAATTTCTATGGATAACTAATCTAATAATTAAAAAACCCAAGTGGCTTGACACTTGTGAATAATTTCCTTTATTTTACATCTTACTGTGTGAGTGGGATGAGGTCTCAGCAACACTACATTTATCCTTGAGTAGGCAGTGAATGATGTAGCATTAGAGATAGAAAAAGAAGACCATAGAACTGGTGGTAAGTATGCAACTATATTTCTTCTATAATTTGGAGTTGATTTGTGAGTTGAGATGTCTTTTTTTAGAGTCTTGGACCATAGTCAGTAGCTGCTAGCAAGACAATGAGGTCAGTTTCTGGCAGCAATGAAATGGTTGTTTCCTCAACTAGACTATGAGCTCTTTGAGGGCATTTATTTTTGTATTTCACAATATTCAGAAAGCATAGAGTACTAGATATTAATTTATTATGGTTTTAGGTCAAAGATGTCCTTGATGTAATGTATATTCACTTATGTTTTCCAAGTTTATAAGCACAAAATATACATATTATACTAAATATATAGAATAATGTACATACCAATCAAGATACCTAAAATGATGCAAATGTATCCTCTGAATATATTTATTATTATTTTGACACTTTAAAGCTTAAGCCAAGCAAAGCATTTTTCATAAACTAGTGGTGAAACATTGATATTCATTTATCAAATCCTTTTCAACAATTTACTGCTATATTGTGTTTAAAAGATGAAGTTTCAAAATATTGAGTTTATGTTTCAAAATTTTTCTTTTTCTGATTTTTAAAAATGACATGTATTCTTTTTACAATGAATAAAACCATCATTTTATAGTAAAAAAAACAAACAAACAACCTAAGAATGTTTCAGCTATTCCCAGTCAAGAGGATGACATTTACCTACATTATACTAAACAAGTCTTTGTTGTTGCCCATATGGGGGATGGAATGAGAAGAGGGGATGGAATGGAAATCCTGACCATTGCGGCTGAAGGCTCTTATTGATAGGTTCTGCTCTGGAGTTGTACTGGACTGAAGGGCTAGCATCCACACTTCAATCACTGTGGAGGAGCCTGCAATAGCTGCCTTCAACTTTCCTCCCATCTCCCCACTCCGTACATCTTACTGAGCTGTCCCCACCCCACATCTTTCCTACTCTTCACTCTTGTGATTTCTAAGGGTTTTTGTATTGCCAACAGCTTTAAAAGTCACAATTCCAAGAGGCTTTCTCTACACTGTCACAATTCTAGTGGTTAAACATTATTATCATCTTTATTTATAGATAAATAAATTGAGATGCAAAGAGGTAAATGGCTGAGCCAGGATTTGTTTTCTTAATTTGCTGGACACAAAGCCATTAAGTGACCTTTTGAGAGAAACTGTTTAGAGAAGAGTGACTCAGGAAGAGCAGAGGCTTTACCATCCTTTCTACTATTCTGTCTCTTACATGGGCAGAGATGACGCTATTTAAATCAGGGCCGATCTTCCCATCTTTCTAATTCCTTTTGATAACTCTAAATATCATGAGCTAATTAAGAGCAAAATCATCTCTTAGTCCTTTTTGTATCCTTAGCACCTATCACAGTGCCTGATACCTGCCCAATAGGTATGTATTGAAGCTAATGGAGAGAGAACCATTGCCACATTATCTCCATAGAAAGATATGAAGGACTTGCATGCTTATGAAGACCTGGAATTGAATTTGCCTCTACTATTAGTTTGCAGTCTTGGGAAAGTGACTCATTTAATCTGCTCTTTGATTCTCTGTGATTAACGTAAGTAGGTTGAGTTGTGTATTCTTTACAGTGCCTTCCCCCCTAACCTTCTGTGTCTATAGAAAGGCTTATTTTTCCATAGCTTAAATTTGAGATGTATAATTTACTCCTTTAGAAGAAACTCATGAGCTAATAACAAAAAACTAAGGGAAGCATCACTGAAAAATAATCGTGGGAACTCTGGAATCAACTTTTAGATAAAAGTAGCTATTTATCATAATTTAGTGGGAGCCAGCTTGGAGACCCATCAACAACTATACAATATGATTATATCATATGTAATAAGTAGTTTTCCCTTAGGAAGGAGATCCTTTATGAAGTTTGAAGGATTCTACTTACTGATGGAAGTATAAAAATGTTAACATTCAGAATCTAAAGAATATATAGACTTCTCTAATAAGATGCTATACTAAGGAAAAATGAGAAGCACAACACCATCATGCTTATATGCACATGTAGGAGAACTTTTGAAAAGCCAATTAATTCTTAATTTAAGATGTTGTCTTAGTAACAACTATTTCAAGATGCTGAGTGCTTGTAACATAATGCATAGATAGCCCTACCAAGACAGAAGAAAAATAGAGAACCTTAAAATACCTTTGCAAATTAAATCCTAAATTATTGTTGACCCTGAGAATAGTCAGTCATTTTATTTAACTGTTAAGAATGATAAAGACAACATTGAATTTTCATACTATCACTTATATTTTCACTATCATCAATATGTTTTGGGGTTTCATTTAATCTTCTTTTCTTGTAAAACCAAAATGTTAAAAATAGATATAAAGAGGAGCTTAATATTGGATCTTTATCTTGAAGGCTAATGTCAAAATAATGGAGTTCATGACCCAAGTCACCAAATTCCCATAATCCCAGGACAATCTCAGTAAATAGATAAGCTGTGAAAAGCAAGTGATGCAGTGGAGCCACAAATCACACACCAAAATCAGATAATACTTTGTTATTCACTCTTTGTAATGAGAGGTTCATTGTTAAAAGGCATAGAGATCAAGCTGACTGCATGGATTCAGAGAAAAAGAGAAACAGAGGCATAGATACATGGAACAGACTGTCAGCTGTCAGAGGGGAGGGGGCTACTGGATGAAATTAGGTAAAGGGATTAGCCAAAAAATGTATGTGCATAACCCATAGACTCAGACAACAGTGTCGTGATGACCAGAGGAAAGGGTGGTGAAGGCTGCGTGGAGGTGGGCTAAGGGGGAGAAAATGAGGACCTCTGTAATAGTGTCAACAATAAAAATAAAGTTAAAAATTTTTCAGTATATTCAGCAATAAAAAAGAATGAAATCTTGCCATTTGCAACAACATGAATGGACCTAGAGGGTGTCATGCTAAGTGAAATAAGTCAGACAAAGACAAATGCCATATGATTTCATTTACATGTGAAATCCAACAAAACAAATGAATAAATAAAACAAAACAGGAACAGATTTATAGATATGGAGAACAAACTGAAGGTTGTCCAAAGGGAGAGAAGTGGGGAGCTGGAAATTGAAAAAAATAAAATTCCAGTAACTATCTCTTTATTACACCTTTTTTAATACAGTAGATTCTTATGGAAGGTCCTGTTCATTGCCCATGAGAAAGCTATTCTCAACTCTCTTTCTCTTGGCATCTACACTATAGAGGCTTAAACACCAAACATACGCTTTTTACCGCTTTTTGTCTAGCTAGGGATGATGCTTTGATGGCACAGGGCCCAGAAGATAAGCAGAATTCTACTGGGCTCTTCTAGGTGAGCTTGCTGTCCCAATAACAAAGGATTGGTGTACCTAACAGGACATGCCTCCTTTCCCCTCATTCCTGCCTTGAATGCAGGCTTGACATCTGGACCTATAATAGGTGTGTGGTCACCATAAGATCAAGAACATAAGAAAAATTCCCAAAACTTATAGCAACACATGCCACTGGACAAATGCCAGCAGCCACCTATCTCCGGACTCATAATATAGAAAAAAAATTCTTATTTGTTTAAGATAGTATAAAATTGGGTTTTATGTTGCTTGCAGCCAAAGCATGCCTAGCTGATAGAGTTTTATGTATGTCATTTATAATTCCTACAATACCCAGCAAAGCAGCCATTATTATTCCTATTTTATAAATGAGGAAACTAAGGCACAAAGAGTTTAAAGTAATTGTCCAAGGCTACACATGGTCTCACTGTTTTTCTTTACTAGTGTTTCCAATTTTTAAAATAGGTTTCATTTACTGGCTAAACGGAAATGCTTCATGCATGTATAGCATTCTACTATGTTACTCTGTGTGTGTGTGTGTGTGTGTGTGTGTGTGTGTGTGTGGTATTATTCCTTACAGGAAATTTTAGTTTTACTAGTTTTACTGCAGCCTGTATTTGAGGCCTCTCCTCAGTTTCTTCTTCTGTAAAATGATGGACTGGATTGAAGTTCAAAAGTCTCTTCCAGCTCTAAACTTCTATGATATGATCATGTTGTTATAGGATTGTGAGTAGCACAACACTAGGGAGTGTGTCTTTTCTGGTTGGTTTGTTTCTAAGCCCCATCACTCTGCCATGGCAGATTTGCAGTAATTCTAGTAAGTATGGTTTAATTAAATTCTACTCTAAGGACCTATATAAGAAGCATGAGCACAATGGCCTTAGGTAGCATGGGGAAATATTATGGAGAAATATTAATTCAAACTCATAAACCAGAGACTGAAAATGATACTCTTTAGAAGAAAGATACAAGTGCAAAATTCATTAATCTACTCAAGGAATGTTCATCACATAGCTCTCATGTGTCTAGTCTCTTATGAGCACTGGGCTGGTTGTAATTTTTATGAGGTGTTGGTATTTCAGATGGGAGATGCACATAAGGACTTACAGTACAGCACAGTGACTGCAATGATACAAGGGTGTATGGGAGAAAAGACTCAGGCAATTCAACCTGATGAGATGAGAGGAAAATGCCACCATGGAAGCAACAGCTGAGCAGTTTGAAGGATGATTATAGATTCCAACCACATGCAAAAGGATCCACATAATGCCAGGTAAAGGAGCAATAAAACAAAATCAATTTTTTGAAACAAAACCTTAATAATCACATAGTTCCTGCAGAATGTCTTCATTTGTTCATTCATTTAACAGCTCCTCATTGTTAAATTCTTAAACTGTTAGCTTCTAGGTTAAAGTACAATTTTAGGCATAGGGAAAACAAAAGTGAAGCAAAAGAGACACAATACCTGCTTTCATGGAATTTACATTCTCTAACAGAGCAAGACATACAATAAGCCAATAAATAAGTAAATATTAATATGGTCTTTTGTGGTGATCAGGGTTATGAGAAAATAACAAAGGCTATTGGAATAAAGTCTGATTAATAGTGAAGGGGCTGCTCCAGATGGTGAAGTCATGGTCAATCTGTCTGAGATCTTGAAGATGAGAAAGAGGAAGCCATGGGGAGGAATCAGTAGTGACCAAAGATGGAGAAAAGCTGAGTGTTTGAGGATTAGAAAGAAGACCAATATTGCCAGAGTTATATGTTTTAAGATGAAATCATGATAAAATACACAGGTTATATCATGTAGGGCCTGGAAAGTCAAAATAGGAAGTTGAAATTTGTTCCAAGTGCCATATGAAGCCATTGAAAAATTTTAATCAGAGTTATAATGTGATCTGATTTACTTTTTAAAAAGTATATCCTGGAGTCTTTAAATTATGTTAGCCTAGCAGACTAATTTTCTAACTAAATATAATTCCATTAAAAGGGGAAATGAATCTCTCCCATTAAAAACAACTAAAAATTCTAGATAATTTTATATTTTAATGCTTTAAAGATCTTGTGAACAATTTGTAGAAGCTAAATTGAAATAAAAACAGGGCTTGTAGAGGTACATCCCTGAAATTGACTTTTATCCTGAGAGAATTTGCTCAATTCTGGTGAACTTCAACCTCTGTTTTGATGGATGTTCAGAGCACAGAGAAGGAGATGAAGACTAAGGCCCACATAAGCTGAAATTGTAATCAGAAACCCCCTGAGAAAGCTCTGATCCCAAAAGGATGGCTCTTAAAGTATAAACAACAAATAAAACCACAAAGCAGGAGGAGAACGTTGATGGGAGTAAACAATCGTATAACCAATTTGGAAGATGATCTGAAAATTTCTTATGATACTAAACATAATCCTCCCCTATGACCCAACAATTCTATCCCTAAGGTCTGTAACCCAAAGACTTGTATGGAAATGACTTACATGGAAATATTCGTAGAAGCTTTATTTATAGCAGCCCCAACTGGACAGATCCCAAGTGCTCATCAACATAAGAATGGATAAACAAATTGTGATATATGTACACAACAGAACATTAGCTAGCAATAAAAAGGAACAAACTATTGATACACTTAACAGAGAAATCTGAAAAACTTTATGTTAAGTGAAAGTAACCTCACACAAAAGAGCACAAACTGTATGCTTTTATTTACATTAAATTCTAGAACAAGCTAAACTAATTTAAGGAGGAAAAAGTAAGAACAACTGATACCTCCAGGGCTGGAATTAGGGGATATGGACTGACTGGGAAGAGGCATGAAAAACCTTTTTGGTGTTATGTTCATATTCTATATCTTGGTATTAAAATATAAAGTAGAATTTTTAAATTTGTGCATTTCATTTCACTTTAATTTTATCCTTTAAAACAGAAGAACTGTAAACAATTATTAACTCAGTTAATAACATATATATATGTTAAATTGCTTAGGGGTGATGTGTACTTTCAAATACATCAAAAACATGATGGAATAGTGGATAGATATTGGGATGAACACGTAGGTAGATATGTGACAAAATAAATGTAGTAAAATGCAAGTTTTCATAATAAAGTAACAGAAGAAGGAAAGAAAAAGTATGGAAATAGGCCTTTCTTGACTTTGTTGCCAGATGGAAAGCAAAAAATAGTTCATAGTACCCCAAAGGAAGAATTTAATTTAAATGGTCCTACATCAATAGTGCTGATAAGGCAACAGGGAGAAACAAATGCAAGAAAAATGCTCGTTCAACCCAGGCTCAAAGGATTATCTTAAATAAAGCTTTAAGAATAATGAGCTTATAATAAAAAATCACTCAGAACATAAGGAAGATAAAAAGCCATGAGTGAGAACCAGCAGAAAGAACAGCTCTCAGAAAGAGTTTTTGAATATGTTTAATGTGCTTAAGAAAATATGAGTTTTTATACCTATTAAATATTAAAGATACCAAGTAGATATATAGTAGGAGAGTCTGGGGGCGAGTTCATGGCTTAAGGTATCAATTACGGTGTCATGAACATAGAGGTGGTATATTGCATCATTTATATTAAAATATATGAGCTCTTTAAATGTATACAATAGCTAGCTCGTTATACAAATTGTCACATTTATAATGGAATATTATGTAGCCATTAAACAAGGGTATAGATTCACACAGACTGATACTAAAGGCATTCAGGACATATTGTTAAATTATAAAACAAATGGCATATGTATTGTGCAGTTTGTATAAAAAATATAATCACACATATATGCTTGTACATGGATGGAAAAATTTTGGAAGACACACAAGCTGGTGTCAACAGTGGTTATTTGTCCAGAGATGGCATGGAAGCAAGGTATGGGGAGGGTAACTTTTACTTGTCCTTTTTTATTATTTAAAATTTTATCTCGAATATGTATTTTATAAGTATTTAAATACCTAGGAGGTGATTGTAGTGCTAATGCTTTTTTTGAAGAGGGCTTCAGGCTATGACAGAAAGAAAACCTAACTCGAAAAGGGGAGACCTGGTTTCCACACTGACTTTATTTCTGCCGTGGCACCAGTTATCTCTTCTACTTAGGCTTTAATTTTCTCACCAGTAAAGGCTCATTATTGAGCAAACAGATTTCTGCATTCAAAGTCCCTTTCAGGGTAATTTTGCCTTATGTTATATTCTATTCAGGCTTATTTATTTACATCACACGCCAACACAAGCACTCAAGTATAGTACTCTGTTCTACATCAATCTGATCCAATTTATCCAGTTCTATTCAATTGACCCAATCATAATCGATCAATGCAATACAATTTGGTTTTAGTCAAGAGTGTATCTACTATATCCCAGGCACTGGGTAAGTGACAAGACAATAAAAAGATAGTTCTACTCTTCATAAAAACTTCCTGGTCTAGTTGAGGAGAAAGTTATGTAAATAGTTATAATACTCTCTGTAATAAAAGAGGCATATAGAAGAAGTTCTAGAGGTGAAACAGGAAGAAGTGGTGAACTCTAGCAGGGTAGACCAGGGGATGCTTCCTTGATAGACTGTATTATTATTTCCCAATATCTGCTTGCCTTTCCTGGGCAGATTCTACTTCCTTAACTCATTGAAACCATGCTCCACCATGAGACTTGCTTCTGCCAATGGAGTATGAGAAGTGGTGTGTATCACATCCATGCAAAGACTTAAGAGAACTTTGTGTCTTGTCACACGTTTCCCTTTGTCGCTGACAGCCGTATCCTGGGGACCAGAGTGAAGGTGACCTGAAATAGGGTGGCATCTAACCATGATGGATTTGCAGCATGAAAGGGATTCAAACTTTGTTATTATAAGCCACATACTGTGCACTTCTGAGGGTTGAGTCTTTCACACAAAGAAATGCAAGGCAATAATTTAATAAAATGTCAGGGTTCAGGAACACTAAAATCATATCCATTGTGGGCAGGGAAACTCCAGCTACTTTCCATCCTGGGAAGGAAAGCATATTACCTTGATGTAGTTCACCTTTATTCTAGAGAACACATTTTCTCCCATTGAGATGAGAAAAAAATTTCTGTCATATGGCCCTTTTAAGTAGGCCCCACTATTGCAAAACTAAACTTATGCATAAATTATACATATTATAAACAAAGACTGCACAGTCTTTAAGTTGGCTCCACTTTAAAAGACTTAAATCAAACTCTTAGCTTTATATAGAGAGACTCAAAAAGCTATAAGTAAAGGCAGCTTTTTTTCCTGTTGTTTAGTTTTTTTTAATGAGGTGAAAAAGCTTCTTCCTGGTCCAGACTGCTCCTTTGAATTCCCTAAAAAGAAAATACTAATGTCTAATAGGAGATGGATGATATGGTGGTGAAAGGTACCTTGGGAGCAATGAAGTTAGGTGCAATATCAGGCTTTAGGGGTCTGGGAACACTTTTTGCAACTCTACTTGAATGAAAACCGGAACGTTTTCCTTTTTCTCTTTTTCTTTTTCTTTTTGTTCTTTTTTTCCCCCTCTTCTGTTTGCTCATGAATGGAATTTTTTCCAGGTTAAAAAAACCCAAACAAGACAATTCTAAATATTGGCATACTTTTTTAAAGGTACAGTGCTTTAAATTCATGACCATTAACCTTAGTAGGCATTGAGAGCTGTCTGATAGTCCTACTCTGTTTCTTTTACTCTCTCACTCTCCTAGATTTTTATATTAGACCTCTTTTCCCTCCTCAAAAAATGAAGTGTTGGTACTCCTGGAGCTTAAATTCTGGGAGTATGAAAACAAAAATAAATAAATAAGCAAGCAGACTTCCAACCAAGATGGAGGTGTAAATGCACATGCTGTGTCTCCTCAGAACTAAGAAGAAATTTACAGCCACTTCAAAACTACCCCCCCCAATCCAGAAAACTACAGGGAAGTTTAGCAAAGAAATAATCAGTCAGAAAGGTAGGAGGGTCAGAGCTGGGATGGACAGAAAGAAGAGCAGAGCAGCAGCTGTGGGGGCGGTGCTTGGCAGGCAGCGGCTGGCGGGCGTGGCTAGAGTACCGGAGCCAAAAACAGCCTTACAGTTAAAGCCCAAGAAGCAATCCCAGCCCCAAACCAGAACACGTAGCTTGCAGTTCCAGCGCTGGGGAAAAGAGAGCCACATAGCTTCTGACTGTGAAAGCAAGTAGGGGCTGGGGCGGAGGAAGAAACTGCTAGTCTCAAAAAGGAGGCAGCTTGCTCAGTATGGGAAGCGGGCAGGAGAGTGCCTGGAAAAGTGGCAGCAATCGGCACTTTTCCCTTCCGGACCCCTCCCCCACAAACAGCATCAAAATGCAGTGAAAAGGTCGCCATCACTAACGAATACCTAAGGCTCCACCCCCTATAATGTAAGAGGTGTGACAGCCTCACCTAGATCACAGAGGCAAACACAGAAAGCTGTCATGATGAGACAGAGAAGGGGGCAGATCAAGGTCCAAGTGACACAACTAATCAACGAGGAAATAGCACACAGAACAGATGATGAGATGGAGAGCTTAACAGATGCACGGTTTAAGGCACTGGTGATAAAGATGCTCACAGATTTGACAGCAAAGATTAAACAGGACAGGGAAAGAATGAAGGCTATCCTGGCTGAAGTGAAGGAAAATCCATATGAAACAAGCGGTGAAGAAAAGGAAACCAGGGCTCAAATAAACAAATTGGAACATAAGAAAGAAATAAAGAGTCAACCAGTACAGAAGGAGGAAACGAGAATTTTAAAAAATGCGGAGAGGCTTAGAAACTTCTGGGACAGCTATAAATGTACCAACATCCGAATTATAGGGTTGCCAGAAAGTGAAGAGGCAGAGCAAGAAGTTGAAATTATATAAAAAAATAATGAAGGACAACTTCCCAAAATTGGGGAAGGAAATAGACATATGGGTCCAGGAAGCACAGAGAGTCCCAAACAAACTAGACCCAGGGAGGACCACACCAAGACACATCATAATCAAATGCCAAAGGTTAAGGATAAAGAGAGAATCCTAAAAGGAGCAAAAGAGAAGAGGAGAATTACCTACAAAGGGGTCCCTATAAGACTGTCAGCTGATTTCTGAAAAGAAACTTTGTAGGCAAGAAGGGATTGGCAGGAAATATTCAAAGTGATGAAAAGCAAGGACCTACAATCAAGATTACTCTGTCCAGCAAAGCTATAATTTAGAATGGGAGGGCAGAGAAAGTGCTTCCCAGACAAGAGGAAGCTGAAGGAGTTCATCATCACCAAGCCCTTATTATATGAAATGTTAAAGGGACTTATTTAAGAAAAAGAAGATCGAAACTATGAATATTAAAGTGAAAACAATATCACAACTATCAACAACAGAAGCTAGGTAATGGAAACAAAGGAAACTAAGCAGACTGCCAGAGTGGGAACAGAATAGTAGGTATGGGGAGCATGAGGGGTGAGTCAGCTGGGAGGGGGAAGGGGGAAGAACAAGGGAAATGGTGCAGGAATTAACAAGCATAGTAGGAGGGTACAGAATAGACAGAGGGATGTTGAGAAGAGCTTATATGCATAACCCATGGACATGGACTAAGTGGGGGGGGGCTATTGGAAGTAGGGTTGCTGGGTGGAGGGGAGCAAAGGGAAAAGAAATTGGGACAACTGTAACAGCATAATCAATAAAACATACAAAAATAAATAAATAAATGAATGAATAAGCAAGCAAATACACGTTTCAGATAGGTGATAAAATAATGAAAGAAATAAAGTATAGTAAAAGGGATGGAAAGAGAGTGATAGAGGTGGGAAGGAGGAGATTGCATTTTTGATTGGCTAGTCTGAGAAGTTTCTCTGATAAAATAACATTTAAACAGGAAACCAGAGGATATAAGTGAGTAAACCATGTAGACATTCAAGGGAGGTTCATTCCAGGCACAGAGAGCTGCATGTGCAAAGGCCCTGAGGCAGGAGTAAGCTTGGTGTGTTCAAAGAAGAGCAAAGAAGAAAGTGTAGCTACAGTAGAGAAAGTAAGGGGAAGGTGATAGGAGATGAGGTCAGGGAGGTGGCAGGGAGCAGCCACAACACATAGAACCTTGGAAACTATTCTTACCTTCACCATCCTGACTCTTGGCAAATGACCATCTTCTAATTTCATTTAAAAAATTGAACCAATCAAAAGAGAACTTTAACCTCACCACCACCACACCTTCCACCTTATCTGCATCTGCACCCTGACAATTTGTCTTCTCTTACCATGGATGACTGCCCATACTCCAGCCTCATCATTTGATTGTTCTATCACCCCCATTGCCTATCAATGCCATTGTTCTCCTGCAGCATTAATACTGTCCTCTAAACTAGGTCATTCTTTTTATTCCTATAATCTCCTATCTTAAAGCATCCTCCTTTTACTGCCTTCATTTTTTGCTTCTCTTAACAGGAAAATTTTCACCTGTCTTGTCTGTATTCTATACTTGCCATCCCCATTCCTTTTATCACTTTCATTCTCGAATCCAATACAAGCAAACTTTTGCTCCCAGCTCTTCACAAAATCTCTCTTGTCAAAGTCACCAATAACCTCCATGTTGTCAAATGTCTCCCATTTCCTAATTCTCATCTTTCTTAGCTAATCAGTATCACTTGATGCAGTTGATTACTTCCTCTTTTTGAGACATTTTCTTTACGTGATCTCTTAATTTTCCTTGGCAGCTGCTCCTTCTCAGTCTCCTTCCTGGGACTTCCTTTCCTTCCTTGCCTCTAGGTGTTGGGATGCTGCAGAGCTCAGCCCTCAGCCCCTTCGCATTATCATGAACACTCATGCCATAGATGATTTTATCCAGCTCCAAGGATTTAAATACATGTTTGTCTCATACACAATTGTCAGAATAGTCTAGATTTTTCTGCTAACTATCCTCAAATCTCAATGTTTTAGAACAATGAAAATTGTTTCTCTTTCACTCTAAATTTCCATCATGAATCGGCAGGAGTACCTGCTCACTGTGGCCACTCTGGGACCCAAGCTGACACATACAACCACAATCACCTAGGTCAAAAAAGGGGACTCTTAAAGCTTCTGCCCGAAGTGACACAATCCTTCTGTTCTCATTTCATTGGCTAGATCAAGTCACATGTCTATGTCTAACTTTAAAGGGGCAGGAAGTACAGTCCCACGATGGACTTAGAAATATTGATGAATACTCTAATGATTACAACAATTCTCACAGTTTTATCTTAGACCCTGACACTTCTGCTAAACTCTAGATTGCTTTTTCAAACTGCCTACTGCTTACTTGACATCTTCTCTTGGATATTTAATAGACAATTCAAACTTAGTATGTCCAAGTCAAAATTCTTAATTTCTCTCTCATCCTCACCTCACATTGCCAAATTTGCCACTATTCGACTCTGCCTTCTGAATTAAAAACTCCATTCTATCTGCTACTCAGGCCAAACCTTGAAGTCATCTTTGACTACTTCGTTTCACAAACCCCACACTTTATCTATCTGTAAGTTCTGTTGATTCTTTAATTAAAATACACAGAATATGACCTCTTCTTATCCTTTATTATGACCATCCTAGTGCAAACTGCTATCATCTCTTGTGTGGATGATTGTGACAGTCTATTAACTGGTTTCTGTATTTCTGTTTCCTTCTCTGTAGTCTGTCCTTCACACCGAAGGTAGGATCACCATCCTGAAACATTGTCATCGATTCTCCTGGGTTCAGAACCTGTCAGTGGCTCCTTATCACACCTATGGTAAAATCCAAAGTCATCAAGGTCTATAAAGTTCTATGTATCCTGGGTGCTCCCTTCACCTCCCTGACCTCATTTATTACCACTTTTCTCTTACTTTCTCCACTCTAGCTGCAGTTTCTTCCTTGTTCTTCTTTGAGTACACTAAACACTCTCCTGTCTCGGGGCCTTTGCAAGTCCATCCAGTTTCCTTCTTTATTCTTTGTCATTACTTTTCACCTATTGGAAAGGATATTTACTTTTGTTTATTTTGGTCTCTCCTGTTCCTAGAATGTAAGCTCCATGAGTACCAAAACTGTGTTTTTCTACTTCTATGTCCCATTGTCTAAAACAATGCCTAGCACATATGAAGCACAGTCAGATGAATAATTAAGAAAATCATAGATTAAACTACCTAACTGTTATTGAGGGCTTACTCCTTGTCTTGCCCTCTGCTTTACATTATTGTAGTTTATAATGCACTATCCCCTCTTAAGAGGAGAAATAAAGACTTTGAGAGTCTAAGGTCACTCTGTTGGCAACTGGTGGAGCCCAGTCTCAGTCCTGGGTCTGTCTGTCTCCAACTTCATGCTCCTTGCCATCATACATTAATGACCTTGTCCAGCCATGATTTTGGCAAACTCTCTAGTGAGCAATCTATTAGTGCACTCTTAAATTGGAAACTTAAAATAAGGAAGAATTAATAATTAAAAGTTACCATAAAGAAGAACTAGATAGACATAGAAGAATATGAGCTTTAAATGGAATAAAAAATAGATTTGGGAACTCTGTTGATTTTCAGTCTTCCATATTGAATCTAAAATCATCCAGATAACATTTTTATACTTAAACAGTGACCTGATATAAAGTCTAAGGCTCCAAAATAACTCCATGTCCTTGATTAGTCTTAAAGGCAAGCAAACAAACTTCTGGTCTCCCAACTTCCTTCCTTCCTTCCCTTTTTTTTCCCTTATTCTTTCTTATTGAGGTAAAGTTGACAAATCAATCAAGTGTGTTTCTGACCAGACTTTGACCCTAATGAATTAGGCTGGCCAAACGGAGAGTTGTATGTTGAATGCATCTTCTAAAACTGCTTCTGATCTAAGCTATCTGGTGACGTAAATGGAAAGTTTAGGGAGTGCTGCTTCACCTGAGTATATTCTATTTCCCTGGAACAAGGGCATCATTGGCTCTGTTTTCTACAAACAACATGCCTTATTAATAGGGTTTTTTCTCCATGGGGCCATGGATTATTGATAGAACTCACTGTTAAGCAAGCCCCTGTCACCTTGGACAAATAGGACACAGCTCTTTAGCCTCCCTTCAGCAGGCACAGATGTCCCCTCTTGTCAGTCCACATGCATACTCGCCCAAGGCAATGTGAGGATGGCTGTCAATCAAGCTACATCTCAAAGGAAGATCACATTTTCCTGGCTGAGTAAATAAAGAAAGGAGAGGGGAGGGGCACTGGCAATTGTTGTCATTGCCCTAGATAGACATCGTTGCTGGATGTCTCTCAAGTTGACAAGAAGCTCTCTCTGAACCCAGAGCTTAATTGTAACCTATTTGTACCATAGTACCTTCTCCTCAAGCTCTTTTTCGCATATTTCTTCTTTTAGTTTAGGCATTTTATTACTCATAAAAAATGCACTGGACTATGCAAAATCCTAGAAGATAAAGTAGGTTACCAAAGGAATGCTTGTTTAATTATTTTTCTTATCTCTTTTTCACACATGCTTAAATTTTTTTTATTGAGTTTATTGGGGTGACATTGGTTAATAAAATTATACAGGTTTCAGGTGTACAATTCTATAATATTTCATCTGTGTATTGCATTATTCATTCATCCTCCCCCACTCCAGTCAAGTCCCTTCCATCATCATTCCCCCTTTACCTCCTTTGCTCTTTTCTACTTCTCCTACCCTCTTTCCCTCTGGTAATCACCATACTGTTTTCGGTGTCTGGTTTTATTTTATTTATTTATTTATTTACTTAATCCCTTCACCTTTTTCACCCAGCCTCCCAAGCCCTCACCTCTGACAGCTGTAAGTCTGTTCTCTGTATCTATGAGTATGTTTCTATTTTGTTTATTAGATTCCACATATAAGTGAAATCATGTGGCATTTGTCTTTCTCTGACTGGCTTATTTAACTTAGCATAACGCTCTCCAGATCCATCTGTGCTGTTGCAAAAGGTAAGACTTCCTTCTTTTTTACAGCCAAGTAGTATCCTATTGTGTAAATGTACCACAGCTGTTTTATCCACTTATCTGCTGATGGGCACTTGAGCTGCTTCCAAATCTTGGATGTTGTAAATAATGCTGCAATAAATATATGGGTGCGTACATTTTTTCAAATTAATATTTTGGATATCTTCAAATACATTCCAAGAAGTGGAATCACTGGGTCATAAGGCAGTTCCATTTTTAATTTAAGGAAACTTCATACTGCTTTCCACAGTGGCTGCACCAGTCTGCATCCCACCCAATGGTTCACTAGGGTTCCCTTTTCTCCACACCCTCACCAGCACTTGTTTGTTGATTTATTGATGATAGTGATTCTGACAGGTGTGAGGTGATATCTCATTGTGGTTTTAATTTGCATTTCTCTGATGATTAGTGATGTTGAGCATCTTTTCATATGTCGATTGGCCATCTGTATGTCCTCTTTGGAGAAGTGTCTATTCAGGTCCGCTGCCCATTTTTAAACTGGATTGTTTGTTTTCTTGGTGATGAGTTGTTTAAGTTCTTTATAAATTTTTGATATTAACCCCTTATCAGATGTATTGGCAAATATGTTCTCCAATTGAGTGGGTTGTCTTTTTATTTTGTTGATGATTTCCTTTGCTGTGCAAAAGCTTTTTAGTTTGATGTAGTCTCATTTCTTTCTTTTTTCTTTTTTCCCCTTGCCCAAAGTAATATATCAGAAAAAATATTGCTGCAAGAAATGTCCAAGATTTTACTGTCTATGCTTTCTTCTAGGATTTTTATGGTTTTGAGACATATTTAAATCATTAACCCATTTTAAGTCATTCCTGTGTATGGTTTAAGTTGGTGGTATAATTTCTTTTCATTTTTCTTTTTTTGCATGCATCTGTCCAATTTTCTCAACACCATTTACTGAATAGATTGTCTTTACCTCATCATATGTTCTTGCCTCCTTTGTGAAATATTAATTGACCTTATAGGTTATAGGTATGGGTTTATTTCTGGACTCTCTATTTTGTTCCATTGATCTATTAGCCTGTTTTTATGCCAGTATCATGATGTTTTGATTGCTATGGCCTTGTAGTATAGTTTGTTAGCAGGTAGCATGATACTTCTAAATTTGTTCTTCTTTCCATACATGCTTTAAGAGCTAATCTGTTAGAAGCAGAGTAGGAGGGACCTGAGCTAAAATTACAGTCTTATTATAACTGTAAAGAAGGGACTACTGAAGTTGCCCAGCCAAACTGTTTACAGGTGAGGAAACTAAAGACAAAGAAGTAAAGACACTACCCAAGCACATAATGGTGATCACTGGTGGGGCATGGATTAAACTTACCTTTGGCCCTCCAGTCCAGTTTCCTTCTAATTGTATAGCTTCCTGTCTTCTTCTGGATGTGGGCTCCTGTTCTCTATTGTCTTGATTCACTTTGTGATGGTTAGCTCTGGCAATTTTTCCTGCAGCGTATATAACAACCCTAAGAATTTGGAGCCACATCCTAACAACTGACAAGCAGGTTATCAGGTTTATAAAAATGTCAGTGTTCCAAAAAGCTGAGTGATAAATTATATCTACTAACTATTTAACATATCCTACTAACCTCTGAATTTCTATTTTATTATTAAAACTAGTCAGTAATATGTCAGAAGTAAACTCTTACATAGATATATGCTGGGGTTCTGCCACTCATAACTCAACAACCAATTCCTACATTTCAAAAATGAGCAAATGCAGCCACAGAAAGAGGCAGATAACTTATTTTTTTACAAATTAGATATTGGGATTTTAAAAAATTATTAAGGATAAATAAATCTATATTAAATTTTTTTGTTAATGTGGCAGTTTAAAACACGGCACCAAATACTTTTTATTCCTCCCTTCAAGAGAAGGAAGTCTAAGTCTCCTGTTATTGAATCTGGCTTTAGTGACTCAGTTGGAATTAACAGAGTGTGGCAGAAGTGATGCTACATAACTCCTCAGGCAGGTCCAGGAGAGGTTGTGCAGCTTCTGCTTTATTGGTGGGAGTTCTGAGCTGTTGTATAAGAAGTCAGATAGCCCTGAGACAGCCATGTTGGAGACACCACCTTGTCCCAGTTGTTTTGTCCACCCAGATTCCAGTCACCTCAACCATTGGCATCACATCTGCTGATTGTAGAGCAGACACTGTGGAGAAGGGCTGTCCCCACTGTACCCTTCTGAATTTCTGATCCACAAGCAGCAAGTATAAACAAATTGCTATTTCTGATTTTACACCACTACTTGGGGTGGCCTGTTAGGCTTCAAAAGACAGTGGTATAGTTAAGTAGTTCAAGGCTTTGCTTTGCTCAAATTTACCATTTTTCACATCAGAGTGTACATTATTTTCCTTTTCCTGTTTTTAAAGGATATTTTGCCTCAATCTTTGTTGCACTTGCATGTACCTATAGTATTTACATAACTTTTATGCTTGGATTCATGTCTGTATTAACTGTCTTAAAAAACTATAAGCATGTTCTAGGTATATCTAACTTGACATACTTGAAACCATGAAAATTATTAAAATTTTATGATTACAATTGATAATAATTCTTCAGAAATAATTATAACATAAATGCTCTATAAAAAACAGTGACAATTTTGATTTTAAGAAAAGAATTTCTGTCATTTTAATTACACCTACCTTATTCTATCAGGAATTTTAAAAGTCACTGTTTCAAAAATCTGGTAAAAATTAATAATATCAAGGGAATGTTAGCTGCCATGTATTGGCCATTACACAGAGAAAAAAATCTCCATAAACATATATTGAGACCTAAGGCTCCACCCCTTACAATGTAACAAGTGTGACAGCTCTACCTAAGACACAGAGGCAAACACAGAAGCCTGTCAAGGTGAAGAGACAGAGAAGTATGGCCCAAAAGGGAGAATAGATCAAGGTTCCAGTAGGAGAATTAAGCGATAAGAAGACAGTCAACCTAACAGATGCAGAGTTCAAAAAATTGATGATAAAGATGCTCACAGACTTGACAGATATGCTTGAATATGGCAAACGCAGAAGGGAAGAAATGAAGGCTATGCTAGGTGAAATGAAGGAAAATCTACACAAAACCAATGGCGAGGGGAGTGAAACTGGGGTTCATATCAATGATTTGGAACATAAGGAAGAAATAAACAGCAAACTGGTACAGAATGAGGAAACAAGAATTGGAAAAAAATGAGGAAAGACTTGGGAATCTCTGGGGCAACTTTAAACATGCCAACATCTGAATCATATGGGTGCCAGAAGGAGAAGAGGAAGAGCAAGAAACTGAAAACTTATGTGAAAAAATAATGAAGGAAAACTTCCTAAATTTGTCGAAAGAAATAGACATACAAGTCCAGGGAGCACAGAGAGTCCCAAACAAGCTAGATGCAAAGAGGGTCACACCGAGACACATCGTAATTAAAATACCAAAGGTTAAGATAAAGAGAGAAACAAGATGGCGGAGGAGTAAGTGGAAGCTACACTAACTTCCTCCTAGAACTAGTCTGGATTTACAATGTAATTTTGGAGAAATCATCTGGAATAACCAACCGAACACCAGCTGGAGAGAAGTCTTATAACCACAGAGAGACAGAAAAGGCCGCTACATCACAACGTGACCAGTAGGGAGTGCAGAGACGCGTAAGGGCTGGCTGGCGTCACACGGGTAGCAGCTGAAGGGACTGAGAAACAGCTCAGCAGCCGGGGATTCCACCTGAGAAGGGCAGGGTCTAAACCTCCAGCTGAGCTTCCCAGCCTACAGTAACAGAGTGGAAAGTAAAATAGTATCCAGCTGAGAAAAGCGAAAAGCCACAGGGTTTCCTGCTAGCCAGAGAGAAACAGCTGGAGAAAAAGAGCTCTTAAGCGGATCACATATGAAAATATTCTGCCCCCACTTACCCTGGGCACAAGCAGAGGGAAGACAGAGAGGACTGGAAATGCTTGGGGAGAGTTTGGTGTGGTGGCTTGGAGGGGAGAGCTGGGGAAGCGGCCAGCCGGGTCCCGTGCTGACTCATCCCCACACTGCAGGCAGACCATTCCCGGCCAAGTGGCATCAGCCTGAGGGGAAGCAAAGGCCCTGCCTACAGGAATTAAGCTGCCACACCCACGGTCCTTAAGCCTGACAGCCAATCACAGACTGAATAGATTAACAACTAAAGAAGCCAAAGGCATTAGATCCCTGGAAGTCTCCAACAGGCTGCCTAGGCCCAGACTGGTACAGGATCTGACACCACCAGGGGCAGATCCAGGAAGTGCAGATCATTCTAAGAAGCACCAAAAAACAATAGGAGTCACAAAAATGGGGAGACAGAGAAACAACCCCCCATCAAAAGGAAAGGTACAGTCCCCAGAAAGAGTGCTAAATGAAATAGAGGGGAGCCAACTATCAGATATGGAATTGAAAGCATGGATTATGGAGAAGCTCAATGAGCTCAGCGGAAACTACAAAGAACTCCAGAAAAACTAGAGTGAACTCCAGAAGAACTATAAGGAACTTACTGAGAATTATACCAGCATCAAAAAGGACATGGAAGCTATCAATAAGAGCCAGGAGGAAATGAAGAATACGATCTCTGAATTGAAGAACACAGTAGAAGGAATTAAAAACAGGCTAGAGGAAGCAGAAGATCGGATCAACGAGCTGGAGGACAATGTAGACAAAAACTCACACACAGTGCAACAAAATGAAAAAAGACTGAACAAGACTGAAGAGGCTCTAAGACAGCTGCAGGACAACATGAAACGTAATATATCCATATCATAGGAATTCCAGAAGGAGAAGAAGAAGAGCAAGGGATAGAAAACCTCTTTGAAAAACTAATGACAGAAAACTTCCCTAACATGAGGAGAGAAAGAATCATGCAAGTCCAGGAAGCACAGAGGGTCCCAATGAAGATGAACCCCAACAGGCCCACTTGAAGACACATCATAATTAAAATGCCAACATTCAAAGACAAAGAGAGAATCCTAAAAGCAGCAAGAGACAAACAACTAATAACATACAAGGGAGCTCCAATAAGGCTATCATCAGATTTCTCAGCAGAAACACTACAAGCCAGAAGGGAATGGCAAAAAATATTCCAAGCAATGAAAAACAAAGGCCTACAACCAAGAATACTCTACCCAGCAAGGCTCTCATTCAAAATGGAAGATGAAATAAGGAGTTTCCAAGACAAAAGAAGGCTAAAAGAATACATCTCCACCAAACCAGCATTGCAAGAGATGCTAAAGGGTCTGCTTTAAGAAGGTGAAGAAACAGAGAGAGACAGAGAGGAACACGAGTACAAAGGGGGAAAATGACAATGAATAAGTACTGAAAGAAAGAAGGAACTTCTACCATTTGCTACAACATGATTGGAACTAGAGAGAATTATGCTTAGCGAAATAAGCCAGGCAACAAAAGAAAATTACCTTATGCTATCACCTGTTACAGGAAACTAATGAACAACACAAACAAATGAGCAAAATTGAACCAGAGGTATGTAAACAAGGAATAAACTAACAGTAACAAAGGGGGAGATGGGAGGGAGAGAAGGGGTAAGAAGGGAAAGGGTCTAGTCAAAGAACATGTATAAATAACCCATGGACATGGACAACTGGGTGGAGACTGAATGTGGAAGAAGTGGGTGGGGGCAGGGTGCAGGGAAGCAAGAGGGGGAAAAAAGTGAGACAACTGTAATGGAAAAACAAACAAACAGAAAATTTTTTAGTGGGGGGAAAAAATAAAAATATAAAGAATAGAAATGCAAGTTCAGTGAATATTAGAAGGACAAGGATTTTCCTTCACACTGTATATTTTTCTCCCTATCTGATCCCTCCAGAATTTGGCATTCTAAAGAAGTAAGTAATGACCTAACTTTCTTTACATAAGACTAAAAAGACCAGTTGTTAATAGAGGTTTTTTTTTTTTTTCTTTTTTAACTAAGACTTTGAATGGAATGTCATGCCTAAAGGAGACATGCTTGGGCTTTGGTTGTTATCAAAAAGCCCTGAGCAACTGGTACTGACTTTCAAAGGTAATAAAAGTCCACGAGATAAAAGGCCTGGTACCTTGGATGGATGAGTGGTCCATAGCAATCTTTCCAGGGAAGGAATGAAGGTTGTTTTCCTGAAAGATGGCTAGAAAGGACCTTAAGACACAATGGAAAACCAGGAGGACCTGGAAAAGACAGGTGTTTACAGGCAAGGCTGAATGCCAGGTATGTGGATCTGCTTCTGTGCCTTGAAGGGGAGACTGAAGGTCACCCTAAATGTTCCTTGCGTAAGTTCCAGCAAAGCAGAACTAAAGATCATAAGTGATCATTTGCTGCTCTTGTTGTGTTTATGCAAATGAACAGGATAAATTAAAAATGGACTTAATGCAGTCCCTTTAATGACAAGGAGGGTAATCTTAGGGAGAAAAATCACGATTCAAAGAAGATCACAATGCCCAGTGGTAGACTATAAAGTAGTGCAACTAACCATCTTTAAAGTTTCTTTTCATTTAAAATTTGTTTTCATTTGAAAGTTAAACTATGTCTGTGGCATTATCAAAGATGTCTAATTTATAGGCAAGAAGAATGTCAAATGCCTTGCAACTGGATGTCTTTCCGATAAGACAGTCCTACAGATTTAGAGGCTTATATGTGGGTTATGTTACATAAATTAACATGTGTTTTCTGTTTTCAAAGGGCATAAGCCTATGATCTCATTACCTGAGTGATTGTCTGTACGTATAGGCCTCACTTAATCCTGTCTGCATTGCTGCCTCCTGAGACTCAACGGTTTGGCTGAACTAAGTGGCTGGGTTGGTGAAGAATGGGGTGGTCTGTGGGCTTCACTTTAAAACTGGTTTCTCTTTTCTATCCTAATGGCTTGGACAGAAAGAGCCCAGAGGCCTGAGAGGGGGGAAACCTAAAATATTTCCCTCAGTCCAAACTAAGTATAATGGGCAAAAGGGTCTTGGACAGGTGAGATGTACCTGGCATACTTTCCCCCAAAGAAGCCCTTCTTTTCCCTAATGTGGGACATTGAAAAATTAATACCTGTCTTTTGTCATCTAGTGGTTACGGATTGAATGATGTCCTTTAACCCTGTGGTCCCTAGAATACAACAAGGATGCCAGCCTGTTAAACCAAGCATGCCGTTGTCCAGAGACAGCCAACCAACCTGGAGTCTGCACGATCCTTCCCCTTGTGGGAAGGCCACCCTCCCTTCCACACCCCCACTCTTATTAGGGATTTCTTGACCCACGGGTAGGTAGGACGACGACCATGTCCAGCTTGAAGCAGCTAGAGGAGCTCGAGACCTTTGTCCATTGTCCTTTATAAGATTGTAAAGGGTCTTAAGTCTGAGAGGGAGGGATTGTTATTTTTTATTGTTAAAATATTTAACTAATTAATTAATTATTTTTTAAAAAGAAGAAGAAGAATATATGAAAGGGTGAGGCGGGAGAGCTTGTATGTACGACCCATGGGCGTGGACTTGGAGAGGGGATTGTTGGGGAAGGGGGGTGCTGGGCGGAAGGGAGCAAAGGGGAAAAAATTGGAACTATTGTAACAATATAATCAATAAAATATACTTAAAAAACAAAAAACAAACAAACAAACAAAAGAAAGATAAAGAGAGAATTTTAAAAATAGCAAGAGAAAAGAAGGAAGCTACTTTCAAAGGGGTGCCTATGAGACTATCAGCTGATTTCTCCAAAATAAACTTTACAGACAAGAAGGGACTGGCAAGAAGTCTTCAACGTGATGAAATGCAAGGACCTACAATCAAGATTACTCTATCCAGAAAAGCTATCATTTAGAATGGAAAGGTAGATAAAGTGCTTTCCAGACAAGGTAAAGTTAAAGGACTTCATCATCATCAAGTCATTTTTTTATGAAATGTTAAAAGGACTTATTTAAGAAAAAGGTCAAAACTAGGAACATTAAAATGACAACAAACTCACAACTATCAACAACAGAATTTAAAAAATAAAAACAAAAACAAACTAAACAAACCAGAATAGTAGCAGAATCACAGGTATGGGGATCATGTGGAGGGTTATCAGCTGGGAGGGGAAAGGGGAGAAATGGTGCAGGGATTAAGAAGCATAATTGGTAGGAAGTTAAGAATAATATAGGAAACAATGAAGCCAAAGAACTTATATTCATGACCATGGACATGAACTAAGGGGTGGGGGTGGAATTGCTAGAGGGAAGAGGGATACTGGATGGAGGGGAGCAAAGGAAAAAGAAATTGGAACAACTGTAAAAAAAGAAAGAAAAAAAATTAATTGATTTTAACATGGTTTATACTTAGGAAATATCCAGTAATACCCAATAATTATTTGGTTTTAATGTTGATATCATTGTAATAGAACAGGTAAATGGAACACTAATGTGATAAAAGAAAGATTAAGAGCAACTCTAGAAATAAAAAAGAATTTCAGCTTTAGTTTATAAGTTGTAATTTGTGGCATCTGCTCACTACATCCTTTGTCTGATCCACATATTTATAGTTATAGAGCTTCTATTCTTCTAACATAAACTATTTCTATCAGGATCCAAACTATTATCTAATTATTAATAGATAGACAGTTTGTCTTTTGTAACTTGTGTGTGTGTGTGTGTGTGTGTGTGTGTGTGTATGTGCATCAGCCTGGCTGTTCTTTCTGGCAGACTATAGCCAATGCAGATTTCTTTTATTATTATTATTATTATTATCATTATTATTACTACTACTACTACTATTTATATCTCAGATTAAATCATTTTTTGATTTAATAGTTATTGTATTTTTTCCATTACCACTTTATCTCCTTATACCCCCTTCCTCTCAGCAATCACCACACTCTTGTTCATGTCCATGAGTCCTTTTCCTTTTTTGCTCAATCCCTCCACCCCTAACCTCTCCCCTACTCTCCATCTATGAGTTTGACCTCATTTTCCTTGTTAGTTCATTAGATTCCACATATGAGTGAAATCATATGGTATTTGTCTTTTTCTGACTGGCTTATTTCACTTAGCACAATGTTCTCCAGGCCCATCCATACTGTTACAAAGGGTAAATTTTTCTTTTTTTTTATGGTCCATGTGTAAATGTCCCATAGTTGTTTTATCCACTCATCTACTGATAGACTCTTGGGCTGCTTCCATATCTTGGCAATTGTAAATAATGCTGCAATGAACATATAGGTGCTTATGTTCTTCAGAGTACATTCAGATACAGTAACTGATTCTGATTTAGAAGGCAGTCAAAATGAGTAAATCCAGCTTGGATAGACCTTGCCTGTTGATTTTTTTCCTCATCCTAAGAACCCAGACTTAATTAAGTACATAAAAATTCCCATGTACGTCAAACCATAGCAGGTGTGTATTTCCATACAATTTATAGATTTACTTTCAATATTGGTTCATATCATTTTTGGAATAATAATCTTAAGAACATAATAGAAACACAAAGATATTTTAACAAATTTGATCTAATTTCTTGGTTAATACTGGCTAATGCGAAAGGGAAGTAGAATATTACTCAAGACATCTGTACTTCTTGAGCATTTTTCTTGAGTGAGAAAAGAATGAAAATTGCCAAGCCAGAAACTTCTAACCATGCTCAGCACTGTGGCATTCTGAAAGTTGTTCTATTCTGCTTTGCAGCAGTCCTCAAGCATTTATTACTCAGTTAAAAAAAAAAATCTGGCCCACTGCCCTGGTTTGGTGGTTCAGTTGGTTGGAGTATCATCCCATAAACTGAAAGATCATGGGTTTTATTCCCAGTCAGGCACTTGACTAGGTTTTGGGTTCGGTCCCCAATTGGGGTCCTTACGAGAGGCAACCAATTGATGTTTCCCTCTCATTGATGTTTCTCTCCCTCTCTCTCTCCTGCCCTTCTCCTCTCTCTAAAATCAATAAGCACATCCTTAGGTGAGAATAAAAAAAAATCCAGACCCCCAAACTAAGATGATGCTATTTCTTTTCATCAGAATCCAGGATATTAAGAAAATCTGGTAACTTCACAGAACCACTGAAAGAATTACCCCGACGAGTGACAATCCCATTGATTATAGAAGCTTAGAATCAACTAGAGGTATTGGTAATAGGTAAGTGACAACAGATATAATAGTTTCCAGTATGAAATTAAGTTTCTTCTCAGCTTGTAGCATTTACATTTCTGTACATAGTGGGATGCCAGTTAACATGTTATCCAACTGAGAGGGTGTTACATGAAATTAGTAAGGCTGCAGCCACAGAGAATCTGCACTTCTAAGGGGAGAAATCTCTTATTTTGGACAATTAAACACCTTGTCGATCTCTTTTGCATTTCTTTGTGCAAGCCTCTGGGGTGTCTCATCCTTTCAGAAATGCATGGCTTGATTCATGGAGAGCAGGATGAAATTTTTTCTTGATACATTTCAAGGCTAATTTTGTCACTGCATTGTTATAACAGTTCTGTTCCTTCCCCACATCAGCATGCTGAAATGCTTCATACCGAGAAAGCTGAGAGACAATCACTGGGCCAAAAGTGGCAGCTGGGAAAGATTAAAAAATACATACAGATAAAGGAATCAAGGGCTCAGAGGTAGGAAAGACAGCTGGCAGATTTAAGGGATGTGGCCTCTAAGCAGCTGAAAGGGACAGCGGTCCAGTGAGAGACTGAAAGATAAGAGGCTTTGCACGCTGAAGAAATATGCCAAAGATGATAAGACATGCAGCTGTTATAGAAGCATGAATTATCAAGATTCTTGGTATGCCTGGGACATAAAGACATTCAACATGTGTGCTTAAGGTACCAGCACAGCAACTTATTTTACCAGTAAGTTTCTCTCCTCTTAACTCTCTCCAAGTGAGGACACCACATACCTCTCCCTCAGTCATTCCCAAGCTGTTATGGCTCCTGTTTCTGGCATTACTTCTTCAAGTTTTCCTTTTCCCCTTAATCACGTCTCAAATTTCCTTGATACAGTTAAGCTATTAATGGCAGATGACTTGAACCATATACCTTTAATAACTATATTATGCATTTAAATTCAGTGTCATTATTATTAAAACTGGCAATGTTCACTGAAATGTAATGATTTGACATCCTTTGACACAAACTGAGTTACACTCTTATTTAATGTAATAGTTTATTATAGCAAACTGCATTATTAGTATATGTAATATTTTTCCCATAAAGGCACAAGTGGCTGGAGGTCAAGATGGTTAAATAATCATTATAATCTTTAGTACTATGATTAAACAAATGTTGACCAAAGAAATTAAGAAGATGAGCATGGGGACATACATGCTACATGATTTTTATTAAGGGTTTTAATCATGTATATGTAACTTGCTTTGGGGTCCTTAAATTTGTGTTTGACTCTAGAGTCTATAGAACCAAAGACATACTTATTAAGCTTCCCTTAAAATTTCTGAGACAAGTCCTAGTGACACAGAGAGATATTGCTAAAATGACCCAGTGGCAGTCAATATTTGGCATCGGCCAGATCTGGGTTTCATCTCATACTTCCACCACCTTCAGCTGTGACTTTAGGCAAATGTACCAACCTCTCTGTCAAATTAAGATAATGTCAAGCCTACTTTGAGATTGTGAGGATTTAAGATAATGTGCGCAGTGTCTGGCAAAAATGTATGCCCAGTAAGTGGTAGCCAGACATCTATATATTTAAAGAAGTGAACAATGGTAATAAAGAGAAGTGTGTTCAATTTTATGTTGATTATTACCAATATTCCTTTTCTAATATAGATCTGTAACACAAAATGACTCTTTAATAGTGAAAGCAAGAACTGCAAGGAAGCACCAAACAAAGGATTTGTGCGGTGAGGTTTTATACTAAAATTCTCCTCCGAGATCTCATGGGACCTCACTCACTTTAACTTCATATTTGCCCCGTTAAGCTCTCCCAATGTATTATCTTTCCATCAGGCATTGTTTTCCAAGTGGATTGCCAAATATGGTCAATGACAGAGCATATGGAATGTTCTGAAATATTATTAAAGAAATAGGCATAGTGTGGGAAATAGGCATTAGAAAACGTTTTTAACATAGTACCCCAGAGATAAGCAGGTACTGAAAGTACAATTAGATGTCAGGCTGAAGGCCGAAACGGTGGGTTCACCTTTAATTGGGAATAAATCAAATTTGTTTAGGGCAACACTGGAGGCTTCTTTAACCGTTCTGGAATCTTCTATCCCGATTCTTTGCAATAATTCATACATCCACTAATTCAGCAGTTGCTTGTTCAGATGTAACAGGAAATTGAAGACAGGGAACCAGTTGCTCTGTCTGAGGAACCCCCAGGAAGCTCCTAGGATTCACTAGAAAGAGGAGAGTCAGGGAGCTGCATGGTGAGGTGGTGTGCACACAGGATTTGGTTTCAGACCATCTTGAAATCCTGTTTCCTCCCCATGCTGACCCCATGACTTTGGGCAGGCTGCTTACTGCCTTTGCACTCTTTTCTGTTTTGAAAAATGGGGACACTATTACCTACCTTATATTGTTATGAAGATTAAATACAAGTACCTGGTACATGATATGTGGTTAGTGGTATAGGTCTCTTTCCTCGCACCCCTTCACAAACTTTTCATTATTTTTCCAAAGGCCCATCAACAGGAGTCAACCAATATTGATGAAGAAGCAGAACAGATCTCCTGTGTCTTCAGCAACAAATGACATTTAAATATGGTGAAGGAGAGTATATGGGACAGCAAGGTAAATACATTGTCTATAATCTTTCCCTTCTCTCTTCTGACTCAACTGTCTGCTTAAAATGGGAAATGACAGTACATAAGATAGAAAAATGTCAATGCCCCTGTCCCTGGAGGTCCAAGGTCTATGATGAAGCTCTATCTAAGCCTAACAGAGGCACCACAATGGTCTGTTTCTAAACATTTTCATTTACAAAGGATGCACTCCATTTTCTAAGTTGTCTAAATCTTTGCACTTTCAAAACCTCAGCTGTTGTCCTAAATGCTCTTTATTTAACTAGAAAACAGAAGAAAACATATGTCTAATTACCCTCCTTTAAATGATTCCCCCATCCCCCATCCCCAGATGAAGTCTCCTGCCACTCAGCTAGCCACCTCTCCCTGTCTTCTGTCCGAGGCCCCCTTTGTGGCAAGGCCTTGCCTTATGTGATCTAGCCCACATGACTCCTGCTCCATCATCTCTTCTCTTTCACTTACTTTTAGGAGATGATTTTGACCTTGGTGCCTCTTCATTATTTTCTTCTCCATCCTTTCACATCCCTCTTTTCTCAAATTTCAAAATGTATGAAATGAATGTAGAATGAAAATGCATACCCCAAGACTCCCCAAAGTCACTCGCTGTATCTCCTTCATCTCACCTGAGGTACCTGCGATAGAGGTGGCAGAGCCAGGAGTCAGATTATTTAGAAAGTAAACAAGTTCATAAGTGGTTGAGACTGTCAGATGAACACAGTTTAAACGCAGAGCTAAAACACAACTTTCTACCTGGCAAAACTATGCTTTTGTATTTAAAATTCATTTTGTAAGACAGTTTCAAATATTTGCTCTTTTATGAGCACATTATCTGAACTATTAAATGAGAAGAAATAAGGATTGGCACTCAATCCCTGTTATTATGTAATTAGAATTACCTCTAATAGTGGCAAAATGGAAAACAATACACACCCTCCAACTTATTAAAATGTATGACTAGCTTAGCAGTAACATCTTGGATTTTTAAAAAGCAATGGCATTATCTTCCAGGAGACAACCAACTGGAGAGAAAGGGATTTTATAGGTGTTTTCTCTGAAGAAGTTGGTAAAGATGACCAAATACTGTGCCATAAGACCAAACTTATTTATGATATCAAAGCTATCAATGTATACTATTTTTTCTTATCTAAAATTTCTAAAATGCCTATACATGTATTGCCCAATTTCTTTCTCATTTTGATTTACAATTGGGATTTCAAAGCCTGGAATTTAAATGACTGAGCTATAAATCATTATTGAACTTCTAAAATTCAGCTGAGAACAAATACCCAAAATGAACACGTGCTTAAAGAAAACAAGTTAGAATTTCCATGGAAACAGCCTGAAATCTTGAAAGAAAGACAGGACAAAAGTAAGCATGAAAATGAATTCATTTATTTTTTGGTTCCTTTTCACCTTTGCCCTTCCAAACCTCAGGCTGGCCTCTTAATGAATGCTTCCTAGCCTCAGAGGAAATTAAAAACAGTATTTGACAGGAGTAAGGAAGGATCCAAATATAGTTCCCCTGTGAAAGAGACACATTTCATAATCTTCCTCCCCCTATCCCGGCAATATGTCCATCTTCCAATGTTGTCTTCTGTGCTGCCTTTGTTATACAGCAAGTTTAGCTATTACTTTACAAGATAAAATTTTGTCCTCTTTTGGAAGTCACTTATTATGGGGTAATTGAGGATCAATTTTCAAATTAATATTGTATGTATTTCCTACAATTTCAATTTGCTTAATATGTTAGAATTTCTAAAATGCTCTCATAAAATTAATTCATTTAACCAGTTCAATCTGAGAGGCAGAGTAACAATGTTGGGAACTATCAACTCACATTTGACCAGAGGGGTTGGTTCAAGATCACCATGCTGATAAGCAAAGAACTCAGCTAGCTCTTTGGATCTGAGACCCATTGCTTTTCTAACTACAAGTACAATTAGCCTGTCTGGCCAATGCAAACATGTCATGGCTCCTCTCCCTTCTTTGTTAGATATTAAGTACTTTTATTTTTTATTTTTAGAAATATATGCTTTAGCATCTAAAGTAAAAAACTTCCCCTCTCTACATCTGCTAGTATTGATATTATATAGATCAGGAAATACTGAAACAAAGGTACAGCCTTCTGGCTTTCCTGAGTATGGCTATTTTTGACAACTTTTCCCAGAACTGTCTGACCTATTTTTAATTGATAAACCAAATAATGTTTCATTTTAAAGTTCAGCAATCAATGTATGGCCTATTGAGAACAAAAGTGACCTTGCATAAGTCTGAAAAGTTAAATGTAGAACATGTCCTTTGAAATAAAATAATCATTGATGCATTGAATGAATTAAGTAGCTTAGAAATTATTTTACTGACCCAAGATAATACCTTGGGGTACAATAATATCTCTCTGTAGGGATAAACTGGCATCTATTTTTTGTTGGAAAATTAAAGACAATTAAAAGTTTGAGATTGTGTTAGCTCTAAATAGAATAATAGTTATCATAAAGCAGAAAGTGTGATAGAATCTGTTATCAAAATTTTCTAATAATTTTTGAAAAATAATGGAGTTAAAAGATATATCATGGATTTGAGAAATATTGACCAATAAAAAATCTGTTTCAAAATCAACATAATATATATGATTTAAGACAATATGACATTCATTTGATGTGCTCATCCCCACCTTATTAGGTTGCTGCCATGTCATTGTGGAAAAAAATTTTTAAATGATGACATCTGACTACCAGGTGACTTCCCTTTTTGTTAGCTTTCACTATTGGGCATTACAACAACTGCTACCAGTGATAATTTATCAAAGATTGACTATATACTTGGCTCTGTGCCAAGTAGTTTATATACTCTATTTAATATTCAAATAACCATGATAGGTGTTACTGTTCCAATGTTACAGGTGAGAAATCAATAAAAACTTCACCCAGAAAATGGGTTACAAAAAGCAACTGTTCCATTCACATTGCTAAAAAGTGGTACAGTCTGGTGCCAAACCAGTTTCTTTGACCCCCAGCATCACTGTGCTACTCCAGTTTCAGATCAGCTAGCCCCTCCATAGCCCATTCCTTCCAAGTGATCTTCAGTTAACCAATTCGCAGTGATGCGAATAGTCTTCTAGGGTTCACTGTTGGGGAAGGACCTATATCATTTGCTACATATAAGATATATACCGAATTAATGAGATTTACTTAGAAGATTTACCCTGGCTGGTTTGGCTCAGTGGATTGAGCGTCGGCCTGCGAGCTAAGTGTCGCTGGTTCGATCTTCCAGTCAGGGCACATCAGAGAAGGAAAACTCTGACTCCAAAAAACCTCCGCTGCCTTGCGGCATACCTCTTCAGGGGAAAGGCTAAGGGAGTAAACCCCGACAGAAAATCCGGAGCCGGAGTCCCTAAGGCGGTTTGACGTTGTAGTCAACACCGGCAACTCCTGCGGCGCACCTGAAGCCAAGCTGTATTGACTCCGTCTTTCCCTTGGATCCTTCAGCTGCGAAGAGAGGGGGGGTCTGCTGCATGGGCAACAGCAGACCCTCCATATCACCCTGCCCAGACTCTGTAGCTTCATCGCAAGATGTCGATTCAACACGGGAGGAGACAGATACCGTGTCACTCCCGAGTCGGACTGCACAGCCATTCTCGGCGGTGCAGATAGACTCTTAAGAAGCTACACCATCGTCTCTCGAGATGGACGGCTGCCGACGACGACTTAGAAGATGTAAAAATGGGATGTCCAGAAAGTTTTCTGTTCATTGAAGTTACATGTAAATCACAGCCATTAATTCCCATTAAAAAGAGAAATCACTCTACCTTTATGACAAAATTAGAAACAATCAAATGCAACAGCCATTTTTAAAAATTATATTTAATACAAGTGAATAGATTAGAAGATCTGAAATGTTATAAAGCAATATACATAATGAATAAATAATCTGCACAGGAGAGTCATGTCTACATTACATAACACTGTCTAGTATGGGAATACTTAAAGTAAATCCAGTGATAATGGAGAAAGTCCATAAAAATGCTAACCTGTCTTCCCTTGTATGAAATTGTTCAAGTATAAAAATCCAATACAGTGTAAAATAGTATTCAATTTAGTTTAAGAATAAAAATTACAAGTATTGCAGTTTCAGAAGAAAAATGTAAAGCAGCATTTAAAAACTACATAAGAATAGTGTTAAACTAATGAAGTACCAATAAATGAGATCTACATGAGCAAAAATTAGAGAAGGAAGCATGAAACTAGCAATATATCATTTTTTTAAAAACCTAAAAACTAAAATAAACTAAAATGTGTTAATGTAAGAGTACTCTCTTATACAGTGCACATATGAATTTAAATAAATACAACTCAACATTTTTAGCTGAACAGGTTAATATTTAATATGCTACATCTAGACTACTAAATAATTTATGCCATGAGATGAATACATAATTTTACAGTGTCACATCTAAAGTTCCTTTCTTTAGAGTGCAGCATAGTAAAACTTAAAAATAAATATCTTAAATATCATTACTATTAAGGCACAGTATAAACCACATTATCATTACCTCTGAAGAACTGTAATCTCAGTAACTTTGTTGTCTCATGTACTGTATTCACTAATAAATAGTTTTAAATAGGACTCTGAAATAGATACTAAAAAGTGTAAAATTATTCAAAAAGGGAAAAAAATAAATGTCCTTAAGACAATTCTTAAGGGTTTAGAGTCTGCAAACTTTTCCTGCCTTTAATCATAAGCCACGAGTCGACACAATAAATAGAAAGAGAAGGCTGTTGTAGTAAAAGCCTGATCCTATTTCAGAATCAGAATTGCTGACACCAGCAGATACAAGTTTCCCAAAATTGAAACAGGATGGGGAGAGGGATTAGAATGTGACAAGCTCATCAAACAAGCACAAGTGATGTGTTCTTTCCAGAACTGTGTGTTATTGATTGTCTGTACAGCTGTTGCACCCATTAATTGCACATCACTTGTTCCACAGTCCCGCTCATCCACAGGATAGACGAGAAAATAGCTTTGGTGCCTGTCCACTATTTTACCCACTGCCACGCTCCTAGATTGATTGTTCGATGCCCATTTTTGAGAGAGTAAGAACACTACCTTCTTACTTGATAAAGTTCTATAGGCAATAGCAACTTAAAAATGACAATCAGTGCTTTCACCATTTTGTTTTTTTTTAAAATCTGCTTTTAAATGTAATTCAAGCTACATATTGCTCACTCTGTATTCCCTGGTTCAACTAGATTCAAATAGCATTTTCTAACTTGTAAAAGGCAGTTTGCTTCCCTGATACTATAAAAAGAGCAAAAATAAAAATCCCGTTATAAAAGTGAAGTTCCATTGTTACTCCTGCCATCATTTCCTAGCGGCCTCTCATTTACTGAAGCTCTTTGGGATTGGTTTTCAAGACTGCGCCTACTTCCCTCTTGCTCACCTCCTTCTCATCTAGAACCCTACTGGAGTATAAAAATAATAATTCTGCCTCACAACAGCATAGCCTTTTTTTTTTTTTTTTAAAGCTGTTACGTCAATGTTAACTCTCTTATTAGCTACTCAAAATCGGGAAATCGGGAGGGAAAGAGAAAACAATTCAACGTTGATCAGATGGCTGGTCTACTGCATTCGGTCTGTCTGCAGCTGCTGAGGCTGATACTGGCCGAACGCGGCGGCGGCGGCAGCTGCGGCGGCGGCGGCGGCAGCTGTCCCAGGTGCGGCGGCGAGGGGCTGCTGCACCGCGTAGCCGTAGCCGCCGGCGGTGACGTAGCCCGCAGCAGCTGGCGAGGCTGCGTATGGGTACTGGTCGTAGGCGGCCGCCGCGGCGGCGGCGGCCGCGGCGGCGGAGTACTGCGCGTATGCGGCTCCAGTGTAATCAATGTAAGGTGCGGTGGAGGCCGCCGCTGCGGTTGGCTGCACGTGCGGAATAACCACTCCAGGCTGCACGAAGGCCTGCGGGTAGACATAGTGGGCAGGTATCCTGTTGAGAAACGGAAAACAAAGTCAGGCAGCAGTTGCCTCCTGGCTGTAGCACTGCTTGCTCAGAGATACGACAAACTCAAATTTAGTGGTTATTATGAGCATAGGGTTGCCACAATATCTGCTTTCTAGGGGTCCGTGAAAGGACTCGCGATAGCCAAAGTGAGGAAATGTTACCGAAGGAAGTCAACAACAAAAATACGATACCCTCCCTCCTAGAATTTTTGTGAATGATCATTTAGAACCAATAATTATCATTTAGCAAAAGTTTGGAAAATAAATCAAGGTTAATGAGAGCTATGAGATAAGAGGTATTTAATAAATGCTTAATTAAGACTTTAGGAACTTGTGATGAGTTCATAAAACACAACTATATAGCAAAGAGAAAAATTTTTAGCTGTGAATAGCGGGCTCAAAAGGTAATCCGTGATCATTCAGTTCCAAGGGGTGATGGCTGGTTTGTCAAAACTAAAATTTCAACAAAATGCATATATTTATTATCATGGCAACCCTACTTGAAATTGCTATGCAGACTCAGCACACATTAATCCCTCTGCAACCTCAGTCACCCTTATTAAAAAATAATAATAAAAAAGAAGCAGGCGACAAAATAAAAAAGGAGTTTAAAAGTTCACAAGTGTGGTAAACACAGCAGAATCACACTTCTCAAACGAACTGTAGTGCAGCTCACTCTATCACAAGAGGCTGTTGTGGGAAGCTACAGAAATGCTATTAACACTCATGGCAGTGACTCCAAAGAGAGGTGCAGCACGCTTTTTGCCTTTCTTTCTTTCTTTTTCTCCATAAAATTCATAAGGACACAGGGTCAATCAAACCTGTTTGACTATCAGGCAACTGAAGGTCAGCCAGCTTGTTTATCTCTATGCAAGACAGACAGAAGGGGTTTTGGGGAAATGATGAGGTTGAGGGAAAAGGTAGGGCGAGGGAAATACAACTAAATATTTCTAAAATTAATAAAACTTAAAAGGTATACATAAAATAAGGAAACATATTTTTGCACATCTACTATTATCCTCCAAATCAACAGAAATAGATTAGCATATCTGCTTCAAACTCCCTACAAGTAGATATTTTACATGAATCAAGTCTATTGTTATATATTATCCTGCAAAAGTTCAAGAAAGTGAAACAGAAGCAAGTACCTTTTAAAATTATACATTCAGAGATAACATATAAGATACGCTCCAATGACTTACTTATACATTAATTTTGTTAAAAATTAAATCACAAGAGGTATTTTAAAAAACTCATGCATCTCAGTTCTCACTCTTGGGATTCATTACTGTCCAGTTAAAATACTACCATGACCATCTGGTTTATTTCATCTTTCTTTAAAATAATCTCCAACAAAACCCCTTATATTTCTAAAAATATGACACTATTGTATAATGCTATCTGGATGTTGGCAAAGCCAACTTATAAGAAGTACAAATAACAGTCTTCAAATTTTAAAGAACTGAAAACAGAAAAATTCACATTTAGATACTCAAAAACAGATTTTGTGTTACATTTTCAGAGTTTTACTAAAAATATTAATGAACATCTATGAAAAAGATGAATTTATCACAGAGGGTAATGAACTTCGACCCCGATGATAAAAATACATCCAATTTTACTAGACTTGCAGATCTTTCCCAGTGCCAGGAGAAACTACGTCATCAGGGGTTTCTCAGGACACTCAGCGCTGTTTTAATTGCTTGTCAGAAACCAGACGCATGGTCATGCATACACTCCGAACTTCTCTGCAGGTCAGGTGACTGGTTCACTCACAGCGACAGGTGTGGCTTTATGAAACACTGTCCCTGGAGACCACTGTGTCCACAATGTGCAGACATGGCTAAGTGAGCCTGCGCTCATGCCAGTTTACGTGTGGTGTGGTGATGGACAGCAGGGGCTGCAGCCGGGCTATTTTTGATCCTGTCATGCGACAAGGGTTTGCAGCGGGTAAAATGTCTTTATAAGGCCAAAGTAAAACATCTATCAGCTGCAAAGGCCAGCCAGTATGAAGCTCACTGATATGGAAGTATTAACCCCTGTACTCCCAAAGTTTAAAAGACAAACTCCATGGTTGCTAGGTTCATATCTTCAACTAAAGGTGTTAAACTGAAAATAACTTTAGCCCACAACTAGGCAGGTTAAAGTTGTGTGTGAGGCAGGTTAAAGTTGTGTGTGTTTGTGTGTGTGTGTGCACATAAGAAGAATGCATTAAAAGACAGGCAGGGCTGCTAACAGGGGTATTGTCTATTTTACGTTAATAGTTTTCATTGGATGATGTCAACTTATGAGAATATAAAGTTCCTGGGAACGTCAGAATCTTACAGGAAGTCTAGTAAGGGTTAGGAAGTTATTTGGAAGACAAATGAGACCTTGGGAGTCCTTGAAGGCTTAGAGGAAGGAGAACCCAGAAGACATGGAGAGCCTAAAATATTTCAGTTCAGGAAGGAGGGCAGAATTGGACTAAAACATAAGGTGGCACTTCTGAAGCAATTCCAGCATTAGGAGTTCTTTTAATAATCTAAGGAACCCATTAAGGCAGTTTGAGAATCTCTCTCCTACTAGTATTTTCAATGTCCTTTCCCTCAGTTAATCATAGGATGTACACACCTAGCAGTTACAAAAGCACAAGAACACAGCAAACACTTCAGGCAACTTTCAAAGAAAAGGTACTGTGTTTTCCTATTCTTCCTATCTCTTCAGATCCCTTTGTCGTCTCTGTGACTTTTGACATCCTAACTGGTTTCCTCTTCCAATCTATCACAAAGCTACCAAGTCTTTATCTCATTTGCTTGCTCAAGTCATCTATGGGCCCTAACATCATTCCAAACTAAGCACAAATTTCTTAAACTTTAGTATGCTAGGTCTTGAATGAGTCTGGCTCCAAAATACTTGTTCCACTATTACTTTCCACCTTTCCTTGAACCCAGGTAAGCTGGGCTCCTTGATATTTCTGGGCCATCTCACACATTCCTATGTGCTCACCTTTGCTTGTGCCATCCTTTTGCCAGCGATGCCAATCCTCATTCCATTGCTACCGGTGGAAATCCAAATCCGATCCACCCTAGCTCCTGCACTCACTCCGTGTAGAGCCTTTAGGAATTTGCTTCAACCATTTAGTTTCATATATTTATCGTATGTGAAATGAACCTAATATTTCTAAACCTGAATTGCTGTACATTAAATAAAATTATGCAAAGAGCCTACAATGACAAATACAGGTAAGTACTAGATACAAGAGTTCCTTATCATCCACCATACTTTAAAACCTAGATTGACTTCTACCTCCTTTCTGGATCCCACCAAACTGCTATCTTTCTCCCTTATCTGAAGATGCAGGAACAGCAGGTCTGGGTGCTTTTCAGTTTTCTTGTCGAATCACAAGAGAGAACGGAGTTGTGTCTTATCAGCTACAGCCTGACACAGAGGACAGAACACAGCTTTTGAGGTTGGGCAAACCATGATTATGAACCTAGAACTGGACTCTGCCACTTAGCCCTGTGGTAAGTTAATTCACCTCTCTTCATCTCAGTTTTATCACCCAATGGAAAGGACATTAACAGTGCTTTAATCAAATAATTATTGTGAGAATTAAATTATATAATTTATTTAAGTCTCTTTTCAGTACTAGGCATGTAGCAGATGTTCAGTTAATGTTAGTTATTGTCTCTCCTGCCCCTTTTAGTGGACAGTATACTACCTAGTACAGTGTTAATACAACTAGCCTAAAATTTAGCACTTAAAGGAATACAGATTAAATGTGTAAGTGTATTTCAACCTGACCTAAACTAACCTAGGAACTTCACAGATCCGCATTCTCTCTCCTCCAAAGTTTTAATAAGAAAAAGCTTCTTTCAGACATAAAATATTTCTGATATATTGTTCAGCACAATCACAAGTTTCTATGCATCTATCCACAGTAACAACATAAATTCCTCTAGGCCAAGGTTTTCTCTTTAAAGGCCCAAAGCAATTTGGGGGCCACTTAAAGACCACATTAAAAACAATAGTTCAGTTACTAGAATTTAAAACAAGTCAAATAAATAAAAAATTCTCAAGCTTTTTTCCAGGCTTAAAATAAGAACATGTGGCTTTCAAATAGAATTTAGGATGACCAGGTGTGATTTGTTAGGTACAGACTCTGGGAACCAGAGCAGTGTTGAGAATCCCTTAAAAAAGAAAGAGAAGTCTTGCTTGGTTCATCTGGAATGCTCTCTATTTTTAATAAGAATCTCAAGTTCAAACAATTTATGCAAACAGTAATAATCACCATCCTTTATAAAGACAGCTAATTTAAAAGAGATGAAAAACAAAAGGTACTATCAAAACATCTTGATTTAAATTTCCATATGACACAATTTACTCTGGTTATTCTTATTTTCCTCATGCTGCCTTCCTTCTCAAAGATCTGTGAGGACTCTGACAACCAGTCCATATCTTTATGTCTAACTCTCAAGGCCCTCCATAAGCATTTTTCATGCACTGAGTCTTTTCTCCTGTGTGCCTTTGCTTATGTTCACCTTGTCCTACACCCTCGACACATGTCCATTCTTCCTTTTACCTGTTTAGGACACAGCCATTGGTTCAAGTCTAGGTCAAGTCCCCACAAAGCCTAGTTCAACTCCTCCAACTCACCTATTTTCTTGCTGTTGTGAATTCCTTTTGTACTGAAAACAGTATCAAGTAATTTAGCAGCCACGTTCCTGATGGATTTGCTTTAGTTTGCTTTAGTTCTCAAACTAAAGTGCCCTGTCATTTTGTATCACCCTTAACACAGAGAAAAATAAACACATGCTAATACCCGTTGATCGATTCAGTTGTATAACTTTTTCAAGATCAGTGTGAGAATATGACTAAGTTCACTATCACTTTCTAAGGTGTAGGTTTTCCTTCCCAACCCCTCCTTCAACATAGTCTAGACCAATGAGAGGCGAGGGGCCCACAGAAGTAGTTGGATGGATAAGACCACTAATTGTTGTCAGTATCCAGCATAGTTTGGATGGGCATTGACAAATAGATATGGATATGAAGACTCTTTTAATGATATTGAACAGAAGACTCTTCCATGATTTAAAAAAAGTAAGAGTTCGCAGTAAGAATGAAGTACTGATATGTTAAATAGAGGATTATAAGAAGGTATTCATGGAAGATATAACTTGACTTGTCCAAGTCAACATAGTATTACTTTTTTTTGGGGGGGGGGGTCTATTTTTAAGACACCTGAGGTAGGTATCTATAAGGATAGAATCTCACCTTCCAGGCTACATTCACATGTAGATGTTTAGGTATTAAGCTAAAGAAGAAACTACTGTTGAGGATAAAACACTTCTTGAACAGTTAAATATCTGAAAAGGAAGTTTAAATCTCTGGCATGAGTTATAGCAATGTTGACCACATAGAAGTCAGCCAAAACAGACTCTAAATGTTCAGAATAAATTTAGGTGTTAGGGGATCTCCCACCGATATCATGTCTGAATGGAAAGAAAGTAAAGGATCTCAAATGAGGAAAACTGGTGATCATGGAACCCAGAGACAACACAAACATGAGCAGGCTGTTGACCTGAGTTAAGTCTGAAGGGTGAAAGTTAGTGCTACTCTACTGAACAACTTGGCTAGTGTTAACAAAATCTGATGACAGTTGTTGAACCTTTAAATTAGAAGGTCTAAAAGTGGATACACATTGCAAAAGAAGGAACCCCATTCCCAGAAAACTCCCCAGTAAAACAGAAACTTAGGACATGCAAGCAATGTATCTGTATTCTTACAGAGGGAAATCACACAATTTAGCACTCACTACAAAAGTATGGTTAAATGGAAGTCACAGGCTACAGCTTAAAAGCAAGGAAAAAAAAGAGGCCCTTTGCTTCCCATGGCAAAGTCAAAAGTCAACACTCCTCAACACCACCACCAAAACCAAAACACAAAGAGCCCCTTCCCCGAGGAAAAGAAAACACTTTCACTACAGCTCTTTTCAATTAAGTAAAAAGCACACAGTTTAGCTATCAACACCACTTCATTACTGTAATAAATAAAATAAAGCACACGGAGGTCTATTGACTATTGTGAAAAATAAAACACCAACACCAACATCCATGCATCGTTAATCACCATCTGAGCTTGTGTGTCTGAGTCTACTGGTTACAGTTTAATTCCAAACAGAACTATTCCACCTCTTATCATCGTATCCTTCTGATCAGTTAGCTTAACTGTATACGAGCCCTGTCAGGTTAGAAAGAGATAAATAAAATTGAGTCAAGTTGAACAGTAGTAATGGTGTTGGGACACAATTGTCTTGTACACAAGTCATACCTGGTATTTTTGTTTTGTTTTGTTAATCATAAGTTCAAAATTTGTCTGGTTTGGAGGCTGCATACTTGGTCAGATAACTTGACTCATCTAAAAATATTTATATTATCAGCATTAAAAATACACAAACATACATGAGTATGTATAACCAGGAACATTTTGTGACATGATGGTCTTGTCTGTATGTAAGAAGCAGGTTAACAAATGAAAGCCATATTGAAAGTTAGGAGGGCCTGGTTAATTGACTTACCCAAAAGGTCTTTGTATAAGGGCCGGATGAAGTTGTTGAACACCAAAGGCAAAACCTAACAACAAAACATACCATGTTCTCTATTTGTGCATAGTTAGACAATTATAACTCCTAAATATAAAGAATAATCACAACTTTTGCTAAGATAGTCATCCTTTTGACACTTTAGAGAAAATATTATATATATATTTTAAAAGTCAGTTTTATTAATGTTAATTGATCCAAATAAAAGCTTTAATAGGCTAAAAGTGGAAACTAAAACTTATCTGCAAAGGTTTGTTGACAGACATAAAATAAGACCTTAGAAAATTAGTCCAGGGAAAAATTCTCATGGCATAAAACCAAGAACAATAGGACTTGATAACAAAGTACATGTCACAAATATTCCTTGATTCTGAATCATGATCTATAAAAAGTCTTTGTAATTTGGAATGTTCTGGAATGCTTTGAACAATGCTTTGGAAGATCGTGGATTTCACAGATTACAGTATATAATTCACAAGAACAAATTCTCCTTTCCTTTTTTTCTGAATAGTACACACACACATTAAAAAAAATGTTCATGGGTATTTACACATGCATCTACTTTCTTGACAACCTAGTTTCCTAGCAAATTCATTTGGATGGAAGTGTCCACCTCTTCCTTTTCTCTTAAGAGAAGAGTACATGATTTAACCAAAGTTGCTCACCAAAAAAAAGATTACGTTTGTTCAATAGTCAACTCTCACTTATTTGTGCTAATTCAAAGGGCAGTGTTTAAATAATGCAAAAGGTCATGTTTTCACATAGACAAAACTGCTCCCTCTTGGCAATTAATAGCTACATGACTTTGGAGTAAACCATTTCTCATCTCTAAGTGTCAGCTTCTTCATCTGTAACATGAGGGTCCTGAAGTTTGTGAAACTGCTCTATTTTCTTTAATTACTAATATTCTGTGATTTTATGTTAAACATTTATCATCCAGACACCCCCGCCTGCACCCCTATGCTTTTCTGGGGTCAGTGTTCAAGTCTGAGTGCCTGCTTTGAGCACAGGGCAACTGGTGGTAAAAGGAGATACAACACTATGTTAGGAAGTTTAACTAGCTGGAGTTGATAAATGTGGCCCATACAATCCACATCTGAGTTATCTATAAGTGGCTAAAAATTGGAAAATAGAAAGCAGACTCTGACTATGTCACATAGAAAACAAGTGAGTCAGGCCCAAGTCCGGGTGTGTACAAACTGTCCAGACCTACAAGATCTATTTTCGTACACAGGTACATTTCAGGCCCTGAAGGGAGTGTTTACCACTCTCATTTATTTATCTTTAATGCCTTGGTAGAATAACCAGCCAAGGTTTAACTTTACTAAACACATCTACAGGTTCTCACAGAACCAATGTCTTCTAAATCAGGAATTCATTCTATGCAGTAGCGGGAGTCTCTAGTGGGGAGGGGAGGTACCGAAGGGAACCTCTGTTTCTCACCTGGTTGCATGATCCTTGGTTTTGCTCCCAGGTATGCCAGATTCACGTTGGCCTTCCTACCATCAATGATGGGGTTGGGATCCTTGCAGGCTCTTTCTGCAGCAGCCCGGTCAGCCATGGTGACCTTAGCAACATACACACACAGACATACATACAAAACTCTAAATCAACCCTTGAAGAAAACCAGAATGACATTGGAAAATTATTCATGATATAACTAAGGGTGTGGGTGGGGGGGCTTAAACTTTTTCTTATTTTCAATTTTTCTTCCTGGAACTTAACTCCTTGATCCCCTGCCCAAAAGAAATGAAGAAAATAGAAAGGAAGAAAGAAAAACATATACCCCACCCCCCTCACACATACACACATACACACACACTCTAAAGTCTTAAGGGTGCTAGTAGGGCCTAGCAAAAATTTGGAAGCCTGAATTCTGTCTTAGAACTCCTCTAGGTCTTCTTCCTCCGAGGGCCCCCAGGTCTCTACCGGGCCTGAGAGGCGCTGTTTGCTTTAAACAAAGTCCAGCTTCACAGCCGATGCTCCCAACCACCCGCAAATACTCCCAAACGACAATAGCTATTGTCCTACTCTGGGGCCCCTGCTCTTGGGCAGCTGAATTTACACGCTTTAATCTCCAGGAAGCTTAATATGCTCCCTTTCAGTTCTACAAAGGATCATCTTTTTAAAGAATCATTTGCAGTTAAAAGAAAAGGGGAGGAGCGGGCTGGCATTAGGGAAGAGCCCCAAACCTCACGGGGTGTCCCCTCCAGGCCCCAGCCGGCAAGCCAGAAGGCACACGCAATTTTACAAAGCAACAGCGCGCTTAACTACCGGCCTCCAACCTAGAGTGCAATACTGTGAGGTTGCGCCCTCTCCCTCCCAACCCCCCGCACCCCCACATCATACAGTCTTTACAGTTCTCTCCTTTTACTCCTGCTCCTCCAGTCCCCTGACACCGTAACGCGCCTGGTCTCCTCGGAACCCCCCGGTGACAGGAGCCGGCCCTTCCTCCCCAGCTCCACCGCGCGCAAGCTTTCATTTCAGCCCGGAGTCTAAGGGCAGTGCTGCTCACGGCGAGGGGTTCCTCGCACTGTCTCGCCGAGCCCCGAACAACGACCTCCCAAGCTAAGCGTCACTCTGTGCCTCCCGCCCCCGCGGTCCTCAGTTTCCCAGCGAGGCTCTTAGTCGACCCCCCACCCACGCTCCCACCGCCACCCACCCTCATCCGCGCAACTTACAAATCCGTAGCCCCGGGACTTGCCCGTCTGCCGGTCGGTGATGACGACCGCCTCCTCGATCTCGCCGAAGACCTCGAAGTACTTGCGCAGGCTGGCGTCGGTGGTGTGGTAGGGCAGCCCTCCGACGAAGATCTTGGTGTACGTCGTGTCCTTCTGAGTGGTGTGCATCTTCGCGCCCGCCCCGCGGCTCGGGCTCCGGCTCCGGCTCCGGCTGCGCCTCCTCCTCCGGCTCCGCGTCTCCCGCACCCTTTCGCGGCCTCCTGGGGCCGAGGGCGAGTCCGGGGGCGGGCGGCCGGGGGCGGCCGAGGGCACCGGGCGCGCGGCTGCCGAAATCGCCAGCAGCCCGGGAGACTGGACTTGCCTCTCTCCTCCCGCCCCCCCTGCCGGTCACGGTACAAATTCTCCGGATTGTCTGGGTTAGGATCCGGTTCAATAGACTGTGCAAGCGGTTTCAACTCACCAGGCAGAGGCTAAAAAATGAAAAGAGAGGGTGTCCTCAAGCGAAGAACGGGGTGCGTTTAGAGGTAGATGTTTCTTTCTTAGAAACTAGGTGTATCGGGTGGGGCGTGGGTAGGGTCGGCGGGGAGCACGGACGGGCGCGGAGGTGGGTGGGTGGGCGCGGCGGTGGGACTGGGGGTGGGGGATTCCTCTCGGCTTCGGTTCCCGTTCTATCCCTTCCGCCACGGAAGCTAGAAGACAAGTGGCGAAGACGGGTCTCCCTCTGTCTGCTCCCTTCCCCGGCGGGCCGGGGGTCGGCGCCCGGCTGGGGAGGGGGCGGGCCGGACGCCTGCGATTGGCCGCGGCCGCACCTGGGGCGCCTGGCGCCGCCGCCCCCCAGCTGTTGGGAACAGCTGCTTCTCTCCTGGCTCTGCGAGGCGCTGGGCCGCCTGGCTGGGGCTCTGGAGCCAAAGCTGGGGTAGGGGCTGGGGACTGCTGGAGGCGGCCTTGCTCTGGGTCGCCTGCCCTAACCAGTCAAAGTCCCAGGAACCGCCGGCACTGCCCCAACTGGGACCGAGGGCACGGGGTCTGCGCCCGAGGAGGGAGCTGCGCAGCTTTTCAAAACGAAAACGCAAGCTCTTTGCGCTCAGCCACGGTGACAGAACCGGCGACCTGGACAGCCGAGCTGGGGGCCCGGAAACCTGGGGAGGTTCGCTGAGAGGCCAATGCCCTCCCTGACGCGGAGGGCCACGGAGCTTGGGCAAGGACACCCGAGTTGGGTTACCTGTGGTTTGGAGAGTGAGAAGGAGGGCCCCCAACCTTCCTTGACCCCAAAGAGCCGGTGCTGGGGACAACTAGCGAGGCAGACCCAGAAGGGGAAAAAAAAAAAAAAAAATGTCTAGACTTGGTTGTGCTGGGGAGAACCATTAGCTTTAATTGCTCAAGTCCCAGCCAAGCTAAGTAACTGTAGACACCTAAATTTATCAGGCACCACCTTCTATTTCAGAGGATCATAAGTTAGTACTTTAGTGTCCACAGAAACCAAATTTGTGTTTCCTCCCTAACTTATCCCCCCCCCCCTCCGCCCCCTAACTATTGGGGAAGATTGGTACAGATTTCTCATTATAAATTCTTTTTTTATTCTCAGCAAAGAATTAATATATTTCCTTCTACTTGAATTGCGAGAATGTTTAGTGACTTGAACTCAACTGTTTTATCAGGATGTAATTGTAAAAAGGTGCAATCTTTTGAAATTGACTTGTTGCATAACCACTGGTTTCTACCAGCAGACCTTTAATTTGTAGAAAATACACTCTTTAGTGCACCCTGTATTTATTTTTTATATCAGGTTTTTGCAACTTCTTTTCATTAAGAGTACATTCAATTAGGCTGTAAAGTCATTGTCATATTTGAGGTTTGGATGAAGATATTTAATGAGAGCAGAATGTTTCACTCACCACTGATGGCACACAATTTGCTTTTAAGTCGTTTCCACCAGGAGTGTCCACTGAAGTCCATACATTAATTGCCCCTGGGCCACAGCATTTATTCTCTTTAAGTGGTTTAGTATGTTAAACTATTAGAGAGGCACATACTTCTGTTTCTCTTTCCAGGGCATCTTTGCAGTCAGCCCAAGAAGATGAGATATATTGCATTTGCAGAAACTAATGGGAATGCAACTGTTCTTGTACAAAATGTTAAGTTCTGCTTTTCATCTTGCTGACTTTGGCATAAAGTTGGCCTTTTGAGGTCATCAGTTTCTTTACGTTTGAACCCCCAGTGGGAAATATGGAAAAATAAGAAACCTAAAGTGTTTTTTTGAAAATGTTTTCTAAACCCAACTGAAGAAAAATAAAGCATTTTGGAGGCATACGAGAGCCAGCAAGTGAAATTGTAAACACCCTCTCTTCATTACTCAACTAAAGTACAGGTTTAAAAGAGACTGTGTGTAGTGCTATGAGAAAAGATAATTTTTAAAAATCAGAAAACCAAAGCAGATTGTGAAACAGAGAAGGCATGTTTTTAAATATTCAACAACCATCTTGCAATGTCACTTAAGAATTACTGTACTTGGATGAGGCTCAGGCAAAAACTCTTTTGTGAGGGGAAGCTACTTACAGAGAAGCCTTAGAGAAGAGTAACTTTGGCAGTTTCACCTCTCTTCCTACCTTGCTGAGGAACCCACCAGGAGGGAGAAGGGACTGTGATAACATCAAGGAGGGAGGGTGTCTGGGAGTGCAGCCAGCATCTTGGATGTTCACTACGTACAGTGGTGAGATCTACAAGGAAATTCTGATCCCAGGTTGGGATACCTGTGTCGTAAAACTCGGCTTCTGGAAATTAGATGCTTCCCTGCCGTAGTCCCAGAGAAGATGCAGCCTCTTTCCCCCCAACCCCACGTAGCGCCTGACTGGTGTGCTTTTAGGAAAGAAACATCAATATTTGAAAGCTATGTTTGAAACTTTGTTCATTTTGTATGAAATGTTGCCTGAATATCCCTGATTTTGAAATCCAGAGATAATGAAAGCATTACTAATAATATGGCGTTACGTGGTTCTCTGAAAATGAAGGTTAAGAGGAATGGAGATTCCTTATTTTCCAAACCACTTTAAGTAGAAGCCATAATTCATACCCAGTTCAGCTTGGTGGACCATCCAGCGCCCCCAACAGGCAGGCACTGTGCTAGAACTAGACATTATTGACACTGGGTTTTGTTTTACATCAGCACAAAGGTGGGTACAGTTACAATAGCCAGACACATTCTTGGTGGATTTATGAACCTGAGCCATCAGGCCATGTAGCCTTAGAGCCATAAAATCTTTTTGAATTCAAAGTTTCAAGGTTATTAAGTACCAAATATTTCTGTACAATTACCCATTGCAAATTCCAGTTGGGAAAAACAATACTTGGGTAATCCTTTTGCTTTCTCAGCTGCTTTTGGCAGAGAAGAACATTTGTATATTTACAGACCTTGTGCAATATGATGTGTGCTTCTTTGGAAAGAAAGAGCCATAAAATACTTTAAAAGTTACAAATAGGTTTTAGGTTTGTCATATCCAAATTAGTACATATGGATGGCCCCGAATCCTTGGTTTCTATTCATGGCAAGATCAATGTTATTTTATTACTTACAATGAATTATTGTCCACTTTGTTCAAAATCTTTTCTGACTATTAAAGGCCAGAACCAAACTTACAGTATCATATTCATTTATCTATTTTTTCTTTTTTCTTCCTTTCTCGCAAATTAATCATGAAAATCAGCTCCAGGCCCAAGGTTTATGAAGAATTTTGAGAAAAGAGAGTAATATTTCAAGAAGGTAGGGAAGCACTGCTCCTGCTCCTAAAGTGCCTGCTCCAGAGCCAGTATTATTTGGACGTTAAGTCTCCTGCGGGCAGGGGTGATCTCTTCAATGTCACTGGATCTCCTGCAGGTCAGTTAGATCCTTTGCAGAGTTCTACACATAGGAACACTGAAGAAATATTTACTGAAGAGATTTGATATCTTAAAGGTATCTACCTGAAAGCTTGATAGGAAAAACAAAAGACTTCCTTGATTAGAACTGACCACTTGTGGAGTATTTAGGCCAGGCACCTTTTTAAAAAACAAAAATATGTCTTCAGTGATGTCTTTCATTTTGGTGTTTGGAAACCTTTACCTTCTTTTGAGAGCGTGTGAGTATTCTTCTGTAAACCAACAGGTTTTCTGCCCTTTGGAGAAGTCTCGTGATCAGCTGTATTTCTGTTTCTCTGGGTGGGTTGGTAATTTTCTCTTAGTAACAGATAACAAATACATGTAATAGGTAATGCTACTATTTTAGTGTGCAGAAAAGTTGGCAGTCAGAAGCCTCATCAGTTCAGCTCAGATCCACCTCTGGGAGAATTCTATTCATGCTTCATTAAACCACATCTGAGATGCTAAGCAAAGTGAAATGGAAATTTGTAACTGTTATTCAATCACTGAAGTCATAATGTCTCTTTCACATCAAACACCCAGAAAATAGAAAGCATAATAGAGTTTCCTGGAGGATGAAGGAAGGGCAAAAACGAAAGTAAGGAGGGGACAAAAAGAGTTCATTGCCAAGTTCACCCTACCAACAGTTTCACTCTGCCTGTGCAGAAGCGGCTTTAAGTGTATGCACGTTGAAAAATCCATTCTATAAATTTGAAAGGCAAGGAAGACTGTGAAAATATTTTACACCCACAGTGTGTTCCTTTACATTTTGAACTTAGGGTATACTTCGGTTTTTAAGTTTTTCAACAACTGAGACCTAGAGAAAAATGGCTTCTAAAAGGTCATACATCAGGCAAAAGACTCAACTGGGATTCAGACTAATTATATTTTACCTATGAGAAAAATTTGTTAAATTTAGGTATGACTTAGATCTGCTCAATTGCACAAATCTAAATGTACACATGTATTCACCCTTGTAACCACTGCCCAGATGAAGATATAGAACATTTCCATCAACTCAGAAGATTCCTCAGTGCGCTCTCTGAATCAATAACACTGCCCCCCTCCACAGACACACACAATCATAACCACTATTCTAACTTTCATTATCGTGGTTTAGTTTTGCCTGTTTTCGACTTCCATATACGTTTAAAAGAATCATAGAGTATTTTTTTACTCTTTTGTGTCTGGTTTCTTTTGCTTCCATTGTAATTGGAGATGTTAACACCTCTTCCTCAATTGTTGAAGGGAGAAGTTGAGCAGCAGAGTTTTCAGCCAACCCTGAGGTGAGTTCTAAAGGCCAACTCAGTTCTGAGGGGAGTTCAGTGATTGGTCACTGGATGAGGGCTGCCTGGGGGCTGACAGCTGGAGGCTTTCTGCAGGTAGCACTTACAGCACCTGGAAAAACAAGCCCTTCATTCCGGAAGGGATCATGGCAGTGCATCACAGTGTCCTTCACAGTCTAGCACTTGTGCCTCTTGGATTTGCTTTTCATGTAAGTTATGGGAGAAGCTCCTCCAGGATTCTGGTGCTACTTTTCTTGAAAGAACTTAGAAGTGGAAGGCTAGTGGGACAAACGACAGCCTTCGTGGCTCCCAGAGGCTTTGATGATGCAACTGATAACTCACCTTCACCTTCTTCACTGTTCTAGATTCCATTCATCATTAGCTAACGTGCTGCTTAGTCTTTGTAGTTTGCCTTCCAGAGTTCTCCAGAGAAACAGAATAAAAAGGATATATAAAAATCATATAGATGGATGGATGCATAGATAGGTTGATTTTAAGGAATTGTCTCATGCAGATGAAAGGCTTGAAACTCCAACAGGACTTCTGTGTTACAATCTTGGGGCAGAATTTCTTCTTCTCTAGGAAACCCCAGAGTTTGCTCTCAATCCTTTCTACTCTTTAAGGTCCATCAATAATGTTGAGAATAATCTCCTTTGAGATTGAGAGCAATTGATTGCAAATGTTAATCACTCTACAAAATACCTTTACTGTAACACCTAGGCTAGTGTTTGGCCAAAAACTGGGGACCAGAGCTTTGCCAAGTTGACACATAAGATTAACCTTTGCAAGCTGTGATCAAGACCCTCAACCCTGAGGGGTTGAGTTCCTGGTCACTGTGCTCTCTCATGATGCAGTTGCTGCACTTGTCCATTTATTATCAAAATGGGGCAAGGAAGTATTGAGAAGCACCCAAGTGGATCATATGAGTGCCAAACTTATTCCTGCCTCTGTATTATAAATGAGCCCTATTTCTTCTGTAGTCACTGATCTCTGTCAGGATGGTGATTCCTTTTCTTGTCTGTTAGTCCCCAGACATAAGGAGCTTGAAGTGCTGAGGTGCCAACTGTAGCTTTTAGTTCCATGTGACTAGCTGTGTCTTCTGGCACAGCAATTCTCTCTTAACTCCATTTATCCCCCACATGTTCTCAAAATTTTTATTTATTTATTTACTTTTAGAGAGAGGGGAAGGGAGGAAGAAAGTGAGGTAGAGAAGCATTGATGTGAGAGAGAAACACTGACCTATTTGCCTCTCATGGGAGCTCTGACCTGGGACTGAACCCGCAACCCAGACATGTGCTCTGACTGGGAATTGTACCTGCAACCTTTCGCTTTGCAGGATGATGCCCACCTAACTGAGCCACACTGATCAGGGCTTTGCTATTTTTTAAAAAAGATATTTTACCTTGACATATGCCTTAAATCACAAAAATTTAATTTCTTTAGGTCATTAGGCTTTTATATTTACCCATATATTTACCTTTCATTTGTGCTTTTTATTGCGTTTTGCACGTCTGTGCTCTGATTTTCAATAATTATTTTTACTTATCTCAATGATCTTCCTTAAATATTTTTTGTAAGATGTACTTACTCTGAACCTTTGTCTTCATATTATTTTCATTTGTTAAGGATATTTTCCCTGGTATAATCTGCAATTCAAGGTTGACACTTATTTTCTTCTTTTGGTGCTTTAATGATGTCTTCTGGCTTCACAAATTATGTTCAGAAGTCAGCTGTCATTCTTATGTTCTTCTTTGAAAGTAATGCATAAACTTAAAAAATGCTTTAAAATTTTATTTTTGCTCTTTTGTTTGTTTGTTTTTCAACAGTTTGACCATGAAATGCCTAGTTATTGTTTCTTTTGTATTTCTCCTCTTTGGGTTTTGTTGAACTTTTAAAATTTATGCCTTTCATCACAGTTGGAAAATAATCTGAGTATTATTTCCTTAAATATTTCTTCTATGTTCTTCTCTTCTCCATTGAGAGGACATACCTCACTTCCTCTCACATTATGTATGTTAGATACCGTGTCACTCCCGAGTCGGACTGCACAACCATTCTCGGCGGTGCAGATAGACTCTTAAGAAGCTACACCATCGTCTCTCGAGACGGACGGCTGCCAAGATGTATGTTAGATCCTTTAATCAAGTCCCTGACTTCTCTTCTTCTCTGTTTTGTTTTTCTTTTTTTTTCTTTTCTTTTTTTTAAATATGCTTTATTGATTATGATGTTACAGTTGTCCCAATTTCTTTTCCCTTTATTCCCCTCCACCCAGTGACCCCCCTCCCTCCAATTGTCCCCCTCCCTTAGTTTATGCCCATTAGTTGTGCACATAGTTCTTCTCAACATCTTCCTGTTTACTCCACTCCCTCCTACTATGCTTCTTAATTCATATACCATCTCCTTCTCTTCCTCCCTTCCCCCTCCCTGCTGACCTCCCGCCAAAATGTTCCCCATACCTACAATTCTTTTCCCACTCTTGTTGCTTACTTAGTTTGCCTTTGTTTGGATTCTCTAGATTCTGTTGTTGGTTGTTGTGATACAGTTTTTATTTTAATGTTCATAGTTTTGATCCCCTTTCTCCTAAACAAGTCCCTTTAACATTTCATATAACAGTGATTTGGATCTGATGAACTCTTTCAGTTTTATTTTGTCCTGGAAGCACTTTCTCTGCCCTTCTATTCTGAATGACAGCTTCACTGGATAGAGTAATTGTGGTTGTAGGTTTTTGATTTTCATACTTTGGATATTTCTTGCCAGTCCCTTCTTGCCTGCACAGTCTCTTTTTTGAGAAATCAGCTGAGAGTCTTATTGGGACCCTTTCTCTCTTGCTGATTTTAAGATTTTCTCTTTATCCTTAATTTTTGACATTTTGATTATAATGTGTCTTGGTGTGGTTCTTCCTGGGTCCAGTTTTTTTTTTTTTTTTTTGGAATTCTCTGTGCTTCCTGGACCTGTAAGTCTATTTCCTTCCCCAAGTTAGGGAAGTTCTGCTTTATTATTTTTTCACATAATTTTTCAATTTCTAGTTCTTCTTCTTCACCTTCTGGGAGCCCTATGATTTGGATGTTGGCCCGCTTATAGCTGTCCCATAGGTTTCTGAGCTTCTCCTCACTTTCCTCACTTTTTGTTTCCTCTTTCTGCACTGGTTGACTGTTTGTTCCTTCCCTATGTTCCGATTTGTTGATTTGATCCCTGTTTTTTTTGCCCTCACCACTAGTTTCATATGTGTTTTTGTTCATTTCAGCAGGACTAGCCTTCATTCTTTCCCCATCTTGTTTAAGATCTGCTGTTAGGTTGTAAGCATTTTTATAACCAAATCTCTGAACTGAGCCTCAGAAAGATTTCCTATCTGCTGCTTCATTAGATTAGATATTTGCTGTCTGGTCAGCTGTGTCACCGGGATCTCTATCATGATCTGTGCCATCCTGACACTTTTGTGTTTACCTCTGCTTCCTGGGCAGGGTTGTCACACCTCCTACATTATAGGGGGCAGAGCCCCGTGCACTCATTACAACCGGGCGACCTTTCTCACCATGCTGTGGCATTTTGTGTGGGGGTGAGGGTCCAGGATGGATTCCTGCTGTTCACTCTTGCTGAGAGACTGGGAGCCTCCTTCTCCATCCCCACCCTCTCTGGGCCTCACAGTCCAAGACAATGAGGGTCTGCCTTCCCTGGCGTTGGAATCACAAGCTGACAGGTCTGGTCTGCAGCCAGGGGTGCTCCCCAGGCGTGCTCCCCAGGTGTGCTCCCCAGGTGCGCTCCCCAGGTGCTTCTCACCTTCCCTTAAATGAGGGTGTTTGTGCTTACCGTTGTCCCGCTGCCATCGCCACAGCTGCCACTGCCAGCACTGCTTGACCTCTCTGCCCTGGCTTCACCTCTCCTACCTGTCCGAACAAGCACCACTTCTTTATAACTTCATATGTTGGACTTCCATGTAGCTTTATTTTCTGGAACTTCTGGTTATTTCTGGTTTTGCAGTAGTTGTAGTCCTTCTTAGTTGTGGAGGGAGACAGAGAGTGTCAGTGTAGGCCTCCATCTTGGCCAGAAGTCTCCTGTGTTTGTTTGCCTCTGTTGTTTTTCTTTTCTTTATTATATGCTTTATCTGTGTTATTTCTGTAAATCTGTCTTTGATTTCATGAAGCTTGTCTTCTGCTGTGTCCAGACTTCTGTTAAACACATCAAGTGACTTTTAATTTTAGATGTTGCATTTTGAAGTTATAGAATGTTTATTTAGCCTTGTTGTGAATTATAAAGCCCTCTGCTAAAATATTTCACATTTTAATCTACCTAGTGTATTCTTTCCTTTCTTTCTTTAACTTATTATTTGTAATTATTTTGAAGTTCTTATAAGCTAATTCCAATATTTGGATTTTTTTATGTCTTCTTTGATTGATTGTCTTTTGATTATCATCATCTTTTTGCCGCTTCTTCACATGTCTAGCAATATTTTATTGTATGCTAGATTGTGTTAGAGGAGCTCTGCATTATGTGATTTTCCTCTGAACTATGTTGAATTTTCAATCAGTAACACTTAAATTACTGACAGATCACTTAGATCCTGTCAATATTTGATTTAGAGTTTTTAGGGTTAGTGGTTTTCAATTACTTTTCATGCCTAGAAAGTAGACCTCATTCTTAAGCATGAACTTTTTGGAGTCTCAACTAAATGAGTGTAGGTTCATCAAGATATTTGCAATTTGAGTGGGCCAGAATTTTAAGATCTTTGTAGCATTTTGCAACTCATGAAACTTTCTCATTAGTTAGCCTCCCAACAGCTGTTTTTTCTTTTTCTTTTTCTTTGAAATATGGGCTTTTCTTTTTCGTAAAGCGTATTACAATTGGGTTAAAATCCCAGGAGAATTTTCATGCTTTTTTTTTTCTCTCCTTATCTTTAGTTCTTCTTTACCTGGTATCTGTACCCCCAATTCCAGCATTATTAGCATATACAAGCTCTGATCTGTTTCTTTTGACCAATGAAACTGACACTTTGTGCTTCAGTCCTACTTCCTCAGTCAAAGATTTGAAAATAACTTCAGGAAAAAACCTGGAGTGAAAGTAGGACTCATCTCATGTATTTTCATTCTTTTTAAGAATTATACCCCTGAATTGCTTGCTGTCCGATGCATTTCAACAGTTCTTTTATATATTGTACTCAGCCTTTATAGTTCATATTTAATGATAGGAGTTTGATACCAGCTACTTTATCATGGTCTGACCAAGAATTCCTTTAAGTCAATTATATATATAAAATAATAATATCTGGTAAAAACCTCTTTACCCTAAAATACTAACATATTTCTTCATTTAAAATATTTATCTTCAGGTTTATTATGTAGTGACTAGTGTTAGTTGATACAAAACAACCAACACTGGGTTATCTGCAAACTTTTACCAAAAATGGAGATTTTTCTTTGTAAGGTACATTTTCATGCAGAAAATATATTAGTGTAAATAAATATCTTCTGCACACTAAACTTTTACCTTAACCAAAAGACAAATACACTGTTCATTTTAATAACAAGATTTTGGAATACAGAAGAAAATTTTAAATCATGGGTTCATCACAGTTAGCTTCCAGATTGACCTTCTTATTAATCAATTTTGGGGCAAATTGTATAAAACACCTCAAAGTTTAGCCTAGAACAAGTTTGTATTGATCACAATCCTCAGAAACAGTGTAAATAAACTAACATCAAAGAACCAAAATTACAACTCAAATATGTCTTTCAAGAAATCCATAGGCTCAACGTGTAAATCTTCACTTCCTCAGAATTTTCTCTTCTTTCTTCATAGATATGTGGTTTTTTTCTTTGGAAATGTAGTTCTTGGCCTCCAAACATAGAAAATTTATGCTTATTGATGTAAGCATTTGCAACCATTGTCTAGGTGTACATATGTGATTTTTGTTTGTTTCTTTGTTTTACAAGGACATGGAAGGGAGGAGGAAACAAGTGTTTGGCAAGACCATGTACAACCACTGGACAGAGGAAGGACATGAAAATTGGGATATATTTGTTTCTAAATGTGTGGTTTTGCCAGAAAATCACAATGCTTTATACTGGCTCGGTTTTCTCTTTCTAAGTGGAAATTTCTGGACTAGACAATGTAATTCCAGATGTTTTATTTGATATCTGAATATTTATTTTTCCTCACCCAGCAATATTCTTGCATTACAGCAGATATATGACTTTGTTGTGAAAGGCAACTCAAGAAATTTGGGACATAGAATGGAGAAATAGAAGAGACAGCATAGTGACTAGTTGATGGAGTGCAGGAGTGCCAATTAAGGAAGGCAGGTTGTCTATCTCTATACTTAAAGCATTCCAATTACAAAGTAAGTCATTAGACTCGGCAAAAAGACAAATGCCAATAAATTAGCTACAAATGTATACTGAAGAGTCTATCTGTCAGACTCTGGCAGCAATTCTGAGGGGAACTTTGTATAAATCAAGAATTCTTTCTGCACAGTATTTTAAATCACATAAACAGTGACAAAGTAATGTTATAAAGATTAATATATATGTAGATGTGTATAATTATTAAGATATCTATTTCTGTTTACAAAGCAAAACAATTTATCTAATTATATCCACAAAAATACAGTGAAACAACCCAAACATTTTAGGAAAATAATGTATTTTGGTTTATCTGTTGTTTTTACTTACATTACATTTTGTGAGAGTAATTAGCCCCCAGTTACATATGGAAGTGTCATTTTCAGTTTGCATCAAGAATCCATCTCAATACAGAATATAATTAAAGAAGTTTTCTTTTGACTTAAAACAACAATTGAAGAGATGAATTCAGTGGTATGAAAGTTATTTAAGTAACTAGCTGTACAGTTGGTTATTTTTCTAATCTTTGGAAGACAGTTATAAAATATTTTTTCTCACAGCATTAAAAGCAGATTTTTGCCAAGCTGTATTTTTCTTCCAATTCATCTTTCCTTTTCTTTGTCTTGCACACTTACAGGAAAAAAAAAGCTATCTGTTTTTTTTCTTGGAAAAATAAGACCAGCAAATATTTCACATGAAGAAAGCAAATAAACACTGTCTTTGGATGCCTTATTTTTTTGCAAGAAATATGTTAATATAAGCTACCAAGATAAATTAGACCAAGTTCAAATATTAAATACATAGATGGGCATTAAATATTTACTTTTTCTTGAAAGTATGTTCCTGTGTGTGTGTATATTTTTTTCCCTGTTGATGTTGAGATGTCATAATCTCAACCATACTGGTAAGTTTGGAAAGAATAAAATATTTATGACTAGTAAAATATTGCAGGTTTGGAGATTTTTTGCAATGTTGGGAAACCCGAATCTACCTTATTATTTTTCAGGCATCATCTTGGATATTTCTGTCATAAAACCCTCTAAATGCTGAAATTTATTAGTTAAAGATTTTCAGAATTATACTCAGAATACATTGATCTATAGAAAAAATGAGTTAAAGGGTTATTTCTTTTTGGTTTAAGGCAGAGAAGAACTTTCCTGAGAAATAACTATGTGTCTGGCCTGCATCAGTATCCTGATTTTTCTTCCACTCTTTTATTACTGTTAGGTGTACGTACCTGAACTATTTTATACATCAGCAAAACCTTATTAAACTACATAACCAAGGGAAATGAAGGGGAATATGAAGATTTCAGAAAGAAATAATATTTTAACTAACTATAAATACCAGCAGGAAGAAAGGACTGCTTTGTCTTAAGTTGGAAAACAATAACTTTCTCACTATTATCCATTTGCCCACATCAAACCAAAGGCTGGGTCTTCCATAAAAGGATTCTATTTAGAGAAGTTGCCCATGATAGTGTAAACTCTATAAAATGTGCCATGCATTAAAAGGAGTGAATAGAACTTCTAAAATGTGATCTATTTTGGGGAGGTGGGTGGTTAATAGGAATAAAAGGGTCTAAACATCTAGTTTAGCAACATACTAGATGAGAAGTACTACAGGAATGGCAGAATATGGACCTTTGACAATTTGTTCTTACATAAGAGCAATGAGAACATTGGTAAAAAATAGTGACCAAAATCAGTGTTTTCAGAATTCTGGAAATTAATCAAACACTTGCAAAAATTTGAACAGAGTTTATTCAAGAAAAACAAGTGAATCTTGATAAGAAGTATTAGCTTTGTGGCATTTTTATCTTACCTGATTTCCATCTTCTTCTAACCCATTTCATAGTAGTCTTGAAAATCTGTTAGCCTAGCAATCGTAGTAGTTGTGAAAAGCAGCAGCCTAGCAGCCACTGGAGGGGACAAAAAGGGGTTGGAACATCTCCAAAAAGAGTGCGTCCCAGGGAATTATCATTATTTGACCTGTCTGAATGCTCCCTGAAAATCCCAACTTAGACAGCTGGTCTTTACTTGACCTCACACATAACTCAGTCGTCGTCGTCGTCGGCAGCCGTCCGTCTGGAGAGACGATGGCGTAGCTTCCTGAGAGTCCATCTGCACCGCCGAGAATGGCTGTGCAGTCCGACTCGGGAGTGACAATCCCTGCCGCACTTGTTACAGGTGAAGGCAGATGGCCGTTGTTGCTGCTGCTGACGCTGCTTCCGCCTCGATCTTTTCTGGACCGCCTCCTCGTTGCGCGCAGCCTCTGCACGTGACGTACCTTGTCTGACCGCGAGCCTCCAGGCTAGGCGGTCGTCTGCTTGAACTTCCCATGTGTTGAGATTGATGGAGCATTGTGTCATGTCCTTTTTGCAGATGTCTTTGAACCGCAGTTTTGGGCGCCCTGTCATCCTCTTGCCTTCTGCTAGCTCGCCGTAGAGGAGGTCTTTGGGGATACGGCCTGCATCCATTCTCAGTGCAAACAGCCTTTTCCCTGAGACACTCATTGGAAACTTTCAGTGGCAATTGTTTGACATTGTAGTTGCCTGAGGTCATGATAACCAGTGACGACTAAGAAACTTGAAAGAAAGATCTGGGAATAAGAGGGTCAAAGGGAGCTTTGAAAAATTCTGTCATATTCCTGAGAATGTAGGAGGCTACATTGCATACGTAAGACTATGGACATGCCCAGGAGAGACCTGAGAAGACCCTAATCTCTCACTGTGAGGTTGTGTGAGCAGGAAATAAAGGCTAACCAGAGTTTTAAACTGCTGAAGCATTGAATGTGTATTCTAACATGGACACAGTTTCTTGGGAAAGGTTGGGAGACTTATTTGTTCAAGGCATTATGTGAAATTTATGTCCAATTGTTAGATGACAAATAAGCTAACCAGGCAGAGACCTTAGGGGTTATCCAGAACAAAGGAAACATACTTTACAGAAATAGTTCAGCAAGTCACTAAACAAACAGTAGCAACAACAGTAACATCGAGGAGAGGGGAAATATAAATTCCAGAGTTGCCACATTATATTATCTTTAAAGTCCAGTTTTAGCAAATTTCTAATAAAAATATGTCATTAAAAAAAAAAAAGAAGAAGAAAGCTCATGCACAGGGGTAAAAGCAATCAAAAGAAACTGCCCCTGAGAAAGCCCACAAGTTGAACTTACTAGACAAATACTTAAAATCAGCTATTATAAATATTTTCAAAGAATTAAAAGAAGTCATAGCTAAGAAAAAAAAAAAAGTATCAGAATGATGTCTCACCAAACAATAGAGATTATCAATAAAGAGATGGAAATTATTTAAAAGCATTGATAGAAGTTCTGAAGTTGAGAAGTGTAGTAACTGCAGTGAAAATTTGCCAAGGGGCTCAACAGCAGAATCCACTGAACTTGAGGCCAAAATTGAGACTATTCAGTTTGGGAAACAGAAGGAATCATGAATTAAGAAAAATGAACAGAGACTCAGAGACTCATGGATACCACAAGTATATACATTTATGCATTATATCAATCCCAGAAATGAGAGAAAGAAAAGAATAGAAAGGATATTTTAAAAAATTATTACCAAAAACTTCCCAAATTTAATAAAAAGTATTAATCTATACAGTTAAGAAACTCAATAAACTTCAAGTAGGAGAACTCAATGAGATTCACACCTATACACATTTCATAGTCAAACTGCAAAATAATACAGTACAAACACAATACAAAGTCAATTGCAATGAACAGTCCAAAAATAAAAGAAAACAATTTTATTTATAATCATATTAAAAGTAAAATATGCATCAATAAATTTAACAAAACTAATGCAAGAGATACAGATTGAAAACTATAAAACATCGACGGAACTTAAAGGAGACCTACATAAATGGAAAAACATCCTATGTTCATAAATTGGGAAATTTAACATTAAGATGGCTGTGTTTTCCAAACTGATCTACAGATTCAGTACAATCCCTTTAAAAATTCCGGCTGCCTTTTTTGCATAAGTTGATAAGCTGATTTTGAAATTCATATGGAATTGCAAAAGACCCAGCATAGCCAAAATAATATTGAAAAAGAAAAAAAAGCAGGAAGACTCATGCCTCCTGATTTCAAAACTCACTACAAGACTGTGCTAATCAAGATAGTGTGGTATTGACATAAAGTTAGACATATATAGATCAATAGAATAGAATTCAGAATTCAGAAATAAACCCATATATTTACAGTCAATTGATTTTCCACAAGTGTGACAATGAAATTAATAGCAAAACTATGGTCTTTTCAACAAATATGCCGAGACAACTGGATAGCAAAATGCAAAAAAAAAAAAAAAAAAAATAGATTTCTATCTCACGCCATAGGCAAAAATCAACACAAAATGTGTCATAGCCCTAAGTAGGAAAAAAAAACCACATAAAACTCTGAGAAGAAAACATAGAAGTAAATCGTCATGATCTTGGGTCAGGAAATAGTTTTAGCTATGACACAAAATATAGAAGTACCAAAAGAAAATATAGATAAATTGGATTTCATCAAAAATAAAAACTTTTGTGCTTCAAAGAATACAATCTAGAGAGTAAAAAGACAACTCACAGAATGGAGAAAATATTTGCAAATCACATAGTTATAAAATACTTATACCCAGAATGCTGGAAACTCAACAATAAAAAGACAAGTAACCCAGCTTTAAAAATGGGAGGACTTAAACAATTCTAAAAACAAACAAACAAAATCTACAAATGACCAATAAGCACATGAAAAAAATGTTCACCATAAGCCATTGGGAAATGCAATCAAAACCACAATAAGATACCACTTTGAACTCATTAAGGTGACAAAAACAAGACAATAACAAGTGTAAGAAAAGATGTGGAGAAACTTAAAAAAGACAATAACAAGTGTAAGAAAAAATGTGGAGAAACTTAAACTCTCATATATTGCTGTTGGTAATATAAAACAAACAGCCCTGGCTGGTTTGGCTCAGTGGATTGAGCGTCGGCCTGCGAGCTAAGTGTCGCTGGTTCGATCTTCCAGTCAGGGCACATCAGAGAAGGAAAACTCTGACTCCAAAAAACCTCCGCTGCCTTGCGGCATACCTCTTCAGGGGAAAGGCTAAGGGAGTAAACCCCGACAGAAAATCCGGAGCCGGAGTCCCTAAGGCGGTTTGACGTTGTAGTCAACACCGGCAACTCCTGCGGCGCACCTGAAGCCAAGCTGTATTGACTCCGTCTTTCCCTTGGATCCTTCAGCTGTGAAGAGAGGGGGGGTCTGCTGCATGGGCAACAGCAGACCCTCCATATCACCCTGCCCAGGCTCTGTAGCTTCAGCTTCACTGGAGAGGACACTCCAGCGACATCGCAGGATGTCGATCCAACACGGGAGGAGACAGATACCGTGTCACTCCCGAGTCGGACTGCACAGCCATTCTCGGCGGTGCAGATGGACTCTTAAGAAGCTACACCATCGTCTCTCGAGACGGACGGCTGCCGACGAATATAAAACAAAGCAGCCACTTTAGAAAAGTTGGATAGTCCTTTAAAAGTTAAACATAGAGTTACTATATGATCCAGCAATTTCACTCTTAAGCATATATTTAAGAGAAATGAAATTATAAGTTCTTAGAAAAAACCTGTCCATGAATACTTTTAATAGCATTATTCATGATAGCTGAAACATGGAAGTGATGCATATTTCTATCAACTAAGTGAATAAATAAGTGTTATATTTCTACATAATGGAAAGCATTTTAGCAATAAAATGGAATAAACTGCCCTGGCTGGGTGACTCAGTTGGTTGGAGCATCATCACATACACCAAAAGGTTGCAGATTCGATTCCCATCAGAACAGATACCTAGGTTGCAGGTTTGATCTCAGGTCGGGACACGTAGGGGAGGCAACCAATCAATGTTTCTCTTTCACATTGATGTTTCTCTCTCTCTCTAAAAACAATAAAAACATATCCTTGTGTAAATATTAAAAAAATTTTTAATGGAATGAACTGCTGATACATGCTGCAACATGGATGAACCTTGAAAACATTAAACTAAGTGAAAGAAGACAGATGTAAAATGTCACATGTTATACAATCCCCTTCATATGAAAATAGAAAGAAGAGACAAATCCATAGAAACTGAAAGTAGATTAGGGGTTGGTAGCAGGAGGGAAATTGGGAGTGACTACTAATGGTTTTGAGGTTCCTTTTGTGTAAAAACAAATTGCTAATATGATAATGGCAATGGTTGCACAACTCTGTGAATATACTAAAAACAATTTAACTGTATTATTTAAAGGGGTGGATTGTATGGTATGTAAATTATACCTTAATTAATCTGTTATTTAAAAAATATTATATTGAGAGAGTGAAACCCTTATGAGCATGGGCACTGTTTGGAAGGGAGGCACTTGAGTTGTTGAGCTTCAGATGGTAATCAGAATTGATAGCCTCAGAAGACTTTTTTAAACAAACAAGTGAAAATATTTTACAGAAAAGACTGTATTATCCCCACAGGCACTTGTATCAGTCAGGGTTCTCCAGAGAATTAGAACCAATAAGAGATACATATATATTTATCATATATCAAAGAAAAGTTGTTAAAGATTGTATTTATTTACTTTTAGAGAGAGGGGAAAGGAGGAAGTAAGAGAGGGGTAGAAATATTGATCTGTGAAAGAAACATTGATTGGTTGCCTCTCACATGCCCTCAACCGGGGCCCTGGCCTGCAATGCAGGTATGTGTTGTGACTGGGAATCGAACCATCAATCCTTTAGTTTGTGCTATGATGCCCAACCCACTGAGCCACACCAGTCAGGGCTAAAAGAAAATGTATTATGAGTAACTGACTCATATAATTATGGAGGCTGAGAAATCCCACCTTCTGCCACCAGCAAGGTGGAGACCCAGGAGAACCAGTAGTGTAATTCAGTCTGAATCTGAAGACCATGACACCAGGGAGCTGACAGTGTAAACTCCAGAACAGGGCAGACCAGTGTCTCCACTCCAGTGGTCCAGCAGGAAGAGAAGGAACCCTCCCCTTCTCAAATTTTTTGTTCTACTTAAGCCCTCAATAAATTTAATAATGTCCACCCACATTGGGAGTGATGATCTACTTTACTGAATTCACTGATTCAAATGTTAAGCTCATCTGGAAACAACATCACAGTCACAGCTAGAAATAACATTTAATCTGGGCACCTCATGGCCCATTCAAGTTGACACTCAAATTTAACCATCACAGCATCATTTGGATAGTGAACGATATGCTTATTTGAGTGATGTTGCCATTACTGAGAACATTTCTTAACATCTTTTTTTTTTTTTTTTTTTTTTTTTTTTTTTTTTGCAGTTGCCTGGGAACCAGTTGGACATTCTTTAGGTCTCCATCAGTACTGTCACACATTTCATTGACTGGTTTTTCTACAACCAAGTTGAATTCTATTCAGAGCCAGTTTAATTAATAAAGAGATGAAAATGATCAAGTTGAAAAACACTATTTTATTTTTTAAATGAAATTTAATGGTTATTTTTCCTTATGGTTTATAACCTGACTTGTAAGGATGCAGTAGATTAATCCCAGTCCACAAATTCTGGTGTAAAAAGAATGTAACTTTCATTAATGTATTGCATAGTGCCTGCCACACTGCCTGGGTTCAAGTCCTAGATCTTCCTCTCACTGGCTGGAATAAAAATATTGGGTAATATCTCTTAAATAGTATCCTGCTACAAAGAATACTCAAAATAGAAGTGCCAAAAATGTTTTGAGCATAGGTAGCATCATTGGGAGAAATAAATAGCTTCTTATGATGACTCTTCTGATCATATTTATTATACATAACTTCTAGTATACTTGTAAAAATAGTCTCCTTGTAGTCATGTTTTTATACAGAATCATAGATTTTTTTTAGAAACAGAATGGGTTTTATAAATCTTATTATACAAGTGAGATATCTGACATTGAATTATTCCTTGACTCTTCCAAGGTCACATTAGTGCCAAAAGTTAACTGGACAGGACAACTAGAGGTCTGTGTAAGAACGGTGTCACTCAGAGAACCATGAGGACGCAGCAAGCAGAGAAAATAAGTTTTTTGAGGGAATTAGCAAGCAGGAGGGAAGCCGTGCTGTGAATGGCTTGACTCCAGGCTCCTATAGAAGGAGGGGGTTATGTTATAGGAGTAAGAAAAATGGCACTATTGAATTCAGTTGTTATCTCGCAGCTCTGAGTCTGAGGGCTGATGAAGGCCAAACAGAGCTTGGGTTGATGCACCCCACTATCATGGGGAACTCCCAGGCAGCTGCAGGCAGGCGAGGGGAGGAGGGACAGCGAGGGAACCGAGGCTGTCAGTCAGATACGTGGGTAATCTGGGTCTTGTTCCCATTCTCTGTGTAGTACTTCAGTGATAGACTACGCTTGACCTCAAAGTCTAGCTTTCCACTCAAAAGGATTTCTCCAAAATATTTTTCAGCTTTTGGTTTGGGGACACCCTACTTTCTTTTTGCACAATATTATAAAGCCTAATGCTTAAAACTGGCTTACCCTATCTGCTTTATTAAATTGTGGATGGTATACTTAGCTTGTTTCATTTGAGTGGTTTTATTTTTGACAATACACTCTTCCTAAAAATATTTATATCGATAATACAAAACCTTTCTTGTGACAGTATAGGGTATTTTCAGTTAGCTCAAGACACCATAAAAATTGCAAGACCAAGTGAAGTTAATTAAAAAATAGACCATATGTAATATTTCTTTTTTTTTTTTCCGGGGTGTCTAGAAGCGCCCGCCTCATGAGCTCACTCCCACGTGGGGGGCTTCTAGGGTGCTCTGCAGGCCACGGGCCGACCAGCAGGGATTAGGGTGGACCGTTGTAATATTTCTTGTGATGACAGTCCCAGGCACTATTCTAAGTTAGGGTTGCCAGATTTTGTGAATAAAAATACAACATGCCCAGGTAAATTTGAATTTACACAGGACATGCTTATGCTAAAACACATTATTCATTGTTTATCTGAAACTCATATTGTACTGGGTATCCTTTGTTTTATCTGGCAATCTCAACTCTCAATTCATGCTCTTATAGAGCTTATATCTATTTTAGAGAGAAGAGTTTGACAAGATAATAAGAATAATTAATAAGTAAGCTCTATAATGTGTTAGAAGATAAATACTTTAGAATCAATAAGAAAGTAGGATCCCTTAACCTGTGTGTGAGAATATATGAATGGCGGGTCCTACATTAAATAGGATTGTTGGTAAGATAAAGCTCATTAAGGGCAAGATTTGAACAAAGACTTGAAGCCTCCGTCCAGAATTCAGGGCAAGAGTGTTCCTGGCTGAGGGACAGTGTCTAAATATTTGAAGAAGAGCAAGGTATAGGAGAGAAGCTGGAAGCCAGATCATAGGGCCAGGCAAGCCATTGAAAGAACTTTGGAGCCATTGCAGGATTTTGAGCAGAGGTGTGATGTGACCTGGCTTGCCTATTTAAAGGGTCACTCTAGACTATAGGGTGATAAGTATAAAAGCCGGAAGACTATTCAAAGGTGATTACAGTTATGGTGAGAGGTGAAGGGACTCAGACTATGGTGATGGTGGTAGAAGTAATGGAAATTGTTGAGATTCTGAAGATATATTGAAGGTTGAACCATTAGGATTTTCTAGATTGAATATGGGATATGACAGAAAGAAAACTTTACCCTATGCCAGTGTGTATCATTATAGGTGCTCCTCTCTAAGAAACTGTGGCAAATTTGTGAATAAGTTAAAAGTTCATTTGGTGCTGTTGAGTTGCAACAGTCATTTCCTGACAAAATGTTTTTTGCAGTAGAGCCAAATGTAGAAAATAAGCAGCTAGAAAGCCTGTCCCATTTGCCCTTCCCATTGGAGTTTCCTTGTTGACATATCTCTCACCTTTGCCGCAGGTGAAAGTTGAGAGGCGCAAAGCTGTTCCTGTCATTAGGATTTTAGTAGAGTTCACTGAACAAAAGTAACATGGTAGTTGTGTCAACCACAAAGCAATTACTAGGAGTGTCATGAAAAGCTCTGATCTTCAGGCTGGAAATATTTGTCAGAAGCTATGTATCGAAAGCTCTAAGGACTGTTGGTGATTACCTTGAAATGTCATTTAAATAATATATTAACATACATCTATGTGCACAAATTAGAGCATGACCTGCTGATTCTTTGGGGAAACTAAAGACAATGAAACACTATCATGCACTATGAATAGATTTTTATGTAGGCATTTTATTTTATTCTACCCGTCAGGATAAAGAGCAGGGCAGACAGCCTTCCAGCTTACCAAATGTTACCAAGCCCTGAATGCTTCAGCCTCAACGTAATTATATCCTTTTTATTTATTGATAAACACCATATGCTTGTCATGTCAGAGATTAGAGAATGTCAAGGAGTTGCTCATTAGAATCTACTACAAAGCCTCACGCATTATGCTCCACTTCATTCATTCTTGCTAAGCCTTCACTTCTGAGGAGCTCTTTCTTTAGGGGATTCACAACAGGGTATTCAACTAAAACAGCGTATCTTTGATAGGTGAGCCATTGGTGGTATCACTAATATGCAACTCTCTTCTTTTAAATATTTGTCCTGATGTGGGGGAAGCCATGATTCAGATCATTTAAAAGAGACAGAGGGAGAGGGAGAGAGAGAGAGAGAAAGGAGATAAAAATTATTTATAATTAGCCCAAAAATATATAAGTAACTCCTGAAACATTCTATTCTTCCTATAGTTTACACAGACTAAATTTAAAGTTCCTTTGCATCCTCTAAGCCTTTGTGAACTAGAGATGAGGAAGTCTTATTTAGTTTGACAGGTGAGTTTAAAAAGAAAATATATTGTAAAAAGGGGCCTTGTGTTTAGTATAAACACACAAGAATACATAAGATGATCATAAAAAAATAACAATAGATGATAATTTATTGAATTTTTAATAGTTGTCACATATTACTCTAGGTACTCTACTTATTTAAGCCTTATAACCCTCATATGAAGTAGGTATTATTACTCACATTTTACAAATGAGGAAACTGATATTTAAAGAGGAGAAGGTCACATAGCCAGTAAGTGGCAGAGCTGGGATTTGAATCCATATAGTCTAATTTCACACTTTTAACTTCTATATGATATTAAATTATATAAAATATTAATAATAAAATATAATACATTACTTAGCATGATAGAAAGGGAAAAGCCTAGGTACCAGAAGAGAAGAAACTCAAAATTGGAATCATAAAAAGAAACTAGAGAAGTTAAGCCCCAGGGAATATAAGACCCAAATATAGACCTTAGGAACTGGGCAGGATTTTACTGCCTACATGGGAACTGGATACATAAATCTGGACCTGTGCAGGGAGGGAGCTTGGAGTGAATCTCCTTATTAAAGCTGGGGATGTTGGAGGTTTGCCTGGTGTGTAAAAGGCACTAGAAAAACTTTGCCCAACAACCCAGAAAGCTAAAGGAGAGCTTGTTGTCTTCCTTGAGCAATGGTGAACAAAGATATTTGTAAATGAATGAGCAAATCCCAATAAGAAAAATAAAACAGAAAATTCCAAACCTGTGTCACATGCAGTTAAAAAGTTCACATTTTTACTACCTACTGTGTAAACAAATATGAAGTTTAGAAATAAACATAAAAATTAGTCCATAGCCAGTGAAACCTCTGGGGCTTTGACAAAAGGAAATGCAAATGGCTCCACAGGGTAGTTCTACCTTCAAGGTACCCTTAGGGGGAGAGAAGGAAATTGAATATGAACTCTTAGTAAAAAATTACGCATATAAAGAAAGAAACTAGGTGAGGATGAGACAACAGGTAAAACAAGTAGTGCTCCAGGACTGGACATGAGAAATAATTTGAAAAATGCTACAAGTGTGTTTAAAATTATTAAAGAGATGGAAAAATAAAGAATGCATTAAAAATAGGATACTGGGAATTAAAAGTGGATTTTTAAAAGAACCAAATAGAACTTTAGGAAATGAAAAAATTAAAATAAAAACTCAGTAGATAAGTAAACGGATGGTTTGATACAGATAAATGGAGAAGTAATTGGGCCCGTAGATAGAGCAGGGAAATGCACCTAAAGAGAACAAGGTATTGAAAGGGAAATTACCAGAGGTAAAGAGACAAAAAATGATAAGTTTAGGAAACATGGAGGATTGAGTTGGAAGGCCCAACATATGCCTAATAGGAGCTCCAGATAGAAGAAACAGTGTTTGAGGAGAGGAAATATTTGAAGAGATAATAAACATATATTTCTTAAATTGAAGAAAGATATGCAGATGCATACCAAATTATGAACAGACTAAATACAAATAAATCCACATCTAAACACATTGGAATAAAGCTGCAGCACATTAAAGAAAGGTAGAAAATCTTAAAAACAGATGGATAGAAAAGATATGTAATAAAATGTTATAATGGGACTCTTTCTGTCTCAATTTTTGCAGGGGTCACTTCAGGCCAATTACAAAATAACAAGGAGCAAGTACTCCCTTATTACAAAGAGAGGTACTAAACTACCTATACAAGATGTGGGAAGGGAGTGTTAAAAACCATGATAAAGCCCAAACCCACCTCAAGAGTATAAAGGTTTGAGTTGAAGAAACCAGGAGAGCATTTCTCAGGAAAAATTAAAGAAGGGTGGTGATATTTTCCATTCCTTGCATTTGAGTACTGGGGAGGAGAAGCACACTTGTCTTAAATCTTCTAAAGGGGCTTTGAAAGGATCACTTGGAGAGTCTAATATTGTCCTCCAAAATTTTCAAAAATGCAATGAACCAGTTTTCTCACTCAGTCTCAAGGAGCCTTGGTATAGATGAAAGACTTTGGCTGTAACCATGTACAGGGCTAGATGAGGCAAAAAGGAAGAGGTAGTTGGAACACTTCTCCATTTGGCTTGGGAAATACATATTGTTCTCTAAGGGTTAAATAGACACTCTGGACTCTTGAACTGGAACCATCTTGAAGGGAACCTGCTCAAGATGGAAGCCTGCCAGTTGAGAGAAGACCAACAACAAAAGATTATGTGATAAGTTGCTAGAGGTAGCAGGGTGGGATAAGTTGCAAGAAGTATTGCCTATGCCAGAAATGCGATGTGGAGTCTCATTGGGGGGCTCAGAAACCCAAACTACCCTGTAAAAGAATCACCATTGAAATCCACAAATCCCAGAAAGCGTGCAAACCAGATCATGACACAATCAATAAAGTGAAACATTTTCTGCCAGACCTTCCTCCTTTCCCAGCAAACTAGCACTGCCCTCTGCCCCACCCCACAGATCTGGAAATCAGGAAGGAGGGACAAGAATTAGAGAAGCTTAAGGAAGAAAAATAGAGAAGCCACCCCCTCCCTTTCCTTCTGCAAGTTTCTAGTGTGAAGCAGGCCCTAGCTGGAGGGCTATAACTTTTAATAAATTTCCAATAGTTTGCTAACACAGAAGGAAGGACATTTCATTTACTGAAATGAGATTGTCTATATTATTAGTTGAAAGTACCCATAAAATGTTATTATTTAAGGATGATGAAAAAAGTCATAATACCTTCTTGGGATTTCATCTGAAGGAGATGGAAAAAACTGGTTTCACAAAGTGAGTTTGAATGACAAAGGGGAGCTTAATGAAGTAATTTTCTATTTGTACTATATCACTCAGTGCTTTCAATGTATATGTTATGAAGAGACTCTTTATAAACATATGATAATTAGACTACTAGCAAACTCTTCATGAGCAAATTATAAGTTAGAAGAGTGGGGGGAAATAACAGAATTCTTCTCCCAACTAAACCATCATCCAAGACCAAGGCTGAAATGAAGACATGTTCAGATACACACACACACACACACAATAAGATTATGAGTGTACAGAGAGAGTGTAAATAACTACTAAGGAATGTGTTTCAGTAAGAATAAAATTGAATGCAAAAGGAAAAAGTGAAATGCAAGAAACAATAGTAAGCAAAGAAATTGATAACATCGGTAATCCTAAGTAAGTATTGGTTTCTTGGGGATTTGATTATAAGCAAGATGAAAACAACATACTAGAAAACAATGTGGGAAGTAGAACAATAAGAATTCAGTATTTGAAGATCTTTTGTGTTTCAGGAGGAGTATAAAGTTATGACATTTAATTACTAAATTGGATTAATTAGTCATTGTTAACTCCATTTTAGTTTTTAAATTAAATTTGGATCATAAGTTATATCCTTCCTTCTATTTGTATTGGGTTTACTCTCCTAATCTTTTTCAAACTTTCTATACTGAGCCCTTAGGTTATTAAATATAAATCTTTTATTCTTTTCTAACAAATGCATCTACAATGATGAACTTCCTTCTAAGTTCCATCATAGTTGCATTTTAGAAATTATGATATATAGTGCTCTCACTGTCATTCACTTTGAAACATCTAACTTACGTTTGATTTCTTCTTGGCCAATGGATTATTCAGATTGCTTTTCCTCTTTTGTTACAAACATGTAGTGCTTTTTATTCTTGAACTCTGTTTTATTGTTTTGTGATCAGAAAGCCTGTCAGAAAATGTGTTTATATTAATTTTTTGTTATTTATTGAAGCTTTGTAGTCTAGAATGTTGAATATAAATGTATTTTTTGTTGTTGAATTCAGGGTGTACATGCACGTGCGCACGCATGCGCGTGTGCGTATGTGTACTTCTAATAGGTATGAATGCATTTACCTGAGAGCCATTGAGTACCCATATTTTTAGCTTTAGAAGACACTGTCAAGCAGTTTTCCAGAGTTGTTTAATTATAATGTAACTCAATTTATGGTTGGCACTTTTTGTGTCCTCTTTAAGAAATTTTTGACTACCCCAAAGTCATGAAAATATTTGTCTATGCAATCTTCTAAAATAAGGCTTTACTGTAAAAGGCCAGATAGTAAATATTTTAGGCTTTGTGAGCCAGATAGTCTCTGTTGCAACTACTCAATACTGCCATTATATAGTGAAAGTCACAATATACAATGTATAAATGAATAGGCATGGCGGTGTTCCAATAAAATTTTATTTGCAAAGCAGGTTTCAGCCTGCTTTGATCTGAGGGTTGTAGTTTGCTGACCTTTGGCCTATGTGCTTCAATTGTTAACATTTTGACAATTTTCTTTTGGGGTACACACTTTTTATCTCTTTCAGACAGATAGATAATCTATGTGCCTTTATTTTGATGAATCGTTTGAGTAAAGTTTTATAAGTTGCATGCATTATGACACTTCACCTCTAAATTCAGTTTCCAGTCCTTTTGTTTTTCCTTTCTCATGATGTTAACAGTTTTAAGATCATTTCTTAAGCAGAATATCATTCAACATGGATTTATTTGATGGATTCCTGATGCTTATATTCAGAATCAATATTTTTAGTAGAATAATTTTTATGTGATAATATGTACCTCGCAGGCATTACAACAGGAGGCACATGATGTCATTTTTACTTATTTTTGGTGATATTAATTCTGATCACTTGGTTAAGATAATGCTTGCCAGATTTCTCCATTGTATATTTTCTTTTCTTTTTATAAGTAATAAATGAATCTGTGGGTCAATACAACACTGTGAATATTCTGTCCCCTAAAAGACATTTACCCAATGATTTTAGCTTCTATGAATACTTCTTGCTTGAATTGACTATGACTGCAATAATATATCCCCCTCCCCCTTATTTTCTTGCACTGGCTAGGAAATATAACACAATGCTAAATAGCTATTGATGAAAGGAATCTGTGTCTCTATCCTGATGTCAGAGGGAAAATATTCATTATTTCACTTTAAGTATGATATTTGCTGTGGTTTTGTTTTATTTTTGTAGTCACTCTTCATCATCTCCAGGAGGTTTTTTGTTTTTGTTTTTGTAAAAAATCCTGCACGTGCATTAAATTTTACTATTTTTTCCTGTATCTATCAAGATAATGATATAATTTTTCTCCTGTTTCTGTTAGTATTGTGAATTATATGGGTGGGTTTTCAAATTTTGAAATTAATTTCCAAATCATGAAACATTTTTAGGTATATTTTTATTATTCCCAGTTTAATTCCACTGTGGTCAGAAAACATACCCTGAATGATTAAAAGCTCTGAATTTTGATGAGACCTGATTTATGGAGCAGCAGATGGCTAATTTTAATTGATGTTCCTTATACATTTGAATATATGCATGAATATGTGTTCAGCTGTTGTTGGCCGTAGTGTTCTATATATTACAAATGATTCAAGTGTCTTAATCATGTTATTCAGGCTTTCTATGTCTTGACTAATATTTTTCTGCTTGATCTTTCAGTTACTGAGAAAGGGGGTTAAATTCTCTTCTTACAGTTGTGGATTTGTCTAGTTTCCCCTTATTTCTGTCAAATTTTCCCTATAAATTCTGAAATTATGTTATTGAATACATAAATATTTACAATTATTATATATTTTTGTCCCTACTTATTTCTATCAAACTTACCTTAAAGTCTACTTTGCCAGCTATTGGTATAACTATAACAGCATTCTTTGCTTAGTGTTTTATGGTATAGCTTTCCACATCTTTTACAGTTGTAGTCTTGGAATTTTTTTTCTTTTTTTATTGTTGTTCTTTTACACTTGTCCCAGTTTTTCACCCATTGCTCTCCCCTGCCCCACTTACCCTCTGCTCCCAGAGTCAATACCTACCCTGTTGACCATGTCCATGGGTCATTTATAGATGTTTCTTGAATAAACCATTCCCCTTCTTTCCCCCATTATCTTCCTCCTCTCCTTAGGTCACTGTCTGTTCCTTGTTTCCATGCCTATGGTTCTATTTTGCTCATTTGTTTGTTTTTTTCATTAGGTTCCTCTTACAGGTGAGATCATATGGTATTTGCCTTTTGCTGACTGGTTTATTTCATTTAACATAATACTCTCCAGTTCTATCAATGCTGTTGCGAAAGGAGTTCCTTTATTTCTGCTGCATAGTATTCAACTGTGTAAATGTATCACAATTTTTTTGATACACTCATCTACTGCTGGGCACATAGGCTGATTCTTGGCTATTGTAAATAATGTTGCTATGAACATAGGGATACCTAGATTCTTTTGTTCCAGTATTCTTTGGGTATAATCACAGCAGTGAAATTGTTGGATCAAAAAGCAGTTCCATTTTTAGTTTTTTGAGGAAATTCCATACTATTTTCCACAGTGGCTGCACCAGTCCGCATTCTCACCAACAGTGCACTAGGGTTCCCTTTTCTCCACATCCTTGCCAGCAGTTTTTGTTTGTTGATGATGGCCATTCTGACTGGCATGAGGTAGTATCTCATTGTGGTTTCAATTTGCATCTCTCTGATGGCCAGTGATGTTGAGCATCCTTTCATATATCTATGGCCCTTCTGTATGTCCTCCTTGGCAAAGTGTCTATTCACGTCCTATGTCCATTTTTAAAATTAGATTGTTTGTCTTCCTGGTGTTGACTCATATGAGTTCTTTACATATTTTGAAGATCAAACTCTTGTCCGATGTATCATTGGCAAATATATTTTCCCATACTGTTGGTTCCCTTTTCGTTTTGATGATTTTTTTTTTTTTAGCTGAGCAGAACCTTTTTAATTTGATGTAGTTCCACTTGTTTATTCTTTTCTCTATTTCTCATACCCTAGAGGATGCATTGGCAAAAATATTGCTGCTTGGGATATCTGAAATTTTACTGCCTATGTTTTACTCTCAGACTTTTACGGTGTCACAGCTTATGTTAAAATCTTTTATCCATCTTGAGTTTATTCTGGTGTGTGGTGTAAGTTGGTGGTCTAGTTTTATTTTTTTTCATGTATCATTCCAGTTTCCCAACAGCTTTTGTTGAAGAGGCTATCTTCACTCTATTTTATGCTCCTGCTCCTTTTGTCAAATATTAATTGAACATAGAGACCTGGGTTATTTCTGGGCTCTCTATTCTGTTCCATTGATTTATATGTCTGTTCTTATGCCAGTACCAGACTGTTTTGATTACAATGGCCTTATAATATAGTTTGATATCAGGCATTGTGATCCCTCCTACATTGTTCTTCTTTCTCAATACTGCTGGGTCTATTTGGGGTCATTTTTGGTTCCATATAAATTTTCAAAATATTAGTTCTAAATCTGTGAAATATGTCAATGGTATTTTAATAGGGATTGCATTGAAACTATAGATTGCTTTGGGTAGTACGGACATTTTAATGATGTTAATTCTTTCAATCCATGAACATGGTACATGCTTCCATGTGTTTGTATCTTCCTTAATTTCTGTCTTCAGTGTTCTGTAGCTTTCCAAGTACAGGTCTTTTACCTTCTTGGTTAGGTTTATTCCTAGGTACTTTAATTTTCTTATTGCTATATTAAAGGGGATTTTTTCCTAGTTTCTATTTCTGATATTTCAATATTTGTGTATAAAAGTGCTATTGATTTCTGAATATTGACTTTGTATCCCACTATTTTGCCAAATTTACTTATTAGATTGAGTAGTTTTTTTGTGGAGCCTATAGGGTTTTCTATGTACACTAATGTATCATCTGCAAATAATGACATTTTTATTTCCTTCTTTCCAATTTGGATGCCTTTTATTTCTTTTTCTTGTCTGATTGCTGTGGCTAGAAATTGCATTACTATGTTGAATAAAAGGGCGAAAGTGGGCACCCTTGTCTTGTTCCTGATCTTAGGGGGAAAGCTTTACTTTTTGCCCGTTCAGTATGATGTTGGCTGCAGGTTTCTCATATATGGCCTTTATTATGTTGAGGTGTGATCCCTCTATTCACACTTTGCTGAGCGTTTTTTATCATAAATGAGTGCTGAACTTTATCAAATGCTTTTTCAGCATCAATTAATATGATGGTGATTTTTGTCTTTCATTTTGTTTATGTGGTGTATTATGTTTATTGTTTTGCGAATATTTTACAATCCTTGCATCCCTGTGATTAAGCCTACTTGATCATGATGTATGATTTTTTAATCTGTTGCTGGATCTAGTTTGCCAATATTTTGTTTAGGATTTTAGCATCTTGTTCATAGGTGATATTGGTCTGTAGTTTTCTTTCTTTGTTGTGTCTTGACCTGGTTTTGGAATTAGGATAATACTGGCCTCATAGAAGGAGTTTGGAAGTCTTCCCTCACCTTGACTTTTTGGAATAGTTTGATAAGGATAGGAGTTTGCTTATCCCTAAATGTTTGGTAAAATTTGCCTATGAAGCCATTTGGTCCAGTGCTTTTGTGTGCCAGGAGTTTTTTTAAATATTGCTTTGATTTCACTAGTTGTTATCGGTCTATTTATGCTTTCCACTTCTTTTTTTTTTTTTCAGTTTTGGAAGATGATACGTTTCTAGAAATTTGTTCATTTTTCCCAGGTTGTCAAATTTCTTTGCATAAAGTTGTTCATAGTAATTTCTTACAATCCTTTGTATTTTTCTGGTATTGGTTATTACTTCTCTTCTGCCATTTCTGATTTTATTTATTTGGGTCCTTTCACTTTTTTTCTTGATGAGTCTGGTTAAAAACTTGTCAATTTTATTTATCTTTTCAAAGAACCAGGTCCTGGAATTATTGATCCTTTGAATTGTTCTTTTAGTCTCTATGTCATTTAATTCTACTCTGTTATTGATTATTTCCTTCTTTATACTTGCTCTGTGTTTTGTTTATTGTTGTTCCTCTAGTTCTTGTAGATGTAGGGTTAGGTTGTTTATTTGCGATTCTTCTATCCTTTTTAGGTAGGCCTGTATTGCTATAAACTTCCCTCTCAGGACTGCCTTCAGCGTGTCCCAAAAGTTTTGGGCTGTTATGTGTTATTTTCATTTGTTTCCAGAAACTTTTCGATTTCTTCCTTGATGTCAGTGTTAACTCAATTATTATTTAATAGCATGTTGTTATTCAGTCTCCTGTATTTGATTGTTTATGACCTTTTTCCTTGAGGTTGGTTTCTAGTGTCATGCCATTTTGATTCGAGAAGATACTTGATGTAATTTCAATTTTCTTTCATTTTTAAGTATATTTTATTGATCATGTTATTACAGTTGTTCCAATTTCTTTTCCCTTTGCTCCCCTCTGCCCAATACCCCCCTTCACTCCAGCAATCCCACCTGCCTTAGTTCATGTCCTTGTATTATGTATGAAAGTTCTTTGGCTTCACCTTTTCCTATATTATTCTTAACTTCCCCCTGTCTATTTTGTACCAACCAGTTATGCTTCTTAATCCCTGCACCATTTCCCCATCTCCCTCTTCCCCCTCCAAGCTGATAACCCTCCAAATGATCCCCATACCTATGATTCTGTTCCTATTCTGGTTTACTCAGTTGGGTTTTTTTTTTTTTTTTTTTTTTTTTTTTTTTTTTTTTTTAGATTCAGTTGTTGATAGTTGTGAGTTTGTTGTCATTTTAACGTTCATAATTTTGACCTTCTTTTTCTTAAATAACTCCCTTTAACATTTTATATAAAAATGGCTTGGTGATGATGAACTCCTTTAGATTCACCTTGTCTGGGAAGCACTTCACCTGCCCTTCCATTCTAAATGATAGCTTTGCTGGATAGAGTAATCTTGGTTGTAGGTCTTTGCCTTTCATCACATTGAATACTTTTTGCCAGTCCCTTCTTGCCTGCAATGGTTCTTTTGAGAAATCAGCTGACAGTCTTATAGGCACCCCTTTGTAGGTAACTCTCTGCTTTTCTCTTGCTGCTTTTAAGATTCTCTCTTTATCTTTAAACTTTGGCATTTTAATTATGATGTGTTTTGGTGTGGTCCTCTTTGGGTCTAGCTTGTTTGAGACTTTCTTGCTTCCTGGACTTGTATGTTTATTTCCTTCACCAAATTTGGGGAGTTTTCCTTCATCATTTTTTACATGAACTTTCAATATCTTGCTCTTCCTCTTCTCCTTCTGGCATCCCTATGATTCAGATGTTGCCACATTTAAAGTTGTCCCAGAGGTTCCTAAACTTCTCCTCATTTTTTTCAATTCTTGTTTCCTCATTCTGTTCTGGTTGACTGTTTTTTTCTTCCTTATGTTCTGAAACATTGATTTGAACCCCGGTTTCCTTCCCTTCACCACTGGTTTTGTGTGGATTTTCCTTTGTTTCATTTAATATAGTCTTCACTTTTTCCCTTATGCATTTGCAATACGTAAGCATATCTGTCAAACCTGTGAGCATCTTTATCACCAGTGTTTTGAACTCTACATCTGATAGGTTGGCTACCTCTTTGTCACTTAGTTCTCCCACTGGAACCTTAAACCATTCCCCCTTTTGGGCCATACTTCTCTATCTCCTCATCTTGATAGGTGCCTGTGTTTGTTTGCCTCTGTGTCTTAAGTAGAGCTGTCACACCTGTTATATTGTAAGGGGCAGAGCCTTAGGTATTTGTCGGTATAGGGCAACTTGTTTCCCATGTTGTGATGCTTTATGTGGAGGAGGGGTCTGAGAGGGAACAATGCCACTTGCTTAGCACTTGCCCCTTTTCCAGGTAGTTCTCTCACTTCTTGCATGGGACTGGTGTCCCCCTAGCTATTGCCCTGGCTGTCATTCCCAGAGTGGCTGGGTCTGAGGATATTCTAAGACCATATTGGCTCTTTATACAAGCAGACTCTACTGAGAGACTGGCAGTTCCTTCCTCCATCCCAACCCCCACTGGTTTTCACAGTCAGAAGCAATGAGACTTTATTTTTCCCAGCGCTGGAACCGTGAGCTGTGTGGTCTGGTCTGGTGCTGGGAGTGCTCCCCAGGTGTCCCTTCCTACTTTTTAAAATGTTTGGCTGTGCTTTCCGCTGGCCTGCTGCCACTGCCACTGCTGCTGTCACCACACCGCATCCTCTCTGACCTGTCTCCGCCCCTTCTACCTGTCTTGATGAGTATTGCTTCTTTATATCTTTGTTTGTTGAAGTCCATGCAGCTCAATTTTTTAGAACTTCTGGTTGTCTCTAGTTTTGAGATAGTTTAGTTGTATTGCTTCTTAGTCATGGAGGGAGACACAGCATGTCTTTCTAGGCCTCCATGTTGGCCGGAAGTTATTTTAATTTTCTTGAATTTGTTGAGAATTTTTTGTGTCTTACCATGTGGTATATTTGAAAATGTTCTATGTGCATTTGAAAAGAATAATATTTTGCTTCCTTGGGTGAAGGTTATGTATATTTCAATTAAGTCCATTTGATCTAGAGTGTTGTTCAACGCCACAATATCCCTGTTGATTCTTTGTTTGAAAGATCTATCTATTGTTGACAATGGAATGTTAAAATTCCCTACTTTGAGTGTGTTGTTTTCAATATCTTTCTTGAAGTCCTCTAAGGTTTTCCTTATATATTTGGGTGCTCCTATGTTGGGTGCATATATGTTTACAAAGGTTATATCTTCTTGATGGATTGTTCCCTTAAGTATTATGTAGTGTCTTTCTTTTTATGGCTTTTATTCTGAAACCTTTTGTCTGATATAAGTATTGCTACCCCTGCTTTTCTTCATGTCTGTTTGCTTGAAACATTTTTTTTTCATTCCTTCAGTGTCAGTCTGTGTAGATCTTTCGTTCTGAGGTAGGTCTCTTGTAGAGAGCATAAATGCAGGTCATATTTTCTATTTCACTCAGCTACCTTATGTCTTTTGATTGGTGCATTTAGTCCACTTACATTTAAGGTTATTATTGATATGTATTTATTAATTGTCATTTTCCCCTCTTTGTACCTGTGTCCCTCTCTGTCTCTCTCTTTTTCTTCATCTTCTTAAAGCAGTCTCTTTGGCATCTCTTGCAATGCTGGTTTGGTGGAGATATATTCTTTTAGCCTTTTTTTTTTTGTCTGGGAAACTCTGTATTTAACCTTCCATTTTACATGAGAGCCTTGCTGGGAAGAGTAGTCTTGGTTGTAGGCCTTTGTTTTTCATTACTTGGAATATTTCTTGCCATTTCCTTCTGGCTTGTAGTGTTTCTGTTGTATAATCAGTTGATAGCCTTAATGGAGCTCCCTTGTATGTTAAGAGATGTTTCTCCCTTGCTGCCTTTAAGATACAGTCTTTGCCTTTGACTATCACCTTTTTAATTATCATGTGTCTTGAAATGGGTCTTTTTTGGTTCATCTTGTTAGGAACCCTCTGTGCTTCCTGAACTTGCATGACTTTTTCTCTTGTCAAGTTGGGGAAGTTTTCTGTCATTATTTTTCACAGAGGTTTTCTATTCCTTGCTCCTCTTCTTCTCCTTCTGGTATCCCTAGGATGTGGATATTATTACATTTCATGTTGTCCTTCAGCTCCCTTACACCCTCCTCACTCTTTCTGAGGATTTTTTTGTTGTTGTTGCTACTCTGGGAATTTTTGTCTACATTGTCCTCCAGCTCGCTGATATGACCCTCTGCTTCATCTAGCCTGCTTTTAATTCCTTTCACTGTGTTCTTCATTTCAGATATTGTATCCTTCATTTCCTCTTGGCTCTTATTGATAGTTTCTATGTTATTAGTCATGCTAGTTTGCAGTAAGTTCCTTGTAGCTTCCCTGGAGTTTTCACTGAGCTCCTTGAGGATCCTTATAACCATTGTTTTGAACTCAGTGTCTGATAGTTTGCACATCTCTATTTCATTTAGCGCTCTTTCTGGGGATTTATACTTTCCTTTTGATTGAGGTTGTGTCTTTGTCTCCCCACTTTTAGTGACTGCTCTTGTTTGTTTCTGTGTCTTATATTGATCTGCTTTGATTGTCTATCTTCATGGTGTGACCTTCTGTGGTAAAAGATCTGTGGGACTCAGTGGTGCAAGCTCCTTGACTTCCTGAGCTTCATGCTCTTGGGATGATTTTAGTGCCACTTTTGTGGTTGTAATTGGGTTTTGTTTGTTGTTGGGCCATTCTTTGGTGGGTCCTTTCTTTGGCTGGCTGACTGAGAGTTACTCCCCTACCACATCTTATATGTTGTTGTACAGATGCTGTCAGAACACAACCAAGCAGACACAGAAACAAACTCTGGTAAAAATAACCCCAACCACTACCACACTATCAAGAGCAAGTGAGCCAATATTAATAAAGGTGTAAAGATATTAAGACTATTATAAGAAAGAAAAAACAAACATTACATAATTAAAAGAAAAATGATTTTGACAGAGTTAAAGGAGGAGAACTACTAAGAGTAGGGAATAGAGACAAGGCAGAGAGAGAAAGAAATCAAAATTTACATCATAAATAAAAATGGGAGGGAAGAAGGCAGAATGGAGTAAGAGAAAGGAAATATATTGTATTAGGTTTAAACAGAAATTTAAATTATGTAGATATAATGAGAGAGAAAAAAAGAAAAAATAGGAACTAAATTGAGGAAAGAGATCTATCTCATTTATATCAACAAAAGAGCAAATATTAATATAGATGGGATGATAAGAGAAAAAAGAGAAAGAAAAAAGCTTAAGAGATGTCTAGATGAAAGAGAAGTGATTTTGAGAGGACTGAGGGAGAAGGAATACTAAGAGTGAGGAATGGGAACCAGGCTAAGACAGAGAAAAATTAAAATTTAAAACAACAAAAAAAAAGGAAAGACAGAAGGAAGGAAAAATGGAGTAGGAGAGGGGAATGGTGAAATTTGAGATTTGAAATACAGAAATAGTGAAGATCTAGAAATAAAATTGAAGAAATGCAACAGCAACCACCATATCCACAACAAATGAGCAAAGACTGATAAAAGTGGAGAGAGAATAAGGGTATTTTAAAAAGGGAAAAAGAATGTGAGATGACCAATGACAAGTAAAGTGAGTTTGAGAGGCTGGAGCAGGGAGAAAGAGTAAGAATGTGAGATAGCAGTTGTAACAAGAGAGTAAATAAAATTTGAAATGAAAATAAGAGAAAAGAAGAAGGTAAAATAAATTAAGGGAGGGAGGAGAAAAATATAAGGTTGGAAATAAACTATAATATAAACACTAGTGGACTAATGAGTCCTGGCTGGTTTGGCTCAGTGGATTGAGCATCGGCCTGCGAGCTAAGTGTCGCTGGTTCGATCTTCCAGTCAGGGCACATCAGAGAAGGAAAACTCTGACTCCAAAAAACCTCCACTGCCTTGCGGCATACCTCTTCAGGGGAAAGGCTAAGGGAGTAAACCCCAACAGAAAATCCGGAGCCGGAGTCCCTAAGGCGGTTTGACGTTGTAGTCAACACAGGCAACTCCTGCAGCGCACCTGAAGCCAAGCTGTATTGACTCCGTCTTTCCCTTGGACCCTTCAGCTGTGAAGAGAGGGGGGGTCTGCTGCATGGGCAACAGCAGACCCTCCATATCACCCTGCCCAGGCTCTGTAGCTTCAGCTTCACTGGAGAGGACACTCCAGCGTCATCGCAAGATGTCGATTTAACACGGGAGGAGACAGATACCGTGTCACTCCCGAGTTGGACTGCACAGCCATTCTCGGCGGTGCAGATAGACTCTTAAGAAGCTACACCATCGTCTCTCGAGACGGACGGCTGCCGACGAGTGGCCTAATAAGCACAAACTTGCTGGACCAGAAATGGATTTTATAAAGCTATCCAGGAGAGAAAATAACACAGATCTTTCAGATGACTATGGTGGAATTCATCTCAGTAGAATCTAGTTTTACCCCTGTTTTATCTTTCTGGATCCATCCCTGGTGATGTCAGACCATGTCCCAGTCTGGGCCTAGGCCACCCTTTTCGAGACTACCAGGGATGCACAGTCTGTGATTGTCTTCTTCAGTTGTTAATCTAGTCAGTCTGTAATCAGCAGTCAGGCTTGAGAACCACAGGGTGGGGCAGAGTAATTCCTGTGGGTGGCGCTATTTCTCCCCCTCAGGTTGATGCCACTTGGAGGGGAGTGCTCTGCCTCAGCAAGGTGGCTCCTGCAGTATGAGGGATGACTCAGCACAGGGATTCCATTTGCTGCTTCCTCAGTTGTCCCCCCAAAGCCTTCATCCCTAAACTCTCCTCAAGCATCTCCAGTTCATTCTGTTCCTTTTGCTGGAGCCCAGAGTAGGTGGATACAACCGAAATTTTGTATGTTGGCCCTTTAAAAGGTTCGCTGCATCTTCAGTCATCTATTTCTGGCAGGCAGAAACCCTGCTTCTTTTCACAGCTGGAAACTATCTGGGTGCCTTTCCAGTTCTGGCACTGCAGGCTTCTGAGCCCATCCTGGGGTTCAGACCCCACAGTTCTAAGGGGAAAGTTCCCAGTTGCTGAAATATCCCTCCAGCACTTCAGCTTCCACCTGTGGGAGCTCAGCCAGCCCTCTCATGTCTCCTTCACACTCTGTACTAGTCATTCTGTGATGAAGTGGTTTCTTTTGTCTGTCCATGGTTATAAGACTTCTTTCCATTCACTGTTTAGTTGGTCATTCCAAATGATCTCTCTATAATCCAGCTACAATTCCAGACTGATCGTGGGAGGAGGTCCATGCAAATCTCACTTACTCCGCTGCCATCTTGGATCAGTCTTGGAAGGTTTAACTGAAAATATTTTTAATTGAGTAGTCTATTTACATTAAATGTGATTACAGATACAGATATATTGAGATTTTTTTTTAGTCAATATTTTTTAATTGAAATAAAACTTTGGATTAAAGTTAGCTTTCTTCCTGAGGCCTTGTTAGCTGTGAACACTTGGGAGAGATTCAGAGGTTCGGCTCTTGGCTTTGGGGTAGTTTTGTTGTTGTTCCTACTGTTGTTGTTGTTTTTGTTTTAATTAATTAATTGATTAGTTTGCTTATTTTATTTTTAGAGAGAGGGGAAAGGAGAAAGAGAGGGAGAGAAACATCACTGTGTGGTTGCCTCTCACTCACGCCCCCAACTGGGGACCTGATGTGCAACCTAGTCATGTGCCCTGACTGGGAATCAAACCAGCGGCACTTGGCTCCCAGGCCGACACTCAATCCACTGAGCCACAGCAGCCACGGCCTTATATTGAGATTTATATTCACCATTTTATTGTTTGTTTTCTATTTGTCCTATACCTGTCCTATGGTCCTCACTCTCTCCTTTCTTTCTTTCTTTTCAACTCATCTGGTATTTCTTTCATGTTTCTATCTCCCATCACCACCACTATCCATTTGTATACCACTAACATAAAGTAGTATTTTACCTCTGTATAGACAATGATAAGGCTTAGAGTGCTTTAACTCCTTACCCTTTCTGCCTTTTGGGTTATTGTCGTCATGCATTTCAATTCTGTATATATGTGAGTCCTATTAAATGTTACTGTTATTATTGTTGTTTTGTCCAGTAAATATATACCTAGATTTACCCACATTTTCCCACTTCTGTTGTTCTTCATTTCTACTTGTATTTATGTGTATCCATTGGGACCGTTTTTCTTCCACCTGAAGAATTTCCTTCAGTATTTCTTGTCTTTTTTAAACTAGGGTATAATTGACATATTATAATAGTTTCAGATATACAACATAATGATGAACTATTTATAGGTTGTGAAATAATCAACACAGCAAGTTTAGTTAATATCCATCATTATACATAATTGCAAAATTTTTCTTTTCCTTGTGGAGAGAAATTTTAAGATATACTCTCTTAGCAACTTGAAATATGCAACACAGTATTATTAACTACAGTCAGTCTGCTGTACATTACTTTCTCGTGACTTGTTTATTTTGTAACTGGAAGTTTGTACCTTTTGACATCCTTTACCCATTTTGCCCATCCCCCTCCACCTATACTCTGTTTATATGAAAGTATACTGTATGTATCTTTCTCTGTCTGACTCATTTCACTTAGCATAATGCCCTCAAGATCTATCCATGTCATCACAAATGGCAAAAAAGACGAGACTCCATTCTTTTTCATGGTTGAATAATCAATTAAATATGTCACATTTTCTCTATCATTCGTTCTTTGATAAACACTTAGTTTGTTTCCATATCTTGGGTATAGTAAACAATACTGTTATGAACATGGGTGTGTGTATATATTTGAGTTAGTATTTTTCTTTGGATAAATACCCAGGACTGGAATTGCTGGAGCTCAGTATTTCTTTTATTTTGTTCTTTTTAGTGACAGAATCTCTCCATTTGCATTCTGGAAATCTGTTTAGTTCTTCTTTCCTTCTGAAAAGAAAAGTTCAGATATAAAACTTTAAGTTGATAGTTATTTTCTTTTATTACTTGAGAAATGTCATCCCATTGTGTTCTGGTTTTCAAATTTATGAAGCAGCTTAATATTCTTTCTGAGATATTTTTCCTCTCTTTTTAAACCACTGAGCACAAATATAGAATATCAGCAAATCTTTTTGAAGACATAGGATAGCTACTAAGGCATTGAAGAATTATAGGGCAAAAATCTGGGAGAAAAAGAAACCCAAAAGAGTTAAACTCAGTATTTGTGATTCCTTTGTCTTCAATGCATCTTTTGATGACCACAGAGGCAGCTAAGAATCTGAGAAGAGCTCTCTACTGATTTATAAATCTAAAAGGACCACACAAAAAATGGACATCATAGCCTGTCAAGGACGGGCAATAGACTGTCTATTCTCAACTAGGTTTCATGTTGGCACCCTGAAGAACTATATCCTAGGAAAATGGGTAAACCAGAAATAGGCTAGTTTTGAATTATCTCAATATTTGGTTGAACTAAGGTGATCTTGAATTGTTAATGCCTTAGTCTAGCCTGTATAAAGCAAATATAAGTCTCTCTGGAGGAATATAACATGAGCCAAAACCTAAAATCATCTTTACCATCTTTTAAGTGTAATGTTTCACACTCAATAAAAATTAGTCACATGAAGTGACAGCATAACATGGCAAAAACACAAAACAAGTAATAAATATAGAAATAAATCTACAGATAATAAAGTTTTTAAAGTCATGAAAGTTTTACAAAGCAGAGAATTTTGACAGATGAGTGGAAACCATATAAAGAACCAAATGATAATTTTAGATATACAAAAACATGATAGCCGATATTAACAACTCAATGGATAAGTTTATTAGCAGAATAGACTATAATAAAAAGAATTAGCAAATGGAATATAAGTCAAAAAGAAAATATCCATACCAAATCCCGGAGCAACATCGGTAACAAAAATAGAAAACATGAAGAGCATGTGACATAGGATATAGAGTGAAAATGTCAAAAATATGTATTCTTGGAGTTATGAAAGAAGAAGAGAGACATGATGTTTGAAGCATCATGGAGATAATGGCTGAGAATTAAAAAAACAAACAAACAAACAACAACAACAACAACAAAAAACCCTGAAAAACATCAAGCCACAGATTTAAGAAGCACTTAAAAGAATTCTGGGAAAATAAAGATAAAGTAACCATATCCAAGCATATCACAGTAAAACTGCTAAAAGCAAGAAGAGAGAAAAAAATCCCACAAGCAGCCAGAGGGGAAATAGTAAGAGTTAACAGTTGAATTTTCAACAAAAGAGTGAAAGAGAGGAACCAGTAGGATGATATCATCAAAATTCTCAAATAAAGTAACCAACTGCTGATTTGGGCTGGACATCTGGAAATGACTGGAGTTGGCTCTATTCCAATGTCTCTCATTCTCTTCTTTGGTTTAGCAGACTACCTTGAAAATGTTTCTCTCATGGTAATCGCAGAAACATAAGAGAGCAAGCAGATATGTGAAAGTACCTTTTAAGCTTCTGCTCATGCCATATCTATTAAGATCCCATTGGCCAAAGCAAATCATATAACTGAACTCCTAATTAAAGAACAGGGAAGTATGTTCATTCTGCCACTTGATAGGAAAGACTGAAATCATGTGGTAAAATACACAGATATAAGAAGGAATGAAGAATTGGAGCCATTAATACAATGCATCACAAGGTAATTATTGAAAAAGACCTAAACAGAGGAATTTTTGTAACCTATTTCTCTGGACATAAATGAATCAGGATACCTAGCTAATTAATTCTAGCTATTGTTCTGACCAAATCTAAAAGGATTTGATAAGGCATATGAAAAGTGTTCAAGAACTCTCAGTTTATGCTTTCAGAAGTCAGATGCTTGATATCACACATGCTTTAACTAAACTCTAAGAGCAACTTCTTAACCCTGGCTGGTTTGGCTCAGTGGATTGAGCGTCGGCCTGCGAGCTAAGTGTCGCTGGTTCGATCTTCCAGTCAGGGCACATCAGAGAAGGAAAACTCTGACTCCAAAAAACCTCCGCTGCCTTGCGGCATACCTCTTCAGGGGAAAGGCTAAGGGAGTAAACCCCGACAGAAAATCCGGAGCCGGAGTCCCTAAGGCGGTTTGACGTTGTAGTCAACACAGGCAACTCCTGCGGCGCACCTGAAGCCAAGCTGTATTGACTCCGTCTTTCCCTTGGACCCTTCAGCTGCGAAGAGAGGGGGGGTCTGCTGCATGGGCAACAGCAGACCCTCCATATCACCCTGCCCAGGCTCTGTAGCTTCAGCTTCACTGGAGAGGATACTCCAGCGTCATCGCAAGATGTCGATTCAACACGGGAGGAGACAGATACCGTGTCACTCCCGAGTTGGACTGCACAGCCATTCTCGGTGGTGCAGATAGACTCTTAAGAAGCTACACCATCGTCTCTCGAGACGGACGGCTGCCGACGAAGAGCAACTTCTTTGCAGGACAGGAGATAATTAAGTGAAGGGAAAAGGTTGTGTTTACTTTAAAAAAATGGGAGCAATAGTAAATTGCAATGAAGGAAAACAGTTAGATATGGATTGGGTAACACCTTTGTTACCCAAACTAACAAAAAGCACTATGCAGAATTAAGTGAGAAGACAAAAAATTTGTATATACAAGTTATTCCTTTCCAGGTTTAGTATTGCTACATTGAACCTATAGTCCAGAAAGAATGTGGCAGAAAAGGCAATAAAATGATTCAAATTTCAATGTGTTAAGACCTTGAGATCCTATTTCCTGTTTTATCCAAGAAGAAGGAAGCAAAATGGGTTTCAGTACAAATGGGCTTGAGTCACCTGTACTTGCCAATGTAGGGAGAGACCCGAGGAAAATGGCTAGGACAAAGCGGTTCTTGGAGATTTGGGGGCATTAGAGATAGTGTGAGAAAAAGCAGTGCTTCTCAAACCAGTTCATGATGTGCCCTGAGCAGTGGCACCACACCGCCTCTGGCAGTCTAAACTGGCTTCCCTAAGCATTCATTTCTTTGAGAATTACATTCTTTTAAAAAATGTATGTGAATTTCATTTTATCCTGCATATGAAATATGTTCTTTTTTAAGTAAAAATGTGTTTTAACTTACTTATCTTAGGGTAATAGTCAAGATTTAGAAAGAAGTAGCATAGTTATGCTATGTCTTTGAGTATTTTTTGGCACACAATATAGTAGTCCCTAGGATTATGTAGTTCTTAAGAACCTCAGGTTATAGAATGTTGGCTTGGGGTCAGGAGGACTAGATTTTACCCTTACCTTTGGCCCTAATTCAAGTTGGTTTTGGAGAAATTATTTGAACTGCTTAGACTTCAGGTTCCCTCCCTGTAGGAGGAGATTGGACTAGACCATCTTTAAGTTTCCATCTAGTTCAGAGCCTCCATGAATGTTTCAGGTTCTTAGCTAAGTTAAGCCTTCGTATTCACCTATGAGTACACATTCTCCTTGAGCCTCTTTACCATCACTCAGGTATGTCTGGTGCTCATTTTGACGTTCCATCCTAGAGAATGAGAGCCGATTTTCCCTCAGAAGCTGATCATACAGGTTCCACTTCACACACAACCAGGCACGGTTTCTCGTCAAGCAATACAGAGGCAGCAAACAATGAATAGGACAGGAAAATATGGACCCTGAACAATCAAACTAGAGGCAATGCCAATGGAACTTTTTTCTTTAATATACCAAAGTAACATACTTTTCATGGGGAGACTGATGGACTTTGGCCTAGTAACAGATGCAGGGTTTTTTGTTTTTGTTTTTTCCGATTCCATCAGCTTTGAAACTGAGAATGGAAATGAGACACCTGCATTAATAAAACAACAAGGTGGCGTTTGGACACTTAAACTAAACAAAAGAAATTGGACCTGGGAGTGAATTACTTATTTATGGACATCTCCTGTTGAGCTATCTACCTTCTCTGAGGCCTGGGATGCTCTCTTTCATGGTCCTTCAGGAAGAAGGGGAGGGCTCTGTGATGGCTTGTGGTTTAGGTTAATAGTGAGCTGTTTGTGCGTGTGTGTGTGTGTTGGGGGGTGGGGGAGCAGTCATTTGGTCCAAAGCTTCCTTACAATGAAGTACACTCCCTCTCCGTCTTCTCTTGAAGACATTTTGAAATCTATTTTATGACAAACAGGAAATACACTCATGAATTTCATGAGGTGATATATCCAGGGGGCTGTGTCAAAATTAAATCAAGGTGAAACTGGGCTCAAGGTCTTAATAAACTCTGAAAAGGAGAAACTCCTGAGGAGCTGGTAGCAGCCTGATTTCTTTCATCTGTTATAACTGACCTGGAAAAAGCATAAGCCAGCACAGGCATTGTGCAGAACTTCTCTGCCAAGGAGCTTAAAGTGCAGAATGACATAAGTGGTCTTATCCGTTTCTGATTTCCACTACTGTCCCCCCAAACCTACAGCAGTTCTCATGTCACCTTGTGTAATGTCATTTAAATAAAGATCACCTGAGTCTCATAGAACAGAAATATTACACAATCTCAAGTGAATTCTTGATAGGCTTTTTACATATATGCATATATCAGTCTGAAACATAGGTCCTGTTATTGTCTCGATGTTTACTTAAATGCAAACTTATTGTTGTTGAATATGGGCAAGTTCCATACAAAAATGGACACACATAACTTTTGTCTTGGTATAAAATCAGTTATGCCATAGAGCATTTCCCCCTTGTAACTAGGAAGAAAGGGCTTGGTGTTAAGAAAGAGTTTGGATAGAAGAGAACGCCACAAATGAAAAGCTAGTTTTTCCAGCAGCACTTTACTAGGAGGTCATGCTTTCCCACTAGAATCTACAAAGGTATGATAAGTAATCTTCTCATGGTGCCAACAACAGAGAATATGGGGGCCCAACATTAAGGAGAGGTCAAAGGATCAATGAGACCTGAGAGTCAGAGGGCATTAGAGACGTAACTGTTATACTCAAGCCCTGATGTGTCAGGGTGGCTACTATCTTCTTAGACAAGAGGGGCAAGCCCAGAATGATTTGAGCCCTAACTAAGCCCTAACTTGGCTTGTTGCCAAGGCTCAAGGTAGAATTCACCTCACTTCAGCAGCCGTCCTTATCCTGGTCCCTTCCAGTCATCAGCTGCTCTCCTGGCTGTCCTTTCTTCCTTAGTTATCCTAGGCTTCAAGATTAATTATTTCAAGCAAGTTCTCATCACCACTTATAGTTTTCCCAATTCAGTCAATTCCTTATTTAGCATGAGTACAATCATTCATTTTCCCCTTTATCTCTGAGGTGAAAAATATTACTGTGAAAAAACCCGAATCCAAGTGAAGCCTAAACTAGTCAATAGATCAGGACTGGTGCCACATCATTGTGTAATTTCAAGCTTTTACTTATTTTCTCATCACTGCCCAGCAAATTTACCCATTTCCAAAGGCAGTAATTTCAGAACATCATTCCTTATCTCAAACCCCAAACTTATCACCCTGAGCAGAAGAGTTAGACTCCTGCTTCTCCAAGAAAATAAAGGTCATGAATCCCTTCAAGTTCTGTCCCTCCAACTCTCTCTGCAGGCATCTTTGCTTTTGCCCCTGCAGAAGTGGTTTTCCTGTTCCCACCCACACTTCTCTTTACACCACCTCTCAATTCTAGAATGTCTCTCTTTTTTGGTACTCTTTAAAATCAATTAATTCTTCTCCTGTCTTTTCAATATCTTTATTTAATTCTTCCCTTCTTCTACTAATGCTCAAATCGCAATCATTATTATTTTTAAAAATCTCTGCATCCTTACTTCTTCTCCTTCTCCCTCCTCCTCCTTCTTCTTTTTTTGTGGTCACTACCAACATTTTCTCCTCTTTACTACCTTGCTTAACAAGGTTTATATTTTCTGACTTTGCCTCCTCATGTCTCATTTTCTCATGTCACTGTGGCCTGGCATTAACCTCATCATGGTAATAGGAAGGCACTGTCAAAGGTCACACCTGGATTGATGTCCATATCTTCTCTCTCGGTGAAACGGGAAGAAAATGTCAACATCTCTACTTGACAGATTGTAGTGGATACTATTGTTACCACTTAGATTCCCCCTCTCAGGGTCAGGCACTTGTTCCCCAGCTGCTGGGGTGTTCCCTGTGAGGGCTAAACCTGAGTTCTGCCGCAGTGATTGCTCTCAGCAGAAAGGAATCGCCTCACTTGCAGTTCCTCTCCTCTCCAGAGGCAGCCAGCGTTTGCTGACTCTGATCTGGAGTCCATACACAGCCCCCTTGCCTCAGTGAAGGACACCTATGAAGAACCATCCAAGCTTAAAACCTTTCCATGACATTGACTGAAGCCTTTGTTATGATTTCATTGCGAGTTTAACTTCTCCAGTGAGAGAAATTTCTGCCCAATCTGCCTTTCTTCCCTTCCTCAACAAGTATTGTTTCTGAGAGCGTGCCCAGGAAAGTTCCTGCTAGCCAATGTCTATGTCAGAGTCTATTTCCTGGGGAACATGATGGTAAGACACAGGAAAAGCTAGTTACTCCCCCAGAAAAACTGGTGAGTAGGGGAATTCCTTACTCTTATCTTAGCTGAAGGAAAACTCTGATTCCAAAAAACCTCCGCTGCCTTGCGGCATACCTCTTCAGGGGAAAGGCTAAGGGAGTAAACCCCGACAGAAAATCCGGAGCCGGAGTCCCTAAGGCGGTTTGACGTTGTAGTCAACACCGGCAACTCCTGCGGCGCACCTGAAGCCAAGCTGTATTGACTCCGTCTTTCCCTTGGATCCTTCAGCTGCGAAGAGAGGGGGGGTCTGCTGCATGGGCAACAGCAGACCCTCCATATCACCCTGCCCAGGCTCTGTAGCTTCAGCTTCACTGGAGAGGACACTCCAGCATCATCGTAAGATGTCGATTCAACATGGGAGGAGACAGATACCGTGTCACTCCCGAGTCAGACTGCACAACCATTCTCGGCGGTGCAGATAGACACTTAAGAAGCTACACCATCGTCTCTCAAGACAGACGGCTGCCGATGATCTTAGCTGCCACCTATCAGGCTCCTGTGCTGGCACATACCGATCTAGAAAACTTCAGGCTGAATACAAAAGTATAATTCTCCTCAGACAACAAATGTAGCTAAATCTCAATTTCTAGATTTTTTTTTCATTAAAAATTTTTTTTCTAGAATAACTGTTACTTGGGACAATACTGGATCCAAGCCTCTTCTTTGGAACCATAGTCAAATTTCTAGGAATTAAAATTTTAACAGCACCTCTATCACTAGGATATGCTCACTTTTAGAAAAGCCTTACCCTTCTCTCTGCTTCTCCCATTTTTGGTTCCTGCCCCACCAAGTCCTCAAAGATTTCCTCTATGATGACAGTTTTAGCTTCCTCAAGTCTCCACACTGCCACTCTGTGAACATCACAGAATTGGATGAAGTTCTTGGTTCTACTTTCATCTCAACTTTCAGAATTGATGGAAACACTAGGATCATAGAATATATAATCTTTTTATTTTGCTAGATTTAAACCATTCTGATATGTCCAACTACATGTATTTGAGGGTGGACAACTATTCTAATTGTGAGCAATTCTGCCTTCCCTAATTCTAAACTATATTCCAAATCCAAACTTCTTTCTATGCTTTTTTTTTTTTTTTTTTTTAATCAGTATGTCGATTGTTTAACACCAAGCAACAAGCACTCTATAAATGTAGTGGCTTTAAGAAATAACCGGCTCTTATTTCTTACCCTTTCCTTGGTTTGTCTGGACATTTCTGTTGATCTGGACTGGGCTTCATCGAGCTCAACTGGGTTTGCTCATGGGTCTACACTAATGGTTAGGGACCGGCTCTCTTGGATGGCCTCAGCTTTGTGTGGTATCTCCCTCTCCGGTAGGCAGTTAGCCTGGGTCTATTCTCACAGCATGGCAGAGCTCCAAGAACAAGCAGGACTAATTGTGCAGGAGAGTAAGCCCTAAGCAAGCCTTTGCTTGCATCTCATTACTCAAAAGCCAGTCATAATGGAAGGGGATTATATAGGTAACCCCCGTATAATACTGTTGTTAGGTTCCTAACAAATGCTATGTTATATGGATCTGTGTTATATGCAACAAAGAACTAGTAGGAAAAGGGGAGTTAGGTTCCAAAAATTTAAAAAACATACTATTATATTTTTATGATTAAGAGAAATATCTGTATTAAAGCAATTTTCATCAAAAGTATTATATATTAATATGAATTAAGTAATGTTTTCTTCATCATCACTACTAAGCTCCATTAACCAAATGCATTTTCCTTTTGTTTAGATATTCTATGAACTTTCTTCAGCATTATCTTGATTTCTATGCTCTAGTTTTTCTGAAAAATCTGTTATTTTAGATTGCTTGCTTTTAGCTGAGAGATCTTTATAAATTTTGTTATACGGTGCTAAGCACTTCTGAAGTTCTCTCTTAAACTGTGTGCTCCTTTCAGTGCAAGGATCTTCATTTAAGTAATATGACTAACTGTTTGGCTAAGTCTAGGCCTTTCCTCATGCTTTTTAGTGTAAACTGTTTAACTTCTTCATTTTCATCAGTGCTATCATCCCCTAAGTTATCTTGGCACATTCCAGATGTCATTTCCACCAAAATCACTTCATCAGTTTCTTCTTCTACCAGCAATTCTTGGATATCTTCTACAGTCATATCGTGTTAGAGTGAAACCGTGTTATAGAAGTACCATGTTATACAGGGGATACCTGTAAATTATAAACCAAAGGGCTTGGATTCCAGAAGTCTATTAATTTGAGCCATTCAGGCAAGAACTCTACCATATTGCCTCAGGCCAAATCACTATCACACTCTGATTTGTTGGCTTCTGGAGCCCTCATTCTAACTGTTGTCCTCTTTTACTCTTGATCCTTATGGTCTATTTCCCACCTGATAGTCAAAATCATCTTTTAAAAACATTAATCAGATCATGTCACTCCCTTGCTCAGAATCCTTCAGTGGCTTCCTATTGCTTTTAGACTAAAATCCAAATGGCTTACCATGACTACCAGGTTGTAAATGATCTAGTCTAGTTTAATTAGGCCCTTTTGAGTAGAGGTGAGCGTAGAAGTTTTTAGTTGGAATTGAGAGATTGTTTTTGGTAGGGCGGTTTCTAACCAGATGTTGTCTGTTAGGTGGGAAGCTAGTTTTTGGCTTATGATTAGTTTTAGTAAAGACAGGTGGCGATGAATGATGGTGGGGAAATAGCCCAGAAGGTTGGAGAATTTGAATGAGTTTGTGGGAGTTTTGGTTTTTAGATTTAAGGTCATGGAGCTTAGTTCTAGGGCAATGGTGAAGCCTAGTAGTGTTACGAGCATTGCTGTAAGTTTTAGGTATAGGGGTATTGTTAGTTGAGGGATGTTTATGGGGTGGATATTATTGGAGATTAGGAAACCGGCAAAAATGCTGCCTGTTATGAGGCGTTTGATGGGGTTTAATAATAGGGGATTGTTTTCATTGATTGGTGATGTGGTGGGAAAGCGTGGTTGTTTTAGTAGTGCAAAGAAAATAATTCGGGTGCTGTATACGGCAGTTAGGGAGGTGGCGATTAGAGTTATTAGTAGGGCTCAGGCGTTGGTATACGACGTGTTAGTGGCTTCAATGATTAGGTCTTTTGAGTAGAAGCCTGTTAGGAAAGGCATGCCTGTTAGGGCAAGACTTCCGATAATGAGGGCTGTGGTTGTGATGGGTATGGTTTTGTATAGGCCTCCTATTTTTCGAATGTCTTGTTCGTCATGGAGGCTGTGGATAATTGATCCAGAGCATATGAATAGTATAGCTTTGAAGAATGCGTGGGTGCAGATGTGAAGGAAAGCTAAGTGTGGTTGGTTGATGCCGAGGGTTACTATTATTAGTCCTAGTTGGCTTGAGGTGGAGAATGCAATGATTTTTTTAATGTCATTTTGGGTTAGAGCGCATATGGCTGTGAATAGGGTTGTTATAGCTCCTAGGCATAGTGCTGTTGTTTGGATAAGTGGGTTATGTTCTATTATGGGGTGAAATCGAATGAGTAGGAAAATGCCTGCTACAACTATTGTGCTGGAGTGGAGTAGGGCGGAGACGGGCGTTGGGCCTTCTATGGCCGATGGCAGTCATGGGTGTAGTCCGAATTGGGCTGATTTACCTGTGGCTGCTAGAAGTAGGCCGGCTAGGGGGATGTTGGTGTTGTTTGGTTGTAAGATAAAGATTTGTTGGATTTCTCATGTATTCAGGTTAGTTATAAATCATGCTATAGATAGAATGAAGCCGACGTCCCCAATGCGTTTATATAAGATAGCTTGGAGTGCTGCTGTGTTTGCGTCTGCTCGGCCGTATCATCAGCTGATCAATAAGAAAGATATGATTCCTACTCCCTCTCAGCCAATGAACAGCTGAAATAAGTTGTTAGCTGTTACTAGGATTATTATTGTGATTAAGAATGTTAGTAAGTACTTGAAGAATCGGTTGATGTTTGGGTCGGTGTGTATATATCACATAGAGAATTCTATAATAGACCATGTTACGAATAGTGCAACTGGCATGAATAGTATTGAGAAGTAGTCTAGTTTAAAGCTCATAGAGATATTTATTGTCTGTATAGTAATTCAGTTTCAGTTGGAGATTATTGTTTCTTGGTTGGAGTAGATGAATAGGGTGGTGGGGACTAGGCTGATAAAGAAAGAATAGGAGACTATGGTTTTCACATGGTTGGGGTAGTTGGGGTAGTTTTGGTTGTTTGTGAGTGTTATTGCGATGGGGGTGAGCAGGGTTATAAGTGATGTGAATATTAGAGTGTGCAATATATTTATTACTTTTATTTGGAATTGCACCAAGGTTTTTGGCTCCTAAGGCCAACGGATAACTGTTATCCTTTAAAAGTGTGAAAAAGCCACATTTTTAGGTGTGGGGGCATGAATTAGCAGTTCTTGCATGCTTTTTCGGTAAATAAGAGGGGTTAGTCTCTGTCTTCAGATTCACAATCTAATGTTTTATTAAACTATATTTACAGTAAGTAGTGCCTATGATAATTTTGGGATTTATAATTAGTAGGAGTAATGGTAATATGTGTATTGCTATTAGAGTATTCTCTCGTGTGTAAGAGGGTTTAATGTTGTTGATGTGGTGTGTGTGTTTACCTCGTTGTGTTGTGATTAGCATGTAGAGGGAGTATAGTGCTGTAATGGTGATGTTAAATCCTATTATAATGATTGATAGGTTTGATCATGAAAATGTTGATATAATTACAAATAGTTCTCCTATAAGGTTGATGGTGGGGGGAAGGGCTAGGTTTGCTGTCCTTGCTAGCAGTCATCAGGCAGATATTAGTGGTAGGATTGTTTGTAGCCCTCGAGCCAAGATATAGTTCGACTGTGGACTCGTTCGTAGTTTGTATTTGCTAGACAGAATAATATTGAGGATGTTAGGCCGTGGGCGATTATTAGAGTTGTTGCCCCTATGTAGCTTAATGGGGTCTGGATAAGGATGGCTGTGATTACAAGTGCTATGTGGCTTACTGATGAGTAGGCGATAAGGGATTTTAAGTCAGTTTGTCGTATGCAAATAGAGCTAGTTATAACTATTCCTCATAGTGAGAGTATTATGAATGGATAGGATATGGTGGTTGTTAGCGGCTCTAGTAAGACTGTAATGCGTATCATACCGTACCCACCTAACTTTAACAGAATGGCGGCTAGGACTATTGAGCCGGCGATTGGGGCTTCTACATGGGCTTTTGGTAATCAAAGGTGTAGACCATATAGGGGTATTTTTACTATAAAAGCTATTATGCAAGCTAATCATAATATATTATTGGTTCATGAGTTTGGTAGGGGTTTGGCTAAGATTTCTATTAGCAAGAAGTTTAAAGAGCCCATGGTGTTCTGGAGAAAAGTTAGTGCGATTAGTAGTGGGAGGGATCCTACTAGTGTATAGAACAGGAAATAGTGTCCTGCGGCCAGGCCTTCAGTTTGTGCTCCTCAGCGGGTAATAAGGACAAGGGTTGGTAGGAGGGTGGCTTCAAATAGAATATAGAATAAAATTAGTTCTGAGACGGTAAAGGTTATGATAAGGAGTACTTGTAGGGTTACAAGTATTGTGATATATAGTTTTTTTCGGGTTGATGTTTCGTTGGATAGATGGGATTGGCTTGCTATGATTATAAGGGGTAATAGTCATATAGTTAGTATTAGGAGAGGTGCGGATAGTGCGTCGGAGAAGAACATTTGGGATAGGTTAATGCTATTGTCTCCAAGTTGAGCTATTAGGGGGAGACATAGGAGATTAATAATTAGGCTGTGTATTGTTGTGTTGATTCATACTAGTTTATTTTTTGATAGTCATGTAAGGGGGATAATTATAATGGTAGGGATGATAATTTTTAGCATTGGAGTAAGTTTAGGCTTTGAACATAATCCGTGCCGTAAGTGTTTGATACCATTACTAGTAACGATAGGCCTAGGGCTGCTTCGCATGCAGCGAATACTAGGAGGATGATTGGTAGTATGTTAGCTAGTGTTATGTTAATGCTTAGGATGGTAATAGATATTAATACGAATAGGGATAGTATTATACCTTCTAGGCATAGTAGGGAGGACATTATATGTGATCGATATATTAGCAGGCCTGTTAGGGAGATTATGAATGCTACAAATATGTTCATGTACGTTAGTGTCATTTGATAATTATAGAGTTTTGCATAATCTAGTGAGTCAAAATCACTTGTTTTGTTTAAACTAATTATCATTATTCAGATCATTCTAGTCCGTCATTTGATCATTCATAAAGTAGGCTGATAGCTAGCAGGGAGAGTAGCAGTAGGGACACTGGGAGCATGTTGTTTAGGTTGTTTGTCTGGTATGCTCATGGGAGGGGGAGTAGAAGTGCAATTTCTAGGTCGAACAGCAGAAAGGTGATGGCGACTAGGAAAAATTTTATGGAGAATGGAAGGCGGGCTGGGCTAGTGGGGTCGAAGCCGCACTCATAAGGGCTTAGTTTTTCTGAGTAGGAGTTTGTTTGGGGTAATCAGAATGCAATGATTACTAGGATGGATGCCAGTAGGGAGTGGGTAATGAGTGCTAACAGTATGTTTATTGTTCTCCTTCGGGGTTTACCGAAACTAACTGATTGGAAGTCAGCTGTACTGATTAATACTAAGAGAGCAAGAGCCTCATCAATAGATTGATACGTAGAGGAAGAGTCAGACAACATCTACGAAGTGTCAATATCAAGCAGATGCTTCAAATCCGAAATGGTGACTAGATGTGAAGTGGAATTTTAGTTGTCGTAGTATGCATACAATAAGAAAGGTGGAGCCAATGATTACGTGTAGTCCGTGGAAGCCTGTGGCTATGAAGAAAGTGGATCCGTAAACTCCGTCTGAAATTGTGAAAGAGGTTTCGTAGTATTCTGATGACTGTAGTAGTGTGAAATATAATCCCAGGCAGATAGTGATGGCCAGTGATTGTAGTATGTCTTTGCGGTTACCTTCTATTAGGCTGTGATGGGCCCAGGTGATGGAGACGCCTGAGGCGAGTAGTACAGATGTGTTTAGCAGTGGGACGTCTAATGGGTTTAGTGGGGTGATTCCTGTTGGGGGTCAAAGTCCTCCTAGCTCTGGGGTTGGGGCTAGGCTTGAGTGGTAGAAGGCTCAAAAGAAGCCGGAAAAGAAGAAAACTTCTGAGATAATAAAAAGAATTATTCCGTAGCGCAGTCCTTTTTGTACGATGGGTGTATGATGTCCTTGGAAGGTGCTTTCTCGGATAATATCACGTCATCATTGATATATAGTCAGGGTATTGGTAATAAGGCCAAGGGACAGTAGGAATACAGAATTAAAGTGAAATCATATAACTAAGCCCGAGGTCAATAATAGGGCAGATAGTGCACCTGTTAGTGGTCATGGGCTTGGGTTGACTATGTGATAGGCGTGGGTTTGGTGGGTCATTAGGCATTATCGTGTAAATATAGACTTACCAGAAGAGTAAATACGTAGGCTTGGATAAGGGCTACGGCGAACTCTAAGATGGTTAGTAGTAGTAAGATAATGAATGTAATGAGAGCAATGGTTGTGTTAATGTTTATTAAGGCTAATGTGGCTCCTCCAATAAGGTGGATTAGTAAGTGTCCTGCGGTGATATTGGTGGTTAGTCGCACCGCTAGTGCTATTGGTTGAATGAACAGGCTGATTGTTTCGATAATAATCAGCATGGGGTCATCAGATCTCTGTGCTCTCATGCTATAACCACACTCCCTTTGCCTACTCTACTTGGTCACTCTGTTCTTCCTCCTGCTCCTCCAGCCTCAGAGATCTTGTCTTTGGAGCTCTCTCCTTCAGACATGTTTTGCTCCAGGTGTTTGGACGGCTGACCTCTTATCTTGCACCTCATTCATTCTGTCCCTAAAGGGGCCTTTCCTGGTCATCCAAGGTAACACAGCTACACCCCATCCCTATATGCTACAAACTCTAACTTATTACCCCTTTTATATTATTTGAATAGCAGCTTAACATCTGAAATTATTGTTTTTTAAATATTTTTAATTTTTGTTCTACATCTGACTAGAATGTGAGCTTCATGGGAGTAGAAACTGTGTCTATCTTGAGACTTGTTTTCTCCCTCACTGATGCTAATACTCACAGACATGCATACAGAGACAGTCAATAATCACTGAAAAAAATATGCAAACAATTTAAAATCCAGGCATATTAACCTAACATGTGAAATACATATATTCTATTTTGATGACTTAAGATACAAATTGTGGCCATATCTCTTTTAATATTCAAAACAATACATTCTAGGCCCTTTTCCCCCTCCCTCATTATAAAGCCTTTAAGTCAGATATTCTGGTTAATTCTTTCCTCTTTTTATTGGCCCATTTAATATTTCTCACCCATGTAACTGGATGTTTTATGACTATCTCTGTTTTGACTCTGGACATTGTTCAATACCTTTCAGGGGGCAATGCAGTGGTCCACCAGACAAATTGGAATACTCTTGATGACAGCTGGGAGTGTGGAATGGACTGGTTGTAGGAGCAGAATATCTCTTTGGCATCTGTGATCAAATCTTGCCTTTAGAGGACAAGACAGTTTGTTAATTTAAAATCCCACTTGGAGTAAGTGTCCTGAGAGTCCTGCTAGCAACAATTTTTCTATACTCCCCAGTGCTTGAGCCTAGTAGATTATTCTCCAGTGGAATATCATAAGAGCTTTTCAACAGAATGATCTATAGTTTAAATCCATATATGGCCTTAAGCAGCATATTTTCAGGAGGTAGAACTACCCTAATCTATTATCTGGGCTCTTTTTTCTATATTGAGTTCTGTCTCCTAATGAGATCCATATGCTTTTCTTTGGGCTTTCACAGATAACTAAGGCTCAGTAAGTATTCATTCAAATTAATATTTTTAAATGCTTTAATTTTGTCTCTCTCATGATAAAAGGCTGTCACTCCTTGCTCTTTTTCTGCCTGCACTTGAAGGTCCTCCAGAAATGGATCTTATAAGCCTATTGATAAAGACTCTGCTCATATCTGACTAGTTGCCTGAGAATCCCATCAATCCTCTATATTTCTTCAGAGGCCTTGCTTGTGTTTCCTTTCACATTTGGAATAAAGTTCCTTTGCCCTAAAGAAGAAAGGACTGAAAGAATTTCTATGAAGGTAATAAAATTTAGCTTCAGAGTCCCTCACATGCTCTGGCCCTTTCAAAGACCCTAGCAATGCATTCACATGGTCATTGCAAAATTAGCAAAAATAAGATAGTCTAACTATAATTGACAGGACAACTTTCTCTTTTTCTTAGTGTTGGGTGATGATGGATGACCATGGGCATACTGGCGATCCAGTTGAGATAAAGTTAAGTGGAAAAACATTTAGATAACATATAGTATAATATATATGAGGTAGGCAGTCACTTCAATATATTGTTGTTGTTTCTGGCCATTCTGGTATAGGAATGGTTTCTAGGAATCTGCTTATTGGCAGCTCTGCTAACTCCCTGGGCAGAGCCAGGGGGTCATTGAGGATATGCATGTCTTTTCGTGTACTGGCACCAAAAAATACATGGGTGGTGGAAGTTTTCAAATGCACAAAGCCATAAGTCAGTGTGTGGAAAATTTCTTCCAAACACCAAATGTAGAAAAATTTAAGCCAAGTATTTGGTGTTTATGGATGCCTACTCAAAAATAGAAGGACTCTTTGGACAATACTCCATGACACAGTAATAAAATTATACATGCTCTATACATTTTCTTCTTGTTTTATGGTAATCACATGAAATAGAATTTATCCAAATCCCTGTGTTTTCAGTAGTACTATAAACAGAAAATATATCTGTATGTAAAGTCATGTCTCATGCAACCTAATTATCAATAATAAAAAGAAATGATCAATTAATGCTGCTAGAAGAATGACTGAGTTATCTTGGTATTTGTTCTATAGAAAATATTACAAAGTCCATGTCAGATAAAGAGGCAATAAAAAAGAATAGAGTCAGAAAGTGTAGTAAGAAATATTAAACAGACTAGTACATGATCTGATGCCACCAGGGGCAGATCCAGGAAGTGCAGATCAATCTAAGAAGCAGCAACAAAAAAGAAGAGTCACAAAAATGGGGAGATGGGGAAACAACCCCCCATCAAAAGGAAAGGAGAAATCCTCAGAAAGAGTGCTAAATGAAATAGAGAAAAGCAAAATATCAGACATGGAATTCAAAACATGGATTATAGGGAAGCTCAATGAGCTCAGCAAGCTCAAATAAAACTATGAAAAACTCCAGGGAAACTATAAGGAACTCCAGGGAAACTACAAGGAACTTACTGAGAATTACACCAGCATGAAAAAGGGCATAGAATATATCAATAAGAACCAGGAGGAAATGAAGAATACAATTTCTGAATTGAAGAACACAGTAGAAAAAATTAAAAGCAGGTTAGAGGAAGCAGAAAATTGGATCAGTGAGCTGGAGAAGAACATAGAAAAAAATTCCCAGACAGTGCAACAAAATGAAAAAAGACTGAGAAAGAATGAAGAGGTTTTAAGAGAGCTGCAGGACAACATGAAATGTAATAATATCCATATAATAGGAATACCAGAAGGATAAGAAGATGATCAAGGGATAAAAAACTTGTTTGAACCCTGGCTGCTGTGGCTCAGTGGATTAAGCATCGGCTTATGAGCCAAATGTCACTGGTTGAATTCTCAGTCAGGGCACATGACTAGGTTGCACGTCAGGTCCACAGTTGGAGGTATGAGTGAGAGGCAAACACACAGTGATGTTTCTCTCCCTCTCTTTTTCCTTTCCCCTCTCTCTAAAAATAAATAAATAAACAAACAAATAAACAAACAAACAAATAAATAAATTATTTTAAAAAAATTGTTTGAAAAACTAATGACAGAAAACTTCCCTAACATGAGGAGAGAAAAAGACACACAGGTCCAGGAAGCACAGAGGGTCCCAATGAAGATAAACCCCAACAGACTCACTTCAAGACACATCATAATTAGAATGGTAACATTGAAAGACAAAGAGAGAATCATAAAAGCAGCAAGAGAGAAACAGCTAATAACATACATGGGAGCTCCAATAAGGCTATCATCAGATTTCTCAACAGAAATACTACAAGCCAGAAAGGAATGCAAAAAATATTCCAAACATGAGAAACAATGGCCTACAACCAAGACTACTTTACCCAACAAGGCTCTTATTCAAAATGGAAGGTGAAATAAGGAGTTTCCAAGATAAAAGAAGGCTAAAAGAATACATCTCCACCAAACCAGAATTGCAAGAGATGCTAAAATGTCTGCTTTAAGAAGATGAAGAAACAGAGACAGAGAGGAACACAACTACAAAGGGAGGAAATGACAATGAATAAGTATGTATCAATAATAACCTTAAATGTAAATGACTAAATGTACCAATCAAAAGAAATAGGGTAGCTGAATGGATTAGAAGGCATGACTCACATATATGCTGTCTACAAGAGACTCGCCTTAGAACAAATTATCTACACAGATTAAAAGTGAAGGGATGGAAAAAAATATTCAAGCAAATGTACATGGAAAAAAAGCAGGGGTAGCAATATTTATATCAGACAAAATAGATTTCACAGCAAAGGCTATAAAAAGAGACAAAGAAGGACATTTCATAATACTTAAGGGTAAAATCCATCAAGAAGATATAACCCTTGTAAACATAGGAGCACCCAGATATGTAAAGAAAAACTTGGAATACTTCAGGAATGATACAGACAACAACACTCTAATAGTAGGGCACTTTAACATCCCATTATCAACAATGGACAGATCTTCGAAGCAAAGAAACACCAAAGATATTGAGGCATTGAACAACACTCTAGATCAAATGGACTTAGTAGATATATATGGGACTTTTAACCCCAAAGAAGCAAAATATACATTCTTTTCAAGTGCACATGGAAAATTCTCAATGATAGACCACAAAAAATGCCTCAACAAATTAAAAAAGATTGAAATTATATCAAGCCATCTTCTCAGATCACAATGTCTTGAAACTAGAAATCAACCTCAAGGAAAAAACTCAAAAACATTCAAACTCATGGAGAATGAATAACATGATATTAAATAATAAATGGGTTAACAATGACATCAAGGAATAAATCAAAAGATTCTGGAAAGAAATGATAATGAACACACAACAACCCAAAACCTATGGGATACAGAAGTCCTGAGAGGAAAGTTCATAGCAATACAGGCCTACCTAAAAAGGAGAGAATAATCTCTAATAAAAAATCTAATCCTACAGCTACAAGAACTAGAGAAAGAACAACAAACAAAGCCCAAAGAGAGTAGAAGGAAGGAAATTATCAAGATCAGGACAGAATTAAATGACATAGAGACTAAACTAACAATTCAAAAGATCAATAAAACCAGGAGCTGGTTCTTTGAAAAGATAAACAAAATTGACAGTCCTTTAACCAGGCTCATCAAGAAAAAAAGAGAGAGGTCCCAAATAAATAAAATCAGAAATAAAAAAGGAGAAATCACAACTAATACCACAGAAATACAAAAAATTGTAAGAAATTATTATGAACGACTGTATCACAAGAAACTTGACAACCTAGATGAAATGGACAAATTTCTAGAAACATATAATATTCCAAAACTGAATCAAGAAGAAGCAGAAAGCCTGAGCAGACCAATAACAATTAGTGAAATTGAAGCGATAATCCAAAAACTCCAAGGACACAAAACCCCTGGACCAGATGGCTTCACAGGTGAATTTTACAAAACATTTAGTAAAGAACTAACTCCTATATTTCAAACTATTCCAAAAAATACAAGAAGAGGGGAGACTCCCAAACTCGTTCTATGAAGCCAGTATTACTCTAATTCCAAAACCAGGTCAAGAAACAACAAAGAAAGAAAACTACAGGCCAATATCACTGATGAACATAGATGCTAAAACCCTCAACAAAATATTAGCAACAGGATCCAGCAACATATTAGAAAGATTATACACCATGATCAAGTGGGATTCATCCCAGGGATGCAAGGATGGTTTAATATTCACAAATCAATAAATGTAATACACCACATAAACAAAATGAAAGACAAAAACCACATGATCATATCAATAGATGCTGATAGTCGTCGCAGTCGGCAGCCGTCCGTCTCGAGAGACGATGGTGTAGCTTCTTAAGAGTCTATCTGCACCGCCAAGAATGGCTGTGCAGTCCAACTCGGGAGTGACACGGTATCTGTCTCCTCCCGTGTTGTATCGACATCTTGCGATGACGCTGGAGTGTCCTCTCCAGTGAAGCTGAAGCTACAGAGCCTGGGCAGGGTGATATGGAGGGTCTGCTGTTGCCCATGCAGCAGACCCCCCCTCTCTTCGCAGCTGAAGGATCCAAGGGAAAGACGGAGTCAATACAGCTTGGCTTCAGGTGCGCCGCAGGAGTTGCCGGTGTTGACTACAACGTCAAACCGCCTTAGGGACTCCGGCTCCGGATTTTCTGTCGGGGTTTACTCCCTTAGCCTTTCCCCTGAAGAGGTATGCCGCAAGGCAGCGGAGGTTTTTTGGGGTCAGAGTTTTCCTTCTCTGATGTGCCCTGACTGGAAGATCGAACCAGCGACACTTAGCTCACAGGCCGACGCTCAATCCACTGAGCCAAACCAGCCAGGGGCTAGATGCTGATAAAGCATGTGATAAAGTACCACACCCATTTATGATGAAGACACTCAGCAAAATTGGAATAGAGGGAGAATACCTCAACATAATAAAGGCCATATATAAGAAACCTGAAGAACACATTATACTCAATGGGCAAAAACTGAAAGCATTCCCCCTGAGATCAGGAACAAAACAAGGATGTCCACTTTCTCCATTCTTATTCAATATAGTCTTAGAAGTTCTAGCCACAACAATCAGACAAGAAAGAGAAATAAAAGGCATCCAAATTGAAAAAGAGAAAGTAACACTGTCATTATTTGCAGTTGACATGGTAGTGTACATAGAAAACCCTATAGACTGCATGAAAAAACTACTCGACCTAATGAGTGAATTTGGCAAAATAGCAGGGTATAAAGTCAATATTCAGAACTAGAAGGTATTTCTGTACACCAACAATAAAATATTAGAGATAGAAACTAGAAAAAAAATCCCATTTACTATAGCAACAAGAAAAATAAAGTACCTAGGAATAAACTTAACTAAGGAGGTAAAAGACCTGTACTCAGAAAACTACAGAACACTGTTAAAATAAATTAGGGAAGATACAAATAAATGGAAGCAAATACCATGTTCTTGGATGGGAAGAATCAAAATCATTAAAATTTCCATACTACTCAAAGCAATTTATAGATTTAATGCAATCGCTATTAAAATACCAATGACATATTTCACAGATCTAGAACAAATACTTCAAAACTTTATATGGAACCAAAAAAGACCCCAAATAACCACAGCAATCTTGAGGAAGAAGAAACAGTAGGAGGAATCACAATACCTGATACCAAATTATACTACAAGGCCACTGTAATCAAAACAGACATATAGATGAATGGAACAGAATAGAGAGCCCAGAAATAAACCCAGGTCTATATGGTCAACTAATATTTGACAAATGGGGAAGGACCATAAAGTAAAGTAAAAAGAGCCTCTTCAACAAATGGTGCTGGGAGAACTGGACAGGTACATGCAAAAAAATGAAACTATATCACCAACTTACACCATACGGCAGAATAAACTCAAGATGAATCAAAGACTTAAATGTAAGCCCTGGCACCATAAAAGTCCTAGAGTAAAACATAGGCAGTAAAATTTCAGATATCCCATGTAGCAATATTTTCAATGATGCATCTCCTAAGACAAGGGAAATAAGAATGAATAAACAAATGGGACTACATCAAAATGAAGAGTTTATGCTCAGCAAAAGAAAACATTAGCAAGGTGAAGAGGGAACCAACCATATGGGAAAATATATTTGCCAATGATACCTCAGACAAGGGATTGATCTCCATAATATATAAGAACTTGTATGACTCAACACCAAGAAGACAGACAACTCAATTAAAAAATGGGCAAAGGACCTGAACAAACACTTCTCCAAAGAGGACACACAGGGGGTCCATAGGCATATGAAAGAATGCTCAACATCACTAGCCATCAGAGAGATGCAAATAAAAAACACAATGAGATACCACCGCACACCAGTCAGGATGGCCATCATCAATAAATCAACAAACAACATGTGCTGGTGAGGATGCAGAGAAAAGGGAACCCTAGTGCACTGTTGGTGGGAATGCAGACTGGTGCAGCCACTATGGAAAACACTATGGAATTTCCTCATAAAACTAAAAATAAAACTGCCTTTTGAACCAGCAATTCCATTGCTAGGATTATATCCGAAAAATCCTGAAACACCAATTCAAAAGAACCTATGTACCCCTATGTTCATAGCAGCATTATTTACAATAGCCAAGTGCTGGAAACCACCTAAGTGCCCATCTGTAGTTGAATGGGTCAAAAAACTGTGGTACGTTTACACAATGGAGTACTATGTAACAGAAAGAAAGAAGGGACTTCTACCATTTGCAACAACATGGATGGAACTAGAGAGAATTATGCTTAGCGAAATAAGCCAGGCAATAAAAGAAAAATATGATATGCTTTACCTATTACAGGAGACTAATGAACAACATAAACAAATGAGCAAAATTGAAGCAGAGGAATGTAAACAAGGAGTAGACTAACAGTGACAAGGGGGGAAGGGGGAGGGAGAGAAGAGGGATAAGAAGGGGAAGGGTCTTGTCAAAGAACATGTATAAATGACCCATGGACATGTACAACTGGGTGGGGACTGATTGTGGGAGAAGGGGTGGGCAGGGTGGGGGGAAGCAATAGGATAAAAGTGGGAGAACTGTAATGGAAAAACAAACAGACAAAATTTTTTAGTGGGGGAAAAATAATGAAAGCAAAATAAATTAATAAATGAGCCAGTAACTCCTACCCCCATCCCCTAAAGAAACCTCACATGTAGGACAGTGAAGAAAAGAAAATGTGAAGTATGGAAGTACAATTTTAGTGAATATTAGAAGGACAGTATTTTCCTTCACATTGTATATTTTTCTCCCTAGCTGATCCCTCCAGAATTTGGCATTCTGAAGAAGTAAGCAATGACATAAGGTTCTTTGCATAAAACTAATAAGACCAGTTGTTAATGGAGGTTTCATTGACCATGACTTTGATTGGAATGTTATGCCTGAAGGAGACATGCTTGGGCTCTGTTCGTTACCAAAAAGCCCTGAGGAACCAGGATTGACTTTCGAAGGTAATAAAAGTCCATGAGAAAAAAAAGGCCTGGTACCTTGGTTGGTTGTGCCGTCCATGGCAATCTCTCCAGGAAAGGAACGAAAGTTGTTTTCCTGAAATATGGCTAGAAGGGACCTTGGGGCACAACTGAAAACCTGAAGTACTTGGAAAAGACAAGTGGTTACAGGCAAGGCTGAATGGCAGGTATGTGGCTCAGCTTCTGTGCCCTGAAGGGCAGACTGAAAGTCACCCTAAAGGTTCCTTGTGTAAGTTTCAGCAAAGCAGACATAAAGATCATATGTTACCATTTGATGCTATTGTTGTGTTTATGCAAACGAACAGGATAAATTAAAACTGGACTCAATACGGTCCCTTTAATGACAAGGAGGGTAATCTTGAGGAGAAAAATCGCAATTCAAGGAAAATCACAATGCTCAGTGGTAGACTATAAAGTAGTGCAGCTAACTGTCTTTAAAGTTTATTTTCATTTAAAGTTTGTTTTTATTTGAAAGTTAAACTAGACCCATTACATAATCAAAAATGCTTAATTTACAGGCAAGAAGAATATCAAATGCTTTGCAACTAGATGTCTTTCCAATAAGGGAGTCTTGCAGATATAGAGACTGGTTTGTGGGTTAAGTTGTATAAATTAACATGTGTGTTCTCTTTTCATAAGGTATAAGCCTATGATCTCATTACCTAAGTGATTGTCCGTATGTATAGGCCTCAATCCTGTCTGCATTGCTGCCTCCTGAGACTCAATGGTTTGGCTGAACTAAGTGGCTGGGTTGGTGAAGCATGGGGTGGGCTGTGGGCTTCACTTTAAAACTGGTTTCTCTTTTCTATGCTAATGGCTTGGACAGAAAGGGCCCAGAGGTCTGAGAGGGTTACCTAAAATATTCCCCTTAGCCCAAACTAAGTATAATGGGAAAAAGGGTTTTGGACAGGTGTCATTACACACTTTTCTCCAAAGAGCCTGTTTTTTCTTCCCTAATATGGGACATTGAAAAATTAATCCCTGCCTTTTGTCATCTAGTGGTTATGGATTGAATGATGCCTTTTAACCCTGTTGCCAAATCTGTTGCCCCCAGAATACAAGAAGGAAGCCAGCCTGTTAAGTCAAGCATGCCGTTGTCTGGGAACAGCCAACTGACGTGGAGTCTGCAAGATCCTTCCCCATGTGGGAAGGCCACCCTCCCCGCTACACCTCCACTCTTACTAGGAATTTCTGGACCCAAGGGTAGGTAGGACGATGACCATGTCCAGCTTGAAGCCACTAGAGGAGCACAAGACCTTCAACCATTGTCCTTTATAAGACTATAAAGTGTCTTAAGTCTGAGAGGGGGGAATTGTTATTTTTTATTGTTATAAAAAAATTAATTAATTAATTTTAAAAAATGAAGAATATAAGAATGGGTGAAGCCAAAGAACTTGTATGCTGGGTGAAGGGGGTTACTGGGCAGAGGGGAGCAAAGGGGGAAAATAATTGGAACTATTGTAACAACATAATGAATAAAATATACAAAAACAATTTATAGTGCTTCCTTATACCTAATTTTACATTCATAAATTTTCATTATGTTCTTCAAATGGGCCTAAAGATAGCATAAGCTTCAACCCACATTAAACCTGGGTCTTCTTCAGGCAACAACAAAGCATGATTTATTATCTCAATGCAAAAATAGTAATTCTCATTAATTGAATGCTTGCTATGAGTCTGACAATATTTAGGCACTTTATATAATTCTCTTATTTAATCCTGAAAATAACCCTGTGGACTGATATGGTTCCCATTACAGTGAGTCACAGAACAATTATTTGTTCAAGGCCACACAGTTCAAACTAGTTCTGTTTCATCTGCAGCCTATACTGTACCCAGCATGCTTTGCTTCTATAATCCTCCATGTTGCAGAGTTTGGCATTTAACCACTTTTTTTTTCTTGTGTTGCCTGTCTGCTACTTTATGTCTGTGCTCCTTGACTCCAGCTATAAATTCCTTCAAGAAAAAGAATAGAACCCAAATTTCTTTCGTATCATCCTCAACACATGGCAGAGAGCTGAGCCTGAGGTAGCATCTCTTTAATGCTTGACGATCAAAATTGATTAGAAATCACCTGTATGGAAAATTCCTCAAGAGAAGTACAGGAATAAATGAGGGAGAAATGTTGTTCCTTAATACAATATACTATCACATAAAATTGATGGGGAAATCACTGATTCACCATTAAAAATATTAAAAGAGTAATACGAAGTTTGTAGCTACAGGTAGGCTTGGGGTTTCTGTTCTGAGCCATTAGTGCTGGCTGGCGGGTACATGTGTGAAATACCAGTTACCATAGCAACCAGCACAGCAAGCTCCCCCCCCCCCACACACATTTGGTTATGAATCCAAATCAATAAATGTTTATAAAGAACTCTCCAATTGGCTAGAAGAAGTAAAAACTTAAGCCAGAAAAATCCTCTGTCCTGTGAATGTTAGTCATAGACATATTGGCCATATTGTGGAGACAAAAAAAGAAAAGGCTATTCATGGAATAAGCAATTGGCTACATCATTTTCTTTGCAAGAGCACTTAGGAAAAGCTCACTGAGTGAAAATCTATTTCATATGCTTACTGACAACAAGAATACAAAGTGTACAAATCCAAGGCAGAAAGACAAAACCGCACCAGTCACAGATTCTGAGTCTAAAAGGAACATTGATGTAATTGGACTTAAATGATTACACTGAAGTTCAAATAGAGTAGGTAGAGACATAATCCTGCATTTATTGATATGTTTTCTATAATGTGCAAGCAGAATCATACCAAAGTGGAATTTAGTATAAAGAACCCCAACAAAATAAAATCAGGCCACCAACTATTGTAAGGATTCTTTCTATAGCATTTCAGATGGTCAAACAGCCTCTCACAGGTTTTTTTTTTAGTGAGAGGGAAAGTCATTTTTCTCTAATCTCCATCTAGTAACTGTTAAATTTATTTCTTAAGCCAAAATCTCATCCCACTCCCATTCTTTAACTTCTAGCCATTGGTCTTAATTTGCTCTTTGGCACAGCGAAGAGCTAAAGCATCCTGGTCCCTCTTGAAGGCAGCCCATCAAACTTTTGAAGGCAGCCATTGAGTCTTTCTTTAGTTTTCTCTTATTATTGTATTGGCATAGTTCTAATCGCTCTCTCTCTCTCTCCTAGTTTCTTTCCTCAGAATGCACTTAGATTGTCAGCAGTCTACTTTCTGGGTGTGGGTTAAGATTATAAAGAAATTACTTTCTATGCTTTCTGTATCTATGAATGACATAGCTAGGTTTGTGTGTGTGTGTGTGTGTGTGTGTGTGTGTGTGTGTGTGTGTGTGGTATGGTGTGTTTAGAACCACACTAGATTAAGCTTCTGGGTGGCTAAAACACACAGGGCACCCCATCCCAGAATAGGAATGAATTAAATAAATATTTTTTCTTGGGAGAACCAACTAGGGCAGGGATTCCCCAGCAAGCCACTAGCCTCAAAAGCAAAAAGAAACAGATGGTTTTGGCAGATACTTTAGCTGGCTGATATAATGTAGAGAAGGAATAATTGTCCCTAAGATTTAGTTTGAGGGTCTTAGAGAAGAGTCTCCTGTCCCCAAATATCTCATTTATTCAAGAGCCAAATTGGTTGGAATTTCACCACTTGGAGATATTAAAAATCTCCTGGCTACTTTTCCCCCCAAAAGGACATATTAAGTCACTAATAATATAATGTGAGTTAGATTACTGCATTTTTTTTTTCTTTTCAGAAAAAGGAGAACCAGGAGCAGTAGGAAAGCATGAACTTCCTGGATTTGGAGGGAAGAAAGAGGTGTTAAAATAGAGGGAAATAGTTTAGAAAGAAGTAGTGGGATTTTCTGAAGTCTTTGCAGTTTTGTTTGGGGTCAGCCTATTGTTAATTCTGTGGCCAGGAGAAGGGTCACATAATCAAAGGTACACCAGTGAAAGAAACAAGAGGGTAGAAGAGGCTAAAGTGCTAGTATAATAATAAGTGGATCTGAGATAACAGGGAATGGTGGGTCCCGCTCAAGGGGTGACCATTGCTCAGCTCTAGGCATATATTACAAAGGATGAACGTAGGCCCTGTGTTGTCAGAGCTTTCAAATTTTCAGGAATCTGGAAGTTTATGAAATCTAGCTTGGGAATGCTGACCAATAATACTCTGATGAAAGTCAAACAGAATATATCTTGTGGAATTTAAAAAGATGAACTCAGAAAGAGTAGAGTGGTGGTTACCAGGGGTTGTAGGGTGAGGGAGATGGGGAGATATTGGTAAAAGGGTATAAACTTCTGTTATAAGATTAACAAGTTTGAGGATCTAATGTACAGCATAGTGATAGTAGCTAATAATACTGTATCATATACTTACATGTTGCTAAGAGAGCAGATCTTAAATGTTCTCACCACAAAAAAACAAAAACAAATGGTGATTATCTGATGGGAAGAAGGTGGTAGCTAACACTATGGTGGTGATCATTTTGCAATTTATGAATGTGTCACATCAACACATTGTACACCTTAAACTTACACAACATTGTGTGTCAATTGCATCTCAATAAAGTTGGAAAAATTAAAAACAAAACAAAAAATATCTCTGCTCCCAAATATGGATGAGGCTACCAGTTTGTGGCCTCTAACCTTAGAGTCTACATCAAAAAGATTTATAGCTACATTTATTTTAATGATGCAAGTAGCAGAGACTTCAGAAATACTAACACATAATATAGGGGTTTCTGCTTTAGCACTTCTTAAACCTGAGGGTCTTCATGGAGTTTACTTGGAGAACTTATAGTGTGTTTTCTGGAGTTGGAGGGAAAATAGAGGATGACACCTGAAGATTCATGTTTGAGAAATCCAAGGGCAAGAAGCTGTGACCATCTGCCTGCAGTGACAGAGCAGAGAAAAAGAGATTTACATCAGAAGCAAATAGCGCTTTACTGTGTGCACAACCATGTTTTCCAAATGTGTCTGAAAAACTTATGAAATTATCTGTCTGAGGTAGAACCTGATCACAGAGCAAGTTTTAACATGTAGTGGGGAGCAAAAAAAAAAAAAAAAAAAACCCACTTCTGTCTTCAGCTCCTTCTAAAGCCATTACATGCAGAAATGTATGTGGTTTCCCTCTCTTGAAACTTTATAAAATCAGAATATCTTGTTGCTTTCCCCAAGATATTCAGTTACATGGGTAATACATTTAAATAGTTCCCTATTGAAGGATTTTCATATTGACTCTAATTTTTTGCTACTACTACTGATTCTGCAATAAATTTCCTTGTTTGCACATAATTTTGCTTATATGTGTATATTGTAGAATAACTATTAATCTGGAATTGCTGACACCCAGTATGTGCACTTTTTATATTGCAAGATGTTACCAAATTGTGCTCCAAACAGGTGATATAAATTTACATGCCCACCAATAACATATGCTACTTAAAGTATTGTCAGTGGACCAGCAGCATAGACCTCCACACAGAGCTGGTTGCAAATGCAAATTCTCAGGCCCCACCCCAGACCTTCTCAATCAGAATCTGCATGTTAATAACATCTCCAGGTGGTTTGAGAAGTCCTGTAGCCTCTCCACAGATAGTTATCAATCTAATTGTCTCCTCATGGTTTTATTTTGTATTTCCCTTAGTTAAGTGAGGTTGAGTATCTTTGCATGTATGTAAGAGTCATTTTAAAGTCTTTATATATTAAGGAAGTTATCTCAATGTTTGTGATAAGAATTGCATATATTTTTCTGTTTAATAGTTGTCTTCAATTTTGAATGTCATTTTGTTGTGCAAAATTTTATTTTTATATAGTCAAATTTATCTATTTTATAGTTTCTGTGTTCTGAATCATACAAAACTCTTGCCCACTGTACACTTAAATTTTTTTTTGCTCTTTATGTCTACTTTATAGTTTTACTGTTTACATTTAAATATATTTTCCATCTGGAATTTATTTTGGCCCAAGGAATACGATGTGAATTTATTTCATTTTTTCCCAGGTGGCTGACCACCTCCTTGTCCTGATACCATTTATTGAATAATTCATCTTTCTCCCTTTATTTGAAATGCCGCTTTAAATCAAATACTAAATTTCCCTACGTGAACTCTGTTAATTACTGACTATATCATGCTTCCTTTTAACAAAGCTTTTCTACTGAACTGATTAATATATTCTCCTAGGTTCATGATCCTGATTATCAAAATGATCGTAATTTTCTGGTCTTGTATCCCATTGCATCAAAGTTTCTGTAGGTGACAACTCATCTGATAAGGAAATACAGGATAAAGGTTTACTGGTACAAGAGCTTAGAACAGGACTCCCAGAATGTGCCACTTTAGCATGTGAATTATTTTGAGCTGAAGGCAACCAAGACCTTTGGGTTCATGAGAAACTTTTACCTCTCACTTAAAGCATTTAAATTAGCAGCCTTGCCCAAAATAAGAGTTATTATCAGAGGTAACATTTTTTAATGACCTATCTATGTGGTGGGGCAAACTGCTAATTACTGAACTGCTCTTCTTAATGTTCTACAATGACCTTCCTCCCTTCTGAAGCCCCAACACACCTTCATCCTTAGCTCAGGATGCCATGCATACCTCATTTTACCTTCTTGTCTCAGAACCTCTCATGTATGTGGGATCTCTGACTCTCTCATGTATGTAGGGTTCCCATACTGTATGTAATTAAATTTGATTATTTTCTCTTATTAATCTGCCTCATGTCTATTTGATTATTACACCAGCCAAAAGAGCCTTCAGGAAGAGGAAATTTTCTTCTTCCCCCACACCAGGGTCTGGAGGTGTGTTTCTTCTTTTTGTTTTGTTTTTAATAATGCTTTCAAACAGAAAAGTAACCAACGGGTATAAGAGATTCTAGAATAGAACAGATTTTTAGAATTTTTAATTTTATACCACAGAAACAGCAGCTGATTGTGTTTTTCTAGGCCTAGTTCTAAATTAGGAAATCAGACTTCAAGTCTCCTCTCTCCCACTTTTTTGAATTTTCAGAGCTATTCATGGGTTATGTAGCATTCTTTTTATCACTGTCTCATTATCATTATTGTATTCTCATCTCTGATTCCTTCATATGTTTTGAATCAAAACTTGAAAGTATTTGAAGTTTCTTGACACATTTCTTTAACTGTCCCTCTCTTTTAAGAAGTTTGTGTGTCAACCCTGATAACAATAAAAAACAAAAAAGAAATGGAACTCAATTATATTACTTAAAAATAGGAATATCCATTCTTATAATATGTTTACAATATATTTTCATAGCATTCCTTTTAGCTGTGATGAAGTTATTTTCTCTGATGACATAAAATGAGGATATGTTCTCTGGGGTTATCCACAGGAGAAGGAACAGAAAAGTATTTACTCTTTGGCTTTAGTTCCCTTGTTCAAGGATTCTTCTAAAGGTGTTGACCCCCTCTCATCCCAGGCTTGTGCAAGTGGCAGAATAGTTGGGTGGTCTCCTTCAGGCACTCCAGGTAGAAAGGCCCAGCAGTCAGCAAGACAAAGATCACTCTGCTAAGGCTAGCATGTCAGTTACACCTGAGGGCACCTGGCTACCACAGCAATAGGCAAAGCAAAAGGAGGTGCTGAGAGGGCATATTACAGACATTACAGATGCCCCCTACACCTGCACACCAGGAGAAATATTCCTAAATGAAGTTGAACTTCTGAATACACTTTCACCTGCTTCTGGCATTGAATTTTGAGATGGATGTGAATGCGATGTTTTCATTTGGCCGCAGCAAGATGGTCAGGACAGTGGACCACACTCCTTGTGGACTCCAGCCACATGTCTCAGTGGCCTGTGGCTGAGTTTGCAGTGTCCCACAGCAGCCCTGCCGCCCAACCAGCACCTGCCGCCTTGCCCACTCAGGAAGTGTCCTTGGTCGTCTGTAACTTCACAGACCATGTGTACTTGCTCACCCTTGCCCAGGCCATGGCAATAATAAGAGAAATCACAGCACAGGGAAATAAGCTCTGAGGTTTTGTGGTTGCCTGCTATCGTAAGGAGCATGGCTAATGTTGCAGTGGGCACTTGCAGAACTCATCGGGCTTCACTGAACTGGCGCTAAATAAAGCAACCTTAGAGTCACAGAGCTGGTTCTGCAGGCATAGGTACTAGTGCAGGATTTTCAGACAATTGACACCATTTCACAAAACTTTCTCCAGGGGCTTCAAATCATTCCTGGAATAAAGTAGGAAATACAACCTTGCATATGTAGGTACATACATATACAAACATGTATTTGCCAAGAGCAGTCATGGTACAAAGATAGAGACAATTGTCTATAAATATCTTTTTTGGTTTGCCTCTGGAGACCCAAGTTGAAGGAATATCAGATGGGGGAACATAAGGATATGTGGCCTCTCAGACAGAGAGGAGTTTTACTTCTCAGAGAGGACTGAGGAAAGGACCCAGCCTGACCCTGCTACTCAGAGAAACAATAGGTGCAATGGGCAGGCCAGTGTGAACATGCAGACATGCTCAGCAATATGGGATGCAGGCATAGAACCCTCACTTGGCTGGATGGCTCCCTTTTCATCCCAGACTCCCTTTCCCTCTTTGTTCTGTCTTAGCTCACAATCTCAACCTATTTGTCTTCACAGTTTGTTTAACAAAACTTAGGAACATTTATTCTATATACAAAACACTAATCTAAGAACTTCACCAACATGCAGTCATTTAGTTCTCATAAAAATAGTTTGAAGTATGTAGTATTATCGCCCCCATTTCATGGATGATGAAGCTGAGGCACAAGAGGCTACATAATTTACTCAAGGTCATGGAACATGTGAGTGGTAGAGCTGAGACCTAGAGTCTATGCCCTTTTTTTGCCTTCCATTGGAGTCTGATAAATCACTGTACTCCCTTCCTCAACTCCAATGGTGTTTATTATTGTAGTGTTTGATTCTAGTTGATCCTGTATGATTCTCTAATTGTTTTGCATGTTTGATTTGTTTCCTCAACTAGATTATGAGAAACCCATAATAGCGGTGTGAGCAGAAGCTTTCTGAGTCATTGACATTGTCAGACAGAATCTGAGGAGTATAACCATTCAAAGAGTCCTCAGTTGTTTATTGAGGTTCTATTGACTCCACTCGTGATCCTGGGCAGCTCTGGTATCTTATTTCACATGAAGAACAGACCATAAGGAGCAAATCAGAAGTGGGGAGTTTGTAAGAGGCAAACACATCAATGGCAGGAGGTGCAATGGAGAGACCAAGAGGCTGCATGAGAAGAGGCAGAAACTGAGATGTTGCTTTGTCATAAATGTCCACCTTGTCCCTTCAACAAAAACTTAAATTATGTTTTGTTTAAAAAGGTAGAAAAGTGTTAGATTTTCTTCCTATAAAATGGTTCGAATAAAAATAATTATTGCCACCCCTGGCCAGGTAGCTAAATTGATAAGAGCATCACCCCGATATGCTAAGGTTGTGGGTTCAATCCCTGATCAGGGCACATACAGGAATCAATGCATGAATAAATAAGTGGAACAGCAAACCAACATTTCTCTCTCTCTCTCAAATAAATTTGAGAAAAGTAAACATTATAACTTTAAAAAGTAAGCTTAATTATCTGAACACTTTACGAAATAGAGCAGTTCATTTTTTGGCAATGTTGGGCAAATATGAGGTGCCACTGTGATTCCTCTTGTTCCTTTGGTAACAGTTTAGTGCCAAAGCCCCTCGTGGGCCATTTCCTCCATTAAAAAAATAAAAATAATATCTGAAGACTATATAACTAAAAATATTAATATAATCTAGGCTGAATTTATTATTACATAGTCATTAGATGACTGTTATTACTCATATTCAATAACATGACATAATGATATTATCATTCAATATTATTTTACTCAATGTTTTGGTTCTGACTTGAAAAGAAATTAAGATTAAGACATGTGTGTGAGCCCTAGGCCCTGTGCCTACTATGCCCTTCCTAGCCCAGGGGAGATGGCCAATTGTTAGAGTAACCATAATCCTCCTGAGGACTTAGCACATATCATAACTTTTGAAAATAAGTATTAAAAGCAAATGTGACTGGTAATAATTTGCTACATATAGAAATTAATTTTAAAAAGCAAAAGACAAATTTTCTACATGTTTTCTCTTTTCTCCCTTTCTTTTCTTTCCTTTCATTTCCTTACCCCTTTTTCCATTAAAAACTTAATTAATTAAATTGCTATTCTATTACAGTTGTCTCAATTTTTCCCCCTTTGCCCTCCCCGACCCAGCCCACTCCCTTTTCCCACAGTCAATCCTCACATCATTGTCCATGCCCATCGGTTATTCATACATGTCCTTTGTCTAGTTCCTTCCCCTTCTTTCCACCATTATCTCCCTCTCCCCTCACCTCTAGCCACTGTCAGTCTGTTCCATGTTTCCATATCTCTGATTCTATTTTGCTTGTTAGTTTATTTTGTTCATTAGATTCCTCTTATAAGTGACATCATATGATATTTGCCTTTCACTGACTGGCTTATTTCACTTAGCATAATATTCTCCAGTTCCATCCATGCTGTTGGAAAAGGTAGGACTTCTTTCTTTCTGCTGCATAGTATTCAATTGTGTAAATGTACCAAAGTTTTTTTATCTGCTCATCTACTGGTGGGTCCTTAGGCTGTTTTCAGCACTTGGTTATTGTAAATTGTGCTGGTATGAACATAGGATTGTATAATTTCTTTTGAATCGGTGTTTCAAGATTCTTAGGGTATATTTCCAGCAATGGAATTGCTGGGTCAAAAGGCCGCTCCATTTTAAATTTTTTGAGGAAATTACAGACTATTTTCCACAGTGGTTGAACTAGTCTACATTCCCACCAACAGTGCATTAGAGTTCTCTTTTCTCACATCCTCACCAGCACTTGTTTTTTGTTGATTTATTAATGATGGCCATTCTGACAGGTGTGAGATGATATCTCACTGTGGTTTTAATTTGCATCTCCCTGATGGCTAATGATGTTGAGCATCTTTTTATATGTCTGTGGGCCCTCTGCATGTCCTCCTTGGAGATGTGTTTATTTAGGTCCCTTGCCCATTTTTTAATTGGATTGTTTACCTTCCTGGTGTTGAATTATAAGAGTTCTTTATATATTTTGCAGATTAAACCCTTGTCTGATGTATCATTCATATGTCTTCCCATACAGTCTGTTCCCTTTTCATTTTGATGATGGTTTCTTTAGTTATGTAGAAGCTTTTTAATTTGATGTAGTCCCATTTGTTTATTTTTTTCTTTATTTACCTTTCTCTAGGAGATATGTAGGCAAAAATATTGCTATCTGGGTTATCTGAAACTTTACTGCCTATGTTTTCTGCTAGGATTATTATGGTATCATAACTTACATGTAAGTCTTCTCTCCACTTTGAGTTTATTTTGGTGTATGGTATAAGCTGTTGGTATAGTTTCATTTTTTTACATGTACTAGTCCAGTTCTTCCAACATTATTTATTGAAGAAACTGTTTTTACTCCACTGTAGGCTCATGCCCTTTTTTGTCAGATATTAATTGGCCATAAAGACATGGGTTTATTTCTGGGCTCTTTATTCTGTTACATTGACCTATGTGTCTCTTCTTATGACAGTACCAGCCTGTTTTGATTAAAGTGGCCTTGTAATATAGTTTTATATCAGATATTGTGATCCCTCCAACTTTTTTTTTCCTCAAGATTGCTGAGGCTATTTGGGGTCTTTTTTGGTTCCATATAAATTTTTGAAGTATTTGTTCTAGATCAGTGAAATATGCCATTGGTATTTTTAAAGGGATTGTGTTGAATCTATAGATTGCTTTGGGTAGTATGGGTATTTTAATGATGTTAATTCTTCCAATCCATGAACAGTGTACATGCTTCCATTTATTTGTATATTCCTCAGTTTCTTTCTTCAGTGTCCTATAGTTTTCTGAGTACAGGTCTTTTACCTTCTTGGTTAAATTTATTCCTAGGAACTTTATTTTTCTTGTTGCTATAGTACATGGGATTCTTTCCCCCTAGTTTCTTTCTATGATAGTTCATTGTTGGTGCACAAAAACACCATCAATTCCTGAATATTGATTTTGTATCCTGCTATTTTGCCAAATTCATTTATTAGAGTAGTTTTTTGGTGGAGACTATAGGGTTTTCTATGTACACTATCATGTCATCTGTAAATTATGACAGTTTTACTTCCTCCTTCCAAATTTGGATGCCTTTATTTTCTTTTTCTTGTTTGATTGCTGGCTAGAACTCCCAGTACTAGATTGAGTAAGAGTGGTGAAAGCAGGCACTTTTATCTTGTTCCTGATCTTAAGAGGAAAGCTTTTAGTTTTTTGCCAATTAAGTGAGATGTTGGTAGTAGGTTTCTCATATATGGCCTTTATTATGGCCTATATTCCCACTTTGCTGAGTGTTTTTATCATAAATGGTTGCAGGTTTCCATCAAATGATTTTTCAGAATCTATTGATATTATCATAAGGTTTTTCTCTTTCATTTTGTTTATGTGGTATATTACATTTATTAATTTGAGAATATTGTACCATCCTTGCATCCCTGGGATAAATCCCACTTGGTCATGGTGTATGACATTTTAAAACTCTAGCTGGATCCAGATTGCCAATATTTTGTTGAGGATTTTAGCATCTATGTTCATCAGTGATATTGGCCTGTAGTTTTCTTTCTTTGTTGTGTCTTTATCTGGTTTGTAATTAGGATAATACAAGCCTTGTACAAAGAGTTTGGGGGTATTCTTTCTTCTTGAATTTTTTGGAATAGTTAAAGTAGAACAGGAGTTGGTTCTCTGAATGTTTGGTAAGTTTCACCTGTGCAGCTATCCAGTCCAGGGCTTTTGGAGCTGGGAGCTTTTTGATTACTGCTTTGATTTCAGTAGTTGTTATTGGTCTATTCAAGCTTTCTGCTTCTTCTTGATTCAGTTTTGGAATATTTTATATTTCTAGAAATTTATTGATTTTTTCCCAGGATGTCCAATTTTTTGGCATATATTTAGTTGTTCATAGTAATTTCTTACAATCCTTTGTATTTCCGTGCTATTGGTTGTTACTTCTCCTCTTTCATTTCTGATTTTATTTATTTGGCTCTTCTCTCTTCTTTCTTGATGAGTCTGGTTTAAGGTTTTTCAATTTTGTTTATCTTTTCAAAGAACCAGTTCCTGGATTCATTGATCTTTTGAATTGTTTTTTTTTTAGTCTCTATGTCATTTAATTCTGCTCTGATCTTGATTATTTCCTTCCTTCTACTCACTCTGGGCTTTGCTTGTTGTTGTACCTCTAGTTCTTATAGAAGTAAGGTTAAGTTGTTTAGTTGAGATTCTTCTCTCCTTTTTAGGTAGGCCTGTGTTGCTATGAATTTCCCTCTCAGGACTGCCTTTGCTGTGTCTCAAAGGTTGTTGTATATTCATTTTCATTTGTTTCCAGGTATTTTTAAAATTTCTTTCTTGATCTCATTGGTAATCCATTCATTATTTAATAGTATGTTGTTCAGTCTCCATGTATTTGATTCTTTTTTAGTTTTTTTCTTGAGGTTGGTTTCTGATTTTAAGCCATTGTGATCTGAGTAGATGCTTGATTTGATTTCAATTTTATTGAATTTGTTGAGGATTGTTTTGTGTCCTATCATGTGGTCTAACTTTTAAAATGATCCATGTGCATTTGAAAAGGATGCATATTTTCTTCTTTGGTGTGAAATGCTCTGTAAATATCAATTAAGTCCTTTTGATCTAGGGAGCTGTTCAATGTTATAATATCCTTGTTGAGTTTTTTGTTTGGATGATCTATCCATTGTTGACAGCGGGATGTTAGAATACCCTATGATGATTATATTGCTGTCAATATTCCTAAAGTCCTCCAAAATTTTCCTCATTTAGGAGCTCCCATGGTGGGTATATGTATGTTTTCAAGGGTTATATCCTCTTGTTGGACAACTCTCTTAAGTAGTATGTAGTGACCTTCTTTGTCTCTTGTTATGGACTTTGTTTTGAAGTCTGTTTTGTCTATGTATTGTTACCCCAGCTTTTTTTCCATGTTCATTTGTTTGGAATATTTTATTTTCTATCCCTTCGCTTTCAGCCTATGTAAGTGTTTTGTTCTGAGGTGGGTCTTATAGACAGGTCATGTTTTCTTATCCATTCAGCTATCCTATGTCCTTTGACTAGAGCATTTAATCCATTTGCATTTAAGGTTATTGTTGGTAGATATTTATTTATTGCCATTTTTTCACTCTCTTCCTGTGTTTCTCTCTCTCTCTTCCTCTCTCTCCCTCTCTCTCTCCTTCATCTTCTTACAGCAGTTTCTTTAACATCTTTTGCAATGCTGGTTTGGTGGTTTGGTGGAGAGGTACTCTTATAACCTTTTTTTTTTTTTTTAGTTTGGGACGCTCCTTATTTAGCCTTTCATTTTACATGAGAGCCTTGCTGGGTAGAGTAGTCTTGGTTATAGGTTTTTGCATTCCATGCCCTTCCCTTCTGGCTTATAGTGTTTCTGTTAAGAAATCAGCTGATAGTCTTATTAGAGCTCCCTTGTATGTTACTAGCTATTTCTCCCTTGCTGCTTTAAAGATCCTCTCTTTGTCTTTAAATTTTGCTATTTTAATTGTGATGAGTCTTGTAGTGGGCCTATTTGGGTTTATCTTGATGGGGGCCATCTGTGCTTCCTGAACTTGGGTGACTTTTTCCTACACCAAGTTAAGAAAGTTTTCTGTCGTGCTTTTTTCAAATAGGTTTTCTATCCCTTGCTCCTTTTCTTCTCCTTCTGGGATCCTTATGATACGAATATTGTTATGTTTCATGTTGTCCTGCAGCTCCCTTAAACTATCTTTGTTCTTTTTGAGTCTTTTTTGTTTTATTGCTCTGACTGGGTGTTTTGTCTACCTTATCTTCCAATTTGCTGATTCAATGCTCTGCTTCATTCAGCTTGTTTTAATTTGTTCTAGTGTATTCTTCATTTCAGAAATTGAATTCTTCACTTACTCTTGGTTATTATTCCTAGTTTCTATACCTTTTTCATGCTGACAAAGTTCCCACTAAGTTCCTTGTAGGTATCACTGAGTTCCTTAGCATCCTGATAACCATTATTTTTTAATATGCTTTATTGATTATGCTGTTACAGTTGTCCCAATTTCTTTTCCCTTTGTTCCCCTCCACCTAGTGACACTCCTCCCTCTAGTTGTCCCCCACCCTTAATCCATGCCCATTGATTGTGCATATAGTTCTCAATATCTTCCTATCTACTCCACTCCCTCCTACTATGATTCTTGATTCCTGTACCATTTCCCTCCCTTTTCCCCCCTTCCTCTTCTCTGCTGACCTCCCCCCATAATTTTCCCCATGCTTATAATTCTGTTCACACTCTCATTGCCTACTTAGTTTGTCTTTGTTTTGGTTCCCTAGCTTCTGTTGTTGATTGTTGTGATGCAGTTTTCATTTTAATGTTCATAGTTTTGATCCTCTTTCTCCTAAACAACTCCCTTTAACATTTCATATAACAGTGGTTTGGATCTGATGAACTCTTTCAGTTTTATTTTGTCCTGGAAGCACTTTCTCTGCCCTTCTATTCTGAATGACAGTTTCGCTGGATAAAGTAATAGTGGTTGTAGGTTTTTGATTTTCATTACTTTGAATATTTCTTGCCAGTCCCTTCTTGCCTGCAGAGTTTCTTTTGAGAAATCAGCTGACAGTCTTATTGGGACCTCTTTGTATGTAATTCTCTTATTCTCTCTTGCTGATTTTAAGATTTTCTCTTTATCCTTAATTTTTGACATTTTGATTATAATGTGTCTTGGTGTGGTTCTTCCTGGGTCCAGTTTTTTTTGGAACTCTCTGTGCTTCCTGGACCTGTAAGTCTATTTCCTTCCCCAAGTTAGGGAAGTTCTGCTTCATTATTTTTTCACATAATTTTTCAATTTCTAGTTCTTCTTCTTCACCTTCTGGCAACCCTATAATTTGGATGTTGGCCCGCTTATAGTTGTCCCATAGGTTTCTGAGCCTCTCCTCATTTCCCTCACTTTTTGTTTCCTCTTTCTGCACTGGTTGACTGTTCCTTCCCTATGTTCCAATTTGTTGATTTGATCCCTGGTTTTCTTGCCCTCACCACTAGTTTCATACGTGTTTTTGTTCATTTCAGCAGGGCTAGCCTTCATTCCTTCCCTGTCTTGTTTAAGATCTGCTGTTTGGTCGGTAAGTGCTTTTATAACCAAAGCTCTGAACTGTGCCTCAGAAAGATTTCTTATCTGCTGCTTCATTAGATTAGAAATTTGCTGTCTGGTCAGCTGTGTCACTGGGATCTCTATCATGATCTGTGCCATCTTGAACAGTTTTGTGTTTACCTTTGCTTCCTGAGCAGGGCCATCATACCTCCTATGCTATAGAGGGTGAGCCCTGTGCACTCATCACAACCGGGTGACCTGTCTCACCACGCTGTGGCATTTTTTGCAGGGGTGGGGGTCCAAGATGGATTCCTGCCGTTCACTCTCCGCTGAGAGACCGAGAGCCTCCTCCTCCATCCTCACCTCCACCGGGCCTCACAGTCCAAGGCAATGGAGGGCTGCCTCCCTCAGCTTTGGAATCACAAGCTGATGGGTCTGGTCTGCAGCCAGTGGTGTTCCCCAGGCACTTCTCGCCTCCCCTTAAATATGGGTGTCTGTGCTTATTGCTGTCCTGCTGCCATCGCTGCTGATGCTGCGGACAGCAGAGCTTGACCTCTCCTCCCTGGCTTTGCCCCTCCTACCTGTCCGGATAAGCACCACTTCTTTATAACTTCATATGTTGGACTTCCAATTATTTTCTGGAACTTCTGGTTATTGCTCATTTTGTGGTAGTTGTATTCCTTCTTAGTTGTGGAGGGAGATGCAGCATGTCTGTCTATGCCTCCATCTTGGTCAGAAGTCCTAACCATTACTTTTAACTCTATGTCTGATAAATTGCTTGCCTCAATTTCATTTAGCACTCTTTATGAAGATCCCTTCTTTTCCTTTGATGGGGGTTGTTTCTTTGCCTCCTCATTTTAGGGACTCTTTTTGTTAATTTCTGCATATTAGATTGATTTGCTTTGACTCCCTGTTCTGATGGAGGGGCCTTTTGTGTTAGGAGTCCTGTGAGACTCAGTAGTGCAATCTCCTTGAACTCCTGAGCTGGATACCCTAGGGATGCCTTTTATGCTGTTTGTGTGGGCTCTCTTGTAATCGGGTTTTTGTTGTTGTTGGCTCATTCATTGGTGGGTTCTCCCCTCTGCTGGCTGACAGAGGGTCACAACTCCCACCAAAACATGTTTTGTATGCTGTTGTTCAGGAGCTTTCAGAACAAAACAAAACAACACAGCAAACAAAACCTACACCAGCAAAAATACCTCGTGAAGCACTACCATGATATCGTCGGCAGCCGTCCGTCTCGAGAGACGATGGTGTAGCTTCTTAAGAGTCTATCTGCACCGCCGAGAATGGCTGTGCAGTCCGACTCGGGAGTGACCCGGTATCTGTCTCCTCCCGTGTTGAATCGACATCATGCGATGACGCTGAAGCTACAGAGCCTGGGCAGGGTAATATGGAGGGTCTACTGTTGCCCATGCAGCAGACCCCCCCCTCTCTTTCGCAGCTGAAGGGTCCAAGGGAAAGACGGAGTCGATACAGCTTGGCTTCAGGTGCGCCGCAGGAGTTGCCGGTGTTGACTACAACGTCAAACCGCCTTAGGGACTCCGGCTCTGGATTTTCTGTCGGGGTTTACTCCCTTAGCCTTTCCCCTGAAGAGGTATGCCGCAAGGCAGCGGAGGTTTTTTGGAGTCAGAGTTTTCCTTCTCTGGCTACCATGATATAAACAACAAATAAGCTAAGATTAATAAAGGTAAAAAGAGAATAAGAATAGTATATAAAAGGAATAAAGAATATGAGGTGACTAATAGAAAGGAAAATGATTTTGAGAGGGTAGGGGAGGAAAAATAATAAGAGTGTGAATTAGAAGCAAGGTGGAAAAATAGTAGAAAATAAAATTTACAATGAAAATAAATAAGGAAGAAATAGGGCAAACTGGAGTAAGAAAAGGGAAAAGTACAATATGAGGTTTAGAGAAAAAAAATAATAAAAAAACAGGAACCAAATTGAAGAAAAACATCTACCACAGCAATATCCAATACAAAGGGGCAAAGATTAATAAATGTGGAAAGAGAATAATAATATTATAAGAAAGGGAAAAGAAAGAAAATAAAATAAAGACTGTGAGGTGTCTAAAGGAAAGAAAAATGATTTTGAGAGAATAAAAGGAGGAGAAATAATAAGAGCAAAGTTTAGAAATCAGGCTAAGCAAGGGAGACAATAAAATTTAAAACAAAACTAAGATGGCCAGAGGAAGGCAAAAGGGAATAGGACAGGGAACAGTAAAACATGAAGTTCAAAATTAAAAAAAAAAAGAACAACTAGGCATAAAATTGAAGAAATGAAACAATAACCCCAGTATTAATGATAACCAAGCATATATTAATAAAGGTAGAACAACAAAAGATATTATAAGAAAGGGAAAAGATATGTGAGATGACTAATGGAAAGAAATATGGTTTTGATAGGATGGAGGGAAGAGAAGTAGTAAGAGTGAAGAATAGAAACAAGGCATAGAAAGGGAAAAAATAAAATTTAAAACAAAAGTGAGAAAGAGAAGGATGAAGGCAAAATGGAATAAGAGAAGGGAAGAGTAAAATATGATATTGGAATTAAAATAAAAATAGCAAAAATAAAATTATAAATATAGAATAAAATAAATAGTGAAATAATAAGAACAGCATTGAAAACAAAGAAACAATGTTAAAAAGCTATGCAGGAGAAAAAAATAGCACAAATAATGAAAATGAATTGGGTGGAATTAATCTCAGCAGTCTAGTGTTTGTTGACCTACTCTTTTGTCCTTCAGGATCTGTCCCTGATATCAGCTTGTGTCCCAGTCTAGCAGCAGGCAGCCTGTTAGAAGCTACAAGTGATCCACAGACTGTGACTGTCTCCTTCAGGCTTGGCTGGTTCTCACTGTTCTGACCTGCTGACTTTTTATCAGCACAAGGCCTAGGGGTGGATCATCTAACATCTGATAGCACCTCATGTACCACCTCCATCTGCATCTGGACAGGGCCTCTAGTGTGATCAGGAGGGTGGGATTCCTGGATCAACCCCTGGGAGGTGCTGTTCAGTCTTCAGGGAAGATAGTGGATGTGTTCCCCAACCCTGTGTTACTAAGCAAAGAGGGGCTCATTCACATGGCGCTCTGGTGTAAGACCCAACAATTAGTGTTGAGGAGAACAGGTCTTTATTTATAATATTCCAGCCTTGGGGGGATGCTGTGAGCACTCCTGCTCAGAGCCCTGTTTTCCCCTGAGACCCAGCATTTCCCTTGCTCCCCAAAAGGCTATAAACCAAAACCATACCCAATAGTTCCCCATTCCTTATCTGTCAGCTCTCTCTTTCAGGATGTGGGGTATGATGTCATCAGCCTCCTTGAAATAGTCCAGGAAAGCATATGCTGTCTTACACTGGATCATGGTGAAGTCCAGGAAAGGCACAAGTCCTAAAGAGAGTGTCCTTTCCTTATGTCCTGAGTTCTCAGAGTCCAGATGGAGTCCAGGTCTACAAGGCAGAGAGACCTTGGTGGCTTCGGAGTCAGCTGGAGTAGGCATGAGCAAAGCAGCAGCATGCCTGCTTTCTTACTAGCCCAGGCCGCATGGCCAGATCTGGGCTGCAAACCGCATAGCTACTTCTTTTCACATGGCTCTCCCTCTTACACACAGACCTTGTGGCAGGCTGGTGGGGTTTCTCTGCACTCTTTCAAACCACATGGCCCAGCCTGCAAATGGCCGCCACATTATTTTTAAACCCTGAGCATGGCCTGTGATGCAGTCAGTGTGTGACCAGTCCTGGCCACTCTCAGAATCTTGCACAGGCCCCATAAGTTCTTTCATCACCAATCTATGGTCAAAGTCCCTCCCATCTCCTTGGCACTGTGGTATGGACATAGTCATTTGCATAACAAAGAAACTAGCTACCAGCCATAGATATGCACACTACCCCAAAAGCTGCACTATCCCCTTCTCCCATCCCCAAAACCATGGGCTATGGGGACTTTTGGGGACCCCTGTTATACCTGCACCACATGTCTTGGTCTGTCCCAGATTATTTCTGCTAATGTGTAGTTTTGATGAATTAGCTGTCGGTTTCATGTGTGGGACCAATCTGTGTAAAAGGGTCAGCTCTTTCCTGCATGGCGATGATGGCAGCTCTGTGTGAGAGCCGAGGCTGGGCGGGGCCCTGAGTACCACGTGCTGTGCCAGTTTCTCATCTCTCTGCTCTGCTGTTTGCAGCGGAACAGGGCCCAGGAAGGAGCCAGCAGAGCGTCTGATAGAAGTTCATAAAGAACTCCACTGGCGCTTCTCTTTATTTCCCCTGTGGATATGTTACAGAACCCCTGGGCTGCTCCAGTTGAAAACAAACCCACGGGCTCTTTAGTTAGGGGCCCGATTGCCCGCCGCCAAAATTATAACTCTCAATACCAGAGTTTGGTGAAAAGAAAAAAAGAATTGTTTATTTAACAGTTATATAGATTTAGTTACTTGCGGATTTCTGTTATTAAGTCTTATGCTCTTTAAAACACCCACAAACACATATCCTTGCCTCCCCCCCTTCCAAACCAGGCTAGTTTTCGGAAAGTCAGAGAAACTGTTTCCCTACTTTCCAAACACAGTTCAGCTTTACCAGCAGCTGCCAATCATTCAATCCTGATTGGGGAGGTCCTTTCTGTGCTGTGGTGCCCTCCAGCTCTCAATGCAGGACCGCCTGGATTCTCAGCCTCCTTGCAAACTGCCTTCTTCCTGCAAACCGCGCAGATCTCCTCTCCTCCTCAAAACCGCATGGCGAGAGCCTCTTAAAGCAGCCCGGAGACCCCTTCTCCAAGCCACATGGAGAAGGCCCCTTCACCAAGCCACGTGGAGGGAGCACACGGGAGAGCGAGAGAGCGAGAGCCCGAGAGCGCGAGCGCGAGTGAGAGCGCGCGAGCCAGAGCCAGAGCGCCAGTGAGAGCCAGAGCCTGAACGAGAGCTTGAGAGACTCTCAGAGAGTCTGAGTCAGTCTGAGAGAGTCTGAGTCTAAAATGTCTGCAGCTGCTTATATATCCCTGACTGCGTCATCTGACGCAGTGGGCGTTGCAAACAGTTCTGACCATTCACAGACCCTTACGTAGGCTCTGTGTGCTTTCCATACTGTCCCCTGGTTCAAGACTCCTCCCATCTGCCTGAGGCTTTGGATGCATTAAAGCCATTTTGCATAAGAAAGACAGTAGCCACCAGCCTCAGGCATGTGGAAGCATTTGAAAAGCTGCTTACTTCTCCCCATCCCCCAGCTGCAAGCTCTGGGGATTTTTGGACTCCCCTGTTTCTGTAACAGATATGCACTTGGCAGGGGGTTCTTAAGCCTGGCCTTACTGCTTTGAGGAGTTTGCTGCAGGTGGGGAATGGGCACATCTTTCACTTCCCAGAGGTTTGTACTCCGTGGTTGGAGTTGCCCTGCCTGGCTGCCATGAATCTCAGGTGCTCAGCTCCTGTCTGTCCAGTTCCGAGCTCACTGCTCTTGCAGGAGTCTCAAATCCAAACCCTCCATTCTGCATTCTGCATGCAGCCCCCCACTTGCCAGGCACTGGATGCGCCCAGCAATCCCTTTGGTCTTCAGCCTTCCTGGCCATCTGGGTTCAGCAGGCACAAACGGCACTTTGAATCCAACCTCGTTGCTGTCAAGGCAGCTGCATGGGCATGTGTGTTCCCTGCTCAGTCACGCCTCTGCTCCCCTCTTTTAAAAAAAATCCTTATGCGGCACCCACACTGCAGCTTTGAGCCACTGCCCAGCTCTCCACACGCCCCACCTCCCCAAAAGGCATAAAGTCTTTCTCAGTGAGGGCTGGCCACAGCCTTCTGGTGCCTCTGACAGTCTCAGGAGCCAGAACTTCTCTCCTGGACTCTCAGTTGGCACTGCAGCTGTGGACATGCTGCTCACTATGTGTGGGTGGCCTGAGTCTCCCAGACTCTGTATATCCTCCCACTTCCAGTTGGGGTGGGGGGTTCCCTGTGTGGGTCCAGGTAACCCTCCTCTAGGAGAGGTAGGAGCTACTAAGTTGCATTTTCTCTTCTCTGCTCTCTCCTCCACTGTAGGCACCTCATGCAGGGTACCTCCCTTCAACTTATAAAATCTCTTATCAGACGGTGCAAGGCCTCCTCTGTACTCCTTGGCTTCAAAAATTCCTATCAGCTAAGATTCTGTTGATTGTTCAGTTCACTTGTTGGAAGATCAGCTGAAAATACATGCTGGGGGATGAGCAAGTGGGCTCAGCTTCCACCTACTTGGCCTCCATCTTCTCTCCCCCCTCTTCTTTCCATTTGTAAAATTAAACTTTTTATTTTGAGATCATTGTAGATTCAGATGCAGTCATAAGAAATGACACAGAAGGATTCTGTAGACCCTTCACTCAGTTTCACCCAATCTTCCGTTCTTTTAAACCATGTAGTCTTCCTGCTGGTGACACAGTACATAATTTCTATTAAAATGCAATGAGTAATCTTTTTCTAAGCAGCTAGTACAAATATTTACTTGTATTAACAGTTTGTGATTTGACACTAGTGATATTAGTTCCTAAATGTATGTATGTATTTATTTATTTATATTATTTAATCCTCACCTGAGGGAATGCTTAACTGATTTTAGAGAGGAAGGAAAAGAGATAGAGAGAGAAGCATTGATGTGAGAGAGAAACATTGATGTGAGAGAGAAACATTGACCAGTTGCTTCTCACATGCACACCCCAACTGGGGACCTTTTATATGTGCCCCCTCCCAGGACTGAACCCCCAACTTAGGCATGTGCCATGACCAGGAATCCAACCCGAGACCCTTAAGTCTATGGTATGACATTCCAACCAAGTGAGCCACACTGTCCAGGGCTCTAAAATGTTCTAAAGATTTAAAAGGTTCTAAAATGTTTTAGATTGTAGGTTGGGTTGGTTTGGCACTGACCTTAAAGCTTTCTGCAAGATGGTAGCACAGAAAAAATAAGCACATGAGTTTCCTATCCCTTTCCTTCTTTGGGGGAGAAAGTAGGAAGTGAAAATAGTTATTGCTGTAGAGTAGGTTTTCTCAACCTCTGCAGTGTTAACACTTTGTCTGGATAATTCTTTGTTGGGCAGAGAGGGGAGGCTGTTCAGTGCATTGCAGGACGTTTAGTAACATCCATGGCATCTACCCATGTAACCAGTAGTACCCAGGCCCCCTTCACCCTTTCAGCTGTGACAACCAAAAGTGTCTCCAGACATGGCCAAGTGTCCCCCTGGGAGGCAACTCGGCTCCTGATTGAGAACCCTGGGCTCAGAGGTTTCAAAGGTTACAGTAGGGTTATGGGAATAGGACAACAAAGGCTATCAAAAGGTTTGCAGGGACTTCTGCGTTCTCTCTTCTTGGAAAATCCTCTAAGTCCTTATTTCTGCACTGACCTTCTTCCACCCTGAGAAACAGGCCACAGAGTGCAGGCAACAGAACCAGACTGCTTGGGCTCGATTTCAGCATTGCCAGTTACTAACTCTGCAGCCTCAGAGAGCTTAGGATTGCTAAACCTTGGTTCCCTCCCCGTAAAATGAGGATATAATAGAAGCTGACTCACATAAGAGAATCTATGCATAGCACATATCACAATGCCTGGCATATTGCTAATACTCCATAAATGTTAGGTACACATAAGTATGCATGCATGCACTTACTTCCCTCGTGCACACACAAGAGCAGTGGAGGCTTCCTGGCAGAAAATACTGTGATGCCTATGTTTTTTAGGGGATTAAAGGATATCCACCCCACCCTATAGTGAAGCAGTCAAGACTATAATAATAAAAAGACTAGGGAAATTAACTACCTTTTACAGAAAGAGGAGAGGCAGCGTTTAATAACTAAACATAAATAAACTTCTCTGCTCTGAGAAGCCAGGTTAAAAAATTTACTATATGCCAAGCATTAACGATATTATTCCTAATCTTCCCTTCAGCCATTTTAGGTGGGTATTAGCTCTAATTTTATGGTAAGAAAATAAAGTTGAGAGACGTTAAGATCCTTACTCAAGGTCACAGCCCTAATAAGTTTGTAACGCAGGAGTCTAGCCCACATCTGACCTAATTCTTCACTGCTGCACGATATAATAGAAAGAGGATGGGTGACAGGCAGAGAGACGCGCTGTTGAAATGATCCAGGGGAAGGTTATAAAGGAGGCATTTGGCTAGAGAAGGCACCAAGTGTGACCAGCAAGAGCCGCTCTTTTAGCCAAGAAAGCTGAGATTCCTTGATAGATAGTAGTGCTGCGCTTTACTTGTCCTGCCTCTCTATTTTTTTCAGGGAAATTGAGAAGGAGAGAGAAGTGGCAGATGTCAAAACTTCAGCGGGAGTGGGTGTATGGGGAAGAACTGTTTGGTGCTCTCTACAGTGATGAGAGCTCACAGGCTGCTCAACGTGGAAACCTGATTGAGGCTGACAAGGAGTCAGCCAGGGGGTGTCCTGGCGACGGAGGGCGGGGAGCTTTAACGGAGAAGGCCTAGTGATGAGAGGAGGGATTTTGTTTCAGTCTTGGCTGAGAAGCCAAACAAGTATCTGGGAGCAAACGTGCACGACGACGCGCGCTCAGCTGCCTGACCTTTCTGTTGTCTTCCATGTCAGCTGCCCCACCAGGCAAAGCACTGAGAGGTGAGCCCGCTGGCTGCTGGACAGTGAGGACTAGCATAGCTTCCGCTCCTGAGACACAAACAGACCAATCTCTGACGCCAGGTCTTTAGAATGTAAAGTCCAGACTTGGAAAATAAGAAGCCATTGATAAACTCGGGGTAAATCTTGACTAACTGGCAAGGAGCACAATGGCCTCCAGGCTGGGGGTGGGGTAAGGCCGGCTGAGTGTGTTTGGACCATATTCCTCTTTTCAAAGGTCCCTGGGCCAGCTGGAGGCTTTACAAGGGCCCCCACTCAGGCCAGCCAGCAGGGAGTTGAAGTAATCTAATTTTAATTATGTGACAAAAGCATGAAGAATCATTTAAAGGTCTGTCAGAAGGAAAAATGGCTCCAGTCTGCCAGGACTCCTTAGATGGTAATAAAGAAACCCATGGGATAAATGCTGGGTTTTGGTGCTTAAAAAAAATAAAACTCATATAATAAGCAGATTGCAATCTATTGAAACAGAGATAGGTTGGGAAGGGGCATTCCCAGCTTTATCAGATAAAGACAAAGGCACCAATGGGGTAACTGGATGCATGATAATAATTCTAAATTGTTATTGGGGGTAAATGGTCTTTTAAAAATAAGTGAGTATTTTCCATTTCTCTGAAACCAAGCAAGAGAACATTTCTGTGGATAGCAGCAGAAATAAATGGTTCATAAAGTAAGTACTTTCAAATACATTATCCAATTGAGGCTTTAAAAATATTATCTCATTGGGTCTTTAAGAAAAGTTCTTAGTTTTTAGTGAAAAAGAAAGTGTGGATTTTGAGATCCCTCTTTGTTTCAATCTGCCACTGGTAATTATCTATGTAAAAATAAAAAGAAATGTCCTTTCATTTAAATGCTAGATTCTATAGCACTATTTTGAAGTTCTGAGAACTTTGAGCCAAGCAGCCAGGTTTTCTCTGAATTAGCTCACCTTGATCCTTGGGGAATGAAGACACTCTAGTGCTATAGAAAGTGGCTTCGTCCCAGGTATTGCCACATGTTCCTCAAAGTCAGCATGAAATTCTGCCCAGGCTCATTCCCAGGTAAATATAATGAGGTTGACCAAAATTTTTGTCACAAAAGCCATTAGTCAGCAGATGAGTGGGGAACCTTGGAATCTGGCAAATAGATACAAAATCATCTTGCCTCACAACATTTAAATCTCATCTGTCTTTCTAGTTTACACCAAATGGGAAGGTAGCCTTCATGAGTTGATTTCTAAAGTAATAGCCATAGTCTTTCCTCTTCCTACACAGTTTTCCAGTAAAAAAGACAGCAGCATCTCTCCCTCATTTCTCCCAGGGACCACATTAGTCAGGGCAGAGCTAGGTTATACTTCTGTATCACATAAAGCTCTAGTTCTCAGTGGCTTAACATAACAAAACTGTACTTCTTGCTCATGTCACAACCTTGCGCAGGCATTCCTTGGCAGCTCTCATCCAAACAGTGACCTCAGCGTCTGGGTTGCTTCTGAGTTATAGCTATGCCATCTGCATCATCCAACTTCCAGGCTACTGTGGAAAGGGGAGCAGAGGAATAGAGGGAACCTATTGGCTTTGAACGCCCAGGGTTGGAAGTGACAAATATCACTTTTACTTGAACTTCATTGTCTATTTCTAGTCATGTCACTCCAAGCTCCACTGTAAGAAGGTGAGGAAATAAAGGGGCATCCACCAATATTTGAGGGATATTAACTATCTTTGTTCCCAGGGGTTCTATTTAGCACTATTTCTCACTAACACTCTTGTCTAGTTATTTTGAAGCAAATGAAAAATAGCTGATCCTCATGAGAGACAGGGTTTATATGAGATAGTGGTCCGTGTTATTACTGACTAGGGGGACATTTTTTCTTGCTTCCCTCATACAACTGTAAACAAAATGTTTTAGATTTTAGATTCCATCTGCAATAAAGTAACAAGAACACATGTTTTGTTTTGCTCTCATGATGCTGAAAAAAATCAACTAGTCAAATATATATAGTAACTCTTGGCAGCTAATTAGCAAAAGTGTATATAAATACTGAGAAGGTGAAATGTTGGCTCAGGAACTTTGCATCTAGTTTACAAGGAAGGCAGAAAGTCCCTGGAATAGCACCACAGCTTCCAAATCTAGGTTCATAATTGTTTCTCTGGCCCAATCTATAGTGGTGATGTATGTATTCAAGGAGCAACTGGAAGTACTTAAAAAGCAACTCCATTCTCTGTGATTCTCACAGAATTTCAAAAGGGATTTCTTTCATAATCCACAGTAATAGTTTTCTCCCACCTAATTCTTTGATACCTCAAAGATTGTCCAGAGTAAACTCTCAATAAACAGCCAGTACATTTTTCTAAGATCTCTTTCTTTTCTCAATTCCTGCATCTAAATTCCCTTCCATCTGGAGGTGGGGCAGGGGAAAGAGGGTTGAAATTAAGTGAACAATATTGGGAGAGGGGGAAAGCTCTGAATCCTCATGCATTAATAATTTGTGCCTCCTCACATGTGCACGTTTGCCTGCCTTGCAATCCAATTAAGCATCTTGCATGCCCCTGGTGCTTATCAACTCTTCCCACTGTCCTATTTCTTTAATAACTCACCATACCCCTAAAAATCAGATGCTCAAATGTCAAGTCATGCTCAACAACTCCTTTGAAATGCCAAGAGAGAAATAAAAACTTTAAAGTCGGTGTAGAAATAATTTTGAAAAGGAAATTATAATCAGAATTTTTCTCAGCAGAGAAACATTTATTTTCTACTCAATCGTGAAGAAAAACTTTATGCTTTGAAACCTTCATTTCCCCTTCAAAATTACGGAAATAGTTTTTTTTTTTTTTTATATTCTCCCAGTTTCCACCCCATATTGGTGAATTTAGTCCTTGTCACATAGTCTCATGAAGAATTCCTATTGCTGTTTTGAATTGTACATCTCCATAGATGGTCTTCTCCAGCAGATACTGCTTGCTCCTAAATCTCTGTAGCCCTCTTTCCGAAATATCTTATACCAGCTGACTTACTTGCAGCTAAAATGTTGCAAACTCTCATATCCAAACCTTTTGCTCAGTAGTTCTCAACCCTGGCTACATATTGGAATCACCTGGGGAGCTTTTGCAAACCCCAGTGCCCAGGTGCACCTCAGACTGTTTAAGTCAGTGACTTGGGGGGTGGGACTCAGGCAGCAGTATTTTGTATAGTGCACTACCTGATGACTATGTGAAGCCAAGGGTGAGAACCACTGCTCTAACCCAGTGTTTCTCTGACCTTAAGGGATGTCAGACTCCCTGGTAGTTCCTGTGAAAAATGCATATTTCTTTTCTTTTCTGAGCACTCCTGACTCCTTGGGACTGAGGGTGGATCCATTTTCCAAGCACTCCAGGGGAAGGCTGATACAAATGGTTCTCACACTAGTCTTTGAGAAACACTGCTCTGCTAAGTCTCAAATACCAAGTCTAACCATTGTGCTGCGTCCTTATAACCATTTAAAATATTTTTTAATATAGGAATTTTTATATATATATAAAATAGAGATAACATAATAAATATTCTGGTCCTCTGTTGCTGCATAACAAATCACTCCAAAATTCAGATGTTTAAAACAACAACAATCATATATTATGCTCATAAATCTATAATTCAGGCAATACTCAGTTGGGACAGCTAGTCTTTGCTCCATCTGTCAACTGAGGCAGCTTAACAGGGGCTGGAGGACCCAATTCCAAGATGGCTCTCTTATTTTCATGATGGGTCACTCATGTGACTGTTAAGTGAAAGTCAGCTGGGATTGTCAGTTGAGGACCTTGTTCCTCTACATGTAAGACTGCTTGGTCTTCCTCAATACACAGTAGATGGTACCCAAGAGTGTACCAAGAGACAGGAAGTAGAAGCTGCCAGCTGCTAAAAGACTGGGCCAAGAAACTAGCATAGCATCTTTTTCTTTATATTTTGTTGGTCAGGTAAATACAAAAGCCTTCTCCGATTCAGGGGTACAGGATGTAGGATCTATTTATTGGTGGAAGAAGTATCAGGCTTGTGGCCATGATTAGTCCACCACAATAGTCCATCCAGCTTTATTTATACTTATTTTTGAAAACTGGCCTTTTCTTCTTCCTAGGGCCTGTTTCCATCTTCTTTCATCTAAGTCCCAGCCAATTTCCTCATGTCATCTTCCCTTTTCTGCTTTGATCTATAAAAATTCATAGTTTTTGGATTCCCTGTTCTTCATCTGCCATTTGGGATTCACTGATTGTTGTAGATATCCGCTTTGCATTGTCTGACCAGTCATATTTCAGTCTCTGCTTGTGCCTACACCACCTCACTTCCCAAGCAAGATATATTCTTTCAGTGTCTTTCTCACCCAACAAATAGCTTTTCTTGTAGGTCTTAGTCCTGCTGGGTCAGCCTTGCACCCCTGTTAAGTTGGAACATGAAAGTCAGCTCGAGAGGTAGTTCCAAAATTTCACTCACCTTTCTTTCTTCTTTATTACCTTCACTCAAATCACAGAGTTTTGGAATTCTTGAGGAGGAAGAGGACTTATAGAATATCTAGAACCCTAGTCTCAGTTTTACAGGCAAACAAATGTGTTCCTTCCCCATATTTCCACTTTGGTGCCCATTTGAATTCTGGGAACAAGATTTCACTTCACATTGGTAAAATGACTTTCCCATTCTGCCATTCAAAACATACCTTGTCTGGAAAAAAAAAAAAAGGAAGACAAACTAACTTCATATCCCAGAAATTGGCTAGTGGGTAAAATTGGGTGGGATGTGATGGAAAGAAATAAGTCCCTATGTTCTTCCTATATTAAAAGAAAAATAAAGCTATTTCAAAATTATTTGAACATATTCACACATTTGTGTGCTCTTTTTGTTTTCTATTGAGCAGCACTGACAGTTTAATAATGGCAAAACAACATTACTGTTTTTCTGCTACACTATTAGAAAGGAGTGTGTTTCAGAGACAAGGATAATACAAGTGTAGAGCTGTGTCTTCCAGAGCCTCACCTACAGTTGTAGCAATTTGAGCAAGCAGCACATACTTGCTTCCAGATTCATGGTGGTGCATTATGGGGAAGATGGGGTGAGGAGTGAGGAGGGAGGGAGGGAGGGAGCAGCAAACAAGGAGGTCCTTGCTTTTGACCTTTGTTTTCTAGCTCTGTAGGCCTGAGGTGAGCTTAATGTATAACTGGACAGAGAGACAAGGGAGTTCTTTTGTCAATGGAGAAAAGAGTTTATTTAATTTGACTTTAACAATTATGATTTAAAGTATTTTAGACAAAGGCCAGTAACTTCACTCTATTTATGACAATGGGTGGTGGGTCCTCAAAGGTCTCAGTCCCTTGAGCATCGTGGTATACACAGTGGTTACACCATAAGTGTGATCAATTCCTTATACTTACAGGTATGTGTCAACACACACACATATTCTGACTCTTGAGATTGTCATAATGTATTAATTATAACACACGAACTAAGTGACTATTGTAAGTGTGGCACTGTGTTAAATAGGCCCTCGAGATTTAAATTCATACACATATAATCCTGGATCTCAAGGGTACCAATAAATAATTGTATAATTATTTTCAAATATATTAAGTAGAATCATTAGTACCTTTTGAAATGTTACTGTTTCAAAATCAGAAAGAGAATAATTATATCACTCATTAAGAGTTTTTATCAGTAATCTATTTGTTTTGTTTTGTTTTAAACATTTCCTTCTTTATTTCAGGCTTTTTATTTAGGAAGTCAAAATAATTCTGCCTACAACAGCTTCTGCTGTCATGTCCCGTACTGACACTTTTGTTATTTTTATGATATAGACTCAAAGAAGCATAGCTGTTTAGAGCTGGAAGGAATGTCAGACACATATCCCTTTCCAGTTTTCTCTTTGAAATGCGTGTCATGTTACTTTCCATTCCGTTATATATATTGTGCAGCTGTTCAGGTTCTGAATGTGGGAAGGTCACTGGTATAAATAGGATGCTTCACCAAATGGGGACATGCTCCTGGGACTTTTGGAAGTGAGGGAGCTCATACTACAAGTACTGATCCTGTCACTAAGATGGAGATTTACTGTTCTCCTTGCTCTTTAGGCATTGCAAATGGGAAGGGTAAAAGGGATTATGGAAATTGAAAGGAGGCTGAGAGAGGACTCTGAGAAGTGAATTCCTTTGCCAAATTATGTCTCAAGAGTGTTTTGGTTTTTCTAAAGTCCAGGTCCTTGGAAGTGGCTTGGGAAAACATTCTGAATGAACCAATAATACCCTTGGTGGTATGCAAACACTTCTCTCAATATGACTAACTGACTTTAGGCGTGCAGGAAAATATAATCCAAGATGTTAATCACACTCAATAAGACCTTTAGCCATAGAGCGTCTTCAGAGTCCTGGCGTAAGACAGGTTGGCTAAATAAAGTTAAAGTCTGTATTAATTTCACCTGTATTTGTACTACCATATATTTTAAGAATATTGATTGATTTTTCTTAATTCCCAGGACATTTTGCATTTAATGTATGAATGCTAGGCATAACTTTTTTAACTTTGGTGCCTATAAATAGGAAAATTCACAATGGAAAAGAGCAGCATATTAGTCCACATGATAATAAAGAACATCATTTATTTATTTCTTCAACAAATATTTAATGAAATCCCACTTTGTAACTGGCTCTGTGTTCAGTGCTTGAGGCTCTGCTACACTTATTAATCACATCTCTGTATGCTGAAAAGTAAAATAAAAACAAAACACAAATGCAGTGGGAAAATTATTTTATGAAATTGGCCAAGTGCTATATATAGTTAACTAACATGTAATTTGTGATACTGATAATATGCCAGGTTAGGTTACTAAAACATGAGAAAGGTGACAAGATAATAAATTAATAGGTTAAAATCTGAAAGGAAATGGGAACTAGGAGGACCAATGAGGAACCCAATCATTGAAACCTCTTGTGCCCTGAGGGCATTTGCTGAGACAGGTGTAGGCTTAGGTTTTGACAGTTACTTGATGTGAAGGGGACAGATACCAAAGGTGGGCTCTCCCTAAAGCAGGGAGTCATCTGGGAGCCTCTCTCTCCATTGTGGGCTAAATTTTGTCCCCTCAAAATTAATATATTGAAGTCCTAACCCCCAGTACCTCAGAATGTGACTATGTTTGGAGATAGAGCCTTTAAAGAGATAACTAAGTTAAAATGAGGCTTTTAGGGTATCCTTAATCCAATCTGATTGGTGTCCTTTTAAGAAGAGCTTAGGACACTCAGACACCAGGAGCCTGAAAACACAGAGAAAAGGTCTTGTAAAGAGGCAGCAGGAAGGCAGCCCTATGCTGGCCAGAGAGAGAGGCCTCAGAGGGAACCAACCCTACTGGCAACTTGATATTGAACTTCTGGCTTCCAGAACTGTGAAAAAATACATTTCTGTTGCTTAAGCCCTGCCATTCTGTGGTGCTTTCTTATGGTGGCCTGAGAGGACTAATACATTTTTCATAAAGATGGGACCCCAAAGCGTTGTAATCATAGGGTCAGGGAGAGACAGAGGTAAACCTGCTCCCTCTCTGTCATGTTAAGCGACAGCAAGTAAAGTTATGCTGGAGAAGAGCAGAACAAGATGGAACAAAGTCACCTCTGAGTTGTACCTGTCTTCCAGGCCCTTCTGAATATATGAAGCTCAAATTCATATTTCCTGAGTAGTTTAAGATCCTAAAGTAGTGAATCTAATTTAAAGTGCCCCCACACTAGTTTTGTTTCTAGATACCAAGGAGAAGAAAACAGATTCGCTCAGGAAAATGTGCCTTCATGTTTGACATCAACAAACTCCCACAATACATGCTACAACATGGATGGGTCTTGAAACATTATGCTTTTTAAAATAATTCAGACACAGAAAGAAAATATTGTATAATTCTGTCTATATGAAATACTTAGAATGGGCAAAATCCACAGAAACAGAAAGTAGAATAGGACTTAAGGGCTGGGAAAGGGGAAGGGGGAGTTATTATTTAATGAATATAGAGTTTATGCTGGGAATTATAAAACACTTTGGGTATAGATAGTGGTGATGGTTGCACAGTATTATGAGTGATTTTAATGCCACTGAATTATATATTTACAAATAAGTAAAATGGTAAAAAATGCATACATTTCAATACAGTAAAAATGCAAAAAAAATTCCATTAATTTCCCCAAAACAATGAAAGGAAATAGACAGCAAAGTCTTCAGATTTAGGAATCATTACTCATCTTTTGAATAAAAGCTTTGCTTTTATGTTTAAAGAAAAAAGAAGATTGGATCCTAGAATAAGCAGAAAATATTTAAAATTTTAATAGATTAAAAAAATTTAATATTTATCCTAATAATAAAACATATAGTAATTGAAATAAAGCATTCAAAGGATGGGTGTAAAAGAAAATTCAGTACTGATTACTGCTGAATCAGAAGGATTATACAGAGTGCATAGTGAGAGACAAAGAGATGTAGAAAAATGAAAGAAAAGAGATATGGAGGATAGGAAAGGTCTACTCTATGTCCAATCAAAATTCTGCAGGGAAAGCAGAGGAAAAATGGAGCATTGGTGATATTGGAAGAGATAATGGCTGAGGGTTTTCCAGAAATTATTATAGGCACATATTCATACATTCAAGAATTTGGGTGACTATAAAACAAGATAAGTAGAAATATACAACAGCCAGACACATTATAATGAAACTGCAGAGCATCAAAGATAAGGGGAAACCTTTAAAATAGCCAGAGAAAAAAGATAGATTACTCTTGTTTCAGTCACCTATTGTTGTGCAACAAACCACTCTAAAATTTGTTTTCTTAAAATAAGAACAATATATTATTTCTCATAATCCCATGGGTAACTAGGGCAATTCTACTGATCTTGTGTGGACTCACTCATAAAGTTGTAGTCTGCAATCCTAGTGAGTTTATTAGGGACAGGATTTAACAAATGCCTGAAAGGGGCTGACTTCTCTCACTCCATGAGCTTTTTCATCTTCAAAGACACCAGACTAGACTTCTACACATGGCAAAAACAGCATTCTGAGAGGGAAAAATGTCAAGACACAGATGTTTATATAGTCTCTGCTTGCATCATATTTGTTGGTGTCCCATTAGACAAGGTAAATTATCTGGTCAAGCTTAGAGTCAATATAGGAGAGAATTATTCAAGGGGATGAATATCTGGAGACATGATTAATTGGGATCCATTACTGTAGCAATCAACCAGCCTGCCCTATGGCTTCCATGATTCATTTACTTCCTCTGTGGAAAATACACTCAATATTTTCCCAAGAACCAAAGTATCTTCCCAAAACAGTATTAGATGCAGAGTCCATCTTTCTGTGATCTGTATTACGTCTTGATGCAGAGGAAGTTTCTTAGGTGTAGCTATTCAGGGGTAACTCCTTGTGGCCTAGAGACCTATGGTGAACTAAAAAGACAAGTTATACACCATCTTAGTCTGTTTTAGTCACTATAAAAAAATATTATAGATTGGGTGGCTTATAAATAACAGAAATTTATTTCTCACAGTTCTGGAGTCTAGAAGTCCAAAATTAGGATGCCAGGCATGGTCAGGTGAGGGTCACTTGTGGGCTGCAGACTTCTCATTGCATCATGCCATAGCAAAAGGATACAGGGATCTCTCTTGTGTCTCTTTTAAAAGGTCTCATTCACGAGGGCTCTGACCTCATAAGCCAATTACAAGATCCAAGATGACAGAGGAATAAGTGGAAGCTACACTAATCTCTTCCCAGGATGAATATGGAATTACAGCTTAACTGTGGAGAAATTGTGCAGAACAACCAACTGAACACTAGCTGGAGAGAAGACTTATAACAACAGACAGACAGAAAAGGCCACTTCATCACAACGTGATTGGTAGAAAGTGTGGAGACATGAGCGGGCTGGCTGGGCTCCCACAGGTGGCAGCTGAAGGGACAGAGAAACATCTTAGCAGCCAAGGTTCTCCCTGAGAAGGGTGGGGCCTAAACACCCTGCTGGGCTTCCCAGTCTACACCAACACAGCAGAAAGTAAAATAGCACTTAGCTGTGAAAAGTGAAAACTGTAGGGCTTTTTGCTGGCCTGAGAGAAATGACTGGACACAAAGAGTTCTTAAAGAGACCACATATGAAAATACACTGGCACCCACTTACCCTGGGCTCCAGCAGAGGGAGGGCAGAATGGATTAGAGACACTTAAGAAGAGTCTGGAGTGGTGGCTATGAGGAGAGAACTGAGGGAACAGCCAACCATGTCCCAGTGCAGACTCATTCTCCATACTGCAGGCAGACCACTCCCCTCCAAGTGGCATTAGTCTGAGGGGAAGCAATAACCCCACCCACAGGAATTAATCTGCCCCACCCTTGGTGTTTAAGCCTGATGGCTAATCACAGATTGAATAGATTAATGACTATAGGAGACAGACAAAGACAGTAGATCTCTGGTAGTCTTCAACAGGCTGCCTAGGCCCATACTGTGACATGATCTGATCCCATCAGGGATAGAACCAAGAAGTAAAGAAAGTGCACCTCTACAACAATATACAAGATGTGGTGGGAGGAGTGACTCTCAGTCAGCTAGCTGGAAAGAAGGACTCACCAAAGAGCAACACAACAATAACCAAAACACAAGTACAACCAGATAGCTCAAATAAATGACAAAGAGTGCATCCTAAAAGCATCAAGTTCAGGAGATCAAGGAGACTACACCACTGAATCCCACAGGTCTCCTACCACAGAATGTCACAACATGAAGACAGGAAGTCAGAGCAGATCAATCTAAGAGCAGAAACAAACAAGAAGAAACACACACACACACACACACACAATGGGGAGACAGAGAAACAATTCCCCATCGTGGGAAAGGAGGAATCCCCAGAAAGACTATTAAATGAAATAGAGGTAAGTAAACTATCAGACACCAAATTCAAAATAATGATTATGGGGAAGCTCAATGAGCTCAGCGAGCTCCAAGAAAACTACAAAAACTTCAGGGGAACTACAAAGAACTCTGGGAAAGCTACAAGGAACTTATTGAGAACTATACCAGCATTAAAAAGGACATAGGAACTATCAATAAGAACCAGGAGGAAATGAAAAATACAATTTATGAATTGAGGAACATGGTAGAAGGAATCAAAAGCAGACTAGATGAAGCAGAATATTGGATCAGTGAGCTGAGGACAACGTAGAAAAATAATTCCCAAACATGCAACAAAATGAAAAAAGACTGAAAAATAATGAAGAGGTTTAAAGTGAGCTGCAGGACAACATGAAATATAATAATATCTGTATCATAGGAATAGCAGGAGGAGAAAAAGAGGAGCAAGGGATAGAAAACCTGATTGCAAAAGCAATGACAGAAAACTTTCCTAACTTGATGAGAGAAAAAGTCATACAATTCCAGGAAGCACAGAGAGTCCCAATGAAGATAAACTTCAACAGGCCCACTTTAAGACATATCATAATTAAAACGGCAAAACTTAAAGACAAAGAAAGAATAGTAAAGGCAGCAAAGGAGAAATAGCTAGTAACATACAAAGGAGCTTCAATAAGGCTATCATTAAATTTCTCAACAGAAACACTACAAGTTAGAAGTGAAGGGCAAAAAGTATTCCAAGCAATAAAAAACAAAGGCTTACAACCAAAACTACTCTACCCAGCAAGGCTCTCATTCAAAATGGGAGGTGAAATAAGCAGTTTCTCAGGCAAAAGAAAGCTAAAAGAATACACCTTCACCAAACAAGTATTGCAAGAGATGCTAAAGGGTCTGCTTTAAGAATGAAGAATGACTTCCGGCCAAGATGGAGGAATACACTGATACGCTCCATCTCCCTCCACAACTAAGAAGGACCGCAACTACCACAAAACCAGAAATAACCACAAGTTCCAGAAAATAAAGTTAAATGGAAGTCCAACGTATGAAGTTATAAACAAGTGGTGCTTATCTGGATGGGTAGGAGGGGCGAAGCCAAGGCAGAGAGGTCAAGCTGCAGCGATGGGCAGCAGGGCTGCAGTAAGCACAGATGCTTGTGTTTAAGAGGAGGTGAGAAGCACCTGGGAGCACCCCTAGCTGCAGACCAAATTCGTCAGCCTGCGATTCCAACGCCAGGGAAGGCAGATCCCCAGTGCCTTGGACTGTGAGACCCAGAGGGTGTGGGGATGGAGGAGAAGGTTCCTGGTCTCTCAGCAGAGAGTGAACAGCAGGAATCCATCTTGGACTCCAGCCCCCACACAAAGCACCACAGTGTGGTGAGAAGGGTTGACCGGTTGTGACGAGTGCATGGGGCTCTGTCCCCTATAGCATAGGAGGTGTGACAGCTCCACCCAGGAAGCAAAAAACTCCCAGGATGAAAGGGATAATGATAAAGATCCCAATCACACAGCTGACCAGAAAGTAAATACATGAATTAATAGACAAACAGATACATAACCTTCCTGAGGCTCAGTTCAGAGCTGTAGTTGTGATAGCTTACAGAAATAACAGCAGGACTCAGTCAAGATGGAGAAGGAATGAAGACTAGTCCTGCTGAAATGAATGAAAACACATACAAAACAAGTGGTGAGGGAAGGAAAACCAGGGATCAAATCAACAAATCAGAATATAGGGAAGGAACAAACAGTCAGCCAGTGCAGAAAGAGGAAACAAAAAGTGAGGAAAATGAGGAGAAGCTCAGAAACCTCTGGGACAACTATAAGAGAGCGAACATCCAAATTACAGGGCTGCCAGAAGGTGAAGAAGAAGAACTAGAAATGGAAAAATTATGTGAAAAAATAATGAAGTAGAACTTCCCTAACTTGGGAAAGGTAATAGACTTACAGGTCCAGGAAGCATAGAGAGTTAAAAAAACTGGACCCAGGGAGAACCACACCAAGACACATTATAATCAAAATGTTAAAAATTAAAGATAAAGAGAGACTCTTAAAAGCAGCAAGAGAGAAGAAGAGAATTATGTACAAAAGGGTCCCAAATAGACTATCAGCTGATTTATCAAAGGAGACCCTGCAGGCAAGAAGGGACTGGCAAGATATATTCAAAGTAATGAAAAGCAAAAACCTACAGCCATTATTACTCTATCCAGTGAAGCTGTCATTCAGAATAGAAGGACAGAGTAAGTACTTCCAGGACAAAGTAAAACTGAAGGCATTCATCAGATCCAAGCCACTGTTACATGTAATGTTAAAGGAACTTGTTTAGAAGAAGGATCAAAACTATGAACATTCAAATGAAAACTGAACCAACAACAGAAGCTAGGGAATTGAAACAAAGGCAAACTAAGTAGGCAACGAGAGTGGAAAAGGAATTATAGGTATGGGAAGCATATGGGGGGTGGAGATCAGTGGGGAGGGAGAAGGAGGGAAAGGGAGGGAGATGGTAGAGGAATTAAGAAGCAAAGTAAAAGGGAGTGGAGTAGATAGGGAGATGTTGAGAAGAACTATATGCACAACCAATGGGCACGGACTAAGGGGTGGGAGGGACAATTGGAGAGAGGGGGGTCACTGAATGGAGGGGAACAGAGGGAAAAGAAATTGGGACAACTGTAACAGCATAATCAATAAAACATTTTAAAAAAAGAATGAAGAAAAGGAGAAAGAGAGGAACACAGGTACAAAGGGGAAAACTGACAATGAATAAGTACCTATCAATAATAACCTTAAATGTAAATGAATTAAATGCACCAATCAAAAGACATAGGGTAGCTGAATGGATAGCAAACATGATCCACATATAGGCTGTCTACAGAGACCCACCTCAGAACAAAAGATCTACACAGACTGAAAGTGAAGGGATGGAAAAAATATTTCAAGCAAATCGACATGAAAAAAGCAGAGGTCATAATACTTATATCAGACAAAATAGATTTCACAACAAGGGAATAAAAAGAGACAAAGAACATTTCATAATACTTAATGGAAAAATCTATCAAGAAGATATTATCCTTGTAAACATATATGCATCCAGCATAGGAGCACTCAAATATATAAGGAAAATCTTGGAAGACTTCAAGAAGGATATCAACAGCAACACATTTATAGTAGGGGACTTAAACACCTCATTGTCAATATTGGACAGATCTGCCAAGCAAAGAAACACCAAGGATATTGTGGCACTGAACAACACCTGAGATCAAATGGACTTAATTGATATATACAGAAGCTTTCACCCCAAAGATAAAAAATATACATTCTTTTCAAATACACATAGAACATTTTCAAAGATAGACAACATGGCAGGACACAAAACAAGCCTGAACAAATTCAAGAAAATTGAAATTACATCAAGCATCTTCTCAGATCACAATGGATTGAAACTAGAAACCAACCTCAAGGACAAAACTCAAAAACATTCAAATTCATAGAGATTGAATAACATGCTATTAAATAATGAATGGGATAACAATGACATCAAAGAAGAAATAAAAAGGTTTTTGGAAACAAATGAAAATGAACACACAACAGCCCCAAACCTATGGGGCATAATGGAGGCAGTCCTAAGAGGGATGCTCATAGCAATACAGGCTTACCTGAAAAGGAGAGAAGAATTTCAAATAAACAACCTAACCATATACCTACAGGAACTAGGGGAACAACAACAAACAAAGCCCAGAGCAAGTACAAGGAAGGAAATAATCAAGATCAGAGCAGAATTAAATGACACAGAGACTAAAAGAACAATTCAAAGGATTGATAAAATCAGGAACTGGTTCTCTGAAAAGATAAAATCCACAAGCCTTTAAAAGATTAATCAAGAAAAGAAGAAAGAAGACCCAAATAAATAAAATTAGAAGTGAAAGAGGAGAAATCACAACCGATACCATAGAAATACAAAGGACTGTAAGAAATTATTATGATTAACTATATAACAAGATATTTGATGACCTGGGTGAAATGGAAAAAATTTTGAAAACATATAATCTTCTAAAACTGAATCAAGAAGAAGCAGAAAGCCTAAAAAGACAAATAACAACTACTGAAATTGAAGCAGTAATTCAAAAACTCCTGGCACCAAAAGCCATGAATCAGATGGCTTCACAGGCAAATTTTACAAAACGTTTAGGGAAGAAATCACTCCTATTCTTCTCAAACTATTCCAAAAAATCCAAGAAGAGAGAAAACTCCCAAACTCTTTCTCTGAGGCCAGTATTATCCTGATTCCAAAACCTGGTCAATACACAACAAAGAAAATAAACTGTAGGCCAATATTGTTTATGAACATAGATGCTAAAATCCTCAACAAAATACTGGCAAACCAAATCCAGCAATACATTAAAAAGACCATAGACCACGAACAAGTGGGATTCATCCCAGGGATGCAAGGATGGTTTAATATTCGCAAATCAATAAACATAATATACCACATAAACAAAATGAAAGACAAAAATTACATAATTATATCAATAGATGCTGAAAAGCATTTGATAAAGTTCAGCAACCATTTATGATAAAAACGATCAGCAAAGTGTGAACAGAGGGATCATACTTCAACATAATAAAGGTCATATATGAGGAACCTGAAACCAACATTATACTCAATGGGCAAAAAATAAAGCTTTCTCCCTAAGATCAGGAACAAGACAAGGATATCCACTCACTCCACTCCTATTCAACATAGTTTTGGAAATTCTAGTCACAGCAATCAGACAAGAAAAAGAGATAAAAGGAATCTAAATTGGAAAGGAGGAAGTAAAACTATCATTATTTGCAAACAACATGATAGAGTATATAGAAAACCCTATAGACTCCACCAAAAAACAACTCGACCTGGTAAGTAAATTTGGTAGAATAGCAGGATACAAAGTCAATATTCAGAAGAAATTGAAGGCATTTCTGTACACCAATAATCAAATATCAGAAATAGACACTAGAAAAAAAAATCCCATTTATTATATAGCAACAAGAAAAATGAAGTACCTAGGAATAAACTTAACTAAGGAGGTAAAAGACCTGTACTCAGAAAACTACAGAACACTGAAGAAAGAAATTAAGGAAGCTACAAATATGTGAAATTATATACCATATTCATGGATGGGAAGAATTAACATCATTAAAATGCCCATACTAACCAAAGCAATTTATAGATTCAACACAATCCCTATTAAAGTACCAATGGCATTTGTCACAGACCAAGAATAAATACTTCAAAAGTTTATATGAAACCAAAAAGGACCCCAAATATCCACAACAATCTTGAGGAAGAAGAACACAGTAGGAGGTATCACAATACCTGATATCAAACTATATTACAGGGCCACGGTAATCAAAACAGTCTAGTATTCGAATAAGAACAGACATATAGATAATTGGAACAGAAGAGAGAGCCCTGAAATAAACCCAGGTCTCTGTGGTCAATTAACATTTGACAAAGGGCAGGAGCATTAAATGGAGTGAATATAGACTCTTCAACAAATGGTTTTGGGAGAACTGTACAGGGATGTGCAAAAAAATAAAACTAGATCATCAACTTACACCATACACCAGAATAAACTCAAGATGGATCAAAGACTTAAATGTAAGCCATGACACCATAAAAGCCATAGAGGAAAACGTAGGCAGTAATATCTCAGATATCCCACGCAGCAATATTTTTGTCAATATATCTCCTAGGACAAGGGAAATAAAGGAAAGAATAAACAAATGGTACTATATCAAACTGAAAATTTTCTGCTCAGTGAATGAAAACATCAACAAGATGAAAAGGGAACCAACCATATGGGAAAACATATTTGCCAATGAAACCTCAGATAAAGGTTTGATCTCCAAAATATATAAAGATCTTATATGACTCAACACCAAGAAGACAGACAATCCAATTTAAAAATCGGCAAAGGATCTAAATAGACACTTCTTCAAGGAGGATATACAAAGGGCCCATAGGCATTTGAAAGAATGCTCAATATCTCTAGCCATCAGAGGGATGCAAATTGAAACCACAAGGATATGCCACCATTAACAAGTCAATAAACAACAAATGTTGTTGAGGATGTGGAGAAAAGGGAACCCTAGCGCACTGCTGGTAGGAATGCAGACTGTTGCAGCCACTGTGGAAAACAGTATGAAATTTCCTCAAAAACCTAAAAATGGAACTGCCTTTTTATTCTGCAATTTCACTGCTAGGATTATACCTGAAGAATCCCGAAACACCAATTCAGAAGAACCTATGCACCTTTGTTTATAGCAGCCCTATTTACAATAGCCAAATGCTGGAAACAGTCTAAGTGCCCATCAGCAAATGAGTAGATCAAAAAGCTGTGGTACATTTACACAATGGAATACTACGCAGCAGAAAGAAAGAAGGAACTCCTACCTTTTGCAATAACCTGGATGGAACTGGAGAGTGTTAAACTAGATGGCAAAGAAAAAATACCATATGATCTCCCCTAATACAGAAACCTAATGAACAAAACAAACAAATGAGCAAAATAGAACTAGAGGCATGGAAACAAGGAAGAGACTAACAGTGACCAGAGGGAAGAGGGTAAGGAGAAAAGGGGGAAAGAAGGTAAAGGGTCTAGTCAAGGAACTAATGTGAATGACCAATGGACATGAACAACATGGTGGGGAATGACGGTGGGAGAGGGGGGGAGGTTGGTGGGGCAGGGGGGAGAAATGAGGGAAATAATGGGACAACTGTAACAGAAAAACAATAAATAAATAAATTAATTAATTAATTTTAAAAGAATCCAAAAAGATGAGGATAGTCTAAGCAGCCTCTAGGACAACTTCAAGTGTTCCAACATTCACATCATAGTGGTGCCAGGAGAAGAGCAAGAAGCTGGAAATCTATTTGAAAAAATAATGAAAGAAAACTTTCCTAATTTGGTGAAGGAAATAGACATGCAAGTCCAGGAAGCAGATAAAGTTCCAAACAAGCAAACAAGATGGATGCAAAGAGGCCCACTTCAAGTCATATAATTAAAATGCCAAAGGTTAAAGGTAAAGAGATAATCTTAAAAGCAGCAAGAGAAAAACCGTTAGTTACCTAAAGGGTAGTTCCCAAAAGACTGTGAGCTGATTTCTCAAAAGAAACTTTGCAGGCTAGAAGGAATTGGCAAGAAATATTTAAAGTTATGAGAAGCAGACACCTACAGCCAAGATTGGTCTACCCAGCAAAGCTATCATTTAGAATCAAAGGGTCGATAAAGAACCTTTCAGACAAGGAAAAATTAAAGGAATTCATCATCACAAAAGCATTGTTATATGAAGTGTTAAAGGGACTTATTTAAGAAGAAGAAAATAAAAACTATGAACAATAAAATGGCAATAAATACATATTAACAATTGAATCTAAAAAGCCAACTAAGGAAACAGGAAGGACAGAGATATCATGGATACACAGAGTGTTTTGATGGCTGCCAGATGGGAGGGGTGTGTGTGGAAATGGGTGAAGAGGTGAGGAGATTAAGAACTACAAATAGGCAGTTACAGAATAGCCATGGGGATGTAAAGTACAGTATAGGAAATGGAGTAGCCAAAAAACTTATACATATGACCCATCTGTCAAATGACCTTGCTAAACTAACAGCCAGTCTCTGCCCTCATCTAGCAACAGCATTTGACAGAGTTAGTGAGCCTTGTTCCTTCCTTGAAATGCCTTTTTCTCTGGCATCCAGTGCTGCAGTTACCTTGTTCTCCACCTACCTCATTGTCTATTCACTCCCTGTCTCTTTTTCAGATTTCTCTTCTCCCTAAACGCTTAATGTCGGGGTTCATCAGGGTGAATCCTTGTCCCCCTTTTTATTTTACGTACACTTACTTCTTTGGTAATCTTACCTAGACTACTTACTTTAAATACCATCTATATGCTGAGGCTCACAACTTTATATTTCTAACCTGGACTTCTCTCTCAATTTCAAGATTGTATTGATTACCTAGTTGACAATTCCACTTGGTTATCTAATAGAAACCTCAAACTCAACATGTAACAACATGAACTTGAGATTTTATCTGTCTAAAAATGCATATGTGAAAAACAATTGGAGCCAGTTTTAATTTATCCCCGCCCCCACCCCCATGACTCACATCTAATCTGTCAGAAAATACTGTAGTCTCAATCTTCCAAGTATATGCAGAACCTAACCACAGCTCACCACCTCTTCTACTCTGGTCTTCCCTGAACCACCACCACCTCACATATGAATTATTATAACTTCACAACTGGTCTCCCTGTTTTTATGCTTGCTATTTCTTTTTATGCTTGCTATTTCATATTCTTTTCTCAACACAGCTGTCATGCCTATGCTCAATATCCTGCAGTGGCCTCCATTTCATTCAGAGAATCCCAGATCCTTCAAAAGTCTACAGAATGCTACATGATCTAGCCCTTTAACTTTATGACCACCTCAGCTACTGGTCCTCTTATTGTCATGATCAGACAAGGACATCCACTATTACCACTTGTATTTTATGTATTAGCTACAAACAATTAAAGAACGAAGTAACAAAAAGAATACTTTTAACATGAACATCTAACCATACCTAGGAATAAATCTAACAACAGACATAAAAAAATATCTTATGGAGAAACTAATAAAGTTTTATTGAACATTAAGAGAGACCTGAATCAGCAAAAAGTTATACTGTGTTCATGGATCAGAAAACTTAGTATTACCTAAACATGCCAATTCTCCCTAAATTGAACTTTAGTCCTTGTAGTCCTAATAAAAATTAAATTGGTCCATTTACTGAAATTAAATTACTGCTTCTAAAACATATGGAAATGCAAATGATAAAAAAAATCAAAATACTCCTGAAGAAAAATTCAAGAGGTGAATTTTTCTCCCATATACTATAAAGTTACAGTATTGAATCAGGAATGGTAAACAAATGATGAAATAGAATAGAGACTGCAAAAACAGAGATATGCTCATATGAAAAGTTAGCTTTGTATATCAGTGGAGGAAAATAGACTTTTTAAATGGTACTGCTAGGACCAGTAGGTATCCATAGAGAAAAAAGTAAAAGTGGATCCTTACCTCATCTCATACATAAAAATCAGTTCCAATAAGTAAGATACCTTAATGTGAAAGGCAAAATTACAAGGCATATAGAAGATAGGAAGACTTCAAAGACACAAAAGTATTAAAGAGTTTCTTAATCATGAACTAAAAAATGATAAATTTAACTTTAATAAAATTATCAATTTGGTTATTCAAACAACATGATAAAGAGAGTAAAAAGGCAAACCACAGAATAGAAAAAAATAGTTGAAACATGTATTAATACAAAAAAAATGTTAATATCTTTAATATATTAAAAATTCTTACAAATCAATAAGGGAAGAACTGAGAACACACACAAAAAACAGTAAGAAAAGTTCCACATAAATAGGCACTTCATAAAAAATAAAATAAAATAAAATAGCCAATAGACATATAAGAAGGTTCCCAACCTAACTGGTGGTCAGGGAAATGTATTTAAAAGTCACAAATAGAATCAACATTTTAAAAATGTTCCCTAGGGAATTTTTTATTCATTTTTAAGTTTTAGAACTATTTTATAATACATGAGTTAACAGAATCAAGGTTGCATATATTTTCTCCCATTCTCTGTGTGATTTACTTATTGAAAATGAAATAATTGCATCAAAGGTATATGACTCATATAAGAATTAAATAATGAAGATGAAGAGCTATTCCATGCTCATGGATAAGAAGACAGTATTGTCAAGGGATACCAACTTGATCTATAGATTCAATGCAATCTCAATTAAAATCCCAGCAAGTTATTTTGTGAGTATCAACAAACTAATTCAAAAATTTATATGAAGAATCAGAAGACTCTTCAGAGTAGTGAAAGAAAAGATCAAAGTTGGAATCTTGAAACACCAATTCAAAAGAACTTATGCACCCCTATGTTCATTGCAGCACTGTTTACAATAGCTAAGTGCTGGAAACAACCTAAGTGCCCATCTGTAGATGAGTGGATCAAAAAACTGTGGTACATTTACAGAATGGAATACTATGTAGCAGATAGAAAGAAGGAACTCCTGCCATTTGCAACAACATGGATGGAACTAGAGAGAATTATGCTTAGTGAAATAAGCCAGGCAAAGAAAGCAAAATACCATATGATATCACCTAATACAGGAAACTAAAGAACAACACAAACAAATGAACTAAATAGAACAAGGAACAGAATAATAGTTATTAGGGGGGAGGGGGAGGGAGAGAAGGGGGATAAGTAAGGGTTTAGTCAAGGAACGTGTATAAATGACTCATGGACATGGACAACAGGGAGGGATATGATTGCGGGAGAAGGGGTGGGCTGGGTGAGGGGGGGAGCAATGGGGGAAAATGGGACAACTGTAATTAAAAAACCAAAAAAAAATAAAAAAGGAAAAATAAAAAAGACAGTTTGACAATTTCTTTCAAAACTGAACATACTCTTAACCATATAATCCAACAATTACATTCCTTGGTAATTTCCCAAAGGATTTGAAATGTTATGTTCACACAAAAACCTGCACGCAGACACTGATAGCAAGCAGTTTATTCATGACTGCCAGAACTTGGAAACAATTAAGATGTCCTTCGGTAGGTGAATGGATAAATAGTGTGATGCTTTGAGATGATGGATTATTATTCAGTATTAAAAAGAAATAAGCTATCAAGCCATGAAAAGGCATGGAAGAAACTTAAATGCATAATACCAAGTGAAAGAAGACGATCTGAAAAGGCTAGATACTATACAGTTCCAACTCTGACATTCTGAAAAAGGCCAAACAATGCAGACAGTGAAAAATCTCTAGATGCCTGGGATTAGTGGGGAGTCATGACTAGACAGAACACAGAGGTGGGGGACTTTTAGGGCAGTGAAGCTAGTTTATATGATACTATAATGGTAGCTAGGTGGCATTATACCTTTGTCCAAATCTATAGAATGTGTACTACCAAGAGTGAACTCTAACGGTAAACTATGGACTTTGTGTGATAATAATGTGTCAGTATAGCTTCACTGATTGTAACAAATGTACCTCTCCAGTGGGGGATGTTGATAAGGGGAGAAACTGATGCATAAGTGGGGGCAGGGGTATATGGAAACCCCTTGTATCTTCTGCTCAGTGTTACTGTGAAACTTAAAGAGGTATGAACTTTTTTTTTTTTTTGTAAATTTTGATTCATATCCCCATGTATGGGGTGAAGATAACTATACTGCCAACACTTGACATTTGAATGTTAGAAGGTAGTGCTGAGATAGCTGAGCATGGAGTGAATTAGGGAGACTGAGTGAAGGAAAGAGTGGGATAAAATTAAGCTGGATATGAGAGCATGTGCTTGTCTTAAGAGGTACAGTGTTCTCTCTGGGCTGGTCCTTTACCTCTACTCTGGCTTGGTCCTCCTCAGACCTCTTGGACCTATGTTCTGAAAGATGACCACACAAAGGAGAACTATTCCACATGACGTTAAACACAATATTTAACTGTACATCCCTAGTGGGATATACCTTAAGATGAACAATAGGGGAAAAGAATTCTTAACATTGGTGACAGTATTTATTGTTGGTGAGTGGTGGCATTTTTTTCTAAGACTATTGTGGATGTATTTTGGGATAAAGCAAATGAAAAATGGTGTTATATTTGAATTCTATTATTTTCAGTGTCATTGGCAACCAGTCTTATTGGTGTGGGAGAAATAACATACTGAAGACAGAAAAGGTTAAATAAACCCTTTACCTTGAATTTGAATTGGAAGTATCAATATGTTTTCATGATGTATTTTTACCTTAAAAAATTTAAACTTTTTAAACAAAAATTTCTAGTTCTGTTTATAGAAATAGCCAAGAAAATAATAATTGACTGCATAACAATGACTATCCCCAGTAGCCAGACTGTGATCTTGCAATACCATTTTCCACTAAAAGGAAAGAGTTCTTTGGAGAAATGACTGACCTATGGTCTGAGTCAGGTAATGTACAGGAAGAAACTAGAATATCTTTTTAGATTTGAAATCAAAGAAGAGGATGTCAAACAGATGATTTACTAAAGGCATGTCAAAAGGACAAAGGAGCCAAACCGAAGAAGCTCTCCCTGCCTAACTTGCCCTGGCTGGTGTGGCTCAGTGGACTGAGCGCTTGCCTGTGAACCAAAAGGTCGCCAAATCTATTCCCAGTCAGGGCACATGCCTGGGTTGTGGGCCAGATCCCTGGTTGGGGGCATGGGAGAGGCAGCCAACTGATGTTTCTTTCTCACATCGATGTTTCTCTCCTCTTTCTCCCTCCCTTCCCCTCTCTCTGGAAATAAATAAAATCTTAAAAAAAAATCAAACAACTTAGTATTATTGAAAATAATAACTGTAATGGATTTGAGACAAATAAAATATATTAAAATTCACACCTTCATAATGTCACGAACAAAACAAAATAAAAAAGCACCTCAGGCTGATTTCTAATTAGTCAGCCTGGGAGAACACTGCTGAACTAACACATTAATTTGACACCAGGAAATAGTAGGAAATAATCAAGCATTAATTCTGATGTGTATATGAATTGTACCATTTGGTAACTGAAGAGTAGATGAGGGAAAGTTTCTCTTTATAGAATTATTCTAGCTAATAGACGAAAAAGCATTATTAGAGTACCATCATTTTACATCCTTTAATGAATGAATTACTTTACATATTAATGATCAGTGGCTGCCAACATCACACAACAAAAAAACAACCAGATATCATATTCCTCTATATGGAAGAACACACCACCGTGTATGAAGCAGTCTTTAAAAAATTCATCCTGACTCTGATTAGGGCTCCAGATCCAACTAGCCATTCATAGTAAATGACAAAGGTGAGAGAAGCATGTTAAAACACCATGACAATCCAAACAGGGAAACTATAGGACAAGTTACCTAGCAACAACAAAAACTTCAAGGAAATAAAATAATGAAAGAGGATTCTATAGCTTACAAGAAATGTAAGCAATATTGTAATCACTGCCATTGATGGACCTTCCTTGGATCTTGATTCAATTAAACAATTTGTAAAAATGTTTTAAAAAGCACACATTAATGCACTCAAAAAATGATTGGAAAATATGAATACTAGATAGTTGGTGATATTGAGGAATTATTGTTAATTTTGAGGGATGTGATAATTGTTGCTATTTTTGAAGAATTATTATCTTTTAGAGATTATATACTAAATATTTCATGGGAAGAATTGAAAAAAAATTATCCTAGAAGTAGTTTAAAAATTTAAAGGTGAGAAAGAGATATAATTCATTTCAAAAAATTTTATCCCCTCCCCACCTCACCCCCAGAAGTCAGAGTTTATTCTATTGATTCATGATGTACAAGCAGAGACTAATTGGGAGGTGGGACTTGAACTGCAGGCTGGGAAGAGACTGAATGGGAAATGGTTTCATGTCATTTTAGTCTTGTCTCTCATTCCTGGCTCTCACACTATGCCCCCTGTATTAGTCAGCTCAGGTTGCCATAACAATATGCCATGGCCTGGGCAGCTTAAACAACAGAAATTAATTTTCTGGAAGGCTCTACCAAGATCAAGGTACTGACTGATTCAGCTTGCAGACAGCTACCTTCTTGATATGTCCTCACATGGTGTATGTGTGGGGGCTCTCTCCTAAGGCCACAATTCTATTGAATTAGGGCCCCATCTTTATGACTTCATTTAACATTATTTACTTTGTAAAAGCCCTATATACAAATATAATCATCTTGGGGGTTAGGACTTCAACATGTGAGAACTGGAAGACATAATTCAATCTACACCACCCCCATGCAGGACTCTCCTCCTCCATGCTGGGTCCCAGCCAGATCTCTATTTTGGTAGCCCAGTACCTAAGAGGATCCAGCTACATGAATATTTGCTGGGCTCATGACAGCCCATATGGCTTTGCACTGTCTGCCAAGAGCTTGGCTGAATTAATTAGATCAAATCAAAGAAGAGAGCCTAGTGGGATATTGCCTTTTGCTGGGTCTTATCCTCAGAAGACCAAATACTGAATATAATTAATCAGTCACATGATAGAAATGGAAGAAGTTTTTTGTTTTGTTCTGTTGTGTTTTCATTTAGTTTATTTAATTTTGTGAAAGCTTTTTTTCAAGACTGATGCCCAAACCCTTAACTTACCTGCTTTTAAAAATAGGAATAATGAACAGGAACCAAATCTAATGAAACAACCAATCCTACCAGGAATACTTTAGTATTAGGAGAAGTTGAAAGGCAAGGAGGAGCAAGAAAGACAAAAGAAAGAAGAGAAAAAGAATGATAAGAAAAGAGAAGGGCAAGTCTGGAAGGAGAAGGAGGAAAGTGCAGGAGGAAGGAAGATGAGGAGAGTAGAGAGCCCTGAGGAAGAAGAGAAGACACAGAGTTAAAGAAGAGAACTAGTAACCCAGGATGTAAGGGAACAGCTCAGGAGCACTCAAGGCTGGTATTTCTTAAAATAAATAGCACTTGTTTCTCTGAGATGGCTTTGGGCTGAAAGCATAAAAAACTAAATCATAATCTTTTCTAATTATAAGGTTAGTTAAGTATTGTTCACACACAGTTCTTCTTTAGCCTTAAATCATGGGGTAGCCTATTCTAAATGGAAAAGCCCCAAGTGAATGAAATTAGTTTTGGCATTTTAAAACAATGTTAACATGACTGTAGAATATAAAATCAAATCAAGGACCAGAATGTCTTCATCCTGCAGTGTGTGTTTTTTAATTAATTGGTTGCCCCTCACAACAGCTATTTTTCCTGCTTCTTTGCAAATGGAATAATAGTTTTTTTTTTGTTTGTTTGTTTTTAATCACCTGAGTACATGCTTATTGATTTTATAGAGAGTGGAAGGGTGGGAGAAAGAGAGAGAAAAACATCAATGTGTGAGAGAAGCATTGATCAGTTGTCTTTCCTACGCGCCTTGACAGGGGATTGAACCCTCAACCTAGGAATGTGTCCTGACTGGGAATCAGACTGATGACCTTTTGGTCTATGGGACAATGCTCCAACCAACCAACTGAGCCACACCAGCCAGAGCTGGAACAACAGTTATGTTTGAATGACTAAGTACCTACCCCAGCCCAGGGATAAATGGCCATAGGCTAAACCAGTTTAGGCAATCTCACTCCCCCTTCATAATAACTGAACTAGGGATGAGCAGAGAGGTATAAAAAAAATCTGCTTGTGGGCTTACAGGAAAGATTTTCTACCTGATAAAGGAGAGAGCTCCTTTCTTCTCTGGACGCTGTTGTGTGAGAATGAGCTGCTACAGCCAAACTGGCTGGCGGGACTCAATTATGGGGCGAGAGGAAGGACAGTTCCTGCTTTAGGTCCCTCTAAAAGCACCCAAATTCTAAACCCCAGGGAAGAACTTTTCTTTTTCTTCAGTAAAGAAGGGTGTGTAGTCCTCAAATATTGCCTCCATATAAGGAATTCTACCAATTAAAGATTTGTTTTTAAGGATCCTCTCTAAAAAATGGAAATGTTTTGGGCAAATGGCGATATAGTCTATTCTGATGAGAATTGACTCAATCATATCAGCTTTCTTTGAATTTTTACCTGACATAAGCCACATTTAGGAATGGGCCTTCGATATTGGGGTGGAAAGGTAGAGGTCAGAGGGGAGATGTGGAGGGTGAGGGAAGGAGAAAGGAGGTCTGCGTACTGGGCATGGGAGAGGAGGCTTAGAGGACTTCCTAAAGCACTGTATTAGTGTCCTATGACTGCTATAACTACAAACTCGGTAGCTTAAAACAATAGACATTTATTCTTTTATAGTTCTGGAGTATAGAAGTCCAAAATCAAAGTGTCAGAAGGGTTATGGGCCCCCTCTGAAGGTCATAGGAAAGAATTCTCCCTTACCTCTTCCAGATTTTGGTGGCTCCTGCCATTTCTTGGCTTGTGACAGCATCACTCCAAGGTCACATGACCTTCCTTGTATTTGTGTCTCTGTGTGTCCTTTCTTCTTATAAGAACACCAGCCATTAGATTTAGGGCCACCCTAAACCGAGCATGATTTCATCTTAAGATTCTGAACTTATTACATTTGCAAAGACCCTATTTCAAACAAGATCACATTCTGAGGTTCAGTAGGAGTGGCATGCTCTTCAACCATTAATATGGGTATTATAAAAGTAGAAGAGGGGAGGGGGCCTTATAGGTGGTGCTATATAGGAGACAGAACAAGGTACAAAGTTAAATGTTTTCTCTGGAACTAGTCCTTTGTCTTCTTCTCTTGCCAAGTGAGACATGTCTTCTCCTTTCAGAAAATTATGGCCAAGAGGCAAGAGGTGGTACCTGAAAATGCCCCATATGGGCTTGAGCTCTCTTCCACTCCTTAGGCCTGCAGTGCCACTGGAAACATTTTCTCCTCAACTTGCCTACCCCCACCCTTGCCTGCTCCTCCCTAGAGAGAGTCATGATTTTAAGGATCCAGGGATGGCTTCACAGAGATTGGGCTGTAGAGTGTTTTGAATGTGATAGCCTGGTGTTTGAAGTCTCTGTCCAGAAAGGAATTATTAGTGACATTTACTCATATAAATGGTATCCTCTAATTGCCTAAGTGTTCTTGTTAATTATTGACATGACTTGAATGCAATCGGATCTCCTCAACCGCTCTACTGAGGACTGTTTTGAAATTTTCATCTCTACATTCAAAAGCTTGAGTCTCCCAGGCTCATGAGTACAGCTTCTTTGTGGGCAGCAGACAAGCCCAGGGGCAGAGTGTTGGACTCCTATTAGCAATTTCTACCAGTCAGGCTGAGCACTCCTATGCACAGGTGCTGAATGATTTCCTCTTATGTAAGTGCCTGATCCACACTAAGACTATCCTCTGAATACTTTCATTTTGCTCAGATCTTACAGAGCCCTTTTAAGGCAAGACCATTTGGCAGCTCTATCAAAGAAGTTGGCCTCATTTTATCAAAGTTAAAATTCTGACATAATCCTAAAATTTTTTGAGACAAATAGTTCATATATTTTCAGTTTGATCACACATTAGTCATGAGTTTTTCCCTTTGAATGTAACAAAAGATCAGCTTAAATACAAAGAGGATACTGGGATCTCTTTTATAAATAAAGGAAACCAACAACCCAACAGCAAGACAACAAGGATGCAGTTTCACTGGAGGAAAAACCATAATAAAAGACCTCCCTCTCACAAGGATCTGTGCTTTGTCTATGCTTTTCCATACCTGTTGATCTTATTTTCATTACATATCTTGTGTGAAATTTTACATCATGTTATTCCCACAACTAGAACAAACTGACTCACTCTCTCTCTGGTCCCAAGGTAAAATAAAATGCCAGGGAAGGGCTGTGATTGCCTCACCTTGGACAAGGATATCACTCCTGGATCCAAGAGCCCTCCTATCTGGAAATGTCACTTCCTTTGGAAAACTTATCAAATCATATTGAGATCCTTGACACTACCTAAGTCATCTACTCTTTTATATAATGCAAATCCTGGTGATTTTGCTGTGCATATGTCCCTTTTTGAAGAAAATGTTGCTTTGAATACGGTGTTTATTTCCTTTGACCGAACCTTTCTGGAATAAGTGGAAATATCCATCTACTATCCCAACTTTATTAAAATGGGTTAGAGTCTGTTTAAAATTCTGTGTTAAGTACTGTTGTGTAAAAAATATTTAATGAATCAATAATCTCTAGATTTAAGAAGCACTGTGAAATTATATCTACAAACTATTATGTTCTGTTTTAAATATGCCTTTCAATTGTTGAGAAACTAAAGCTGAGGTTTCAGGGGGAAAAGTAGATAAAAACAGCTCTGAGCTATGTCTCCATATTTTAAAAATAAGAGTATTTGTATTATGTGTCGTCACCCTTCAAAAAGACACACTGCTGGTAGCTACAGAAGAGCACATGAGGTTCTACCATTAGGCTCAGCTTTGTTGCACTTACTCATCACTTAATAGAGCAAAATTCTTTCCTTATCCTGAGCATGCCCCACTTTGGGTTCTTTGGGGTAGCTAGCACTTCTTTCAGGAATACTTCTTTGAAGGGTGAGGACAAAGGCTGGAAGACTAAGAAAACCTGGACTTCTTGCTGGCATACAACGCAGAGGGTGAGACTTGGAGGCAGACAGGCTTGGATTCAAATTTAGACTTGGCCACTTGCTGTGTGATATTTTCAAGTTTTGACTTTTTCATTTGTAATGTTTGAGTAACATCACACGCAGCTGTTTTGAGTATCAAGGAGAACATCTATGTCAAGTGCTTGGTGCATGATTACTTGGCCAGGGTCCTATCTGGTCCCAAACACACTCTGACCTCATTCTCATTTCTGGATTATCCAAGTCTTTCTTCTGGGTGTCCTCTACTCACCCCCCATCCCCAAGAACAAGGAGGGTAGAGAGTTGTTTAGGAAGAGCCACACACAGCCATGTTAGCCTTACTTCTAGCGGCACCACTTACCCCACAGCTTCCCTTCCATTCTGTTCTTTTTATATGAACAACTGGTCATTTCAGGTTGGCTGGCCTTACACAGGGAGAGCACTCATCTGATATGGAGTGTTCACCTGTCCTATGTAACCCAATTCCCCATCAGGGTGACAAATTGGTCTTGAGTAGAATATTGTTATTTAAAAGCTCTGACTTGGTGGGTACTCCTGATCTCCTTTCTCTCACCTTCCATATTTGATGGGATGTTCATTCAATACCCTGCATTCTTTGGAGAACATTTCCTAGAAGGAGGAAGCAGAGTTGATGTAAAAGCACCAGCACAGATTGAGGGGCACTGCTCTGTGAGATAAAGGGACTGGCTAATCTTACCCATTGCTGGCTTGGTCCCTAGAGGGTGACAGGAAAGAGAATCAACTGGTGATCAGAAATAGTTTGGCATAAACACCCAGGCACCAATATTCTCAACCGAGAAATTGCTATGAATGTCAAGTGCATCATATTTTCTGGGGCAGGATAAGAGACCAGCCAAATTTTAAGCCATGCCAATAAAAGGATGAAATATTACTGTTATTTTCCCTGCTCATTAAAACCCAGTTTTCCTGAGGCAACATTTCTTCTAGTGCTAGAAGGAAGCAAACACATCTTTGGTTTTCTCTGACCCTTGGTTTCAAGCTCAGTTTTACAACAGAAGAGCCCAAGCTCTTGGTGATTTATCTTGGTGATTTTCAACCGGCGTGCTGCAAATATTTTTAACATGTGAATACCTGACTGTTCAGTCAGGAGCCTTGTCCTCTTTTCCCTTAGACTGTCAAAAAAAAAAAAAAAAAAAAAGACAATAGCTAACACAACAATAGCTCTCCGGTGTGAATGAATAAAAATTACTCCTATTTTTTGTGTGTGTCAGATTGGCAAAATATATATATTTTTGTGTGTGCCATAGAATTTTAGCAATCAGTTTATGTGTGCGATGAGATGAAAAAGGTTGAAAATTGCTGGTGTATTTACAGCAACATAGACGCCAGAAAGACTCCAAAAGGCAGGACCTGGGTTAGATGACGATGAACATTGGATACGGTATGATGCTTGGGCCTCCTGAGTGGTCAAGAATCCTGCCCTTTCCAGGGTAGCTGAAGGAATGGCAGTGACCAGCTGTCTCTGGAAATTCTGACCTAGCTTCCTGAGAATTTGCACAACCTCTATGGGCAGCCGTTCTACTCTGAGTGGCGCTTCTGAGTCTGGCCTGTCATTTGCTGAATAGTATTTTATTCTAGCTGTGGACTCAACCACTGGGCCCAGAGCCAGGGACAGTCCTGTTTCTGTTGAGAAGAGTCAGGAATACTTTCCTTTTAATCCTGTCTCAGATAACATTCAGATGCTTTAAGCCATAAAAATAAATCCAATTGTTTGAGGTCTAATGTGTATTCGGGTCTTTATATATAAACGATGGGAGCTATATTTCATTACTGGGTTGAATAGAAAAAGCAGGCATCAAATGCCTGTAAGATGAAGCCTGTGAAGCTATTTCAAAGCCTATAATTGTCTTGATAATTGGGGGAAAATACAGTAGAATTCAATAACATGATAAGGTAGATATTTAAAATTCTAGAGACAATATTTGAATTCATCAGTATAAACACTGTTCTAGTACACCAAACTTTATTTCTCAATTAGAAAAAGGTAAGAAAATCATTTCTGATTACTTAGATCTGTACCATGAATGAATAGCCATTTCTGCCACAGAATGAGACTTGTTTCTCTAAAGGGACTTTAACTGTGGCAAAGCCCACTACTATGAATTTGTCCAGAGCACCACCTACTGAAAAGATAGGTACTGTTGCAGAAACCCGAGGGAGGGATATATATGGGTTTAAGTTCCTTGCTAAGATAAATAAAAGTGAAAACCCTTTTTGTCTCTAGTCTTTAAGTGATCTTTCTAATATATTTTCTAACATATATGTTGTCTTAGTAAATATAATGTAATGAACATAAGCAACCATTTCTCAGGCAAGCCAGAATCTGATAGTGCTGTAAAGTCTTCCTTTTGTGAAATCAGTTCCCTATGGAGAGAATCAGTATTGTAGGTTAGTACTGACAGAAAGTTTAGAGACCATCATGAACTATCTCAGACTTTGTTACATGTGTGTTTTTAATAAGTCTCTTTGTTTTCATATGATTTACCTTCTGGCGACAAAAACTGAGTACAGAAAAGTTCCATTAAGTTGTTGCCATTGGTTGATCAAGTTATAGATAATAGTTAATAAAATGGTAGGTATACAGAGTCTGGCCAGAAAAAGTCCAGCCCCTGTTAATATAACAAGAACAGTTTGCACGACATCAACGTAACCTGGTAGCAAAGGAGAGTGGACTGGAAAGCGTATGTGTGAACAATGACAACTTCACTCTACTATTCAGTGGGGGCAGTAGACGCCCTTGAATGAGCATGTGTACTGTTTGGCCGTCACATTAAAAATGATGGAGTGAGTACAGCAACGAATTTGCATCACATTTTGTGTTAAACTTGAACATTCCTCCACAAAAACTATTCGGATGATTCAGAAGGCCACAGCTATGGGTAACTGGTGACTGGCAGTTTCATCATGACAACGTGCCTGCTCATGCATCACATTCTTGTGCAGAGTCTTTTGGTGAAACATCAAATCACCCAGGTGGCTCAGCCCCACTACAGCCCACAGTTGGCGCCCTGTGATTTCTGGTTTTTCCCAATATTAAAACCACCTTTAAAAGGGAAGAGATTTCAGACCATCAATGAAATTCAAAAAAATAGGATGAGGCAATTGATGGCAATTGGGAGAACTATATGAGGTCCTAAGGTCCCTACTTTGAAGGGGACTGAGGTGTCATTGTCCTATGTACAATGTTTCTTATATCCTGTATCTTCTTCAGTAAATGTCTCTATTTTTTCATATTACATGGCTGGATATCTTCTGGACAGACCATATATGTGTGCATGCATATATATGTGTGTGTACACACACATACACATAATATTCAGAATGTACTTTGCTACTCAAACCACCCAGCTGTGAGCTCCCTCAAGGCAGAGGCCACTCCAAAGGGCATTTGTCCCCTCAGTGCCTGCCATAGTGCTCCTATGACTGTGGATTTAAAGCAGTTGTTCTTAACCCTGGCTGTATTTTCGAATCCTCTGGGAGGCTTTCAAAATCACTGATGCCATGAGCCACCCCCAGAGACTGATTTAACTGGCATGTAGAATGTGCTTGGTACTGGGAATTTAAAAAGTTCCCCAGATGATTCTAATGTGCAGTCAACGCTTAGAACCATGGGTTTCAGGAATAAATTCTCTAGGTACAGAGATAGCAGTAACACTTCTCCTAGAAAGCAGAGGGAAGCAAGAAGGAGGAGGCCCCCGGTGATTCTACTGGGACCACATGGCAATGTCAATGTCGCAGTAAATTGCCTGTGTAAGGGTAGAGCACTGGGTGAAATTTTCTGGCCTGCAATTTCAGGTAGTCGAGATGAGTGAAAGATGAGTCTGAGGGCATTAGAGAGTTCTAGTAATAAACCTCCCCTGTGTCACTGGTTCACAAACTATCACATAAACAAACAATTCACAAAAAGGGAAATAAATTGATAAAGAACATAGGAAAAATGTTTAATTTCAGTAGTAATGCTATGAGTGTAAATGAAAATCTCCTCCCTCTTAATTATAATAAGAATCATTTTAATGATACTCAGTGTTAACAGGGAGAAAGTGAGAGAGACTGATCTTCAACTTGACTAAATTTATATTGCATCTTAATTGGGCAACATGGGTCTAGGACAATAAACATGTTCTTAACCCTTTGACCCTATAATTCCTTTTCTGAGAATCTGGTTTAAGGAAAGAGTTGACAATTTGGGAAAATCTACAGACTAAGATATTCATCATGGCTATATCTAATAGTCCAATATCAGAAACAGCCAGGGTACTAAGTAACACAGGAAAGCTTTAAAAGGATATATACACTATATATCCATGGGTTGAAAAATGTGCAGCCATTATAAAAATGTATAGAACTAATAATGCTGCACCTAAAGATGTTTATATTCTAATGCTAAATAAATTGTGCTGTAATGCTGTTTGTAAACTATGATTTCAATTGAATTTTTAAAAAGGTCACTGGGACATCTTCAATTCCAAAATATTCCTCTCCCACAGAACCATTATTCTGCACACTAGACATTTGCTTTCTATATTGATTGGCCTATGATGGCTCAATTTTGTTTTCAGCTCTTTGATCTAAATTAATTGTCAATCTTTTGAAATGGCTCTTAGTTATTTTCATCAAAGGGTACTATGAGTTCAGACACTTATTTTTTAACTCTCTATCTTGTATCTCCTTATAAAAGCCTGAGATTAATGAAAAGGAAGGCAATTAAATCCAATGAAAGTTTTCTCTTTGTATTGCACAAAGGAGAAATAAGAAACCCATTTCATTCATTTTTTAGGTGAGCTATTCCTGGGGTCTCTTCCCCATCAAATTGAAATTTTCAGATGCTTTAGAGTGACAGATCCTTGCTGACTACCTTAAAAAGCAGTGTGGGAACCTGGTTCATTACAGGCAGATCAGAATCTCCAGCTTGAGTAATGATAAAAATAAACAAATAGGAAACTGGATGCATGGAAGGGGAATTGCTACAAAATGAATAAGAATTGTCTCATAACTCCATCTGTGAGAATTCCAGAACTTATATGGATATTGGAGCTTTGGAGTTTACTTGAAAACAGTTTTGTATGGGAAAGGAAAGCTGTTGCTTAACACAGAGGCCACAGTTCATTTTTCTGCTAATGAATTCAGCCAGAACTCTTAAGATTGTACAGAAAATGTGCCACGACCAATCTACAACCAATTAATTAACACATTGAACTAAATGAAGATTAAGTTGTGGTAGAATACTTATAATCTATTGTAACTTATTATGAAAGTAATTAATCTATTATTTAAAAAATGACTTAGCCCAAGTTAGTTCCTTCATTGTGGTCTGAAGAATATTTTTCTGCTTAGGCTGGATCTGATATAATTTTTTTTTTTGCTTGTTTTTTTGTTTTGTTTTGTTTTGTTTTAAGGGGCAAAAGGGAGTTTTGTTGTCTCTCCTAACTGAAAGCCCCAAAGGCTTATTGTTTCTGGTATAACTTGGCCTAGGGGCTCAAATGATGCCACTAAATTTCACTCTTTCTCTGTCTTTTGGTTTTTATCTCCTCTTTGTTGAATCAGAATTCCTTTCCATTAGAGAGGATGGAAAACATTCTAACCAGATGAGCAGCAACCCTCAGAGCAAGAAGAGAGAAGGTGGCAATTTGGACCGTAAGGCATTTATTTATTATTATTAATTAATAATTGGGTAAGAAACACATAATATTTGCCATCTTAATCATTTTAAATGTACAGTAGTGTTAAGCATATGAACATTGTTGTGCAACAGATCTCTACAACTCTTTCATCCTGTGAAACTGAAGCTCTACGCCCACCAGGCAGCTCCCCATCCCCTACACCCCAGCCCCAGCAGACACCTCTCTCAAATTTTGAGCTTGATTACACGAGGGACAGCATATAAGTGGAACCACACAGCATTTGTCTTTTCGTGGCTGGCTTATTTCACTTAGCATAACATCCTCAAGGTTCATTGATGTTGCAGCATGTGTCAGGGTCCCCTTCTTTTTTAAGACGAAGTCTCTGTGTTTTTGATTATTTATTTTTAGCATACAAATATGCTCAGTGATTCTAATTCATAATAATAAAAAAGCCAAAAATAATGATAATTTCCTGTCTTTCCTCAGATAAAGCCTCAGATTTCTTTTTTCGCTCTTTCTACTCGTCGCAATAAAGCCCTGCCTACCCCACACTCAGTCCCTTATTCTTTGGGATCTGGTTCTACCTCACCACTCCCTTAAAACTATTTCCTTGAACAGTACTAGAATCTTCTTGAATGTAAATTGAATTTTTTTTTCAAAAATAAAATCTTCTATAGCAGGATACACTCATGGGAAATCTACCTCTATTTTGCAGTTGATGTTTTCTTCCAGACAGTTCTTTGCCCATATTTTGCATGCTCTCTTTTCACCTTTAATTTTCTTTTAGTTTTGCATTGTTTTTAGTGATAGAACACCTGTAGAGCAGACAGAAATTAAGTATTCTTTAAATAGACAGCTCTGCTCAAGTGTCTAAGTGCTCTTATATTCTATTTGATATATTCCCCACCTTATTTTGAGACTAGTTTATTGTGCCTGTCCAGTTTTAAGGCTCACTGTTATTTTTAGCTCAATTTTCTGTAGTCTGGTGGCCTGAAGAGGGGAGAAATAGAGCCAGGCTGGGGCTAAAGTTTGAGTCCAGGGGACGATATTCTGAAAGTGCTTGGACATCCTGTCAAATGTAACGGGGCCCACTCCACCCAGCACGGGATACGTCCAATGCCCATAAACCTTGCAGTCTTCCTAGCATCTTTCAAGGCCTCCAATGGAGAGAAGGGCTTGTAATCTGGAAGACTTTTCTATGGTTTTTTCCCCTGAATTCTAATCCATGCCCTTGCTTTACTTCTCTGCAAATTGGAAGGCACTAATGAGAAGACTAAGATCTTGTTGATTCATTCATCTTTCCTCAGCAGCGCTTGTGGGAGCAGAAAGCGGTCAGGAGCCAGGCCAGATGGTGTTGCTCCAGAATCATGTATTCCTTTCCTTGTTGCCTCTTTTTCAAAGAGAATGACATGAAGTCGTTCCTTTCTTCTCGTTTAATCATGCCTGGTAAGTTTTTATTGTTTCCTTTTGGCTTTTATGTTTGTTTTCAATTTCTTGTTTCTTGCTTTAGCTGTTGGGGAGCAATTCTAATAGCTGGCTTTGTTCGGCCATCTGTGCATGGAAGTCCTACAGTATTGTTCTCATTACTATATATAATGGTATTTTCTCAGTACTCACCCCCCTCTACCTCTTAAGCATTTCATACAGTTGACTATGCCCTTTATTGATCCTAAGGTTTTTCTCTGAGAACCTCACTAAAATGAAGGTAATGGACTACTTTGCAGTTATTGATGCTAGTTGCTCATTTGAATCACCTAGAGAACATTTTAGAAATATTTCACTCTCATGAATTCTAATTTGTTTTGCTTGAAGTTGAGCCTGAGCATCAATATTAAAAACAAAAACAAAAAGCCCATCTATGGGAAATTTAGTGAATGGCTGAGATTGAGAACCCTGGGTCTCTGGGTAGTGACAGCCCCTCCCAGCTCCGAGGCTGTAAGGCTGTCTTCCAATATAAAGAAGGCAGGTGGGACTTACCAGAAATCCCTCAAAAGCACAACTAGTTGTAGAAACTCAGCGGGAGAGAATTCCATGAACAAAAAAGCACAAAAGGCAATAAAGATAAAAGAACAACAGAAGAAGAGGAGCCCAAAACAGGATGCTAATTCTGTTTAGTAAGTCAAGAACAGGGCCTCAATGTTATTTTCCTTAGAAACCACCCAGATAATTGTGATATCCAGTGATATCTGAGAACTGGTAATCCAGATATTTTTGCTTGTCTCCTGCCAAACATGAGGTGCCAGAAAGTTTTCTCTAATGCACCCTCTCCTGCCCAAACTTTTGCCCCTGGCTGCTGCTGCTGCTGCTGCGTCTTCTTCTTCTTCCTTCTTTTTCTTCTTTCTTCTTCTCAAACTTAAGGTGCCTCAGAATCAGCTGGATGCCTTGGTGTAACACAGATTCCCAAGCCCATGACCAGAATGTCTGATTCTGAAGTCTGAGGTTGGGGCTATAATTTGGACTTCTTTCAGGTTTCCAGATGATGCTTCTGTTGCTAGTCTGGAGTCACACTTTGAGAAGCACTGTGCTAGAGTGATCGTCCTCAAACAGATGGACATCTTCGTCCATTGGCCAAACCCTTTTCGTGTTCACAGGTTAATGCCCAACCACTGCACAGGGCACCCAGCACTTCAGCTTTTCCAGTGACATCTCCCTCCACTTTGTATCTCTGGTTCAGATGCACCAAACACTTCCCTGTTCTATAATCACTTTCAGTCTCTGCATTGACAATCCTCGCCTGGAGTCCTTTCCTCCCGCTTCTATATTGGGGTAGACTCCCACTCATCAGTCAAGGTTCTGCTTAAATGTCACTTTCTTAATGACATGATCACAGAATCCTTCAGAAATAGTTTCTTTCTCCTCTCCTCTGTGCTCTAATTTGGGAGGCTTTGCACTGCATTTTGATGATCTGTTTGCATCTCTCTTTAATGTATCATGAGCCACTATAAATAAAGCTAAAATTTAGTCTCTTTACCCCCATATTCTCCGTATTTCTAAGATCTAGCATGGTGTCCAGCACAAAATACATGCTGAAAACACTTGTTGCATGACAGACTAGACAGTCAAAGGAAAACTATATCAGCAAAAAGATAGTTGACTTTTTCCTTAAATCATAAAATCACTTAAAATGAAAAGACAGAGTCACTCTTTTAGATGGGGGCTGGGCATATCAATTGGCTGGGTCTGAAAACTGTTTACAGGGCTTAAGCTATGGAAGTTCCAAGAATAATTTCCTTTGACCTCTCTATTCTCCACATAGGAATAATACCTCATTCCCCAATTCTTATTCCACATTCCCAAAAAGGCTTTAGCATTTTAGATCTGATTGGTATAAAAGAGAGTTTTGTGGTCTCACTCTTCTGAGCATATAAACAGTAATTATTTCACCTGAAAAAAAGCCAGAGAAATGACTTAATAATACCCTTCACATTTGAAATTTAGGACACACTGTAATTTGGAGAATGGAGACCCAAAGTCGTTTTTTGTTTTTTTTTGTTTTTGTTTTTTTTTAATTGAAATTAATGCAAGTATCTTAGGGCTTAGGCACTTAAGTAGGCACAGGAGAAACTCAGTGTGGCTCAAAAAAATAAATTACAATGATCCATTCTCAGGTTTCTAAACTATTGGTTAGGCTTGGAAACTAAATTTATAAATGATTCTAGGGGTGAGGATGCTTTTCTGTTACTGACTGGTGTTTTATAAAACATGTCTTGTGTTCAGAATGTATGCCATTAGGAGTTGTCCATTCAGATAAAAGTTGGATCAAGGAAAGGAGATTATTGGCAGAGCACATGTAGATAATTGATTTACAAAAGCATTTGAGTTGGTTTGTTCTGAGTTTTAAACCTTCCTTTCAATAAAATTTTGGCCAAGGACTTATAGATCTGCCTATGCTTGTAGTGCAGAGGGGAAAAGTCCTGTACATCCTGAATGTTTGGCCATATTTATGTGCTGAGAAATATTCTGGGATTCAACCACTAATCCAATGCAGAATAATCATTCATTATTCACTCATCTAACAAGTTTGTATTGAGAGCCAAACATATGCCAGACATTCTTGTTGGCCTTGGGGATGCAGCAGCGAACAAAACAGACACAATTCTCTGCGCAGGTGGGTCCTGTACACTAGCTGGGGATAAACAGGCAATAAAGCAAATATGTTTGTGTGTGTATGTGTAAATAACTATGGAGAAGGGTAAAATTAGAATCAGGCTAGAGAATTATGGGAATGATGAGACTGTGCATTTAAATCAGGTGGTCAGGGAAGAGCTCATTGGCTTGGAGGAAGTGGAAGAGTGAGGGACAGCTGTCTAGGGAGGAGCATCCCAGCCAGAGGAAAGACAAGGCACAAAGGCTCTGAGGTGGGTACACACCTGACATGCCTGAGGAATAGGGAGGAACTCCTGTGGCTGGAGCAGAGCAGGTGAGGGAAGGGTGTCAGAAGATGGAGGTCTAGAGAAGCAGGGTTGGGGAGGGGGCTGGTCATATATGGCCTGGTAGGCTATGGTAATTACTTGGCTTTTACTTGGTATGAGATAAGAAGTCTTTGTAATGTTGATTAGAAAAGTGACAAGACCTCTTTTTGTGTTTTCACAGGGTCAATCTGGCTGCTGCCTTCTAAACAGCAGGAAGAGAGGTGGGACAGAAGCAGGGAGATGAATTAGGGGGCTGTGACAATAATCCAGGTGAGAGGTGGTTGTGACTTGGACAAGAATTTTAGTGCACAGGTGGTGAGTAGTGGTCAGACTCTGTATGTATTTTAAAACGAGAGCTCACAGCATCTGCTAAAGGATTGGATACAAAATGTGAAAGAGAGACATCAAGGACGACATAGGGTTTGCGGCCTGAGCTGTGAGGAGGTACAGGTGCCATTCGCTGAGATGGCAAAGGCCTTGAGAGACGTGGAGCACTCTATTTGGAACAGGTTATGCTGAGCTGTGGATGAGACACCCAGGGGAGCCTGGACTTAGGGAGGATGTCCAAGTTGGAGGTATAAATTTGGTAGTTATCTGCATATGGATAGTGTTTGAAGCCATGAGGTGGGGGGATGGGATCACCAAAGAAAAGTCAGAAGAAAAACCGTTCTGGGTTCTCCAATGGGAAGAGATCAGAGATATGAGGAAATCAAGGAACAGAAATGAGGCTGTGGGAAGGATATTGAGAACACCAAGAATTAAGGCAAGGAGAGTGTTGAAGAGTGCAATAGCACCCAGGAGCTAAAATATTTAAGGGGTCAACTATCCAAAGTTTTGCTTATTATGCAACCAAGTAAAATGATTCACCAGATTTTCATTCTACAATTGCGACTCATATTAACTTCTATTAACTATCTTTTAGCGCCACCTGCTGGTCACAGACCAAAGCAATAACTAGAGAAGGATGAAGCCTCCAAGGGAAGTCCTTGTGATTTTCACAAATTTCATGGAGGGTGGAAAAAAGTAGAAATATTCTTAATTAAATAATCACTTTGGAATGTCACCAGAGGTAATAAGTTTCACAAATATTTGCTTCTGAAATATCTAGGGAAGAAATAGAAGAAAAAAGAAAGATGTGTAAGACGGAAGAAGAGTTTTGGGAAGTCTAAAAATAGGCACACAAAGGGAAAAGAGAGAAGGAAGCAGGAATGAGACAAAAATGGTCTAATTTTTCTATAATTTGTGTTTTGGGGACTATGCTATTTTTTTTTGTTGTTGTTTTTTCATGTATACATGTGGTTTTCTTCCTCCAACAGGTTCGAGTTTTCTGTAATCACATATCCCATCATAAACATTGCTTGTGACAGGCCCACCTTACCTGCTTTCTCCCACCTTCATATAATCTTCTTTATGATCCCTCAATTTCAAATACATAAAAGAAACTGAAAAACTGTTATTATCTGGAGCATTTGAGATCTTGCTCCCTGGCATGTCATCAGTTTGAATGAAATCAACTATTGTAAAAACTCTCTACAGGTTAGGACATTTCTTATGTTGACATTATATACATATATACATTTCTTTATTGTTTAAATTGGTGTGAGTTGGACTTTTTACTATTTTTAGGTGAAAGCCTTCTAATTGATAAAATGACACAGTTAGGGATTTATTTCAGTAGTGACAATGTTGTTTTGTATTGGTAAAGCTGATATAGGTCATTCCACCAATAGGGAAGAAGGGGAAAAAAGCAGGACCATTTTGAGGTACACTGAAAAAACATTTGGGAAAATTCAAAATATATTTATGGGTAAGAGACTTTTCATTTATTAAACAATGAACAGAGAAATACTTCTAAACCCTCTGAGAGGATGCAGAAGAAGTTTATAAATGTACCCATCTGCATGTTGCCATGTCTTTCTTTGTGCTCCCAACTCCAATTTACATGGGTCTGCTGAGCCAAAGAACTTCTGGGGTCTACAGGAAGCTGGATGAAAGCAAGGTCTCTAGCTGGACTCCAGCAGAGAGAACCAGCATAGGGCTTTTTCTCCCAGGGACAGGATGGCTGCCAGGGAACTTGGGACTGACAATGGTGGATTTGAGAAGAATGTAACTTTTAGTGACAAATTGAGCCCCTGGTGAAAATCACCATCCAGTTGATAAAATGTGCCCAGTTATTGGGCTCTATGAACTTAAGAAGCTGAATGGCTTAGCCTAGCCCTCTCTCCCCATGAGATTGATATAGCTCACAGAGACCAGTGTCAGGACACCTTCCCTTATGCACACAAGGAAGGGTACAACAGCTGTCTGACTTGTATGCGTGAAACTCCCTGGAGTGGAGATTGGTTTGTCTTCTTCTTCCTATGACTGCTGCCCTTTAGGGCATTTAAACAATCTTACATGGGTTCTCCAATCAGACATGCAACAGTAACAACAACTCCCACCTAAGGAAGGCCATCAGTTAAAGACAGGATGACAAGTTGTAGCAAACAGAAGACATGCCCAAGAAAATGAAGCTGCTCAAGGAGACGACAACAATTTAGTGAGGAAATGATATGATCAAATAAAGGGAGTCATTGGCAACACAGAAAATAATTTATGAAGCAAAAAGATAGAATTTAGGACTTGCGGTCAAGATGGAGGCATAGGTAAACACACTCTGTCTCCTCATACAACTACAGCAAAAATTACAACAAAACTACAAAACAAATATCACCTAGATTCATCAGAAAATTGAGCTGTATAGAAGTGCAAGAAGCGAGGATTTAAAGAAGCCACATTCATCCAGATGGGCACCTTTTCTACAATAGGCCATGCTACTAAGGCAGGGAGTCAAAGAAGCTCTTTCTAATATGTAGCAACAAATACAGAGAGGCTGCCAAATTGAGGAGACAAAGAAATATGACCCAAATAAAAGAACAGAACAAAACTCCAGGAAAAGGACTAAATGAAACTGAGATAAGCAACCTACCAGATGCAAAGCTCAAAACACAGGTTATCAGGATGCTCAAAGAAATCACTGGGTACTGCAACAGCATAAAAAAAGACACAGGCAGAAATGAAGATTACATTAAGTGAAATAAAGAAATATCCACAGGGAACCAACAGTGGAAGGGATGAAGCTTAGATTCAAATAAATAATTTGGAACGTAAGAAAAAAAGCATTCAGTCAGAACAGCAAGAAGAAAAAAGAATTTAAAAAAATGAGAATAGAGTAAGGAGCCTCAAGACATCTCCAAACACACCAACATCTGAATCATAGGAGTACCAGAAGGAGAAGAGAAAGAGAAAAAAATTGAAAACTTATTTCAAAAATAACAAGAGAAAACTTCCCAAATTCGGTGAAGGAAGTAGACAAGTCCAGGAAGCATAGAGTCCCAAACAAGTTGGACCCAAAGAGGACCACACCAAGACACATCATAATTAAAATGCCAAAAGTTAAAGATGAAGAGGGAATCTTAAGAGCAGCAAGAAAAATGCAGAGAGTTACCTACAAAGGAGTTCCCATAAGATTGTCAGCCGATTTCTCAGAATAACCTTTGCTGGCAAGAAGGGACTGGCAAGAAGTATTCAAAGTGATGAAAAGCAAGGACCTACAACCTAGATTACTTTATTCGGCAAAGCTATTATTTAAATTTGAAGGGCAGATAAAGTGCTTCCTAGACAAGGTAAAACTAAAGGAGTTCATCATCACCAAGCCATTATTATATGAAATGTTAAAGGGAATTATATAAGAAAAAGATCTAAGTTATGCACATTTAAATGGCAATAAATTCACTACTACCAACAACTGAATCTAAAAAACAAAGTATGGAAATAAGCAGAATAGGAACAGAATCATAAATATGGAGGTCATTTGGAGGGTTATCAACTGGGAAGGAAAAGGGGGAGAAAAGGTGCAGGGTTTAAGAAGTACAAATTGGTATGCACAAAATAGACAGGGGGAGGTTAAGAACAGTATAGGAAAGGGAGTAGCCATTGAACTTATATGCATGACACATGGACATGAGCTAAGCAGGGGGTGGGGGGGATTGCTGGAGGGAATAGGGGTACCAGACATAGCGGGCAAAGGGGGAAAATTGGGACAACTGTAATAGCATAATTAAGGAAATATATTTTAAAAAAGAAAGAACAGAATTTACTACTTAGGCATTTCCAAAGATAAATAGAAGAAAACCTTATTGTTGAAGCCCAAATTCCTAGGCTTGGAAACACAAGTCCAAGAAATATCTCAATGACCAGACAAAAAAGTATACCAAAGAGAAGATAAGAGATTTGGAGACTAGGCCTAAACAATTAATTATGTGATAGAGTTCTAGAAAGAGAGATGATACTATAAAGAGAAAAAAAGAAATGAAAAAATTTCTGTAAGTTGAATTGATAATGGTGGCTGGTAGATTGAAAGGGTATATTGATTTCCAGACCACATGAATGAGAAAAGATACATGTTTCAGAGAATCCCAATAAAATTCCTAAATTCAAAAAAGGAGAAAATAATAAAGAACATATCACTATCCAAAGAAAAAAATCAGACAGGCATTGAACTTTTCATGAATAACACTAGAAGCTAAAGGATCGTAGCATCAAACCTACAGATTTGTGAAAAAGAATAATGATAAACTGCAGTCCTATACCCAACCAAGATATCCCATCTCATATGTCCAAGAAATGTGAAGATAAGCATGAATTTAGACATTATATCACTCAAGTGACCCTAAATGAGGAATTTTCTCAAGGAAATGCTCTAACAAACCACAAATCCAAAAACAGACATGAAATTAGGGCAAGATGAAAATGACAGGAAGCAGCATGAGCAATGAAATTGGAGATATTTACATCTATAATATATCCACATCTGTCTACCTAAATGAGGAAGGATAGACTGTCAGAGAATTGGTATATCAATGCCAATGTGGATTCTTGAAACAAGAGCATACTTTATAGAAAATTGATGAATATTAAATAAAAGTACTAAATTATCTCAGAATAACCAGGAATAAGAGAGAGTAGTAACTAAAATCATTCTAAAATTTTAAACTTAAGACCAAGTGGAGAAGGAGAAAAAACACTGAAAAAAATTAACTAATCTTATGGTGGCGATATGGAATATAGGGGAGAAACAGCTAATTAGCAGCTGCTTCTGGGAGGGTTCAAGCTGGCTGTTTGTTGGGCAGTCCAGGGCACATTGTGAGGAGCCTGGTGACTCCACTGAGAACCCAACCTCTCCTTTCTCTTCCCATTGTCTTCACTTGCCTAGGGCAGTGCTGCCTCACAGGTCCTGAAATGTTCCTGGATCATGTGAAATAGCTAGCTTTTATCAGGCTGAGTGGCATGAGCTTGCCAATAATTGGACCATATTTAACCTACAATCTTTATATTACAGAGACTGGAATGTTATATTTTAGTCAAGCCAACATCCAAGGCCATTTGCCATGGATATCACTTTTTTCCTTTGCTTTGTATATTGCACAGGAGATGTTAGTCTTTCTAACAACTGCTGTGCAGGCAAGTAATTGTTCACCTTGGGTTGAGGACTTCAGTCCAAATGAATTGTCTGCCTCCGCTGCTGCAGCTGGTGAGTGCTTGTTTTTTTGTCTATTGTGAATTTTCAGCATCCACGCTGCACAGATTTCAACAAGTTTGGAAGGACAAAAAAATAGGCCGTCTCTCCTTGGAGAATTAAACAAATGGTTCCAAGTCGTCAAACAATCACTCATTGTCACAATATTTCTGTGAAAATAGTAGTTCCTCGCATTGTCAAATGTGCACAATAGTAGACACAAGACACAAAATGAAATTTTCCATTTTATAGAACTTATGAGATAAAATTTAAGGCTAATTTAATAAACCAGTATTTGTATGTTTACAATAACTTCCAATATTGATAAACTGAACATAATCAAAACCTCCAACAACAGGGATTGGTTAAATAAATAACAGCATCTTTCAACTTTTTTACAATTGCAAATCCCTTTAAGTGGTCTTAAAGTATTTTTGGCAATTTTGAATGGCATGTGAGAATGATCTGATTTAAATAAATATTTTAAAATATTTGATCAATATAGTAAAGATTTTATTATAAAATTTCATTAAATGCAATAGATGCAATCAGGTCTAGGAGATTATTAGTTAATTAAAAATAATCAAGTAGATAGGGAGTCTTAAAAAACAATGCTTATGTACACTAAATATTTTACTTTAACTTAAAACATTTACATACAAGGCCTGTCCAGAAAGTATCCAGCCACACATTATCAAAAATAAAGACATTTATTGAAGAAGATATAAGATAAGAGAAACATTGTACATAGGACAATGATGCCTCCATCCCCTTGAAAGTAGGCACCTTGGGACCTCACACAGTTCTCCCAATCTCCATCAGCTGCCCCATTGAATTTTCCTGAATCTCATCAATACTCTGAAATCTCTTCCTTTTCAAAGGTGATTTCAGTTTTGGGAAAAGCCAGAAGTCACAGGGCACTAAATCTGGGCTGTTAGGGGGCTGACTAACCTGGGTGATTTGATGTTTTGTCACAACATTATACAAGACGTGATGCATGAGTAGGAGCATTGTTGTGATGAAGCTGCCATTCACCAGTTATCTACAGCTGTGGCCTTTGGAATCATCTGCATAGTTTTTGTGGAGAAATGTTCAAGCTTGATGCAAAATTTGATGCAGATTTGCTGCTCTACTCAGTCATTTTGAATGCGACAGCCACACAGTACACATGCTCACTCAACAGCATCTACTGCTCCCATTGACTAGTACAGTGAAGTTGTCATTGTTCAGGCATGTGCATTCCAGTCCACTTTCCTTGGCTGCCAGGTTACATCAATGTTGCGCAAACTGTTCTCATTATTTTAACAATGGTTGGACTTTTTCCAGATAGACCTTGCATTCTTTCATTTGAAAATACTTTGACGTAATAGCAATGAATGAATACAATTCTTACCTAAACCACTTCCATGATGCATTATTGACAGTGGTAGTTTTAAGTTTCCTTCAATTGGATGGTGAAATGTGTACATTTTATGTGTAGAACCTTCAGAGATTTAAAAAATAATCTTATTTATTCCTTTACAGACCATTTTTTTTAAAAAAGCTATTCAAAATTAAATGTAATAGCCAGTATAAATGGCAATAATAGGCTTTGGAATAAACTTAACTGATTCTTGGTAAATATTCAACTGGAGCCCTAGGGGCAGGGGAACTGGGCCTGCTGAAAGCGTGGCCTTCTAGAAAGTGGCAGCTTATCATGGGCATGCCTGTAGAGAGCAGGCAAAGCAGAGGGCAAACCTGAATGCATCTCAGGACCACCTGAGGGCTTGTTAAAACTTAGATCAGTAGGTCTCACAATATGATACAGAAGGTCTGGGGTGGGGCCTGAGAACGTGCATTTATTACAAGTTCTCAGGTGTTGCTGATATTGCTGGCAGGGGCCACATTCTGAAAACCACCAGTATAGACTGATCTCACAATTCAGTACATGAAGTTTGGTTAAGTGATAGTCCTCCGTCTTTCATTTAACAAATAAGCACTGCTGTTTAAGTTAAGCAGGAAAAGCATAAATTGTTATATGCATTTTTAAATGGTACATATATTGTGTTTGGCTAAAGAATTGGAGTGTATTACATAGAGAGGAAGTTTATGTATTAATTGAGAGAAATTAAGTTACTGCTTTCACAACCCTGGTGTTTAGAATGACTCCATATTGTGCTTAAAATAGCCGATCACTTTATTTTTCCAACTATAATTTGTTTCCTTTTTTTTTAAAGTTGTTTCTAAATGACAAGAGAAAAGGTTACAGACCCTCACCTGCAAACACTTTCCTGTCAATAACACTTTGCAAATGTGGTTAGCCTTTATTTCTGATCAATAAGAACCCAACTCGGACATAAGATATAACTATCACTTTTTATTTCTCTTTATCATGTGGACTTTTGAAGCACTCTTGAGATTGAAATGTGATGAGATCAATTCCACTTCTTGAACAGGAGTCTGGAGGTGGATTTGCAAAACTGGCTGCATCTGACCTTCAATGTTCATTTTCACTAGCACTCTGTCATGGTTTTAAAAACAGGAATAGAAATGTGTTCTGACTTTTTAACTATGAGAGCTTCCTAGAAACACAATAGGGAACTAAACAATGTTACATCATTATACTGTGGAAGTAGATTCATTTACATGGAAAAATACATTGTTGAGTGAAAAAGCTAGTCACAGAACAGCTTATTAGTATGAGTCCATTTTTGTGAGGAAGTGCATAACAAAATGTTCCCAGCTGTTACCTTGGTGGGAGGGGAAACTGTTGGGTTCATGGTGGGTTTTTTGTTTTTTTTGTTTTTGCTTATGTTTTTCAGCATTGCCTATTATGTGTTACTTATGTAGTTTACAAAAGGCAGCTATTATTTTTAAAAAGCAAATACAAGTGACGCCGAAAGACCATAACTGTCATCTCCCACTGTTTATTTTAAAATAACGTGCTTCCTGACCTGCCTGAGACCTAAATTCCGCCATCCTAATAGAAGGCAGAGCATGTACAGGTTATGTGGGTGCTACAGTGATCTACCTACTGATACACCATAGAACTACACATCTTTAGAATGCAGCCTTTACTATATAATGACTCCTTCAAATGTGAGCTATTTCCTAATAATAAACACAGAAAATAAACATGGTCATAAATTGCTGGTAGTCACTGCAGCAACACTTTATGATAAATTCTGTTTTTGTCCCTGTGATTGCAAAATTACTTTGGCTAACATAAGATTCTTACAACGTATATTATTTTGAATATGTGTGAATATTTTTAACTATAACTTTTAAATATTATTGTAAATATAAATAAGTTATTCATAAGCCCCCCCAAAATGGAGGATTTACTTAGATATCAAATTTTCTTCTATGTGACACAGCAAGATCATCTTTCATGAGAAAATCTGTGCAGACATTTTTCAGTTGCCCCCAGTTAAAATGATTATAGAGACATTTACCTAATCTTGTCTTCCTGACTCACAACTTCCTGAAGATTGTGGTTTGATTTTAGTTTTAATACCTTGGTGGTTGTTCGAAACTTTATGTTTTAAGAATGAGAATACCAATTATATTATTTCACCACAAAATTAACATGAAAGTAGAGGCTCTGTTTTAAAAATATCAATCTTTCTTTTCCATTGCAATCAATATAAATCATCCTTTAAAAAAGAAAAGAAAACAAAGATGATCATGGAAAACAGTTATATTTACATTTGTAGTTTTTTTTTAATGTTGCAGGAATGTGGTTGATAGTTCATAGGAGGCAGAGTAGATTCAAACACAAGCTTCATCCCCAGTTCATGCTGGTGCTCTGTGACAGTGGGTGGGAATGCTTAGTCTCTGAGCCTCCATTTCTTTGTCCCTAGCCCTCAAATGGTTTTGTGAGTAGTAATATAATTAGAGCAAGTGTTCTACATTTTCATTGTCTCACTTCCCATCCTGTGAAAGTGGATGGTGTCACTAAGAAAAAACACATTTGTCCTGTAGAGTGTGATATACCTTAGCATGTTTATACATGTGCATAGGTTATCAAGCCAGAGAATAATGTTTACATTTATATTTAACTCAACAAACATGTCATCTAAGCCACTGTAAATAAGTTAGGAAGAGAATAAAATTTCAAGAGAAAGTATTATTTAGGTATTTATCAGATTTAGGAATGTAATTTACAATAATTAACATAAATTTGAGTTTAATGTATTTTGGTCACTTAGATGTTTATTATTTGCAGTGATCTGAATGATACCCAAATCTTTTCCTAAGTGTTTGAGTATAATCATTTTTAGCTACTCTAAGATTTTATGAGATTGGCATGTACCACCACAAGATAATCTTTATAGAAAAACTACAGGACAGATGAAAAACATCATGTTGCTCATATAAGATTTATATAAACAACAGTCTATAAATATCATAGCATATTCTAGTATACAGCACTTTTAAACATATTTTGTGATTTGGTACAACACCACGAAGGTGGCTCTTCCACATTCACACATAAGGTAATGAAACAGAGAGAGCTCACAAAACTTTCCAGGTCACATGGTTAGAAGTAAACTCTGGGATCTCAATTCTATTCCATTCATCTGTGTGTCTATTTTTCTGCCAATACCATGCTGTGAAGAGACTATATCACATTAAAAGCTTCTGCACAGCAGAAGAAACCACCAACAAAACAAAAAGGCAACCAACTGAATGGGAAAAGATATTTGCAAACAACAGCTCTGACAAAGAGTTAATATCCAAAATATATTAAGAATTTATACAACTCAATACCATATAAGCAATCTGACTAAAAAATGGGCAAAGAACCTGAACAAGATACCTCTCTCAAGAAGACGTACAGCGTCTTCTCTCTTGCTGCTTTTAAGATTCTCTCTTCAGACTTCCGGCCAAGATGGGGGCATAGAAAGACATGCTGCATCTCCCTCCACAACTAAGGAGGAATACAACTACCTCAAAACTAGAAACAACCAGAAGTTCCAGAAAGTCAAACTGCATGGAAGTCCAGCAAAAAAAAATATAAAGAAGAAATACTCAACCAGACAGGTAGGAGGGGTGGAGCCAGGGTGGAGAGGACGCGGTGTGGCGGTGGCAGCAGTGGCAGGCCAGGCCGGCAAAAAGCACAGTCACACATTTTAAAAATTTGGGAGAGACACCCGGGGAGCATTCCCAGTTTCTCACTGGACCTCACAGCTCACTGTCCCTGCCCCAGGGAAAATCAAGCCTCATTGCTTCTGACTGTGCAAAACAGTGGGGGTTGGGGTGGAGGCAGAAATTGCCTGTCTCAGCAGAGTCTGTTTGTTTAAAGGACCCCCACGGTGCTAGAACGTCTGTAGATCCACTCACTCTGAGAACAATGGCCAGGGCAGCAGCTAGAGGGGCGCCAGTCTGGTGCAGAAGTGGGAGAGGTGCCTGGAAAAGGGGTGAGTGCTGGGCAGGCAGCATTGTTCCCTCTCGGACCCCTCCCCCACATACATCGCCACAACGTGGTGAAACAGGTTGCCCTGCACTGACGAATCCCTAAGCCTCCACCCCTTAAACGTAACAGGAGCGACAGCTGTACCTGGGATGCGGAGACAAACAAACACAGGAGCCTGTCAGAATGAGGAGACAGAGAAGTATGGCCAAAAAGGGGGAACGGATCAAGGTTCCAGTGGGAGAACTAAGTGACAAGGAGATAGCCAACCTAACAGATGTGGAGATAGACAACTTAACATGCAGAATTCAAAACACTGGTGATAACGGTGCTTACAGGCTTGACAGATATGCTTGAGTATGGCAAATGCATAAGAGAAGAAGTGAAGGCTATGCTAAGTGAAACGAAGGAAAATCCACACAAAACCAATGGTTAAGGGAAGGAAACTGGATTCAAATCAATGACTTGGAACATAACGAACAGAAAAACAGTCAACCAGTGCAGAATGAAGTAATAAGAATTGAAAAAAATGAGGAAAACTTCCCAAATTTTGTGAAGGAGATGGACATACAGGTCCGGGAAGCATGGAGGGTCCTGGGCAAGCTGGATCCAGAGGGGACCACACCAAGATGCATCATGATTGAGATGCCAAAGGTGAAAGATAAAGACAGAGTCCTGGGGGGCAGCAAGAGAGAGGCAGAGAGTTGCCTACACGGGGGTGCCTATATGACTATCAGCTGATTTCTCAGAGGATACTGTGCAGGCAGGAAAGGACTGGCAAGCAGTATTCAATGTGATAAAAAGCAACCTACAACCAAGATTACTCTATCCAGCAAAGCTATAATTTGGAATGGAAGGGCAGATGAAGTGCTTCCTGGACAAGGTGAAGGTGAAGGAGTTCATCATCATCAAGCCATTATTATATGAAATGTCAAAGGGACTTACTTAAGAAAAAGAAGATCAAAACTATGAACACTAAAATGACAACAAACTCACAACTATCAACTGAATCTAAAAAATAAAAAGAAAATCCAACCAAGCAAACCAGAATAGGAACAGAATCATAGGTATGGGGATCATTTGGAGGGTTATCAGCTGGGAGGTGGGAGAAGAAGAAATGGGGAAAAGGTGCAGAGACTAAGAAGCATAATCAGTTGATACAAAATAGACAGGGGGGTGTTGAGAATAATATAGGAAAGGGTGAAACCAAAGAACTTATATGCACAACCCATGGACATGAACTAAGGGGGGTAGGATTGCTGAAGGGAAGGGGGGTACTGGGCAGAGAGGAGCAAGGGGGGAAAATTGGAACTACTCTAACAACATAATCAATAAAATCTACTGAAAAAAAAAAGATGTACAAAGAGACAACAGATATATGAAAAGATGCTCAAGTTCACCAGCTATTAGGGAAGTTCAAGTCAAAATTACAATGAGATACCACCCTACACCTGTTAGTATGACTGTTATCAACCAGACGAGAAACAGATATCGGAGAGGTTGTGAAGAGAAAGGAACTGTCATTCACTGCTGGTGGGAATGTAAACTGGTACCACCACTATGGAAAACATATGCACCCTATGTTCAGTGCAGCAGTATTCATGGTGGCCAAGACATAGAACCTTCAATAGATGACTGGTACAGATATACAATGGGATACTACTCAGCCATAAGGAAAAATGAAACACCGCCTTTTGCAGCAATATGGATGGACCTTGAGAATATCGTGCTAAGTGAAATAGGTCAGACAGAAAAAGTTAAGAACCATATGATCTCACTCATATGTGGGATATAAAACTGAAAGCAACAAATGAACAAACAAGAAAAACAAACAAAAAAATTCATAGACACAGACAACAGTAGAGTGGTTACCAGAGGGAAGGGGATGTAGGGGAAGTAAAGGGGAAAAGGGTTCAAATATATGGTGATGGAAAATGACTTTGGGTGATGGGCACACATGTAATACGAAGATCATGTATCATAGCAATGTACACTTGAAACCTGTGTAATCTTATTAACCAATGTCACCCCAATAAATTTAATAAAAAGAAAAAAGTAAACACTGGTTCTTAAAGGCTCTGGTTCTAAAATTAGTTTTGAAAGAAGCCTCCTTCACTACCATGATCATACCTCTCTGGCTGCAGGAGTCCTCAGTCCTATGGGATATAGAGACCCATGGTGTCCATTTGCAACAACCCAAAGGGAATGTATAAACAGGATGTGCCAAGCTGTCATCAAGACAAGTCAGCATTTCCCCAGCCACTGGTTCCCAGAACAACAAACCATCTTCTGATGATACAGAGAGATCTGATTAAGATCACTGGGGAGAAGTAGGGAGGGGCCATAGGAGGAGTTTGCCAAAGCAATGGAAAGCAGTCTAGGATGGAATTGGAGGGCAGTCTGGGGCTCTCTGGCTCTTGGGCTCTTCTTCATTGAAGATGCCTGGATGATAGTGCTGCAGCTGCCTGCGTTTCCCAATGGATGGTATTTTGGCTGGGAAGGAACTTCAGCACAGCCTAGGATCGAGCTGGCCTAGCAGAGAGTAGCAGGTTTATTCTTTGGGTGCTCTAGAGGGGACGAGCTCTGAGGCAGAAGTCTGCCATTCTTCCAAAATTGTGTAGCTTTTGTATCTTATTTGTTTGTAAACTGTAACGTCGGCAGCCGTCCGTCTCGAGAGACGATGGTGTAGCTTCTTAAGTGTCTATCTGCACTGCCGAGAATGGTTGTGTAGTCCGACTCGGGAGTGACACGGTATCTGTCTCCTCCCGTGTTGAATCGACATCTTACGATGACGCTGGAGTGTCCTCTCCAGTGAAGCTGAAGCTACAGAGCCTGGGCAGGGTGATATGGAGGGTCTGCAGTTGCCCATGCAGCAGACCCCCCCTCTCTTCGCAGCTGAAGGATCCAAGGGAAAAACGGAGTCAATACAGCTTGGCTTCAGGTGCGCCGCAGGAGTTGCCGGTGTTGACTACAACGTCAAACCGCCTTAGGGACTCCGGCTCCGGATTTTCTGTCGGGGTTTACTCCCTTAGCCTTTCCCCTGAAGAGGTATGCCGCAAGGCAGCGGAGGTTTTTTGGAGTCAGAGTTTTCCTTCTCTGATGTGCCCTGACTGGAAGATCGAACCAGAGACACTTAGCTCGCCGGCCGACGCTCAATCCACTGAGCCAAACCAGCCAGGGCTTGTTTGTAAACTAACCCTATAGAAATAAGATAACTAAAAACTAATAGGGCAAATGATAAGAGAATCCAAGTTTTAGAGTTTAGCCTTAATGGATAGACTTAAGTGATTAAAGCTGTAACTAAAGAAATAGTTAAGCCTTAATTGATAGGCCTAAGGGATTAATTCTTATGGAAATCTGTTGTTCTAAAATTGTGAAGATTTTGAATAAAGACTTTTCCTTTATCACCAAAGCTTTGCCTCTGGAATTTTGCCTTGAGGGTGGCAGCAGGCAACAGTACCCCAACTTGCTGTTCAGTAACACTGGGACTGTCCTCCTGCTTCTGGAAGATGTATGGGTACATTGATTTATCCACTAAAGAAGTATCTACATAGCACTTTTGATGTGCCATTCACTCACTGAGGTACAAAAAATGCAGCCATGAACAAGACAGACTTATTTCCTGCCCTGATAGACCTGAAGTGTCTGGTGGCGAAGACAAAAGCATATCAGGTCATTCCACACAAGGTGGTAACTGCAAAGATGAGCAGTCATCTATGACAGAGGGGCACTGACTCTGACTGGGGTTGGGAGTGAGTTGGAGGAAGTGGTCTAAGTGGAGACAGAAACAACAAGAAGGCATTAATCAACTAAAGTAGTGAGTAGAGAAGAGGGGGAAAAGGAAACAGCATGTACAAAGGCCCAGAGGCTAGGGGAAGTGTAATGAGTTTGAGGAACTTGAAGTTTAGTGTGGATGAACTGTGAAGACTAAGATCCTTACCAGTCACAGGAAGGAGTCTGGACTTTATTTTGACAATGGAAGGGACCAAGAAAGGGCTTTAAACAGAGGATTGCTGTATAAAGGTCAAGGAAACTGTTGAAGGAATCCAGGTGAATGAGGATAGATAGGGTGATCTAAACTAGGTAGTGACAGGAGAAAAGTATGAAAATGGATGCAAGAGATCCTTTGAATGCAGACTCATAGAACTGATGATTGATTGAATGTGGGGGTAAGGGAGAAGGAGGACCCAAAGTATAATTCCAATAGGATGAGGGCCCCCAAGTTCTTTAGCCCACAGTGCCTTTAGAGAAGTAAAACACTGATATTAGAGTCTCCACGCTGTTTACCTCCTTCCCTGGACCTCCTCCCACCCCCTGGACACAATTCAAGTTTTTATTTTTTTATGTGAAGGAAACCATACTGTACTTAGCTCTGAGAATTACATATGGCTTCCTTAAGCTATAAGGATAAAACTGTAATTCAACCAACTTCAAAATTTTGCTTTATTCCTTTACAACACAAAGAGAATTTAAAAAGATAAATATACAGCATATGAAGCATATACAGATAATTAAAATACATAAGATAGATCGTGAACCCTGAGAAAAAAGATATCTACTAAGAAGGGCACCTGGCGGCTAACCGGGCTCAAAGTCTAGCAGCCATTTCTATACAGGGACCTCTCATACAAACTGCACTTCAGGAAGAAGCCTCCTCCTGCACTGAACTGTCTGCTTTCGGTGTATTTCTACCATCTGAACCAGCCTTTATAAAAGAATTTCTGCACAGCTCCAACCAACCAGAGCAGCTCTATTCTGATCAATGAGAACAGTGCCATTTGGACCAATCAAACTGCAAGGATTTAGAGTCCTCATCTGCATGAGGATAGACCAATCAGGGACCAGGGGTGAGAACTTCAGATCATATAAGCTAGCTCCTCTCAGGCTCTGAGAGTAGATTTTCCTCTTCCGATGGGTGCAGGGTACTGTTTCCCTGGCTGGAGCATCCAAGATACCTCATCAGAACAGAGTGGAGCTGTCTAGCTGGAGAGGAGCCTGGTGCCGGGACCGCTTCACAGCCATGCTGTTTTCATAGTTGTGCTGTATCACAGTTGAGCTGTTTTGCACTGAATAAGGTTTCTTTTTTCACTGCACCCCAAAATGGGGATTCATGTTGGCATTGTATTGGCACCAACGACCATCAGTTGATAAGACCCGTGCAATTTGTCTCACAGGATGCTCAGAGGGTGGACACAGCTAAGGGGCAGGAGTGAAAAAGAAGGGTTTCATTTGGCACAAACACATTAATGTAAACTGGGAGGTACTCATAAAGATGTCTTCACAATATTTGAAGCTGCAATGAAAGAGAATGCCAACTTCTAATACTGAAGGTAGTCAAATATATTTTTTTCTTTTTTTAGCTGGCATAGCCATTAGCCGTTTAATTTACTCAACTAACCTCCAGTCCATGTGATCAGGCAGTCAAAGAAAAAGATGAGACATACTAAGCATGTCACGACTGGGGAAAATGGATGCCTTTTCATAGGATTCACATAAAATAGCTTATTAGAATATGTTATCTTCTTGGTTGTAGGACATGTCCGACTCCACAACACCAATACCTTCATAATTGTAGTTTCTATCATTTGAGATTGCGTCACTTTTGTTCTTCTTCCTTTTCAATAGCTTTCCTCCCTGCAAGTCTGCTGGTTCAAACATGGCAGAACTCACAGGGTTAAGTCCTTTGGCAAATGGAACCTCAGCCCCACCTGGTTCAGCTGAATCTGAGAAATTGACGGGGGGCAAAAGTAGGTCACTCTGTAGCCTTTTTCTTATTTCTTCTTCTTTCATCTGAAAAGCAGTATTAAAGAACAAAAAAAGAGTCCAAATAGTGTTCTCCAAGTTTTCATAACATTGCCTGTATTTAATGTATATGACTTTTCAATCATTCAGTCATTTAACAAAGCTAAGTTGAGGAATTATGTTGAAGAAGACACATTCTCTACCCTCAGGGAGTTCCTAGTCTAGTCAGAAAAGCCCAGGAGAGAGAAAGAAATGAGGGCTGTCAGAGGAATATGGGGATCACGTGTGCAGGTGCTCCCATCCTCCCCTCCCCTCCCCTCCTCTCCCCTCTGGCCTCAAATAAAGTTTTTCTTTTTTCCTATGAAGAAAACTCCATACTTAGTTCTGAGAATTGGATATTGCTTCCTTAGGCTATATGGATGAAGCTATTCAACCAGCTTCAAGATATTACCTCATTCCTTCACTTCACACAGTAAAAAAATAATAATAAACATACAGCATACTGATCATGAAAATAATTAATGTAAATCTATGCAATTTGTCTAAAAGCTGCTGATAGAAAAGGCTCATCTCAGCAGGCAGACCCGCCCTGCCCCAGCTCAGGCACCTTCTTGCGTTCTGCTACCGCCTGCATCTTCTCCTCTAGGTCCTTTATTGTGAAACCCTTTGCTTCCTTCTTGATCTTGAGTTTTCTCAGCCTGGTTGGTGGCTTCCTCAGTGGCTTCTCAGCTGTGTTCACCTGGAGGAAGACACAGTTCAAAATGTGAATCCTAAAAATATGAACTTTCCAGTGTCAGATTTAAAATAATAATAATAATGAAAACTAGTAACAACAGAACTGAGTCCTAAAGAAAAAAATCTATTAGGTGCCTAGAAAACAAAAAATAAAAACCAGGCTATTACAAAAAAAAAAAAAAAGAAAGAATGCAAAGATATGCTGAAACAGGGCAAGGGCTGAGGAGAAGGGAAAACACTTGAGAAGAAACACAAGATAGAAAAAGGTGGCAGAGGAGCAAAAAAATTTGTGATTCAAGGTAAAAAGTTAAACCTGATGATTTTATAATATGCTACAAGCTGCAATGACTTCCATTTGGAATTGAGATTAGTGTTTAGTACTTCTGGTCTTGTGAAGGAGAGAATGAACCATTACTGAGTAGCAGCTCTGTGCTGGGCTTTGCTGTTGCTACTTTATAAATGTTTACATGACAGCAGAAAAAACCATCCCATTTCATATGACTGACAAACTTTTTAACAGTGCTAATGACTTTCTAATTATAATTCTAATTGCAAAAATAGTAAAATTGTTGTACAGGATTTATAAAGAAATTTTTCACATTTTTTTAAAGAATAGTTTTAAAAATAATATACATCAATTATGGAAAATTAAAATGATACATAAATAATCTTCTAATACTCTGTTTGGCCATCTGGCCCTCAATCATGAACCACTTTAAAGCACATCTGTAATGTTTAATCAAACATAAATGGGATTATACCACAGACACTGCTCTGCAGTTTGCTTTCTTCACTTAATTTAATATGGACATCTTTCCAGCTCACTATACATGGATTTATTATGACTTGGGAAGGTCTTAATGAACTCCAAGGCTTCATTATAAAATGAATTAAATATTATTCTAGATAATTTCTCTAAAGATGTTTAAAGGCAAAAGAGATATTGATATCCACTGTAATCTCTAAAAGACTGTCTCTTGTCAGACTGCAATATTGTAAGTACCAAGAAATTAAATAAAAGAGAGACAATTTAGCATAGAGGGAAAAGGACCCGGATCCCTATGCAGAAAGACCTGGGTTTCAATCCTGACTCAGCCATTCAATTCTGTAACACTTGCCTTCCTCATTTGTAAACTAGGTTTAATGATACTTTTGCACAGGATTATTTTTTTCTGGAAAGAGAGGAGAAATAGGTGGTAGCCACTCAGTAAATGACGATTACTTTGCATTTGGTGAAAGCAGCGGTTTTTTTCAATGACAGCACACAGAATCATAACCAATACGTAACATTTATCACTGGAGGAATGAGAGTTGAAATCCCAGGGGCCAGCAGGCAGGGGGTCTGGCTTTAACCCCTGGCCTACCACTGATACACATGTCCTAAGACAAGGCAACTTTTCTCTTTGGACTAAGGTTTCTCGCATGTAAACATAGTGAGGGGACTGATAACATCTACGCTCCCTCACAGATTTAAGATCTATGATTCTCGGAAAGCCTTTAAAAGGGAAAATATTTGTCAAAGTTTTGGCTCAATTACAGCCTTGAGGCAGTTTTATGTGATGAGTCGTTCATTACAAAACAACTGGGATGTTTGTCAAAGCAACTCCCCCTCCCCCATTGTTATATTATTTTTATGACAATTGGCTTGTAGGCTGCCTACTGACAAAAGCCGTCTGCTGAAAAAGGGACATATTTGCTATGGAGGCTCAACTAGACATACTGTGAAATCAGTATGAAAACCTTTTTTAGGGGAGTTCACTCACAGGAAACTGAAAGAATATAGAATGGTAATCCAAGATCCTACACAGGAAGGTTCAGTCAGGCTTTACATAGGAGTCTGAACCTTGACTAAAATGATTAGATTGGTAGTTCTGACAGAATTTAGGAGTTCCTGTTTGGGTGGACTTTTCCTGTGGCGTTATCACAAAATGATGCCTATAAAATCATGTACCTTCTCCCATTTTGGAAGTTAATCTTACCTGTGCAACCCACGTCCTTTCTTGAGTTTGACTTTTTAAGTAAAAGTATTGAAAGATGTGAGGAAAGATCTGTATTATTTACCACTGGATTTTATGAAGTCAGAATTTATCAGTTATTGGCACTTAGAAACGATAACAAGGATCACATTATACTTAGGAAGGTGCTACCCATAGAAACACTAAAAAAATCAACTTTAAAACTTATAGAAGTTGCTAGTTTCAGTGTTTTAAGAATACAATCAGAAGGCTGCCACGCCCTAAGATGCCATGATAAAATACGGGTTTTTTTTTCCAGCCAACCTAACTATATATATTACTTCTTGCATCCACTGTGTATTCCTCAGAGCTCTCTAATTAACTATTGACCTCCAGATGAACCCACCTTGGCTCTGCCCTCTTCCTGGAGTCTTGTGCACAGAAGGAGATCTGTCATTCCTGCTGTCATGATTAGACCTCCTGGGGAAGGTCAGTCTGAGCATTAAAGGCATTATTGGTCTTTGCCCAGTAACTTGCTCCTCAACAAACTCCCCATGAGGTTCAACAAATAATGTGAGACTCTGATGTAATGTGAACAAACTCCCTAATTGCACTAAAGGTTACCGAGTACAGAAGTTGCTAGAGAAGGGAATAAACTTTGAGCAGACAGAAGGAGTCAAAAGAGAATTCAGCCTTATGTAGGGAGACTGAAGATGACCTAAGAAACAGGGAGAAATAAGTTTGGGCTAAAAGACACCTAAATTGGTTAATACTTACATGGATAAATGACAGCTAATCACATCTCTCTCTGGATAGCCATCCCAATCCATACACATATTTACATGTATGCATAAAACCAATTCACATTTATAATACAGCCACTTAAGTCTTGGTAGAATGTTTTAAAACATACTGATTCACTTGGTCTGATATTTAGCTTCTTAATATTATATTTCTTAACATATCATTATATTCTCTTTAGTGAATATAATGTCTATTAGTATGAATGTGCCTGAAAGCAGGGCATTTTGGAATTGCTGTAGTACTTGCTGACAAGCAAATGATAAAAATTCAGTGAAAAAGGTGAAAAGGAGGTCCTGTGGTGGACTCAGATCTACTATCAACTTCTAGGGAGAGACTGGCTCGCAGGGGAGTCCCCTGATTCAGAAGATGAACGAAGAAACTTCACTTTTCAGCATCTCTTCTTATACATCACTCTAAATAATAACTGAGTTAAAGGTAACAACCTGGCTGGGAACGGGGCAGACTTATAGCTCAAATGCCCTTGTGTTTAAATATACTATTGGTCTACATAAGGAGTCTTGTTTTTAATGTATTCTCAAATCGATTAGTATTTTGTTCCCCATAATATTTAAAAGGCTTTTTTTTTAAGTAATGAAGAAATAGTGTTTACACATCTGATTGCATTTATTACATTGTAGTGACTGTAAATATTAACATCTCTTTCGACCATCCTCTTTTTGTTTCCCTTTATTCTGGTTTGTTTTTTAGCCTATTTTATTATGTATTTTTTGTTCCTAAAAATATTTTTAAATAGACAGTTAAAAGTATTAGTTGTCTAATAATATTTCTATTATTGATATGGTTCCTCTTTTAGTCCTTCAAGTTTAATTCTGATCTTTTCACAGGGTCATTATAACTTTTGGAAAATACTCAAGACACCTGGTGTCTGACGCACGTAAGTTCTCAACTACACCTGAATTGAAAGAAATTTTACCTGAGACAATGAGCAATTATATCTCTCCTTCATTTCCGTATGCTTCCTGTGTATAATCTTAGTTTATACCTGATAATATATAATATTTTCAAGAATACTTTAGAATTCTCTTTCACAATGAATGGGGGATTTCAGTTTCAAAAGCATTAACCCTCCCCAGCTTTATGATGAATTTGAAGGCTTCATGTATTTACATGTTTGTTGAAACTTCGAGACCGTGGTTCTCAGTCTGGGCTGTTCATGGGAATCATGTGGGAGCCTTCAAATGCACTGCAATGGAGGCCCAGCCCCAGCCACGGATCCCAGGTGGAGCCTGGGCACTGGAAGTGCTGAAAGCTTCCTAGGTGATTTAAATGTGCGGCAGGTGAAGGACTACTGCACTAGGCAACACAAGGCACAGCTGTGTAATACTGCTGGCCTGTTGCAAGTCTGGCTTATGTGGGGGCATTTGGCCCAATTCCAAAGCAAACACAAGACAAAACAAAAACCTGCAGTCCTGTCACATTGAAATCCATCTGAGAATACCCAGCTATGCTCCTGACAGCATTCCATCTCTACAGCAGACGAAAACAGCCTTGATCTTTGCCTCACTTGATGATGTTATGAAAGTCAAGGACATAGTTTTTATTTTTATTTTTTAAAAAAGACATCTCTTTCATAAGGCAGCTTATATTAATTAACTTTGTTGGTGCCCTTGCAAGGTCTGAGTCTGAACTCATTCGTCTCTGGTAGTTGGATCACTGGAAAATGCTTTAATGTTACTCCCATTGGCATTAGCATCAAGGTTCCGTAGCATTTCCCTTAAGAAGGCATCGCTTAGATACTCAATGTTTCCAAAATCGATCCTCCTCTAGATTGCTCTCTTGTCTTTTTTTTTTTTGACACACTTCCTTTTTTTTTCTGACTAAACCCCAGAGACTCACCTACAGCTAGGAAAAAAAATCTCTCCTCTCCCTTTCCATATTAAAGATGCATCATATTTAGTACTGTCAAACAAAGTACTCCAAAATGCCTTGTATCATACCATTGTACAAATGTAAATTGTCATTATGTTGGCATTATTTATATGGTCTGTTTTTAACTTCCCCTTTCCCCCACATCCTCTTATTATTGGCAGCCTGATAATACCATTCATAAGGTTTAGCAATCTCCTTTTTATCCCCCAAATACTTTGTGTAGGACTTATTTTCCTTCTTCAAAAAAAATTCCACTTTAGATTTTATTCATGAGTTTTCAGCATTTCCTAAACAGAAAGGAAATTACCTTTATTCAAACACTAAGTGACTTGCTCTAGGTGGCAAACTTGATTTTAAAAAGGCACCTTTTTATTCCCAGATGACTGTTTTCCCTATAACACAGGAGCCATACATATAATTTCTGGTCTCTATTTCCACCATTTCTGTCTCTTTTTTTCTTTCCCATCCATTTTTTCTCAGGCTTCTTTTCTTTGTTATTTCTTCTTTTATCTTCTTTCTTCTGCCTATGATTTAGTACTACTGGTGCTGCCTCTGTGTGTTGGCTTTAAAAAAAACAAATAAGAAAGCAAGACAAAACAACAAAACCTGCTATCCTCTTCACAAATTTACACAGAACTTAAAAATTAAGACCTCCAGGCTTCTGGTCAAGATGGTGGCATAGGTAAACAGGGCTTGCCTCCTCGTACAACCACATCAAAATTACACCTAAACTATAGAACGACCACCCCTCACAACTGTCAGAAATTGACTTGAATGGAAGTCTGACAGCTACAGAATTAAAGAAACCACATCCATCCAGACTGGTAGGAAGGGTGGAGATGCAGAAAAGGTTGATCCTACATCTACATGTGGTGGATAAAAATTTGGAAGGCATATCTCAGGAGTGAGGAGTGCCACCCCCACACCAGGCCCTCCAGCCCAGGGCTCTAGTGCCAGGAGGATAAATCCCCATAACTTCTAGTTGCAAAAACCAGTGGGAATTGAGTTGGTGGAAGAAACTTCTGGAGTCCCAAGCAGTTCCCTTTAAAGAACCCACACACAACTTACTCAGACTCACTCCCTCTGAGCTCCTGCAATGGGGTAGCAGCTTGAAAGGAACCAATGGCATGCAGGAAGGAACTGAAGTGTCTGGCACCAAGGCGAGAGCTGAGGGACAGCTCTCTCTCAGAGAAAACAGTGGGCAGAGACCATTGTCCCTTTCTGAATTCCCGCCCCTCGACAGAACAATAGAGCCTGCAGGTAGGTGCCATATCTGAGACTCCATCAACCTGGCTAATACTGTTTTCCCTGCCCTGTAGATCCCCATGAGCTCTGTCCTGCCCAGCTTATACCTATTAACTGTGACTTTTCTGTATGTGCGGCTTATCTTGGCTCATGTTTCACAACTTCCTAAAATCCTATCAAACAAGCAACAGATGGCCTCAGTGAGCTCCCAGCCCCCATACCTCTTTCTAAGTGGCCCAGGCCAGGCACTTGCAGCAGCCAGCCTAGAGTGATACACTTGGCTTTACCTGGACATCGCCAATCTTAGTACAAGTAGCAGCCATACCAAATTGCTTTATAGCTCATGCAGGGTGGCCATGGGAAAAACACAAATGACATGCACCAGGGAATCTCCAGGGGCTGTGCACCCAGTGGATGGCTACAGACCACATTGGAGCACTACCATGCTGTCCTGGCATAGCTGATCCTCTACAGTAGGCAGAAGTTGGTTGTCAGTGGTCACAGCCAGTTTTTGCAGCTGACTGGCCTGAGTAAATCCTTCCTACTGGCTTGCCAACAGCAACCAAGGCTCAACTACAAGAGAAGGGTATATTCAGCCCACACAAAGGGCGCACCTCAAGTACCATGCTTCGGTGATAGGGAAGGCTATGCCAATGGACCTTACAGGACACCTGCTACATTAGGCCATACTACCAAGACATGAAGTCAAAGCAGCTCTACCTAATACATAGAAATAAACATAGAGAGGCTGCCAAAATGAGGAGACAAAGAAACATAGTCCAAATGAAAGAACAAATCAAAACTCTATGAAAAGAGCTAAACAAAATGGAGATAAGCAATGTATCATATGCAGGGTTCAAAATACTGGTTGTAAGCATGCCCAAGGAACTTAGTGAGGAGCTCAACAGCTTTAAAAATATCTAGCCACTAATTTAAATAAAGAACAATTCACATGGAAACAACAGTAGAGTGGATGAAGCTGAGAATCAAATTGATGATTTGGAACATAAGGAAGCAAAAAAACAACCAATCAAAACAACAAGAAGGAAAAAGAATCCAAGATAACAAGGATAGTGTAAGCAGCCTCTGGGACAACTTCAAGCATTCCAACATTCACATCATAGGGGTGCCCGAAGGAGAAGAGGAAAAGCAAGAAATTGGAAATCTGTGTTAAAAACTAATGAAAGAAAACATCCCTAATTTGGTGAAGGAAATAGACATGCAAGTCCAGGAAGCACAGAGAATCCCAAACAAGGTGGATGCAAAGAGGCCCATGCCAAGTCTCATCATAATTAAAATGCCAAAGGTTAAAGATAAAGAGAGAATCTTAAAAGGGGCAAGAGAAAAAAAGTTAGTTTCCTATCAACTGTCAGTTGATTTCTCAAAAGAAACTGTACAGGCTAGACAGGACTGGAAGAAATATTCAAAGTCATGAAAAGCAGGAACCAACAGACAAGACTGCTAAACCCAGCAAAGATATCATTTAGAATGGAAGGGCAGATAAAGAGCTTCCCAGACAAGGAAAAATTAAAGGAGTTCATCGTCATCAAACCATTCTTATACAAAATGTTAAAGGGGCTTATTTAAGATAAAGAAGATCAAAACCATGAACAAGAAAATGGTAATAAACACATATTTATCAACAATTGAACCTAAAAAACAAACAAAGCAAACAAAAACAGAGACAGTGTCATGTATATAGAGAGCATTTTGATGGTTGCCAGGTGGCAGGAGAGTGTAGGAGAATGGGTGAAGAGGCAAGGGAATTAAGAAGCACAAATAGGTATTTACAGAATAGCCATGGGGATATAAAGTAACAGTATAGGAAATGAAGTAGTCAAATAACTTATAAGCATGACTCATGGACATGAACAATGGTGTGGAGATTGGCTGAGGGAGTTGTGGCTGCTGGGTAGAGGGGGAGCAAAGGGGAAAAGTTAGGACAACTTTAATAGCATAATCAATAAAATATAATTATAAAAATTAGGACTTCAAGACTTTGGCCACAATAAATTAAAATCAGAATAAAAATATTGCTCACGCTAAGGAAAAACAATGATAGATAAGTCAAAACGAATCAACAAAGAAAGATAAGTGTAAAACAACTTTTATAACTATATTTCCTTATACTTGACCTCAGTGTGTGTACATAAATGTATAAGCATATCCATTTTCAGCTTTGGCATTTAGGCCAGTTTTCATTTTTTAAATTTTGTATTATTTTATTTTATTTTTATGTTTATTTTTTCTTTTATTTCCTTTTTCTTTTTTAATATGCTTTATTGATTATGCTGTTACAGTTGTCCCAATTTCTTTTCCCTCTGTTCCCCTCCACCCAGTGACCCCTCTCCCTCCAGCTGTCCCCCACTTAGTCCATGCCCATTGGTTGTGCATATAGTTCTTCTCAACATCTTCCTGTTTACTCCACTCCCTCCTACTATGCTTCTTAATTCCTGTACCATCTCCCTCCCTTTTCCCCTTCCCCCTCCCCAATGACCTCCCCCCAATATGTTCCTCATATCTATAATTTTTTTCCCACTCTCGTTGCCTACTTAGTTTGCCTTTGTTTCGGTTCCCTAGCTTCTGTTGTTGGTTGTTGTGATACAATTTTCATTTTAGTGTTCATAGTTTTGATCCTCTTTCTCCTAAACAAGTCCCTTTAACATTTCATATAACAGTGGTTTGGATTTGATGAACTCCTTCAGTTTTACTTTGTCCTGGAAGCACTTTCTCTGCCCTTCTATTCTGAATGACAGCTTCACTGGATAGAGTAGTTGTGGTTGTAGGTTTTTGCTCTTCATTACTTTGAATATTTCTTGCCAGTCCCTTCTTGCCTTCAGACTTTCTTTTGAGAAATCAGTTGACAGTCTTATTGGGATCCCTTTGCATCTAATCCTCTTCTTCTCTCTTGCTGCTTTTGAGATTCTCTCTTTATCCTTAATTTTTGACATCTTGATTATAATGTGTTTTGGTGTGGTTCTTCCTGGGTCCAGTTGTTTTGGAACTCTCTGTGCTTCCTGGACCTGTAAGTCTATTTCCTTCCCCAAGTTAGGGAAGTTCTACTTCATTATTTTTTCACATAATTTTTCCATTTCTAGTCCTTCTTCACCTTCTGGGAGCCCTATGATTCAGATGTTGGCCCGCTTATAGCTGTCCCATAGGTTTCTGAGCCTCTCCTCATTTTCCTCACTTTTCATTTCCTCTTTCTGCACTGGTTAACTGATTTTTCCTTCCCTATGTTCCTATTTGTTAATTTCATCCCTGGTTTTCTTTCCTTCACCACTAGTTTTATATGTGTTTTTGTTTATTTCAGCAGGACTAGCCTTCACTCCTTCCCCATCTTATTTAAGATCTGCTGTTAGGTCTGTAAGCATTTTTATAACCAAAGCTCTGAACTGTGCCTCAGAAAGATTTTCAATCTGCTGAGCCATTAGATTAGATATTTGCTGTCTGATCAGCTGTGTCACTGGGATCTCTATCATGATCTGTGCCATCTTGAAACTTTTGTGTTTACCTTTGCTTCCTGGGTGGGGCTGTCACACCTCCTACGCTATAGAGGGCGGAGTCCCATGCACTCATCACTACCTGGCAACCTTTCTCACCATGCTGTGGCATTTTGTGTGGAGGTGGGGGTCCAATATGCATTTCTGCCATTCACTCTCCTCTGAGAGAGCGGGAGCCTTCTCCTCTGCCCCTGCCCCCTCTGGACCTCACAGTCCAAGGCAATGGGGGTCTGCATCCCCCAGCATTGGAATCGTGAGCTGACAGGTCTGGTCTGCAGCCAGGGATGCTCCCCAGGTGCTTTTTGCCTCCCCTTAAATACAGGTGTGTCTGTGCTTATCACTGTCTTGCTGCCGTCACCGCAGCTGCCACCGCCAACACAGCTTGACCTCTCTGCCCCGGCTTCGCCACTCCTACCCATCTGGATGAGCATCACTTCTTTATAACTTCATATGTTGGACTTCCATGTAGCTTTATTTTCTGGAACTTGTGGTTATTTCTGGTTTTGTGGTAGTTGTATTCCTTCTTAGTTGTGGAGGGAGACAGAGCGTGTCAGTCTAGCCCTCCATCTTGGATGGAAGTTAGGCCTATTTTCTTATTGGATAAGTCAGAGTTCAGTTTTACATTCACAATTCCTACTACATGGGCAGTGCTTAATAAAAATTGCTGAAAGAATGAGGCATGTTATTTAATGGCATTTATGGCATCTCAAATTTGATAAAATCCAAGATATGTTTTACTGGATTCACTAATCATTAATCATTAGGACAATTCTAGATTCATAGAGAACAGTATGCAGAGAGGTGAGGGAACTTATGGGAGAAAAAACTGGCTTATATCAATGCTGTCTGTATTATGACTAAGATACATATGGCTGGAAATAACTTGTGATCAATCATATTTGATAGCTATTTTTAACTATAAGCTAATGTTAATTATAAAATTACTTGCCATGATGTCGTATGATTCTCCATTTCTAGATACTTTGCTGTGGTTTTGTATTATTCCTTGAACAATTAATTCTTCTAGGATATCTGATGACTTTTGTCGCTCTTGAGCCTGTGGGGGTTGGGATCTATGGATTAATCCATTGTTCGATAAGTCTTCTAAGGGAAAAGAAACAAGAAAGCAAAATTTAAGCTTGAAGATATTGTCAATCAAACGCTAAATGGATGCCAGTTAAGTCATGCTTCTTAATTAAATTATACACTCAATTCTCTTACCTAAATACCCATTTCTATTATAAATCTTTGAATCTTTTGAAGTTCAAATTTTTAATGTTTTAACAGAGGATACACATCAACATAACACACTGTTTACTAAGCAGACCCCATATTAATATAACAAAAAATCTTTCATGTGCTGCTATGTACTACTTTTTTGTTGTAACAACAGTTGTACACTTGGGTACAACTGCATGGGTTCTCTGCACTAATTATGAAGCTAAACCACAGCTAAGAACGAGATACTCTTTTGGTGACTCTTCTGAGTTGCAGTTGGTTACTATGCTTTGTATACAAAGGATAAACAATGTGATGTTGCCAAGAGACTTCTAGTTCTGTAACCTTGAGTTTACAATTACGCCATCTGCTATATCTACATAAGTAAAAATATGCCTTTTTGAAGAGTCTTTGAACCAAAATGGAATTAGAGTCAAGTGATATCAGCTAAATTTTTAATAGTGATTCTAAAAATGGCATTGAAACGGGTTATAGTGTAACCTTTTTGAACTGCACTGAGAGACCTCCCCCATTACAAATCACTCAATTATATAAATAAACAAACAAGCATCCATTTTTACAACTTCACACTGTAAGATAAAAGTACAAAAGGGAGTCTTCAGAAACGAGTTGTCTTCTATTTTGTAACCATCAGGAAGTCTGGATGGTAGCCATATCCATTTCAGCTAGTGGACAGAGTCTTTTCATGAAATTTTTTAACCTGGCACTACATTAAGCACTTCATATATTTTATAACATCTAAATCAAAGATAAAATCTGTAAGAGAGGTATCAGTATCCCTATTTTACAAATAAACAACCTGATATGAGAAAGACTAACTACCTTGCTTAAGGTCACAAGGGTAGTAAGCAAATTAAGTAGGACTTAGACCCAGGTGTGACTTCAACAGCCACACTCTTCACCACCTCGCTATACTCTTCCCAGACATGCCATGTACATGGTTCCACCTGGTCATGCTTCACTTCTCTCTCAGGATATTTCTATTTAAAAATGTCTTTATGGACACACACCTGTCACACAATAAAATGATTTAAACCATTGCTAAAAATGCATAACGTGAACCTAATCATGAAGAAATATAAGACGAACCCAAGCTGAAGACATTCTACAAAATAAATGGTCTGTATCTCCAAATACATCAAGGTTATAAAAGACAAAGAAAAGCCAAGGGACTGTTCCAGATTAGAGGAGACTAAAACCACATGGCAACTAAATTAAACATGTGATCCTGAATTAGCTCTTGAACCAGAAATTTATTTCTAAAGAACATGTGTAAGACAATTGGCAAAATCTGAATGTGGTCTTTAGATGAGATAACTGTACTGCATCATTGGTAATTTCCTGATTCAGATCCTTGTACTGAGATATTGCAAAGAATGTCTTTGTTTCTAGGAAATACATGCTGGTGTATTTAGGAGTAAAATATCATTATGTCTGTAACTTACTCTCAGAAAAAATATACAGTACTTGTATATGAGAAGGGGAGAGAGGGAGGGAAGGATGAAGAGGGGGAAAGACTACAAAAGTGCAAATGTGGTACAATGTTAATATTTGCACAATCTGGGTACAAGAATATAGGAATTCTTTGTTTTTTGCAACTTTTCTTCAATCTAAAATTATTCAAAATAAGAAGGTTTTTATCCAAAAGACAATATTTGGGAAATGTAAGTGTGAAATTTGAAATTTTTAACAAATATACTCTGCAGAAGGCAGATGGGAAACTGGGTAGAGAATAATAGAAAGCTTGGGACACTAGTTCTTATTCATTCTGTGCTAAAAGCTTTCTTGAAAACTAAGTTACACTTCGTTTTGGAAGCATCTGCCTTGATAGTTCACTCCCTTGCCAAGCTAGTCTCTGCAGCACGTCCTGCTCACCGGCAGACCTCCCAATCCTGCTTTCAACAGTGTAGGGCTGACAGGGCTGACTGTCCCAGGGCACACCCTGGCCCCTGTTCGCCAGGCAATCTCTAGTTTGTAAATACCATAGATACCGAGCATTCATATTGCACTGTAAGAGGCAGTCCCATCAACAGTATTTTCAGAGAGAAAAAAATCCAACACACAGAGAGAGGGAGAGGCTACCTTACGCTGCATCCCGTCTCCTGCCTCACTCTCAGAGATCATGTCTGCACCAACCAGAAGCCCATGTCAAGGGTGAATATGAAATTTGGGACAACCTGAATGTGTATGAGAGCCCAAGAAAAACAATCTCATTCATAATATATCTATTTTCTAATTCTAACTTGTTTCTAGGGAAGAATCTGTAGCAATGAAGAATGAAGTGAAAGCCTTTTGTCCCAAATAAAAGACAGTACTTTTCCTTGAGATTTGCTAAGTTCAATTCGTTTCACAGGCAGATAAAATATAAGTCAGAGCTCTTATATCAACACCAGGGGGTAACTGAAGTGAAAACACGCCATAAGAAAAATATTTAGAAACACATCATTGCAAGGGGCATACTAGGTCATGATTACTTCTTTTATGTTTTTGAAAGATTCCTTCATTGTATATTTGTGGATACTTTGAATGGGGAGAAATAAGGGAAACAGCCTGATGCAGGTTTTGTGGGAATTTAAAGGAATTTAACCAAAGCCCATGCAACTTCTATTCTTAAGGCCTATTACCAACCACCAATGAGGCTCTTAGTTAAAGGGGGGAAAAAGATGGTTTAATTACTGCATAACCAGAAGAATAATGATTAGCAATATTTATTTACATAATGAGGGCCTAAGCCTAAACTCTAATGTCTTAGAGATGGGGACCTTAAAATTTAGGGCACTATTTTGCCCACACAGAGAAGGAAAACTCTGACTCCAAAAAACCTCCGCTGCCTTGCGGCATACCTCTTCAGGGGAAAGGCTAAGGGAGTAAACCCCGACAGAAAATCCGGAGCCGGAGTCCCTAAGGCGGTTTGACGTTGTAGTCAACACCGGCAACTCCTGCGGCGCACCTGAACCCAAGCTGTATCGACTCCGTCTTTCCCTTGGACCCTTCAGCTGCGAAGAGAGGGGGGGTCTGTTGCATGGGCAACAGCAGACCCTCCATATCACCCTGCCCAGGCTCTGTAGCTTCAGCGTCATCGCACTTGATTCAACACGGGAGGAGACAGATACCGTGTCACTCCCGAGTCGGACTGCACAGCCATTCTCGGCGGTGCAGATAGACTCTTAAGAAGCTACACCATCATCTCTCGAGACGGACGGCTGCCGACGATTTTGCCCACAAGGCTGTGATACAGAGGTCATCAAACACATATTACGAAATATATTTAGAGAAAGAGTATGTTATGGAGATTAACATGAATGGGGGCTTTTACCTAAATTTATTCTTCTGTTTCTTCCATTAAGAGATGGGGAACTTTCTGGGATGGTTCCAGGTAAGCTTTCCAATGGCACCTTTTTCTCCAGGCCTGCTGGGCTGCCCACAGAGTCCTTGCACAGTGAAGCCTCAGGCTGGAGTCTGAAAAGCTCCCTGGAACAAGTCACACTAACATCAGCCTGTGAAAAGGGAATCATTTTAGAAAGTCAAGATTTCTTAGAAAATGGTTTCTTGGAAAATGAAGGTAATGTCACAAGATTGGCTTTGTGAACGCTTAGGTAACTAGTATCTGTAGTAGGTTGAATAGTACCTTACTTGGCAGAATGATTTTGTAGGTGTGATTAAATTAAAGACCTTCAGATGGCAAGATTATCCTGGATTGTCCAGGGGGACCCAGGGTCCTTACAGGAGGGAGGCAGAGGGAGGTTTGACTACGGAGGAGAAGGTGAAGTGATGATGGAAGCAGACAGACCTGGCAATGAAGATGGGGAAGGGCCTCTAATCAATGAATGTAGGCAATGCAGCCCTAGAAGCTAGAAAGGCAAGGGAAAGTCCCCTCCACAGAGCCTCTGAAAGAAACCAGCCCTGCTAACTTCTTGATTTTAGCCCAGTGAAACTGATTTTGTAATTCTGACCTCTGGGACTGTGAGGATACAGTTATATTGTTTTAAGCCACTAAGTTTATGTTAATTTGTTATAGCAGCAATAGAAAACTAATACACAGTTGACCCTTGAACAACAAGGGTTTAAACTGCTTGGATCCACTTATACACATAATTTTTTCAATAAATACAGCCAGCCCTCTCTGTACCCATGGGTTTTGCATTTGTGGATTCAAACAACCACGGTTCAAAAACAGTATTTTCAATTTGCAGTTGGGAATGTGAAGATTTGTAGGGCCAGTTGTATACATTGTTTGCACCATTTTATATAAGGGACTTGAGCACCCTCAGCTTTTAGTATCTGGGGGAGTAGGGGAGGGTCATCATCCTGAAACCAATTCTTCATGGACACCAAGGGATGACTAATTAAGTTTGGGGGGAATTAAAAATTATACACAGAGTTTCAACTGCAAGAGGTAGTGTTAGGGGTAACACCCTGTGTTGTTCAAGGGTCACCTGTAATATCAAGTATGAATCTTTCAGGTATAGCTGTTATGCTGAGCATTTTGAAAGATATAAAAATTAACAAGTTCATAATCATCAAATGTAAAAAATAAAGATACTGCTGTGTAAAAAATTTTTTTAAATTTTTTAATTCTTATGAGAGCATTTGCTTATTGATTTTAGAGGGAAGAAAGGAAACACTGATGTGAAGAAGAAACATTGATCAGTTGCCTCCCATATGCATCCTAACCAGGAATCGAACCTGCAGTCTAGGTATGTGCCCTGATGGGAAATAAAACCCACAACCTTCTGCTGTATGGAATGATGTTCTAACCAATTGAGTCACATAGCAGGGCTAAAAATATTTTTTGTAGTGAAACTAGCTTAATTGTTTTTACTGATTAAAAAATAATACACAGTCATAATATTAATTAATAATATTTAATGGTGGAAAGACGTCATCTGGTTGCATTGTAGTATGTTACGTAACTATATCGCAATTTAGTTAACTAAATCCTACTAAAGGACACCAAGGCTGCTTCTAACTTATCAATATAATAAACAATGTTGGCATAGTATCTGTGCATATGCATCAGCGTGAATTCACCCAATCATCCATGAGGACAAATTTCTAGACATGGACATGCCAAATCAAAGGATATACACATTTTTATATCAATATGTGTTTCCAGAGGGCCCTCCACAAATCCTGCACTGACTTACAGTCCCACCTTCTCCTTTTAAGAATGTCTATTTCTTCATACCACAACTCAGCTGCTTGTAAACAGGTCAAAGCACAGCGTGAAAAGGAGCTATGTGTGGTTTAGTAAACCACTGGCTCCAAAATGAGGGTCGGTGTCAAATGTTTCATAGTTCTACAGCAAAAGAAGAAATATAAGAAAAAGCTAAATTAATTCAATTTAAAGAACTGGCATTTATTTTTAGAAGAAATACATTTTAAATGCTAAATATGTTCAGGAAAACTTCTCTCATATCTCTCCTAACATCACATCCTCTCTCCCAGTGTTGGCTCTTCTTTCATTGCTTGGTTTGCAGCTTTGCCACTTCTCATTCAATAGAAGCTTCTAGATGTTATCAGCCAACCTCTTCTCTTACCTAAGACACATACCAGAGGAAGTCTCTTCAGTAATCTCAGAAGAGATAAGAACATAAGCATCTTCTGCGAAATATTGTCTTCTGGCTATTCTTCTTTATGTCTATGACTTTACATTTTTGACCCCGCAGGAATTCCTTTTCTCCTGAGTCTTTGAGGGGCCTCAGGATTCCGGCCTCCAATGCCTGCCCCTTTGTAGCATTACCCTGATATACTGGTACAAGTTTGTATCTTTTGGGGTATAGCAAAAGGTGTTAAAAAGGAGAATGCTTGAATTAAGTCTTAATGAATGAATTTCCAATGAGCAAAGAGGAAAGGTCATTTTAGAAGGAAAAGCAAACACAAACATGAAACAATACTGTGTGTCCATGAACTTGAATTGAACCTGAATTATTCCATTGTAGCAGAAACAGACTGAAGTAGAAAGTGGCAGGTGCTGAGGTGGGGAAGGGAAGTCTTTTGTGACAAGTAAAAGAGCTTGATTTTGTTTTGAATGCAACAGTAATCCTTTGCAGGACTGTTATATGTGGAAGTAAAATAAATGATCGGTTGTGTTTTTTCAGAAAGATCACTCGAGTTAGTGCAATGGCGAGAACTGAAGGGAGGAAGAAACAAAACAGGGAAGCCTGTTAACAATTACTGTATTACTGTCCACGTGAGATTTGATTAAACAACAGCTAGAACAGCAACAGTAAAAGTGAGGAAAAGAGGTGGGCTCAGAAATATTAGAAAGGTATAAAACGGACCTCAAAGAGCTTCAGTCTGAAGGAGGGGGGTTCCCTTCTGGCTCTGAATTAGGACTCTACAACTAAACAGAAAACATTCCTTTATAAATCAGGAAAACTGAATAAGGAGTAGGACACTAGCATGAAACTCTTGATACTTTTACAATAAAAATCAGACAAATTTTGTAAAACCTAAGGCCATTTGACACTTTCTAGAAGCACTCCAACCTGTGAAGTCCCTCAGAGGCTATGGAGAAATCACTATGGCGAGGTGTGGCCCCTTACCCTCAGGGTCTCTGAGTTCAGTGGGTGACTCTCACTGGTTATGAGACTCACATAGCTCCTACCACCTTGTTGACATAACATGATCACTTCAGCTACACCAACAGCAAGTTTATTGTGCCAAGGACTAATTAGTTCTGTGGCTCAGGGCTACATCGGAAGCTAGGGGAAAAAAATCGACCAACTGAACAAACAAAGTAAGCAAACAAAAACTCAACCGGATCTGAAATTAGAATCAGCACAAGGAGAAAGCCTGAGAGCAGCTACGTGCTTTTCTCTTCCTCTCACCATCTGCTTTCTTCATAGACACAGTTATTCCCATGCAGTCCCTGTAGAGTAAGCCCGCTGGGAAAAGTCTTTACAGATAATGCATTATATGTTATTATATTATTATGTAATACTTATCATTGTATCAGACAGGGTGTCCTTTTCCTTTGTTATGTACATGTATACAGGGTGGAGCAAAAGTAGGTTTACAGTTGTGAGTATGTGAAACACTTTATTCTTATATTATTGTTAATTATTGTATTATTTTCCATACAAACAACTGTATGCCTATTTTTGCCCCACCCTGTATATTTATTTTGTTTTGTTGTTGTTACACATAACAGAGGAAAGGGAGAGCCTATCTGATGCTAATCTTTTGGGGGTTCTCAGTTCCTATTGAAGTTAAAGACCATATTGGGCAATCTTTCCCGTCTTCCCAAATAAACTGGCAAACCCCAATATCTGCAGTGATAGTAAGATAGATATTCTCACAAGTTCATTTCGCAGATCTATCTTTTATTGAATTAGTGAAACACTAAATAACACACAGGGATTAATTTTGCCATTTCACATTTCCCAGGGGAGATCTTGAAAAATTTAAGTGATTTAACAATAAAAACCATAAACAAAATGCACACATTGGAGTTGAGAGCAAACTGAAATATTTTCAGTCTAAAAAGTGTCTTTTCACTAACATATTCTGTCAACTACAAATTAGAATAGATTTAAATGCCACGACCTTGAATGACCAACCTCCCAATTGTTTCATGGAAGTCACTAATCCAGGCCTTAGCAAGTTCTCCCCACAGAGGCTTATTTAGGTACAATCTGCCTTCAAGCTCTGTTAGTGGCCCAAACTTAAATTGTAGCAGATGAAGCACAATTTTTCAGCATAAAATAACATATACCAGCCTTCAGAGCCAGAGAAGAAATTTAAGATTTCTCGTTTTTGAAAACTGAGAATGTCTTTCAAGTATCTTATCTATGTGCAACACATTCTGGAAATTTTAACCCAATTTCATAATCTACATTTGGGAATAGATATAGTTAAAAGACTAGAGATATTTACAAATTAATTAGACCTATGCTTCTCAGCCATATGTCAAAAACAGTTTTCTTCTTCTTTCTGTGCATGCTGAGTTTATATTTTCACACCAGTAAGTCTTATCTTATCAATGGGACTCGGGGGTGGGAGGCAGGGAGGTGGGTGGAAGGTTTTATTTTTTCCTTGAGATGAAGTTGTAGCAGAAGGACAGACTCAATGCATTTCTACATTTTGCATCAATTTTATTTTATACTTTATTGTCTTGGTGATAAAATATGATCAATTTTACACATAACTGAAAAGCTGAGAATTCCAAGCTAACAGTTATGAATGAGAATCATCAACATTCCAAAAAAGGTATTGACTTCAACTATGGACAGGGTTTCATTTGGTTTGGTTTGCAGGGATCATATGTATTCTAAGGCTTTTGGGAAACATTTTCCAAACAGCTTGGAGACAGTCATTTATCAAGGCTCCCTGGAGCTTAAACTTTCTTAAATCAAATTATTGGCAGATACATTTTATAACTATATTTGTCCACAGACATTAAGGAAGAGTTTGTTCTTCAAAATTTATTTTTTTTAGTTTACTCAAATGAATAAAATAATAAGTGGAAACTCTTGAAAAGAGTAATCAGAAATATGCTCTTCAAAGAATTGGACTTTAAGAAGTATTTAGTCCCTTTAACTGACAATAAACAAGAATTATCTTGTCAAATATTAGGGGAAACTATAAAGGATCCTTAGAGGTCATCTGTTCCAATATAGCCTGTCCTTTTTTATAACAAGCAGAAACTTCAAATTAATCAAATAGAAGGAGATTTCCCCCAAATGAAGAAACGTTTCCCATCATTTCTTATTATGCATTATTTTATTGCAGTGACTTTTCACCATTTTAGACAAGGTAAGGTGAAGAAAAAGTATGAAGGCAGGTCTCAAGGAATTTGATTTAGAATATTTTAAAGTTGTGCCACCAAGAAGCATAAATATTTCATGCAAGCAAACATGTTCATCTAATTTTAAAGACACTGTTGAACTACTGAACTCACAGTCCTGTGAATTTATGAAGATAACTGTTCTGATAGATGGTGTTTAATTAATAATTATACCTTTCCCAGATCCGATTTCCAAAGTCAAGTGCTTGGGGTAGGGAGAGAGAGATATACATGTGAGTCTACTCTGAATCTATTTTCAGGTTATTTTAATACCAGATTTCCTCCTTGCTGATGGTCCTTAGTCTAGTTATGCTACTAGGAGACAGGCAGACACTAAGGAATGGGAGGAACTAAGAAGGGCTTTTTTTTTCATTGCTTTTGGAGAGAGGAAGGGAGAAACATCGATGAGAGAGAGAAGCATTGATTGGTTGCCTCCTGGATACTCCTAAACTGGGGATCATACATGCCCAGATGGGGATCAAACCCGCAACCTACGCATGTGCCCTGAGTGGGAATTGAACCGCAACCTTTCAGCTATGGGCTGACGCCCCAACCAATTGAGCCACACCAGCCAGGACATAGCACAGCAGGTTCTTGTCTGGGGGGCAGGAAAGTTCATGAGTGAGGGGGACTGGAGAGAAGATGACATTAGAGAGCGTAGTGGAACCAAATGTCAAGGGTTTTGCACACTCCAGAAAAAAATTTTTTTAGGAAGGTAGGTGGCAGTGTGGGAGGCAGACTGGTTCAGATGGTGACAGGAGAGGCAGAAGAACCCAGGAAGAGGCACTTGGGCCCTAAATGTAGGCAGTGGCAGCTGGGGTGGAAAGCAGATGTTTTCTGCTGGCCTCCCCTAGGGCAGCAGATGCCAAGCCTGAGTCTCAGTCTTTATTAGACCCTGGGTTGTTTTTTGACTCCAGGAGCCCAGCAGACGTCCCTCACGCAGAGTATGTGCTGTAACTGGCACTGAGTAGTGTCTTACGTCGCCTGTGGATAGAAAGAGTGTGTTCTTTACACTGTAGTTCCAAAAATGCCCTTTAGGAAAGGTGACAGGCTGGACTTAAATCAGGCTGGGCAAATTTATTAACAGTGTTATCTTTCATTCTTAAAAGTATCTTACTTTTGCTGATAAATTATATGGTATCATTAACTTTAGGAAGCCCCTCTCGAAGAGACTTGTGGGTTCTTAGTTCTGTTTGTGGAATGTCGTTTGTGGTGAGGATAGGAAGAAATCATGGACTTCATTTCTGCTTGGACCAACCCATCCCTCCATTCCCCACCCTGGAAAAAAATTCCCCTGCAGGTTTCCAGAAGAATTAAGGAGGATGCAACCTTGAGAGAACGTGGAAAGTATTGGAATGAGACCTTTGAAGATTAGATTCTTTCTCCAAACAAGCTGTGCAGCCTTGGGAAAGTTGTCTACTTCTCTGGGCCTCAGGGCCTTCAAGAAGCAAGGGAGATCTCTTTCAGCTCTAAGTAATTCCCAAAGGGCCCACTTTCTGGAAGCCGATAATATATGCAGCTCCCAGGTGCTCTCACCTGCCCCTGAGAATCACCACCCAACCCAGCTCTGTGCAGAACACACCACTCACCTTGTCCCCGCCTCTGCCCCTGCCCATGCCTCTGCCCATGCCTCTGCCCCTGCCCCTGCCCCTGCCCATGCCTCTGCCCCTGCCCCTGCCTCTGCCCAAGCCTCTGCCTTTGCCCTGGAGTGTGATCATCTTCGCTATAGCTCTTGAAACACAAGACTCTTAAAGCTGGTCCTGCAGCAGCAAGAATCCCGGTTAAAACAGCAGTTAAACACTGCATGGATAAAGTTGGTCCCAAGCCGCCCAGCCTACAGCCCATCCACCATGAGCCCCATCAGACCCTGCTCGGACCCACTCCAGCCTCCCCAACGCGTGGCAAAGGCTTTATGCCTGATTTGTCTGTTTTACCTCGAATCCCTCTTCCCAGCCCCTCCTGGGCTCCGGGACGGATCTCTGTTCCTCAGCAGGCTGGGAAGGTCCGCAGCCCATGCTGCGCACTGCGCACTGCGCGCTCCTCCTCTGGCGGGTTCGGCTGTGCGCCCCCGGCGCTCTCCCAACTGCGTCCCTGAGCCCAAAGGCTCCCAGTCCTGCACCTCCGTCCCTTGTGCCCCAGGGCCTCTGTCTCTCCCACGTCCAGCAAGGAAAGGCTCAGCAGGAGGCGCTGGGCACTTGTGCAGTTGCCAGGAACTGTTGCCACAATAAACAGAATCACCCGACCCTGGGACTTTTGTAACGGAAAACTAGAAGATCAGAGGCATCTCATTCACTACTGGGATGCAAACTGCAGCTCTCTCCAAATAGAAGTGAGGAGGAAATACCGCTGCTGGCCGAGTTAGAGTTTGAAGTGCCCTGGTCGTAAGCATCCTGCGTGGACTTCTTTCCTTTCTTAGGCACAGTGGCATACGCTCCCACCTCCGGTGCCTGGGCCAGGCACTCCAGTTGCTGGCTTTTGTGCTTCAGACTCCGTGGGGACGGTGATTCTAAGAAGGCGACATACCAGTTCAGTCGGCGGAAGCAGCTCCAGAGGACCGTGGGCATGAAGGCACCCTGGACACACCGGGCGGCAGTGTCAGAGGATGGACACGGGAGAAGACGGCCACAAAAACAGAGATCCACGTATTTAGAATTGAAAACAGCTCAGCAGCCGAGAAATAGGTCATGAAAATCATTTTTTTGGAGTATGTATTTTATGAGCTGTTAGGCAGGAGCATGGATATGGCTCTTTCAGAGAATTAAAACGGTGTAATCCATCAAAAAAGGCAGACCAGGCAGAGTACTCAAATGAGCAACATTTTTTTCTATTTATTCTATTTTTAATTAATTTTCATTTTCGAAAATTAAAACAAAAAGGAGCTAAAAGGGATTTTACACATCATGGACCAATCGCTTATTTTACAGGCTGCAAACTTAGGCTCAGAGAGACTGAGTGATTTAGATGGGGAGGTGGGGAGCAGGGCAGACTAGTTAACGAGGAATCTGGGATGAGGAACCGGGTGGCCTGACTCAGTCTCTCCAGGTATCCACCCAGAAAAGTGCTAATAAGGGTTCTTGGAAATGTGAAACTGTTGGATCCTTCCAAGGAAATTAATGGTCAGCTCTGTTTTGAGAAACTGATTATTTACTTTATAGCATTTAAACTCATCTTACTCTCCCTATTAGTTGGATAATATTGTGTGCCAATTTTTCTCTTAAAAGTGAAAACGAGGAAAGATGAAAGTTAAGTCAAAGCATTATATTTATTGAACAACAAGCATGACAATTTTGGGCACCAAGAGTTGGAACAAGTCTAAATGGTATCTGAGGAACATCTCTGAAAAAATTAACTCATGGTACATAAAATGTTTCAACTTGAAAGTGGAAAATTTTCAAGTAGAATAATCCAACACAGAGGGCCTATAAAACCTTCTTGAGAAAGTTTAATGAAAATTTGTAGAATGAACTGTATGAGTGAAGTGCTACAGACCAGCCCTGCCCCCCGCTCCTTTTAAGGCAACCTGTGAACGGGGGTTTGCTGGGACATCCCTGTGTATAAATGGGGTGGTATCTTTTGAAACATACTGTGACTACAGTCCAAAGTTGTTAAAATGCCTTTTTTTTCCAGGGATGGGCTAGACCTGCTCATGCTGTTTCATGAAGGTTGATTGTCAGGAATATTTGGGCCTGGTCATTAAACACAACCAGTATTAAAATTTAGATGATATAAACTTACAATTAAATGAGTTCTATTAAAAACATAGGTAACAAATACAACTCAACAGTTTCTAAATATTTCATTACAGCTTACTATTTTTATGCTTTTGAATTTATGTATGTCTGTTCTATCTGTAGAGTGGAACTTTCACATAATGGTACGCCACTGTGTATCTCTTCCCAAGTCCATGTGCAGTGACATCACATTGGTAGTTTGAAATCATCCAAGGTGGAAATACGTGCACTTCAAAAATCAATAGACACTACAAATCAGGGCTTCTCGCACCACTCCCCCAGTCCCAAACTGGTTATTAAATATCTAATAGTTCACACTGCCTTTTCCCCTTATGTTCCAGAATGCCGAAGAATGATTCTGCTCTGCTCACCCTTCTCCTCCATGGACCTCCCTGCAGTGAAGTGGCTTCAGTCACCCCAGCCCTCACCACAAGATGAGTGTGTATCATTTCTACATCTCCCTCCACACAGGAGCTGGGGTGCTCTACCAAGACTCTGTGCTCAGGGTCCTTAACTAGCTGCTCAAACTTTAATGTGCACATCCTGGGGTCTTGTGGAAATGCAGACTCTGAATGGTTTTGGGGAGGGGGACAAATACCGCATTTCTAAGAAGCTCCCAGTGATGCCACTGCTGTTACTACAGGATCACACAATTAGGAAGAGTATAGGACACATGTGAACATCAAATTATTACTTCAAAAGACAGGAGAAAGGGAATATGGAGGAAGGAGAAAGAAGTGAGGGGGAAAATGATGGGGGAGAATGAAAATAAAGTATATTAGGCAATCAGGTGTAGGAGAAAAGAGACATTGACTGTATTTTATCAAGATATTATCAGTCTAGGAAGCAACTTGATGCATCAAGTTACAAGTAAGAGTGTAATAAACCTGAACATCACACCAGTTGCTTGTCCTGCTATGCTGGTGGAGAAGGGATCTTTGTGAGTTAGTGGGTCGGGGATAAAGAAGAAAAGAAAAGCCTGTCTTGCCATCACCAAGCTCTGGAGTCCCTTTTCCCCTCTCCCCTCTGTTCTGAGAGGAAGTTACCCTTCCCAGGATGGCTAATAAACTAGAGAGCAGAGAGGTCTCCTTGCAGGCATGAAGTGCGTCCAGGTAGGGCCAGTACTGTGCAGCTGACAGGTTTCAATCTTCACATTGAAACCTTTCCAATTTTACTTCAGACCCTGAGCTTTTCTAGGAAATAGGGAATCACACAAAGAAATCCTTTCTGAACCCAACACCAAATTCACTGAGTTTACTGGCATTCTTCCTGTGAATAGAAATAATTCCCAAACATATCTCAACTGACTAGTTATTAAAGTAATAGCTGACATTTTCAGTGCTTGCTAATATTTAGGTAAATGAGGGAAGCTGATGGCTATGTTGGTATTTTTATTTTAACAGTCAATTATTAGTTTAGCAAAGATAGGGAAATTATGCCCCCCACCCTTAGCTCACTGCCTGTCTTTGTCTGACACATGAGGTAAGAATGGAATTTATAGTTTTAAATAATTAGAAAAAAGAAAAGGAAAGAACTTTATTTAATGATTCATGAAAATTATATGAAATTCAAATTTCAGTGTCCATAAATAAAGTTTTATTGAAGCACAGACACTCATTTGTTTACCCATTATCTGTGGCTGCTTTTGTGCTACAAGAGCAGAATTGAGTAGCTGTGACAGAGACCATATGGGCCGCAGAGCCAAAAATATTTATTATCTAGCTTTTTACTAAAATGTTTGCTGATCTCTGATTTAAAATGATAAAGTAATTCCCACAAGGGTATTAAATAACTATGCAGAATTCTAATAGGCTGAAAGAACTTGTAAGGCTTCCAGAAGGACAAGAAAACCTGCTAGGGACTAGCTGCCATATAGGGGGAGTTTATCTCATTAACTAATTGAACTCCAAACCTGTAAAACATTTTAAGTGGCTTCATTCAACTGCTAAAGCCCTGTCGTACTTTGCTTGGAGCCCCTGTCCAATGGGCTGGCAGGGGGTGGGGGAGCCAAGGCGTGGGGACAACTCCCCTGTGCTGCTCTGCTGCTTTGCCTCCTGAGTGGGCAGGCAGCAAGCACTACAGCTTCTGGAAGAAGAAAAGAGAGCACCAGATTGTAAGAAATGGGGTGGCATTTCAAAAGTCATCTTGAATTTAAAGGCCTAATTTCAAAACCCCATATTGTTCCGGTTCTTCATGTTCCTTTGTCAGACACTTCAACCCAGACACTGTATTTCTGGAAAACAGTCCTCTGCTTCACACACACATTGAGTGGCTCAGGCGTGAGAGGCCTCTGAAGTTTTTATCTCCGGAATCCTCTGGGGCAGGTTGCCTCAGTAACAGTACCAAGCACATTTAGAAAGCTCACAAATTTATCCATAAACAGCTGTGTGATGAACTACTATTCGTAAAGGAAAATCGTACCAGAATTTTGTCATTAAAACACACATACACAACAACACATTTGCATAACCAAGAATTGTGCAATCCACTGGGAGACTGCTTGCAATAACACCAGACATGAATTAATGGAGTTGCCTCAAAATGTAGAGTGCAGGCATATCCTTTCAAGGGACTTGATATGACAGATTCTTGCAGAGCACAACTAGGAATAAATAGATAAGCCCACAAACAGGGGAACAATTGTTTGCCAAACCTTGGCATTAAGCCAACAATCTTGATGTTTGCTCATTCAACACAAACTGGGTAAATACAGAGAGAAAACGCCACTCTCGGGGTAATAGCTCAGAGAGTGGCAGTTTAACAGTAAATTTAGCCATAATAATCTCATAGAATTTATAAGCCTTCCATTTGCATCTACCCTTAAGAACCTGTTCTGAACCACATTTAGATATTATATGGGTCTAATTCTGAGCTAAGAACTTAATGGGAATGTGTAAAAGGAGAAACAATACTTGCTGAATGGCAGTTGTAAAGGCAAGCTTGCTTTTTAGAACGCTGTAACAACTCTTAATGTTACACATGGCAATTTTCACACACTGATATTCTCACAATTAAAGAAAAGTAATATTTAAATGATTTTCACTGCTTCCAATTTCGGCAGTATGTGGGCACAAAGCTCGGAGACTTTTCAAATTAGTGGTGTGATTTTTCCATGCTGGCCTTGAACATATTGTTTGACGCTCCAGGGGAGTTTGGCTGCTTGCAGAACTGAAAGGCTAGGGGAAGAACAAAGCTCTCTCAGAGACTTGAATTTTTCTGTACTGGAATGTGGTGGAAAAAAGGCTGGGCCAGCTGGCTCCATTCTGATTCCAGTCCTGCTCTGAGCTAGTGGACCAGCCTCCAGGAAGTTATTTAACCTCTGGGGGCCGGCTCCTCACTCTTCTAATGAAGGGGCTGGAGTAAGAGATGCTGACTATTTAGTAGCCTCTGGAGCACTGGTTTTTAAAGTGAGGTGTTGTAGCATCCTTTCAAGGATAATCTCTGCTGTTTGTCATACATGCAGGTTCCCAGCCATGTGAATAAACTTATTGGATCAGAATTTTTGAGATTGGTGTCCCAGAATCTGTATTTTCAAGAATTGTCTCAGGTTATTCATATGCACAGGAATGCTTGCCATTTGCAGAGAGAACCTGGGCCTCAGAGGGAGACCGACCTTGGGAAATTATTTCACCTTCTTAAGTCTCAGTTTATTCATCTTTAAAATAGGACATAGCTATACCTGAAACTAATACAAAATGATATTGACTATAAGAATTATACATACTTTTGATTAAAAAACAAAATAAAATAGGACATAGAAATGGTATCTACCCATTTTATAGTATCTAGGGTTATTGGGAGGGTTAAATAATTTTTTTTAAAGGCAGAGAAAGTGCTTCACTCACTGTAATTGTGCATTACATGGCAGCTAAGATGATTTTGACTACATTTTGACATTTAGTCAACCTATTTTTTTATCGTAAAGTAGATAAAATTCTAAAAATCTAATGTAAGATCCACAACTATATCAAATTCACAACAGTGAGAGGGAAGAAAAAATTTTTATTGAATAATTTTGACCACAGGCTTGATTACATGTCATTTTTATTCCATATAGGTCAACTGACCAGTGGCCCTGACTCTCTAGGAAAAAAAATTTTTTTTCAGTGCAAGTATTGTGCGTCATATACTACCAGCCAGACTCTGGCATTGCCCTTTTCACAGCAGATGCTGTTCTTTCTTTTGACGAAGCCCCCTCGGAGCCCAGATGAGGTCCGCATAGCCCCATGGTTCCCTGCTTCACCCCCCTTCCCTGTGTCTTTGCTCTTATCGACAGCAGCTACACTGAGCTGCTTATACTTTTTTAGAACAAGCAGCAGTGAGGGCCTGATGGTCAGAATTACCTGGAGGGAAATTATAGCTCTCCTCTCCTAGAAAGTCTGTTGAGTCTTGCCGGCAGAATCATCACAATGAGGCTGCTACTTATTTCTCTTTGTGTGAAGATGGTGAAACTCAGGTGTAAGTACTGTTGCTGGGGTTGGAGTGGAGGGAGGTAGGGAGGGAAAGGAAGAGAGAGAGATTGAGATTGTTTATAAAGGGAAAGGGTTGGACAACTTTCCAAATAGATAAGGGTATGTAAGTATGCTCTGGACCAGCCTCCACTGCAAAAGAGGAGCTTGGTTCTTCACCTTCCCTGTAGATCCACACAGCGGGGGCACCAGCGTCATTGCTTGCAGAAATGGCTCAATTCCATTTAATTCCCCAAACATGGATTGGGCACCTACCAAGCATCTGGTGCTCTGTTGGGCCCATAGTTGGCCCATGCTAACTGCTTCAGACTCACCTTTTAGCTGTGCGTCGGCAGGTGGAGCTCTCATAGTGACAGATGTTAAAAGAGCAAAGGAGTCAGGCGACATTGTGGATGTAGAATGAGAAAATGTCTTTTCATTCCTCAAAAAAGATAGATCTTTGTTAGAGATGTCAGCTCAGAAGGGGAATGTGCTAATATGAAACACCAGTTCAATTTTGTAAATGGTCTCGATAGCTGTTGATGGTTAGTTTGTTTTTGTTTTTGTTTTCTGTGATTTGCTACCTGTTTTCAGGTGCTAGTATTAAGTAACTGCTGTGTGGGTTAAAAAGGAAGTCTGCAATTCAACTCTCCATGGAGCATACACCAGCTTGTGTGGGATGTTTCTGCAGGATCCGTGACTGAGGCCCTGTCCTTCGGGGGCTCTTCTTACTATTCTTTCTTGATGGAGTGTCTCAGACCAACGACCTCATTTTTCTCATGAATCCTTCTTTATTACTTCCTAGACTGCTACCCAGGCATCCCAGCTGACTCCATACCAACAGTCACCTACAGAATCTCCAATTATTCAGTATATTGCATTTTTATTTATGGCCAAACAGCTTGTTACTTCCATCTAACTGAGCCAACTTTCTTATAATCCATACATGTTTATTTAGCCTGCCATGTTCCACATGCTTATTTATTAACTCAACAAATATTTATTGAGTTCCTACTGTGAACCAGGCACTATCCCAGATGCTGGGAGTACAGAGACCAAAACAAGGTTCCTGCCTTTATGGAGCTAATGGAGTGGCAACAGAATAAACAAAAAAATAGACATCTACCATGAGAGGTGGTGAAAAGTGCTGTGCAGAAAAATAAAGCTTGAAAGGAGTGAAAGTGACTGGAAGGGTGATGCAATTTTAGATTGGGGAGTCAGGAGAGGTAGAGAGGAAATGATACTTACAAATGTAAGTGGGCGGAGTGTTCAAAGCAGAGGAAATAGTAAGCAAAAATGCCCTGTGCAGAAGTGTGCTTGGGACGTGTGAGGGAGAGCCTGGAGGCTGGTGTGGCTACACAGGAGTTAGGAGAATGCAGTGATGATGTCATAGAAGTAGCTCATGTTAGCACCATTGCTCTTAGGACTGGGTGAGGCCTCAAGAGAAGTAGCAGCATCTAGATCTTGTTCTTGATGAAGTCATGTATTATTATATTCATCATAGGAGTTGCCTAAGGATCAGAGAAGGGATAATGTATTGGGCTACGGGCCCCAGATGTGGTTGTATTTAATGGTACTAGCCCATATTGCCCACATGGGTCCTGCTATTTCCCATTCCCTTGGTAGAGTTTCTCTAGCAGTTGGCAGAGAATAATACTGTATTTCATGAAATTGATAATGTCAGACATATTTAGTAAAAAAGTTATCAAGCAGGCAAAAAAAAAAAAGGTAAATAAGATCCACAATTATGAGAAAAACTGACTCCAAAGTAACACAGACATTAGAATTAGAAGACAAGGGCTTTAAAACTTATAATTAATGCATTCTATGTGTTCAAAGAGCTAGAGGAAAGATTGAGCATATTAAGTAGAGGCACGAAAGATATGAGAAGACCCAAACTGAATTTTTAGAGTTATTATGTCTGAGATTTTAAAAAATATAACGAGTGAGATTAATGACAGTCTTAGTGCATCTACACTGCTATAACAAAATACCATAGAATGGATGACTTATATGCAAGAAGTACAATTCTGGAGGTCTGAGATCATGGTTAGAATCTGGTAGGATCCCTCTTCCAGGCTGCAGACTTCTCGCTGTATTCTCACATGGTAGAAAGAAGGTGAGAGAGCTCTCTGGCATCTCTTTTATAAGGAAGAGCACAAATTCCACTTATGAAAGCTCCACCTTCATGATTTAATCACCTCCAAAGGTTTCACCTTTTCATATCATCATGTTGGGGGAAAGGATTTCAACATGGAAATTTTGGGAGAACCCAAACATTCAGGTTATTGCAATGACCAATTAGACATTGCAGAAGAAAATACTAGTGAACTGGAAGATAAAACATTTCGAGAAAAAAACTAAAACCAAAAATAAATAGAGTATTAGTGAATTGAGGGACAACTTCACAGAGCCTAAAATATTTGTAATTGAAGTTCTCATAAAGGAGGGCAGAAAGGGGTGGGGAAGAGAGACGAAAAATATCTGAAAAATAATGACTGAAAAAATTTCAAATTTGATGAAAACTATAAACCCACAGATCCAAGATGGTCAAAGAACCAGTGGCATAAGAAACATAAAGAAAACTACACCAGTAGCATATAATAAACAATTACTCAAAACCAGGGATAAAGAGAAATCTTAAAAGCAGACAGAGAAAAAATACTTGCTATTTGCAGAGAAACTTTAAAGTACTGAACATCTTAAAATGCTGAAAAAAATATGGCAACCTATAATTTTATATTCTGTGAAAATACATTTCATAAACAAAGGCAAAATCAAGACTTTTTCAGATATACAAACATTGACCCAAAGCAATCTGTGGATTCAATGCAATTCCTATCAAAATACCAATGATGTATTTCACAGAATTAAACAAATAACACAAAAATTTATATGGAACCACAAAAGACCCTGAATAGCCACAGCAGTCTGAGAAAAAAATAACAAAGTTGGAGGTATCATGCTACCTGATATCCAAATATACTACAAGGCTATACTAATCAAAACAGCATGGTACTGGCATAAAAATAGACATATAGATCAAGGATCAGAATAGAGAGCCCAGAAATAAACCCATGGTCAATTAATATTTGACAGGAGGCAAGAACATACAACGGGATAAAGACAGTCTATCTATTCAATAAATGATGTTGGGGAAATTGGACAGATACATGCAAAAAAATTGAAACTAGACCACCACATACAAGAATAAAATCAAAATAAATTAGAAACTTAAATGTAACACTCAAAACCATAAAAGTCCTAGAAGAAAACATAGGCAGTAAAATCTTGAACATTTCTCTTACTAATATTTTTTGGTATATTTCCGGGGGAATGGAAACAAAAGAAAAAAGGAACAAATGGAACTATATCAAATTAAAAATTGTTTGCACAACAAAGGAAACCATCAAGAAGTGAAAAAGACAACCTACTGAATGAAAGAAGATATTTGCCAATGATGTATCTGATAAGGAGTTAAGATCTAAAATTTATAAAGAACTCATACAACTCAACACCGAAAAATAATAACAACACAATTTAAAAATGGGCAAAGGGCCTAAATAGACACTTCTCCAAAGAGGACATACAATGGTCAATAGACATATAAAAAGATGCTCAACATCACTAATCATCAGAGAAATAGAAATTAAAACCACCATGGGATATCACCTCACACCTCTCAGAATGACTACCATCAAGAAATCCACAAACAAGTGCTGGTGAGAATGTGGAGAAAAGGGAACCCTAGTGCACTGCTCGTGGGAATGCAGACTGGGGCAGGCACTGTTGAGGGTCCTCCAAAAATTAAAAATGAAACTACTTTATGACCTGGTGATTCTACTTCTGGGTATATATTTGAAGAAACCCAAAATACTGGTTCAAAAGAATATATACACCCCTATTTTCATTGTAGCATTATTTATAATGGCCAAGATATGGAAGCAAACCAAGTTCCCATCAATAGAAGATTGGACAAAGAAGATATGGTACATATATATAATGGATGGACCTAGATAGTATTATGCTAAGTGAAATAAGTCAATCAGAGAAAGACAAATCCATATGATTTCACATGTGGAATCTAAAGAACAAAAGAAATGAGCAAACAAACAGAAAAAACCAGACTCATAGATATAGAGACTTATGGTTGCTGGTGGGAAGGTTGGGAGACTGGGTAAAAAAGGTGAAAGGATTAAGAAGTACAAATTGGTAATTACAAAATAGTCATGGGGATGTAAAGAACACCAGAGGAAATATAGTCAATAACAATGTAATAACTGTATGGTGTCAGATGAGTACTAGAAATATTGGGAGGAGTCACATTATAAAGTATATGATTGTCTAACCACTATGCCGTATATTTGAAACTAACACAAAATAATATTGAATGTAAACTGTTATTGGAAATAAATTAAAGCTGAAAGAATTCACTCTGGCTGAGTTGCCCAGTTGGTTAGAGCATTGTCCCAATATGCTAAGGTTGCAGGTTCTATCCAGAGTCAGGGCACATACAAGAATCAACCAATGAATGCATAGAAAAATGGAAGAACAAATCAATGTTTCTCTCTCTCTACCTTCCTTCCTTCCATTCTCTCTCAAATCAATAAAAAATAAATAAATAAATAAAAGAATTCATCACCAGCAGACACATTTATAGAGAAATGTTAAAGTCCCTGTAGGCAGAAGGAAAATAATACCAGATGGAAATATAGATCTACACAAAGAAATAACGAGCACTGGGAATGGTAACTACATGAGTAAATAAGTAAAGAAGAGTTTTCTTATTATTTAAAGCTCTTTAAGAGATAATTGATTATTTCAACACAAATAATAACAATGCAGCATGAGGTTAAAAAAAAACCAATAATATCATCTCTGGATAAAACCCCAAATATTTAGAAACTGAAATATATTCTTCTAAAAAATCTGTGAGTCAAAGGAGCAACCAAATAACTCAAAGAGTCATGACACCTGGTTTATTTTTCCAGTTCTTTGGGAAATTAAAACACTAGTGATTATCATGATAATATTTTGAATGAGTAATTAATAATAGTAATTATAACTAATAGTAATTGGAGAGTGTATTCATTTTCTTTTCTTGTTTTTTTTTATTTAACCCTCACCCAATGATATGTTTGTTGATTTTAGAGAAAAGGGCGTGGAGAGATAGAGAGAGAGAGAGATAAATATTGATGTCAGAGGGAAAGATTGATTGGTTGCCTCCCGTATGTGTCCCGACTGGAGATTGAACCTGCAACCTAGTTATGTGCCCTGATCAGGAATTGAACCTGAAACCTTTTGGTGTATGGGATGATGCTCCAACTAGCTGTGCCATCTGACCAGGGTTGTATTTATTTTCTATAGCTGCATAACAAATCTCCACAAATTTAGTGGCTTAAAACAACACACATTTATTATCTCACAGTTTTCTTGTGTCAGGAGTCCAGGCATGGCTTAGATGGGTCTTCTGTTCAGGATCTCACAGTGTTGGCTGGGGTCTCATTTGGGATAGAAGATCCTCTTCCAAGCTCATGTGGTTACTGGCAGAATTCATTTCCTTGCAGCTGTGGAACTCATTGTGGCTTGCTTCTTCAAGGCTAGCAGAGGATACTCTTTGCTGCTTCTTTTATCTTTGTCCTCTAGACCCTTTTGTAAAAGGCTCACCTGATTTATTCAGGTCTATCCAAGATAATATCCATTCTGATGAACTCAAAGTCAACTAGTGCGGAACCTAAATTATACCTGCAGATACATTCACTTTTAACATATTTATAACATAATCATGACTGTGACACCCCATAATCACCCCAGGGTCCACCCACATTCAAGAAGACAGGATTATACTGGGAGCACACATGAAGGTCCTGGAACTTTAGGGGCTTAGAATTCCATCTTCCCCAGGGAGACAGGAGAAAATGAACATAGGTGAAGGCTACTATTTGTCAATTACTTGTATTCATAATCTCTTCAAAGTGACTAAATATTGTTCCTGAATGCAAACAACTAGCTTTTATTGGCTTTATGTTGTTTTCTTCCTCAAGGCCATTCATAAGGTTTTCAATAACCTTAATAATAATTATGGTAATGATACAGCTACTGTTTCTTGAATACTCAATATGTGCCTGGCACTTTGCACAGTATTTTACATCTAATATCACGTTTGATCTTCCCATATACTCATCTTATAGATGAAGAGAAGATCTTGCAGCTTAGAAATCTTAAGTAACTGGCCTAAAGTAACACAGCTGGTAGAGAAGGAGTCAAGATTCATACCCAGAGCTGTCTGATTCTAAATCTGGTGCTATAGGGAAAAAATGAGAATGCAGAGAGCGGTAAAAACTGTTTTACTGCTAGCTGTGCTTTGTGAAAGCTAGTCGTTCTTTATTGAATTGTTTCCATCAGGATAAATGCAGCCAGATTTTGGGAACTGCTCTCTCAGTTGTAAAGTATATATATATATTTCAACTCTGCTAAAGCATCTTCTATCAATTAGAAACATCGTTTCCCACACTCACCTTTCTCCTGCTTTTTCTCAAAGGCTAGAACAAGGTTGTACAATAGTGAGTAGTTGAATTGTGTCTCATGCGTAAGCATCTCATTTGGAGAGCACAAATGCGCTTGGAAACATGCAAGCCTGTGTTCAGGTGACACTTCCTTAAAATTTAATTATTTATGCAATTATTATACGTAACCTCACATGTCTGATTGTTGGCCGTGTTTCTATCATTTTACACATTTGAAAAATTTTTGCTGCCTTGAATGTCTAAGTCCCATGGAAAAGCTAGCTCCTAGCACACTGACTATTGCACAGATAGTCTCTAAAATGAAGGTCCCTAAGTAGTTGTTCTTGGAGACCAAATGGCTTTGTTGTTCTGATCATTACCTCCCTGGACAGTGCCTAAGAGGGGACAAATGTGTCCTCTGGGGGAAGGGGAGTAAAAAAATGAAATGGTAACCCATAAGGAAAAGATGCAGGTGGGGTAGACACAGAGGTTTTCACCAAGGAAATGCTCGCATGCCTTTGATTTTAGTTTCATTTGGAGAGAAGTGAATATCACAATCTCCAGGGAAAATCTGTGGACCCCCTCGCCCCCCCCCCCCCACACACACTGCTTAAATAGCATCTTCAAATGTACAAGGCTAAGTAATTAATGTTGCCACCAGGGGGCAATAATACCACAGTGATGCTGGAATAGTAATAAACTTCTTTATTGCCTCCAAATCATCTACAAGAATATTTAGGTGAATAAATTTTGTGCTACTCATGGTCTACAATACAACTAAGTAGTAATACACTAATTACATTTCTGCTTTAATGTAACAATAATAATTAGCCTATGTAGCCTGTACAGTTGAGAGTGCTTTGCGAGGAATGCCTTGATTCCTCTCTGCTACCTTCTCCCTTATAAGGAAATCAGCCTCAAAGGGTTTATGATGGGAATCATGGGTGGTGGGTAGGCAAAGACTGTAGCAGGAAGCCATTCAGATAAGGAAAATGAAGCCAGAGACATGAGTGCATTTCCCTTAAAGCCTCCTCTTAGAAATATGATCGTAGCCCAGAGATCCTGAGTCCCATTTACTAGGAATCCCACAAGACTATGCAGCCTTCTCAGTGAGGAAAGGGGCATCATCTCTTCGTTTTGGCCTCAATTTAACATGGGCTTATTGAGTTCCTAAAATGGAAGAAGCACTGTGCTGGGTCTGGGGTGTACTGAGGGGAATAATAATAACAATAATAATTATACAGACATGATCCTTGCCTCCAGGAACTTGGGATACAGCTAACAAGTTAATAGACAAATATGTAACCACAAACTGCCTTAGATGATATAAAGAAAAGTATAATTTAGTGAGAGATCATATAATGGGGCCAAGGTAGGGGTTAGAAACTCACCCTTAACCTGAGGCTTGAGGGAAGAGGCAAAAAAAAAAAAAAAAAAAAAAAAAAAAAAAAACATGGAGAAGAGTGTTCCAGGCTACCCCTCAGGTGTACTGGATTATAGAAAGAGAGGTTGGTGCCATTTAATGCAAGGTACCCTCTAGGCCATGTCAAGGTTTTGGGATTTCATCCTAAGTGCAAGAATAAGCATTGAAGGGTTTTGTGCAGGGGCTTGACATGGATCCATGATGTTTTTTTAAGATCAGTTTGTCTTCTATTTGGAGAAAAAAATCTAAAGGGAACAGGAGTTAAAGCAGAGAAAATTATTGGGAGGCTGTTATAGTCATCAGATTATAAACAACGAACACTGAGTAGTAAAGATGAGAAGTAAATAGATTCCAGATGTATTGTGAGTGAGACTAGGAGACTTATTGTTGTCTTGGATGTTAGGGTTAAGGAATAAAAAGGGATCAAAGATGGCCTTCCAGATATTTGGCATATGACAGGGTGGGAGGGTGACATTTACTAACATGGGGAAAGCAGGAATAGGAACAGAAGATCAAGCATTCAGTTTTAGACATGATAATTTCAAATGTCAGGGAGACAACTAAATAGGGATATAAGGTTGGAGCTCAAGAGGAAGGTGTAGGCTAGAGATTCAATTTTAGGGATCATCAGCATAAAACACAGGGAGTAGATGAGACTGCCTAAGAAAATAATGTAGAAAGAGAACAGGGCCAACAATTGATCCCAGAAGGATGCCAACGTTTAGAGGTCAGGCAGGAAATGGATACATGCAAAAGTGGCTGAAGGCACCACTTGAAAAAGTAGGAGATTAATTTAAGAAAATCTAGGAGAATGTGGTATCATGGAAGCCAAGAGAAGAGCATCTTTCAAGAAGGAGGGAGTAATCCACTGTATCAAATGCTGCTGAATAGTTAAGTAAAATAAGGCCTGAAAATGAGAATTGGATTAAACAATATAAAAGCCATTGGTTACTTTCCCTAGAGCACATTCAATTGTGATGGAAAAGGAAGCCAGATTAGAGGGCTTCAAGAGGAAATGGGCAACCAATACTCAAAAATAAATCATAAATGACTAAAGTTAGAAGGGAGGAACTAAAACTTTTAGAATAAAATGTGGAAAAATATGTTCATGATTTTAGAATAAGAAACAACTTTGTGAACAATATAGAAAAAAGAACAAGTCATAAAACTGAAGACTGATAAATTTGGCTACATGAATATTAATTTAATAGTAAGAATTTCTGTTTCATATTCCACATTTAGAAAGTAGAGAAAAATTTTACCCATGTGTACGCATATATACAAGGTCTGTCCAAAAGGTATCCAGCCATGTACTATGAAAAATAGAGACACTTATTGAAGAAGATACAAGATATAAGAAACATTGTACATAGGACAATGATGCCTCAGTCCCCTTCAAAGTAGGCGCCTTGGGACCTCGGATAGTTCTCCCAATCGCTATCAGCTGCCCTGTTGTATTTTTCTGAATATCATCAATAGTCTGAAATCTCTTTCCTATTCAAAAGTGATTTTAGTTTTGGGAAAAGACAGTAGTCACAGGGCACCAAATCTGGGCTAGAGGGGGCTGAGCCACCTGGGTGATTTGTTTTGCCAAAAGCTCTGCATCAGACATGAGGCAAGAGTGGGCATGGTGTTGTGATGAAGTTGCCGATTACCAGTTGCCCATACTTGCAGCCTTCTGAATCCTCCAAGTGGTTTCCATGGAGGAATGTTCAAGCTTAATGCAAAATTTAACTTAAATTCATTACTCTACTCAGTCATGTTGAATGTAGTAGCCACATAGTACACATGCTTGCTCAAAGGCATCTACCACCCCCACTAACTAGTACAGTGAAGTCATCATTATTCACACATGCTTATTCCAGTCCCTTCTCCTTGGCTGCCAGCTTACATCGATGTCACACAAACCATTCTTGTTATATTAATAATGGTTGGACATTTTTTCAGGCTAAATATATATATATTTGTATATATAAATGTGTATGTGCGTGTGTGTGTATACATACATGAATGTTTATAGTATCACAGCAAAAACCTGGAAGAATATTCAGATAACCTATCTCAAATGAATTGGTATATAAATGTGGTATACTTAGTGAACAGAATGTTACCTGACATAACATGTAACGAAAGTGACTGAAGTACAGTGGTGCCTCTCACACACATTACATTGAAAATATTTGATGTGCACATTATGTATTGTGTTCAGTTATATAAAGTTCAAAAATATTATTTAGACATGTGAATATAATTGCCCAAATAAAACATTAAAAGAATAAAAAGTATTTGCCCTTGGTCAGAAGCCTTGGGCACAGAGAGTATGGCAGAATGCTACATTTTCAATATGCTTTATAGTAATATTTCAATTTTTAAAACTATGTACATCTTTTATTTTAATAAAAAATGTAATAATTTTAAAATGAAGGGGAGGTGAGGAAATGGAAACTATATGAGGGAATAACTTTGGTTCTGAATGGAAATATGGAGACGGTAACTAGCGGACACAGGGGATGGGATTAAGAACTGATCACAGGCTGTATGGGCTGTATGGGAGTCACACAGATGCAAGCAGAGATTAGGAATCATATTTTTGGACTCCAAATCATGTGCTTTTTCTACCTTCTCACATAGCATCTAAAGATTCTTCAAGATCGCTCATTTCTGTGTTAGAATATTTTTTTAAACCATATTCTAAATGATGCATGCAATAATCTTGTATTTCTTTTATTTAACAGACAGTTGTGAATGTAGATCCAGAATTCTGGTTATAAATAGAATTTTATTAAAACCCATGGCAATGTCTGCCTGCCATTTGGCTGGTAGGCTACTCCACTATTTTGGGCCTTACTTTTGGTAAAATTCAGAGCTTTACAAATTGGGTTCAAAATTATACTAATTCTGGACTCTGCTTAGGAAAATACATTTGCATCCCCATCATCCTTGCTGTTTGACAGATGAGTAAAAGGAATCACAGAGGTGTTGCTTGCTTGAAATCCTAAAACTCTTAAGCAGAAGCTGCTAGTTTCTTATTTTGTCAGAGTAAATGGTGCTACTATTTTTGGTTCAGTGTTCTTTTCCATTTCTGGTTATCGTGATCAGAGAGAGACAAATTCTTTGTTTCTATGATATTCTCTGATCCCTTTCAGGAACTCACAAGCCCAGTATTGTTACGGAAACTCTCACATAGTAAAGCCCTTGAGTACAGGTGGCAGGTGGAGAGATTATAAAATAAAGCCCATGTAACAAAATAAATATAAAATATTACCTCAAACTATGTGCCGGGAATTATAATGAAACCTGTGAACTTAACCCTTTTTAAAAAATAACTTGTCAAAACCTGTTATCTCCCTAATGCTGTGCCCTTTGAAAAGAGCCAGAGGTGAATAAATCTCACCAGTAATGAGTAATATTCATTGAAAAAGAATTTAAATAGCATCTAAAAGGGTAAAAATTATATTAAGCATTTAAGAAAATTAAAAATTTTATCTATATACTAAAAAGGGTAATATGATAATGGAGTCTAATAATACAGTAGCAATCAGATTAGGGAGAAATTTGCCATTGGCAAGAAATAGAAGACTGGGGCTAGGGCCATTGTCATCTCAGGAAGGGTCATGGTTTCATGGGTACAGGAGAGGTGCACTGATTCCTTACAGTGACTGAGAAGATAGAAAAAAGGCAAACTAGGAGACTGTTATAGATTCAACCAGAATTTACATCATGTTTTTCAATTGGGAGAGTATTTTACAATGCAGGGCCTATGGGTAGAAAGTCTCCAGTCTCCTCCTTTCCCCACCATTTACCACCTATCACCTACGCCTAAGCGGAAATAAAAGGAAAATGATAGTGATGAATAGGATCTTCCGGATATCATCTTAGACCGTGATGTGGAGCTGTCTTCCTATGGCAGGTAGACTCTAAGGTACACCCACCCCCAAAATTTCCACCTTCTAGTAGACATGGCTTTGTGTAATCTTCTGTGAGTGTGGGCTGGCCTGGTAACCTGCTCTAATCAATGAAATTCAGCATAATGATGGGTGTCACTTCAGTTATTAAGCTACATAAGATTATAATTTCCAGGTTGCTAGCAGACTCTCATTGCTGCCTTTGATGAAGCAAACTGCTGTTTTGGAGAGGTCCATGTGCAAGGGATGTGGCCAGTAGTCAGTAAAAAATGGAGGCCCTCAGACCAACAGCCTGCAAGGAACTGAATTCTGCCAACAATCACATGAACTTGGAAGTGGACCCTCCCCAGTTAAGCCTTGAAATCAGACCCTACCACAGGCCAACACTTTGATTGCAGCCCTGTGAGAGAGCCTGAAGCAGAGAACCCAATTAAACCATGCCCAGACTCCTTATATACAGAAACTGTGAGATAATGAATGTGTGCTGTTTCAGCTGGGGAAATATCATCTTATAAGTGCATGAGTTTACCATGGTCTCTCTAACTTCCATACTTTTGCCCAGTTGTCCCTTCTGCCAGGAATGTCCTTCCTCCTCCTTCCCTTCCATCAGGCAGACTCCAGTTCTTCTTGCAATAGTCATCCATGGCACTTGCTCCCTGAAACTTTCTTGAATAGTCAGGCTTTTCCCCTTTGTGCCTTTTTTGGCACCTGTACCCTCTATTGTCATGCTTGCTGCATTGTCATCGATCATGTGTGAGTCTGCCTGCTCACTAGACTATGGGATCCTGGGGGTAGGGGTTGTACCTCTCCATCTATTTCCCCAGCATCCACCAGAGTGACTACCCCAAAGTGTTTACAGTATTAATATCTGCCAATGGATAAACGTTTCTGAAAGAAAAACACCCAGACCATCCTTTGTGACTATGCCAAGGATCACAAACTCATCCCGGTCAAATCCCATGGTCAGGAAAGTTTAAATAAACAAAAGGTTTCTCAGTCTGTGCTGCTGGCCCACTAATTTTGAAACCACAATCATTGTAGTCCATTGCAGGCACATATTAGCATAGACAGAAGACCTGAGATACTGGGAAAATTTGTTGCCAGGAAATTTTGTTTCAGTGGCACAGAATGAGCCTGGGATGCCTAAGATACTGAGATACTGCCCTGGATTCCAGCCCTTTTCAGACTATTACCCCAGTTTGCATACATTCCCGCTGTCCCACTTCCACACACCACCGGCCCCCGTCCCCTGCCATCATCTTTTGTTTCCCTGTTGCCCAACCCTCTCCAGCCGTGGCCTCCAGACTGGACCATATCTAGGGTGTCTGGGTGGTAAAGGAGGCCACTTTACCCTCCCTGGTACGCTGGTGAAATTGCAATCTGTGGATACCAACCACCTGCATACTACCTCTTGCAGCACAGCACTTCTGTCTAGGAGACGTTTATTCTGGCCCGCTCTTTGCTTGGCAATAACAGCCAGCTGCGAAACCTCACAGTGCTGGGGGATTTATTGCTTTAAAGGTTGGACATTAGGCACATGGGTTCTAGTTAAACTATCTTGCATCAAATCCACTGCTTTCATTCACCAGCTGTTACACCTTGGGCCAGCTATTTCTCTGTGCTTCACTTTCTTTATCAGTAAAATGGGTGGTAATAATAGCATTTACCCCATAGAGTTGTTTCAAGAAGATTAAGTGTATTACTCTGTCTTTAAAGCTCTTGAAATAGTCCCTGGCACCATATAACCACTTGCTCTTGTTGAAAATTCCAAAGTTTGCCAAGTAATAAGAAATGTGTGAAAAGGGACCCACATGCTAGAGAAATACCATGCAGGAAACATTTAATATTGTGCTATTGGGCAAGTCCAGGTGATACTAAAAGTGCAATACTTCAGATTTTGATGCCTCTCTCCCACTTTCTTGCCATTCCTATTTGGTTAACAGGATGATGTCCTTCCTTCAGATATCTCTACATCCTGGCACCTTCATTCCAAGGATCTTAGTAATTATCCCTTATAAGCTATGACAGGACAAGTGTTATCTCCACTTTTTTCAAATGTGAAGACTAAGGGACTAACAGATATAATATGAGCTGATGGATACACTTTGGCCTACACTTAATCTAAATCCCATTAGGTGCAAGCTTCCCTGTCAAATCTTCATTAGTGATGGTTGTCCACATTAATTTCTCTTTTATCTAAAGCTTATAACATACTCATTGCTCACTTATACACTTTTTTATTGTTGTTCTCTCTTTCATGCATATTACTTATGTCTCAGCAAGGATACTGAAACTTACTAAGGCTAAGGACTACCATATATGTTGCACATTTATTTTCATTCTTTAAGTAAAACACCTGCTGTTGAGCTCTGAGAAATAGGTTATTAGGGACACAGAAGGTAATGGGTAGAAGAAAACCCAGCAGTCTGTGCCAGTCTCTAGGATAAGTGGGGTGCCTGTGTGTCAATAGGCAGGTGGCTTTTCCTAGGATGCGCTATCAACTAAACATGTGCAGCTTCAACATCTCTGGGCCCTCTGGTAAACTTTTTTTGCATGGAAGTTAATAGTGATCTCACTAAGATATACAACTTTGATTAGTACTGGTTCTGATAATTATTGCCAATCTGTGGCCAGTAGAAATTACTTTTTCCACCCAAGAATTTTTTGTATTCCGTGCTATGAAATGCTTTTTGCTCTTAGTTGACCTTGGCTAAAAAACTATTAAAATAATATTTTTTTAAAGTTTGCTTATAGAGTATTCCCTCACTTATCGCAGGTATTACATTCTAGACTCTCCCCCCCCCCCACGATAGGTGAAAATATGTGAAGTAGGAACCTTACATTTATTTTAGTATTTATATATATTTTAAGGCTTTATAAACTCTTCCCACACACTTATAAACTGTTCCCAGTCCCTTATTAACCTTTCCCATTCCCTTATTAACCTTTTTCACACTTTTATAAACACTACTTATGTTCTCATACATATTCCACACTCTTAAATCTATGTAACTTTAACAACATATGTATACCGTACCACAAAATCCCGTGATATAGTGAAAAATCCGCGATAAATAATTAAATATAATATTTTTAAAAATCCCGTGATACAGTGAGGCTGTGATAAATGAATCGTGATACAGAGAGGGACTACTGTATTTCAAAATGATAGTATCAACCTAATGAGCATTCATTGTAGTTGAAATAGAATATGCTTGTAAACAATGATTAGCATATTTTCTTTTCTAACTTCTGATTGGTCCAGCGGTATGCACCTTCATCTACTGAGGCCCAACAATGACCCACAAATGTCTTCCTTCTTATGGAATATACTGTTTATTTGGTTAATTACAGTGATTGTTGGTAGACCCTACTTTACTTCATCTGATAACTTATGCATGTTTTGCAATGTGAATTCAGATTTACTTCTAAATTTTCTTTCCCACATAGATCACAAAAAACTTGAGTCCATAATGTATTCACGTTCAACTTCCCTTTTTCATAATGCATTTTGCCTCATTGACCCTTCCCATACAAATGCCAGACTTTTAGAACAGATGATCTCTATAGTTAACAACCTCTGGTCTTTATATTGCCTTGAGGTCATGGAGTGTAGAAAGCAAGAATGAAACTTCAGGTGTATGACATTGGTTTAAGATTATGGCTCCACTCCCCTTTGGTCAAGTGGCTCATCTCCTTTAAGTCCCACTTGCCTTATTTATAAAAAGATAATAATATTTCTCTTGTAGGATCATTGTGAGGATTAAAATAATTAAAACTTTTCAAGCTCTTGGTACAGAGCCTGGGACATAACAAGTGTTCAGTAAGTGTTCATTATGATTTTCCACCTTCCTCTTATCACTGGCAGCTCTATCCCCTGTATCCACCCTCAACAAGCTAGCCTAATAGCATCTCACCAAGTTAGCATAATGCTAAAACTAATGTAATGCTAATTGAAGACTCATGGATTGATCTTCAGTGATATTTGTGTCATAAAGGATGTTAGTTCATATTGTGTCAAAGGGAGCGATTATAATAGCCTCAAAATGTCCACTTCCTCAGGATGCTCTGAACTTGACTTTTAACTCTGTTAGTTAAAAGTTAACTCCTATCCCTGACTTGGTATCAACATCCCTTTGAAACCAATCTATGGCTCCTCAATCTCAAGCAACTCTAGCCTTCCTCTCCCCATCAGCTAGAATTCTGGGAGGCTTCCTAGAGTTGCTAAATCATCACCACTCTGCTACCATCTTTCAGGGAGTCTGGCCTCATTGCCGCCCCACAGAGTCTACTAACTGTCCTCCCCACCCTCCCTCCTCCAGGAAGCCTATCAGGGCTTGATCAGAGGAGGCAGAGTTCCTTAATGTTGTTTAGGAACTCAGCTTCTTAATCCTCAAATATTTAATGAGTGAGTGGCAACCGCATGAAATTTTCCAACGATCAACTGGCAATTCAAGAATAGGGTTAGGGATATTAATATATTGGGAGGGGTAGAGATTACCTGTTATACCTTATGGTAAACTTAAAATAGAAGCAGGCAGAACCCTTGAACAGGCATTATCTTGAGGGCTCCAGAATAGTATCATTTCTCCTTCTGTAATTATGAACAACTTCTCTGTGCTCTTTTATTTTTCAAAAAATTTTTAAAAACACTATTTGATCTATAACTTGGATTCAGTATTTATTTTAAGTTTCTTATCTTAGAGACCTAGTCAGACTTACTTTTTCTGTCTTAATGTTTTCTTGTTAATAACTGCTTTATTGAGATGTAATTCACATACCATTAAGTTCACCCTTGTAAAGTATACAATTCAGTGGTTTTTATCATATGCACAAGCTACTCATCAATCACTGCTGTCTTACTGAAGAACCTTTTCATCATCCCAAAAGAAATCCATAATCATTATCAGTCACTCCCAATTCCTCTCTGCTCCTGACCCTGGCAATCATTAATCTACTTTCCATCTTTATGAATTTACATCTTCTGGACACTTCATAAGTGGAACCATATAATATATAGCTTTAGTGCCTGACTTCTTTCACTTAGCATAATATTTTCAAGGTTCACCCATGTTGTAGAATTTATTAAAACTCCATTCTTTTTTGTGGCTAAATAATATTCTATTATATGAATATGCCATGTTTTATTTATCTATTCATCAGTTGATAGATGTCTGGATTGTCTCCACTTTTTGGATATTATGAATAATTCTGCTATGAACATTTGTATACAAGTTTTTGTGCATACCTTGGGACTTCCTACATATGAGGTCTGTCCAGAAAATATCCAGCCATATAATATGAAAAATAGACATTTATTGAAGAAGATACAAGACACAAGAACATTATACATAGGATAATGACCCCTCAGGCCCCTTCAAAGTACGCACCTTAGGACGTCACACAGTTCTCCCAATCATCATCAGTTGCCCTGTCATATTTTCCTGAAGCTCATCAATAGTCTGAAATCTCTTTCCTTTCAAAGGTGATTTTAGTTTTGAAAAAAAAAAAAAAAAGTTGCACGGCACCAATTCTGGGCTGTGGTGGGGCTGAGCCATCTGGTTGATCTGATGTTTCATCAAAAAAACCCTGCAATGCGTGAGAGAGTGCATTGTCATGAAGCTGCCAATCAGTCACCAGTTGCCCCATAGCTGTGGCTTTCTGAATCATCAGAATAGTTTCTGTGGAGGAATGTTCACACTTAATGCAAAATTTGATGCAGATTCATTGCTCTATTTGCTCAGTCATTTTGAATGTGACAGTCACACAGTACCCACGCTCATTCAATGGTGTCTACCTCCCCCACTGACTAGTATGGTGAAGTTGTCATTGTTCACACATGTGCATTCCAGTCCACTCTCCTTGGCTACCAGGTTACATCAATGTTGCACATATGGTTCTCATCATGTTACCAATGGCTGGACTTTTCCCATTTTATATATATTTAACTTTATAGTAAAAGAAATTTCAAACATATACCAAAGTTGAGGAAATAGTGTATCTATCCTGTAACTTTGAGAATAATTATTAATTCATGTCCAACCTTATCTCATTTTTACCCTCACCCTCTTCCCACCACATCTGGATTATTTTGTGACAGATTCCTGACAGAGTATTATTTTATTCATAAATGTTTCAGGCATTATTTGTACTTTTAAAAAATAGTTTTATTGAGATTAAAATGAATATACATAAAATTCACTTGTTTAAAGTGTATTTTAGTATTTCCCTAATTTTACTAATGTTGAATATTTTTCATGTTCTTTTTGGACATTTGTATATCTTCCTTGGAGAAATTTCTAAATCAGATACTTTGCTGCCTACTTTTTACTTGGGTTATTTGTCTTTTCATTATTGAGTTGTTAGTGTTCCTTGTATATTCTAGATACAAGCCCCTTATTAAATATTTCATTTGCAATTATTTTCTTCTATTCTGTGCATTGTCTTCTCACCTCATTGAAGGTATCTTTTAAAGTATAAAGTATAAATTAAAGTTTTTAATTTTACTGGAATTCAATTCATCTATTTTTCTCTTGTTGCTTGTGTTTTAGTATCATATCTAAGAAGGTATTGCTTAACCCAAGGCCACAAGATTAGCTTCTAGACTTTCTCCTAAATATTTTATAAATTTCACTATTACACTTAGGTCTTTGGCACATTTTGAGTTAATTTTTATGTATGGTATAAGAAAAAGGTCCAGTTTGATTTTTTATAGCTGGATATCCAATTGTCCTAGCATTTGTTGAGAGGACTATTCTTTACCCATCACCTCAGTAGGTTTCCTCATAAATGCTCCTTTCCAGTTAATAGTGTGCCCTCCACCAAATAAACAATTCTTCTGAGTTTCATCAATTTAAATTAGTTTTTTCTGTTTTGAACTCCATATAAATGGCATATTCAGTTTGATTTTTGAATCTGTTTTTAATAACTAGACATAATATGTCTGAGTATTATGAATATTGCATGCACCAGTAGTTTATCTCTTTTTTGATGAATAATATTCCATGTTACTAATAAACCACAATTTGTTTATTTATTCTCCTGTATAGGGACATCTGCTCTTTCATTTTGAGGTTATATTATTACAAGAACTATGAACTTTCTTGTACAAGACTTTTAGTGTTGCCCACTTATTTATCTTACATATATATACATATTGCTAGGTCATGTTTAAATTTACTAGAAATGGCCAGTTTTCAAATTGGTTGTATCCCACACATCTATCATTGATGGATGAGAATTATAGTTACTCCATATTCCTGCTAACATTTGATATTGTTAATCTTTTTTACTTCTAGCCATTCTGTTGTATATTTAGTACTATCTCATTTTAGTTTTAATGTGCCTTTTCCTAATACTGGGTTAGCCAAAAAGTCTGTATAGCTTTTTCCATAAGATAGAAAACACATTTTTCATTTTCACCAATAACTTTATTGCTTTGGATATTTTCAGTATGTCGACTATAAAATTGATTGTTCTCAATTAATATCTCAATTTGATCACTATCAATTTCAACTAGTCTACCTGACTGTGGAGCAACGTCCAGTGGGAAATCTCCAGCATGAAACTTTACAGACCACTTTTGACACATTTGATCAGTCACAGCACCTTCTCCATACACTGCACAAATCTTTTTCTGCATTTCAGTTGTGTTTTTATCTTTCTTGGAATAATAAAGCATAATATGCTGAAAATGTGTATTTTCCTCCATATTCAATATTAAAATGGCTACATAAAAAATCACCATTTTTGATAAGCTTTTTAAAAAAATGCACGCTGATACGACAACTGTCACAATACAATCTAACAAAATTGTTTCAAGTAAAGTAAAAGACAACTAAGTGCTACTAGAGCCATCTTACAGAAAAAATGAAAATAACTTTTTGGCCAACCCAATACTTAGTGATGTTCATCAATTTTCATGTGTTTTTTTAAAAAGATATTATTTATTTATTTTTAGAAAAGGGGGAAGGGAGGGAAAAAGAGAGGGAATGAAACATCAGTGTGAGAGAGAAACATTGATTGATTGCCTCTCAAATGCACCCCAACTGAGGACCAAACCTGCAACCCAGGCATGTACCCCTCCCTCTTGAGATTGCTTCAAGGAATAAACTAGATAATACATGTAAAGTGCTTAGAACATTTCCTGACTAATCACATGTTTAGTAAAATGTTAGCTTCTACCATTTTTATGATTATTTATTACTATTGTTATCATTTGACTCTGCATCCTAAAGTAGCTGAACTCAATATTAGGAAATGAGGAATTGAAGTTGGCCCTGGGGGGGAAATATTATTATTTTACTATACCAGTAATATTTTATCAGCAATTATAATTACCTGTAAAATCCTATTTTTGAAGGACAATCCAGTCTGTGGCAATAATATTCAGAGTGATCTTATTTACATGGTAGCTAGTGTTCTCTCCCTCCCTCCCTCCCTCCCTCCCCTCATCTCTCTCTCTCCTCTTTCTCTCTCTCTCTCTCTCTCTCTCTCTCTCTCTCTCTTTCCATTTATTTGTTCTATAAAGTTAGTTTGCACAGAATAGAGTCCTTTTTGGAGTTTCAAAAAACCTTCTCTACTCATAATTCCTAGTAAATTCTAATTACTTATATATTAACCACATTACTAATGGAGAACATGAGATTTTTTGCATTTCCTTCTAAATTGCCCTTAGAAATTTTCTTTTGTATTCATTTTGTTGTTGACCTAGAAGAAGAAATATGTTGAACTAAATGATTTATTTCTAAGGAAGCTTTAAAAGTTTGAAAAGAGAGATTCATGGTGAAAATACACTTTTCTTTATAGATTAGTAATATAGATTTGGTCTAAAAGCAGGCAATGTCTTAGTATTTATCAAACAAGAGCCTCAGCTCAATTTGGATATGAAAGACCAAGGTCACCATATTTTCTGCATTGAGATGGACAGAACTAATGTTTTACTTATCTGCAGAATCTGGACTTTGAGTGGGTTGCTATGATTTGAGGAGACTTTGGGATAATCTTCACAGGGATGGGATAAATATTTTTTATAAGCATATTAAAACATTGGTTAGCCAAAGGGGTGGACTGTGGCAGATAGCACTTGTTGCTCAACCCAATACCCATCCTTTCTTCCTTAATATCAGAATTTCAACACTGTTTGAAATGGCATGCCCCACTAAAAATATACATTTCCAAGCCTCCCTTGCAGTGAGAAATAGCCATGTGAAGCAGTTGTGGCCAATGACATATGAGTAGAAGTTGCTGGATATATTCAGGAAAGCTCTTGAAAAGGTGAAAGATTAGATTCTAGATACCTGTTTCCCTTTTTGAACTGAAATGCAAACATTATGCAGAAGATAAGTCAGCCTCCTGTGACCATGAAAAGTCATGAGGCTGGAAACCACATTTAAAGATGCTTGAGAAGAAAGATGTGATTGTGGAACTGCCCTACAAGCTCTGGACTTCTACTTCTGAGATAGTTGATATGTTAGAACATAAAATGATATTAGGTTAATCCACTGTAAGTTTTGACTTTCTTTAAAAAAAAGAAAGCTGTCTTGGCTGGTGTAACTCAGTGGATTGAGTGCTGGCCTGCAAACCAAAGGGTGGTGAGTTCGATTCCCAGTCAGGGCACATGCCTGGGTCGCAGGCCAGGTCCCCACCTGGGGGTGCATGATAGGCAACCACACAGTGATGTTTCTCTCCCTCTCTTTCTCCCTCCCTTCTCCTCTCTCTAAAAATAAATAAATAAATCAAAATCTTTAAAAAAAATAGAAAGAAAAGCAAGCTTTAAGCATAGGCAGAATGTATTACTGCCTGTGTGAAATGGTTTGAGGAAGTATGAACAGATAATTCTGGATAAAACAAAATAATATTTTCTACTTCTTTGAGGATTTCTGATATAATCCAATAAACAATCTTTCTTTTTTCCTTCTTTTAAATTATAATGTTTTGGAAATAATTGTATCAGTTAGAAAATGTATTAACTATTTTCCTTATTTTCTGTATTCTTAATGCTCTGTATTCTTTGCTGACTTGAGAGGAACTGCCTCTTCCAGGGGTAGCTAATTCCTAAAGATAGTAATTGACTTGTTGAGTATGACCTTGATATACAAGCCAACAACTCCAGAATTCATACTCACAACCACCTCCTTTTATCTGTTCTCATACTCTAGACAACTATCTCCCAGGGCCAGATACCAGACAACTAGGGACATGCCCTGGGGAGCACTGAAATTATTCAAACAAGCCAGTCCCAAAACTGCTTAGCCTGCTTACCTGGATTCGCCCATTCCTTTCCTCTGGCCTGTGGTTCTCTGCCCCTCACCCCCCCACCCCCTGCCAGCCCACTCATCTTGCTTCAGCCTTCCCTGTGTGACCCTGCACCACTTGCTATACCTACTGTTTCTAGGGGACTGTGAGTATAATAATTTTTTTTTCCTTCAAGGCAATCATTTCCATGGCTAATTAAAACAAATCTTAGATACCATTAAAATTGAACACCAACTCAAATTCCTTAAATATTAATGAGATATTTTACATAACAATAAGTCCTTAGAGCAGATCTAGTGTTTGGTTGACTCTGGTAAAATTATGCCTTTGTGCTGTGATTCTTCAGAGGGTCAGCATTGTCTTTGGTTAGCCTCTTCATGGTCAGTAGATAATTGCTTCTGTTCAAGGTATTTATATCCAGATACTATTATAAAATGAATCAGAAGAGGGACTGTTTCTTCCTATTTAAGGAAATGTTTTCCCAGGAGCCCCCTTTTTCTTGTCTCATTTAGCTAGAGCTGAGTGACATACACATCTTAAATCAGTCATTGGCAAGGTGGAATGGGATCACCACGATTGTCTGAGGCCAATAAAGATTTACTCCTGAGTCACAGAAAGAAGGGTGGACACCCAAAGGAAAACAACATTCTGCCAATTAAGGAGAAGATTCAATGGCCCACCAGCAGTGTCTGCTACAATATACTTCCAGAGTAGTTTATTCTTTAGTTTTAAGAAGATTTTCATTTGCATAGGAAAGAGTTCAAGAGCATAAAGTACAGAATAAAGAGTTACTATTTCTGAGTTAATATACTAAAGTACATTTTCTGAAACCACAATGCCTTTTATTTTTAAATTTTGCCCGCAGATGGGTTGTGTGTCCATGGCTACTAAATAGTCCCTTTAGCATATTCTGCTTAGGGTCTTGTCTTTGTTCCACTCTCTCTGCACTCTCTTATCTCTTTCTTTGGTCTGTTAAAACTGACTAAGTTTACCAAAATACTTCTCTTTTCTTTTTTTAATGGTTCTACTTCCCAAGGGAACGTCATAACTGTCCCACCACACCACTCTTCACTCTACTGGGACAAGCACAAATAAAGTTTTGATACTTTAGAAACTTAGCTTTGAGCTTGTAGCCATAATATGATGAGACTTCGGGGTCATCTTCATGGAGATGGGATAAATATACACTACGTATACATAGAAATATTGGTTAGCCAAAGGGGCGGACTGTGGCAGACAGCCCTCGTTGCTGTTATTTGGATCCTGTTCTTGAAATCTCTTCTCTACCAAATATTCTAAGGGTCAGCCTCCTCGATCTTAATCTTAATAATTCTGTTATTGAATGGCAACTACAGGGGAAATGTCTGCCAACTCTGTCCTGCATGACAATAACTGTGACCAAGTCATTTTCTTGAAGAGGGTTGAAATATTTGGTAATCCAAATGAAAATCAGGGAAGTGCAGAGGAATGCAGTTACTCCAGGTTTATCCCGAAGTGGAGACCTAAATTAGCTATATTGTGAGTGTGAGTGAAATTTAGCTTCTTTCAGCCATCTTGAAAGCAGACGAGGACTTCATGATGCCAAGTGTGTGTTATCATAATGTCAGATGGGAGGCAGAATCATCATGGTGAAAGGAGAGACTGGAGCAGACTGACTTGGGTTGTTAGCCTGACCTTGCTGAAACACCTCCATTTCCTCTTCTGTAAGTTGGAGATAATAATAGGATCACTGCTAAGGGCAAATGTATAAAAAGCCCCTGCCTACTGCAGTGTCTGATATGGAGTATATGCTTAATCAATGGAATATGCTGTATTATCACAAAAGTGCATGCAAAATGTCACCACTTCCTGGTCTTCATTAATTAGATAAATAAGTTATTCCTTATTTCAAAGCTTCCTCATGGTCCTCTAGGGTGAATCTGCCCAGTGGGCAGAATTACACAGAATGTCTCCACCAATACTTCTCCATATTCAGACTAATATCAGGATGTTTAATTTTGCTTTGCATTACTTGTGAACATGAAAAATTTCCTAGCCATTTAAATGAAAACAGTAGCATCTATATTTAAAAATCCATGTGCAATGGTTTAAAATATTAGACATGACAGCTAGAGTCAGAATGAGGCTCTGGTGATATCTTAACAGTGTGCTAAGAAAACTCCAAAATGTTTGCTCTATCCTAACCTCAAGTCACCAGAGTGGGCACTGGAAGGATTTTTATTAATAATACATAGGGCATCATATCAGACAGACAGCAGGAAGCAGCTACCTAAAATTCCTACTAGGACAGGGCAAATATAAACAAACCAACCAATAAAAACTGTAACCAGGGAGACTTTCTCCATTGGAATATGACTTCAGGGGGAAAATTCTTATACACCAGTTTAATAAACTATTTTTAAGTTTGTTCCTGTGGCATAAAGGCAATTTTTGTATTACCCTACATCTAAATCGCCTTTGCTGGGCATGGACCTCATAAAAGGAGAAGATATTTTATCACTCTTTATTACATCTAGATGAAGCACTAATTAACATCTTAATAATGGGGACCTGGATAACTTTAGTTTGACTTCATTGTTTTTTTCCATTTAAATGTGATAAGATCACAATATGAGAGAGCGATACATCTGAGAGCTTATAGTCTCACAAACACTATGAATTTAAATCTTGGAAAACACACTGCACAAAAACAAATGACCGAATTATATTCTACTTCACATGCAGCGAATAAGGCTGCAATTTGGGTTTTGGAGTGCTTTTCTTCTCATTTTAAAGGTGCTTAATATGTGTAAAAAACTGTCAACATTTTAATGTAGCTAAATACCCTTGCCCTACTGCAAATATGTGTTGTAAAGATGTACATCTCTCTGCTAGAACCTCATGAAATTATTGTAAATCAAAGTGACATTAATGACTCAAATAAATGTGAAATGAAAGGGTTCAACATGAGAAAATAATGGTTTATATTGAATCTTATGTAAATATATTTTAAAACCTATATTTTTGTGTTATGTTTTCTTGTCAAGGAAGAGCTCCTCAAGGTCCATATTTAGAGGCTGTTTAAACATGATATTTCTGAATTAGGGGCTTACTTGTAGTGAAATGTGACCTTAATATGTTCCTTGTTGTTGAAGGAAGCCTTGTGGCACGTTAATTTCTTTCAGTAACTGCTATTTATTTTGACCAGGGACTGTGAAAGAGCTGTGATAATGATTCCAAAGACAAGCAAGTGAAGGAACAAAAGAGAGCAAGCACAGCAGTTGCTCAGGTTACAGAGAAATTGACCACACAGCACAGGTCCTGAGCCACCCCCAGATGCCTTGCCAGCTCCGAAAAAGAGCTTCAAACTGCTCCAGATCTCAGAGCTTGGGCCTTGGAGAGAAGAGGTTTTCTTTAATTTAAGGCCTGCCTCTGAGTCCTCATTTCTTGCCCCATCATTAACTCTCCATAGTCTGATTCTTATAGGAGGAAACCCACTCTTCCCAAAGGAATATGCTCTGGCCAGAGTAAAAAATTGGTGCCAATTATAACTGGGTAAGGGGGAGTGCTACAGAGACCCAGGACTTGTTTCTTCTCCCCCTCCCCCAAGCTTCCAGGTTTCCAGGGAGTCACAGAGACTTGCTGAGCCATGGGAATGCCAAGCAGATGAGGCTGGGCAGCTGAAACCCGTGTCTGGGTCCTGTGATTCAATTCTGAGAACCGCCCAGTGGTAACAATGAGGCTGTGGCTTTCTTATCTTCCCTTTCACAACTGGTTCAGGAGCTGGGCCAAACAGTCTACAGGAGGCAGGTGGGGCATCAGTGGACAACAGCCAAAAAGCCAGAGAGGTGAGAAATAGAGAAAATGAAGTGGGGGCAGAGAAATGGGCATATCTCCTTGGTTGACTCTCTCTCTCTCTCTCTCTCTCTCTGTTTATATAGATACAGCTGGTCATCAAGTAATATCTTTTCATTATGATGTTAATGAGATACAGTAGAAACTTAACTCTTCTTTACATCTATTAGCTTATAGTAAATTGATTTCATCACTCATCACTTCATTTAAAGTCACAGAACCTATCGAGGATATTATGTGAGGAATCCTGTATGTAGGTATATTAATGCAGATTACGTATACACATATTGAATATTATAATCAATTGAATATATATTTGAATATGTGTATTGATTATATACCATTGAATACATGTATTTGTATTAGAGTAATCTAGAGAAACAGAACCAATAAGAGAGATAGATAAATATGAAAAGATTTTTTTTAAATGAGAATTTCTGCATGTGGTTATGGAGGCCAAACAGTGGTCTGAAGCTGGAGAACCAGGAAAGCTGGTACTGTAATTCAGTCCCAGTCTGAGGTCTGAGAATCAGAGGGCCAAGGGTATAAGTCCTGGTCTGAGTCTGAATACCAGAGAACCAAGCACACTGATGTCCAAGGGCAGGAAAGGATGGATGTCCCAGCTCAACAGAGAACAAAGTCTCCCTTCTTCTACCTTTTATTCTATTCAGGCCCTCAGCTGATTGGGTGGGCAGATGGGCATTGGTGAGGGTGATTTTCTTTACTTAGTCTGCTGATTCTAATTCTCATTTCTTTCAGAAACACCTCACAGATACATGTTTTACCAGCTATTTGGGTATCTCTGTGATCTAGTCAAGTTGACACATAAAATTAACCATCACGTATGATGTCACTCCTGGTCATGTTGCATTTTCTAAAATTCCATGTTCCTAGGAGACTTGTTCTAGTTAGAGTCTCTCTTGTGCTCTCTCTCCCTGGTTTGGAAAAAGCAAGCTTCCATGAACCCTGCAGTTGCAAGGAAATAAATCCTGCCGACAAACTTAGGGTAGCTGGGAAGCAGGTTGACCAGTCAAGCCTCCACATGAGAGCTCAGCTCTAGTCAATACCTTGATTGCAGCCCTGCAGCAGACCCAACTAAGCTACACTTGGACTCCTGACCCAAAGAAACTTTGAAATTCTTTAAGCTGTTTGGTTTGGTAATTTGTTATACAGCACAGAAAACTAATACAGTAAATAGTTCAATAGAATATCATTTTCAATCCTTCAGCTTCAACCTTTCTGGATCCTTATGTTTTGACTGTGTTTCTTATTAACAGCATATAAATAGAAAATAAAATTAACCATCATAGTATTCAACTGAATATATATGTATATACCTATATATGTATAATACATATGTGTGCTCTCTTTAAATCTTTGGGTTTTACTCCATCCATCAGTGTCTTTTAAAAATTTTCAACACTATTTTCTTTCCCCCTTCCACTTGTCTTTCAATCTCTCCTTTAAATAGAACCATGATATAAAATCTAATAATTTTTATTTGTTTTTTGTTAACAATTTTTTATATGTAAAGTGGCTAAGGCTTACATTTGATATTTATCTGCTTTTTACTTTTGTAGCCTCTGAGAAACTTTTTCCCATGGTCGGTGACTTTCTACACAAAAACGTCCCCACCCTTGCTCTAAGTAAACACTGGAGCCTAACACCAAACAATGCTGCCTGACTATGTAATGCTTGGTAGCAACCTTTGCAACCCAGCCAACCTGGCAGAGAAAGCATTCAAGAGGACTCCAAGTGTTGGAGCAAAGCAACAGAATAGGACTAAGGGCAAATGTGGCAACATAGGCAAAAGCCTACTGGCATCTGAGATTGATTCCTACAGGTTTAATAACTTGGGTTGATAGAGGACATGTTGCAAAGTCAGGCACCACTAGAACTAACTAGTACTGAGACTGGCAACAGGGAACTGAAGGCAAAGTGCTTGGAACAAATGTATGATTTTTCTCTAAGACATGCTGGGAAAACATGCCCCATCAAGACACTGCAGTTCTGATGTGTGCCTAAAACTATGTGACAGCAGCTAAGTAGAGCAGAATGCTGAGAATTTTGTCATCAGAGTTAAAAAGATTCAGATCCTAGCTGTGTGTCTGCTGTCTGAGCTATCCTTGGCAAGGTCATGGTGGAGATTTCAGATGTTGGGTCAGTCTGGTGAGAGACTTGATGGGACAGACAAAACATTGAGCATTTCATTTAGACTTAATCGTTTCTAATTTACAACTAAGACCAGTCCTGTGCGGCGTAATGAGGCAATACATTTTTCCCATGAAGACTCTACTTTGTTTCAGATTTCTAAGGGCTAATGCTAATTTACAGGGGATTTCTGGCTCCAAAGCTCAAAAATCGTAGCAAAATTAATAGAGTCCTGTCTACTACCTTGTGCACACATGGGGGACATTAGCTCCTGGCAGCCTGTCATGAGTATCACCACTTCACCTACTATCTCTCTCTCTCTCCATCAAACAATGTATTCAGATGCTTAGAAATCTGAAGTTAAAATGTTCCTTTATCTCTCCTGGGAGCAGGGCATGGAATGACATTGTGAATTTTAATATTTAAATTATAGCTAATATTGAGTGCTAATATATTGTATGTAAGGCAATGTGTTCAGTACTTTACAGGATTTCATCAATCTTCTTAAATCCTATAATTCAAGATAACTTCTTTGAAATAAGATATCTGAAACTACATATTGAAAGGCCGTACTGTAAACCTAGAATGACTTACACCAAAAGCTATTCTAATAAAATTTCTGGACTTTAAAGAAAAAAGCCCTTTGGGAATCTAGCCAAAAAGAACACACAATTTATACAGGAAAACAATTGGGTCCTCATCAGATTTTCAAACAACAGCAGATAAAAATGATAATATAATATAATGTATTAAAAAAAAGAAAAATGTGACCCAAGGGTTTTTATATCCAGAAAAACTAACTTTCAAGCTCAACTGGAACACACTGATTTACATGCAGGAACACAAGGAATATTGTGCAAATGAGTGCCTTCTGAGGAATCTACTAAAGAATGATCTTCAGTAAACCAAAAAAAAAAAAATCTATAGAGACATTGACATAAAAATAGTTATGAACATTAATTATATTGTTACTTTTAGAACTAAGGCTAAGTGAGCCTCAGAAGGAAGAGAGTAGAGTGTAAAATGGACATATGCTATGGTAAGGTAGGTATTGGACAATTAAAAATAAGGAGAGTGAATGAAAATTTTTAAAAATATTTTCAGAATTAAATTGATGGTGATAGAATTAGCTTGCTTTTCTCAGACAGTTGTGTTTGCTATATAGCTGGAAGAAATAATTATGGTATATTTTTAATTCTATCGTTCCCAGAATTCTTAGTGAGTAAGATAAGAGATGCAGATATAAGATAGAAAAGTTTGACTTATGGTCAAGATGGCAGCATAGGTGGACGTGGCTGGTCTCTTCACACAACCACATAAAAATAACAACTAAAATACAGAACAACCATCACTCAGAACATCAGTAATTGAATTGAGGGGAAGTCCAGCAACTATGGAATTAAAGAAACCACATCCATTTAGACTAGTAGGAGGGGCACATATATGGAATGGGCTGGTCCCTCACCCACGTGTGGTGGATAAAAATTCAGGAGGGATATCTCCGAAGTGAGGAGTCCTAACCCCACACCAGGAAACCGAGCCCAGGGTTCCAGTGCCCAGAAGGTAAGTACCCATAACTTCTGGCAGCAAAAACCATTGGGGATTGAGTTGGTGAAAGAAACTGATGGAGTCTCAAGTAGTTCCTCTGGATGAATCCACACACAGACTCACCTACTGAGATTCACTCTGCCTGAGATCCAGCACCAGGGTAGCAGCTTGAAAAGTACCAGTGGTGTACAGGGAGAAACTGAAGTATGTGGCATAAGGCAAGCAGGGGCCATGTTCCTTTCCTAAACTTTCCCCCCCACAGAACCAGCAAGCTGGTGCCATAGGTGAGACCCCATCAACCTAGATAGCACTGTTTGCCCCTCCTTGGAGAACACCAGAGACTCCGTCCCACCCAACTTACAGGCCTATCCAAGCTGCTGTTCCATATTAATCGCTGGTCTTGGCTTATGCTTCACCACTTCCTAAATCCCCTCAGTCAAGCAACAGCCAGCCTCAGTGAGCCCCCAACTCTGGTACCTCTTGCTAAGTGGCCCTAGATCCGATACTAGCAGCAGCCGCTTAGATTCACAGCTTGGCTTCACCTGGGAATCTCCAAGCCCAGAACAGGTAGCAGCCATCTTAGATAGCTTTATAGCTCTGGTACGGTGGCCCCAGGAAAGATACAGGTGGGGGCTGACCTTGGCCTGCACCACCTGGAAAACCCCAGGGCCAGCACACCCAGTGGACAGCTACAGACAATGTAAGAGCACCACTACCCTGTCCCTGAACAGCTGATCCTCCATGGAAGGCAGAGGTTTGTGGTCAGTGGTCACAGCCAGTCCTTGCAGGTGACTGGCATGGGTAAATCCCTCCCATTAATCAACCAACAGCAACCAAGACTCAACTACAAGAGGAGGGTGTACTTACCCCACAAGAAGGACACACCTTGAGTACTCAGCTTGAGTGATAGGGAAGGCTATGCCATTGGACCCTACAGGACACCTACTACATTAGGCCACACTACCAAGACATGGACTCAAAGCAGCTCTACCTAATACATAGAAACAAACACAGGGAGGGGGCCAAAGTGAGGAAATAAAGAAACATGGTCCAGCCTTGGCTGGTGTGACTCAGGGCATTTAGTGCTAGTCTATGAATCAAAGTGTCGCTAGTTCGATTCCCAGTCAGGGCACATGCCTGGGTTGCTGGCCAGGTCCCCAGCTGGGGGTGCACAAGAGGCAACCACACATTAATATTTCTCTCCCTCTCTTTCTCCCTCACTTCACCTTGCTCTAAAAATAAATAAATAAATAAAATCTTTTAGAAAAAGATTAAACAACAACAACAACAACAAAAAAAAAAAAAAAAAATGGCCCAAATGAAAGAACAGATCAAATCTCCAGAAAAAGAACTAAAAAAAAATAGAGATAAGCAATCTGTCAGATGCAGAGTTCAAAAATTGGTTATAAGGATGCTCAAGGAGCTTAGTGAGGACCTCAATAGCATAAAAAAGATTCAGTCACTAATTAAAACAAAGAACAATTTACATGGAAACAACAGTAGAGTAGATGAAGCTGAGAATCAAATTGATGATCTGGAACACAAGGAAGCAAAAAAACCAACCTCAGAACAACAAGTAGAAAAAAGAATCCAAAAAAATGAGGATAGTGTAAGCAACCTCTGGGACAACTTCAAGAGGTCCAACATTCACCTCATAGAGGTGCCACGAGAAAGAGAAAGAGTAAAAAAATTGGAAATCTATTTGAAAAAATAATGGAAGAAAACTTCCCTACTTTGGTGAAGGAAATAGACATGCAAGTCCAGGAAGCACAGAGTCCCAAACAAGATGGACGCAAAGAGGCCCATTCCAGGACACATTATAATTAAAATGCCAAAGGTTAAAGATAAAGAGAGAATCTTAAAAGCAGCAAGAGAAAAGAAATCAGTTACCCACAGAGAAGTTCCCATAAGGTTGTCAGCTGATTTCTCAAAAGAAACTTTGCAGGCTAGAAGGGATTGGCAAGAAATATTCAAAGTCATGAGAAGCAGGGACCAACAGCCAAGATTGCTCTACCTATCAAAGCTATCATTTAGAATCATAGATAAAAATCTTCCCAGAGAAGAAAAAACTAAAGGAGTTCATCATCACCAAACCATTATTATATGAAATGTTAAAGGGACTTATTTAAGAAAAAGATCAAAACTATGAACAATAAAATGGCAAAAAAAATACAAATCGATCAATAATTGAAACTAAAAAACAAACTAAGCAAAGACCCCTAGTGTTTGCAGAAAACCATGGGTAGTACCAAACCCTAAATATACTATGCTTTTTCCTATAAATATTGTACATACCTATGATAAAATTTAATTATGTCTGGCATAGTAAGAGATTAACAATAATTAATAATGAAATAAGACTATTACAACAATATACTGTAGTAAAAGTTATGTATATGTTAAAAGGAAGTTCCATTTTTTTATTTTTGAGGAAACTCCATATTGTTTTTCAGAGTGGTTGCACCAGTCTGCATTCCCACCATCAGTGCACTAGGGTTCCCCTTTTTCTGCATCCTCATCAGCACTTGTTGTTTGTTGACTTAGTAATGATAGCCATCATTAGGGTGTGAGATGGTATCTCATTGTGGTTTTAATTTGCATCTCTCTGATGGCTAGTGATATTGAGTATTTTTTTGCTCATCTGTAGATGAATGTATAAAAAAGCTGGGTACATTTGCACAATGGAATACTATGTAGCAGTAAAAAATAAGAATTTTTTTAACCTTTTGTGACAACAAGACTATTATTCTAAATGAATTAAGCCAGTCAATGAAAGACAAATACCATATGATCTCATTTAGATTCCATAAGTGGAATCTAATGAACAAAATAAACTAATGAGCAAAACAGATTTAGAGGCAAGAAAACATGAAACAGACTGACAGGTGTAAGAGGGCAGTGGGAAGGTGGGAACTGGGAGAAAGAAGGTGAAAGGACTAGTCAAAGAATATATATGCATGACTCATGGACATGGACAATGGTGGGGGGATTGATTGTGGGAACACGGGATGGGCTGGATGGAGGGGGGCAAAGGGGAAAGATTGGGACAACTGTAATAACATAAACAATAAAATATATAAAAGGAAAATAAATAAATGAATAAAAACATTATGTAAATATGGCATTATTAAGTAAAATGAGAATTACTTGAACACAAGCACTGTGATATCTCAACAGTTGATCTGATAACAGAGACAGCTACTAGGTGAGTGACTAATGGGTGGGGAATGTCTGCAGTGTGGTGATGCTGGACAAAGGGATGATTCATGTCCTAGGCAGGAGGGAGCAGGACGGCACAGGGTTCATCAGGCTATTCAATGGTGTACAGTTGAAAACTTATGGATTATTTATCTCTGAAATTTTCCATTTAATATTTTTGGAATGCAGTTTAATGTAGGGAACTAAAACAAAGGAAAGCAAAATTGAGAATAAGGGGGAACTACCATATAAAGAACTCAAGATAGTGATTACTATAAAATTGAAAAGGGTGGTTGCTTTGGGGGCTGGGGCAGTTGTGTTTGGGATAGGGGACATGGAAGAGATGTTAGGCTGACTGGCCAGGTTCTGTTTCTTTACCTTATAATTATTTATTAGGCTATATACTTGTGTGGTTTTCTGATTCTATATTTTGTTTAACAATAAAATGGTATATAGATATTGAGTCAGTAGATTTCAACAAAACACCAGTATGGTTTTATGTGAAACTTGTCAAGAAGAGAAGTTGTAAGGTACTGACAATGTTTGCCTCTTAAACTGGGTAACAAGTGTTTGAGCATTCATATTATTAATATAGTTTAAACTCTCCACATATTATTAACATAGTTTATACTCTAAACATATGCTTATACACTCTTTTGTATGTATGATCTATTTCTTGGTGCAAAATCTTTCAATTGAACATTACCTAGGACATTTTCAAATATGCTGAACAATTATATATTATTTATTAAACTTATGTTTTCATAAACATATATTTTTATGCCCAATGTGTGCAAGATCTTTTGAGGTACACAAAAAAGCACAAAGTATTTGAATATTTTACATTGAGAATAGATTCACATATTATTCATGTGAACAGTTATGTTGAATTAGCAGTAAGAACACTACAAAGCTTATTTCCTGCTACAAAGAATTAGAATCTTATTCAGCACACTGGAACACAAGTGACAAGGCCTTAGAGAACATTAGACTGATCTTCTGGACCTCTTGCTCTGAGCAGTGAGTGCGTAAATAAGTAGGCAGTGTCAGCATGTGCACTTTGGGGAAAGAATGGATACTTATTAGTTGTATTTCAAACTGCATAGTTATTTACCCCAGTTGTACTTATGTGAAAGTTTATTAAGCTTTTAAGTCCATTTTTTCCAGGAGAATATATGAACCCTGCACAGCATATTTTAAATTGAAATTCAACAGGAACATAAACCAGAAATTTATTTTACAGGTACTTTTTCAGGGTTGCACCTATTCTGAATGGCAAAATACACCTTATGAATTTAGCCCAAAGAAGCTGAAGGAAATAAGACTCCAGTTTTCCAATTTCTCTATTTTGTTATAGTTTATTACATTTTATTACAGTTTATAAAACCTGCACTGCAACTTCTTCCCATAATTTTGATATCTTAACATTATTCTCTTTGCCCTCCTTTTATAAATGGAATAACCAAAGATTATTAGCTTACAATTGATTTAGAAGATTCAGTGGATCATTCCCAGGGACTCTTTTGGGGAGCCTAAAATGACTCCCAATGGGGTTTCTGCATCCACTTCTAAGCTGAGCATAGTTAGGGGATCATACAATTTAATGTTCAAACTGGCATACTTTTGAAAAGGGGTGTCACTGATAACTACTTGAGGATAACATATGTAAACTGGAGCTGTCCTGGACGAACAAGGACGTATGTCACCCTGGGCGTAATCAAACCGTAATGTACAGAGGAGAGCAGCCAGGAGGGCAGTGGACACTGAAATAGTGATTGGCGAGGACTGGGGACAGGCATTGTGGACATTTGACCTGGTAATAAGGGGCAGGCAAAGGTGCTATGACCCCCTGGCAGAGCTTCATGCACTGGATGAGTAATTGCATAGGACAACTTCTATGAGCCTGTACAGATTCCTGTCACAGCACCATCAAGGTTGTGAGTGTGTGTTGCAAGAGAGAGTCTCTGTTTTGTGGTGTGAAAGTGTGTATGCTTGTGAGGGTGTGGGGCAGAAGAGGATTTTGGCAAGGCCCCTTCTTTTCGCTCACTTTCTGGGTACTGCTCTATTTTTATGGAGATGCTAATTTTTTATAGAGTTGGCCCACGTCTCACCTTTCTTGAGTAGGCATAAAATCTGCTATTATTTATGAAGGGTTCAACATGTCTTTTTCTTCCTGATTCATATGAGTTTATAAAGTTACACCCATGGGTTGTGAGCACATGTGTGGGGTTGCTGGTCAGGAGAAATCTTTACTTGAGCACAGAGACAAAATCAGAGGGGAACAGAGGACTTTGGAAAGTACTGAGAGAATAAATGTGTAATACCCAGTGAAATAGAAGCAGAAAGTCCCCAGAAACTATCTTACCTAAATATGTAGCAACTCTGTCCTCACATCTTTCTCATCATACCTTTGTTCATCAGTCTCTAATATACACACACCTAATAGTCTTTTATTCATTCACAACACATATTTATTGTGTCCCTACTAGGTGCCATTTCAGATGCTGGGAATAGAGTGATGAACAAGACAGGCAGGCTCCATGCCTTCACTGCTGTGGGAATGACAACAAACAAACACAAATGGTTGAGACTGTCAGAGAGTGAGGTAGGCCATGTAACCGTAAAGGCTTAACCAACATGTACTGAGTGTTTAGTCTGTGTCAGACATCGATTTACTGCTCTCCATGTGTTAACGGATTTAATCCCCCAGCACTTTCATGCTGCCCGGGATGTCATTTATCATCCCCATTTCATAGGTGAAGAAACTGAGACACAGAAAGATTCAGTCATTTTTCCAAGGTTACCTTGCCAAGTAAGTGGTGAAACTAAAACTTAAATACAGTCCATCTAATTCTGAGCCCACATTCTTATCCATTATGTCACATGGACTCCTGTACTTCTAGGAGGACCACAGGTGGGTGTAAGGTTATAAAGCACCAGGGGTTCTCGGGCCTGGGACTGTCGGGCCTGTGTCAGGTGGTCAGTCGGGTGGTCACGCAAGAGCCCTCTGAGGATGGGGCATTTCAGCTGAAGCTTAAACAATGAGAAGTAGTCAGTCAAGTAAAATCAGAGAGTAGAATTTTCCAGGCCAAGAAATCAGCTAATACATGGATCCTAAGGCAGAAATGAGCTTGAACTATTTGAGAGAGCAGTGGTGTGGTCATAATCTTCATAAAAAAGGAATCCAAATTTAAAACAGAAAAAGCTGGCTTACTATTTGACTATCAGTTTCTTCATCTATAAAACAGAAATGACAGAGCTTCCCACTTGTTACAGAATTAAAGATGTGGTAGCCATTGTTATAATCATTTCTATTAATAACACATCTATCTTGTATGTTGCCTGGCTAACTTGTCTTTTTCTGTAAGAACGTTTCCATGTTACCAGTTAACACTAAATTGAGCAGGTACTCTGTATTTAGCACAGCACACATGTAATTTAAAGTCATCACATCTGTCTTTTAAGGTACCTATTATCATTCTGTAAATGAGAAAACTGAGACTCTCAGAAGTTAAGTACTATTACCACAGTCAAATATCGACTGTACATGATAAAACTGATACTAACCCAGTTTTGCCTTACTTCAAGGCACAAGGTGTTTCTTCTATACTACTTTGTAAATTGTGAATTCCTCTAGAGCAGGCAAGAAATAGTGTTTTTCTGTATTATAGTATCACCTACAGAGGCAGACACTGTCTAATAAGTCTTTCGTGGCTAGAAGTTATGAAGAAGACAATAATAATATTGGAGGGATGGCGATGAAGTAGAACAAAGCGAATTGGAGAAACGGGTTGCTCCAGCCACATTCCTGTCCTCAGATGTCTAAATGTTTCTGACAAAAGCACACTCTTCCCATGCTCTGAAGCTGTGCGTGCTTGGCCTGAGAGAATCAAGAATAAAGCTGATTGCAAACTTGGTGCATAACAGAGAAAATAAAGACATCATTTACTGACTGATTTGGACTAAGAAAAGATGTATTTACTTGCAGTTTATTATGTGGAATGTGACAGGCATACATTTGTGCTTTTTATTGAATGATGACTTACTACATACAGGAATTGGTGCAATTTGTAATGCAGATTATGTTTTTAAACAAGAAAGGGTGCAAATACACTGATGACTGTCACATGACTTGCTCTGCACTTCTCAAAAAGTGGCTTGAGTGTGGGTGGAACGACAAATATACTCTACATGCACGAATGTAATTTCTAAAGAAAATGATTCTGGGCAGCTTCCAATTCAGTCGGGCAGATTTAGACAGAAGAAATCCATGGCTAAGAAAAGCTAAGTATCTTGAAATAGCAGGAATTGGAGTAAGATCATTGAACCACTCGCATTAACTGCTGAGATGGCTCCAGACAGAGGAAGAAGAGCCACCACAAAAATCAGGATGTGGGATAAAAGAGTATGTGTTGATTCTCTCTACAATTACAAACGTTAAAGACCTGGGAATACCATTTTGCTTTTAATGATGGGAGGTGGGGGCAGGAGAAAAGACCGAGGGATCTCGATTCTAGTGAAATGCACTAGAATGAGAGCCTGGACCATTCCATGGCTGATCTTCTTTTGATTAATGAGTTTTGTGACCTCATCAGCTTCTAGGAACTGGGCCAAATCTTGTCTTATGATACATTTGTGCATTTCCTCCAGATTGCAGACTTGAGTTTTCCACTTGAAACGCATTTGTGAATTTACCCGAGGGCAGGATTCAATCTAGTTCTCCTCATAACCCACCATCATATTCATTCCCCTCAACACATAACTGCACAGTCTAAATTTCTTTTCGATGAAGGCAAATTCTATTAATTGCTTTTTTCATCTGACTGTTTGGGCTTTACAACTGACTTCATTCAGGATCTAGCCATTAACAAAGAGTGTTCATTCATGCTAATAACTGCTGTTAAAACTGCCTGTGAGTAATATTGGAGAGAATGTATGACTAAAGGTGCAACCCATGCAAAGATTTGAATATAAGTGGAAACATTTTTATTTCAAGAACTTTATTCGCCTTGGGGAAAGGCAAAGCAGGGCATGACATAATTTTCAAACGGTGTTTCACAGCTTTCTCGTCATTTAAAACTAGAGTTTTTTTTTGTTTGTTTCTTTAACAGAAATGTAGCATGGGTAACATGACATGGTTTCTTCTCTCAAATTCTTGGAGCTTCACAGTAAATTTTGCTATGGAGACTTTGACTCCCATCTCTCTCACTTGGTAATTTACCACAGGCAATTTTTCTTCCTCTAATGGGCAAAACCTGTCACTCATACCTGCTGGAAGCCCTACCTCCTGGGTAAGAGGAGACGCTACGCCCCTAAGTTTCAAAGAAAAGATCAGCTTGCCAGCCCTTGTTAAAAGTTACCACAGACAGCAATTCCATTTAAGGCCCAAGTACAGCGTTGGAGGCCGGGACAATTCAGGCCTACAGGGCAAGTCTCAGCTCCCAACAAATGCTTGCTGCAGAGGCCCAAAGCAGGGTCCTGGTCCCTTGTTTTCCTAGGTGGTGAGGCCTCGGGTCTATTTTTAGGCTGCTGATCACAGATTTCCTTGCCTTGCCTTCCACAGATCTGCTTTTCTCCTCTAGAGCCTGTGTTTGTGCTAATGGAAATCACTAGGTGAGCAAAGGAAAGGCCACTCGGAGGCCTCTTTGTTCTTCAAAGCTACCAAGCTACCCAAGAGCTGGTTCTGTCTAGCCTTAGAAGGTATGTTGATGCAGACATAGTTTGATCAAGGGCATTTGGTCTTATTTTGTTTTGTCTCAAATTCCTGTGAAGATATGAAGTAGGAAAAAAGTAGCAATAACCATCTTCCCTCTTTCCTCTCTCCCTCCCCAACTCAACTACCTTGACCGCTTCACAGCCTCAACACATCCCTCAGATCATGCAGAATAAACCGTGGATGCTGTCTCAGTGGGAGACAATAGTGAAGAGAAACAGGTAGGGAAGAGAAGCTACCCTCTTGATCTCATCCAGAAGTAAAAAAGTGGCATTAGGACAAGTTCCATTCTCCTGGTGCACAAATGCCAGTTGGGGTGAACTCACGTAGAACTCAGATTAGTTAGCTACAGCTGTGTAACAAAGTACCGCAAAGTCTGTGGCTTAAACTGCAGAAATGTATTGTTTCACAGTCCTGGCGTATGGAAGTCCATGCTGAGATATCAGTAGAGTTGGTTCCTTCTGAGGCTCTATGGAAGAAACTGTCTCATACATCTCTCCTAGCTTCTGGTGGTTTGCTGGCAATCTTTGGTGTTACTTGGCTTGCAGAAGCATCATGCCAGTCTTTGACTTCACTTTCATGTGGTATCGCTCACCCTTGTGCATGTGTCTGTGTCCAAATTTTTCCTTTTTATAAGAACACCAGTCATATTGGATTGTGGCCCACTGTAACAACCTCATTTAAACTTGATTATCTTTGTAAAGACCTTCTTTTCAAATAAAGGCACATTCTGAAGTACTGAGGGCTAGGATGTCAACATACCTTATTTTTTTAGGGGGGGACACAATTCAACCTACAATAGAACCCGTGTTTATTTTCTCTTACAATTCTAGTACCTGTGCATGTGCAATGTCTAGCACATTGACCATGCTCTTCCCAAATTTGGTGCTGCTGCTGGTGTTCCTGGAGTGAGATTATGGATGCCTTTGGCATTCTTTGATTCCAGTGTTACACAGAAGAGTAAGAAGTTTTTCTTGCTCCTGGTCTGATTTTTTCATACTTCTCTGTCAAGGGAAGAACCAGTTCTATTTACTCGATTCCAGTCTTGGGGGCCAGGAGCCACAAGGGAAGGAGAGGAGTATTCAATAAAGGCTTGCTGCAAGGTCTCATACGGCTCCTACATAGACAGAAGCACATTGTACTAACAGCCTCCTTCTCTCCCTGGACCTGCCACACTCACCTGTGTGAGTGAAGGGAATATTTTTTAGCCAATAAGTGTCTGTCCCAGGATCAGAACTCATTTTCTGTGTCTCAGGTTTACAGGTGGTACTCCTGCCTTTGACCAGCTGGGTTCTGGACCTGGCCATCCAGCCTGCCTTCAGGTGGAGCTAATGCTTCTGGCAAGCCCTCACATCTAACTGGATCACCTGATCTTTACACATGTTTTCCTCATGAATTTGATTCCTTGGCTGCCATGGTTTCAACAAGGCCCTATCTGGCATATGGGCACTGAGTCCTGTCCCTACCTGTATTCGGTACCCAGTGACCTCACCATAGTCATCCTATTTCTCAGAGAGTCAATAAGGCAGTGGATGTGGAATGACTGCCTTGTTTCCTCATAGGATCATTCTCTGGAACAAAGCCTGCTGCAAGCCATGAGATTTTTCACAAATGTCAGCTGTTACTACAATGAGACAGAGCTGATGAAATCACATGCAATATAGGCAGTGTTATACAAAATATGTTCTTGCTGACATGTGGTCCTCACAATAACCCAACTAGGCTATTGGTCATTCCCATTATACAAATAAAGAGACAAAGAGTTTAAGTGAAAGCACAGAGTCTGTGAGGGATGCATCTGGAATCCAAAGGTAGGATTTCTGATTCTGAATCCAGTATTCTTTCCAATGTCTCAGGGATGATGGCTACAAAATGTGCCACTCAGATCTCCTGATGTGGACATAACTGACTGATTATGACGGCTGTGCTCCCTAATTTATGCCTATGTTCATGCCCAGGCCACACTGCCTCTGTGCTGCTCCAGGAAATGACCTGGCTCAGCAGAGTCCCGATGCAGCCACTGATCACTGTGAGGTGGACTCCTTCTGATGGTGACCTCAGCTGGAGGACTCCATAGTTGCCAGATCAAGATTTTCTTAGAACTTCGTTGCAGTCCGATATTTTCCCTAGCCAACCCTCCTTCCTTCCCCTTTCCTTTCATAGGGGTCAGCCCTTCATGGTGTTCTAAAGCCTGTCCCACCTCCGTTGGCTCCCTCCTCTTTTTTCTCTCAGTTATTTAGTCCAGTGAGTCTTTTTACATGTCTTATTCTGTCTTATCTACTTCTCAGAGGATCTGAATGAACATGCCAGCCTTCCCCACTCTTCCTATGAAATTATGAGTTCAAATGTCAATGTCTTATTTGTGGAGTATCTTTTATGTGTTTAGTGTTTTCAAGGCTTGGACGGAGAGCAGAGAGGAGGGATAAAAAGGGCAAAGCAGGAAAGAAGTGAGAGTTAGTGAGGTAGAACAATTATATGCCATGGTTCTTGCCTTCAAGACAAGACTACAGCATATGAAACATTAGGGAGTTATAAGACAGCTATATCATTAAGTGCCAGCTATGTGTTGAAGACTGTGAGTATTATAGGAATCAATGAGATAAATATTAAGAAACCTGAAGTTTTCAAGAAAGACAAGTTGTCAATAAAAGGGAAGAATGCTAGAAATTGGGTTTTGAAGGATAAATAGGATTTCTGTAACTACTTGGTAGGTGGGTGGCTTCCAGCTGAGGGAAACATTGCAGGTGACATAAGCATGACCCTCCTGGATGCAGTGAGATTAGCTATGTAAATTTGGGCATCCTTTGGGTTAATACACCTTTTGTCCCTCAGTTTTCTCATGTGTAAATGGAAGATATTAATATTGTCTACTCGACAGGGTTTTTATGTGGGTTAAAGATTTAAATTTATTTATAAACTATTTAGAACAGTTCTTGAAAAAGTAAGTACAATTTAAGTATTTGTTAAATAAATTGGTGGTGATATGTCTATATTTGGGGAAGTAGAAAAAAAGGAGTTTGAAGTGAAGAGTAGAAAACAGCCAGAAAACAATGCAAGGAAATGCCTCATAGCAGGAAATGTAGTAGGAAACAAGAGTCACTTATTCAGTAGGAGAGATAGCCTGATGAGAGATTACTTTAGGGAAGTTTTTGTTTTCACTGATATGAGGCAGAAATTGGAAATGGGGAACCTAGGACAGAAAAGACCACAATAAATATTTATTCTGTTCTAAAATATATGTACATACATATGGGAAATGAAGAAAGGAATAGAATTAAACATGACCTGAACTTCCAACCATGAGTGATTAAAGGGTATTTGTGTCATTAATAAAGACAGAAAAGGTAGCAAATGAAGTTTTTTTTATTAATCCAAATAATCTATTGTGATTTGCTGTTAATCCATCTCAAGCTACTTCTTAGATAAAACACCCCCCAAAACCTGACTTCTTCAGCTTTTCCCATATCATGTCAGAAATTCTTGCTATGGTGGTCTCCCCTGTGACAGAATTGAGTTATGGACCAAAAATCAAATATTTTTCTCCTCTGCTCTCAGGTATCTTGAGGGGATTGAATTTCCAAGTGCAAGTCAGTAACTGCTGGGGAGGCTGGGTCCACCTCTGTCATCTTGCCCTCAGCCTGCAGCTGAGCCTTAGTAAGAAAATGTGTTGCTCAGCTGACATTCACCTTGAGTCCTCCTCTAGCAATCAGGCTTTTGCTGTGTTTCTTACACTCCAATTCCAGAATTGGATCACTGTTTTGGGTCCCAGCACAATATTCTTTTTTGTGCTTTATTCCTCCTACATCATAGTTTTACTTCTAAACTCCCAGTGTAGAGTCCTGACTCCACTGCATGCTTTCAGATCTCTACAACTCTGATTGAAATTATCCAGCAGAGAGTAACCCTTTTTTAACTGTAAAATAAATGTGCATATGGTACTGGCCTGATGCTTAATATTAAATCAGCCAAGTGCTAACTTCCTGTCTCTTTGGACTTCCTGCTAACTCACAATGGTGTCAGGAATGTCTCAGTTCGTTCTGCAACCCACCTGCGTTAAATCCCAGTAGGAGAGGAGTCTGAAGCCCATTAGAATGGGGGCTCTAAAGTGAGAGACTTTGAGAAACAGGGTGCCAGAAGAGCACAGAGCATCTGAGATGGAAAGTCAGGGGGGCAGTGGAAGAAGAGGCCAATAAGCTTGGTGGCAGAAACGGAAGCCATGTAATGCATACCACCGATCTGGGGCCCTGAGTCCTGACTGGCACTTCCAGTCCTGTCCCTCACTTCCTACACCTGTAAATTTGGGATTATATCTACCTAATAAACAGGGCTACTCTAAAGATAAGGGAGATAGCATTTAATCCAGTTAGCATTATTTTCCAATTTTGCTTGTAGCTAAGTTTGGTAATAATTTGAGTGCAGAGTTTTTAGGCTGTGGCTTTAGCCAGTTCAGGCATATTCTGGTATCTTCTTTCCTCCTTTTTTTGGTATTCCCTTCCCTTCCCACCACCTACTCCCCTAAAAAAAACTATTTTGATTGTTCCTGCTAAGATAGCTGGTGGCAACCACCTGGAGAGTTTCTCTATCCAATGGGTGTTGGCATCTTAAGAGAAGAGTAAGATTAAAGGTCTTAGTAATGTAATTGGACAGATTGCTACTAACTGAATTTCAGGCGTTATGATAAAAGTTTGATTTTGGCTGAGAGGGCCTGATTAGGCCTCTCAAAACATTTTAATTGAGGTGAAATTCAGGTTTAGAAGTTGGCACCATATCTCATAATCTCTATTTATGTACTTTGACTTGATCTTAGTGATATATAAAGCAGATGTAAAGTATTTTTGACTTTGGTCAAAGATCTGGATTCTTCATAATCTTTGAGATAAACCAATAAAGTCAATAGCTGCTCCACATAAAACACCAATAAATCATCCTATTATTTCACTTAACCAACTATAAAATTCAGTTAGCTCTCAAGAACTCTATTTCCCATCTCTAAAAACTAACTCTTACAACACTACTTTTTTCAAGTAAAGTACAGTATTATATGTGGAAAATCTGGGTAACTCATGTGTAATTTAAAAATGATTAGGTACTCACATCACACTCTTCTGTTTACACTTCACCCAAGATGTTGTGTATGTGTGTATTTGTGTGTGATGTATGTGTGTGTGTATATGTGTGTATATATATAATCTGGATATGTTTATAATATTCAGACAGATGCTTATAAATATTCATAAGGCAATTCATACATAAATGAATAATTTAAGTTTCTTAGTATCACCCAATCTGTTTATAGAATTCTTTCTGTCCTAGTTGAGCATCACATCATAAAGTTCTTCCCAAACACCTTCTCTTAGCTAGCATTCTGAATATGCCTAATACAGCTAACAAGGTTTATAGAACTGTATTCATTTCCTGTTGTGTAATAACTGACCAAAACTTTAGTGGCTTAAAACAATTAAAATTCATTATTTTATAATGCTGGAGGTCAGAAGTCTTAAAATCAGAGTTTCAGCAGGGCTATGTCCCTTCTGGGAGTTCTAGGGGAGAATTTTTTCCGGCTTTTAACAGCTGCCTCCATTACTTGGTCCATGGCTTCTTACTCTATCTTGAAAATCAGCAATAGAGCATCTTCAAATCTCTCATTATTTCCATCTTCGTATCTCCTCTGATTTTGACCCTCATGCCTCTCTCTTATAAGGACTCCTGTGATTACATTGAGCCCACTTGGGGAATCTTATACTAAGATCCTAAACTTAATAAGGTAACAGGTTCTAAGGTTTAGGACATGAATATTTTTGGAGAGCTATTATTTACTTTACCACAAGTACAAAGGAAAAAAGGGTACTATAGTCATTTTCTGTGTGTCAGCCTGTTCTTTACAAATGGACAGAATGGTGTTTGCTCGTGATGACATGTATGTGTGTTCTAACTCTCTAGGTGTCATGCTTTAAATAACTGTCCCATTTAAAATACCAAATATATATGGGACTCCAAAGGATGAACACAGGAGACTGTAAACAGGCCTGTAAGGTTAAAATGTCTTAACAGAACAGGAAAATCTAAAATTAGTTAAAAATTGTTAATAGTTCAGTTCCTTAACTTTATTTTTTGAAGTGTTAGGCCTTACATGCTTAGGTTAAAAAGACATTACAATCTTGATATTTAAAGAAATTAATCAGTCAATATTTTTTTAAAAACCACTAAAATCAATGACTTTAAAACCTCTCACTCTTTGATTTAACAAACCAGTGTTTACTGAGCACCTACAACATACCAGGCACTACACTGGGCACTGGGGCCTAATGTTGACCAAGGTTGACAGGGTCTTTGCCTTCATAAGCTTACAGTCTAGTGGAGGATAGGAAAAGTAAGGAAGTTATTACAATTGTGTACAGTAAGTGTGTGATGGGACTATTTTTCACTCATTCAGTTACATCAAAGTCTTAGTGGTGGGACTATCCCTTCTGTACTGCCTGCCAGTCCATCCCTAGGTGTCAGGGCATTATCGCCCTCTATTAGGAGAAAAATTTATGAGTATCCTAAGCTATTAATGAATGGAGGGAAGCAATGACTATCCATATATTTCAGGTGAAAAGTAACAAACAGTTTAACTATTAGAATTGACTGTCAAGGACAAATTGGATGGATGACATGATGGCAGGCATTGGTTCAGCTTCAGCAGGAATCCTGGGTACTATTTGCCATGGCTAGCAATTCACCTGATGCTGGCCTTGCTTCTCTATATTTGCCCTGTCTGGTCAGACCCCTCATTCCCAGCCCATCCCTCGCCCAAGGCCACGCCCACCTCCACCCCAACACACTCCTGCTCCTCAGCCCAAAGGACTCTCAATTTAGATGTAGTGCTGGAGAGGCGGTACTCCTTTTTCCTTTTATCCTCTTTCTGCTTCAACTTTTATGGTCTAAACTCTGTTCTCTAATTCCCTCAGGACTTCTATTCAGATATTCAAAAGTCTGTTTAGAGGTTTAAAAAAAAGAAATACTTAACATTGACTCTTTCCTGCTTTTTAAATTCCTGCCTTAACAATCCTACTTCTCCAGGCAAAATCAATGCCTTTGACAAGCAAAAAGTCACACAAGCAAGGGCATGCTGGGAAAAGAAAAGTGCAAAGATATTATCATGCAATCAGTGTTATGACAGGTGAAGTGCAGGATGCTGAAAGCCAATTGCCAATCAGTCCATGCAGGTCATTAAGGCAGTTGGACTTTGCTGTGTGAGCGGTGCAGAGCCATCAAACAATCTTAAGCAGGGACGTGTCACAGATTTTGGTTTTAGAATACCAGTTTGGCTGCAGTGTGAAGAACAGATTAGAGGGAGAACAGATTGAGAGTGAAGAAAACAGAATACAAATGCAGACTCTAAGTGAGAACTGATAGTGGAGAACACAGGATAATATGGTAGGGTTGGAAAAAACTGGATGGTTTTGTGAGATATTTAGGAGGTCCGAATGGCAAAACTTAATGGCTGATGAAATGGGGTGGGGGTCATGGAAGAAGAGGAGTCAAGGATGACTCTCAAGAATGAGGCTCAAGCAACCGAATTTCCCCTTCCTGTGAGATGAGGAACACAGAGGACAAGATGAAGGCAGGAAGCCAATACAATGAGTTCAGCTTGAAGCATGTTAAGTTTGAACACCCAAGTGGTGAAGTTAAATAAGCAGTTGTATATATAATCTGGGGTTTAAGAATAAAGTAAGGGCTGAAAATAGAGATTTGGACTTTATTGGAGTAGAGAAGATAATTCCAAGGAAATGACTCAGAATATCTGGGGGAATTTTTTGCAAACTAGAGAACAAATGGTGACAAAGTCAGGATGTTGAAGAATTTTGAAATTTCAAGGGTTGGAGAAAGAAACAAGAGCCTGCTAAGCAAACTAAAAGGAATTACAAGCAAGGAACAGGAGAGTGGCATGTCACAGACAATAATATTTTTAAGAAGTGAGTGTGGCAAACAACAACAAAAACTTTGGACAGGTCAGGAAGAAAAAATTAGAAGAGTGTGTACTGGCTTTAGTCACAATGTTAGACAGCAGCTAGGAATGAGTGGCTGGATGGGAAATTAAGGCAGGGCCCTCGTCATTACATTCTACAAAGGACTTAATACAAGAGGCTAGAAGCAAATGGAAGACATGTCTCACCCATTAACTCAGCAGTCCTGAGCTTGGCTTGGTGAGATTGTCAGGTGTCCCGGTCATCATGAGCCAAAATAGAACAGGAGAAAGCAGAGTCCTTGAGCCTATGCTGAGAAAGGGGGCTTCTGTAACAATCTTACTAAGATTGCCAGGTGTTCTGAACATCACAAGCAGGAATTACATAGGAGGAAGAGGGGGGCCTATGCTGGGAAAGGGGGTCTCTGTAACAATTTCCCTAAGACAAAGAGCCTTTTCTGAGAAAGAAAGCCCTTGCAGCTGCACATTATTCCCAAGATTTAGAAGGGGGAGGAGGAGGGGGAGCCCAAAAGCTGACTGAGGTATATAACTCCTGAAGCCCAATTGTTGGCATACTTAGATAAGCTAAATACCCACTTGTAGCCTTGGCTCAAGTGTATAGAACAAACTCACTAACAAACTTACTAACAGCTTTATTTCCTCTACACTTGGGACATTTTAGACTAGCTGGGTGCCTGCTTGCAAATTTGTGCTCATGTGTGTTTCATAAATAAACTTGGCTATCTCATTTCCACTATATGTATTTGTGTCTCGCTTGAATTATTTGCTTGTGAGTGAGACAAGAACTGAGGGAGGGGAGGGAGCCTCTTGACTCAGGTCCTTCTCACCACCTTAATGCATTTAGGTGCTGTGACTTAGATTCTACCCTTTGTCTCCATCTGTTTGGAATGCAGTGAGTCGGGGTCTCACCAGCAATGTTTTATTGCCTATTTCACCTTTGGGATTAAAGGAGATGCAGCAGCTCTGTAGAGGAGGTAGGCTGGGTCTGTGTTTGGAGGCAGAAACAAGAGTAAGATCTGAGACGAGTGGTCAAGTTTGCCTGGGCTCCAGACTTAAGAGGCAGTTCCTCCCTCTGCCAAATTCTCAGAGTCCCTACATGAGTGGGGTCCTTGTGGGGGTGTCTGGGGTCAATCCCTAAGATGTGCAGGGGCCTCCTCATAGGGAACTCCCATCATTGTAATGTAACTGTCTCCTCCAAGGATGTGCAAAATAAGGGTTGGTCACCCAGCACTCCATGGCCCCTGGCTGTTTTAGATGATCACGGGAGAAACCAAGATGTGTGAGAGAGCTGAGGATGACTAAAGGTGTAATGACCTTTGGGAGCCCCTCTCTCAAAACAGCAAACTTTGACCCACTACTGAAAAAAATCCCCTTGTCTTTTCTGCCTCTAAACCATGGCCAGGGAAAATCACTTTAAATCATTAGTCTGTTGTAAGCCTGAGAGGCAGTATTATATTTCCCAGGCGAATGTCTTACTCTCTCTTTCCTGACCCCTCTCAGGCATAAACCTGATATTTCCTCTACATTTTACAGGTCCTTAGGACACTTGCACCCAGGGGAGCAGTGGGCAGTGGAAACTTAACCTGGACTTACCTGCTGATCCTGTCTCCAGGAACCCCTTTTTCTAACTTCCAGGTGAAGGAAGGCAGCCCACCTTGGCTCACTTTCTTCCTATCAATGACTTTTCTAAAAAGCCAAAGCAGCCACCTAGGCTCTTTCCTGTTACTTCTTCCACTCTAAGTCTTTCCTTTGTTTCACTGTCCCCAGAAGCAATAACCCCATCTCCATCAATGTGCAAAAGAAGAAAAAACAGGTACTTTTATAACTAAAGCTGCTGAAGGTCACACAAGCCTGACATCCCCCCTCCTTCTTCAGCCTCCTTACAGTTGTCAAGGGTACAAGATAATAAAACAGCTCACTTTTAAGTACTGTGTGTATCTGCCAATGGGGAAAAGAACTGCTTTAGAGAACTGTTTTACTTCTGAATGAATTAAAAAGAAACAAACTAAGAGGGACTGTGTATGTTATAGAAAGGCTGTACAAATTGAATAAGGTTTGTAAAAAGAAATCTTAAGAGGAAATTATATAAATAAGCTAATACAAAATTTGGTTGGTTCTTTTAAGTATAATGAACAGGAAAGTTTTTTGTATCTGCCTAAAAGCCAAAGTTCTGTTTAGTAAAATAATTATGTGTCATGAGGTGTTAATAAAATGCTTAATTATCTTTCAAAGAAAAATTCATGTCTCAATCCTAAGAACTGAAGTTTTGTCAGCCTATGGTGGTGTTACATGCCTTTTATCATCACTTTAAATAAATAGTCAAATATCATTTCATAATATACTTCTTAGGTCAAATGTTTGGCAAGCTTTCCAGGGTTTCAAATTTAAAATACTTTTTTTTATGGCTTCGAGGTATTTCAAAGGGACCCTGAACTATCTCAAGGATTTATTCTTCTTACAAAAAAGTAATTTTGGACTAATCGGGCTTATTTAATATATTTAAAATACATGGAAAGCTTTGTCAAATAAGGAAATTCTCCAGAAATTTCCAAAAGTCTATAAAGTCCTATTATACCTTCATTATAATTCTAATAGTTATTTTAGAATGTTGTGTCTGCAGAAAGGACTATGCAAGTTGCAGGAAGACTGAGTACATCACAGAGGGTTCATGTAAGTCTGCAAGTTAAAGAAGGATTGTGTAGGAGGGAAGGAACAAAAAGAAAGAATAAAGGAAAGACATATAGGAAGAAGGGCATTGGAATAGAAAACTCAAGAAGGGAATGGGAATGAGAAAAGCTAGAAATTAGAAAGTAAAGGAAAGAAACATAGATAAATGGCAAAGACAATTTTAATAACAAATAAAAGGCCAAGAGCTCCCTTTAATCTTCCAAAGCCAATCATTGTTTCTAATAGAAACCCCAGGTGAAACGGGCAGTTGGGGACAAATAAATTAAATTTCTCAGACTGATGCACTTTCATTTATAATTTTTGGTATTATTTCAAAATGTTTTTATACAAAGCAAAATCCTTTGTTAGTTGTTATCACTGATTTATGACCTAACTTGGAGTAACTTACAAATTGTATCTCCCACTGCTACACTGTAGATAAAGAGCAACACAAAGAGAATCTGCTAGGGCTTCTGCTAATAAAATGACCTGGTCATCACACTCAATAGCACATTAGTGATGGAGGTGGCGGTGGAGGCTGCAGAATACAATCCCAGATCAGGACCCTAACTAAATCTATTGAACTAGGACAAATAAAAGACAAGAGGGGCAGAACAAAATCCTGCCTGTTTTTCGGGGACAATTAACTAAGTCGTTGCAAAAGTACATAAACAGCACCCTAAATCTGCAAAGGGCTGAGCACTTCTGGGAATTCATTCATCCACTAAGCAACTGATAGAAATAGCCATCAATGTTTTTTTTAACAATCAAAACAGGGCAAAGGAAGAGCAAAAGACACCACACAATAGAAACAAAGGCCTATTTGTCAGTCCCAGCTTTAAGCCGTATGCCATCTCAGGACACCCAGCCCCTAGAAATCCAGGGAAGGGGAGGGGTAGTCTCGCTACCACCCACCCCTTGTGTTTTTTCCTTTTCTGGATCCCTCTTGGTATCCCTTGAGAGGCAAAGCCAGATAACAGCTATGTCAGGGAACTCCTCCCACTGGCTGAAGGAAGATAGGGACAAACATTCTGGAAGGATCCACCCAGAACAGAGACGTCCAATTGGATAAAAGCAGGGTCTCGAGTTCCAGAATTCCAAGCCCCTCAGGCTTTGACCTCAGACCTGTGCTCTCTAGCCTTCTGATATTTCCTCCTTCCAGAGGTCTCTACCTCCATCCATAATGGAGACATCTGTTCTGAATAAAGCAGGATCTCAGGTCCTGGGATGCCAAAGTTCTCAGGTTATGACCCTAGACATAGGCCCTCTAACCTTCTGGTGTTCATCCCAGATGGCACTTCACTAGGCTCTATCCTTTCCAACTAGTTGCAGTTTGATGCTCAAAATCTAAAGAAGAAAAGACAAATATTTTTTTGCAACACTGTTTGGCCTCAATATCAGTTAGTTGATGGGGAATCCTGGCCGATATATGGAATCTTAAATCACAATACCATGTTCCAACTTAATGACTTCTGCAAATGCCTAGGCAGCTGGTCAGAAATCCCATATGCACAGGCATTCTTCTATTTGAGGGGCAGAGAGGACCTGTGCACCAAATAGAAGGTGTAAGGTACAAAGAAACTGGTGACTCTCAAACCAGAGTAGGAAATAATTAGCAGCAAAGAACAAATGTAATTAAATCTTGAAGTAGAGGGGGGTCTCTGAGTCAGAATCAACAGTATTAGCATACCTATAAGTCAGGAAGTGATATTTCCCCAGCTCAGAGCTAATGCATCTGAGATCAAAGGGGAAAAATATTCAGCACCAAACACTGGGAAATGAGAAAATGTAGATAGCTCAGCAAACAATTTAGGAAATTACTACCCTCAGTTAATTTAGTTAATCCTGTTAGATTGTAACTCCGGAGTATCCAAGCATGGAGAAATGGAGGAGGAAGGGGAAGTTGGGGTTGGGGGGCTACTCACGTTGGTCTAAAACCAACTTGTTTTTCTGTTTGGGTGTGCGTATCATTGCTGTGCACCCAGCTCTGCAGACCTGTGAATAAAGCCTCGGCCACTGCTGAAGTCCTGTGTCCCAGTGTTTTTTATTGTGAGTGTTTCTCACAAAGGTAACTCTTACCACAGTACTATCTGATGACCATTCTGTAGGCACCTCCCCTTCTCCACCATTGCCTTTAGAAGAAAACTCTTTAAGGGAAGTTTCCTCAACATCTTCAACACTACTGTCATACCTTGGACTTTCACTTAAATTAGCAATCCTCGTGCCTTCTCGTCCTGGGCCCTCTCTACCAGCTAAGCTTTTAGCATTAATTGATGCTGCAGGAGTGTATGGCCCTCAGCTAGTACATAAGCCCTTCTCTCTTACAAGGTTTAAACAAATGAAAGTAGATTTAGGAAGCTACTCTGACAACCCAGATAAGTATATAGATGCATTCCAACACCTTACCTTAGATTATGAGTTAACCTGGAAGGACACTATGGTCGTCTTAGGACAGACCTTAACAGATCTTAAACGGGAAAAGGTAATAAAGGAAGCCAGAAATTTTGCCACCAACTTAACACCTATCTGATAGTAAATACCCCATTGGAGAGTTAGCAGTTCCACCTGTAGACCCTGAATGGGACTACAATGACTCCTCTCCAAAATAGGAAAGAAATCAGTTTCTAATGTGCTTAAAGCAGGCCTCAAGGCAAGCCGACAAACCATTAACTATTTCAAGGTCTCCACCGTCAGCCAAGGCCCAGATGAAAATCTCACCACATTTTTAGAAAGGCTAAGAAAGGCAATTATCAAACACACCAATCTAGATCTAGAATCATATGAAGGTCAGGTCATACTAAAAGATAAGTTTCTAACCCAATCTGCCTCTGTTATAAGGAGAAAACTCCAGAAGCTTATTCGGGAACTGGAGTCTCCTTAAATGAAATGTTAACCACTGAAAATATGGTCTTTTACAACTGGAATCAAGAGAGAGAGGCCAGGGCTCAGGAAAAGGGAAAAAGGAGGGAGGTTAGGCATACCCAAATTATAGCTGCCCTTGCGGGATCCACTACCAAGGACACGAAGTGTTTAATATGTTGAAAGATGGGGCACTGGGCCAAGAAATGTCCAAACAGTGACAAGCCACCTCAGAGACCATGCCGTAAGTACAAGAAGGCAGGCCACTGGGCATCGCTCTGTCCCTGGGACCACAGGGCTCCCTGGCTTGGGGCTGTGACTGCTTTCTGCCTTAAAGATGTTAACTTGGGACTGAAGCTGCCCACCCCAGTCAACCCCACCGCAGAGGTCACCATTATTGGACTGGAGCCCAGGGTATGCATGGATGTGGCAGGTAGGACAGTAACTTCCTTATTAGATACTGGGACCACCTACTCTGTCCTTACTTCCTTTTCTGGATCCCTCTCCTCTGATCTTGTACCATCCTAGGGGTAGCAAAAAGGCTACAAGCAGGACTTTTAATTTACTTTTAAATAGACACATTCACAAGGACATAAGTAACAACTAACCTGAGCTGTCCTCCCTCAAGGATTTAGGAATAGCCCTCATTTATTTAGACAAGCATTAGCAGAGGACTTAAGGAACCTGTCACTTGAGAGTGGGTAGCCTAGTAATCCAATATATAAATGACATACTTATCTATTCCCATAAACATGTAATTCAAACCCTAAGTTGTTTTCCATCATTAATCTAGGACAAATACAAAAAGCATTACAAAAATATAGAAACAGACTTAAGGCTACCAACACAAATAAGTTAAACCAGGGGACAGACATAGTCTATTTAAAAGTTTAGAAGGACAGTTCCCCTTGTTATCAACTACAACCCTCGTAGAAGGGATCCCCCATTCTTATGTCCTCCCCAACAGCCATCAAGGTCCTTGGCATCTACAGCTGGCGTGGAAGGAGCCACCTCCTCAGGACTCCCGCAACAGCAGGACGGTACAACCTACTCCTGTGGGCTGGTAGAGGGCCTTAAGTTCCTCTTCAAGAAACAAAACCCTGTTACAGGTAAGTAACACAACAACTAGGCCTTAATATAATTGTCTTTCTCATCTTCCTGACACTTTTTCTACCAGCCTGTCAATATGCTCAGCCTCCTGCCCCAGAAATAAATTTTTCTATCCCCGTTAGAGTCCCAGGTCCTCCACTCCACTAATCTTGTCAAATCTGTCACCTCTAGGACACAGCAATTGAAGGACAAGATAATGACTCTTTGGGGATTCCAACTGGCCAACAACCTTCGACCCCTCATTGCAGGCCCCTAGAAGGACATCACTTGCAGACACCTTCTCTGGCCAATAGCCAGCAAGTACAGGAACCCAAACCACAACAGTGCCCTCTTTCAGCAAGAAGCAGTCAGAGTGGTTGTTGCCCCAAGTCTCCAAAGATTTCCCCTGTCATTTGACGGGGGAAATATCAGGCAGCAGCTAGTAATGAGTGGCCAGATAGTAAATAAATGCAGGGCCCTCGGCATAACATTCTAACAAAGAACTTAATACAAGAGGCTAGAAGCAAATGGAAGATGCGTCTCACCCATTAACTCAGCAGTCCTGAGCTCAGTTTGATAAGACCACCAGGTGTCCCGAGTGTCACGATCCAAAATAGTGTGGGAGAAAGCAGAGTCCTTGAGCCTGTGCTGAGAAAGGAGGCTTCTGTAACAATCTTACTAAGATTGCCCGGTGTTCTGAACATGACAAGCGGGAATTGCACAGGAGGAAGAGGGGGACCTATGTAACAATTTCACTAAGACAAAGAGCTTTTCCTAACTGAGAAAGAAAGCCCTTGCAGCTGTGCATTTATTCCCAAGATTTAAAAGGGGGAGGAGGAGGGGGAGCCCAAAAGGTGACTAAGGTATATAACTCCTGAAGCCCAATTGTTGGCATACTTAGATTAGATAAGTACCCACTTGTAGCCTTGGCTCAAGTGTATAGAACAAACTCACTAACAAACTTATTAACAGCTTTATTTCCTCAATACATGGGACATTTTAGACTAGCTGGGTGCCTGCTTGCAGCCTTGTACTCGTGTGTGTTTCATACATAACCTTGCTATCTCATTTCCTCTATATGTGTTTGTCTCTTGCTTGAATTATTTGCTCACAAGCCAGACAAGAACTGAGGGAGGGGAGGGAACCTCTTGACTCAGGTCGCTCTCTCCCAACCTTAACAAAACCATTGAAATTTCAGAAGCCTAGGAGGTCAGAAGATAAATCACAGTGGTTTCAAAACTGAAGGGGAGTTAAGAGAATAGGGTAAATATAGACAAATATTTTCATTAAGTGTGGCTGAGAACAGGAGGTGAGAGAGTAGGTGCGGGATGTGGCAGAGGGGCATGGTTTAAAATGGAAGGAACAAATATTTTAAAATTTTGTATGATTTAAATTAATTAAAATTTCTAGCTTTAAAATTTCTTAATTATACATTTCCTTTATTAAATATCCAAAGTAATTTGGTTTGTGTCTACTTTGGGTGTGCATGCCTTTGGCTGGCTGTGCCCGAATCTGCAGACCCGTGAATAAACAAACGCCTCGCTTTGCTGCTGAAGTCCTGTGTCCTGGTGTTTTATTGTGAGTGTTTCTCACATTCTGTTTATAGAAGTAAGAGAAGTTGGTGTTGGATTATTTTTCTATCTTTATGTTCAGTCCTTGGTTTCCTTGCAAAAGAAAGGGATGGTCCATATTGCAAAGACTCATTAGTCAAAACTGGTAATAAAATCTGTAAATCCCTTATGGCTTCAGATAAAAATACCTTTATCATAATCTGGGGCAAGTGGGAGTGGTTATCACTCGAATCCCATCTGTGATCACTTAGGATATCTATCTTCTCTCCCATGTGTGACACGTGACTGTCTGACACATATGGTTCAAGCATGGACAGAGCCTCCATCATTTTCTTAAATATTAGTAAAAGATGTCTTTCTCAAAAATTTTAGATAAATATAAATACAAATAGGAGTTTTCATTCACATGAACTGATAACAACTACAAACTGAACAAAACAGAGAAAAGCAAATATTTAAAGTCAGTGGAAAGTAACCCAAAAGGGCAGAAATAGGAGGGCATTTGACTCTTGAAAGAAAGGAACCAGGAAGTGCCCTGGGTAAGATCTACATTTATGTATTTTTTGCCTGGAGGGCAGTATCCATTCTTCTTGGTATAAGGTAGCTAGAGCACTAGTTGGAAGGTGTTTCTTCTCTATTTTCTGAAAATGTTTGTGTAATATTGGTATGTCTTCCTTAAGCATTGGTCCTATTCAATAATGAAACCATTTGGGCCTAGAGTTTTTTGTTATGTTTGCTTGTTTCTGATTTATGCGTGTGTGTGTGCGCGTGTGTGTGTGTATGTGCAGGTTTTTAAAAAGAGTTCAATTTCTTTAGTAGATAGAGTAATTCAGATTTTCCATTTCTTTTGGTTTTAATTTTAGTAACTCGTATTTATCTAGGAATTTGTCTACTTTATCTAAGTGTTAAATATTGCTATTTATATATTCTCTTATCTTTTAATATCTGTAAAATGTTTTATTTCTGACATTTGTAATTTGGAGCTTTAGCCAAAGCAATAAGATTAGTAAAATAAATAAAAGACATTTAGATGAGAAGGGATAAAAAAGGAGGGAGTATATAAAAGCATTAGGAAACTTGACTGCAATGAATATAAAGGATATATTCATTATCTTCAGTGTGATGATGTTTTTTGGATTTGTGTGAATATCAAATCATACACACTAAATATTTTCAACTTCTTATATGATTGTTTTACCTTAAAGCTGTAAGAAAGAAAACATACAGATTGGAAATGAAGTAAAATGGTCTCTTGTAGATAACATGATGACTTATATAGGAAATGCTGAATATTCTATAAAACAACAACTAAAATAAGTAAATTTAGCAAGATCACAGGATATAGTAGTATGCATAAATCTATTGCATTTTTATAAACTAAAAGTAAAGGAAAGGAGAATGAAAAAATGAAATCCTTTTAAAACATAGTTTAAAAACCATAAAATATTAAGAATGAATTTTTTAAAGTATATTTTATTGATTATTTTGTTACAATAGTTCCAATTTTTCCCCTTTGCTCCTCTCCACCCAGCACCCCCCTCCCCAAGCAATCCTTCCCCCAAGTCCATGCCCATGGGTCATACATACAAGCTCTCCCACTTCACCCTTTCATATATTCTTCTTCTTCTTTTTTAAATAAATAAATGATTAATTAATTATTTTAACAATAAAAAATAACAATCCCTCCCACTCAGACTGAAGACCCTTTATAATCTTATAAAGGACAATGGGCGAAGGTCTCGAGCTCCTCTAGCTGCTTCAAGCTGGACATGGCCGTCGTCCTACCTACCCTTGGGTCCAGAAATCCCTAATAAGGGTGGGGGTGTGGAGGGGAGGGTGGCCTTCCCACATGGGGAAAGATCGTGCAGACTCCAGGTCAATTGGCTGTCCCCAGACAAAGGCGTACTTGGTTTAACAGGCTGGCATCCTTGTTGTATTCTGGGGACAACAGATTTGGCAACAGGGTTAAAAGACATCATTTAATTAAGGAATGGATTTAATGAAAAATATACAAGAACTCCATACTGAGAATTATAATACATTCCTGACAAATTAAAGAAGACCCAAAATAAATGGGAGGATATACCATGTTCATGGATAAAAAATTCAATATTCTTTATATGTCAATTGTCCTCATATTTATCTGTATAGTCAATGCATTCTGTGTCAGCATCCTAACAGGCATCTTATAGAAACTAGACTGCTCGTCCTAAAATTTATCAAAAAACGCATAGGACCTAGAATACCAACACAATTCTTGGAGAAAGAATGAAAGAAAGAAAAAAAGAAGAAAGGAAGGAAGGGAGGAGGGAAGGAGAGAAAGGAGAGAACCAAGTTGAAAGGCCTATTATACTCGATCACATAGATCAGTAGAATACAATAGAGTCTAGCCATAAACCTACATATGTATGGTCAATTGATATTCAACAAACGTGTTAAGAAAATTCAATAATGAAAGTAAAGTTTTTATTAACAAAATAGTTCTGGAACAATTAAATACATGCATGGGAAAAATCAACTTTAAACCCTCTGTTATACATCATAAAAGTTCATTTAAGATTGATTATAGACAAATACTTAAAAGCTAAAACTATAAACACCCTATGAGAAAGTAGAGTATCTTTGTGATCTTGGGTAGGCAAATATTTCTTAAAATGGATACAAAAACACTAAAATTAACAAAAATGAACAAATTGGACTTTATAAAAAATTTTTAAAGTCCTTGTTAAGATAATATTCCCAGTACTTATATCTGACAAATATAAATACCCAGAATATACAACTTAAAAGCAAGGTTGAATGAATAGAGCAACAGTTTCTGTGAAAATGTTCTAAATTTTGATGGAAGGAACTTTGACAGCTCCATGGCACCCTGGAGCCAGCCCTAGCATCTAGGGAAGAGGTTTCTAAGCAGTCTCTGAGACAGACATCTCAGAACATGATTCAATCACTTTCTTGCTTCCCTTTTTTATTTCCCACCAAAATATGGTTACTCAAATCTTACCAGAAAACTTTTATAGACCAACTTGTTACACTATTTTTTCAAGCAAAATCCAGTTTAGGTAAACCCTCTGAATTTTTTTTTTTTAACTGTAGAAAGCCCTGGAGGATTTGGGAGGCTGCTCCAAAAGATTTTGGAAAGTCTTGTATGTGGGTGGGTAATCAGGACTGTGGTTACATTAATTCAAGAAAGGATTAAACATAGAAAGTTATCAGAGAGTCTAAGAATCACAGAAGGAAACATTTCTATAATTTCTTTTCTCAGAGAACCATGCTTCCAAGAATTGGTTGGTGAGCCCCGTCATAAGATTTATACAAGTGTGTGCATTTCTGTCTTTAAGTCTACAGTTTTTTGAGGATGAGCATAGAATGCATTATAGTGAACTAAGAGGATTATTTTAATGCTACAAATGAACATTTTAGCTAACCAAGCATTGTGAACTGGTGAGAAGAGTTTAAATTCTGAGGCCTCAGTCAAGTACTGGAAAGCTGTTATCTCTCAGAATACAGCCAAGACAATGCTGGATTTTTTTCTGGTTGTTAAAGCAATATTTATACATTGCAGAGATTTTTGTTAGACCTTAAAAAATCAGAAGGAAAAATTACTTATAATTCTATATTCAGTTTTTCTTACTCATATCATTACAGTTCAGATCATGTCACAGTTTGCTCTTTTTCTCTTAACATTTTATGATAAGCATTTCTCTATATTTAAATTTTTCTGCAAACTCCTTTTCTTCAAGTATTTCCCAAAAGGTGGATATTGAAATGGTTTCCAATGTTTCTTCCTTCATGCAGTGGTGAATAATTTTGTAATGATCATCTCTGTGCATTAATTTTTACCTATTTCAGAATATATTCTTAGAATTCTACCCAGAATTATATATTCCTATGTCAGTGGATATTAAAAATGAAAAGATCTTGACATTCCATTAGACTGGTTTCTAAAACCTTTGTACTCTTTCATGAGTTCCCTAACAGTGCCTTTTCTACCATAACTTTAACAGCACTGTGTATTCTCAGTTTAGAATATATGCCAATTATGTATGTGAAAACACCCTCTTTGTATATGCTCTTTAGAAATGAGTAACTTTAATTAACTTTTATTTGTTTTAGTGGCCCATTTCCCAATCTGGAATATATTTATATCAAGTTTTAAAAAGTGCTTTCTTACACTGTCATTGTCTACTCCGATTATTTTTCTTGCTCCTTCTTACTAACACTCCACTTTCCTCCTCCCATGAAGTTTGGTTAAGATTGCATTTAGAATGTCCACAGATGTTGAGGTGGCTGCTGGATGGGACTGCAGGGGAGGGATGGATATGCGAGGTTGCTTTCAGTTCTATGCATCTGAAACTTGTAGAAGGCTGGTTTGAAACATTCTCATAGCAATTATCTGAAATTATCAGACTAGCCTTAATCTGAATCCTGATGACATATGACTTGGGCCTCTGCTCCATATCACTTCCTGTGAAGTTATCAAATTCCTGATTATTGCCTAAGCATGCTTAGAAGATGGGACACTCCACACTTCCAGAGACGTGCTTCTCGCATATCTTTTGGCAGACTGCTAAACCATTCTTAAGCATCCAAATTTGGAGAATACAGATACTTCAATTTCTTTTTCCCTGGAAAACCCTTACTATCTCAGTTCTTTATAGTACTAGAAGAATAACCAAAGAATATGGTAAGTCACACTGGCTCATGTAGCCAATTAGTCATAGCCATTTGACAATAGGATTTTTTGTTTGTTTTAATGGAAGGGATACACTGAGGAAAGTAATATGAGAGAAATAGATGGATAAAGAGAGACACAGAGAGGGTTACAGAGAGAAACAGAAAAGGAGAGAATGGAAAGTCACAGAAAAAGGCAATCAGATACAGAGAAGAACTGATTTTATCTAAGTGTCTCAGTGTGTGTGTGCGTGTGTGTGTGTGTGTGTGTGTGAGAGAGAGAGAGAGAGAGAGAGAGAGAAACTGACTAGTGTGTAATGGGATTTAACTTTAAATGTGCAATGCTGATGTCCCAAAATATACCTTCGCCTCCAAGTCTCCTGCGGCTTCATTTCAGCACTTGGAAGGGCTGGCCTGATTTTCATGGCCTCTCAGAGGTGTCCTGCAGCCCCTAACCAGGAGACTTTTCCCTTGTAGACGATTGGCTTCAGGAAGAGAGCTGCTTCTGGGTGACAGGAGAGGACAGGAGGCACCCAACTATTGAGCTGATGATTCCATTAGATGACTCTAGAATAAATTGGTAACCAGCAGAATCAGAATAGAACTCACAATGAGGGAGCAAAATCCACAGATAAGATATGAGACAGGTGTTTACATTCTTTAGTTAACTAGAAAGATTTAGTGAATCCTAGGAAACAATGAATAATTCCTACTGAGTAATTAGGATCTTTCAGACAACGGGAAAGGGCAGAAGGTTTGAAAGTTGCTCTTTGGCAGAAAGTCTCCCTGGGAGAAGGTCCTACTTGCCCATCTCTTCAGCTTTTAAGATGAGAGACACATAATAAAGGGACCCTAAGGAAAAAATGGCACTTCAGATACTGTCATTGATCTCGTGGGTTGCTGCTTCCAGAAGAGCAGGTGGGCAGCATACTCTGTGAAGTGCTGATGATCCATTCTCTAGGGAAACACCTGGAAAATGTGGCAGTAGTTTTGGAACAGAGAGAGAAAGCAAGTACTTCCGAGATCTTATCATTGGTTATTCACAGTTGGATATATTTGTCTTCGTTTGATACAGAGTTAGGAGATGATGGTCCCTATGTACAGCAGAAGAAAGATAGGTAAGCTTGGGAATTGCCCTAAATCCCTTCAACTTTCTAATTATTCCCATAGGAATAGACTATGCAAGGTAACAATACAACATTTGCTTGTTGATGTTTAAGGAATTTAACCAAGCTTAGCCAAAGGTTGGCAGGTCCTGGCTTCTGAAAAGGAGTTCTTGCAAGATTAAGTATTGGGTTGGCAAAGAGTTCTTTTGTTTTTTTTCCGTAAGATGGCTCTAGTAGCACTTAGATGTCTTTAACTTCATTCGAAACAATTTTGTTAGGTTGTATTGTGATAGCTGTCATATCAATGTGTATTTAAAAAAATTTTCAAGGTTCGTGAATTTTTGTGTAGCCATTTTTAACAGAAGATAGACATTTTTGGCATATTTCAAGAAAGGTAAAAGTGCAACTGAAATGCAAAAAAAGATTTGTGCAGTGTATGGAGAAGGTGCTGTGACTGATTGAACATGTCAAAAGTGGTTTGTGAAGTCTCATGCTGGAGATTTCTCTCCGGACGTTGCTCCACAGTCAGGTAGACCAGTTGAAGTTGATAGCAATCAAACTGAGACATAACTGAGAAAAATCAATGTTATACCACACAGAAGATAGCGGAAATACTCAAAATAGCCAAATCAATAATGTTATTAATGAAAGTGAAAAATGTATCTTTTATTTTATGGGGAAAAACCAAATTGACTTTTTGGCCAACCCAATACGTGATTGTATCCTTGTCATTACAGGTTTCATCCAAACAAGCCTTGAGATTTCCTTCCTTTAGGGTCTGCTGTCCATGCCTTTTTCAGCAGGTGGAGCTCTATATGCAGGAAATGACATGTCTAGGCAAGAAAATTTTTCTCTTGACTTGAAAGAGATCAGACTTTTTGGAGAGTGCTGAACCATGGAGTATGGAGATAAAATTGTTCTAGTGGAGTATTCTTAGAGGAAAGTGTATCTTGATGTGTTGCTTATGATAGTGTGCAACCACAGAAAGAGCTCATGGTAAGCATTTTTCCCTTTGACTATGACTGATACTCTTTGCAATTATTCCAGGTCAACTAAGTTTGGTTTGAATGATTGGACTTATTAATGTGACTAACACACTTGGCAGTGGTGATGATTACAATTTGCCAAGTGAACACTGGGGAATGCATTTTAACTTAGAACCACATGATCATCCCTCTCCATTTGTTCATTAGGCCCTGACGTTCTAGCTCTACTAAATTCTCAGGACTTTCAGACAGAAAAAGGCAAGTACCATATGATGTCACTTAGATGTAGAATCTAAAGAACAAAACAGATAAACAAACAAACAAAATAGAAACAGACTGAGAGATAGAGAACAGATGGGTGATTGCCAGAAAAGAGAGGGGCTGAGGGTGAAAAAGGTGAAGGGACTAAAGAGTACAAATGGATAGTTACAGAATAGTCCCAGAGATGTAAAGTCCAGCATGGGTAATATAGTCAATTATATTGTAATAACTATGTATGGGGCCAGGTGGGTACTTGAAATGTTGGGGGGAACGTTGTGTAAAGTATGTGATGGTCTAACAACTATGCTGTACACCTGAAATGAATACAGGATGATATTGATCATAAACTGTAATTGAAAAAAATAAGTAATAAGGATAAGTTTTTCAATACTAGAAAGAAAAAGTTCTCGGGACTTTCAGTTCACTCATGTTTGCTGCCTCAAAGCAACCATAGAAAAAATTTTGTTTTCTTAAAAAGGAAACTTCTCCGAAAAGGTGGCACATTTATCATAAACTCTCATACAATTGCTTATGTTTAGATAGAAATGCCAATAATAAATGTGTTAAAGAGAAATTAGGCATCCATATTGTCTTCTCCTCTAGTCCTTTTAATGCTCAAGATTCTATAAGAAATATTGAAACTAACAAGACTTCAATGCCCTGACACCATTCTGGTCTTAGAGTTTAAGTTTAATTGATATTGACTACTGAATGACTGACTGGCTGGCTGGCTGGAGGATGGCTGGATGGAGAGATGGACAGATTGACAGACAGCTTGAATTTTGAGGACCCATGTGGAAATCTGTCCACAGTACAGAATTATTATTGATGCTTCAGAGAAGTACACATGATTATTTTTATGGTGCTTACTAAGAAAAGTTAGCCAAAATAAATGTTTCACTTCTATCCATAACTTATAACATAGTGCAGCATATTTTATCTCTAAAGTTTGAAGACTTCTAAAGTCATCAGAAGTAACAAACAGTACAGTAGGACTTTTATTTTCTTCAGCACAGCAGAGACAAGAAGTGAAAATTTAGAACTGGTATGAACTGGATTTTATGAATTAGAGACTTGCTTGCAGACTATTTTCCAAGAGCTGTATAAGACTAGAATGATTAAATGTGGGTTTCATTCATCCCAACAAACATTAATTGAGAACCTATTGTGTGCTAAGCAATATACTAGCACTGGGGACCAATAGTGACTACTTCCATTTCTGCCTCTGAGAATTATACAATTCCACATAGGAGGTAATATATGAATAGATGATATTGGTATATTATGATTTAATTATCCCTAGTGGCATGAGAAGAGGATTAGATTGTGATATTTTGGAAATCAGGGACTACCTTATTCATCTTTATTTCTTAGAGTATCTGAAAGACTATAGGGACTTTAAAATATTATTGAATGAATGAATAAAAGCTAAAGGTTGAACAAAAATTTCTTGAAGGAGGTAATGCCTAGAACATCAGTTACTCAAAGGATACAAATGATGATGGGTGCAACAGTTTATATGCTCAATCTTATGTTTACTCTAGTTAGAAGTGAAAGATGTCTCCCAGAGTTGCTCTTTTTTGGTTGTTTTTGTTTTTGCTGTTTTTGATTGAGCAACAGAAATGGTGCTATTCACTGCGATAGGAAAGGAAGGAGAAAGCATGTATCAGGATGAAGTGGTGAGAATAAATTCTGAACATATTGAGGTTAAGTGCTTGTGGTTAGAGGACTGTGGGAGTCTTGAAGGTCATGTGACATGTTAAGGCTAGAGATATAGTTTTAAGAACAGTTTCATAAAATAGTGAAATTGGATCTAATGATTATTTAGAGTTGCTGTCACAGACTAGGCAATGTTCTGACATTTCATCTTTAGAAACAGGTGGTTGGTGCAAATTTGGAGAAATCAATTAATCAAATAATTTCTATGTGCCTGCAATTGAGTGATGAATGTTTCCAGTACAGGGCTGGTTATTAGGAGGCTTCTAAGAAAGGTAATCATGTGATTGGTGTAACTGGGACACTAATGGATCCCCAAAGTGTAGGGTCATGCTATTTATAGAGGAACATGAGAGATGGTTCCTGTCATGAAGGAGCTTATTGTCTAGTAAGTCAGACACAATTAACTGTACAACTATTGTCTAGTTAGTGACACATAAGAAACAATAAATACAATGAATTTATTTCTAAAATGGTATATTTATATATGTAAGTTGGCAGTACAAACTAAGTGTTTTAGAATTTCAAAGTAGGGAGAGAACACTGTGGGCTAGAATACTGGCAGCAATTTATTAACTTGGCATTGCATTTCCCTGTGATGTTTTGGAAATGGAGTAGAAGAACCTCAATGAGCCATTCTTTTGTATGGGTTTATACTAGCCCTCACATTGCTATATACTGTCTGGCCTCATCCTCAGATATATCAATATTAGTATCATTTCTCCAACTAACTATAGTTGGGAAGATCACATGGAATGCTTCAAAGAGGTGCTAGACCTTGGCATTTAGGAATAGGCGTCCCAGGCTTGGCACATGCAACAGGTAATGAGCAGAAAGCGTGGGCTGAAATGAGTCAGGCATGTCTGAGAAACATTAAGGAAACTGGAAGTACTCGAGGGTTCATGTTGAGCAACAACAGAAGACAAAGTTTAGAGAGACTTTGTTCTCTTTGCTGAAGCTCTCCTCTTTGCCTTAGTTAGCAAGCTCCTGCTTATCTTTAAGACTCAGTCCAATGTTACCACCTTGAAGGTTTCTGTGACTCATTTGCTTACACCTCTTACCTTAGCATTGATCATATTGCTCTGAACCTGTTTACAAGTCTGATTCCTCCACTTAACTATGAGTTATCTGAGGACATAAACTATGTCTGTTTTTTTTTTTTTTTTACTACCTCCCTAAATTCTTTGTACAGTTACCAGTCTTTGGGAGAAACTTGATTAACATTAGTAGCTAAAAAATTTAAATGACAGATATAGTGGGAGTTAGTTCTCCTACCAAACTGGTTAACTAGCTGACGTTGGGACATGCTTCCCCTTTTCTGCCTCCCTATGGTCAGCATCTTCAGAACTGCACTCTCCTCCTCTCTTAACCTCTAAATCCTGGGCCTTTTTTCAGGTACTACGCACAGCCCATAGCTTCTGTGCAGCCTCCCTGCTGTGGGCTATACTCCCTTGTCAGCAAGCTTTGGGTCCTCTGAACTCAAAGATTCATACTCTCCTAGATTTGGATTCTCCTATTTTACAGATGAGGAATGGAAACCTGCCAGTGTGGGATTGGCTTCCCTGAAGTTGGGTAACATGCATTTTATAGAACGATGGCACAGCTCGATGACGCTCCTTCTATTGTCCAGGCAAAGGTGAACACAGTTGAATAATCCAAGTGAGGCAACACAGGGGCCTTCCCTGTGCAATGGCAGCCCCTGCACCCTAGACTCCAGTTGTGTCTCAACGTAATTATGCATCAAATGCCTCCAAACTCAGCCCTATACCTGCCTTTGCTTTCTGTGTTCTGCTTTGTGATTGCAGTGGGTGAACCTTTGCTACGGGAGATATACAGACATCTTCTTTGTTAATCTTGCTGACCTTTTTGCCTAGACTTCTAAGCACAGCCAAATGTTAATAGCACTACTTTTTCATTAGCAAGTTCTTAGCAGAGCACTATATCAGGTAAACCCAAATAAAAGTGCCAGGACAAATAGTTCAAACACTTCAGTGTCTCTGAGTAGCTGTCCTACCTGTAATTAAACTAAAAGGAATGATCATTGCTTTTCTCCCCTGGAGAGGTTTCACCAGTTTCAAAGTGGGCCAGTGATTCCCTGAACAGAAGAGGAAGCAAACTATATTTAAAGTAGTGCCTGCTTGTTTCTGTTTTAGCCATTTTGGCAAACCACTTAAAAAATGAAATCTTTTGGCCTAAACTCAGTTAAATCTCAAATGCAGTTGCTGTGCCAAGATAATTCCAATTTAGCATCACCTTCCATTATTTAAAGTTATGACTGAAGAAGAATCCATGGGGGCTGTTGAACAGAACTAGCTTGAAATTTTTGACCTTATGTGTTTTTTTCCCTTGCTTGTTTGGTTGCAAAGAAGGAGGTTGGATATAAAAATATGCAGCAAATGGGGGTGGGGGGTGGCAAAGGTAATTTTTTTAGCACTTTGTGCCAGGTGCTAGAAATCAAGAGATAAATAAGATCCAGTCTCTGCTCTTAAGAGGCTCATGGGGATTCCAATCTTTATAACTGAAATGAGAAGTCCTGAAAATTTAAAGTGCTAAGTGCTGTATGTGGGGGCACTGAGAACAGAGTGCCTCCACTTAGAGATGAGGATTCATTTGAGCTGTAACTTCAAAAACAAGTGAAGTTTGCCTGGGAAGAAGAGTGTTCTAGAGAGAGGAAAGAGCTTGTGAGAAGACAGAAAGGCATGAAAAGGCAGGGAATGTTCTAGAAGCAAGAAGTAGCAGCCCTGGCTGGTGTGGCTCAGTTGGCTGGAGCATCGTCCTGTAAACCCAAGGTTTGTGGGTTTCATCCCAGTTGGAGTGCATGCAGAAGGCAACCAATTAATATTTCTCTTCCATCAGTGTTTCTGTCTCTCTCTGATACAAAAAAGGAAGTAATTGAAGCAAATAGAATGTTAGAGAGGAGTGAGGGACATAAAAAATTCAAGAGGATCTGATGCATCATAATAAACTAGATTTAAATAAATAAATAAATAAATAAATTAGATTTATTGTGTAAGCACACACAGTTTTCAGTGATATTTAACAGACAATAAAGTCAGCAATATCTGGAAAAGAAATGTCAGTACAGACCTGTCAGGTTGCCTTTGCTCTGAGAAATCATCCAGACAACAGTCCAGGTTTTTACACCAGGTTTATTAAAGGAAAAGGGGAAAGACGGGTGTAGTAAAAAAAAAGAAGCTCCTGGACCAATTTAAAGGCCTGTTGGGAAAAAGAAGGGTAGAAAAGGGGGGGGGGGGGGGAGAAGTGGAGACCCCCCCCCAGCCACTGGGAAGTACCCCAAGTAATTATCTGTTTGTGCGGCTGTAGGCGCCGACTCCACACTTTTCTGAACATACATTACTGTTGGGGTGAGTTTACCCATCAACACATTCAACAGGTTATTTACACCTCCCTGCTTTTCCCCAGTCTATATGTCGTGCTAGGTCCATCAACATTTCTTCTGGGAATGAGCAACGTCCATTTTTATTTCTTATGGAAGAAGATGGGACCAGGTTAATTTGCATATGGATCATTTGCATATGTCAAAAGTCCCAGCAGGAAGTCCAGCTGCTGCCATGTTTTGACAATGAAAGAATGGAAAATGTAGGCAGCACAGATGCCCTGAAGGAACTGGGCTGGAGGAAGGAGCCTTTGGGACCAGATCGGCCACAGTGCGTGGAGCTTGCACAGCCGCAGTAGAAGCCCTGGTAGAAGCCGCACTTCCTTCTGCCGGTCACACCGACCAGACGGCCATGTCTGACGAGTCCCTTTTAGACAGAGATTTACCACTGCGTTGATGTTACCTATTTTAGAAAGAGGACACTGACTGCAGTATGGAAGATGTTTTGCATGTGGAAGACCATGGACAAGTTTAGGAGATTACTATAAATATCAGATGAGAGGTGGTGGAAATCTGAACTAATGTAGTTGGCAGTGGGAAGAAGAGAAGGGACCATTCTGAGAGATATTTTGATGATAAAATGGACAAGACTCAGTCTGATTTCCAACTTAAGTGACTGAACTGCCTATGCTAGCAATGGGTTACAAGAAGAGCACATTTGGAGGGGGTAGGGACAGGAAGGGTGAGTGAGGGGAAGATGAGGAGTTTGATTTTGAACATGTCAATTTTGATACATCTACAGAGCATTTCAGTCAATGGTTCACTAAATGGGATGCCCAGCCTACCCTCGACATGAAGAATCAGAATGCCTGGTAAACAAGTGAATCTTAGCTCCTCTTGGAATTCTGTAAGATCCCCCACCCCCACCCCACGCTGGTTGAAAACCACTTATGTAGGTGGCTCCTGACTGATCTTGCATTAGCATAGCCTAAAAAGCTCCATGGTTCCTGGCCCCTACCTGACTTTTTGACCTCATCTTGGCCACTCTTTATTTGTTCTGCTTGAGCCTCATTGGCCTTGTTTCTGTTCCTGAAATTCCCCAAAGCTCTTCCTTGTCCTAGAACCTTTTCACTTGCTATTGCCACTGATCTACCAGATCTTCTCATTTCCAGCTCTTTTGTGTCATGTCTACTGATCTAAAGTAAAGCAACCTCCTCAGATAACTACACATGACCCTTTTTGTTGTCATCACAGAACTTTTATTATCAAAACTTAGACTGTTTATGACTAGGGGTGGGGTTTTTTTTTGGGGGGGGGGAAGGCTATATTTTGTTTCTCACACTCACTTCCCCCATGTATACTTCATGAAAACAGGGTGCCACTATTACAGCTCTAGTACTTAGAATAGTCATTGGGACACAGTATGTGATCAATAAATATTTGCTGAAGGATCTAGTACAGGAGGTAAAGAAGGCAGGAAGAAGGAAAGGAGGGGACAGTACAGAAACACAGAGCACTGGATCTGACTCAGAACACAGGAACTAGGAAACTCTTCTGAAAGAAGTAAGGTTAAGCTGAGTCTTAAAACATAAAGATGTACCAACCAGGCTGATAGAATGGACAACTGGAGCTGGAGTGGTCAGAGATGAGGCTGAGAGATATCCAAGGGCCAGAGGCTAGACTTTTATAAGAGACCACAGATCATCCCTTAGTGGCTGAACTGTAATATCATAGGCCTTTATTCTGGCAGATCTGGTTACTGGCTCCTTTTTCAGTATTCTTTGCAGAACTGCCATGACATGCCTATGGGTCACCTCTTTATTTCTCAGTTTTATTTCTTCTGTTAAATTCCTATCAACTATAAGCATGCAATTAGAAGAGGTAATTTGAAAAAAAAAAGTTTTAAAAGAAATGTCTCCAAAAACCCTTAATAATATATATATTTTTAATTTTAAAAAGTGAATCAATGAACGAATTTACTTATTTTTGGTCCATAGCCCTAGGAGCTTTGTATCTACTAAGAGAGCTGGGCTCTGAATTCTCAGTGTGGTTTGATTGGGTCACTGCTGTGCGCTCTTTGTATGAGATATCGGCAAGAAGAATGCTGACTGACTGCTGTTTCTCTCAACTCTTCTAGAAAAGAAGATGCCTGTCTCCCCAGGACACTCAAGAGAGCCAAATTCTAAATAAAATAGAGCTGCCTCTTCATGAGGGCTGCTTTGTACACTGCATTCAAAGGACTTATTTCTGCTAGTTCCCTTTAACTGGTTTTTAGAACTTGCACGTAAGGCTTTTCCTACTTGCTTCCTTTTTTCTCACATCACCCCACCCTTTTCTATGCCATTCCCTTTAAGTCCACAACAGAAATAAATTTTTTTTTACAAATTTATAACCATTTAGTTATACACATGAGGATTAAATAGGCACAAATTTGAAACAATAGAAATGAGCACTGTTCAGTGTTTTCCAAAAAAAATCTATCAATATGGTGACTTTTTCCATAGGCACATTATGTCAATGCTATAACTATTTTTTCTTTGAATAGTCTTCCTTTTAAATGATTTTACTCATATTAAGCATTGTAAAATCACGAGTAAAATGCTATGTTTATAAATTGTCTAAAGGAACATTACAATAAATAATTAATGGTTAAAATTATCCATTCTCAGTAAAACTGGAAGAAAAATCTATCTTTACCAATGAAATCTGTCTCATGAAGGTTTCAGAATTTGAAACACACTGGCCCAAGGCTTAGACCTGACCAAGTTACATCTGCAATGACTGACCTCATTGCTCTTGAGGATTCCAGCCCAACCACAGGATTTTATGTGGTTTCTTCAGGCATGTTTGCTCCTCTTTAGTTGGGAACCAGCACTCTTGAATTCTAAAGAAGGCTTTGCAGGTTGATCAATGAGTAAATATTCATAATCATGCTTTGCAAATCGAGAGAGTCAAAGTCATACTAAACATCATGATTTTGAAAACACTTTATAAGCAGCAGTCTCCCTTTAAGTCTAAAAGAAGAAAGTCCCCTTTTAGGACTCTAAACTCAGGCCCTCCCACAGCACCCTACCCTGCTTCTCTTCTCCTCCTGAATGTTTTCTGGTCTCCAGTTTTGTGGCTTTTATCTTTGGTCTTTTCAGTTTTTCCTTTGGAGCTCAAAGGTGTAGATCAGGTCAGTGGTTTGTCATCTTGCCTTTGCTCTGAAGGTGTTGCTGCGTGTTATGTGACTTTTGTATATCCATTTATTTAGTTTCGTAAAACAATATGTTCCATACCAATGAGTCTTTGGATAATTAAAGCTTATCCTCTGTAAGCTCCAAAATATTTTTAAAAATCTGAACCGTTTTGATAGAAATCTTTCTAAATATTACACACTTGATTGCCTTCTTATATAAACGTAATATAATTTCACCAAGGGAGACAGAAATATATATATAGTAGAAGGAACATCTCAAGTCAGCCTGTATTTTCTTTATACTTGTGGTTTCCTCTTTGACCCAAGTGACACCATCACATGCTAATTAGGTTGATTTTTTTGTTCTGACTCTCAGACCCTGTCTTCAAGGAGCCCCAATTTTACTGAAGTAGATATGTTAAAGAGATAATTAGTGATATATACTGTGAGAGTCTAAGAACACAAAGGGTCAAGGACAAGTTGTGGCATTGTTTAGTCAAAAAAGGATGAATGGGAGAAAAAAGAAGGTGCCTAAACTGAATCTTAAAAGATGAGGAACAGCAAGGTCAGTGTATTTCAGGGAAGGGAACAGAAGCTTGAAAGTGTGATGTGTCTGCTAGTAAACTATTCAGAGACCAGAATGTTAAAGGCTTTGTTTGCCAAGCCAATTTTTAATTTTACTTTAATTTCAATGAGGAGCCCTGAAGATTTGGAAAGAGAAAAGTGGCATGATGATAAGATCTAGGTTTCAGGAACATCACTTAGGAGCATCCTTGCACTCAAGAAATATTTATTTATATATGCAGAAACTGATCTAGTTATGCATAACAGAGAAGTAAACAAATTGAATGAAATCTTCACTCCTGTGGAGATAGAACTGGGGATGAAATGGGAGGCAAGCCAATTAGGAGATAAAATAAATCACCCAAGAAATAAGTTTTAAGGGATTTTTGCATGCAGAACTGATAGAAATTGATCAGATATAGATGACTCTAGGAAAATTCCTGGGATTCAGGCTCAAGTGGGGGATTGCTGGTGGTGGGCATTTGTTGCAGGAAGACAGATCTCTGGGTAGGGGCATTCTCATGCCCCACCACCCAGGTGGCATCCCGTGACTCAGGAGACGATGAGCAACTCTCGTCTCCGCCTTCGGCTTTAGGCTGTCGAGGCCACTGAGTCATGGAATCCTGGGTAAAACAGGTTCTGTTGTGTACTCCATCTGCTTCCTTGTTAATGAAGTCTTGATATGGAGCTGGCCTTGAGGATTAGTGGATCTGCCTTGCTTCCTTGATAGGTGCTAGATAAAACAGGAGTTACCCTGGCCGTATTTTACATATTAATGCTACTGTAAGAATTCTTTCACTTGTAAAATTCTCCTGTTGTTGGCTAGAATGTCACACCCCCCGTTCTATTTTTAGTAACTTTTGAAACCCTAATAAAAGGAGGATGAGGCTTCCCGCTCTCCGCTGATGGTCTGAGCGAGCCACAGCCCTCCGTTCGTTACTGGCCAATAATCCTGCCTGCCGGATTTATTTCAGCGTCCGAAATCACAACCAACGCAACAGCATTAACTGAAACAGACCATCCAATCTTCAAGGAAAGAGACTGTCTCACCAGTCTTTGGGAGCATTTCCTGGTACACTATTCCCTCACTTGTCGTGGATATTATTTTCTAGACACCCCCCGTGATAGGTGAAAACCCGCGAAGTAGGAACCTTACATTTATTTTAGTATTTATATATATCTTTAGGCTTTATAAACCCTTCCCACACACTTATAAACCATTCCCAGTCCCTTATTAACCTTTCTCACACTTTTATAACACTACTTATGTTCTTAAACATATTCTACACTCTTAAACCTATGTAACTTTAACAACATATGTACACAGTATCGCAAAATCCCGCGATATAGTGAAAAATCTGTGATACATAATTAAATATAATATTTTTAAAAATCCCACAATACAGTGAAGCCACGATAAGTGAACTGCAATATAGAGAGGGACTACAGTACTGTACCGCTGACCTAATCTCACTCCTACTCTGATCCAGATAATCATCTCTTTCATGCTACCTCTAATCTTGTATGTACTTCCAGTTTTACTTCTATTGTTAAACTATTGGGTTGGCCAAAAAATTCGTATTTTTTTTTCTGTAAACTAAAAGACACATTTTTCATTTTCACCAATAACTTTATCGATATATATAGTTGAGTATGTTGGCTATTCCCTGCATGGTATAATGTTGATTGTTCTCAACTAATGTCTCTGTTTGATTGCTATTAACTTCAACTGGTCTCTACCAGACTGTGGAGCATCCTCCAGAAAGAAATCTCCAGCACGAAACTTTGCAAACCACTTCTGACACATTCAACCAGTCATAGCACCTTCTCCATATACTGCACAAATCTTTTATTTCTTTTTTGGATTTCAGTTCCATTTTTACCTTTCTTGAAATAATAAAGCCAAATATGCCAAAGATGTGTATTTTCTTCCACCTTCATATTAAAATGACTACACAAAAATTTACCAATTTTGATTTTTTTTATATGCATGCTGATATGACAGCTGTCAGAATACAATGTAACAAGATTATTTCAAATGAAGTTAAAGACAACAAGCACTACTAGAGCCATCTTCTGGGGGAAAAAACAAACGAACTTCTTGGCCAACCCAATATAACATATAGTAAGCTGTCTTTCTCTCCTATTGTTCCTTGAGATCTTATTTTTCTCTGCAATCTCAGGACCAAGCACCTAGATACTTGGTACTTCAAAAAACCTGAGTTGAACTATCAGTAAGTGAAAGAAGCTGAGGAGGAAAACAGGGTTTTTGATTGGGAAGCTGGGAGGTAGGAGGAGCAATTGGAACAAGATTATTAGTTCAGCTTTGAACATGTTGAATCTGGAAGGCCTGAGGGATATAAATGTGAGGAGAAAGATCAGAGCTTTAGAAGTGTATTTGGGATTCATCAGCATGCATATATTAAGATATGGGTGTGGATGGTATTCTTTCGGCAGAGTATTTCCAAGCATTCTCCTCTCAGAATAAAAAACGAGGGCACAAAATTTGGTGGGAGGTGGAGTAATTCCAAAATAAAAGGAGATCAAGGGAAGGGGATAAAAATTGAGTTTGTAGAGTAGCAGGAGAAAAATAAGAGAGTAATGTCATTAAGTCACAAAAGAACAGAATTTCAAGGAGGGCATTGCAACTATCACAGAGATATCAATTAAGATAAAACTAGAGAGCCCTGGCTGCTGTGGCTCAGTGGATTGAGCGTCGGCCTGTGAGCCAAGTGTCGCTGGTTTGATTCCCAGTCAGGGCACATGACTAGGTTGCATTTCAGGTCCCCAGTTGGGGGCGCGAGTGAGAGGCAACCATGCAGTGATGTTTCTCTCCCTCTCTCCTTTCCCCTCTCTCTAAAAATAAAACAAACAAATAATTTTTTTTAAAAAGATAAAACTAGAAAGTGTCCATCTAATTTAGCAGCCATCTTGGTCAGGATAGTTTCAGTGTAATGGTAGAGCCAAAAGCCATATTTATAGCAGTATGGTACAAAAATGATCTTATTGAATGTAGTCTGCTCTTCCAAGAAGGTTCAAGAGGAGTAGAAGAAAATAATTACTGAGAGTGATGGAGGTCTCACTGAAGATGGGGAAAGGTTTCCTAAATTGAGAAAGGTTGAATATATTTTATATCAAAGAGAACAAGAAGAGGCTGGGGTCATCAAAGAGGAAATAGCTGATGGAGCAAGATCCCTAAGAAGATTAGAAGGTACAGAGCACAGTGGGGGAGTTGGCTTTGGACGTAATGGAGACATCTAATCTTCCATGTCTGGGGGAAAGGTGTATGTATAATGAATATTTGTAGGAGTTGGGGCAGGAGGTGGAGGAAATGCATAGTGGATGACCTGAACTTTCTCTGTTTAGGGAAATGCAAGGATGTACAAAGCCAAGAGAGAAGAGAGCAGAAGGAAGAGGTCAGGGGCCTCAGGGAAACTCAGGTTGGGACCGTCGTCGGCAGCCGTCCGTCTCGAGAGACGATGGTGTAGCTTCTTAAGAGTCTATCTGCACCGCCGAGAATGGTTGTGCAGTCCGACTCGGGAGTGACACGGTATCTGTCTCCTCCCGTGTTGAATCGACATCTTGCGATGACGCTGGAGTGTCCTCTCCAGTGAAGCTGAAGCTACAGAGCCTGGACAGGGTGATATGGAGGGTCTGCTGTTGCCCAAGCAGCAGACCCCCCTTCTCTTCGCAGCTGAAGGGTCCAAGGGAAAGACGGAGTCAATACAGCTTGGCTTCAGGTGCGCCGCAGGAGTTGCCGGTGTTGACTACAACGTCAAACCGCCTTAGGGACTCCGGCTCCGGATTTTCTGTCAGGGTTTACTCCCTTAGCCTTTCCCCTGAAGAGGTATGCCGCAAGGCAGCGGAGGTTTTTTGGAGTCAGAGTTTTCCTTCTCTGATGTGCCCTGACTGGAAGATCGAACCAGCGACACTTAGCTCGCAGGCCGACGCTCAATCCACTGAGCCAAACCAGCCAGGGGAAAATCCATGCATATACTGTCAATTGTTGGGACCACACATTGAGGAATAGAAGAAGGAATTGGCTGTGGGCATAATGAAGAATATCCAGGTGGCAATTGCCCCACACTGATTTTCAGCCCCAGCCTGATTTTCATAGTTTATTCTAAATGCCTGAATCTCCTACCATACTGATTCCAACAAATCCTCTGGTCTTTCCTTGCAACCTGCTAGGCAGAGCAATTTATCTTTCTCTTGTGCTTTTAGGTGGGAAGGAGTAGCTTCCAGCAGAGGGCAGCTGAAAACATTGCCCCTTGGAAACAAAAGATGCTTTCTTTTCTGCCTCTGCCTGCTGTTCCCTTTGCAATATCTGGCCAATGGGAATTTCAGTGTTACTTTCATGCACATCAACATTGTCCTGAGACTTGATTTTTAAAAATGTCCTCTGATTTTCCCTCCACCCCACTGTGTATGTGGGCTACGTGGTTATTTACTCTGTGCTGAAAGGTCCTGCAATGCTGTGCTGTTATTGTCCTTGGGTCAGCTTTTTGTAGTTATTCTGAATGTTCTTTTTCTCCTTTTGTCCAAATATCTGCCTGTGATTGCTCTTGTACTAGTTTCCTAGGGCTGTCACAACAAACTACCACAATTTAGATGACTTAAAAAAACAGAAATTTATTCTCTCATTTTCTGGAGGCCAGAAGCCCCAAATCAAGGTGTCAACAGGGGCACACTCTCTCTGAAAGTACTCGAAAGGAAACCTTTCCTGCCTCTTCTTAGATTCTGATGGGTGCTGGCAGTCCTTGGCATTCCTCAGATCACAGCTGCATCACTCCTATCCCCTACCTATTTTCATATGGCCATCTTTCATGTGTGTGCACGTGCGTGTGTGTGTGTGTTACAAGGACACCAGTCATTGGATTTAGGGCCCACCCAATCCAGTGTGCCTCATCTTAACTAATTACATCTCAACAGCCTTATTTCCAAGTAAGGTCACATTTAGAGGTTTTGGATGGATAATCATTTTGGAGGGGACTCTATTCAACCCAGAACAATCCTCCTCTAATTTCCTATTGTTAATGTACTATGTATGAGCTAAAACATCAGTGGAGCTGAGCTTAGCCTCTTCTCACAAAAATATGGTGGATCAGAGTAGGGATTCCTGATTTGCAGCCAGATCCCAGCAGGGCCTCTAGGTGGGGGTCATAGGGGCTCACCTGCAAGTAGGAACTGAGACTTTGAAACTCTATTAAATTGAAATATTAACACTCATGCCATTTTGGATTGTAGAGTATAGGTGCTTGTTAAGAAGTGTATTTCATTTCCACAGATCAAAGGATTCTGTTTATTATTTTCCCCCTTTTTGCCATGCTGAGTTGGAGTCATTTACTGGTAATTTAGCTTGAAGTATGATTTTTGCCCCTTCCTGATTTCCATTTTTAATTCACAGACTTCCACTTGACCTACTTATTAGGGAATTAAGTCGTAAAAGCTGTAGGTCTCTTGTGCCTTCCTTACTCTTGTGCAAAGCCACAGACAGATGTGTGCCTTCTTCCCTCTGAATTCAGTGGAGTGTCACTAAGGGAACAGAGAGGCAGAGTGGCTCACTTGTGCCTTCTTCAGTGACTGTGTTCTTTATAATGAGTCTCTGGCCAAATATCTCTTGCTGACATCTTGATTTACTCTTGTGCCTCAGAGCTTATCTCTCACCTCTTGTTCTGATGTTGAGGGAAGCATTCTTAACAGGCAGGGTAGCCATTGCCTACACCCTTAACATTTTCCCTGAGGTGGGTTACCCCCCACCCCCATCTTGAGATAAACTGTTTCCCTACCTTTAATCCAGAACATATGGGAGTAAACACAAGATGTATCAAGAGACTTGAAGTAGATGCCAGACTGAAAAGTAGCAATAGTAATATTTATAGGATGGCAGAAAGGGAACTAGGGAGACAATTTATATAGGTTTTTGTCCAACAAAAGAATTACTTCTCCACATTTTATTTTCACTCAGTACCTTTTAGTCAATCCTTGATTTCTTTTTCTTTTTCTTTTAAATTTATTGATTTTAGAAAAAGAGGAAGAGAGAGAGAGAGAGAGAGAGAGAGAGAATGAAACATTGATTTGTTGTTCCACTTATTTATACATTCATTGGTTGATTCTTGTATGTGCCCTGACCAGGGATAGAACCTGCAACCTTGGCATATTGGGATGATGCTCTAACCAACTGAGCTATCCAAAGCGGGCTCCAATCCTTGATTTCTTATACTTCCACAAATTCTTATTATATAGCCTTTGCGCTTCTTTTACCATTAATTCTCACTTTTAACCCACCTTGGCTTTTTGTTTTTCTCTGTTGGAATATTTATGACTGGGTAGTTTGTAGTGATTTTGGTCTTGCATTAATTTATCTCTGAACACTTTCTATTTCCTTCGTGGCTTTCTCTTCAACAGCTTTATCCTGTTTCATTTCCCTCAGCACTTTCCCTTTCTTCCAAAATTAGCTCTACTAAAATTTAATGTCGTTAGTTTCCCCTTCTGCTGTGGCTTCAATTCTCCCCGGTATAAACACAACTATTATTAGCCAATCCCTTCGCTTGCAGGCAAGTCTGTCGCTACCCCCTCCCGCTCCCTCACTGTGTCCTTGGTCCTAAATACAGACAAACACAGCTGATCTTGCTCCACCTTGTGCCCACCGTTGGCATGAAGAGCTGGTCTGTGTGAGGGCCACGCCTACTGCGCACCTTTGCTCTGTTCTCAGTGCCTAGCTTGGCGCAGAGCACCAGGTGTCCGGCTCCGCACTCCCCCTTCCAATACAATCAGCTCTGCCTAAACTGCTATGACAGTACATCCTACAGTTGAAAAGCGAATTCCCTTTGGACTGTTAAAAGGGAATGCACTGAAGAAATCCACAGACTGGTTTTCTAAACGTGCTGCATTTTCTGACGCTGCTGAGACATTCACGTGGAGTGTGCACGCTCTCTTTGAGCTCACCACTTTCAAGATGTTCAGTCTGGGCTTGCTCTTGCTGTGTTTAGAGTATTTTATTCAGCATTCAACTTGAAAGCCTAATTTGATGGACATGACTGAAAGATTGATGAAAAAAAAATGTGTTGCTGTTTAGGCTTCCAGCCTTCTGGAAGAGTGGAAAAATACTCACCTCTCCTGAACATTTGCTCCGCTGCAGTTGCCAAGTTATCTAACAGCCAGTCACTATCCAATTTGACAGCATGGTATTTATTTAAAAAAAAAAATAAATGCATTGTGGTGTCTGTTTCTGTCTATGGCAGGTTCCTTATAACAATAATGATGATAATGCTTTGCCTTTACACGGTATCTTTTAATTCAAGAATCTTCCAGTGCTTTGGACTCTTAGTGCCTCTGTGGAATTTCATAGATGAGGGAGGAGGAAAGGGCAGAGATTACATTAGAATAAGAGCAGAACTCTGTGATGGGTTCTCAGTAGCCCTGGCCTCGGCCAATAAGAAGGTCTTTTACCTTCAATTTAGCAACCCATTTTTCCTTCTGTCTTCCCATTCCCACACTCAGCAACACCCTCACTGCTTTCTTGTTAGCGGTAAGGTGCTTCTCAAACCCTTCCCTTACTCCCTTTCCCCAGCCATGCACAGACTGTTTGAGATGGTGCTGGGGACAAAGGACAATCTTCACTCCCAAGGCACCAGGATATCAAAAGTCCCATGTTTTCCTCTTGCTATTTTATTTTTTTTTTTGTATTTTTATTTTTATATTACAGTTTCCATTCAATATTATTTTGTATTAGTTTCAGGTATACAGCATAGTGGTTAAATAATCGTATACTTTACAAAGTGGTCCCCCAATATCTCAAGTACCCACCTGTCACCATACAGGGTGATTACAATACTACTGACTACATTCCCTGTGCTGTAATTGACATCCTTGCTGTTGCTTGGCCTCACTGGGATATACATGGTATGGGATAGGAACTGGTTAGTATGAGGCCTGGATGGAAAGATGTTCTTTCTTCTCTAAAGGAAAGAAAGATAGCTACTTCTCCACTGACTCTTCTTATCTAGTAGTTCACTTCCTTAGCTTCTGACATTCCTTTGCTTCTTTATAAATAAATGGGAAATATATTGAGTCAATTTCTTCCCACTGATATCCATTGTGAGCAAGGTGTTTTCTCCTGTAAGGGTTAGGCTGTGGTACAAAGATGAGGTGATGAGATGCTACTGCCCTGGAGGGGCTCCCAGTCTCACTGGGGAACGGGGACTGACATTAAGTACACACGGTCCTAGGAGGAACACAGACCTAGTTAAAGCAACATACAAGACTCAGCTTCTATTGAAAAAGGGGAGAACCATATATAATTTGTGTACTCAGGCTGTGTCACTAAAGAGATCAGATTTGGAATGAGTTTTAAGGGATAAGAAAGATGTTAAGGTGTTAAAAGATTGAGAATGAGGAAAGAATAATGTAAAGATATGAGAACAGAAAGCAATTCATTTTGGCTCAAGTGCAGAGTGTAAGTAAGGGGATTAGAGGGGAAAATGGCAAAACCATTGGCTGCAATTTTATACTGCAGGTCTCAGTTGTGAATGGAAGTTTCTACATCAGTCTATGGTGAAGAGCAGTCTCTGAAGGGCAGGGCTATCATTAGGAAACTCAATCTGGCAGTGGTGTGTAGAAGAAACAGGAGTCAAGAGACATAAATGGAGTAAGTGGAGAATAATTTTATAGATGAAAGAACTGAGGCCCAGAAGAAACATTGTATCCTTGGATTCAGTAGGCCGAATAACTTATTTGCTTATATTTAATCCTCACTTGAGGATATGTTTTTATTGATTTGAGGGAGAGAGAGAGAGAAAGAGGAAGGGGGAGTGAGTGAGAGAGAGAGACAGAGAGAGAGAGAGGGAGAAATGTTGCCTTCCATATACATCCCAACCAGGGCTCTAACCTACAACCTAGGTATTTGTCCTGACTGGGAATTGAACCCACAACCTTTTGGTGCATGGGACCACACTCCAACCAACTGAGACACCCGCCCAGGGCAGCCCAATAGTTTATTTTCAAGGCTCTTACTACCTGTTGTTTGTGCAATCAGAACAGAATCAGCCCTAACTAACTGAAAATTCATGAAAACTCAACAGTAACATCCCTGACTTAGAGACATGCATTTATTTGTATTATTGCGGGGTAGAAATGAATAACTGTTAGAGGGTAGTTGTGAGGGTATTTCTCACATTACTAAATTCACATGAATGTTCTTTTCCTTGCATAGATTTACCTCCATGTGTTCTACATCTATTTCCAAGAAAAGCTTTATTACTGAGATATTAAAGCTTGCATTGTAAAAATAACAGAAAAGGGAGAGTGAGGTTGATCTAAAATGCATACCTGGAAAATGAATCCAAATACCCATCTATGTACTTAGAGAAACAAGACCTTGGGGTTGCACATGTGTATTCATTGCCCTATTGGCAGTGACCCTGTTCTGTTAGAATGTAGCTCGACAATATTGGAGCACTGCCTATCAAAGGAGTGGGACTTTGCCCACCGCTCAGAGTTGCAGAGGTCACACCACCTCTTTAAAACTTCTTGTGTTGAGCAAGGGCACTGGAAAATGGAGCTTCCCTGCTAAGGAACCCAGACCTTGAGGATGCATTATCCTTTTGGGTACTCAGCCATTTACTAAAATTTCTATTCCTCATTATTATAGTTGAGTTAATTTTAGAAGCTGAATAGCTAACAAATGCTCCCATTGATGTCTGAATATCATTTGGATTATGATAACAGATACTGAGGCATGTAGCTTTATTCATTTTCAATTTGTAAGAAAATCTGTGTTTCTTCTTTGAGGTTCAGTGACTGTAAGCTTCTTGTATGTGTGCATAGCACATGTGTGTACATACTGGAGTTTCACATTTGCTTTCACAGCACATTGCCAACCAAAAATCAAACTTTGACCATATCAAGAGTTGGCCAGAAGTGACTGTTTCCTAGGTTAGTTCATCCTGCTAAATGGAACCTCCTCTAGGGGTTGTTAAAAGTTTTTTTTTTTTGTTTGTTTTTTTTATTATTGGATTTATATCAAAAGCCCCAAGATATATGAAGTTCTTATGGCTCAGTCTTCTTAGAAAGTGAAATACCTCATTTGTTCCAACCACTAGGTAGTCACTGTGACTTTGTGACTGTGGCGTGAGCCAGGAAGAAAAATTTGTTATTCGACCAACTTCATCTCAAAATTTTATTTAAAAAAACTATGTATTTGTCAATGTCTGATGGACACAAGTAGCTAAAAGTGGTTATCCTGTTGGTCAGTATTAACTGAGAAATCTTGCTACATTTTTATTGCCACTTTAACTATTACTAATGGCTTGGCCTATTGATATGCATTCAAGATCTGTTTGTTAGCATTTTTACAGTTGCTCTAATTAGAAATAAAGTTTACTGTCTCATATTAATGGGAAAATGCATAGATATTTATTATTTAAACATTTAATTAAATCAATGGGGCTTTAGACCATAAGAGTATGATTTACTACTTTAAGAAAAGAATTATTAAGATCATGACAGAAGCTAAACCCACCTTTTGTGTGTAAAAAGAATATTATTGTGCCTATACAATATACATACATAGACACACACATACAAATTGTATATCCAACATGCTTATAAAAATGTATATTGGAGAACAAGTGAAATTGTTTGAATTTATTTTTAAATTATGAATATTCTTTGAGAAAATTAAAACAAGTTATATAAATGGTATTTAGAAATTTGTGTTCATGTATTTTAAAGCCAAATGTCCATTTTAAACTAGATCACTTCCTTACTCTTTTTAATTGAGATATGGTTGATACAAAGCAGTATATTAGTTTCAGATTGTCTTTTCTTAAACTAGTAAATAAATTAGTAAGTAGTCACTTCATTTTCATGATAGTTTGAGTTTGCTCCAGAATACATGATTACAATTTTTTTTCAAAAGGTTTATAATAGCCATTTTTGCAAATGACCATGAAAAATTCTACAACTACAACCAGTTATTTGTTTTTAAATGCTTATTTTATATTATTGAATGTAGATACAAATCAAGAAAGAGACTGAGAACTTATCCCTCCCATTTTCCAAATGGATATTTGGACCTAGAGTATAGATACAGCCAAAGAGTCCTTATTAGAGTTGCTGAAAATGAAATGCCCATCTATTTGCAAGCAAGTTTATTCTTTCCTCTTTCTTAAGTGTGGATAGGTTTTTCCTAAATACCATGATCTCAGCAGAGATCATACTGTCCAGCCTTTCAAGAGTTTGAAAGTGATTTATAATCAGTAACTATAATATGTTGAATATTACCAATACACAGTAAAGTAAGTTGGGAATTACTATGTCAATTTTATTTAGACAAAGTTCTTTTGACTTTATCTGTCACCTCTTCCATTTGATCATGTAAAATGTATTGGAAGTCATGTTCTCATATGTTTAAGCTAGAAACCACCTACCTCCTATGTTCCTACTTCACTTTTCTCTTCCACAGTTGTACTTTTTCCATCCACTCCAATGATTCTTATGAATCTCACATCTTCATGGTCAGCTCAGAGCTTGTCCCTAAGCTCCAGATTCGTAACTCCAGCCATTTACTGGATGTCTCTTCTTGGTGTTCCCATGGGTACCTTAAACGCAAATGAACCTTCATCTTCACACATACCAGCTAGAAACCTTGGTAGTCACCCTAGACCAAATTTAAGTGGTATTTATATTACACCTTTTCTCTTTCAAAAATCTCTCTCTGGTTTACCATTTTATCTCCATTCTTACAGCCACTTCCAGTGACAAGGACTAGGTCATCTTTCACATGAATTATTAACAAAACTACCAGTCATCCAAACTCAGGAATGGGCTTCCACTGTCTGGAACTTGCTTGAAATTCCTCTGCCTTGGATTCTTGCCCTTTATCTTAGCCAGAGGATTTGTCTAAGTACTGTAACAAAGTATTTATCCATTGAATACTTAATGGTTGAACTGAGATTTGAAGGGCAAAAAGAAGTTAATCAGGCAAGAGGGGAGAAGGATCATTCAAAGCAAAGGAAGCAGAGTGTCAAAGTCCCTGTGGTGGGTGGGAACACAGCTGGTAGTATAGACTGAAAAAAGGCCAGTGAGAGGAGCAGAAGTCAGAGGAAAGAGAGCCTGATGAGGGTGGGGCAGACAGGAACAATTTGTACAAAGTTCTATTGACCTCGTTAAGAAAATTTGTCTTAAAAGCGATGATGAGCCTCTGAATACTTTGGAGGGAGGAGTGATGAAAAAAGAATTTGAGTTTGTAAAAGATCATTCTGACCATGAATTGGAATAAAAACTGAATTGGGTGGCATGGCTCTACAACCACGATGGGGAGGGGTACAAGACCAAGCCTTAGATCCTCTTTGGGAATATTTAGAGATTTGGTTGCCTGGAGGAAGGCTGGGGTCACTATGAGGGGGCCACAGGAGGTGGGAGCCTAAACTTCAGAGGCAATGGTCAGACCTAGAGCTGTAAGCACTGGTGCCAGCTTGATGCCCCCCAAAAGAGGTATGCCAAGCAACACCATTGCAAATTCTGGGAAGACCCAGAGAATGGCCCTATTAACCACACAAGGAGAGACATCCTAAAAGACTGGATAACTACCCCAGGGAGACATCTTTAACCTAGAACTGATGACAAGCTCACATGTTTTGTGCTATCAGAATAAATGCAGGCTATAGAGGAAGATGAAATTAGTAATGGAAAGTAGTTTGTGGTATGTAAATTCAAAATCAATACATAACCAATTGAGTCACCATATGAAATGACTCACTTCAGGTGTCTTCAAAATAGACTAATCTTATACAATTTGATTTCCTTGTAAATACCAATTTTTATCAATTTTGGGAACTACACATTTGGAAAGAACTGCTGATCTTGATAATGACTACTCCCTGTGGCTCTGAAGGAAGTGAGCTTTGTAAAATGTCTTCTTTGATTCAGTTTGAATACAAGAGAATTGCAATTAGAATATTAAAATAAATACATAGCATGTAAGCATATTAATTGATAATGGTAACTGTAACTCTGGATAGCTGAGAAATTTGCACTAGCCTGAACAACGTCCTCTCCCCCATTTAGGCAAGCTCTCTGGGAAGCCATATTATCAAAGGGAATCAGAATTGGACTGGTATGTTTAATGGCACAGAATCTGTTTGCTACATCCCTCACTAAGACAGGCACATGACTCCCATCAGCCTGGGAGCATCTTTCCCTCTAAGTGGTACTTGGGTAGGCCTTGCCAAAGTTTAATTCTATGTCTTTTTTTTCTCTTTGTGCCAAATCTTTTCACTTTATGCCATTGATTTCTGAGGTATTTGTCCACATAGATGAAGTCTCACTGGTCAGGATTTGCTATTTCTTTATATAAAGAGCTTCCTACCAAGTTTAAAATAAGTGCAAATTCTGATGCTTTTTTTAGTATAGGAAGCAAAGTCAAGCACCCTTCAGCCTTCACAATAGCAAGTCCTGTTATTTGGAAGTTACCCAGTTGGAAATTCACAATTCACTGTATAGCAGTGTCTGATGAATGAACATTTATCCTACCACAAATGTGTCCTTCTCCAAAGGTGAGTAATTCCAATTTTTATGCCTCAGCTGATGGACTGGTACTTGCTGTTGTAATCATACCTCTTCAGGGTAAACATAGAGACAAAGTCAAGACAGTGAAGAATCAAGGCAATTGTTATCAGTCCTACCCTTCTCCCCTTTGTTTCTTTCCTCTTATTCATATTCACCTTTCCGCAACACAAAACCCAGCTTTTACTCCTTTCCACTTCATTGTATATGCACAAAGTCCCACTGAGATAGAAAAGCAAAATCTGGAGGACGGGGTGACCACAGACTGGACAGATAAAATAACTTTGACAAGATTTTGCCCCCATGGTCATCCATGCTTCACCAGTGATAGCACTTTTCACACTCATCATTCCAAACTTTCTCCTTGCTGCCTCGTCTGCTTCCTTTGCTATCCTCTTAACCTAGCTCATAGCTTCCACTCTCACCTTAGCTACTCTTCCATTTCTTGTCTGTGTGGGGATGAAGGGAGGTTTGCGTGTGGGTCTTTGTATGCATGTAAATTAAATTGGATTGAAATGGACTTGAATGAATGAAATGCAGGGAGAAAGCTGTCTTCTACTATTGCAGAAACAGCCCCCTAGAAAGGAGAGAGAATTGATGAGACCTTCAGGTAGAATCCGATGGCCCTATTCCTTTGACCTGCATTTTCTTTTCCTAGTGGGGCTTTCCACTCTACACTACTGCTTCCCCTAAACAAAGAAGTAGGAATGAGGTGACATTACTATATGCCTACACACCCTATTACTACTTACTCCAGAAACTAAAGAAACAGGCTCAGCTCTGGGCCCAAAATGTGCCTACTAAGATACCACATCATAACTCCTAAGCCCAGGTCCTTCCCTTTGTTTGTTTGTTGAAATGACAGATGGCATCTTGACCTAGACCCTCCCTGGACAATGGAGACCAGAAGATGAAGATTCAGGGACCCTTTAAATGAATTACATTGGTTTCAGATAACTTGAATGGTATATCATTTCCATTGGAACAAGTAAATAGGCAGACACTTACTAAACAAAGGGAGCCAATAAGGATGACCTTGACACCTGATAAAGGTTGTCAGTCTTGATAAAGTTGCTTTGAGGTTTGTTTTCTGCTGTACCTCTAATTATTCTGAAACTTCAAGTATTCTCTGTGGCCATGGACCTTGGCCTGTTACGCCTCCTTCCCAGGACATTTTACAGGTACATTATGGCAGCACCTCAGTTCTCAGATATAAATGCCAACTAAAAACAGAAATAAGGAAAAACATTTCTACTTTAGAGCAATGACAGGTTGGCAGGTTGAATGGTGGGGTATTAGGAACAAGAAGAATTATCTGCTTCAGTGATACCCATCCCACTGTTGTATTCATATGAACAGCAAGGCATGACTGAGACAGAGTTTCCATTAACACGCCCATTCTGGTTCTTTCTGCTTCCTCTGTTCTCCAGTACTGATCAGTTCCTTTCAAGTGTCCTCAAGCTGAAATTTTCCCTGCTTGACATCAGTCTAAAGGTAAATTGCCTGCAAAGTTTGAGGCAAATTTTAATTGTGTTCATGTCTGCTTCACCAAGTGTACAAGCATACTCTTCCAGCCAATTTTCATTTTTAAGGGTCTTCTCTATAGCCGGCTTACAGTCACTGGCAATGATTTAATAACAGACTTTTGCCTGCTGCACTGAATAAGGATGAGCTACTTTTAATTTTGCTGATTTAATAAAAACATAGTAAATAATCATGGCATTATTGTACCAAGTTAAATCATGTAAATAAAGTATAGTTAGTATTATCAAAACATATTATTTGGAACTATATACTATGATAGATGATAGGTATATATAGATTCATGTTCATTTGTTTATATTGCGGTAGATTCATTCATATCTTCATCAGTGATCAATCCAATTTTAAGTTTGACAAAGAGACCAAGATTTTGCTACTGAACCTTTATATATTCTTTTTTTGCCCCTGTGGATTAACTGACTTGTATTCTCCTTTGGAGGAATGTGGACTCTACCTTTAGACTGCAGGAATTGCCCAGTCTTCCTGGTTGGAGAATGTTCCAAGCTACAATACTTGGGCTGTAACTATGGATGTCTTTAACCTGGCAGTCTTGTTACCTGAAAGATGTCTTTTAAGGTCATCACAACATCAAAGCCATCTTGTCTCCGGGGGGCAGAATCTCAGAGGGCTGAAACGCCAGTGTGTGAAGCCGAACTAGGATGACAGCAGGGCAGACCAGAGTATAGGAGTCAGCAAAACAGTCAGCGTGCCTGAGTTTATGTTGTGGAGCTTCACTGTGGCTTCCCAGTTGCTGGAAATGCTTCTTTGAATGATTCCAGACCACAGCACACTGCTTAGCTGCATGAACCACACATGGGGTCACCTTGCCAGGATGGAAATGTTACCATGTTGCTGTTACGTCTTCATTTTCATTCCTTAAAGAATAAAAAGGCATTCTTGACTAGAGCTTGTAGGCAGAACGCCCTTTTCCTTCTTTTCAAGTCAACATGTAACTAAAATTTATAACAAAGAAATAAACAAGCCACTTAGCTTTCTTCACTTGCCCCATTCTAGTTTGTTCATTCTATTTACTTTTCATTTCCTTGGATATAGAAAGAGAAGGAATGAAGGAAGACTGGGTTTTTTAAAAAGATGTGTCTGTTTCCATCTAATTTGCTGACTGTTATTATACCAAACATTAGAAATGTGTTAAGAGGAAATATTTGTTTACACCTTAAGCTGCATGAAAAGCAATATTGCTGCAGTCTTGTTAAATCAATTACTCTCTGGGCTTTCAGGAGTTGGCAAGCAACTCTGCATGCCCTCCAAAAGAGCTGAAGTTGCAGAATTATTATTTAAAACCTATATGATTCATACCCTCCAAAAAAACAAATATAATCCCTTCTGAAATCCAGATTGGACTATTTCAATAGCAAACACATTCATTTATTATTTCTGGCACTTCCTTTCGTGTTAGGGACTCCGTTGGCCATTCAGTTAGGCCCAGCTTTCATAATGAAATCTATCCCTCAGATAAAGGAAAATAAACAGACTTGGTACCTTAGGCTAACGTGGTTTTCTGAGTTTTGGAGGGCAGCAGATTATTTTTTTCAGCCTGATAAGTTTCCAAGGCAAAATGATTTATCTCTGTCCAGTTCTTCTTGGGATATTCACTAGGCAGAAAGTAGATTAAGGAAGAAGTAGAGAATGGGCTGAAATATAAAGGGAAGGAACTTTAAGGGCAATACTAAAATGATGATGGCCTAACCCGATTGCTGTGTATCCTCTAAAGAGAGCAAAAATCAAATTAAATTGGAGAAAAAGAAAGTGAAAAGAGAAGGAAATTGCAATATTTTGGTCTAAGGGAGATTGTATTGTAGGGTTAATAGAATTTAGAGGGCAACATCATTTTTAAAACTAGATTGGCTTATGCCTGTAATTCCTGAATATACTGTTCTTAGGCAAGGTTTGTGTGTGTCTTTCTCTAACATGACACAAGGAAAAAAAAATGTTCACAAACGATAATTGCCTAGTGCCAGCAGTCATAATTCCTTTTCAAAGGAGAGCAGGGAAAAGAGCTGTTGCCAAGGCAAGCTTGGAGGCTGTGAGGCCCCACAGCTCTCCTTTATCTGAGGTCCCACCCACAGCCTGTTGTTTCTCTCCAGGGCCTCAGTTTGGCACCCAGGAAAGCTCCCTCCCTGAGCCTGACTCAGGGGAACTGCCCAGCTGGGATTCACCTCTTCCAACACACTCTCCCCTCACCATGACCCTGTGGAGTGTGGGTGTTCATCACTCTCTGGATGAGGTGCCCTGACAGATCACCAATGGTTCTCATCCTCCAGAGACAAGACACACATAGACACATGAGCAACACCATAACAGCCCACGATGAATGTGAACGCGTGCCGAATTAGTGCAGACTCATTGTTCTCAACTTTCGTATCATATGATAGCAGGCTGTCATGATCACTGGGGAGAAAGGAGTGGAGTTCAGGCTCCCATTGTTATAACAGCACCTGACCCCATGACCTGCCTTATAATAATAGCAACAGGTGGCATCTTTTTAGGGCTGAGAGTGTGCCAGCCATGGAGTGAGCATTCACGTGCCTCCCAGCAATCCTGTGAGTGGCAAGTGAAGAGAATGAAGTGTATCCACCTCTTAGAGAGATTATCTATCTGAGGCACTCGGTGTCTGGTGCAAACATGCACTGTCGTTTGCATCATCCTCCCCAACTGAGAAATGAGGAAAGCAAAGCTGAGTGGTGGGAAGAGGTGGTTATTGGTTGAATCTGAATTCTCGATTTGATCTGACTCTAAAGGCCATTCTCTTCACTTTTATGTCTCACTGCTCTGTGGCGAGTGGGCAGGTGTGTAGAGCCCTGTGGTCTCTATCAGTAGTGTTGAAGCAGACCTGCATTTAGTGCCACAGGGGAGAACTGGAAGATGAAGTCGTAAGAGGTTTCATGGAGGAAAAGAGGTGTGGCGAGACATGGTTCAGCTTGGAAAAGGCGGTTTAGATGGTGGACAGAGACTGGGAGGCAGTGCATGGGACAGTCCATCTGGGGGTGGTGGTGAACTGGACATTAAGGAAATTTAGCTCACATCCCGGTCTCACTCTCCACTTGCTGCCAGGCATGTGCTGCAAATCCTCCACCTCAGACACCCAATTCCCATTGAGTTCATCTTCTCATCCTTTCATAAGTAAGTTGCAAGCTTAGTCAGTCACAAAACTCCAGTGCATCATGAGACCCTGACCTGGTGCAACCTGCAGGAGCAATGTCTTCTCCTGGAGAAACATTTCCAGGGTCAGGGAGCTCAATGCCTCTCAAGGGAGCCCAGTTCATTGATGGGCAGCTTGCATTTGTAGGAAGCACTTCTTTATGTACTCTCTGCTTCTTGAGCCCCTCGAGTGTTTATAGATAGCTATCATGTGCTGAATTTCTTCTCCAACCCAAACAGCCCCCTTGCCTCCTTTTAAAAACTGTCTCCATACATTTGCTTTGATACAACTACCTCTAGCTTGTAAGTTTCTGGAAAAAAACACAGCTTTGGGAGCAAGGATTGAATTTACATTAGCAACTCTCTGCATTTACAGAGCAGTTAAAAATGGACAGAAAGGCACTGAGATGAAATGGAAAGTATATCTCCCACACGCATGCAGGAAAAATGAAACTGAAGTCAAAGGCAGCATTACCTATCATGTGAGGTATTCCAGAAGTCCCACTGCAAAATTACTTCAAAAGTGTATTTGCTAAAATCTTATAAAATGCACCATTGGAAAGTTAAATTATATAAATGTCTATTTACTTATTATGATTTATAAACTTTTAATAATATGTTTTTATTGTACTATTTGTTTCAAGCAACATTAGACATCTTGAGAGGGGAAACATGTTAATGAGGATCAGGGAACCCCTTAGAGATGTGTGACTCTCCCTGCTCACTCCTGTATAATTTTACACTGCCACTTTGTTGCTGAACATAGACTCTTGGTATTAGGAGTAGGTGGCTATATAAGGAGTCAGGAGGCCAAGTTGCAGACACCCAAACTATGCTCAGATTCTTTCTTTCCTATCACCAACACCACCTGTTTCCACTCTCAAAGTGACCTTGTGCTCCAAGATGGTTGCTAAAGTGCCTGCTATCATAGCTATGCTCCATTAAGGCACTGGGAAGAAGCAGAACAGCAAAAAGCAGATGTTCTTCTTCTTTCTTTTAAGGAAGTTTCCCAGAATTCCTACCCAGCACTTCCACATATCTCATCAGCCCAAATCAAGTCACAGCTAGAACCTGTCAGCAATGAAATCAGCTTAACAAGTAATAGATTCCATTACCAAGAACGAATATCGAACTTCTGGCCAAGATGGAGGTGTAGGTAGACATGCTTCGCCTCCTCACACAACCATAAGAAGGATCACGACTAACCTCAAAACAAAAAACAAACAAAACTTCCAAAAATTTGAACTGTGGAAGTTCAACAAGCAAGGATTTAAAGAAGAAATATTCATCCATGTGTGTAAGAGGGGCAGAGACGGGAGCCCTGGTGGACAGGACACAGTGTGGCGGCAGTGAGGCTGAGGCATGGCAGCAGTGGTGGCTGGCAGAAGGGGTGGTTCCACATTCACACACATGTGGCAGATAAAAATCAGGAAGGAAGGACACATGGAGAGCAGTCTGAGCCCCAGGCCAGACCCCACAGCTCAGGGTTCCAGTGTTGGAAAAACAAAGCCTCATAGCTTCTGGCTGTGAAAACCAGTGGGGGTTGGGGTAGTGGAAGAAACTGCCTGTCTCTCAGGAGAGTCCTAGAATGTACTCAAATGCACCCACTCTGGGAACCATCACCAAGGCAACAGCTAGAAGGGCACCAGTCGCATATGGAAAGTGGGTAAAGTGTTTGGAAAAGGGGTGAGTGCTGCGCAAGAGGTGTTGTTCCCTCCTCTAACCCCTCCCCCACATATGATGCCACAAAGCAGTGTAATAGATCACCCCACACTAATGAATACCTAAGGCTCTGCCCCTTAAAATGTAACAGGTATGCCAAGACATGGCGTCAAAGCAGCTCTATCTAATACACAGAAACAAACATGGGGCAGGGGAAGGATGCTAAATTGAGGAGACAAAGAAATGTGGCCCAAATGAAAGAATATATCAAAACTCCAGGAAAAAAACTAAGCGAAATGGAGATAGCCAACCTATGAAATGCGGAGTTCAAAACACTGATGATAAGGATGTTCAGAGAACTCATTGAGAATGGCAAACACATGAGGAAAGAAATGAAGGCTACACTAAGTGAAATAAACAATAATCCACAGGGAATCAACAGTGAAGTGAAGGAAGTGTGGATTCAAATCAATGAATTAGAACATAAGGAAGAAATAAACAGTCAACCAGTACAGAATGAAGAAATAAGAAATAAGAAATAAGAAGACTCTGAGACATTTCCAAAAGTGCCAACATCCAAATCATAAGGATGCCAGAAGGAGAAAAGGAAGAGCAAGAAATTGAAAACTTATTTGAAAAAATAATAAAAGGAAACTTCCTTAATTTGTCAAAGGAAATAGACATACAAGTCTAGGAAGCACAGAGAGTCCCAAACAAGTGGGACCCAAAGAGGACCACGCCAAGACACATCATAAGTAAAATGTCAAAGTTTCAAGATAAAGAGAGAATCTTAAAAGCAGCAAGAGAAAAGAAGAGATTTACCTACAAAGGAGTTCCCCTAAGACTATCAACTAATTCCTCAAAAGAAACCTTGGAGGCAAGAGGAGACTGGCAATCAGTATTCAAAGTGATGAAAGGAAGGACCTACAACCTAGATTACTCTATCCAACAAAGCTATCATTTAGAATGGAAGGGCAGATAAAGTGCTTCCCAGACAAGAAAAAAACTAAAGGAGTTCATCATCACCAAGCCATTATTATATGAAATGTTAAAGGGACTTATTTAAGAAAAAGAAAAAGATCAAAACTATGAACATTGAAATGACAACAAATTTCCAACTCCCAACAACTGAATCTAAAAAACAAAAACAAACTAAGCAAACAACTAGAACAAGTACAGAATCAAAGATATGGAGATCATAAGGAGGGTTATCAGTGGTCAGGGAGGGAAGGGTAAAGTGGGGGAAAGGGGTTTAAGAGGCATAATTGGGAAGTACAAAATAGACAGGGGATGTTACAAATAGTAAGGAAATGGAGAAGCCAAAGAACCTATATGCATGACCTATGGACATGAACTAAGCAGGGGGGCGGGGGTGGGTGGGTGAGGAGAGATTGCTGGAGGGAAGGGGGGTATCAGATGGAGGGGGCAAAGGGGAAAAAGTGGGACAACTGTAACAGCATAATCAATAAAATATACTTTAAAAAAAAAGAATGGACATTGAAAGACAACTAGAATTTCTCTTCTCCTCAACCAGTGTTGTATGAGAGTACCTGCTCCCCCACATCATCACCATCACTAAGTATCACCCATTTTTCTCACCTTTGCCAATTGACATCTAAATGCTATCATGTTTTTATTTGTACTGCTCTAATTACTGAAAAGGATGACCATGTATTATATTTATTAACTAACGTAATTGGAGTTTTCTCTGGAAGTTGCTATTTATGCCCATAATCTATTTTTAATTCTTTTTTAACTTTTTCATAGTGATTATTGAGCCATTTATTTATTAGAAATAAAAACCATACAGCTTTGCAAACATGTTCCTCAGTTTTTCAAGTGTTCACTTATAATTTTTTGAAAAGTATTTTATGTATCTCACACCCATAAAGATGGCTATTACAAAAAAAGAGAAAACAGAAAGTAACAAGTGTTGGTAAGGATGTGGAGAATTTGGAATCCTTGTGCACTGCTGGTGGGAATATAAAATGATGCAGTGTTATGGAAAACAATATGGTGGTTTCTCAAAAAATTAAAAGTAGAATTGCCATATGATTCAGCAATTCCTCTTCTTGATATATACCCCAAAGAATTGAAATCAGGGTTTTGAAAAGATATGTGTGCTATCATGCTTATAATAGCATAATTCACAACAGCCAAATAACCTGTGTCCATCAGTAGATGAATGGATAAACAAACTGTAGTACATACCTATAATGGAATATTATTAAGCCTTGAAAAGGAAGGAAATTCTAACACTTGCTACAATATGGCTGAACCTTGACAACATTATGCTAAGTGAAATAAGTTGGTCATAAAAGGACAAATACTGTATAATCCCACTTACATGAGATATTTGGGGTAGAGATACAACACAGAATGATGACTGCCAGGGCTGGGAGGAGGTGGTAATGGGAATTTTTGTGTAATGGGTACAGTTTTAATTTTGCAAGATGAAAAGAGTTAAGGAGATTGGTTGCAGAACAATGTGAATGTACTTAACACTATTTAACTGCACACTTAAAAATGGTTAAGGTGATAAATTTTGTTATGTGTATTTTACCATAGTTAAAAAAAATACTTTATGTCCTTAGCTTTATCATCTTATTCCTTTATAGTTATTGCCCTTAGCATCATGTTTAGAAAGTCTTGTCTCAACCTCCAAATGATGAAAATATTTGTCTATATTTTCTTCTTCTGTGTTTGAGTGTCAGATACTCAGGTGCAGTTGATTCAGTTAATTATATTCAATATTTCATAAGACATTATTAGAGGTTGATCCTTCCTAGGCTCATCTCTTATTTATTCATTCCCTTTAATCCCCATTTCCTACTCCAATCACCTCCACATATAACCATTCTCATGTGTTAAATATGTATCTCTTTCATTTGAATGTTTTGCTAGGTACTTATTGTATAATGTTCACATTATACTGTTTCTTACTTGCTTCACTCAAGAGCACAGTTTCAAGGTCCATCCCTGATGTCCTGTGTGCATTTGATCCATTGCTTCTAATTTCTGTTCCATCCTCCTTGGTGTGTGTCCAACATGTTACCAATCCACTGTCCCAGCACTGACCACTTGGATCGTTCCAGCTTCCCATCACAAACAACACTGTATCCACTATGGATTTGTGTGAGAAGGATGTTACTGCATCAAAATGAAGGACTTCTGTTCAACAAAGACTGACATAGACAAAGGTAACAACAGATGATGAAGAGGAAAATAGTATTTTTGGTGGCTAAACTAACAAGGAGTTAGTATCTAGAATACATAGAAATCTCAAATCAAGAAGACAGATAAAGAAAACCAATACAAATTGGGCAAATACAAGCAGGCATTTTATAAAAAATGTAAACTGAAAAAACTAATAAGTATTTGAAGAGATGTTCAACTTCGTTAGTAATCCAAGAAATGCATTTTTAAAGCAAAATTATGCCCTATGAGAATGGCAAAAACTAGTAACTAGGTAATATCAGGTATTGGTGTGGATTTGCAGACATGGTACCCTTCACGCCCCAGGAGAGCAAACTGTGGTCACAGTAAGTGCACACGTACTCCTGACCCTGAAATTCCACTCTTCTACCAGCACTTTTATAGTTTGGGTTTTGTTTATTTTTAGCATATAAATATTTAACCCATCTGGGATTTATTTTGTTGTAGAGTGTAAGAATTGAGCAATATTTATTTTCCCCAAATGTTTGGCCACTTGACATAACACTTTTGAATAATATCACCATTTCCCCCACCGTCACTCTATCATTCACTAACTTCTTATAGATTCCTGGGTCTGTTTCTAAAGAGTGTATTTCAGGGCTGCCAAACACTGACCTATTTGGAGAATGTTTAATCCCTCCTGTGTTTTGTGCTTTGATGTCAAGAGCCACGAACTAACTACAGATCCAAAGAAAAAACAGTCACTAAAACCAGACTGTTTTTCCTTGTAAATTCCTGTTGTATGGAGCTTTGGCTTCTGGCTCATATTCTTAAATGAGCCTTTTCTCACATACCTTCCTCCTTCCTGGTCTCTGGCCTTCTGATAGCATCTTCTGCTCCTATTTCTTTGACAAGAAGTTAAATTTTTATTCTCTCTTTTTCTCTCTCTTTCTGAGTGCCCAATTAATCCTGTTTCAAAAAGAAAGTTTAAAGTCTTGAACAGAGTTTGGAAATCAGAAAACCTCTCTGGAGATTAGTAATTTAGCAATTTGGAGATTTCAGTCAGCCCAAATTAATAAAAAAAGAAAAATCCTTGAGAATTGAAGTGCCTCTTTGTTTCCCAATGGCAAGTCTAGTGGCACTCATGTATGAGTTCTCCTAGCATGACGCTTTCCCGGCACAGGCTCAGTCTAATTACGAGAAAAAAGGTGTCAGACCACCAAGGGTTAAAAGGCCAGGGAGCTGCCCAGACATCCAAAACCATCTTCACATCAGGGAGGTGAAGTCACATTTCAAGGCTGCAGGAAAGTGTGTTCTGCTTGAGGAATGTCAGTCACATTAGTTTTCAAAGACAGACAGCTCTTAAAGGCTGTCAGTCGACTGTAAAAGAAGACAAGAAACTTTTAACATATGAATTATCAACATTTTTTATAGTAAATTAAGCTGAATTTTTTAATGTAAAAAATGATTATTTCCCAGATTTGGCTATTTCTTTTCCAGGAGAATATCTGGAATAGCATCATCTGTCAGATTAAAAGAAAAAAAGATGAAATAGATCTATTAAAGCATAAAGGAGAAGATTGGTCTGACTTCCCTTACCTGTAATGTTCTGTAGTCAATTTGAAGACTGACAATGTGCTAGACTAGGAAGCTGTCCTGTTGGAGAAAGTTGACAACCAACTTTCACTGTCCAATGCAGCAGCCAATTCAATAAAATTTTAGCTTTACTCACATTAACTCCACGTGGCTAAGTGGCTGCTGTACCAAACAACACATATGTAGAACGTGTTCATTATCCCAAGTCCCATTGCGTACCACTGATTATAACCTTGCTTCTCAAAGTATGGTAGTGGGCCAGAAACAGAGACATCACCTAGAAGCAGGGCAGCTTCACGGCCTTTGGCCTTTGGAATGAATGGCACAAGGCCCTGAACTCAGAAGGGCTCTGCACCTGGTTTAATGCTCTATTGCCGTCATCTTGGAATTGTTAATAATTTTGAACAAGGGGTCTTGTATTTTCATTTGCAGGGAACCCAACAAACAATGTAGCCAAACCTGTTTGGGGGCTTGCTACAAATGCAAAACTTCCAGCCCCACCCCACACCTGCTGAGTCAGAACCTGGATTTTAACAAGACACTCTGCTTAATTTTATGGACATTACACTTTGAGAAACAAGTTCTAGAAGAGTAATCCTCCAACTTTTTAAAATATGGAAATCTTGCTTTAAATTGATTAAAATAAAATTTTCACAGAGCCAAATTATATGATAGATCAAAGTAATTATGCCCACCAGAGCAATTTGTACAGTCATTGTTCAAGTATAAATAATATCTGGTTGCCCTGGCTGGTGGGGCTCAGTGGATTGAGAGCTGGCCTGTGAACAAAAAGGTTGCTGGTTTGATTCCCAGTCAGATCACATGCCTAGATTGTAGGGTCCCTACTCGGGGGCATGTGGGAGGCAACCAATTAATGTATTCCTCACACATTGAAGTTTCCCTCTCTCTCTCCCTCTCTCCTTTCCCCTCTCTAAAAAATAAATTAATTAAAAAATAATAATATCTGGCTATTTTTGGATCCCTAGGGTTTTATGAAAGAGTTTGAATACTCTAGAACCCCTTGGTTGGAGACAGTTTACAGTGATGAAGTGACCCCAATCCTACAGCTAAGGAGAACTGGCAAATGCCAAGTAAGCCAATTTTCTTGGAATAAGGACACAAATTGAACCATGCTAATGGTAGTATTATGTAATCTTTGTAGGTAATATTGGCCAGGCCATGTTAGCACATATTAGAGAGCTCTGCCAGTAATGAGCTAAGCACTTCATTGCATTCCCTCACTTAAACTTCACAGTGCCAAAAGGCGGTGCGGCATTAGCCACATCCTACACAGGAGTAAGTGAGGCTTAGATTGATTAAGTAACTTCTCCAAGCAGAGGTGAGCTTTGAACCTAGGCTCAGAACTGGGGTTAGAATGGGATGAGGGAAGCACTCTCCTCAGGTGCAAAATTGAAGGGACTGGCAAAAACTCAGTAATCAAGATAAATAATATTTAAACTCACTGTTTTTGAAAGTCTAAATGAACACAAAAATATTCGTGATGGACAAACTATCCCCATTTTGAATAAAGGCAGACTGCGAGTTGGCTTGTTTTACGAGCCTGCATCACTGTGCTCCAGGAACAGTCATTGCTGTCCAGCCCATTCCCCGCACTGGGCACTGCATAGCCCGCTGAGCTGATGAAGGACGTCAGTAGTGCGTGAACAGGCTGGTCATTGCAGACTTTATATATATAATTATGATTTCTGATGTTAGAGATTTTATTAACTTTTCCCACTTCGTCCAATTTAAGGGAAGGTGTCTTGATAAGTATAGATGGGGCCACATTTTCCCCTTTGCCTCAGGCTCCAGTGTGGATTGCCACTGCCCAGGTCCATCCTGGGCTGAAAACGTACCCTCTTCTATACCAGTGGTCTCAGTCCTGATTGCACATAAAATCAAACATCCCTAGAGGAGAGAGGCCCAGTGATGCCCATTAAAGGCACACACAGCCTGCCTGTCTAGGCAAAGGGATCAATACAGAACTGTTCGGAAATACTGAGTTACAGAATTCAAACTCAGAAAAATGTAGTAATTTTGGAATGTACACATTTATATTACAGCACATTGCCTCTTTACCCCTGATATATCTCATTTTATTATATTTATTTTTAGAAAATGTATGTTTGCTCATTTTAACTGATTTATTTATAGAGTAACTCCATCCACAAATAATTGAAAGTTTCTTAACCAGAAATTGTAAAGTAAATATTCTGGACTATTTTCTTATAAAAATGCTTATTATTGAAAACTAAATACAGTTTTAGTGCCTGGGTACTCATAAATTTGAGGAAAAGAATGCTTGTCCTGGGCCCCATGTCTTATAAGTTCCCACATTTATTACTACAAAAACATTTACAGAACGAATGTCACTTTCTGTTACTTCAGATCTGTTTTTCAACACTGACACCGTGTACCCCTAACCCTAGACACTAACTCTCATGGTTTACACTGTTTGAACCCCAAGGATAGGCTTACGTCCTTTTTTTTAACTAGTCCTAGGACCAAAAGCAACTCAGAGAAGGTTTAAGGGCTATTTTACTGCCAATGTTGAAGATCGTACTGCTTTGAAAAATAAACAAACAAACAAACAAATAAACCTCCCCATGCTCAGACCAATCCCCAGAGTCCCTGTTCATTTGTCTGGGTGCTTCAGAATGAGGCCTGGCACTGGGTTTGCTGCAAAACTTTCTATTTGGTTCTAATGTATGGGCAAGGTTGACAATTACCTTGCTACACTGCACTGCTGCCCATGAAGGACAACAGGAGCCCAGCACACAAAATGACATTCTCCCTGAGCTTTCTGTGAGGTGAGGTCAGCTGGAAAACACATCCTCTTTCACACTGGAATAAGAATCATTGAATTTTAGATCTAGATGTTGCCTTAGGAATCATAGATTATTGAGCTAAAAGGACCTCTAATTAGATTGCCAGTTATACTGATGAAAAACAGAGGTTCAGAGATGTAATGAGGGGCAGAGAGACATGAGCAAAAGAATCCCAGAACTCAGTCCAAGCTCTTTTCAAGGCACCCGTTAGAGAGAAACAACAATATAAACACTTTCCTTTCTCACCAAAGAGAAATTAAAGCAGCCCTCAAAGTCAATAGATTTACCCCAAGTCATAAGAATTATAGTAAAATTTATCTATTCAATTCAGCATCTTAAAACACTTTTTGGAAAAACTTGATTAATCTGAACCCCAATTCATGAAGTGATAACCTATAGGCTAAATGTTTTGTTTGATCCATACAATGTTTGAAAAAGTTGACCCAACATTTAAACATTGAGAGTCCATGTAATATTTTAGACAATGTACTTCTCTTGAAAGCTTGAAATATTTGGCAAGTGGACCCGCATTCCTGACCATAACAATTGGCTGGAGCTGCGTCACTGGCCCATTGACAGCAGGTCCAAGCCCTCCCCTTTTTGTCACAGCCCCCACTACTTCCAGTCACATTCATGACTCTAGGCTGGCTAAATGTCACCGCAAAATTTAAAACTAAAGTTGACATCTCTGAAATGCCAGAATCCTTCACCCAGTCTGTTTCATGCATTTACATTATCTACTTGGCCCCAGTAGCATTTGAATCTTTAACTCCTGATCATGTTTTCATAGGTCTGTAATTCACCATACGTTGAGGCAGAAAGAGCAGTTCCTCTGCTCACTTCTGACTGCAGGAGCTGCCCAGGCTGGGTGGTGAGGTGGAGCTCCTCAGTGGAGACTGGAGGAGGGTCCTTTATGAAGAACCTATGAAGGGCAGGATCTTCTATACTAAGGTTTCTGACCACACAACTCTGTTCTCAGTCATTCCAACACACCACAGAGTGTCAGATTTTTTCATTAGAAATTTCTGCTCCGTGTCATCAAGATTCTTCTTCTGCCTGTTTAATTCGTGCTATTCTCCCATCTCAGAACGCCCTTCCTCTTCATCTGAAGTCCATTTGTCCTTCCAGGTTCAACCTCCCGGATGATTGATTCATGTGGTTCTCTCCCTTCTCAGAAATTCTTATGACGTCAGGTTAATAGATAAACCATATGCTCTTTTGATTTCTTCAGAACGGAGGATAAGCTCTTTCAGTTTGCCTACTTGTAATTTTTTTTTTTTATTTTTTTTTTTTATTTTTTTTTTATTTTTTTTTATTTATTTTTTTTTAAAAGTATATTTTATTGATTATGTTGTTACAGTAGTTCCAATTTTTTCCCCTTTATTCCCCTCCACCCAGTATCTCCCTCCCCCAGCATCCCCCCCCAAGTCCGTACCCATGGTTCGTAAAAAATAACTATCCCTCCCTCTCAGATATTAAGACCCTTTGTAATCTTGTAAAGGACAATGGGCGAAGGTCTCAAGCTCCTCTAGCTGCTTCAAGCTGGACATGGTCGTCGTCCTACCTACCCTTGGGTCCAGAAATCCCTAATAATAGTGGGGGTGTGGAGGGGAGGGTGGCCTTCCCACATGGGGAAGGATTGTGCAGACTCCAGGTCAGTTGGCTGTCTCCGGACAACGGCGTGCTTGGTTTAGCAGGTTGGCATCCTTGTTGTGTTCTGGGGGGAACAGATTTGGCAAAAAGGGTTAAAAAGCATCATTCAATCCATAACTACTAGGTGACAAAAGGCAGGGATTAATTTTTCAATGTTCCACATTAGGAGAAAAAAAAAAGGGGGGGGGCTTCTTTGGAGGAAGGTGTGCTAGGCACATCTCGCCTGTCCAAAACCCTTTTGCCCATTATATTTAGTTTGGGCTGAGGGAAATAGTTTATGTTTCCCCCTTCTCAGACCTCTGGGCCCTTTCTGTCCAAGCCATTAGGATAGAAAAGAGAATTCAGTTTTAAAGTGAAGCCCACAGACCACCCTATTCTTCATCAACCCAGCCATTTAGTTCAGCCAAACCGTTGAGTCTCAGGAGGCAGCGCTGCAGAGAGGATTAAGTGAGCCTTTTGCGTACAGACAATCACTGAGGTAATGCGGTCATAGGCTTATGCCCTTTGAAAACAGAAAACACATGTTAATTTATGTAACATAGCCAACAAACAAGTCTCTAAATCTGTAAGACTGTCTTATTGGGAAGACATCCAGTTGCAAGGCACTTGACATTCTACTTGCCTGCAACTTGAATCTCTTTGGTGATATCACAGATATGGTTTAATTTTCAAGTGAAACCATTTTTTAAGTGAGAAGAAACTTTTAAGACGGTTAGCTGCCCTACTTTACAGTCTGCCACTGATCATTGTGATTTTCCTTGAATAATGATTTTTCTCCCTAAGATTACTCTCCTTGTCTTTAAAGGGGCTACATTAAGTCCATTTTTAATTTATCCTGTTCGTTTGCATAAACATAACAAGAGCAGCAAATGATCACTTATGATCTTTAGTTCTGTTTTGCTGGAACTTACCCAAGGAACATTTAGGGTGGCCCTCAGTCTGCTCTTCAGGGCACAGAAGCTGGGCCACATACCTGGCATTCATCCTTGCCTGTACACACCTGTCCTTTCCAAGTCTTTCTGGTTTTCCATTGTGCCTTAAGGTCCCTTCTAGCCATCTTTCAGGAAAACAACCTTCATTCTTTCCCTGGAGAGATTGCTGTGGACCGCACAACCAACCATGGCAGCAGGCCTTTTATTTCGCGGGCTTTTATTACCTTTGAAAGTCATTCCCAGTCATTCCCATGCCCATTTGCTTGAAATACTTTTTTCCATCCCTTTACTTTCAGTCTGTGTAGATCTTTTGTTCTAAGGTGGGTCTCTTGTAGACAGCATATATGTGGGTCATTCTTTCTAATCCATTCAGCTACCCTATGTCTTTTAATTGGAGCATTTAATGCATTTACATTTAAGGTTATTACCGATAAGTACTTATTCACTGTCATTTTTCCCCTTTGTACTTGTGTTCTTCTCTGTCTCTCTCTGTTTCTTTATCTTCTTAGAGCAGACCCTTTAGCATCTCTTGCATTGCTGGTTTGGTGGAGATGTATTCTTTTAGCCTTCTTTTGTCTTGGAAGCTCCTTATTTCACCCTCCATTTTGAATGAGAGTTTTGCTGGGTATAGTATTCTAGGTTGTAGACCTTTGTTTTTCATTGCTTGGAATATTTTTTGCCATTCCCTTCTGGCTTGTAGTGTTTCTGCTGAGAAATCTGATGATAGCCTTATTGGAGTACCCTTGTATGTTATTAGTTGTTTTTCTCTTGCTGCTTTTAGGATCCTCTCTTTGTCTTTGAATATTGCCATTTTAATTATGATGTGTCTTGAGGTGGGCCTGTTGGGGTTCATCTTCATTGGGACCCTCTGTGCTTCCTGGACTTGCGTGACTCTTTCTCTCGTCATGTTAGGGAAGTTTTCTGTCATTAGTTTTTCAAAGAGGTTTTCTATCCCTTGCTCTTCTTCTTCTCCTTCTGGAATTCCTATGATACGGATATTATTACGTTTCATGTTGTCCTGCAGCTGTCTTAGAACCTCTTCAGTCTTGTTCAGTCTTTTTTCATTTTGTTGCATTGTCTGGGAGTTTTTGTGTAGGTTGTCCTCCAGCTCGCTGATCCGATCTTCTGCTTCCTCTAGCCTGCTTTTAATTCCTTCTACTGTGTTCTTCAATTCAGAGATCGTATTTTTCATTTCCTCCTGGCTCTTATTGATAGCTTCTATGTCCTTTTTCATGCTCACGTAATTTTCTGTGAGTTCCTTGTAGTTTTTCTGGAGTTCTTTGAAGTTTCCGCTGAGCTCATTCAGCTTCTCCATAATCCATGTTTTGAATTCCATATCTGATAGTTCGCTCCCCTCTATTTCATTTAGCACTCTTTCTGGGGATTCTACCTTTCCTTTTGATGGGAGGTTGTTTCTCTGTCTCCCCATTTTTTTGACTCCTATTGTTTGTTGGTGCTTCCTAGAATGATCTGCACTTCCTGGATCTGCCTCTGGTGGCGTCAGATCATGTACCAGTCTGGCCCTAGGCAGCCTGTTGGAGACTTCCAGGGATCTACTGCTGTTGTCTGTCTTCTTTGATTGTTAATCTGCTCAATCTGTGATTAGCTGTCAGGTTTAAGGACTGTGGGTGTGGCAGCTTAATTCCTGTAGGCAGGGCTTTTGCTTCCCCTCAGGCTGACGCCACTTGGAGGGGAATGGTCTACCCGCAGTACTGGGGATGAGTCAGCACTGGGACCCAGTCGGCTGCTCCTCCAGTTCTTCCCTCAAAGCCACCGTGCCAAACTCTCCCCAAGTGTCTCCAGTCCTCTCTGCCTTCCCTCTGCTTGAGCCCAGGGTAAGTGGTGGCCAAAATATTTTCGTATGTGATCCACTTAAGAGCTCTTTTTCTCCTGCTGTTTCTCTCCGGCTAGCAAGAAACCCTGTGGCTTTTCGCTTTTCACAGCTGATACTGTTTTAATTTCCACTCTGTTGCTGTAGGCTGGGAAGCCCAGCTGGGGGTTTAGACCCTGCCCTTCTCAGGGGGAATCCCCGGCTGCTGAGCTGTTTCTCAGTCCCTTCAGCTGCCACCCATGTGAGCCCAGCCAGCCCTTCCGCGTCTCCGCACTCCCTACCGGTCACGTTGTGATGTAGCGGCCTTTTCTGTCTCTCCGTGGTTATAAGACTTCTTTCCAGCTAGTGTTCGTTGGTTGTTCCAGATGATTTCTCCAAAATTAAGTTGTAAACCCAGACTGGTCCTGGGAGGAGGTTAGTGTAGCTTCCATTTACTCCTCCGCCATCTTGGATCTCCTCCCTACTTGTAATTTTTTAATCTCCCTAACACTCGGGTTGGTGCTGGACAAACATCTTCTCAACAGACCCCGTCCTTTGAGTTAGGGTCCCCTTGCCTTCCTCTGCCTATCAGAGCAGGCGATGCAGATCCCACCTTTAGCCACTAGAGGCCGCTCGTCCACACGCATCTTGCCCTGCCCAGGTTCCCTGCTGTACACACATCACTAGAGCCTCTGGAAGTAGGACAGTCTCATTTATTTCCTCTCCAACACAGCCTTAGGCCGTCAGAGCCTGTGATGTCAGGGTCCCTGCCGTGCAAACAGCAGAATGAAAACACTGCGAATAAGAAAGGTCACTGCATCTGCTCTGCACATTCACTTCTCACCTGAAAACTCTGCTTCACTTGCAACGCCCCAGCTCAGGCTCTGAATGTTTTTTTCCTGATTCCATATACCAGCAGGAGGGAAAAGAAATCTGTGACTACTGAGTGTGTGTGTGTGTGTGTGTGTGTGTGTGTGTGTGTGTGTGTGTTTACAGATTATTACATCAGGATTGTTTCAAGGCCGGTTTCCATCTATCCTCCTGACCCCCAATCCTTGGGAAATTTCTCTCTAGGGCCTGGTTGCTCCAACCCTGCTCTGCTTTGGCTACTGTTGTTTTCCATGCATAACAAGACTGACCTTTTAAAATAGGCCCTATCAAATTGCAGCAGCCTTCAAACAGAGGCAGCAGGTCAGGTTTTATTTCAGAGCCCTAATGAGCTCAACCAAAGTAATAATATGAAGGGGGCACCGTAGATCTGGACATGGGACAGATGCCACAGAGGGTGGGGAAAGAAGAAGGGTAGGTACCTAAAATAAGACCAATCACGTATGCCCAAGTGCCCAGCATGGCCTCACGTTGGCATTGCAGACAATAATGCTGACATTGGTTGAGGCAGAGTAATGCAAGTGAATATGTTCATCACAGGGATTCACCTGGATTTCCAGACACTGGGAAGAAAGCTAGCATAGAGCTCAGCTAGCATAGAGCTTCACTGGGACAAGCGAAGACCTGGACTCAGAAGCTAAACACAAGCTTTCTGGACTGGGCTAACATGTTTCAAGATCATGTCATTGGCAGCCTCTAAGAAGCATTCAGATCTATTGGCAGACTTTAAATGAAAGGCCAATTTGCAAGTCTGTTTCATTCATCACCAACATCACCATCAAAGGGATGCATTTATTAATAGAGGCAGCATAGCATCTCTGAAGCTGACTGCCTGAGTGGGCATCACAGTTCTGGCATTTACTAGCCATAATTTAAACTCTCTACCTCAGTTTACTCACCTGTAATATAGGATGAATAATAGTTCCTAACTCAGTGGATTACTATGAGGTATAAATGACTTTATGTATGTAAAGTGCTTAGAACAGTGCCTGGTACATAGTGCATATGTAAATGTAAGTTATTTATTATTTTTAAAAAATTATCTATTTTGCACTAAGCACACAATATAGCCACTCTTTTCTAGGCTTGACTGGGTCTGGAATGAGGAATGCCGAAAAACTTCTTCAGAAATAGTGCTAATTTCATACCTGAGCAGTGACAATATCACTTTCAACCCAACAAGTCTCACCTTTTCTACATAGCCAAGTTTATAATTATATTAAAGGTATTTATTTTCTTTTTAAGCTAAATAAGCTAAAACAAAAACGGACAAATATTTAGTAAGATTGACTAAGGAAAACAAAACAGAGAAGGCCCAAATGAAGAAAATAAAAAATGAAAGTGGTGTCATGGCTACTGATTTTACAGAAAAAAAAAAAAATTCTAAGAGAATACTGTGACCAATTGTATGCCAAGTAAATGAATACCCTTGATGAAATGAAAATTTCCTAGAAACACACAACCAAACAAGGCTCATGAAGAAACAGAAAATCTGAACAGAACTGTAACTAGTAAGGAGATATAATCAGTAATTAAAAATCTCCCAACAAAAAGAAGCCTAAGATCATATGGCTTCATTGGTGAAGTCTACCAAATTTTTAAGAAAAATTACACAAATCCTCTTCAAAATCTTCTAAAAATTAAAGAAAAATCTCTCAAACTAATTTAAGGAGGCCAGCATTGCCCTACTACTAAAGCCAGACAAAGACACTATAAGGGGAAAAAAAAACTACATACCAATATCCCTAATGAATATTGGTAAAAAAAATCTTAACAAAATATTATGACACAGTACTCAATAGCAGACTTAATATTTTTAAGATGGCAGTACTATCCAAAGTGGGCGACAGGTTCAATGAAGTCCCTATAAAATCCCAAAGAGGTGGATTTTTTTGTTTTTGTTTTTGCAGAAATAGAAAAATCTATTCTAAAATTCATATAGAATCTCAAGCTATCCTGAATAGCCAAAACAATTTTGAAGAAAAAAAAAAAAGTGGAGATCTCACCCTTCCTGACTCCAAAACTTACTACAAATCCACAGTAATCAAAACACTGTTGTAGAGGCATAAAGACAGACATACATATGAGCATTAATGAAATAGAACAGAGAGCCCAGGATAAACTTAAATGTATGTTCAAACAATTTTGACAAGATGGCAAGACCATTCAGTTCCATTTAGTTGGGAAAGGGCAGTCTTTTCAACAAATGGTGGTGGGAAAATTAGATATCCACATGCTAAAGAATGAAGTTGGACCTTTATCTTTTACCATATACCAAAGTAATTCAGAATAGATCAAATAACAGATTAAGAGCTAAAACTTAAGATAAAATATTCATGACATTGGATTTAGCAATGATTTCTTGCATATGACACCAAAAGTCCAGGCAACAAAAGAAAAAAAAATAGATAACTTGGACTACATCAAAAGGCAACCCACAGAATTAGGGAAAATATTTCAAATCATATGTCTGATAAATGTTGAATATCCAGACTATATAAAGAACTCCTACACTCTACAATAACAACAAAAACCTGATTTCAAAATGGGCAAAGAACTTGAATAGACATTTATTCAAAGAAGATACAGGAGCCAAAACGCACATGCTCAACATCACTAATCATTGGGAAAATGTAAATGAAAACCACAATGAGATATCACCTAATATTCATTGGGATGTCTACTATAAAACATAATAATAATAAAAAGTGTTTGTGAGGATGTGGAGAAATCGGAACCTTGTGCAATGTTGATGGCAATGTAAAAATGATGCAGCCACTATGGAAAATATTATGGAGGTTCCTCTAACAATTAAAAATAAAATTATAGCCCTGGCTGCTGTGGCTCAGTGGATTGAGCGTCGGCCTGAGAGTCAAGTATCGCTGGTTCGATTCCCAGTCAGGGCACATGACTTGGTTGCATGTCAGGTCCCCAGTTGGGGGCACAAGTGAGAGGCAACCACACAGTGATGTTTCTCTCCCTCTCTTTCACCTTTCCCCTCTCTCTAAAAATAAATAAATAAACAACAAACAAATAAATAACTTAAAAAAATTATAATCCAGCAATTACATTTCTGGGTATATATACCCAAAAGAATTGAAAGCAGGGTCTCAAGGAAATATTTGCATACCCATGTTCATAGCAACATTATTCACAATAGCCAAAAAGTGGAAGAATGTGACCTGAATATTCATAGACAGTTAAGTGGATAAACAAAATGTTGTATATACATACATGGAATATTATTCAGGCTTTACAATGAAGAAAATCTGACACATGCTACAACATGGCTGAACCTTAAGAGCATTGTACAAAGTGAAATGAATCAGTCACAAAGGAAAAATACTGTGTGCCTATACTTGTACGAGGTACTAAGAGAAGTCAAGTTGCTGGAGAAAGAAAGTAGAATGGTGGTTGCCAGGGTTGGAGGGAAGAAGGAGCAGGGAGTTACTGTTTAATGGGTAGAGAGAATTTCCATTTTGCAAAATGAAGAGTTCTGGAAATGGATGGTGGTGAAGATTGTGCAACAATGTGACTGTGACGTAATGTCACTAACTGAAAACTTAAAAATGTTAAGATGGTAGATTTTATGTTATGTGTATTTTACCACAATTAAAAAAATATATATGGAAAAGAACGTATTCAACCATTCATTCAACAACTATTTCCTGAAGGACTGCATGTGCCAAGAACTGTTTCAGGTGCTGAAATGCAACAGTGAGAATAATTGGTCCTCCTGCCCTAATGAGGATTACATTCTAGTGGGGACACAGGCAATAAAAAAGAAAACAGAGAAGTAGACAAGGTAGTTTTGATTCTGATGGGTGCTAAGGGAAGTTAACACTGTGATGTAATAGTGAAGGACTTCAAGGGTGGGGTGTAGTTAAGATGGAATGAAAGCTGACATGTGAGCTAAGATCTGAGATACGAAAACAACAGACATGCAAAGAGCCAGAGTACAGGCACAAAGGTCCTGGGGTGGGAAAGAGCTTAGAAAATTCAGGGAACAGAAAGAGGACCTAGGGTTGGAGTATAAAGAATAAGGGGAGAAATGGATAGGATGGATTTGGAGAGCCAGGCAGTGGCTTTGTTCCCTAGATTTAGGGGAGTAGATTTTATCCTACATGATCCAATTTATGTTTTAACATGTGGGAAAGCAGTGAGACTGATGAGGATATGCGAGGCAATGGCAGCTTGAACTTCAGTGGAAGCAGCAGTAATGCCGTGAATGGATGGGTTTTGATAGATTTTTGAGTTAAAACATAGGATTGCTGGTAGGCTGACAGTGGAGGTCAAGGGAAAGGAAGAAATAACTCATTATTTCTAGGTTTTCTGACATGAATGGATAGTGGTAGCATTTAATAAGAAGCAGAAGACAGTGGAAGAAGCAGACTGGGTTAGGAGAAGAGTTCGGTTTTGTGCATGTTACATACATTTAATGTGAATATTAGATGTCTAGATGGAAATGTCATATAAGCATTTGTATACATAAGTTTGGAGTTTGGTGGAGAGGTCAGGCCTGGGAGCATAAACCTGGGAGTCATCAGCATATACATATCTAGAGCCAAAAGCCTGGTTGCTATTCTAGGGAGAGAGAACGTTCTGGAGATTTTACGTGGCCATTTACCCAGAATAGGGAGTATAATTGAACCCATTAGAAAGAAAGTCTCACAGCAGTTTCCCATTGGAGCAATTCCTCTTTCCTAAATGGGATGTGCAGATTCAGGTTCTATCATACCCTGAAGGAGAGGAGAACTAGAGAGGGGCTAGGGGTCTCTCTCATTCCATTTCTTCTTCCAAGCTTTTATTCATAGAGCAAGTCTTTAGTGAAGGCCAAATACAAATTAATTAAATTGCTTTCCTAGTTCCCACTTGGAGCATAGCACTGAATAGAGATTATGGGAAGCAGATGAGAGAAGTAAATGTGAGTCCTCCCCATTAGAAACTTAACTACAGTGGTCCCCACCTTATCTGTGGGGGCTATCTTCCAAGACCCCAGTGGGTGCCCAAAACTGCAGATGGTACTGAACCCTCTATATATTGCGTTGGCTAAAAAAATCCGTATTTTTTTTTCTGTAAAATAAAAGATATATTTTTTATTTTCACCAATAACTTTATTGATTTGGATATTTCCAGTATGTCGACTATCTCTCGCATGGATCATGTTCATTATTCTCAATGAAGGTCTTGATTTGATTGGTATCAACTTCAACTGGTCTACCTGATCATGGAGCAATGCCCAGTGAGAAATCTCCAACACGAAACTTCACAAACCATTTTTGGCACATTTGTTCAGTCACAGCACCTTCTCCATACACTGCACAAATCTTTTATTGCATTTCAGTTACATTTTTACCTTTCTTGAAATAATAAAGCATAATATGCCAAAAACATTGCATATTTTCTTCCATCTTCAATATATTTAAAATGGCTACACAAAAATTCATCAATTTTGATAAGTTTTTTTAATGCACTCTGATATGACAGCTGTCACAATACAATCTAACAAAATCGTTTCAAATGAAGTTAAAGACAACTAAATGCTACTAGACCAGTGGTTCTCAACCTTCCTAATGCTGTGACCCTTTAATACAGTTCCTCGTGTTGTGGTGACCCCCCAATCATAAAATTATTTTTGTTGCTACTTCATAACTATAATTTTGCTACTGTTATGAATTGTAATGTAAATATCTGATATGCAGGATGTATTTTCATTGTTACAAATTGAACATAATTAAAGCATAGTGATTAATCCCAAAAACAATATGTAATTATATATGTGTTTTCCGATGGTCTTAGGCGACCCCTGTGAAAGGGTCGTTCAATCCCCAAAGGGGTTGCGACCCACAGGTTGAGAACTGCTGTACTAGACCCATCTTATGGAACAAAGTTTTGACCAGTCCAATACTATGTTTTTTCCTATACATTCATATCTATGATAAACTTTAATTTCTAAATTAGGCAATTTCATGGATAAAAGATTCATTCTTACTATAGGTCTTAGTAATTTCAGTATATGAATTTCTTTTTTTATTAAGTTGAGAACTTTCACCTTTTCACTTAAAGGAAGCAAGCACTTTACAGCTTCTCTTTGGCACATTTAACTAGATTAAGGGTGGCTTGAACATGAGCACTGTGATACCACCACAGAGGATCTCATCACCAAGTTGGCTACTAAGTGGCCAACAGGCAGCAAGTGTACACAGTGTGAAGACACTGGACAAAGGGCTGATGATTCAGGTCTTGGGTGGAGCAGAGTGGATGGTGCAAGATTTCATCACACTACTCAGAATGGTGTGCAAGTTACAACTTATAAATTGTTTATTTCTGGAATTTTCCATTTAATGTTTTTGGACCAAATTTGACTGTGGGTAACTGAAACCTCAGAAAGCAAAACCATAGATGATGGGGGACTACTATACTCAAAAAAAAAGGATATTAATGAAAGAGTTAAATAATCATAGTTAAGGCATTATGTGGGTTCAGTGCAGAAAAGAGAAACCACTTATTTTAATAAAAGGGAGATGACATGAACTAGGAGCATAAAAAATTGTGGAAGGATTCAAGAGTTTACTCTCAACTGCCCCTCAGAATCGACTCCTATTACACCACAGAACTGACCACCAAGGAATTAGCAACTCTGAAGCACCACCAGCCTGTTGAGTTTAAGGACTGACGGTGACAACTGCCATTCAGAAATCGGGAAGTTGGAATCAGGAAGCTGCCAGCATTGCACCATTATGGAAATTACCTCTCAACACTCATAAAACAATGGGATTTGGTGCACAGACTGGCCATGCCTCACCCCACCCCACTCCACTCCTCCTACACATACACACACCTCTCAACACTCAGGAAAATGGACATGGACTATTGTTGCTGAAACACTTGGCATCGCCACAACACTTCTGGCCATTTTAAAACAGCCAAAGTTAAGGAAGATTGTCTCTACCTCACTGTAGCCTTTCCAATTCATCACAAGTTCATTCACCTACTTGTTAGAACCTGTTTACCTGTCCTGAATACAAGCTGCAGCAGAGTCAGAGAAGTATAGTTTTCAGCCCTCTCACCCCTGAGGTTTAGAGAGGGACCCTAGGAGTGCTTCTCAACTGAGGGTGATTTTACTCCCTGTCTCCTGGCTTTGAGACATTTAGCAGTGGCTGGAGACATCGTTGGATGTCACAATGTCTACTGGCATCTAGGGAAGAGTGGAGGCCAGTGATGTTGCTAAACATCCTACAATTCACAGGACAGCCCCCACAATGAAGAATTGATCTCAAGCATTCTGAGCTTGAGAAACCCTGCTGTAGACAGTGAGAAATTGACTAAAACAAACCATTGCGTCCAACAACTGTGAAGGGCCCAGATTTGTTACACAAATATTTAATCTCAATGTGGTTTTTATGTTGTTTTGCCTTTTTTTTTCCCCTTTTTTTTTCTTTTTTTAAATAAAGTTGATTAGAAGCTGGAGTAGTTAGAGAATTTTTCATGAGATGTGGGGATGAAATTTAATCTTAAATATCGTTAAAGATTGTATTTCTATGCTAAACGGTAGGAAAGATAAGAGTAAGGAAGAGAAAGTAGCCTAAGTTTTGAAGTTAGGAATGAAAAGGCATGTTTAGAAGGTAAAGGAAAGATCAGCCCGACTACAGTGGGCAACTGACATTATGAAGTTTCAAAATAGGTGTTTAAACAGGCGGTGTTAGGTTGTGAAGAGTTTTGAACATCTGGCTGAAAAGTTTGAACTGTAGCATTGTGAAACAGATAGGCTGTGAAACCAGGCAAAAGTAGGTTTGGGCCTGACTCCTCCACATCCTTAATGAGATCCTAGAAACATTTCTTAACTTTTCCAGGGTGCAATCCTCTCTGATACAGATCCTATTACAGCCTTCTGTCATTTTCATAAGCTTCATATATACATGATCCTATTCCTTTTTGCTCTTTTGATAATAAGGACCTGTTGGGCATTTTATGTCCCCCAACTCAAAAAGAAATCAGACAGTTCTGCAGCCTACAAGCCAATCTCTCAATGCAATCATTAGCCAAAACCTCATTAGCCTCTTAGCCAAAACCAGGCAAAATAGTAAATGAAATTATATGTATTTTTTTATGTTTGGTGAACTATTTTTATTAATTTATTAAACACCGCTTAAGATCATCTGTATGCGTAGGGTCACATAAGTATTACACTCTGTTTAAGACTGTATGTACAAGTCTTAGGATCTAGTCTAGACTCTATGTGCACAAAGTGATGGCGTGACAAGATCATGTTCACATTCCAGTTAAGAGCTCCCAACACCTGTATCAATTTATTGATTTATTTTGTTTGTGGAGACAGTACTTGACTCTAACCTGTCTGGCAAGCTAACTTTTAAAAATTGTGTTTAAATAGACATAACATAAAAATCACAGTTTTAACCATTTTAAAGTATAATATTCAGTGGCATTTATTATATTCACAATACTGTACAACCATCACCACGGTCAAGTTCTAGAATATTTTTATCACCCATCTCCCAAACCAATACTCCTTAATCAGTCACTCTCCATTTCCTCTTATCCTCTATCCCCTGGCAACCATTAATCTGCATTTTGTTTCTATGACTTCGCCTATTCTGAATATTTCATATATATGGAATTATATATATGTGGCATTTTGTGTCTGGCTTTTGCACTTATCATAATGTCTTCAAGATTCAAGCACATTGTGACATATTTCAGAATATCATTCTTTTTATGGATGAAAGAATTCCATTGTATGGATATACCACAGTTTATTAATTCATCAGTTGATAGACATTTGGTTTGTTCCCATTTTTTGGCTATTGTGAATAGTACATTGTGAACACTCATGTACAGGTTTTTGTATGAATAACCACTTTATGTTTAAATTATGGATGAGATACCAATTTTTTTCCATAGCAGCTGTACCATTTTACTACATTCCCACCAGTAATGTATTGAGGATTTTAAATTCTCCACATTCTTGACAAGTTTTTTGTTTATTTATTTGTTTGCTTACGGTCACCTTAGTGAGTGTGAAGTAGTATCTCTTGTGGCTTTTATTTACATTTCCCTAATGACTAACAACATTGAACACCTTTCCATGTGCTTGTCAGCTTTA